>NC_072397.2:9243750-10490625 GCF_028885625.2 Pongo pygmaeus
ACTTCAGCAAAGTCTCAGGATGCAAAATCAATATGCAAAAATCACAAGCATTCTATACACCAAAAACAGACAGAGAGGCTAATCATGAGTGAACACCCATTCACAATTGCTTCAAAGAGAATAAAATACCTAGGAATCCAACTTACAAGGGATGTGAAGGACCTCTTCAAGGAGAACTACAAACCACTGCTCAATGAAATAAAAGGGGATACAAAAAAATGGAAGAATATTCCATGCTCATGGATAGGAAGAATCAATATTGTGAAAATGGCCATACTGTCCAAAGTAATTTACAGATTCAATGCCATCCCCATCAAGCTACCAATGACTTTCTTCACAGAATTGGAAAAAACTACTTAAAAGTTCATATGGAACCAAAAAAGAGCCTGCATTGCCAAGTCAATCCTCAGCCAAAAGAACAAAGCTGGAGGAATCATGCTACCTGACTTCAAACAATACTGAAAGCCTACAGTAACCAAAACAGCATGGTTCTGGTACCAAAACAGATATATAGACCAATGGAACAGAACGGAGCCCTTAGAAATAATGTCACATATCTACAACTATCAAATCATTGACAAACCTGACAAAAACAAGAAAAGGGAAAAGGAATACCTATTTAACGAATGGTACTGGGAAAACTGGCTAGTCATATGTAGAAAGCTGAAACTGGATCCCTTCCTTACACCTTATACAAAAATTAATTCAAGATGGATTAAAGACTTACATGTTAGACATAAAACCATAAAAGCCCTAGAGGAAAATCTATGCAATATCATTCAGGACATAGGCATGGGCAAGGACTTCATGTTTAAAACACCAAAAGCAATGGCAACAAAAGCCAAAATTGACAAATGGGATCTAGTTAAACTAAAGAGCCTCTGTGCAGCAAAAGAAACTACCATCAGAGTGAACAGGCAACCTACAAAGTGGGAGAAAATTTTTGCAATCTACTCATATGACAAAGGGCTAATATCCAGAATCTATAATGAACTCAAACAAATTTACAAGAAAAAAACAAAAAAACCCATCAAAAATTGGGTGAAGGATATGAACAGACACTTTTCAAAAGAAGACATTTATGCAGCCAAAACACACATGAAAAAATGCTCACCATCACTGGCCATCAGAGAAATGCAAATCAAAACCACAATGAGATACCATCTCACACCAGTTAGAATGGCAATCATTAAAAAGTCAGGAAACAACAGGTGCTGGAGAGGATGTGGAGAAATAGGAACACTTTTACATTGTTGGTGGGACTGTAAACTAGTTCAACATTGTGGAATTCAATGTGGCAATTACTCGGGGATCTAGAACTAGAAATACAATTTGACCCAGCCATGTCATTACTGGGCATATACCCAAAGGATTATAAATCTTGCTGCTATAAAGGCACATGCATACACATGTTATTGCGGCACTATTCACAATAGCAAAGACTTGGAACCAACCCAAATGTCCAACAATGATTGACTGGATTAAGAAAATGTGACACATATACACCATGGAATACTATGCAGCCATAAAAAATGATGAGTTCATGTGATTTGTAGGGACATGGATGAAACCTGAAACCATCATTCTCACTAAACTATCACAAGGACAAAAAAGCCAACACCGCATGTTCTCACTCATAGATTGGAATTGAACAATGAGAACACATGGGCACAGGAAGGGGAATATCACACACCAGGGCCCGTTGTGGGGTGGGGAGAGGGGGGAGGGATAGCAATAAGAGATATACCTAATGTTAAATGATGAGTTAATGGGTTCAGCACAACAACATGGCACATGTATATATGTAACAAACCTGCACTTTGTGCACATGTACCCTAACACTTAAAGTATAATAAAAAAAAATCAATATTAGAAAAAATATGTCCAAAAATTAAAGGTTTCCTGTAGTTGTCAGACAAATCTCCCTTTACTCTTTCAAGAAGGCTATTACCACGCTTGAACATTCCTCTCAGATTAGGGTCCCATTGTTAGGCAGTGTGTAATTCTGCATCTGTGGTTGTGCAGTGTCTTGGTTAAGGCAGTTAAGCAATTTCTGGCCTTGTAGTGGAAGAGCTAGTACATAGCCACCAAATGTTGAGGTAAGGGGATCCTGTGCTATGGAGCATTTGCTAAGCTTTTTCCGATAACGTGAAACCAGGATGATTCTATACTACCAGTAAAGGAGTGAGTACAAAAACCAGCAGCAGCAGGACTATGTGACCTATAATAATTTTGAGTGAGAGATTGCTCATAAAGGGAAATGCCACTGGAACTCCTGGTGTTATACAAGTAAGAGTTAAAATAGTGAAAGCAATGAAAGCAACATTTCTAATATTAGAATTTCCTTACTTTAAGGTGAAAAGACATTACTTATTTTTCTGCTTAAAGAGGAACCTTAAATTTTCCAGCAACTCACACATGTATTCTAGAGGTGAAGGCATTGCTTCCAGGTCTGGTATCTCAGGCCTGAGTGGAGTAATCTGCCAGTCCTTCCCAGGGTATGTACTTCTCCTTTAAATTGGATATATCAATGAAGGGGACTTCCCTCTATGGGGATTATTTTATGTCACACAGGGCACAGGCTTGACAAGACAGTTGGATAGTTTTTAATCCTTTCCACAGCTTCACTCAGGTGTGATGTGTTTTGCAGGCAACATTTTCTGGTATTTTAATGGCTGTGGGAATACATAATAAAACAGTGAGGAGACTCTCTGAGACAGATTTAGCTGGGAATTTGAGGATCCATCCTCCCAAGCTTTAACAAGAACCAGTGATCTCAAAGAATACAGAGGTGGGAATTTTTCTCCCTTTAATTTGAGGTTTGTTTGTAACCCATATTCCCTGAAGACCTGTTGGAAACCTGCTAAGGAGGAGATGTGGGTGATTTTGGCAGTTTTTTTTTTTTTAATCCAGTAATAGGTCTTAACATAGAAATGGCCTATCATATAAAACCTAAAAGGGTCTTAATTGTAGGAAAGTCTAAGAAGTAATGCAGATTCAAAGGATAACCAAAGGTAAGAGGCCCACCCATGTTTAACCTGTTTCCTTAAGGCACTTATTGAGGGTGCATTTGAGGGTTTTCATTTGTTCTTTCAACTTTTCTTAAATATTGCGTTCCTCAGGCCGAATGAAGGTACCACTTTATGCCTAAGGCACTACTGCCATGTAAAGTTATTTGGGAAATAAAAGACGGATTATTTTCCATTTAAAATGACCTGGGGAACCTAAACCAGAAAGTGAGTTCCTTTAAGAGGAATTTTGTTACTTCCTATCCCTTCTCAACTTTGTGAGGGTAGTCTTCTATCCATTCTAAAAGGTGTCAACACAGACAAGGAGCTACTTATAACTGAAGCTGCAGGGCCCTGAGTAGAGTAATCTGCCAGTCCTCCACAGGGTAAGTACTTCTCCTTTAAATTGGATATATCAATGGAGGGGTCTTCCCTCTATGGCAATTATTTTATATCACACAGGGCACAGGCTTGACAAGACCGTAGGATAGTTTTGTTTAATCCTTTCTCACTGAATATCAATGTACAAATCTGTGCTAGACTATCCTTTCTAAGGCAGCAAGAGTCATGTGAGCCCTTGATAACTTTCTATTAAGGAGCTTTAGGGGGAGGAGCCAAGATGGCAGAATAGGAACAGCTCCAGTCTACAGCTCCCAGCATGAGCGATGCAGAAGACAGGAGATTTCTGCATTTCCAATTGAGGTACCCTGTTCATCTCACTAGGGAGTGCCAGACAGTGGGAACAGGTCAGACGGTGAGTGCACCGTGTGACAGCCGAAGCAGGGGTGAGGCATTGCCTCACTTGGGAAGCGCAAGGGGTCAGGGAATTCCCTTTCCAGGGGTGACAAATGGCACCTGGAAAATTGGGCCACTCCCACGCAAATACTGTGCTTTTCCGATGGGCTTAGGAAACGGTGCCCCAGGAGATTATAGCTTGCACCTGGCTCAGAGGTTCCTATGCCCATGGAGTCTCGCTGATTGCTAGCACAGCAGTCTGAGGTCAAACAGCAAGTCGGCAGCAAGGCTGGGGGAGCGGTGCCCGCCATTGCCCAGGCTCTATTAGGAAAACAAAGCAGCCTGGAAGCTTGAACTGGGTGGAGCCCACCACTGCTCAAGCAAGCCTGCCTGCCTCTGTAGGCTCCACCTCTGGGGGCAGGGCACAGACAAACAAAAAGACAGCAGTAACCTCTGCAGACTTAAATGTCCCTGTCTGACAGCTTTGAGGAGAGCAGTGGTTCTCCCAGCACGCAGCTGGAGATCTGAGAATGGACAGACTGCCACCTCTAGTTGGTCCCTGACCCCTGACCACCGAGCAGCCTAATGGGGAGGCAACCCCCAGCAGGGACAGACTGACACCTCACACAGCTGGCAAGGTACTCCAACAGACTTGCAGCTGAAGGTCCTGTCTGTTAGAAGGAAAACTAACAGAAAGGATATCCACACCAAAAACCCATCTGTACATCACCATCATCAAAGGCCAAAAGTAGATAAAACCACAAAGGTGGGGAAAGAACAGAGCAGAAAAACTGGAAAATCTAAAAAGCAGAGTACCTCTCCTCCTCCAAAGGAATGCAGTTCCTCACCAACAATGGAACAAAGCTGGACGGAGAATGACTTTGACAAGCTGAGAGAAGAAGGCTTCAAAAAATCAAATTACTCCAAGCTATGGGAGGATATTCAAACCAAAGGCAAAGAAGTTGAAAACTTTGAAAAAAATTTAGAAGAATGTATAACTAGAATAACCAATAAAGAGAACTGCTTAAAGGAGCTGATGGAGCTGAAAACCAAGGCTTGAGAACTCCATGAAGAATGCAGAAGCCACAGGAGCCAATGCGATCAAATGGAAGAAAGGGTGTCAGCCCTGGAAGATGAAGTGAATGAAATGAAGTGAGAAGGGAAGTTTAGAGAAAAAAGAATAAAAAGAAATGAGCAAAGCCTCCAAGAAATGTGGGATTATGTGAAAAGACCAAATCTGCGTGTGATTGGTGTACCTGAAAGTGACGGGGAGAATGGAAACAAGGTGGAAAACACTCTGCAGGATATTATCCAGGAGAAGTTCCTCAATCTAGCAAGGCAAGCCAACATTCAGATTCAGGAAATACAGAGAATGCCACAAAGATACTCCTCGAGAAGAGCAACTCCAAGACACATAATTGTCAGATTCACCAAAGTTGAAATGAAGGAAAAAATGTTAAGGGCAGCCAGAGAGAAATGTCGGGTTCCCACAAAGGGAAGCCCATCAGACTAACAGCAGATCTCTTGGCAGAAACCCTACAAGCCAGAAGAGAGTGGAGGCCAATATTCAACATTCTTAAAGAAAATAATTTTTTAGCCAGAATTTCATATCCAGCCAAACTAAGCTTCATAAGGGAAGGAGAAATAAAATACTTTACAGACAAGCAAATGCTGAGAGATTTATCACCACCAGACCTGCCCTAAAAGAGTTCCTGAAGGAAGCACTAAACATGGAAAGGCACAACCGGTAACAGCCACTGCAAAATCATGGCAAAATGTAAGACCATTGAGACTAGGAAGAGACTGCATCAACTAACGAGCAAAATAACCAGCTAACATTATAATGACAGGATAAAATTCACACATAACAATATGAACTTTAAATGTAAATGGACTAAATGCTCCAATTAAAAGACACAAACTGGCAAATTGGATAAAGAGTCAAGACCCATCAGTGTGCTGTATTCAGGAAACCCATCTCACATGCAGAGACACACATAGGCTCAAAATAAAAGGATGGAGGAAGATCTACCAAGCAAATGGAAAACAAAAAAAAGCAGGGTTTGCAATCCTAGTCTCTGATAAAACAGACTTTAAACCAACAAAGATCAAAAGATACAAAGAAGGCCATTACATAATGGTAAAGGGATAAATTCAACAAGAAGAGCTAACTATCCTAAATATATATGCACCCAATACAGGAGCACCCAGATTCATGAAGCAAGTCCTGAGTGACCTACAAAGAGACTTAGACTCCCACACATTAATAATGGGAGACTTTAACACCCCACTGTCAACATTACACAGATCAACGAGACAAAAAGTCAACAAGGATACCCAGGAATTGAACTCAGCTCTGCACCAAGTGGACCGCATAGACATCTACAAAACTCTCCACCCCAAATCAACAGAATATACATTTTTTTTCAGCACCAAACCACACCTATTCCAAAATTGACCACATACTTGGAAGTAAAGCTCTCCTTAATAAATGTAAAAGAACAGAAATTATAACAAACTATCTCTCAGATCACAGTGCCATCAAGCTAGAACTCAGGATTAAGAATCTCACTCAAAACTGCTCAACTACATGGAAACTGAACAAACTGCTCCTGAATGACTACTGGGTACATAACGAAATGAAGGCAGAAATAAAGATGTTCTTTGAAACCAACGAGAACCAAGACACAACATACCAGAATCTCTGGTATGCATTCAAAGCAGTGTGTAGAGGGAAATTTATAGCACTAATTGCCCACAAGAGAGCTGGAATGATCCAAAATTGACACCCTAACATCACAATTAAAAGAACTAGAAAAGAAAGAGCAAACACATTCAAAAGCTAGCAGAAGGCAAGAAATAACTAAAATCAGAGCAGAACTGAAGGAAATAGAGACACAAAAAACCCTTCAAAAAAATTAATGAATCCAGGAGCTGGTTTTTTGAAAGGATCAACAAAACTGATAGACCACTAGCAAGATTAATAAAGAAAAAAGAGAGAAGAATCAAATAGATGCAATAAAAAATGATAAAGGGGATATCACCACCAATCCCACAGAAATACAAAATACCATTAGAGAATATTAAAAACACCTCTATGCAAATAAACTAGAAAATCTATAAGAAATGGATAAATTACTTAACACATACACCCTCCCAAGACTAAACCAGGAAGAAGTTGAATCTCTGAATAGACCAATAACAGCAGCTGAAATTGTGGCAATAATCAATAGTGTACCAAACAAAAAAAGTCCAGGACAAGATGGGTTCACAGCTGAATTCTACCAGAAGTACAAGGAAGAGCTAGTACCAGTCCTTCTGAAACTATTCCAATCAATAGAAAAAGAGGGAATCCTCCCTAACTGATTTTATGAGGCCAGCATCATCCTGATACCAAAGCCTGGCAGAGACACAACCAAAAAAAGAGAATTCTAGACCAATATCCTTGATGAACATTGATACAAAAATCCTCAATAAAATACTGGCAAATAGAATCCAGCAGCACATCAAAAAGCTTATCCACCATGATCAAGTAGGCTTCATCCCTGGGATGAAAGGCTGGTTCAATATATGCAAATCAGTAAATGTAATCCAGCATATAAACAGAACCAAAGACAAAAACCATATAATTATCTCAATAGATGCAGAAAAGGCCTTTGACAAAATTCAACAATGCTTCATGCTAAAAACTCTCAATAAATTAGGTATTGATGGGATGTATCTCAAAATAATAGGAGCTATCTATGACAAACCCACAGCCAATAACATACTGAATGGGTAAAAACTGGAAGCATTCCCTTTGAAAACTGGCTCAAGACAGGGATGCCCTCTCTCACCACTCCTATTCAACATAATGTTGGAAGTTCTGGCCAGGGCAATTAGGCAGGAGAAGGAAATAAAGGTTATTCAATTAGGAAAAGCGGAAGTCAAACTGTCCCTGTTTTCAGACGACATGATTGTATATCTAGAAAACCCCATTGTCTCAGCCCAAAATCTCCTTAAGCTGATAAGCAACTTCAGCAAAGTCTCAGGATACAAAATCAATGTACAAAAATCACAAGCATTTTTATACATCAATAAAAGACAAACAGAGAGCCAAATCATGAGTGAACTCCCATTCACAATTGCCTCAAAGAGAATAAAATACCTAGGAATGAAACTTACAAGGGATATGGAGGACCTCTTCAAGGAGAACTAGAAACCACTGCTCAAGGAAATAAAAGAGGATACAAACAAATGGAAGAACATGCCATGCTCATGTGTAGGAAGAATCAATATCATGAAAATGGCCATCCTTCCCAAGGTAATTTACAGATTCAATGCCATCCCCATCAAGCTACCAATGACTTTCTTCACAGAATTGGAAAAAACTACTTTAAAGTTCATATGGAACCAAAAAAGAGCCTGCATCGCCAAGTCAATCCTAAGCCAAAAGAACAAAGCTGGAGACATCACACTACCTGAGTTCAAACTATACTACAAGGCTACAGTAACCAAAACAGCATGGTACTGGTACCAAAACAGAGATACAGATCAATGGAACAGAACAGAGCTGTCAGAAATAATGCCACATATCTACAACTATCTGATCTTTGACAAACCTGAGAAAAACAAGAAATGGGGAAAGGATTCCCTATTTAATAAGTGGTGCTGGGAAAACTGGCTAGCCATATGTAGAAAGCTGAAACTGGATCCCTTCCTTACACCTTATACAAAAATCAATTCAAGATGGACTAAAGACTTAAATGTTAGACCTAAAACCATAAAAACCCTAGAAGAAAACCTAGGCATTACCATTCAGGACATAGGCATGAGCAAGGACTTCATGTCTAAAACACCAAAAGCAATGGCAACAGAAGCCAAAATTGACAAATGGGATCTAATTAAACTCAAGAGCTTCTGCACAGCAAAGGAAACTACCATCAGAGTGAACAGGCAACCTACAAAATGGGAGAAAATTTTCACAACCTACTCATCTGACAAAGGGCTAATATCCAGAATCTACAATGAACTCCAACAAATTTACAAGAAAAAAACAAACAACCCCATCAAAAAGTGGTCAAAGGACATGAACAGACGCTTCTCAAAAGAAGACATTTATGCAGCCAAAAAACACAGGAAAAAATGCTCACCATCATTGGCCATAAGAGAAATGCAAATCAAAACCACAATGAGATACCATCTCACACCAGTTAGAATGGCAATCATTAAATAATAAGTCAGGAAACAACAGGTGCTGGACAGGATGTGGAGAAATAGGAACACTTTTACACTGTTGGTGGGACTGTAAACTAGTTCAATCCTTGTGGAAGTCAGTGTGGCAATTCCTCAGGGATCTAGAACTAGAAATTCCATTAAACGCAGCCATCCAATTACTGGGTATATACCCAAGGAACTATAAATCATGCTGCTATAAAGACACATGAACACCTATGTTTGTTGCAGCATTATTCACAATAGCAAAGACTTGGAACCAACCCAAATGTCCAACAATGATAGACTGGGTTAAGAAAATGTAGCACATATACACCATGGAATACTATGCAGCCATAAAAAATGATGAGTTCATGTCCTTTGTAGGGACATGGATGAAATTGGAAATCATCATTCTCACTAAACTATCACAAGGACAAAAAACCAAACACCACATATTCTTACTCATAGGTGGGAATTGAACAATGAGAACAGATGGACACAGGAAGGGGAACATCACACTTCAGAGACTGTTGTGGGTTGGGGGGAGGGGGGAGTGATAGCATTGGGAGATATACCTAATGCTAGATGATGAGTTAGTGGGTGCAGCGCACCAGCATGGCAAATGTATATATATGTAACTTACCTGCACATTGCGCACATGTACCATAAAACCTAAAGTATAATAATAATAATAAAAATAAAAATAAAAAAGGAGCTTTAGATAGATGAAGTTCTCTTAGCCTATACCATTCACTATTTTTTATACTCATATTGAGTTCCCCAGCCTATTTGTTTATTACAATATTGGAGAGGGGTAGTTCATTGGGGAGAGAAAGAAATCATTAGGGAGAGAAGGAAATGAAGCCCCCATTAAGGTTTCTTTCGGAGATGGCTGCCTCTTTAGATTGTTATTTAGCTAGGCTATATTCCCTTTCAGTTTTATCAGAGCCTTTCTAGTTTCCTTTACAGTGCACCACTGCCACTTCATGGGACAGATGAACAGGCTTTGGTAGTTCTAAGATTTGAAGTCTATGTTCAACAGGTATACCTTGAGCTGTTTAGATATGCACTTTTCTTCCAGATAGCTGTGTGTTATGAAGCATCATAAAGGCATATTTGGAATCTGCAGAAATTGTTCTTTTCCTTCTTTAGCCAAGTTTTGTGGCTCTTGTCAGTGCAGTGAGTTGAGCTAGTTGCATTGAGGTCCCCAGGGTACCCTATAGGGTACCTTGAATATTTAATTTCATTTCTGACAGAGCTACTCCTATCTGAAAACCAAATTGCATCCAGATTATTTAGGGGATGATATTTTAAGTCATCTTTGCTTGAATATAATTGGTTAAGCAGCTCACAACATGAATATGTTGAGGCATTCACTCCTTTTACTAAGCAATTTTCTTCTCTTCCTGCTCCTAGTTACAAAAGACCAAGGATGTTATTTTAATTATGTCAGAAATAGAAGTGTTAGATGTCCGCTGATTCCAATATGTTCTAAGAATTAGAACATAGATCCAGTAGTTACATTTCCTACCCTTTTCTTTCTCCTGACCTGATGACACAGATTGATGGTTCATTCACAGGAAAAAGCAGGGTTAGTCTAAAATGAAGAGAAATCTTATAAATAATTGCTGAAACTAGAATCTACTAGTAAGTATATTTAACTTTGGAAACAGACTTTTTTGTTTAATCCTCATTTTTGTTAGAACAAAACAAATAATAATATTACTGGTTTGTTTGCAAAATAAACTTTTATTATGCTTAATGTAATTAATTGCATAAAGTGCAACAAGAAAATTATTTTCATATTTATCCCTAAATACCTATGAGTTGGGTAGATTTCTCTTCTCCTGTGGTCCCAGAAAAACTTGGGGCTACTGAATCTGTTAGAAACTGACTTTTTTTTTTTTTTAGCTCACTGCAGGTTAGGATCCCTGTACAAGGACTGTGTAGACAAAATATAAGGCCAGTTTTCCCAGCCATCTATTATTGGCTATATAAGTCAAGGTTGATTCCTTAAAGGAAAGCATGTTATTCCAGTCAAAGCCTTTGTAAAACAACCAGTTTCTCTAGTTGTGTTTTGTTGTAAAAAAAATTATTGCACTTATGCAAAATGACTATATTGCCGTATTACTACTCACAAATAGTTTCCAAATCATGAAGAAATAAGGTAGACAGAGAAAAAAAAAAGTCTTCAAAATTGTTTTCAAGGGAGTAAACTTCACATAGTTGTTAAAAGCTGTAAATAGCTCAAAAGTTTTTTTGACTCTGAAAAAAAAGCATCAGCAACATTTAATTAATTCCTGTTCTTGATATTTCTGAACATTTCAGCTCTAATATAGGTATAGCTTAGGTATCCACTTTTAATTAAGCTAATCCTTTCTTTTTTTTTTTTTTACCAGATTTTTGCCAAGCCAAATGGCCAATACTTTTGTATTTTAAACTTTATAAAAAGTAATCTCACAGGCAAAACCAATAAGCCTTTACTAAGGTTATGACTTAACCACAAGTATACAAGGTATTTTTGGAAACAATAACAGTTTTTTTAATATTTAGAATTTACAATTGTAGCTCAAAAAAAAAAAAGAAATTTCAAGATAGCAAGTCAAACACTGTTCACAGAGTGAATACACTAAGTATTTGTACTACTAGTTTACATACAGAGGGAAGCCATGAGTCTTACTGGTAAGAATTTCTATCCTTTTGCCACCATGCCAGGCTTCTGGGTTCTCTTTCTCTGAGCTCTAGCAGCCCTGAAGTCTTGTCAGGTGGCAGCAAATAAAGAGGTTATGTACATACTGTAGGAACTTATCCCTCCTCAAGAGATTGCTCAGTTAGATTTTTGCTAAGGATTGTCTGAATAAGTGTCTGCTATTTCTAGAGATTAGAGGTAAGACTGTCTAGGTTGAAGATACTGGTTAAAAATGTAGGTTGCTTCCCCAGGAGAAATAGGACAAATAGAGAGAAAGATGAACTCAGAGGTCTAGTAAATATTAAATGAGCACCAATCTTAGAGAGCATATTTTTGCACCCAAAACAAATGGGCTACTAGACATTACCAGGGACCAGTAGAATTATGATAATTGATCCCTTAAGTAACATAAAAGGATGTGAACTCTTTGTTTTAGAAGGTGAGGATGACATTTGCTTTACCCAACAGGCTTAACCCTGTCCTCATTCTACTCTCAATTATCAGAGACTAAAGAGGCTAATCTGAAGACTTCCTACACCGAGGCACTGAGTTCCAGGCTGGCCTTTGTAATTTCCTCCCATGACATTTGTAAGTCCATCAGTGTCACAAAGAAAAACTAGTTTTTATAAGGTTCAGGAAAGCTAAATTTTCCAGCTTTAGATGATGCATTCAACGGGAGTGTCTTGCCCTCCAGAGAAGTATTTACTCATCTTCAAAGACAGAACAAAGTAGACAAAAAAGAAAAGGAAAAATAAAAAAGAAGATGTATTTGTCTGTTTTCCTGCTGCTGATAAAGATATACTGGACACTGGGCAATTTACAAAAAAAAAAAAAGGCTTAATTGCATTTATAGTTCCATGTAGCTGGGGAAGCCTCATAATAATGACAGAAGGCAAGGAGGGGTAAGTCACATCTTAAATGGATGGCAGCAGGCAAAAAATACCTTGTTCAAGGAAACTCCCATTTTTTAAAAACTATCAGATCTTGTGAGACCCATTCACTATCATGAGAACAGAACGGGAAAACTCACTACAATGATTCGACTATTTCCCACCAGGTCCTTCCCACAATACATGGGAATTATGGGAGCTACAATACAAGATTTGTGTGGGAACACAGAGCGAATCAATATAATCCCACCACTGGGTCCTCTCAAATCTTATAACTTCACAATTCAAAATTAATTCTGGCTTCCAAAGAGTCCCCTAAAGTCTTAACTCATTTAAGCATTAACTCAATAGTCCACAGTCCAAAGTCTCATTCAGTACAAGGCAAGTGCTTTCCAAATATAAGCTCATAAAATCAAAATAAGTTATTCACTTCCTGAATGCAATAGGCATACAGGAATTAGATAAACACAGCCATTCCAAATGAGATAAATTGGCCAAAACAAATGGTTTACAGGCCCCATGCATGTGTAAAATCCAATGAGGAAGTCAAACCTTAAAGCTCAAAACAATTCCCCTTTGACTCCATGTCTGACATCCAGGTCACACTGATGCAAGAGTTGGGTTCCCATGGTCTTAGGGAGCTTTGTGCCTGTGGCATTGTAGGGTACAGCCTCCTTCTCAGCAGCTTTGATGGGCTGGCATTGAGTGTATACAGCTTTTCCAGGTGCACAGTGCCAACTGTCAGTGGATCTACCATTCTAGGTTCTGGAGGATGGTGGCTGTCTTCTCACAGCTCCACTAAGTGGTGCCCCAGTAGGGACTGTGTGTGGAGACTCCAACCACACATTTCCCTTTTGAACTGCCATAGCAGATGTTCTTCATGAGGGCCCTCCCCTTGCAGCAAACATCTTCCTGGACATCCAGGCATTTCCATACATCCTCTGAGGATGGAGGCTTCCATACCCCAAACCTTGACTTCTGTTTACTTACAGGCTCAGCGTCACATAAAAGCTGTCAAGGCTCAGAGCTTGCACCCTCTGAATCCATGATCTGAGCTCCACCATGGCTCCTTTCAGCCATGAACTGAGTGGCTGAAATGCACAGCACCAAGTCCCTAGGCTGCACAAAGCACAGGAACCCTGGATCTGACCCATGAGATCATTTTTCACTCCTGGGCATTGAGGCCTGTGATGGAATGGGCTTCTGTGAAAATCTCTGGCATGCCCTAGAGACATTCTTTCCACTGTCTTGCAGATTAACATTTGGCTTATGGTTACTTATGGATATTTTTGCAGCTAGCTTGAATTTCTTCTCAGAAAATGGGACTGACTTTTCTATTGCATTGTCATGTAAAAATTCTTCAAACTTTTATGCTGTTCTTACCTTATAAAACTGAATGCTTTTACCAGTACCCAAGTCACGCACCAACAGCTTCACCGCTTAAAAGTTTATTTTGCCAGATAGCCTAAATCTTTTCTCAAGTACAAAATATCACAAATCTATACAGCAGGGGAAAAATGTTGCTAGTCTCTTTGCTAATACATAACAAGGATCACTTTTGCTCTGGTTCCCAGTAAGTTTCTCATTTCCATCTCAGATCATGTCAGCTTGGACCTTATTGTCCCTATTCTGAGCCCTCCAAACTGTTGCAGTGTCTTCTTGTTATCGAGTTCCAAAACTGCTTTTACATTTTCAGATTTAATTGGACTTACAGTTGTCTGTGGCTAAGGAATCCTCAAAATTATGCAAGGAGGAGAAAATTGTGGCTGACACAGATAGCAGGAGGCAAAAACAGCTTGTACAGGGAAAGTCCTGTTTTTTAAAAACCATCAGATCTCATGAGACCCATTAACTATCATAAGAAGAGCATTGAAAAGACCCACTCCCATGATTCAATCATCTCCCACTGGGCATCTTTCACAAAGCATGGGAATTATGGGAGATATAAGATGAGATCTGGGTGGGCACACAAAGTCAAACCATATTAGAAGGCATTTCTTTTTTTCAACCATCATTCTGAATGAGACATTTCCCATTGTCCTGGGTTCAAGACATAACCAGTGTTTACCATGTACCCTTCTTGGTGGGTTCCAGATGTAATGAGTTTTTCCTATATACACTTTGTCCTGGGTTTGAGACTTAAACGGTCTTTATGTTTGTTCCCATCTCATTTCAGTTACCCTTCTTGGGAACAAAGGAGATACTTTAGTCAACAGAAGGGCCCTTGTCCATCCTTGAAGCCCTGGACATAACTGGCCTCATCTAACCACAATTACCTATCTAAGAACAGAGTAGATATTTGGGTGGACAGTGGAAGTCTTGTTCATCTTTGGGATTCTGTCCTTAGCTGGTCTTTACTGCATACCCCTCAAGACTTTCATCTGTATTCCAATGGGAGTGTGTTAGCCTGGGAACAGCTCCTATCTCCGTCTCATTGGTCACTCTCCTGTGCAGCCTTGGGAAAGCATATATTCTTCTCTTCAAGACCTCATGGTGACTCTCGCTTAAGGTATTTCTGTAATAAAATGATAATCTCTTTTTCTTGAAGCTTATTTTTCAGTTAGCTGCCAAAAGGGCTGAAATTCCCATTTTTAGACTATGACTTAAAAGGACTTGATTTATGTTAAGAGGAAAATGAACGTAATTAGAAAAATGAAGTCCATAGTAGAAAGTGGAAGGAAATAAAAGATTCCTCATGGCTCATGGAAAGCCTTCAAATGCTCAAAAAACCAGCAGCCCTTGGATTCAAGAGGGCTGGACGTAAAGTAACTGCTAGAGGCCTAGGGTATAGGGGTAAAAATTTATCTTCCTTTCAAATCAGTGCTAGCTTTAAAAGCAAATTTGTTGGAGTCCTTAAAAAACCAGAGTAAAGGCCTATCCAAGAGGACAAGCTACTTTTAAAAGCCATTAAAAAATTTAGCCCTGGGGCATAAGGAATGAAAAGAACATGATGAGTTATAAGAAGCTGACAAAGCTGGAGTCCCAATCAGTGTCTGTCTTGAAAAAGAGCCAACTTTAGTAGAAAGCAACAGCAGGGGAAGGCCTAAAGTTCACCCAAGCTGGCAGAACCAAACATAAATCTCAAGGGATATTCATAAGAAAACTTATGCCTTTACTGTCACACAAACCCAGAGAGCTCCAAGTGTATGAAGGGAGTGAGTGTTTAAGAAGTTGCATCACATGCAAAGTAAAAACAAAACAGACAGGCTTGCCCTCAAGGCAGAATTTCTGAAGTCTGCATAAAGCCATTTCAGACCATACATAGAAAAAGCAGATGGAGCAGGAAATGTCATCCATGGGGGTTGAATGTCTCCAGCCACAGAAGATAAGGTATGAAGATACCTTACCACTAGGAAGTTGTCTGATTAACGCTCACAAAGTAAGTTACTTTTGGCGGGAATCCAAGTTACCTGAGTTACTGTTGATATAGTTAGATTGGTCTGCAGGAACTTCAGTCCCTCCCTCTTCATACAAAAGTATTTGACTGAGGGAAATAAAATGGAAATATGCCAAGGGAAGTTTCAGAACAGGAGTGGAAGTTTATTTTAAAAGGCTTTAGAACAAAAAATTTAAAAAGCTTGCAAGATATTCAACAAGGCATGTGAACATTAAAAGATTAGCTTAGATCCTAGAGCTTTATAGGCTTTATAGGCTTGCCTCTTTCCCATGATTCTTCCCTTAGTTTGGGCTTCCCACATGTGCAGTCCCCCTCTTACCTGTGGGATTAAAGCACATGCAGTGTGTTTAGAAAGTTTTAGAGTTTCTCAACTGTGGCTTTGTTTCCTTTCTCTGTTGGAGTGTTTTTGGAAGGTCATATTTTGTCTCTCATTGTCCATGCCCAGGAAGTTTCTTCCTTCTGACATTTGAATTCAATTAATGCTTTATTGTTAATACCTGTTAATCATCAGGAAATGGCATCTTCCTGGCACTGTAGATGGGCTGCAAAATTATCATTTTTAGAGAGGCTGTGTGATAATTGGTAAACCATTACCTGACATTCCTAGTGGGGAGGGGTGGGAAGAGCCCTCTTCTGTCCCACTCATGCCTATCTAATATCTGTAAAAAATTCCTTTCAAATGGAAGGCAATATGGTTTTGTTGTGCTTCCACCCAAATCTCATCTTGAAGCTTAGCACCCATAATCCTCACCTATCATTGGAGGAACCCAGTGGGAGGTAATTGAATCATGGGGGTGAGTTTTCTTTCATGCTATTCTCAACATAATAAGTCTCATGAGAACTGATGGTTTCAATAGGGCAGTTTCCTGCACATGCTGTCTTGCCTGCCATGTAAGATGTGCCTTTGCTCCTTCTTCATCTTCTACTGTGATTGTGAAGTCTCTTCAGCCATATGGAACTGTGAATCTATTAAACATCTTTTTCTTTATAAATTAACAAATCTCAGGTTTTTATTCAGAGAAGTATGAGAATAAACTAATACAAAGGGCATGCCATTTGCCTCCATTACCTAATAGGAATTGGAGGAGTGTTGCTCAGGGATTAGCACAGATTAGGGAACTTTTTAAATCTGGAAAATAAAATTTAATTTAATTCTATTTAATGCTTCAGATTTGCTCTCGACTTTATCTTGTTAATGACTATGTCTGAATTGAAAGCCAGCCAGAGCAAAGAGCCCCTGCAGCTTAAGGTCATCAGGGATTGGGACTCTCTCCCAGAGGCCCATTTGCTTTCAAGGCAGTTTTGTTTTTCATGGCTGAGTTTTTGGCAGAGTGGGCAAATCATGTGAGGCTTTTTTCCCATTTATATCATGGGTGGCAGTTTGCCTTACAGTGGCCTGGCCTTCTGTACTGATTACAGTTACAAGAAAAGTGTCCTTAGGACAAAGTGGAAGGGTTTTAACCTTTTAAAGCAGCAAAAATTATCCTACTTCTTGTTTCTGCATTTTTTCTTCTTCTTAGCACTGTCCTTTCTTATTCTGCTGTCAGATAAAAAAGACTAACAAGGCTAATATAGGAATATATTTCATAGGGACATCATGTATTGCACTAAAAAGTTAAATTATTTTTGGAGTCTGAGGGTTAAATTTATTCCAATGTTTTAAAATGTAGCCCAGGCATGAGGCTAAAAAAATGGAGGGGCTTTGTCTCACAACAGGAATAGAAAGAATATCCACTGGGGACACAAATAACAATTACTTTTGGGCATGCAGCCATTGAAAAGGGGCTTCATTTACAACTGTTGAGGGATTTTGAGATTCACTTTCCAAAGGGTCATTCACTTATTGGAAAAAAAAAAAATTCTGGTGCTAGTGCTTTATGTTGTACGACCACTTGGTAAGTGTCCCCAGGTAAGCACAGGTACCCATTACTGAGTGGAAAGCCCTTGTATATGTTACACTGGGTTCTCAATCTGTTATAATAAGTAGTCATGCAAACATGACAGGCCAGGAGAGGTCCCCCTCACAACCAGCAATATTAAGTAACCATTAGGTAATAGTTAGGTGTTTTTAAACTGTCTCCCTAATATAATAATTGGTCACAGCCAACTGCAGGGAAAGGCAGTCTCACAATAAACTTAAATCAGAAGCTTATTAATAGAATTTTAGAGTTTGAGTAAGTGGACTTAAGCATGCACACGAAGAAGCAAAATGATAGAATTTAATTATGTATATATTCTTCTAGGGATATTTGCTTGGTAATGAAAGAATGCCTTAAGTGAGTGTGTATACAACTTCAATAAATATACTGATGGGTTAACCTTCCAAGTGCTGGAAGACCTCTGTACATGTGGACAGCCCACCCCAAGTGAAGAGTCAGAGGGAAAGGAACACAGCTCTGAAAGTATGCCAATGTATACTAAATCAAAGATCAAATTGTGCACTTAATCTCTCAAGTCACCCACTTGGGCCTCTTCCAACTGTACTTTCCTTCCTTTCTCTTCTGGTGTAAATTCTTAATAAAATTTCACTTCTGCTCAAAAACTTGCCTTACTCTTTCATTCTTCAGTAAACCTCTCAGTCAAATTTTTTTTTTTCTGAGGAGGAAAGAATTCAGGTTACTTCAGACCCATATTAATTAACTGCCTCTAATATATTTTGGTGCTATGTTACTCAAATCCATTTTCTAGTGTTAAGAAAACTGCAGACTTTTTTCCTTTGGTAGATGTATTCAACCACTGTATATGGTTTTCTTCTGTCTTTCTCTCTCCTGGTTAATAAAAAATCCCTAGAATAATTCCCAGTGCCTCTACTTCCACTGGCTGATCTCTCAGGTCAGCCTGATGAGTGACTCTTGGTGGGGATGGAAATGAACCACTAATGGCCCTCCTGGACAGGAGGCTTATGAGAGTGGGAGCACTAAACCCTAAAGCTGTGAAATGTCTGTGGTTTCTCCTGCTTTTTCAACTAACCATGGCTTTTCCCCAATAACCCACACTGCTTTTTCTTCTGTTTTCTCTATATGTGTTCTGAAATGGCCTTGCACACACCCATACTGTCAACCTCAAGAGACAAACCTGCCTCTTTGCTTTCACATTGCATGCCATGTGAATTTTTAAGCACATACTGCCTGTTATTTTTGTACCCCTAGCTCTTGCTTTATTTGTGTGGCAGCGATGACATGGACTCCCTTGCAGATATCCCCTGAGATTTATACTTGTTCTTACCCGATCAGCTCAGATGACTTCCAGACCTTCCTCTGTCTGCTGGCACATGGTTGGGACAGATACTAGATGGAACTCTGGCTTTGCCAGCACCCGTATAATACCATATGCTTTTATTTCTGTTACACCACAGTAGTAAATATTCTAGTGGCTTTAGAAGCAATTTGTCCACGGCATGTGGCCTCACTCTGGTTCTTTATGGAACCCACCTACTTGCGTTTCATGTTAGTACCCCTTTAAGTGGAGAAAAGTTTCTCCCTTTGATATTTTAGAGTTTTTACCTCAAACCCAAGTCCTCTGAAGATTATTACTTTATGTCAAGAGAGCATATAAATCATTGCCCTTTGGGATCCAAGGGCTGCCGGTTTGGCAAGAATATGAAGCCTTTCCCAAAGTATTCTTCCCACTTCCTCCATAGCCCCCATTTTTTTGTTCACTTCCATACTCTTCTCAATATGCATTAAGACCTTTAAGGTCATATTCAAAGAAAGCAAAGTCTAGCCCTGCAGTGGCAGATAGCTTAAAAACAGGCTTCTTGATTACTTATATGACATGAGAAATCAAATCCGAAAAAAACAGATAATCATTTTGTTGCTAGAATGCCCTGGGTGAGAGTGAGTAAATGGTCATGGAGACAAGGGATAGGCTGCCCTAAGGCTGCAGGCACAACAGACACACAGGACAGAGATAAAGACTGGTTCCAGGCTAAGAGATTACCACTATCACAGAGATGAAAACAAAGCTAGGAGTATATGATAAGACTAGTTTATTCTTAATCCCAAGAATGATGAAAGAGGCCACATTTAGGATGATGGGAAAGTAGAGATAATGCTTTTTACCTATTCCTCCAATCCACTTCTTTCTTTACAAATGGGTAATCATGTCTCTATATAACAGGAGAAGACCCTGGAATCCATCCCCCCAAACTGGGGAAAGATTGAGTCTCTCAAACCTTAAGGCAAGCCAACAAACAAAAGAGTTTTTTCTTTGTAATACCGATTGGCCTGAAAAATTAACTGAGAGAAAATTTTATATTTAGCCTTGGAATACAGTAAACCTGCAGAGGAGGTCCTCAGATTAATTAGCTTTCTCAGTGTTTTTTACCTAACCGCAGAACTAGGAGGATATTTCTAAGTTGAATTCAGATGCTAATTAGAAAGCTAAGGAAAGAAGGAATGAAAGGACAAAAGGCAGGCTTAATAACTGGCTGTTTTACAAGCTCTCCAGGATGCCCAGGTTTCCTGAAGACAAAGCCAAGGTCAACTCTGGAGGTGGCAAGTAATAATATGAATTTTTCTTTTAGGTTTAAGAGCTGTCTACTCAGTACTAATGTCCTGTAACAACTCTCATTTAAATTATGTTGGGTGAGGTGGGAAAATGGGACCCATTACTCCTAAAGAAAAGATTTACACTCCTTCAGGCAAAAATACACTTTTTACAATGGGTGGCTTCTTAATATCTATTTTAGAAGTCATTTGTCAACCTGCATATGGCCTCACTCTGTGGTACTTTCAGGTACTCTGAGATTATCTTTCTCTCTGATATTTCTATTTCTCCTGGAGAACTACCTAAATCTTTAACTAGTGATTTCAACCTGGACAGTTCTACCTCACGAATTTAGAAATAGTGCACACTGAGTTCTTGCTATGTGTTGTTCTTGCTATGTGTGAAGAGAACCATTCAGAAACAAAATGTCTCTGATTAACTCTTGGTCAAAACAATTGTTTTCCCCCACCTGGAACCCTTTACTCATTGTTGCTTTTTTATCTTCTAGGAATTCACACAAAGTATCTTTTCAGTGCTATCTAAAATGTTATACACTCAACAAAATTACAGTGTAGTATTTGTGTTTCAAGCAGTTTTTACTTTTTTGCTTTGCTTTAAAGTTTTATAAGCAAGGTATATTTAGAAACATTTAGAGTGTCCACAACGTCATAAACATGTAAGATTTCAATGAGAAATATCAATTTTATATGACTTTATAAAAATCTCAGCTGTAATTGGTTAGAATTGACAAGAAGACATATATGTCTTACTCAAATGCATATAAGTAAGCAACTAGAGCACCACTTTGGTTTGCTCCAGGGAAGATAAAAAGATAAAAAGAAGAGAGAAGGCTTTTGGGAATTGTGTTTAGTAAGTGTAAATAAGTGGCCCCAGGAAGGCCTCGCTGATGATTAGAAGGTTTTAGTTATTGAACAATAGAGAAAAACTAAATAGTTATGCATAGAGTTAATAGAAAATGTAATTTAATTTGTGATACAATTAAAATTTTTATGGTCTTACTAAACTATTAATTCATCCAGTTCAAATATTAACATAATCACATCATTAAAGTTATCTCAGTTAACAATTCTACATAAATTATTTCAAGTATTATTACATTTTAATATTTTTTACACCAATAATTATCTTTCTATTCTCTTGTTTTACCAATGTCTCTTTTAAAGACATTCCACCTGGCTTTTGTAGGTAGATTGTCAGCTAAGAAGCTGAGGCCCTAAACATATGGCCTACAGATATGGGTTGTTCCCCATCTGCAGCTAGCAAAACATTTCTTAAGCTCTCCGTTGGAGTAGTATAAATTTTAGAAGCGCTACAATTCATGATTTTTTTTTTTAATTAGACTTTGAATAAAGCCATAAGTAATATCTTGGTTTTGGTGTAATGTGTGTTTATTTCTGCGGTTTGAGACATTTATTCATAAGTCTACGACTTAACATTTTGCTTTATGTTTAGAATGTGATAGAAACTTTTTTTGGATTTTCAGTTTAGCCTTCTTACCTAAGCTAAATAAAACCATATATACTCAGACAGAAAAGGGAATTTAGTAAAACATTTCAAAGACAAACAGCTTTAAATAGTGATTACTATAGGCCTCAAGTAAACAAATATACCCTACCTCCAAAACTTTTTATTTGTATAAATTTCATAATACAAAAGCCACAAAACAGAAATGTGTGTTATTTACCCTTATAAAACCTAATAAAAATATTTTCAGAGAATGATAGTCCAAAGTACACTTAATGAAAACTTGTATTTAGGCTATATATGTATATATATATATTTGAGGCCTCTGCTTTTTCTATAAAAGATTCACAGTCAGCTGAATTTCTCATTTCATAAACCCATGCTATGTGTGCTTCTTATGTCTATTTATTGTTTTGTTAACATTGTTTTTGCCAGAGATAATGTAAAATATTATGACACTTTGAAAAAAGACATTTTCTCCAACTGATGCCATTAGGACTAGTTACCCTAACTACTTTCTGTCTTTTCTTCCTCTTACCACTTTTGACACCATGTAAGGGCCCCTAGAGAAAACATCTAGTAGAACAGGGACTCTTTGAGAAAGATTATAGAAAATATACAACAGATTTTTTTTTGGTAGTGTACTTCTGTTTTTCCTCACAGAGCACAAAGAGTTGTGTGTGGAGAGGTTGCTCTTAGGTATAAGTTCCAGTGCCTTTTAAATTAAATATCTCAATTATTTTAGCTTCTAGATGCATATGCCTGTACACATATGTATATGTTCATACCTGTGTTTGTATATTATCTATATGCTACCAAATTAAATTAAAGTTCATGAGTGCTTGTAAATTGAGTAAGCCTAAATGTTTTGAAAGTTAATGCTATTTTAGTACATCTTATTTTAGTAAATCTTCCAATAAACATAATTAATTTAGTATTGTTGGTGTAATAGAAACCACTGTCTTCTTACTTATCATCTAAATATACTTGTATTTCACTTAAATGTTTGCTTTTATAAAACATACTTAGCACACAGCAATATAAAATTAGTTAATAAAAAATTTAACTTGAACTAAATACCAGATTTTTCTAATGTCTCACGAGAATTTCCATATATATTTAAGAATGGATAAATATAATAGACATAAGTAAAACTTTTGAGAGAAATATATAATAATAATGTTTAATAGTATGCTTATTAGAAATGTTTTTGTATTAGTCTATTTTCAAACTACTGATAAAGACATACTCAACTATGGGTAATTTATAAAGTAAAAGGATTAATGGACTCATAGTTCCACAAAAGTGGTAAGGCCTCACAATCATGGTGGAAGGTGAAAGTTATGTCCTATATGATGGTACAAACTCCCTTTTATAAAAAATCAGATCTCATGATACTTATTTACTATCATGAGAACAGCAAGGGAAAGACCTGCCCCCATGATTCAATTACCTTTCACTGGGTCCCTCCCATGACAATGTGGAAATTATAGGATCTATAATTCCAGATTTGGATGGGCATACAGACCATATCATTTTGCCCCAGGCCCCTCCCAAATCTCATGTCTTCACATTTTGAAACTAATCATGCCTTCCCAACGGTATTCACCACATTAACTCAAGAGTCCAAATTGCAAAGTTTCATCTGAGACAAAGTAAGTCACTTCCACTATGAGCCTGTAAAATCAAAAAAGCAACTTATTTACTTCCTAGATACAATGGAGTTACAGGCATTGGGTAAATATTCCTCTTTCAAAGGAAAAAAAAATGGTTAAAATAAAGAGACTACAGAACCCATCTAAGGCCAAAATCCAGCAAGGCAGCCAATCTTTTTTTATTTTATTTATTATTATTATTTTTTTTTGAGATGGAGTCTCCCTCTTTCACACAGGCCGGAGTGCAGTGGCACAACCTCGGCTCACTGCAAGCTCCACTGCCAGGGTTCACGCCATTCTCCTGCCCGAGTAGCTTGGACTACAGGCACCTGCCACCACGTCTGGCTAATTTTTTGTATTTTTAGTAGAGACGAGGTTTCACCATATTAACCAGGATGGTCTCGATCTCCTGACCTCTTAATCCGCCCACCTGGGCCTCCGAAAGTGCTGGGATTACAGGCATGAGCGACCGCGCCCAGCCGCAGCCAAATCTTAAAGCTCTCAAATAGTCTCCTTGGATTTCATGTCTCACATCCAGGACATGCTGATGCAAGAGCTGGGTTCCATGGATATAGACACCTTCAGCACTGTGGTTTTGCAGGATATAGCCTCTCTTTTAGCTGCTTTTATAGGCTAGTATTGAGTGTCTGCAAGCTTTGTGGACCTACCATTCTCAGTTCTAGAGAACAATGGCTTTCTTCTCAGAACTCCACTAGGCAGTGCCTCAGTGAGGATGCTGTGTGGATGCTTCAACGCCACATTTTCCTTTTATACTTCCATAGCAGAAATTTCCGATTAGGGCCCTGCTCCTGTAGCAAACTTCTGCCTGCACTTCCACCTGTTTAGATAAATCTTCTGAAATGTAGATGGAGGTTTCCAAACCTCAATTTATGAGTTCCATGAGCCCACAGGCTCAACACCACATGGAAGGTGCCAACTCTTCTTGGAGCTTGCACTCTCTGAAGCCATGGTCTCCAGCTGTACCTTGCAAGGCTCCTTGTAGCAATGGCTAGAGCAGCTGGCAGGCTGAACAAGAAGTCCCTAGGCTGTGCACAGCAAAGTCCCTGGACCTAGCCCAAAAAACCATTTTTATCTTCTAGGACTCTGGGCCTGTTATGGAAAAAGCTGCCATGAAGCTCTCTGACATTGCCTGAAGACATTTTTCCCATTGTGACTAACAAATTTTCCCATTTGTGACTAACACAGGGCTCCTTATTACTTATGCAAATTTCTGCTGTAGTCTTGAATTTCTCCCCCAAAATGGCTTTTCCTTTTCCATTGCATCATCAGCCTGCAAATTTTCCACGTCTTCATACTTTTATTTCTCTAGAACTCTTTGCTGCTTAGACATTTCTTCCACCCAATACCCTAAATCATCTCTCTCATGTTCAAAGTCTCACAGATGTCCAGGGAAGAGACAAAATGCCTTTAGTAACAAAACTGACCTTTACTTTAGTTTGCAAAAAGCTTCTCATTTTTATCTGAGACCATCTCAACCTGGCTTTACTGTTCATATCACTATCAGCATTTTAGTCAAAGACATTCAGCAAATCTCTAGGAAGTTCCAAACATTTTCATGCTTTTCTATTTTCTTCTGAGGCCTACAAACTGTTCCAGCCTCTGCTGATTACCTGATTCTAAAGCTGCTTCCACATTTTCAGGTATCATTAGAGGGGCAACCTACTACCTAATACCAATTTACTATATTAGTCCATATTTATGCTGCTGATAAATACATACCCAAGACTGGGTGATTTATAAAGAAAAAGAGGTTTAATTGACTCACAATTCCACATTGCTGGGGAGGACTTATAATTATGGCAGTAGGTGAAAGGCACATCTTACATGGTAGCAGGCGAAAAAGAAATCATCTGTGAGGGACCTCTTCTTTTTAAAACTAACAGAAACCAAAAGGCTTATTCACTATCAATTATAAGAGCAGCAGAGAAAAGACTGGCCCACATGATTCTTCAACTACCTCCCCCTATGTCTTTCCCCTGACAAGTGGGAATTAAGGGAGCTACAATTCAAAATTTGGGTGGGGACAGAGCCAGACTGTATCAGCTTCCATATGCTTAGAGTTTTGTAAAGCCTAATTAAATAATAAATATTTACTAGTTATGTGCATCAATTCTATTTCTTTTTTTCTTTTTTCTATTATTATTATTATTATTATTATTATTATTATACTTTAGGTTTTATGGTACATGTGCGCAATGTGCAGGTAAGTTACATATGTATACATGTGCCATTCTGGTGCGCTACACCCACCAACTCGTCATCTAGCATTAGGTATATCTCCCAATGCTATCCCTCCCCCCTCCCCCTACCCCACAACAGTCCCCAGAGTGTGATGTTCCCCTTCCTGTGTCCATGTGTTCTCATTGTTCAATTCCCACCTATGAGTGAGAATATGCGGTGTTTGGTTTTTTGTTCTTGCGATAGTTTACTGAGAATGATGATTTCCAATTTCATGCATGTCCCTACAAAGGACGTGAACTCATCATTTTTTATGGCTGCATAGTATTCCATGGTGTATATGTGTCACATTTTCTTAATCCAGTCTATCATTGTTGGACATTTGGGTTGGTTCCAAGTCTTTGCTATTGTGAATAATGCCGCAATAAACATACGTGTGCATGTGTCTTTATAGCAGCATGATTTATAGTCCTTTGGGTATATACCCAGTAATGGGATGGCTGGGTCGAATGGAATTTGTAGTTCTAGATCCCTGAGGAATTGCCACACTGACTTCCACAAGGGTTGAACTATTTTACAGTCCCACCAACAGTGTAAAAGTGTTCCTATTTCTCCACATCCTCTCCAGCACCTGTTGTTTCCTGACTTTTTAATGATTGCCATTCTAACTGGTGTGAGATGGTATCTCATTGTGGTTTTGATTTGCATTTCTCTGATGGCCAGTGATGGTGAGCATTTTTTCATGTGTTTTTTGGCTGCATAAATGTCTTCTTTTGAGAAGTGTCTGTTCGTGTCCTTCACCCACTTTTTGATGGGGTTGTTTGTTTTTTTCTTGTAAATTTGTTGGAGTTCATTGTAGATTCTGGATATTAGCCCTTTGTCAGATGAGTAGGTTGTGAAAATTTTCTCCCATTTGTAGGTTGCCTGTTCACTCTGATGGTAGTTTCTTTTGCTGTGCAGAAGCTCTTGAGTTTAATTAGATCCCATTTGTCAATTTTGGCTTTTGTTGCCATTGCTTTTGGTGTTTTAGACATGAAGTCCTTGCCCATGCCTATGTCCTGAATGGTAATGCCTAGGTATTCTTCTAGGGTTTTTATGGTTTTAGGTCTAACATTTAAGTCTTTAGTCCATCTTGAATTGATTTTTGTATAAGGTGTAAGGAAGGGATCCAGATTCAGCTTTCTACATATGGCTAGCCAGTTTTCCCAGCACCATTTATTAAATAGGGAATCCTTTCCCCATTTCTTGTTTTTGTCAGGTTTGTCAAAGATCAGATACTTGTAGATATGTGGCATTATTTCTGACTGCTCTGTTCTGTTCCATTGATCTATATCTCTGTTTTGGTACCAGTACCATGCTGTTTCGGTTACTGTAGCCTTGTAGTATAGTTTGAAGTCAGGTAGTGTGATGCCTCCAGCTTTGTTCTTTTGGCTTAGGATTGACTTGGCAATGTGGGCTCTTTTTTGGTTCCATATGAACTTTAAAGTAGTTTTCTCCAATTCTGTGAAGAAAGTCATTGGTAGCTTGATGGGGATGGCATTGAATCTGTAAATTACCTTGGTAAGGATGGCCATTTTCTTGATATTGATTCTTCCTACCCATGAGCAGGGAATGTTCTTCCATTTGTTTGTATCCTGTTTTATTTCCTTGAGCAGTGGTTTGTAGTTCTCCTTGAAGAGGTCTTTCATATCCCTTGTAAGTTGGATACCTAGGTATTTTATTCTCTTTGAAGCAATTGTGAATGGGAGTTCACTCATGATTTGGCTCTCTGTTTGTCTGTTATTGATGTATAAGAATGGTTGTGATTTTTGCACATTGATTTTGTATCCTGAGACTTTGCTGAAGTTGCCTATCAGCTTAAGGAGATTTTGGGCTGAGACAATGGGGTTTTCTAGATATACTATCATGTCATCTGCAAACAGGGACAATTTGACTTCCTCTTTTCCTAATTGAATACACTTGATTTCCTTCTTCTGCCTAATTGCCCTGGCCAGAACTTCTAACACTATGTTGAATGGAAGTGGTGAGAGAGGGCATCCCTGTCTTGTGCCAGTTTTCAAAGGGAATGCTTCCAGTTTTTGCCCATTCAGTATGATATTGGCTGTGGGTTTGTCATAAATAGCCCTTATTATTTTGAGATACGTCCCATCAATACCTAATTTATTGAGAGTTTTTAGCATGAAGGGTTGTTGAATTTTGTCAAAGGCCTTTTCTGCATCTATTGAGATAATCATGTGGTTTTTGTCTTTCGTTCTGTTTATATGCTGGATTACATTTATTGATTTGCGTATATTGAACCAGCCTTGCATCCCAGGGATGAAGGCCACTTGATCATGGTGGATAAACTTTTTGATGTGCTGCTGGATTCTGTTTGCCAGTATTTTATTGAGGATTTTTGCATCAATGTTCATCGAGGATATTGGTCTAAAATTCTCTTTTTTTGTTGTGTCTCTGCCAGGCTTTGGTATCACGATGATGCTGGCCTCATAAAATGAGTTAGGGAGGATTCCCTCTTTTTCTATTGATTGGAATAGTTTCAGAAGGAATGGTACCAGCTCGTCCTTGTACCTCTAGTAGAATTCGGCTGTGAACCCATCTGGTCCTGGACTTTTTTTGGTTGGTAAGCTATTGATTATTGCCACAATTTCAGCTCCTGTTATTGGTCTATTCAGAGATTCAACTTCTTCCTGGTTTAGTCTTGGGAGGGTGTATGTGTTGAGGAATTTATCCATTTCTTCTAGATTTTCTAGTTTATTTGCATAGAGGTGTTGTAATACTCTCTGATGGTAGTTTGTATTTCAGTGGGATCGGTGGTGATATCCCCTTTATCATTTTTTATTGCATCTATTTGATTCTTCTCTCTTTTTTTGTTTATTAATCTTGCTAGCGGTCTATGAATTTTGTTGATCCTTTCAAAAAACCAGGTCCTGGATTCATTTACTTTTTGAAGGGTTTTTTGTGTCTCTATTTCCTCCAGTTCTGCTCTGATTTTAGTGATTTCTTGCCTTCTGCTAGCTTTTGAATGTGTTTGCTCTTGCTTTTCTAGTTCTTTTAATTGTGATGTTAGGGTGTCAATTTTGGATCTTTCCTGCTTTCTCTTGTGGGCATTTAGTGCTATAAATTTCCCTCTACACACTGCTTTGAATGCATCCCAGAGATTCTGGTATGTTGTGTCTTGGTTCTCGTTGGTTTCAAAGAACATCTTTGTTTCTGCCTTCATTTTGTTATGTACCCAGTAGTCATTCAGGAGCAGGTTGTTCAGTTTCCACATAGTTGAGCAGTTTTGAGTGAGATTCTTAATCATGAGTTCTAGCTTGATTGCACTGTGATCTGAGAGACAGTTTGTTACAATTTCTGTTCTTTTACATATATTGAGGAGAGCTTTACTTCCAAGTATATGGTCAATTTTGGAATAGGTGTGGTGTGGTGCTGAAAAAAATGTATATTCTGTTGATTTGGGGTGGAGAGTTCTGTAGATGTCTATTAGGTCCACTTGGTGCAGAGCTGAGTTCAATTCCTGGGTATCCTTGTTGACTTTCTGTCTCATTGATCTGTCTAATGTTGATAGTGGGGTGTTAAAGTCTCCAATTATTAACGTGTAGGAGTCTAAGCCTGTTTGTAGGTCACTCAGGACTTGCTTTATGAATCTGGGTGCTCCTTTATTGGGTGCATATATATTTAGGATAGTTAGCTCTTCTTGTTGAATTAATCCCTTTACCATTATGTATGGCCTTCTTTTTCTCTTTTGATCTTTGTTGGTTTAAAGTCTGTTTTATCAGAGACTAGGATTGCAACCCCTGCCTTTTTTTGTTTTCCATTTGCTTGGTAGATCTTCCTCCATCCTTTTATTTTGAGCCTATGTGTGTCTCTGCACGTGAGATGGGTTTCCTGAATACAGCACACTGATGGGTCTTGAGTCTTTATCCAGTTTGCCAGTCTGTGTCTTTTAATTGGAGCATTTAGTGCATTTATATTTAAAGTTCATATTGTTATGTGTGAATTTGATCCTGTCATTATGATGTTAGCTGGATATTTTGCTGGTTAGTTGATGCAGTCTCTTCCTAGTCTCAATGTTCTTTACATTTCGGTATGATTTTCCAGTGGCTGGTACTGGTTGTGCCCTTCCATGTTTAGCTCTTCCTTCAGGAGCTCTTTTAGGGCAGGCCTGGTGGTGACAAAATCTCTCAGCATTGGCTTGTCTGTAAAGTATTTTATTTCTCCTTCACTTATGAAGCTTAGTTTGGCAGGATATGAAATTCTGGGTTGAAAATTCTTTTCTTTAAGAATGTTGAATATTGGCCCCCACTCTCTTCTGGCTTGTAGGGTTTCTGCCGAGAGATCTGCTGTTCGTCTGATGGGCTTCACTTTGATGGTAACCTGACCTTTCTCTCTGGCTGCCGTTAACGTTTTTTCCTTCATTTCAACTTTGGTGAATCTGACAATTATGTGTCTTGGAGTTGCTCTTCTCGAGGAGTATCTTTGTGGTGTTCTCTGTATTTCCTGAATCTGAATGTTGGCCTGCCTTGCTAGATTGGGGAAGTTCTCCTGGATAATATCCTGCAGAGTGTTTTCCAGCTTGTTTCCATTCTCCCCGTCACTTTCAGGTACACCAATCAGACGTAGATTTGGTCTTTTCACATAGTCCCACATTTCTTGGAGGCTTTGCTCATTTCTTTTTATTCTTTTTTCTCTAAACTTCCCTTCTCACTTCATTTCATTCATTTCATCTTCCAGGGCTGATACCTTTTCTTCCATTTGATCGCATCAGCTCCTGAGGCTTCTGCATTCTTCACGTTGTTCTCGAGCCTTGGTTTTCAGCTCCATCAGCTCCTTTAAGCACTTCTCAGTATTGGTTATTCTAGTTATACATTCTTCTGAATTTTTTTCAAAGGTTTCAACTTCTTTGCCTTTGGTTTGAATATGCTCCGGTAGCTCGGAGTAATTTGATCATCTGAAGCCTTCTTCTCTCAGCTCGTCAAAGTCATTCTCCCTCCAGCTTTGTTCCATTGCTGGTGAGGAACTGCGTTCCTTTGGAGGAGGAGAGGTACTCTTGTTTTTGGAGTTTCCTGTTTTTCTGCTCTGTTTTTTCCCCATCTTTGTGGTTTTATCTACTTTTGGTCTTTGATGATGGTGATGTACAGATGGGTTTTTGGTGTGGATGTCCTTTCTGTTAGTTTTCCTTCTAACAGACGGAACCCTCAGCTACAGGTCTGTTGGGGTACCTGGCCGGCCGTGTGAGGTGTCAGTCTGCCCCTGCTGGGGGGTGCCTCCCAGTTAGGCTGCTTGGGGGTCAGGGGTCAGGGACCCACTTGAGGAGGCAGTCAGCCCGTTCTCAGATCTCCAGCTGCGTGCTGGGGGAACCACTGCTCTCCTCACAGCTGTCAGACAGGGACATTTAAGTCTGCAGAGGTTACTGCTGTCTTTTTGTTTGTCTGTGTCCTGCCCCCAGAGGTGGAGCCTACAGAGTCAAGCAGGCCTCCTTGAGCTGTGGTGGGCTCCACCCAGTTCAAGCTTCCAGGCTGCTTTGTTTACCTAAGCGAGCCCGGGCAATGGCATGCGCCCCTCCCCCAGCCTCGCTGCCGACTTGCTGTTTGATCTCAGACTGCTGTGCTAGCAATCAGTGAGACTCCGTGGGCGTAGGACCCTCTGAGCCAGGTGTGGGCTATACTCTCCTGGGGCACCGTTTCCTAAGCCCATCGGAAAAGCACAGTATTCGGGTGGGAGTGGCCCGATTTTCCATGTGCCATCTGTCACCCCTGGAAGGGGAACTCCCTGACCCCTTGGGCTTCCCGAGTGAGGCAGTGCCTCACCCCTTCTTTGGCTGGCGCATGGTGCGCTCACCCACTGACCTGCGCCCACTGTCTGGCACTCCCTAGTGAGATGAACACGGTACCTCAGATGGAAATGCAGAAATCACCCGTCTTCTGCATCGTTCGCGCTGGGAGCTGTAGACCGGAGCTGTTCCTATTCGGCTATCTTGGCTCCTCCCCCGCATCAATTCTAAATATGATATAATTACTGACATTAATTACTAATTATAAATTGAATCTTATGTAATGTTGACATCTGATTTCAGTTAAAAGATAACTAGATGTTAGTAAACATGTTCTTTTTCAATCAGAAAACCTTAGTTAAAACTACCTTTTAAAAAATTATAAAATGTGTACTCCTAAATACTTGGTATGTGAATGAATAAAAATTGTTTGCTTCTTAGGTTTTTACTATAAATTAATGTTACTAGAATTTAACATTTTTTCTAACATACAGTTACTAAAACTAGAAATAAGATAAATTATGCTATGCATGGCACATATAAAAAAATGAGATGGATTTTTAGTAAAAAAATCTAATAAGAGACACAGGATGCAATATAAAAATAATTTTGCCTAATTTAGAAGTTAAGTGTTTACTAAATTGAAGAAATTTAACAAATGAGATAGATGTATAGAATACCTCTATAAAATTAAAGAAAAATGAATTTGAAAATTATAAGAAGTTGTAAAAGGTTTATAGATCTTACCATGGTGGCTTAAATTTTTAATTCAAGTATTTTGGGGAGCTGAGTTGGAAACATCATTTGAGCTCAGGAGTTCAAGATCAGCCTGGGAAACAGAGAAAACCCTGTTTTATTCAAAGCAGTCAAAGTATTAGCTCTGCATGCTGGCATATGCCTTATATCCCAGCTACTGAGGAAACTGAGGGAGGAAAATTACTTGCACCTGGGAGATTGAGGCTTCAGTGACCTATGACCATAACTCTACACTCCAGTCTCAGTGACAGAGTGAGACCTGTCTGAACAAAACAAACTAATGAACAAATAAAAGTTTTATAAAAATTGTATCTGTGGAACTGATTGAGATTACACAACCTCTTTACTAAAATTAGCTTTGATTTAATAATGCAATACAACAAAGATAAATTTAATATTCTTTTTTAAACAAGATTTGTGGCCAGGTTCAGTGGCTCATGCCTATAATCCCAGCACTTTGGGGGGCTGAGTTGGGTAGATCATGAATTCAGGAGTTTGAGACCAGCCTGTCCAACATGGTGAAACCCTGTCTCTACTAAAAATACAAAAATTCACTGAGCATCATGTTGGGCACCTGTAATCCCAACTACTTAGGAAGCTGAGGCAGAAGAATAGCTTGAACCTGGGAGGCAGAAGTTGTAGTGAGCTGAGATCATGACATTGCACTCCAGTCTGGGTGAAAGAGCAAGATTCCATCTCAAAACAAAACAAAACAAAAAATACAAAAATTAGCTGGGCATGGTGGCACACACAGGTAATCTCAGCTACTCAGAAAGCTAAGATAGGAAAATCACTTGAACCTGGAAGGTGGAGGTTCTAGTGAGCCAAAATAGTGATAGTGCCACTGCACTTTAGCCTGGGTGGCAGAACAAGACTCCATCCTAGAAAAAAAAAAGATTTATATAAAGTATTTATAAGCAATAATAAAAGACTTTTGTTCATCTTTTGATTGAAATGTGGAAAATAAAAATGACCAAATGTCTTTGTCAATTGAATTTTTAATCATGACCATTATAAATCTTGATCAATTTTTTTGTGGGGTACATGATTTTGAGATTCTGAGCTTCACAGAAACAAACACATTTTGCTGGGCAAATAGTTTATTCTAGTTTTACATATGGGTTTTTTTGTGTTTTGTTTTTAAAAAAAACACTTTCATCCTGTGTACCTCTCTCTGTTTTCTAGATTGGTAAAATGTACAAATGTATTAATTTTAAAAATTGATAATTTGTGAAATTTTAAACTTCCTGGCCAAAGGCTCTTTTGTTAGTATTATATAACCTATGTTATGTCTAATTTGGAAAATACTAAGTTTCCCCCTTTAGAATAACAGCAAGTTCTATTCACCTAGATAAAGTAGTCTACAAAGCAGCTCTCCTTAAAGGTAATTTTTTTTTTTTGCAAGACCTTATAAAGTGCCTTACTATAAATTTTAAATTGATTCAAGATTTTTTTAAAAGCAATATTCCAGGAAAATAAACATCAAAAATAGTGGCCTTAAACCTGAAAATTCTGTGTATTGCAAATGCCATCAAATAAAAAATCCTCTCTAATTCTGCTGGAAGAATCCAGATAAGCTATTTGTGGCCAGTCCTCATGTGTTAAATTGAAGAGCCATGTCTTTTAGGATATTTGTCTAACTCCTCATCTATACACAGCTCTGAAGTAACCCAACACCAGAATAGTTCTTTCAAAATTTTCTCTAGGCTTTACCACTGACAGTTTCAGATGGAAATTCTCCTGGAAGAAAACTTCCTAATTATCTCTCTGGTCATCAAGTTAGTTAGTTACTTTCTTCCACATTGTTGGGAGAATGCTTTTATTTTTAAGTGATGTAACTTTCCATGATTGGAAATAATTTAATAGCCTTAGGAAAAATTACTAATAAAGCTGAGATCTCCATTACAGTTTACAAAACAATTATGGTTCAGTGCCTGAGATAGCAGTAGACAATGACATTGCTTTACATTATGTGTTAGCTAAGCACAGAGGTATATGTATGGTGACAAATACTTCTTGGGTATACATTAACACTTCCCATTATGTAAAAATTTATCCAGGAAAAATTAGAGAAGAAGCCACTTAGCTACCACAATTCTCTGAATATTAACCTGTCTTTAGTCATGTTTGTAATGTTCGTATTACCTTCTTAATGGAATAGATTTTGGGTCTTGTTGTTCTGGCATAGAAATTACTTTTTCATAATCTGAATGTGCATTGCATTTCTACTATTAAAATTATTGATAATATGTATCTCTCATTGTTATACCTCTTCTGAAAGAAGTAAAATTATACTATTCCAAAGATGAGATAATAAAACAAGCAACAGAAGGTATGTAAATAAGTGACTTGACTTGAGTCTTATTTTTGCCACACTGTTATTCCATCCCTGTCTGGGTATTCAGGCACTCTTAAAATTTGTTGCTGAGACATCTCTTTCTTTCCATCTGACATGAAATAAAACTATCAGAGAATCATCTTTTTGGACAGGAGAGATGCCTTGACACTTAAGACTTAATTAATTATTTTTTCAAAAGTAAATTTTTGATCAAAAAAGGGGACACAAGAAAAAAATAAACTGTGCTATTTGAAGAGTGCAAAACTTTTCTAAATTACAGGCTTAGAGAGGGAAAAGAATAATAATAATGTCATGTTGTATTTTCCATGTAAACCAATGGGTTGAATAACTTTTTTTGAACTGCCTTGCTATGTTGGCTCTAGGCTGACACAACTATAATTAACCTAATAAAGACACTGCTGGCTACCATAAGTTATTACCCTAGAGTATAGCAATGTATAGCCAATCACTAATCCGTGTTATTTCTGTGTAGTAATGAGAAGTAATGACACATAACTTTTACTGGTTTATCCCTGTTTTTCTTTTTGTCTTTGAAAGCCTGCTTATAACAAAATTCAAACAGAGCTTACATCCAAGGATACATAGGTCTGAAACCTACAGGTACCTATCTTCACCTTATCTACAGTAAACTCTATAATATTTTATTCTGTGTCTCAGTTTTTTCTTAGATAAACAAATGTGTAACACAAAGAAAAAAACAATGTCAGTAATAACATTGTCAACAAATCATTAAAAAAACCACAAAAATTTAAACAACTCAAGTTCCAAAAAAGTAAAATTGGGGAGTAAATTGTATGACTCGTGGCCTCAAACCTCAGTATGTGTACAACAAACTGAGGCAAACAAACAATAAAATAAAATTTCAGTGTAATAGAAATAAAATATTTAAGACAATATAAGTTACTCAAAACTCAAAGAGGTAAAACCAAGCAAAACTCTTCTTCATGATAGTTAAGCTGCAAAATAATAAAAGTAATTAGGACTGTGGTCAACCCTGGGTACAAAAAGTAGATGAGATCAAAGAAACATTTTAACTGCTCAAGCTCTATTTATTTACCTTCTGAATACATGGAAAGTTATATTCTTGTTATTTAAACTAAGAATAAGTTGATTTATGTCAAAGTTATCTTTGTTTTCTCGAATTATATTGCAAATTTACTCTTACTTTCAACCTAGAAAAAAAAATTTACAAAGTTATGAAATCAAATTATTGAATTGTTGAAATAAGCTGAACTTATATAGCAGTAAGATTTTATAAAGTAAAGAAAATGAAATCAACTAAGGGAAGTAGCTTATATTATTGAAAGTTCTTAAGAACCCACATACTCAGTAAGTTAAACAGATTCCTAAGCTTGGTAGAGAAGTTGTTCAGTGTAACTTGCTCCTAAACATAAGTAAAAAACCCTGAGAAGCTGATAAATGTAATTCTGAGAGTCCCACACGTTTCACTCTCTATTTCTCACATGATGAAAACACTTTCTTTGTCAGGGTCTTAATTCTCACTAGTGACCAAATTCACTTGGAGTCAGTTTAAAGTTATCGCCTGTGATGTCTTTTTTTTTTTTTTTCTGAAAATATGTCTGACACAAAATGTCTGAAGTTAGCCATACATCAACTAATTCTTTAACACCACTTGACTTTCCAACAATTCAATTATGTTACATTCCAGATTAGCACAGAAACACAAGTTTATGACTCAGTCTTACAAACTGCCCCTAGTATAGTTGCCAGTCACAAGCTCTGAGAGCCCATCATAATTCTGAGAAATTTTCTGTGAATTACAGGATCCCATAACCCATGAAAGGTAATAATTTGCTAGAATTGCTGACAGTAATAAAATAAATATTTGATTTATGTTCACCAGCTTATACCAGGTAATTCAACTCAGAAACAGCCAGGTAAAAGAGATGTATAAGACAAGAAAAAGTGGTGGAAGAAGATGGAAAATTTTGATAAATACTGGTTAAATAGCTTTAGTTTTTAAAATCTCTTAATTTTCCGTGTTCTGAAAGAGCAACTTACTGCAAAGAAACACCCTTCCCATTGTAAGTTAAATAATAATCTCTTTTTCGTCTGTCACAACGCTGGACAAAGAAACTGCAAATTCTCATTTATTTATTATAAACCATTAGCTTTTGTTTTCCCTGGTCAGATCAAAATACTTGTTAACCAAATTTTACTTAAATTTATCTGTTTTCATCAGGACCACGTACTCCGATCCATGCTCAAAAAAACCAGCATTCAACCCTCTAATTCAACCTTTTAAGGGCAGGCTGACTTTTGGATGAAACAGTCTCTAATCTTAAATCTGATCTTGACAGGCTCCGTTCTTGTTTGCTTCTCATCCCAGACCCTGATAACCATGCTTTTATTCTCTATTCCCATCAATTTGATTGTATTGATTTCAAGTTTAATTGCTCTCAAAAATTATTTACAAAAAATATGTGTTTCTCTGTGCCTGTCTTATTTTCCTTAACATAATAAACTTCAGTTTTGTTCATGTTGTTGCAAATGACTGAGTCTCATTTTTTTTTTATGGCTGACTCTATTGTTAACATGTACCACATTTTCTTTGTCAGTTCGTCTGTTGATGACCACAGGCTGCTATCAAATTTCAGCTATTATTGCAAATCATGCTGCAATAAATGCAGAAGTGCAGACCTCCATTTTATATACTTTTTTTTCTTTTGGGTATATATTTAGAAGTGGGATTTCTGGGTCATATGATAGCTTACTTTTAGTTTTAGGAGCAATCTTCAAACAGTTCTCTGTAGTGGTTGTACAAATTTACATTTTCTCCAACAGTGTACAAAGGTTTCCTTTTCTCCACATCATAGGCAGCAATTGTTATTGTTTGTCTTTTGGATGTATTTATTTTAACTGGGGATAGATAATATCTAATTGTAGTTTTAATTTGCATTCCTCTAACAGTCAATGATGTTGAGCACTTTTTTATATGCCTGTTAGCCATTTGCATATCTTTTTGAAAAAGGTTTATTCCATTTTTTCTCATTTTTCCAATGAATTATTTAATTATTTAATTGTGAGTTGTTCAAACTTATTATGTATTCTGGTTACTAATGTCTTGTGAGGCATACAGTTTGTAAACATTTTTAAAGAGATTAAAAATAAAATGAATAGATTTTAAAGAGATTAAAAATAAAATGAAGAGATTATTTGGGAGTCTCTTCATTTTATTTATTGTATGATTTTGTTTCCCAGAGCCTATTAACTTGATGGTATTCTATTTGTTTATTTTTGGTTTAGTTTGCTGTGCTTGTAGGATATTGTTCAAAAAAATCTTTGTCCCAGTAAATATTGTAAAGTTTTTTCCAATGATTTATTATAGTGGTCTTATAGATTTTTATCTTAGATTTAATTTTTAACTAATTTTGATTTCTTTTTTGTATATGGTGGGAGAAGAGATTTAGTTTTATTCTTCTGCATATGGATATCTGGTTATTTGAGCATCATTAATTGAACAGACTATCTTTTCTCCAGTGTATGTTTTTGGCATTATTGTCAAAATGAGCTTACTGTAGGTATGTTGGTTTCTTTCTGGGTTCTCTATTATTTCTCATTGGTCTATGTGTCTGTTTTTATTTTAGTACCATGCATTTTGTGTTACTATAGATCTGTAGTATAGTTAAAAGTAAAGTCATGTAATTTTTTTTGTTTTTTTCTCTTTGCTCAGGACAGCTATAGCTATTCTAGATAATGGATAGTTACATATTAACAGTAGGATTGTTTTTTCTACTTATGTAAATATATCATTGGAATTTTGATAGAGCTTGCATTAAGTCTGTAGATTGCTTTTGGTGATATAGACATATTAACAATATTAATTCTTTCAATCCATGATTATGGAATTTTTCAAATTTTTTATGTCCTCAAACTTTCTTTGTGAGCATTTTATAGTTTTCATTATAGAGTTCTTTCATTATTTATCAGTTAATTTGAAAGTTTTTTTTGTATATGTGGCTATTTTGAATATAATCATTTTTTAATTTCTTCTCAACACTGTTTGCTGTTGGCATATACAAATGTTACTAATTTTTTCTGTTGATTCTGTACTTTCAACATAGTGAATTAGTTAGTGTTTTCATATTTTTCTCACAAAATATTTACAGTGTTTCCAAAGTCAAAATTATATGATCTAAAACAAAGACAATTTTACTATTCTCATTCTGATTTGAATGCTGTTGATATTATTATTTGGTATGAATGACCTGTCCAGGACTTCTACTTCTATGTTGAATGACAAATTATGTCAGTGGACATCCTTGCCATATTCCTGATCTTAGAAAAAAAGCTTTCAATTTTTTTCATTCAGTATGGTACCAGTTGTCGGTTTGTCATACACAATTTTTATTATGTTGCTATATGTTATTTTCATTGCAGTTGGGTAATTTAGGAATCAGAGACACTGAGTGGTTGAGGAGGATACTTATTATTTATTAGTTAGGTGCACTGGCCCAGTCAGATTAACATCTAAAGGACTGACCCCAAACGAAGAGCCAAGCTACCTTTTAAGCATTTTGTGGGGTTGGGGAAGATGTGTGCAGGGGAAAGCATATTACGGAAGTGAGAAACAAAGACAGTTATTCAATTGAGATATGCTTTACATCATTTCTTACTTTTCAAAGGACAACATGTTTTACAACTTGAGATTATCTGCCTAGTGACCTTGCAGCTGCAGAGCTAGAGAAACAGGGTCTTCACAATGCCTGGCAAAGGGAGAGATAAGGCTCACTAACCACAGAAAAACAGGCAGTTCATTTTTAAAGGACTTCAGCTCTTCCTCTTCCTCACAGGGAATTGGGTTTTCTTACATACAACTGAGTTTTTGTTTACACATTCTTTAATTTCTTTTAATTCCTGTTTCATTATTAAGATATTTTTGAAGATTTTTGGCGTAAATAAATGTTGAATTTTATCAAATGTTATCTTCACATATGTTTACATGATTATACAGTTCCTAGTCTTTATTCTGTTGATATTTGATAAAGACAGGTTGCAGAGAAACTTTTGGCAGAAAATGTGGGCCTCTGGCAAAGCCCCACCCTCAAGTTTCAAAGCTTGAGACCACAGCTCAAAGTGAGAACTTATGTCCTGTTTTGTTTTGTTTTGTTTTTCCTCAAATTTTACCTTTCTCTAAAGCATCTGTTGTCCTTCCCCTCTCAATTCTGGGTCTATGGAGGCTGTGGCTTAATATTGGAGACAAGCAGATAGACTTCAGAGGGACTCCTCTCAAAAAAAAAAAAAAAGAGAGACCTCAGTAAGATTTTCCTTTTAATGAAAGTAGCACACAAACTAATATTTTTCCAAGAAAGAGCAGACTGTAAAATTAAGCTGCAGACACAGATAAGAAAGCTGGAAGTTTGTGGAAGTGAATGCCAACAGCTGTGTCAAAGGAAAAGTTTACTTGGGGCCCAGACATTTTTAACATGGTGACTCCATATACAATTATTTTTTTTTTTGTCAGCCATATGTACAAAAAGAAACAGACCACAGGGCACAGGACAGGTAGAGACCCCATGTGAGTAATAAAAGATTAGGGTGAGATGGCCAGTTACTTTGCATACTATGCAAATGTCACACATGGTTTCACCAATCTATTGGTTCCTATATAAATCATACACCACCTCTTCAAGCTCATCTCTAAAACCCAGTGCATTTCACTATGAAACCAGAAGAGTTGTTCTGGTGACCCTCTCTCTCTCTGAGATGGAGAACTGTTCTCCTTTCTTATTCTTTGACTATTAAACCTCCACTCTTGAACTCACGTTTTGTGTATTCATGTCTTTGACTTCCTTGGCATGAAAAAACCAAACTCAGGTGTTTACCCAAGACAATAATGCCACATGAAGTCCAACCAAGAAAGTTTCTCCTCAGAAGCAGATGACATCATTAGCATAGACATCTTTTTTATAAGATGATAAACCAAGACTTCTCTGCTACTATGAGACTTTTAGCTTTTAGATTTTCCCTGGCTTATGGCTCTATAAACAACAGAAATAAAAACAAGTCTTGTGTACTCATGGGGTATATTTTTTATGTACAGGATTCGGCAGCCAATCATGCATTGATAGATGAAAAATGAAGAGTCAATGTGAGTGAGAAATTTTAATGGGATATGTGTTGTTTTATAATGTTAGAAACACAACACTGGGCCATCTCTTTTTTTTCTTTCTTTTTTTTGAGACAAAGACTCACTCTCTCACCCAGGCTGGAGTGCAGTGGTGCAATCCCAGCTCACTGCAATTTCCACCTCCTAGGTTCATGCCATTCTCCTCACTCAGCCTCCCAAGTAGCTGGGATTACAGGTGCCTGCCACCATGACTGACTAATTTTGTATTTTTAGTAGAGATGGGGTTTCACCATGTTAGCCAGGATGGTCTCAATCTCCTTACTTCTTGATCCACCTGCCTTGGCCTCCCAAAGTGCTGGGATTACAGGGGTGAACCAACGCATTTGGCCTGGGCCACTTCTATTAATGTACTTCATAGGTTAAGGGGCACATTGCAGGCATAGGTTAAAGAGCATTTCCAGGATGTCTTCACTCTTCTTAATGGATATAAATTATTATGTGTTTGTTTTCATGCTTTACAGAAAATAATAAAAAGTTATTCATCATAATAGGCTCTAGAAAACATTCTACAGTAAAGGCTATGGTTACACAATAGACTTCAATTTTTTTGCAAAAGTTTTACTAAATAATATAATATCTCTAGATTACTTACTGAATAAGCAGAGACATATCTGTGCAGTTGCTTATAGTTGCAGTTACACATGAAGGAATACATTGGTATTATGGATATTTAGTTGTGAGGAATTAATGAACAAGCTGCTTAGATGAAATGAGTGGACACATTACCTATCTTATTCTTTAGACTAGGTGCCAAAAGATCAATCCATTCCAAAATTGAGTCAATTATGCTAAATACAGTGTAATCAAAATGAAAGTTGAAGGACATAAATACAAAAACAAACCATGTATTTCTTATTTTCTATAAAAATTAGATTCCAACACAAGGAGGTCACTCTATTTAACTGTCTTAAAGAATAATATGTCGGTTCATGTCCTTTGCCCACTTTTTGATGGGGACATTTGTTTTCTTCTTGTAAATTTGTTTGAGTCCATTGTAGTTTCTGGATATAAGCCCTTTGTCAGATGAGTAGGTTGTGAAAATTTTCTCCCATTCTGTAGGTTGTCTGTTCACTCTAATGGTAGTTTCTTTTGCTGTGCAGAAGCTCTTTAGTTTAATTAGATGCCATTTGTCAATTTTGGCTTTTGTTGTCATTGCTTTTGGTGTTTTAGACATGAAGACTTTGCCCATGCCTATGTCCTGAATGGTAATGCATAGGTTTTCCTCTAGGGTTTTTATTGTTTTATATCTAATGTTTAAGTATTTAATCCATCTTGAGTTGATTTTTGTATAAGGTGTAAGGAAGGGATCCAGTTTCAGCTTTCTACAGGTGGCTAGCCAGTTTTCCCAGCACTAACTCAAATGTCCAACAATGATAGACTGCATTAAGAAAATGTGACTCTTATACACCTTGGAATACTATGCAGCCATAAAAAATGATGAGTTCATGTCCTTTGTAGGGACATGGATGAGATTGGAAATCATCATTCTCAGTAAACTATCACAAGAACAAAAAACCAAACACTGCATATTCTCACTCATAGGTGGGAATTGAACAATAAGAACACATGGACCCAGGAAGGGGAACATCACACTCTGGGGACTGTTGTGGGGTGTGGTGAGGGGGGAGAGATAGCACTGGGAGATATACCTAATGCTAGATGATGAGTTAGTGGATGCAGCACACCAGCTTGGCACATGTATGCACATGTAACTAATCTGCACATTTTCACATGTACTCTAAAACTTAAAGTATAATAATAATAAAAAAGAATAATATGGTGAAGTTTGTCCTCAATTTACAAAACCCACAGTTCTGAAATTTTACAGTGTGATTTGAGATCAAGTAAGCATAAATACTGTGGAGACAGAGTAATATCAATGACTGAAGTTTGGGTCTATCTATCAACATTGAGAAGATGACCAAAGGAAATAAATTTTTAAATTAAGCTGTGCTTAAATCTGCCTCCTAACATGTTTAATTTTAGAAAATTGTTTTTGTGCACAGTAAACTAAAATCTAACTGAATGTGTTGTCAATTGAAGAAAATGATGACACCAGTCTTAAGCACGTTGGGAGAATTATTTCCGAAAGGACATATCCAGAAGACAACTCTATGCCATTCCCTAAGGACGATTTTGAGTGCTCCAAATTTGAAGGAGAAAATGCAGGATATTAAGCACACAGCTTTCACACAAATGAAAAAGGGCAGAGAAAAATATGAGGAATCTACATTTTACACAAGATGACACAGACAAAATGGGGTAGGGAAAAAATCAGTTACGGGTTTGTGTCTGGCGCCCCAGGGTGTTTGCACATGTAAAGAAAAGCTAGCAATTTTCATTGCCATGGTGAAGTTTTAAGAGCTCATCAGAAATTTTCCTGTGAGAAAACTACATCATCTGCAAATGGAAAATTTGAATTCGTCTTTTCCTAATTGAATACTCTTTATTTCCTTCTCCTGCCTGATTGACCTGGCCAGAACTTCCAACACTGTATTGAATAGAAGTGGTGAGAGACGGCATCCCTGTCTTGTGCCAGTTTTCAAAGGGAATGCTTCCAGATTTTGTCCATTCAGTATGATATTGGCTGTGGGTTTGTCATAGATAGCTCTTATTATTTTGAGATATATTCCATCAATACTTAATTTATTGAGAGTTTTTAGCATGAAGTGTGGTTGAATTTTCTCAAAGGCCTTTTCTACATCTACTGAGATAATCATGTGGTTTTTGTTTTTGGTTCTGTTTATATGCTGGATTATGTTTATTGATTTTCATACGTTGAATCAGCCTTGCATGACAGGGATGAAGCCTACTTGATCATGGTGGATAAGCTTTTGGATGTGTTGCTGGATTCGGTTTGCTAGTGTTTTATTGAGGATTTTTGCATCAATGTTCATCAAGGATATTGGTCTAAAATTCTCTTTTTTTTGTTGTGTCTCTGTCAGGCTTTGGTATCAGGATGATGCTGGCCTCATAAAATGAGTTAGAGAGGATTCCCTCTTTTTCTATTGATTGGAATAATTTAGAAGGAGTGGTACCAGTTCCTCCTTGTACCTCTGGTAGAATTCGGGTGCGAATCCATCTTGTTCTGGACTTTTTTTTGGTTGGTAAGCTATTAATTATTGCCTCAATTTCAGAGCGTGTTTTTGGTCTATCCAGAGATTCAACTTCTTCCTGGTTTAATCTTGGGATAGTGTATGTGTTGAGGAATTTACCCATTACTTCTAGATTTTCTAGTTTATTTGATTAGTGGTGTTTACAGTATTCTCTGTTGGTAGTTATTATTTCTGTGGGATCAGTGGTGATATTCCCTTTGTCATTTTTTATTGCATCTATTTGATTCTCCTATATTTTCTTCTTTATTAATCTTGCTAGTGGTACACCAATTTTGTTGATTTTTTCAAAAAACCAGCTCCTGGATTCATTGATTTTTTAAAGGATTTTTTTTATATCTGTCTCCTTCAGTTCTGCTCTGATCTTAGTTATTTCTTGCCTTCTGCTAGCTATTGAATGTGTTTGCTCTTGTTTCTCTAGTTCTTTTCATTGTGATATTGGGGTGTCAATTTTAGATCTTTTCTGCTTTTTGCCTCTTCACACTCTCCTTAAGCTGATAAGTGACTTCAGCAAAGTCTCAGGATAGAAAAATCAGTGTGCAAAAATCACAAGCATTCTTATACACCAATAACAGACAAACAGAGAGCCAAACCATGAGTGAACTCCCATTCACAATTGCTTCAAAGAGAATAAAATACCCAGGAAGCCAACTTACAAGGGACATGAAGGACTTCCTCAAGGAGAACTACAAACCACATCTCAATGAAATAAAAGAGGATACAAGCAAATGGAAGAACATTCCATTCTCATGGGTAGGAAGAATCAATATCTTGAAAATGGTCATACTGACCAAAGTAATTTATAGACTCAATGCAATCTCCACCAAGCTACCAACGACTTTCATCAAAGAATTGGAAAAAACTACTTTAAAGTTCATATGGAACCAAAAAAGAGCCTGCATCACCAAGTCAACCCTAAGCCAAAAGAACAAAGCTGGAGGGATCACGCTACCTGACTTCAAACTATACTACAAGGCTACACTAACCAAAACAGAATGGTACTGGTACCAAAACAGATATAGACCAATGGAACAGAACAGAGCCCTCAGAAATAATGCCAAATATCTACAACTATCTGATCTTTGACAAACCTGACATAAACAAGCAATGGGAAAAGGATTCCCTATTTAATAAATGGTGCTGGGAAAACTGGCTAGCCATATATAGAAAGCTGAAACTGGATCCCTTCCTTACACCTTATAAAAAAATTAATTCAAGATGGATTAAAGACTTACATGTTAGGCCTAAAACCCTAAAAACCTTAGAAGAAAACATACGGAATATCATTCAGGACATAGGCATGGGCAAGGACTTCATGTCTAAAACACCAAAAGCAATGGCAACAAAGCCAAAATTGACAAATGGGTTCTAATTAAACGCGAGACCTTCTGCACAGCAAAAGAAATCACCATCAGAGTGAACAGGCAACCTACAGAATGGGAGAAAATTTTCACAACCTACTCGTCTGACAAAGGGCTAATATCCAGAATCTACAATGAACTCAAACAAGTTTACAAGAAAAAACACAAACAACCCCATCAAAAAGTGGGCAAAGGATATGAACAGACACTTCTCAAAAAAACACATTTATGCAGCCAAAAAACACATGAAAAAATGCTCATCATCAATAGCCATCAGATAAATGCAAATCAAAACCACAATGAGATACCATCTCACACCAGTTAGAATGGCGATCATTACAAAGTCAGGAAACAACAGGTGCTGGAGAGGATGTGAAGAAGTAGGAAGACTTTTACACGTTGGTGGGACTGTAAACTAGTTCAATCATTGTGGAAGTTGGTGTGGCAATGCCTCAGAGATCTAGAACTAGAAATATCATTTGACCCAGCTATCCCATTTCTGGGTATATATACAAGGGATTATAAACCTTGCTGCCATAAAGACACATGTACACAAATATTTACTGCAGCACTATTCATAATAGCAAAGACTTGGAACCAACCCAAATGTCCAACAATGACAGACTGGATTAAGAAAATGCAGTATGGATGAGGAGCCAAGATGGACAAATACGAACAGCTCCGGTCTACAGCTCCCAGCATCAGTGACGCAGAAGACGGGTGATTGTATTTCCATCTGAGGTACTGTGTTCATCTCACTAGGGAGTGCCAGAAAGTGGGTGCAGGTCAGAGGGTGAGTTCACCATGCACCAGCCGAAGCAGGGGCAAGGAATTGCCTCACTCAAGAAGCATAAGGGGTCAGGGAGTTCCCTTTCCAGGGGTTACAGACAGCACCTGGAAAATCGGGCTGCTCCCAAATGAATACTGTGCTTTTCCGATGGGCTTAGGAAACGGTGCCCCAGGAGATTATAGCCCACACCTGGCTCAGAGGGTCCTACGCCCATGGAGTCTACATTGCTAGCACAGCAGTCTGAGATCAAACAGCAAGTCGGCAGTGAGGCTGGGGGAGGGGTGCCCGCCATTGCCCAGGCTCACTTAGGTAAACAAAGCAGCCGGGAATCTTGAACTGGGTGGAGCCCACCACAGCTCAAGGAGGCCTGCCTGCCTCTGTAGGCTCCACCTCTGGGGGCAGGGCACAGAAAAACAATAAGACAGCAGTAACCTCTGCAGACTTAAATGTCCCTGTCCTACAACTTTGAGGAGAGCAGTGGTTCTCCCAGCATGCAGCTGGAGATCTGAGAATGGGCAGGAAATAGAAGAATCAAATATATGCAATAAAAAATGATAAAGGGGATATCACCACCAATCCCACAGAAATACAAACTAACATCAGAGAATATTACAAACACCTCTACACAAATAAACTAGAAAATCTAGAAGAAATGGATAAATTCCTCAACACATACACCCTCCCAAGACTAAATCAGGAAGAAGTTGAATCTCTCAATATACCAATAACAGGAGCTGAAATTATGGCAATAATCAATAGCTTACCAACCAAAAAAAGTCCAGGACCAGATGGGTTCACAGCCGAATTCTACCAGAGGTACAAGGACGAGCTGGTACCATTCTTTCTGAAACTATTCCAATCAATAGAAAAAGAGGGAATCCTCCCTAACTCATTTTATGAGGTCAGCCTCATCCTGATACCAAAGCCTGGCAGAGACACAACCAAAAAAAGAGAATTTTAGACCAATATCCTTGATGAACATCAATGCAAAAATCCTCAATAAAATACTGGCAAACAGAATCCAGCAGCACATCAAAAAGCTTATCCACCATGATCAAGTGGGCTTCATCCCTGGGATGCAAGGCTGGTTCAATATACACAAATCAATAAATGTAATCCAGCATATAATTAGAACCAATGACAAAAACCACATGATTATCTCAATAGATCCAGAAAAGGCCTTTGACAAAATTCAATAACCCTTCATGCTAAAAACTCTCAATAAATTAGGTATTGATGGGATGTATCTCAAAATAATAAGAGCTATCTATGACAAACCCACAGCCAATATCATACTGAATGGGCAAACCTGGAAGCATTCCCTTTGAAAACTGGCACAAGACAGGGATGCCCTCTCTCACCACTTCTATTCAACATAGTGTTGGAAGTTCTGGCCAGGGCAATTAGGCAGAAGAAGGAAATCAAGGGTATTCAAGTAGGAAAAGAGGAAGTCAAATTGTCCCTGTTTGCAGATGACATGATAGTATATCTAGAAAACCCCATTGTCTCAGCCCAAAATCTCCTTAAGCTGATAAGCAACTTCAGCAAAGTCTCAGGATACAAAATCAATGTACAAAAATCACAAGCATTCTTATACATCAATAAAAGACAAACAGAGAGCCAAATCATGAGTGAACTCCCATTCACAATTGCTTCAAAGAGAATAAAATACCTAGGAATCCAACTTACAAGGGATGTGAAGGACTTCTTCAAGGAGAACTACAAACCACTGCTCAAGGAAATAAAAGAGGATACAAACAAATGGAAGAATATTCCATGCTCATGCGTAGGAAGTATCAATATCTTTAAAATGGTCATACTGACCAAAGTAATTTATAGATTCAATGCAATCCCCACCAAGCTACCAATGACTTTCATCACAGAATTGGAAAAAACTACTTTAAAGTTCATATGGAACCAAAAAAGAGCCTGCATCACCAAGTCAATCCTAAGCCAAAAGAACAAAGCTGGAGGCATCACACTACCTGACTTCAAATTATACTACAAGGCTACAGTAACCAAAACAGCATGGTACTGGTACCAAAACAGAGATACAGATCAATGGAACAGAACAGAGCCCTCAGAAATAATGCCACATATCTACAACTATCTGATCTTTGACAAACCTGACAAAAACAAGAAATGGGGAAAGGATCCCCTATTTAATAAATGGTGCTGGGAAAACTGGCTAGCTATATGTAGAAAGCTGAAACTGGATCCCTTCCTTACACCTTATACAAAAATCAATTCAAGTTGGATTAAAGACTTAAATGTTAGACTTAAAACCATAAAAACCCTAGAAGAAAACCTAGGCATTACCATTCAGGACATAGGCATGGGCAAGGACTTCATGTCTAAAACACCAAAAGCAATGGCAACAAAAGCCAAAGTTGACAAACGGGATCTAATTAAACTAAAGAGCTTCTGCACAGCAAAGGAAACTACCATCAGAGTGAACAGGCAACCTACAAAATGGGAGAAAATTTTCACAACCTACTCATCTGACAAAGGGCTAATATCCAGAATCTACAATGAACTCAAACAAATTTACAAGAAAAAAACAAACAACCCCATCAAAAATTGGTTGAAGGACATGAACAGACACTTCTCAAAAGAAGACATTTATGCAGCCAAAACACACATGAAAAAATGCTCACCTTCACTGGCCATCAGAGAAATGCAAATCAAAACCACAATGAGATACCATCTCACACCAGTTAGAATGGCAATCATTAAAAAGTCAGGAAACAACAGGTGCTGGAGAGGATGTGGAGAAATAGGAACACTTTTACACTGTTGTTGGTACTGTAAACTAGTTCAACCCTTGTGGAATTCAGTGTGGCAATTCCTCAGGGATCTAGAACTAGAAATTCCATTTGACCCAGCCATCCCATTACTGGGTATATACCCTAAGGACTATAAATCATGCTGCTATAAAGACACATGCACACGTATGTTTATTGCGGCATTATTCACAATAGCAAAGACTTGGAACCAACCCAAATGTCTGACAATGATAGACTGGATTAATAAAATGTGGCATATATACACCATGGAATACTATGCAGCCATAAAAAATGATGAGTTCATGTCCTTTGTAGGGACATGCATGAAATTGGAAATCATCATTCTCAGTAAACTATCGCAAGAACAAAAAACCAAACACCGCATATTCTCACTCATAGGTGGGAATTGAACAATGAGAACACATGGACACAGGAAGGGGAACATCACACTTCGGGGACTGTTGTGGGTGGGGGAAGGGGGGAGGGATAGCATTGGGAGATATACTTAATGCTAGATGACGATTTGGTGGGTGCAGCCCACCAGCATGGCACATGTATACATATGTAACTTACCTGCACATTGCGCACATGTACCATAGAGCCTAAAGTATAATAGTAATAATAATAAGAACAAGAAGAAGAAGAAGAAGAAGAAGAAGAAGAAGAAGAAGAAGAAGAAGAAGAAGAAACAGAAAAATTAAAATAATAATAATAATAAAGCTTTATTAAATCCAAAAAAAAAAGAAAGCTAAAATTCCTCTCACTCTCTCAGAGTTTATACTCAGTTATTTAGCTGAGATAATACATCCCAAATATCTAACTGGCATTAAGCATAGCTGAAGTTTTTCTGTGATACTTTGGGTCCCTTGGTGGCTAACTGAAAAAGTATAAACTATCTTCCTAAGAGAAAGACAATGAGTCTGAATAAAGGAGAAATTAATCAATGTGTTGAGTTCTGAGGAAAAATTCAATCCTTAATATTTGGGAAAAGTAAGTGGGACCTTCTATATACCCTTGGGGCATTATAATTTATATATATTGCCATTGTTTGCAAATGAAGGCAAACAAAGACTGGATGGATAGATCTACAGGAACACCAAAAAGAAAAAAAAAAAAAGTCACTGCAGTGATCCATAACTAAGAAATACTGAATGACAGTTGTTATAAGTGATAGAAGGGTATGGGTTTGGGGACTATTGGGTGCCTGAGTATTATGGTATTGTTCATTGCCCTCAAATCCTGCGCAAATCTTCATCCTTTCCACTTGGTTTCTTTACTGTGAATATAGGACTGTTGCAGGAACTTGTGCAGTGAATAATAATCCCCTTTTTTTCAGATTATCTTGGATGATAGGGGAAGTTCCATCTATGGCTGCATGTTGTAGAGGACATTTTTTTAAGTTGGGTAGGGATTTCTTTGGGTTTATCTCTACCTTTATTGGTGTGGCTAAGAATACTTTCCTTTGTCAATATTTGACCATAAGTTTGAGGGAACATCCTTGAGCAAGTCTTCCATATCTGGTGTTAATGAGAAGATAGGAAAAGCTAAAAGGAGTTTCATAGTTTCTTATTGTTGATCTTGTTCTTGTTCTTGTTCTTGTTGTTGATTGCAATGATTTCTCTTCTCTCCTAATATTTCCTCCTTTATCTTCATTTTATTTTCATAGTCACAAGATGATGTTTTATCATTACTAGTACTAAATGAACTTTTAAGGACATGTTTGAATTTGGTATTTTTGGACCCCTGGCTCTAATTCTAAAAAAGATTCACCTTTTGATGGAAAAGAGATATGGGCATTATGAATGTTGAGGAGATCATGACCCAAAAGATTGGCAGGGGCCACAGGGCATATAACAAACATATGGGACTCACTGAGTGTCACACTTAGAGCCTGCAGTGGTGGAAGTGGAACCTGACAAAATGATAAGTTATAAGTTTTGACTTAAGACATAAGATCATTTTATTAGACACATCCACCATGTTAATTTTTTTATTACTCCATCTTTATATCTGTCTTCTGGATTTTGGGGTTCTGATTGTTATGGCTCTGTTGGGAACAGGTCCTCCTGAATCTGGCCATAAACTGGTCCCAAAACTGGCCAAAAACAAAATTGCTGCAGCACTGTGACATGTTCATGATGGCCATGACATCCATGCTGAAGGTTGTGGGTTTCCTGGAATGAGGGCAAGGAATGCCTGACCCACCCAGGGCAGAAAACTGCTTAAAGGCATTATTAAACCACAAACAATAGCTTTGAGACCCCTGATTTCCCACTCCACACCTCTATATTTTTGTGTATGTGTCTTTAATTCCTTTAGCTCCACTGGCTTAGGGTCTCCCCAACTGAGCTGGTTTCAGGAAGCAGCGCCCATATATGGGGGTCTGAATCCAGGTTGAAGGGTCACTGGAGTGATGGTTGGAGAATGTGGCATTAAGCTGGAGGACACACAAATACTCTTAAAGCAATCCCCATGGTGAGTAAGAAGGGGAGCTCAGAAGAAACATCAGGGTGAAAATAGGGATAAGTGTCGGCTCTGGTTCATTCCACCTTGGAATATTTTCACACTGATGGTGAGGGGGAAAGAGAGTATAACCAAGTAAAAAAAGAGGTTACAGAGCAGGTTTGTTTGACAGCTAAAGCTAAAGCAGCAAAGGAGGGAGAGCTTCATCCCTACCCTTCTGCACCCCCTCATTATTATTTTGAAGAAAAAGTGTTTTCTGACCCTCTAGATCTTTCTTTTTCCAGAGGACACTGGGCGAAAAGTAGTTGCCCCAGTTACTGTTCAAGCAGTGCCTCAAGCGACCACTCTCAGTTCTATTCAGGCTGGAATTCAGCAAGCTATATGAGAGGGTGATATAGAGGCTTTGCACTTCCCTGTTAGAATACACCCTACAGATCAACAGGGAAATATTATATCTACATATGAGCATTTTCCCTTTAAATTACTCAAATAATTTAAACAAGCTATTAGTCAGTATGGACCAAGTTCTCCTTTAGTAATGAGACTGTTAAAGAATGTTGCTGTTTCCAGTCAGATGATTACTACTGACTGGGACACTTACTTGAGCTTGTCTAACTCCTGCTCAGTTCTTACAATTTAAAAATTGGTAGGTAGATGAAGCTTTCATTCAGGCTGCTGGCAACATCCAGGCCCAACCTCAAATTAATATAACTACAGACCAACTTCTGGGGGTCAGTGGCTGGGCTGATTTAGTTGCACAAGTGGTCACGCAGGATGATGCCATAGAACAGATTAGAGGAGTGTGCATTAGAGCCTGGGGGAAAAAAAAAATCACTTCAGGTGGAGAATAATAGCCTTCCTTTAGTGCTGTAAAACAGCTGTGAAAGTGTTGTAAAAAAGGTGACTGCTCATTCAGCTGCTCAGCATATAGCGTTGTGGTTATTAGCTTTTGACAATAGTAATTTCAATAGCCAGTCTGCTCTGTGACTTATTAGAGGAAAAGCACATTTAATTGATTATATCAAGGTCTGTGATGGTATTGGAGGTAATCTCCATAAAGCTACTCTGCTTGCCCAGGCAATGGAAGGACTGAGAGTGGATAGAGGAAATACTCCACTTCCCGAACCTTGTTTTAACTGTGGGAAGCATGGTCACACTAAAAAAGAACTTAGAAATAATCAGTGAGTCAGGCCACCAGATAGCGGAAAATAGAAAACTGCTGAGCCTGAAATACATCCAAAATGTAAAAAAAGGAAAACATGACCTAATCAGTGTCACTCTAAGTTTGATAAATTTGGGAACACAATTTTGGGAAATGGCATGAAGGCCCCATGCCAGGCCCCATTCCAAACCAGGACAATTCTGGCTCTGGCCATTCCCTCACCCCTGTAAAATGTCTGTCTGCTGCCACAGCCAGTAGTGCTGCAGTAGATTTATGCTGCACAAAAGCTGTGAGCCTTCTGCCTAGGGAACCCCTGCAAAAGGTCCCAACAGGAGTCTGTGGACCCTTGCCAATGGGGATTATAGGATTACTTCTAGGACGGTCTAGTTTAAATTTAAAAGGGGTACAAATACATACAGGAGTCATTGATTCAGATTACAATGAGATACTCAAATTGTTATACCTACTTCTGTTCCCTGGAAAGCAGAGCCAAGAAAGCATGTAGCACAGGTCCTGATTGTTCCATATGTGGAAGTGGAGAAAAGTAAATTAAATGAACACGAGGATTTGGAAACACAAATGAACAAAGAAAAGCAGCTTATTGGGTAAATCAAATTACTGATAAACATCCTATCCATGAAATAACTATTCAGGGAAAGAAATTTAAAGATTTGGTAGATACAGGAGCGGACATTTCAATCATTTCTCTACAGCACTGGCTGTCCACATGGCCAATTCAATCTGCTCAATTTAACATAGTTGGAGTTGGTTAACACTCTGAAGTATGTCAAAATAGTTATATTTTGCATTGTGAAGGGACCTGATGGACACCCTGGGACTATTCAACCAATTATAACTTCTGTACCTATAAATTTATGGGGGAGAGATTTGTTACAACAATGGGGAGCACAATTTCTAATTCCAGAACAATTATATAGCCCTCAAATTCAACATATGATGCATGAAATGGAGTATGTCCCTGGTATGAGACTAGGAAAAATTTGCAAGGTTTGAAAGAACCACTTCAAGCAGAAAGAAAAATTTCCCACCAAGGTTTAGGATATGAGTATTGATGGTGACTATTGTTAAGCCTCCAGGGCCTATACCTTTAAAATGGTTAATAGATAAGCCAATTTGGATAGAACAATGGCCATTGAGTAAAGGGAAACCAGAGGCTTTAGAGGACTTAAAATTGGCCTTCAGTAGTCATAGATTTAAAATACTGTTTCTTTACTATCCCCTTACCTCAGCAAGGCTGTGAAAGGTTTGCATTTACAATTCCTGCAGTAAACAACATGCAGCATGCTAAGCATTTTCATTGTTTTGCAGACGGGTCTAATAATGGTAAACCTTCTTTTTCTGGCTCAAAAAGAAAAATTTTCCAGATGCCCTATACTTCAGCTCAAAAAGCAGAGCTTGTAGCTGTAATTGAGGTATTGAGTGTTTGTGATATGCCTATTAATTGATTTCTGATTCTTCTTATGTGGTTCATTCCACACAGTTAATTTAAAATGCTCAGTTACAGTTTCATACAGATAAACAACTGATGACAAAAACAAAAATGGGGGAGAAATAGGGACTATGGGATTGCCCATACACAATTGAAACTGGCATTATTAACTTTAAATGAGCCTGCCCAAGGCCAGATGTTATCAGTAGCTGAAACCATCTACAGAAACCAGCTGCAAAGATGAAGCAGAACAACTGGTTCAATGGAGATATCAAATAATAAAAACTTGGGAAATAGGTAAAACAATAACTTGGAGTAGAAGTTATGCTTGTGTTTCTCCAAGCCAAAATCAACAGCTGATCTGGATACCATCAAGACACCTGAAACCTTACCATGAGCCAAATACCAAGGAATACATTCCAGGAAGATCCTGAGGACCCCCTGGTTGCAGTCATGCTGAGGATGTTGCTGAGGAAGACCCCAACTCCCATGAGCAATACCCACTGAACACAACCAACCACCTGGGGTCAGATCAAGAAGCTGTCACAGATGGTGGGAGAAAACCTGAGGAAAGTGGGACAACCAGTCACAAAGAGTAATTTAATGGTAGCTATGATCATGATGATCACCATTGCCATGAGTATTCCTTCAACAAGGGCTGACACAGAGAACAATTATTGGGCATATTTATCAATCTTGGCTGGTAATAATGCCTGGATGTAATCACCCTATGACACAGTTACATATGCTTTCTGATCTCAGTATTTACCATAACAAATAAATAAAAAATACCTAAAAAACGTATTTATAAACAAAATTGAACCCAGTTAGAAATAATGAACATACCTGTTTAGGATGGTTGCATTGCAGAACAGGCAGAGGTGCTGCACAATGATTCCTATGGAATCATTATTGGTTAGTCCCCTAAGGGGATGTTTAGCTTGAATTGCTACTCTCAGTCTGTGTGCCATGGCCACGCTATGTTTAGCTGGTCTGAACAAAAGAGTCAGATGGTAGAAATAATAAGAAATATGGCAAGAGTTCCTATTATCTGGAAACATGGCAGTATATGGCACCTCAACCTCAAATGATATGGCCCATTGTAGGAGCTAAACACAAGGATTAGTGGAAAGTATTAACAGCTCTTAAAAAGATCAAAATTTAGGAAAGAATTAAAAAGCATCTAGAAGGACACTCTACAAACTTGCCTTTGGATATTGCAAAATTAAAAGAACATATATTTAAAACATCCCAGGCACACCTGATCTTAATTCCAGGAACTGGAGTGCTTGAAGGAGCTGCAGACAGATTAGCAGCTAGTAACCCATTAAAATGGATAAAAGCACTTGGAAGCTCTGTGACTTCCACAATGATTATGCTTTTAATCTGTGTTGTTTGTCTTTGTATAGTCTGCACATGCAGAAGCTGAATCCTGCAAGAAGTAGCTCACCATGACAAAGCTGCCTTTGCTTTTATTGCTTTGCTAATCAAAGAAGGGGGACATGTTGGGAATAGGCCCTGCAAAATCTGGCCAAAAACTGGCCCCAAAACTGTCCTTAAACAAAATCTCTGCAGTACTGTGACATGTTTGTGATGGCAATGATGCCCACTCTGAAGGCTGTGGGTTTACTGGAATGAGGGCAAAGAACACCTGGCCCACCCAGGCAGAAAACCACTTAAAGGCATTCTTAAACCACAAACAATAGCATGAGCTATCTGTGCTTAAGGACATGCTGATGCTGCAGATAACCAGCCAGACCTATCCCTCTATTTTGGCTCATCCCTTTATTTCCCATAAGGAATATTATAGTTAATGTATAATCTATAGAAACAATGCTTGTCACTGTCTTGCTGTCAATAAGTACATGGCTAAATCTCTGTTTGAGGCTCTCAGCTCTGAAGGCTGTGAGACTCCTGATTTCCCACTCAACACCTCTATATTTCTATGTGTGTGTCTTTAATTCCTCTAGCACCACTGGGTTAGGGTCTCCCCAACCAAGCTTGACTTGGCATGGCTCCATTGGGTTTTTAGGGCTCAAATCTGCTATAAAGCCTGACTATTGTGCTTTTTTAAGCAATTATTTACCTTTAGCTTCTGAGACTAATATGAGCCATTGACCAGAATTGGTAGGCAATTGCCAGGGTTTCCCCACTTGTTGCCAGTTTTTCCTGTAGGTCTTCCCACTTTTCTATGTCTTCCAGGTGAGACACTGCCCATGGTGCTGACAGAGAATCCTCAGTCATAGGATCCTTGAAGTGAGTCCCACCTGCTTTATATCAAGTGAGTGTTAAACATGCAGGAGAAAGGGAGCACAGGTCTGATCTGGGAAGTTCAGAGAGATCAGGGCACAGTGGAATTATAGGCATGAGTGGGGGAGGTGCCAAGGAAGAAGTAAGGGATTCTGAAGATTTCTTTGAAATAAAAGATTAGAGAACTTTTGATTAACATTTCTAAGTTGCTTTTTCATCTCTTGTAGGGAGATCATGTAGTCTTCTCCCCTTTTGCTACTCTCCAGGTACCACTGAAAATAACTCTTCCATTCTGGTTGCTTAGTTTCTGTGCCTGCATTTTCCATACTGGTTCAAAGGTACACTAATTTGAGAATGTCAAAATATCCCCATTTAGGCTATGGTAACTTAGAATCTGCTTTCATTATTGTTGTCTACATAGCTAAATATTTCCATGATGATTCACTATAAGTATTTTGCATATACCCTTCAGAAGTTTCTAAAAAGGGAATGTTATGTTCTGCATCTGCTGGGATCTTAGAGAACTTTTTCCCCATAATTTAGGGTTTCTCTTTGGATTTTACCAAGTTGGATCTTCTGTTGGACCAAAAATGTCTTGCTTGAAGACCTAGGTTTTCAAGGCTGTCCAAACCCCTGGACTGGTTTGGTTCACCCATGTTGCAGATACCTGGCACAAATGTGTCAGGGGCTCAAAGTATGAGAGAGATTGGTTTCTTAAATGCAACTGCCAGCTAAGATTAGACCTGGAGTATGTTCTTCTGAAAAAGAAAAGCTATTTGGAACCACTGCATGCCTTAGGCTGCATTTCTCCCAAATGTCTTCCCATGATTTTCAGTCACTGAGGGGGCCCCAAATGGCTCAGGAAAGCAAAGTGTTCTATTTCTTTGGATTGGAAGATTCCACACATCTGAGCTGAACTCAAGAGTTCAGAGTTGGCTAAATCTGATAGGAAAGGACTGAAACACACACACACACACACACACACACACACACATACACACAAAACAGAGACAAACAAAAGCAATTAGGCAAAACTAACAATGATCACAAAAATATATGATTTCTGACCACTAAATGTAAGCAGGAAACTAATACCAGATGGTTGTTAATGCTAATTTTAGTCATTTGAAAGAATCAGCAAGACAGAAGCCCAAACCAGTTTCTTACCTAGTGATGAGACCCAAGTTGGACACCGCTCTCCACAAATGCAGAAGCTGAACAGCTTACCTTCCTTGATGAAAGTAAGTGGAAAAACTCCCACAGAAAAGAAATGTTTTTAACGCAAATAAACTGACCCCTAACTGAAAAACTTTGGAAGATTAGGGAACCCTGGATTTAAGAGATCCTGGACTTTAGCAAATTGTCCTGTTGGTCTGGGCTAAAAGTTGTCCCAGCCAATATCTAGCACTGAGATGTGAAGTGCCACAGGCCACAGGCCACAGGCTGGGTAACTTTCACTCAGGATCCCTCTATGGTTAACAGATGTCTGTAAAGAAAAATGACAAGAAAAAAAATCAATTGTTTTAGGAGGTTTATTTGCTGAAGTTAAGGATGTGCCCAGGAGGCAAGTTCTATGCCTTTTTCCAGAGATAATGTTTAGAACTCTCAATTTAAATAAAAAGATACTAAGAAGCACACAGTTTTCACATAACCACGAGAGGGAATAAGAAAAATTGGGGAAATCTGAATTTTAAGTCAAATAACACAAACAAAATGGGGTGCTGGAAAAATCAGACACAAATTTGTTTCTGTTGGGCTGGGGTGATTGTACCTGTCCAGATAAGCTATAATTTTGAAATGCCATAGTGAAATTTTAAGAGCTCACTAGGAATTTCCTTGTGGGAAAAATATGTGGGAAGAATGTAGACTTTCACCTAATTAGGGACCAAAAGGAAGAGGCAGGTTTGCGTGGCCTAGTTACCAGCTTGACTTTTCCCTTTGGCTAATGAGTTTGGGGTCCCAAGTTTATATATATATGTACACACACACACACAAACACACACACATATATATACATATATATGTATACAGATATACACATATACACATACATATATACATATGTTTATATAATTTATATATAATTTTATTTATTTATTTATTTTGAGATGGAGTCTTGCTCTGTCACCTGGGCTAAAGTGCAGTCATACAATCTCATCTCACTGCAACCTCCACCTCCTAGGTTCAAGAAATTCTCCAGCCTCAGCCTCCCAAGTAGCTGGGATTACAGGTGTACACCACAGCGTCCAGCTAATTTTTGAATTTTAATGAAGACAGGGTTTTACCATGTTGGCCAGGCTGATCTTGAACTCCTGACCTCAGGTGATCCACCTGCTTGGCCTTACAAAGTGCTGGGATTACAGGCATGAGCCACCATGCCCATCCATTCCAAAATCGAATTTTGTTTCACAGTGTAAACAGACTGTAACCCACTCTTGTGCCAATCAATGAAATTAGTCCAATAAAAAAGTGGGTCTACTGATAAAACCGTGTTTAAATAAGACCAGTTTTGAGGTGTAAGTGATCCGGATGTATCTGCATCTCACTTCTGTTTTCTGTATCCCATTTTGCTTTGTTTCTCCACGTATTTTCTGCTACTCCACATTAGGAAATTACAACCAAATTGTGAATCATTGTTTTCCAAATTATTCTTTGTTACATTTAAGTTTTTAATCATTTTGAACACTTTTCATATTTCTTTATTGATAAAAAATGTTGAGCTTTGATTTCTTAAACTCATCCCTCAGTCATTTTTTTAAATCATTGTTTTTCCAGATGTTTCTGCAATTTGTTAAAGAAATTATTACCACCAGTAAACAGTACCATATAGGCAAACATCAAGAAGGAATCTCGCTTCTATTTCAGAAGTGTAAGTGACCAGGACTTCAAAAATTTAGAAAAGCTACTTAAGTAGTATGCTCTACTTAGTAGATTTATTATATTTGAAGTCAGGCAGAGTTAAGCCTGAGTTCTATTTCAGCCACTTATTAGCTGTGGGTCATAGAGCAAGTTTCTTGACTTGGAAAAGTTTTATAAATCTCAACTCCAAAAACACACAAACACACACACACACACACACACACACACACAGCAGAGTAATACTGATTGCAGAAAAGGCAGGGTTTTTTATTTTTTCTGTAGCCAAGCCTATTGAAGAGTACTCATACAGCTCTTCCAACTGAGAAGCTGTATCTGTTTTCCAAACCTTGTACTTGGCTATCCTTATTTGCTTAGAACTATAGAAACATGTGAACAGTGGTGTTTAGTGGCTCACACCTTTGATCCTACATGTTGACTGGCTGTGATGAGAGAATTACTTGAGCTTTAAGTTCAAAACCAGCCTAGACAACATGGAAAGAACCCCTCTCTATAAAAATATTGTTTAAAAAAATCATTAGCTAGGCATGGTGGCAAAAATCTCTAGCGCCAATTCCTTGGGATACCAAAATGAGGGAACTGCTTAAACTTTGGAAGTTGAGGCTGCCATTAGTCATTATCATGTGACTTCACTCAAGCCTGTGTGGTGGAGCAAGACCCATTTTTAAAAAAGAAACAAATAAAGAAAGGAATGAAGAAAGGAAGGAAGGGAGAAATGAATGAATAAGAAAGACACAAAATGAAAGAAAAAAGTAAGAAATGAGAAAGAGAGAAAGAAAGAAAAAAGAAAATGATAGAAAGAGAAAGAAGGACAAGAAAGGACAATAAAGAAAGCAAGAAAGCAAGCAAGCAAGAAAGAAAGAAAGAAAGAAAGAAAGAAAGAAAGAAAGAAAGAGAGAAAGAAAGAAAGAAAGAAAGAAAGAAGAAAGAAAGAAAGAAAGAAAGAAAAAGAAAGGAAGAAAAGCACAAAGAAAAATAAAGAGAAGTAGAAAAATGGCCAGGTGCAGTGGCTCATGCCTGTAATCCCAACACTTTGAGAGGCTGAGATGGAAGATCAGAAATTCAGGAGTTTGAGACCAGCCTGACCAACATGGTGAAACTCATTTCAACTAAAAATACAAAAAAAAGTAGCCCACCTTGGTGGCACATGCCTGTAATCCCAGCTACTCAGGAGGCTGAGGCAAGAGAATCACTAGAGTCAGAGGTTGCAGCAAGCCAAGATTGTGCCACAGTACTCCAGGCTGGGTGACAGAGCAAGACTCTGTCTCAAAAAAAAAAAAAAAAGTATAAAGACAAAAAAGAAAGAGAGAAAAGGAAGAGAGAAAGAAAGGAAAGAAAGAATGAAAAGAAACAAATCTGTGAACATGACTCTATGCTAGTGCTAGTTTGGGGACTGAACTCAAAAGTTCTTGAATGTTTCTTCACCTTGCTTCTTCTTTTCCTTTCTTCATCTTCCTTTTCCTCTTCTTCCTCTTCTTCCTCTTCCTCTTCTTCTTCCTCCTCCTCCTCCTTCTTCTTTTCTTTCTCCCTCTTCTTTTCAGAATACTGCCATCGTTCTGAGAGAAAACTCATTTTACCACCTGGGGCATTAGATATAATGTGGAAATCCAGCAAGGCACCCATGTTGATAGCCAGGTCATTCTCAGGATTACAGCTGTCTAGTCAATCAGCAGCTGATTTTGCATGCCTAAAGGTGTTCAACTCAGACCAAATTGATCCAGCTGAGTCCACCCTATATGTCTGACTAGTTCAACCATGAGGTAATGTAATAAATTTGGGTTGTTCTTTTGTTCTTTTATGGAGCAGTAGCTAACTAAAATGTGCACTCAATGCAGATAGAATGCCAGGATTCAGTAATAGGTTAATTGCTGGTTACCTGCAAACAACAGGTATCTTATAGAAGTTGATTTCCTTTTCCCATTATTTAAAGTTGAAAGTCTTATAAGATAATATTGAGTAATAAAGAAATGCATGTAGACATGTATACAGATAATTGATGCGTACATTCGTATAGTCCCCCATGTCACAGCAAGAAACAGACAACCACAGCCTGATCATTAGGGCCAAGGCCACATAACAAAATAGAATTGTTTCTAGTATATTTTACTCCATAACTAAGCATTGGAGATCAAAGCTGTTAAGAAATATGAAGACACAGGTTTCCCTTATTTTATGGCCTCATCATTGTTTGTTTACTCTCAGATCTCTGAAAGGAATGTGGACAGCAGGTGGACAGCAATGTTCTACCTGTAGATATTTTATTCTTGCAGCCGTCTTTTCTCTGTAGGGGTGCTTCCTCTTCCACCATTTTACTTGAGGGAAGATGATACTTGAGAGAGGCTGTCTCATCACCTCTAGCAGAAATGGAGTGTTCAGGCCATTCAGCTCTTTGATGTCACAGCTATACTGCAACGTTCTGGCTACTGGCTATGTGTAACTACTGAGTTCCTGTTACTCATCCAACCCAAAGTGTACTAAGAAGGGAAAAGACAGAGTTTCAAAACAATAGTAATACACACACAGAGAGACACATTTTATTGACAATTAAAACTTAATTACATATTTGAAGAATAGTATTTAGGATATATTCAGTTAAATACATTGTTACAATCAATTTCACCTTTTTTAAAAAAACTTTAAAAAACTGTGGCTACTAGAAAATTTAAAAGTCATATGTTACTCATATTTTACATCAGAGAATTGTCTCTTTTATGAGATATCAGGCAGCCCACTCAAAAGACCAAAAGCCAGGAATGTCATAAAATCTGAAATTTAAAATAATTATCATTATATATAATTTTCAATGTGTGAATAACATAATATTTATAAATTGATATGACTTTATACCCATGGGTAAATGCAAATATTCTGCGAGTTATGCTTGTGTCAGTGCAGGGAGTAAGCCCTACATAAAAAGACTGCAGCCTAGGCTCTCCTTCTTGCCTCATTGAGACGAGTGCCTGATAACAATGACAGAAGTGTCATTCAAGGTCTGAGGGAATGGAGGCTGAAGCCTTATCTAATCAAGACTGAGACCTGGATTATAAGGTTGTGGTTCTAGAAGATCTGGCAGTGATATCCATCAATCTGAAAACAGAGCTCTGTGGGTGGGCTGCCACTGCCAGTACACACTGGTTGTCAAGAAAGTGCCATGGAGACAGTTGCAATCACAGGCAGCATTCAAAGCTGGATTCTTCAAACATCTAATTGCTCTTAACAAAATGACATGTCCACCAGCCATGGACACATGCCCTCTGAAACTTCTTTTCTTGGGACGCTCACATCTGTTCACCCTGAATGTTTCACTCTCTGCCTCCAGAGACAAACTTAAATGAGTAACAGAATAGACTTCAGACAAAAAGCAAACAACAAAAGTATTATAAGAATTTCAGGAAAATAAAAAGGAGATTTTGTCCAAGACTTGTCTTAATTTTTAAAGAGCAACAGATGAAAATGCTATTAGCTGCTACTGTTTGTTTTCTTCCTAAGACTCTGAGGCAACCAAAACCAAATGAAACAAGCAAAAATACATTAAGTGTAGAGCTTTAACATACAGATGTAGTTGACAAGCAGTAAAATTGAGACTTTAAATAGATTCTTGAGTGATCTTTAATGCTTACTCAGGTAGCTGTTAATGTCAAACCTCAAAGTAATATTTTGCTGTTTTTTCATTTTTGTATCCAAAATATTGAGTTTAAAATACATAAAGTACAGAGGGAAAAAATATCAGGTCTTCCAGAAATAACTTCATTTATAAATATGACTTATGAAGGGTTGGTGTGATGGTCACTAGAATCCAAAAATGTTGAGTTTCATTTCTCAGCCTAACTTTCTACATTTAGAAGTACTAACATTTACAAACTAAGTCAACATCCACCAGAAATAACATTAAATAAAGCTTACAGTTTCGGAGCATGACAATAATGCACACAGACCTCACCCACCAATTCTTAACCTGCGGAAACAAACACTTGCATTTAAACTTTTCTAAAATGTCAAATTAACATATTTTCTTCTTAATGTAAGATTACAATAAGCTCAATTCAATCTGCTTTTATTAAAATACCTCTGGAAATCTGTATTTACTTGTTGAGAAAAGTTAATTTTATGCTCTATTCAAAGATAGAATAATTTTACTGTACAGCCAAATACAGTTGTATGTTTTCTTTTAAAAATTAATTTAAGATGGATTAAAGACTTAAGTGTTAGATCTAAAACCATAGAAACCCCGGAAGAAAACCTAGGCCATACCATTCAGGGCATAGGCATGGGCAAGGACTTCATGTCGAAAACACCAAAAGCAATGGCAACAAAAGCCAAAATTTCCAAATGGGATCTAATTAAACTACAGAGCTCTGCACAGCAAAAGAAACTACCATCAGAGTGAACAGGCAACCTACAAAATGGGAGAAAATTTTTGCAACCTACTCATCTGACAAAAGGCTAATATCCAGATTATACAATGAACTCCAACAAATTTACAAGAAAAAAACAAACAACCCCATCAAAAAGTGGGCGAATGACATGAACAGACACTTCTCAAAAGAAGACATTTATGCAGCCAAAACACACATGAAAAAATGCTCACCATCACTGGCCATCAGAGAAATGCAAATCAAAACCACAATGAGATACCATCTCACACCAGTTAGAATGGCAATCTAACTCTCCAGGTGCTGGAGAGGATGTGGAGATATGGGAACACTTTTACACTGTTGGTGGGACTGTTAACTAGTTCAACCATTGTGGAAGTCAGTGTGGTGATTCCTCAAGGATCTAGAACTAGAAATACCCTTTAACCCAGACATCCTATTACTTGGTATATACCCAAAGGATTATAAATGATGCTGCTATAAATACACATGCACACTTACGTTTATTGTGGCACTATTCACAATAGCAAAGACTTGGAACCAACCCAAATGTCCATCAATGATAGACTGGATTAAGAAAATGTAGCACATACATACCATGGAATACTATGCAACCATAAAAAAGGATGAACTCATGTCCTTTGTAGGGACATGGATGAAGCTGGAAACCATCATTCTTAGCAAACTATTACAAGGACAAAATCCAAACACTGCATGTTCTCACTCATAGGTGGGAATTGAACAGTGAGAACACTTGGACACAGGAAAGGGAACATTACACACTGTTGCCTGTCATGGGGTGAGTGGAGGGTGAGGGATAACATTAGGAAGTATACCTAACAAAAATGATGAATTAATGGGTGCAGCACACAAACATGGCACATGTATACATATGTAAGAAACCTGCACGTTGTACACATGCACCCTAGAACTTAAAGTGTAATTAAAAATTATTTTTCCACTAATGACACTTCATGTGTAGTGCTACAAAAATAATATTTTAATTCTTCTTGAAATGTCCTTGGAGCTGACAGAAGGTTAAACACATCTGCAGAAAGCACTTCTTGCTTCCGTCTTGCTCTTAATTAAGATTCTTTGGGTCTGGAATTTGTTTTTTCTCATTTTATTTTCCAAGACAGTAGACTGGTGGAAGTTGGCCCTGCTGGCCCACTGGACTTTACTTTTCTTTGGAGCAGTGCATAATTTCTAACTCTCTGTTAATAAACCCGTTGAGCAGTTTAATCTGTTTCTCGAGTGTCTCAGCTTCCTTTCCACAGTTTAGCTTCCAGGGCTGCCCATAACAGTAAAAGCTTAAATAATGAAGTGAACACCACCATGAAACACAGGGGAGTACTGCAGTCTCCACTCTGTGTGTGGAGAATGCACACATAGAAAATGAAAAAGAATACAAGCTGCACAATCAAGAAAAATTGCTCAACATCATGAGTAGCACTCAAGGAGTAGCCTTTTATAAATAAGAACCAGTAGTCAAGAAGGACAGTGCCAACAAGCAAAAGCAATTCGATCAAAGATATGTCCACCGTATCTTGTTTGAAATGCTGGGGAAGGTGGGAAACATCAAGTCCAGGAACATCTAAGAGCCATCTACAAGATTTCTGCAATACATGAAAAGTGAGTATGTTCTCTGCATGAACATATCCATTCTCAGCTTGGACCTCTGAAAGTGACCAATGAACTACTAGGGGTCATTGTCACCACCACAGTCTCTAGACAGGAATTTTCTTTTTTAGAATAAATCTGCTATTGAGAAAATTACTCAATTTTTTTCCTTTCTTCACAGAGAATGTCTTTATGTCTACTTCTCATTTGAAGGATATTTTGCCCAGGTATTCTGTTATATGGAAGTTTTTTTTAATTATTCAGAATGTTAAATATGTCATACCACTCTCTCATTCCACTAAAAATTTTGCTGCTAGTTGTATTGAAAGTTTCTTGTATGTGATTTGCTTCATTTTCCTTGTGGCTTCTAGGTTTTTTTATTTATTCTTGATGTTTAGGAGTTTGTTTATTAAATGTGTTAAGGTAGTCTTCACAGGGTTAATTATGCTTGGTATTCTATAACCTTCTTGTATGTGAATATTGGTATCTTTCTCTAGGTTTTGTGAGTTATCTGTGATTACCTCCTTGAATAAACTTTCTGCCTCTATCTCTTAATCATTTTTTAAGGTCAATAACTCAGAGACTTTTTTTTTTGAGGCTATTTTCTAGACACTGTAGACATGCTTTTCTTTATTCTGAAGTCTCTTCTTGCTGTATATTTTCAAATAGCCTACTTTTATTATTATTATTATTATTATTATTATTATTATTATACTTTAAGTTTTAGGGTACATGTGCACAATGTGCAGGTTTGTTACATATGTATGCATGTGCCATGTTTGTGTGCTGCACCCATCAACTCATAATTTAGCATTAGGTATATCTCTGAATGCTATCCCTCCCCACTACCTCCACCCCACAACAGTCCCTGGTGTGTGATGTTCCCTTTCCTGTGTCCATGTGTTCTCATTGTTCAATTCCCAGCTATGAGTGAGAACATGTGGTGTGTTTCTACACATGTCTTCTGGGATCAATGGCCTTAAACAGGGACCTCCTGACTGTGTATTGACCTATCATTTTTTGTGCTACTTTGAATCTATTTTACATGTAAGAGAAAATCCTCCCAATGCTTTTCTATCTTCTAAAGTGAAAGAAAGCTATCTCTTTTGGAGCTATACTAGACAAAGCTTGGAATTAGGGGAGAAGCATTTAACTGGTGTCTCTATAGGTCATGTGCCTCTTCCATTTACTGTCTCTGGACCTAGTTCAGCACCAGAAATTATTTGAGAATTATAGTCTTCATGGCCTTCCTAGACTGTCTTTCAGGTTTACTTAAAGGCACAGAGTACTCAGTGGTAAAGTTTGTAGGAACTCAAGTTCAGATTACTTAGATCCTCTATTCTCCTGGTGAGGGCTGATTTAAATGTTCTTTCTATGGGAAGGTGTTAGCTGAGTTTAGTCTGGTTTGTCTTCTGTAACAAAAAAAGCATTGAGTTCAGTGCTTCACAATTCCTTCATGTTTCCTCTTCCAGTTGCCAGATACTTGCCCACCCAAGCTATCAATGCACAGGCAGAAAAGCATGTTGTTAATGTTTTAGGAATTTTTTTCTGCCTCTTCCATGCCTCTTTCAGTTATATGAAGTTAAAACCAGGTACTACAAGTGCTCACCTAGTTTTTGGTTCTTATAATGGTGATTTTTCTGTGTAGAATGTAGTTAAATTGTCCTTGTAGTTAAATTGTAGTTAAATTGTCCTTGTGAGGGAGACAATTGGTGGAGCTTTCTGTTCTGCAATTTTTCTCCAGGTTCTCTTTTACAGTAGAATTTTTCACCTTTTATGTTACAAGAAATGACATATTGCAAGAGACCGTGAATTTGGGAGTTGCAAGAACCTAGTCCAGATGTATTTACCCTAAAAATGTTTGAGTGTTTACTATTCCAGGTGACTTTACTACCCTTTAATTTTTTAAATTGATGAACCAGTTGGAACCTTGTGATCTCCACTGGCAAGGACTTTGTCATTTGAGGGTTGTCATTTAAAATTAGAAAAGTGCATGTTTTTAAAACATTGTACATATCTAATAAATGATTACTGAAACAAAACACAATTTGATTGGTGATTATTCAGACAATGTCCTCTATTTTCTATAGATTTTTTTGAAATTTTTGAGTTTAAAAAATTTACTGGTATCATAATGTTAAGCCTAAGCTTTTGCAATCTACAACATGAGTTTCAGCCAGTGACTAGAGTTATAGTTTATTGAACCAATCACTGATGGTAAAGCTGTTCCTTCCTGTTGACTTTTTAAAATGTAGTTTTGATCAGTGATTAGTGCTACTCTTCAAAAAATGTACACAGTTAACAGACACGTAAATTATTTGGCTAAAAGCATTACTAAGTACTCAGGTCACAGCTGCATCATTGCCATTTATATTTTTTCTCTGCAGATATTTTCAAGGCTTCATACAGTGTTTCAATTTAACATAAACAGCATATAGCTTGATGCATAACTTGTTTGTTGGCTGTTTCTAAAGTTACACATCATTATTGGAGCAGAGTACAGTAATTTGAAGGTCATTCTCAGCCAATTTTATCTGCATTTGGCTATAACACACTTCAGATTCTGTGTATAGGGGTAATTTTAATGCAAATTTAGATTGCTGCTCATATTACTGTTAAGACAAGAAAAGTACAAGATAGAGCTGCTGTTTAGATAAAATCAGAACTTACCTGAATTTGAACCCATTGAAAGCCACACAAGATATCAAGCAAAAGTCCACTATTGAACATTTTAAGAGCTTGTGAATATAACATGTTTATTGGCAGAACAAAAAGCCATAACAAAGCTCTGATAATTTCCATATAGGAGTTCCATTTGAATTCCAAATTGAGCTTAACCAACAATTTAAAATAAATAAACATTAGTTCTAAAATAAATAATAAAATATAGTGAAATTAATGAATTATTAACTACAGCAACAACTAAAGCAAAGATTATTATAAAGACAACACTCCAGATGCTATTTAACAAAATATTTCTATATCAATATTTCTTTAATTTAAAAATTTTCAAAGATGACTAAACTTAATGAAAGAGCCAGAATAGTCTTTAGGTTGCCTATCTGATGTTTTGATAAAAAGTTTAAAAATAAGGTGTGTATTACTTTTTATTTAGATAACAAAGATGGAAGCAAAAAATTACAATAACAATTTTAAAAGAATATTAATATATTTAAAAGAAAGAAAAATGTCCAGAAAAAATTTGAGTTTTGAAAAATAAGAAATTTTAGATTTGAAGATTTTAATTCAGTTAAATGCTTGAAGTATCTGCAGAATGTGGCTAGTACTGTATATTTAGATTGCCTTTTTATTAAAATGTATTAAAATTTCTAAATAAATTTCTTAGGTATTAAAATTTTATTTGAAAATATTTGGTTTTACAATCTAAATAAAGATACATAAATTACTGTAGAACTCAATAAGTAAATATTTTAAATTATCATTCACTATATTTATAGAATTAATGAGATGTTCAAAAATAATTTGTAGACAATAGGATTAAATGTATTATGTAACAAATTATAAGGGTGGTAGTCATGGCCCAGATGGCTGAACAGAAGCAAGTTGTATGTATAATTCTCATAAAGATAAATAAAAAGTGGCATTTCAGTACTTTATACATTCAGGTACTCACATTAGGACTAAGTAAAGAAACAATTTGACTCATGCATAATGGAGAAAAGAAAGACAGGGTGACAGCCAATCTGGGAATGAAATGGAGTCAGAGGAACCTCCCCTACCCAGAGAAAGAGTGACTGTGTGAGCTATCCTGGGAACTCATGCTTTTCTCATGGACCTTTGCCCACCTAGGGTCAGAAGAGTCTATCAGAAACACACCTCACCAGGGCCTTCAGTGTGACACACATGTCTACATGGAGTCTCAGTAAAGCAGTTACTCAGGCACATGCAAAGACCTGAGAGCCTTAGAGACCTGGGCTTTCCAGGCTTCCTGGAAAAATCAGATGCCATACTAGCAAAGTGGGAGCTCAGACCCCCATGTATAACCTTAGGGAAGTGCTGAATCCCGGGAGCTGACAGTGACAGTCTGCAGGTCTTTCTTCCATGGCAGCTAACAGGAGGAAACCCACTAGCTTAGACCCCAAGTCAGCCACTGGAAGAAGCATTATACATCCCTGAAACAGAGCTCCCAGGCATAGGGGTTGGCAGCCATCTTTGCTATTTTGCGAATCAGCCATTCTGGTCTTCAGGTTTTGAACAATCCGAGATAACCAGGGGCTGAAGCTGATCCCTAGCAAAACACAGCTGTTCTATGAAAATGTGGCCAGATTGCTTTTTAAAGCAAGACACCAATCCTGTTTTTGTCACTGAGTGAGACCTGCCAACTGTGGTCTCCAGCTACTTCTGCTAGTGTTTTCTGTCAAATGAAGGTTTCAAACCTCCCTGAGACTGAACCACTAGAGGGAGGAGTGGGCTACCATCTTTGCTGTTTGCCAACTTAGTCATTCTGGCCTTCAGCTTCTGAAAAGTTTGAGGCAAGCTGGGGCTGAAGCAGACTCCCAGCACAGCATAGCTTCTCTATGAAAATGTGGCCAGTCTCTTTTTTTTTTTTTTTTTGAGGTAGACTCTTGCTCTGTTGCCCAGGCTGTAGTGCAGTGGTATGAACTCTGCTCACTGCAAGCTCTGTCTCCTGGATTTATGCCATTCTCCTGCCTCAACCTCCCAAGTAGCTGGGACTACAGGTGTCCACCACCAGACCCAGCTAATTTTTTTTTTAGATTTTTAGTAGAGACAGGGTTTCACCATGTTAGCCAGGAAGGTCTTGATCTCCTGACCTTGTGATCTTCCTGTCCCAGCCTCCCAAAGTGCTGGGATAACAGGTGTGCGCCACTTCTCCTGGCCCACTTTTTAAAGCAGATCCCTAAATTCATTCCTGCCCAGTGGGCAGAACCTCCTAAATGAGTTCTCCAGTCACTTCCCAGAGGAAGGGTTATGCTGCCATTTTTGCAGTTCTGTAGCCTTCACTGTTAATACTTTTGGGTACTGGAACATCCAAGTGATGTTTTTCAGCTATGTCCCCCAAAAAATCTCTTCTTGAATTGTAAACCCAATAAGCTTCATGTGATATGAGACAGATTTGTGGAAGGTAACTTTATAATGGGGTGGTTTTCCTCATGTTGTTTTTGTGGTAGTGAGTGAATTCTAACAAGACCTGATGGTTTTGTAAGCATCTGGCATGTTTTCTGCTGGCACTCATTTTCTTCTGCTGCCATGGAGAGCTGCCTCCTGCCATAACTGTAAGATTCCTGAGGCCTCCTCAACTATGAAGAACTGTCAGCTAATAAACCTCTTTTTCTTTATAAACTACCCAGTTTCAGATGTTTCTTTATAGCAATGTAAGAATGGAATAATACACAATGTGACTAGGTATTAGCGTATGCCCCCACCATATTGCAGCAGCCCTATAAAAATGTGGCCAGACTGTTACCTGGCAGCCCATTTCCATGTCTTCTTACTAGGCAGGTTCTCCAATCCTGGGCCTACAGCCACCGCCAGCTAGGGTTACTGAGCCAGTAGCAGCTCCTCACCTCTGTGGACAAAGCTCCTATATGGAGAGCTGGGTTGCCATCTTTGCTGTCTTTCAGCTCTTACCCTTATTGTTTTCAGGCTCAGGAGAGTCTCCAGGGCCAAAGGATCTGGTCCAACTTTCAGCACATAGCAACACCTCACAGAAAAATGGTCAGACAGTTCTCTACACAGATCCCAGTCCCCAGTTCTCACTGGACAGACCTGCTCCACCAGAAACTTCAGGACCACCATCCTTCCATTCCCTGATTACTTCAATCAGTGACAGTCCAGCATTTCTCCAGAAAGGGAATCATAGAGTCTACCCACAACTCTTTTGCAACTACAGTTTCAGTGGTACAGCTATAACAATGCTGAGACTAGGGTTGAATAAAGGGCGTAGTCATAATATTGTCACCTCCAGCACATTAGAGACACCATACAGAAAAGAATCCAGCCACTTTTTCCTGAGAGCCCCCACTTCCACTCTAAACTAAGAAAGGCCCATGGCTCATGAACACAGAAGTCACCACACAAATGGCTCAGTATGTTCTCTGGTAATGATCCAGTTTCCCCAGGGAGAGGCTCCCAGAGACAAATAACAGCCCCTCTGCCACTGCTACAGTAACAGTTTTAATTCCTGCTTTTCTTGGTGTGAGGAAGAAACACAGAGCCTGAGGGCTAAAACCAAGCTTACAGTATACCACAGCCACCACACAGAGGAGACTAATCTCTCCTCCCTGCAAGCGTTCAGCCCCCTGCTCCCCAAAAAACAGAATTCCAAGTTTATGCCAACAGTGCAGCTTTCTCACCCCACAGGCTAAATATTATTAGTAATAGTGGCTCCATGGTTTTTGAAGGTGGAGCTCCCAGAGGAAATGGAAAGCCTCTCTGCCACTGCCTCTGCAGTAAAACTGCCCTTCCACCCTCAGACTAATGAAAGAGTGAAAACCCTAAGTGTTATATCCACACCTCCAACAAGCTGAAGTCAACTCAAGAAGAGGAGGTCAGTCCATATGCCATGTGTCCAAACCATTACCATGGTCATCACTAGATAGGAAACCCCCAGCATATGCCCATAGCACAGACCATCCAACTTGGGCTGACTACACTGAGTGATTGATGACCCGCATCTCTCTGCTCCCAGGAAGCAAACAAAAGACTGTTGGTTACAACAAGCACTAAGGTTTCTTTCCATGTTTCCTCAAAGTTAAGAGAAATTATAAACCCTGAGATTACTCCAGAGCTGCTGTGTGTAGCCCCAGAATGACAAGCCATGATTTACAGCCAGCACTGAAGTGGGGAGAGAAATCCACACTTTTAGCATAAAGTAAGGAAACCTGGCTGCAACTATAAGGGAAGAGGGGAATCACAGAACTATGCAAGTGTCTATCAACTGACCTATATGCTTAGGCACCACTTACTGGATCACAACCCAAAGCTTCCACACCAAAAATACTTAGCTAACACACCCCACTGTGAAACCAAAGAAGTCAGTTTCAAAAAAAGATTTTGCATAAAGCCATGACTTTGTGAAAACATAAAGAAAAAAATTTATCAACTGTACTCAGTCAACACTGACATTAAAGAACCACCTACATGCTGAGATGAGGAAGAATTCCAGTGACTCAGCTTTCCAGAGTGTCCTCCAAATGACTACACCAGTTCTTCAACAAAAGTTCTTCTTTGTTTTTTCTATATTTATTTCTTTATTTTTAAATTTTCAACTTTTAAGTTCAGGGTACATATACAAGATGTACAGGTTTGTTACATAGACAAATGTGTGCCATATTGGTTTGCTGCACAGTCCAACTCATCACCTAGGTATTAGGCCAGACATCATTAGCTATTCTTCCTGATTCTCTTTTCTTCCCACACAACCTGATAGGCCCTGGTATGTGTTGTTTACACTCATATGTCCATGTTTTTTTATCATTTAGCTCCCACTTAAAAGTGAGACAATGTGGTGTATACTATTACAAGAATACAATATAAGAATATTCTAGTTTTGCATTAGTTTGCTGAAGATAATAGCTTCCAGCTCCAACCATGACCCAAACTGAGTAAGGACAGGATCTCATTCGTTTTTATGGCTACATGGTATTCCATGGTGTATGTACCAGGTTTTCTTTATCTCATCTGTTATTGATACACATTTGAGTTTATTTTGTGTCTTTGCTTTTGAAATGGTGCTGCTATGAACTTATAGGTGCTTAAGTCTTTAAAATAGAACAATTTATATTCCTTTGTGTATATAACCAGTAATAGGATTGCTGAGTCGAATAGTATTTTTTACTCTAGGTCTGTGATGAATTACTACACCATCTTGTACAATGTTTGAACTAGTTTAGAATCACACTAAGAGTCTAAAATGTTCCCTTTCTCTACAACCTATCAAAATCTTTACTTTCTCCCTTTCCATTTTAATATCCTTTAATTCTCTCTCTTGTCTGGTATCTCATTGTAGTTTTGATTTGCATTTCTCTAATGACCAGTGATGATGAGCTCTTTTTCATGTTTGTGGGCTGTGTAAGTGTCTTTTTTTGAGAAGTGTCTGTTTATGTCCTTCACCCAATTTTTGATGGAGTCGTTTCTTTTTATTTTTGATGGAGTTGTTTCTTTTTATTCTTGTAAATCTGTTTAAGTTCTTTGTAGATTCCAGATATTAGCCCTTTATCAAATGGACAAATTGCAAAAATTTTCTCCCATTCTGTAGGTTGCCTGTTCACTCTAATGATAGTTTCTTTTGCTGTGCAGAAGTTATTTAATTTAATTAGATCCCATTTGTTAATTTTGGCTTTTGTTGTCATTGCTTTTGGTGTTTTGGTCATGAAGACTTTCACCATGCCTATGTCCTGAATGATATTGCCTGGGTTTTCTTCTAGGGCTTTTATGGTTTTTGGACTTAAATTTAAGTATTTAATCCATCATGAGTTAAATTTTGTATGAAGTGTAAGGAAGGGGTTCAGTTTCAATTTTCTGCATATGGCTAGCCAGTTTTCTTGACACCATTTATTAAACAAGGAATCCTTTCTCAATGCTTCTTTTTGTCAGGTTTGTCAAAGATCAGATGGTTATTGATGTGTGGTGTTATTTCTGAAGGCTCTGTTCTGTTCCACTGGTCTATATATCTGTTTTGGTACACATCCCATGCTATTTGGTTACTGTAGCCTTATAGTATAGTCTGAAGTCAGGAAGCATGTTGTCTCCAGCTTTGTTCATTTTGCTTAAGATTGTCTTTGCTATAAGGGCTCTTCATTGATTCCATATGAAATATAAAGTTTTCTTTTCTAATTTTGTGAAGAAAGTCAATGGTATCTTGATGGGGATAGTGTTGAATCTATACATTACTTTGGGCAATATGGCCATTTTTATGAGACTGATTCTTACTATCCACAAGTGTGTAATGTTTTTTCATTTGTTTCTGCCCTCTCTTATTTCCTTGAGCAGTGGTTTATACTTTTCCTTGAACAGATCCTTCAAATCCCTTGGAAGTTGTATTCCTATGTATTTTACTCTCCTTGTAGCAATTGTGAATGGGAGTTCACTCATGATTTGGTTCTTTGTCTTTTATTGGTGTATAAAAATGCTTGTGATTTCTGTACATTGATTTTGTATCTGGAGACTGCTGAAATTGTTTATCAGCACAAGGAGATTTTGGGCTGAGATGATGGGATTTTCTAAATATAAAATTATGTCATCTGCAAACAGAGACAATTTGACTTTCTCTCTTCTTATGTGAATACCCATTATTTCTTTCTCTTCCCTGATTGCCGTGGCCAGAAATTCCAATACCATGGGGAATAGGAGTGGCAAGAAAGGGGATCCTTGTCTGGTGCCGATTTTCAAAGAGAATGCTTCAAGTTTTTGCCTATTCAGTTTGATATTGGCTGTGGTTTTGTCATAAATAGCTCTTATTATTTTGAGATGTGTTTTATCAATATCTAGTTTATTGAGAGTTTGTAGCATGAAGTGGTGCTGAATTTTGTCAAAGGTATTTTCTGCATTTATTGAGATAATCACGTGGTTTTTGTATTTGGCTCTGCTTATATGATGAATTATATTTATTGATTTGTGTATACTGAAACTGCCTTGCATCCCAGGGTTGAAGCCAACTTGATCATGGTTGATAAGTTTTTTGATGTGCTGTTGGATTCAGTTTACCAACATTTTATTGAGGCTTTTTGCATCAATGTTCATAGGGATATTGGCCAGAAATTTTCATTTTTTTGTTCTGTCTCTGCCAGGTTTTGGTATCAGAATGATGCTGGCCTCATAAAATGAATTAGGGAAGAATCCCTATTTTTATGTTGTTTGGAATAATTTCAGAAATAATGGTACCAGCTCCTCTTTGTTCCTCCGGTAGAATACTACAAGATTTCATCTGGTCCTGGGTTTTTCTTTGTTGGTAGGCTATTAATTACTGCCTCAATTTCAGAAAATGTTATTGGTCTATGCAGGGATTCACCTACTTCCTGGTTTAGTTTAGGGAAGGTGTATGTATCCACGAATTTATTCATTTCTTCTAGATTTTCTAGGTTATTTGTGTAGAGAGGTTTATAGTATTCTCTGGTGGTAGTTAGTGTTTCTGTAGGATCAGTGGTGATATCCCCTTTATCATTTTGTATTGTGTCTATTTGATTCATCTCTCTTTTCTTCTTTATTAATCTGGCTGTCAGTCTATTTATTTGGTTAGTCTTTTCACAAAAAACAGCTCCTGGATTCACTAATTTGTTGAAGGGTTTTTTCTGTCCCTACTTCCTTCAGTTCTGCTCTGTTCTTTGTTATTTCTTGTTTTCTGCTAGCTTTTGAATATGTTTGCTCTTGTTTCTCTAGTTATTTTCATTTGATATTAGTGTGTCAATTTTAGATCTTTTCCACTGTCTTTTGTGGGCATTTAGTGCTATATATTTCCCTTTAAACACTGCCTTACCTGTGTCCTAGAGATTCTGGTATGTTGTGTCTTCATTCTCTTTGGTTTTGAAGAACTTATTTATTTCTGCCTTAATTTTGTTACTTATCCAGTAGTCATTCAGCAGCAGGTTATTCAGTTTCATGTAGTTGTGCAGTTTTAAGTTAATTTCTTCATCTTGAGTTCTAATTTTATTGCAGTGTGGTCTGAGAGATTTTGTTATGATTTCCTTTCTTTTGCAAGTGCTGAGGATTGTTATATTTCCAATTATGTGGTCAATTTCAGAATAAGTGTCATGTAGTGCTGAGAAGAATGTATATTCTGCTGATTTGGGCTGAAGAATTCTGTAGATGTCTACTAGGTCTGCTTGGTCCAGAGCTGAGTTCAAGTCCTGAATATCCTTGTTAATTTTCTGTCTCATTGATCTAATATTGTCAATGGGGTATTAATGTCTCCCACTATTATTATGTGGGAGTCTCAGTCTCTTAGTAGGTCTCTAAGAACTTGCTTAATGAATCTGGGTGCTACTGCATTGGGCGCATATATATTTAGGATAGTTAGCTCTTGTTGTTGCAATGATCCCTTTACATTTGTGTCATGACCTTTTTTGTCTTTTTTGATCTTTGTTGGTTTAAAGTCTGTTTTACCAGAGACTAGAATTTCAACTTCTGCTGTTTTTTTTTTTTTTTTTGCTTTCTATTTGGTTGTTAAATATTCCTCCATTCCCTTTATTTTGAGCCTATGTGTTTCTTTCCATGTGATATGGATCTCCTGAACACAGCATCCAAAGTGTCTTTAGTCTTTATCCAATTTTCCAGTCTTTGTCTTTTAATTGCTTAATTGGGCATTTAGCCCATTTACAGTTAAGGTTAATATTGTTATTTGTGAAATTCATTCTGTCATTATGATGCTAGCTGGTTATTTTGGCTGTTAGTTGGTGCAGTTCCTTCACAGTGTTGATGGTCTTTACAATTTGGTTTGTTTTTATGCAGTGGCTGGTATAGATTTTTCCTTTCCATATTAGTGCTTCCTTCTTGAGCTTTTTAAGGTAGGACTGGTGACAAAAATCTCTCAGCATTTGCTTGTCTGTTAAGGATTTTATTTCTCTTTTGCATATGAAGCTTAATTTGGCTGTATATGAATCTCTGGTTTGAAATTCTTTTATTTAAAAATGCTGAATATTTGCCCCCACTCTCTTCTGACTTGTTGAGTTTCTGGAGAGAGATCCACTGTTAGTCTGATGGCCTTCTCTTTGTGAGTTACCTGACCTCTCTCTCTGGCTGCCATTGATATTTCCTTTATTTCAAACTTAGTGAATTTGATGATTATGTGTCTTATGGTTGGTGTTCTCAAGGAATATCTTTGTGGTGTTCTCTTTATTTCCTGAATTTGAATGTTGGCTTGTCTTGCTAGGTTGTGGAATTTCCCCTGGATAATATTCTGAAGAGTGTTTTCCACATTGGTTCCATTCACTCCCACACTCACATACACCAATCAAACTTGGTTTGGTGTTTTCACATAGTCTCATATTTCTTGGAGACTTTGTTTGTTCCTTTTCATTCTTTTTTCCCTCATCTTGTCTTGATGATCAACTTTATTAAGTTGATCTTCAATTTCTGATATACTTTATTCTGCTTGATTGATTCAGCTATTGATACTGTATATACTTTATGAAGTTCTTGTGCTGTATTTTTCAGCTCTATCTGGTCATTTGTGTTCTTCTCTAAACTGGTTATTCTAGTTAGTAGTTCCTGTAACCTTGCATCAAGTTTCTTAACTTTATTGCATTGGGTTAGAACATGTTCCTTTAGCTCAGAGGAGTTTGTTGTTACTCACCTTCTGAAGCCTACTTCCACCAATTCATCAAACTCATTCTCCATCCAGTTTTGGTCCCTAGCTGCTGAGGAGTTGTGATCTTTTGGCAGAGAAGAGGCATTCTGGTTTTTGAAATTTTTAACCTTTTTGCACTGGTTTTTCCTCACATTTGTGGATTTATCGACCTTTGGTATTTGATGTTGGCAGCCTTCAGATTTGGTGTATGTGTGTATTTTGTTGTTTTTTTTTTGTTGTTGTTGTTGTTGATGATGCTGCTTCTTTCTGTTTGTTAGTTTTCCTTCTAACTGTCAGGCCTCTCTGCCACAGGCCTGCTGCAGTTTGCTTGAGGTCCACTCCAAAACCTACTTGCCCAGGTATCACTGAAAGAGGATGGAGAACAGTAAAAATTGCTGCCTGTTTCTTTCTCTGGAAGATTTGTCCCAAAGGGGCTCTTGCCTGATGCTGGCCAGAGCTCTCCTGTGTGAGTTGTCTGTCAACCCCTGTTGGAAGATGTCTCCCAATCAGGAGACATAGGAGTCAGGGACCCACTTGAGGAGGCAGTCTGTCCCTTAACAGAGCTCAAGTGCTGTGCTGTGAGATCTGCTGCACTCCTCAGAGCTGGCAGGCAGAAGTGTTTAAATTCAATGAACTGCATCTGCAACTACCCTTCCCTCAAGTGTACTGTCCCAGGGAGATGGGAGTTTGACCTATAAGTGCTTGACTAGGGCTGCTGCATTTCTTTCAGAGATACCCTGCACAGAGAGGTGGAAGCTACAGAGGCAGTCTAGCTACAGCAGCTTTGTCCAGCTGCAGTGCGCTCTGACCAATGTGAACTTCCCAGTGGCTTTATTTACACTCTGAGGGGACAACTACCTACTCAAGCCTTAGTAATGGATGACAACCCTTCTCCCACCAGGACAGATCATCACAGGGTGACTTCATTCTGCTGTGCTGACAGCAAGAGTTTCAAGCTTGTGGATCTTAGCTTGAAGAGCTCCATGGGGATGGCATCCCCTGAACTAGACCACTTGGCTCTCTGGCTTCAGCCCCATTTCCAGGGGAATGAAGGTTCCATCACACTGGCATTACAGGTGCCACTGGTTAATTAAAAAAATCCTGCAGCTAGCTCTGTGTCTGCCAAAATGGCTGCCCAGTTTTGCTTGAAACCCAGGGCCTTTGTGGTACAGAGAACCAAGGGGATCTCCTGGTTTGCAGTTTGCCAAGACTGTGGGAAAAGCATAGCATCTGGGCCAGAATGCACTGTTCCTTACATCACAGCCCTCATGGCTTCCCTTGGCTATGGGAAGGAGTTCCCTGACACCTTGTGCTTCCTTGCCTCACCCTGCTTCTGCTCACCCTCTGTGGGCTGCCCCCACTGTCTAACCAGTCCCAGTGAGATTTGTCAGTTACCTCAGATATAAATGCAGAAATCACTTGCATTCTTTATTCCCTTCTGGGAGTTACAGACCAGAGCTCTTCCTATTTGGCTGTCTTGTTGAGGAATCCCTATGAATGGTTTCCAAACATTCCATATCTTTCCATATTAAGCTTCCTACAGAATGAAAAAAATAAGATTTTTTCAGATAAACAAATGTCAAGTCAATCTGTTACCTCCACACTTACTCTACAAGATATCTTGAAAGGAGCACTAACTATAGAAAAAAAAAAAAACAAAAAACAAATGCTATGAGCTAATACAAAAATTCACTTACATAGAAAAATGACACTATACAGCAACCACATAAACAAACCAGCAAAATAACCAGCTAACAACACAATGAGAAAATCAAGCCTACACATATCAATACTAATCTGAATATAAATGGAATAAATGCCTTCTCTTAAAAGGCAGAGTAGCAAGGTAGGTATAAAAGAAAGACCCCATTGTACACTATCTTCAAGAGACCAATTTCACCCATAATGATATCCATCAGCTGCAAATATAAAGATTAAAAAGACTACCAACCAATGGAAAATAAAAAAAAAAAGCAGGATTGTATCCTAGTTTTAAACAAAAGAGATTTTAAACAAAAAAGATCAAAAAAAGACATAAAAATGGAATTACATAGTGGGAAAGGGATCAATTCAATAAGAAGTTCTAACTATTCCAATCATGTATGCATTCAACACAAGATCACCTAGATTCATAAAGCAAGCTTTTAGAGACCTATTAAGAGATATAGACTGTGACACAGTAATCTTGTGAAACTCTAACAATCACTAACAATATAAGATAATTGAGACAAAAAATTTAAAAAGATATCCAAGACTTGAACTCAACATTGGAACAAATAAACCTGATAGGCTTCTTCAGAATATCTCACCCCTAAGCAACAGAATATATTATTTTTTTTCTCAGCACCATATGGCACATACTCTAAAACTAACTACATAATTAGACATAAAACAATCCACAGCAAATACAAAAGATCCAAAGTCATACCAAACTCACTCTCAAACCACAGTACAATAAAAATAGAGGTCAAGCCTAAGAAAATTGCTAAAATCCAGAAAATTACATAGAAACTATACAACATGCTCATGAATGACTTTTGGATAAATAAAAATATTACTGCAGATATGAAATTTTTATAAGAATGAGAACAAAATTAACCTATGAGAATCCCTGGGAAACAACTAAAGCTGTGTTAAAAAGGAATTTCATGTCTAAATGCTCGCAACAGAAAGTTAGAAAGATTGCAAATTAACAACCTAACATTGCAGCTAAAAATATGGAGAAGTAAGAAAAAATAAAACCCGAAGTTAGCAGAAGACAAGAATCAACCAGAATAAGAGCAGAATTGACACACAAAACACATCTAAAAAAGTAATAAATTATGAGTTTGTTTTGTTTTCTGAAAAAACTCTGATAAGATAGGCCACCAGTTAACCTAGTAAAGAAGAAGAGAAGATGCAAATATTCACAATTAAACATGACAAAAAAAGTTACCATTGGTCCTACAAAAGGGAAAAAAAACCCCATAAGACATTACTATGAACACTTCTGTCACACAAACTAGAAAACCTAAAACAGGTAGAATAATTTCTGGATATATGTACTCGCTAATGACTTATCTGAAAGAAATTGATTGTCTGGATAATAAAATCTGAAATCTACTCATAATATGTAGCCTGTAAACCAAAAACACATAAATTCACAGTTGAATTCTACCTGATGTATAAAGAAGAGCAGGTACAATTCCTACTGAAACTATCCCCAAAAACTGAGTAGGAGGAAGTCTTAACAAACTCCTTCTTTGAGACCAGTATCACCCTGATACCAGCAACTGGCAGAGACACACATACAAAAAACTTTATGCAAAAATTTTTGATTTACATCAATTCAAATATCAACAAAACATCTGCAAATCAAATTCAGTAGTACATAAAAAAGCTAATTTTCCATGACTAGGTAGACTTCATCCCTGGGATGCAAGTTTGTTTCAACATCTGCAAATCAGTAAAAGCAATTTATCACAGAAACAGAACTAAAGACAAAAACCAAGTAATTATGTAAATAGATGAACAAAAGGCTTTCAATACAATTTCATGTCCCTTTATGTTATAAATTCTCAGTAAACTGAATATAAGGATCACATTCAAAATAATAGCAGGCAATTCTGACAAATTCACTGCCAACATCATACTTAATGGGCAAAGACTGCAAGAGATTTCCTTGAAAACAAGCAGAAGACAAAAATTCCCACCTTCACCATTTCTTTTCATGGTAGAATTAGAAGTTCTAGCCAGAGCAACTAGGTAAAACAAAGAAACAAAGCCTATTCAATTAGAAAGAGAAAAAGTCAAACATCTTTGTTTGCAAATTTCATAATTCTACATCTAGAAAACCCTCAGTCTTGGCTCAAAAGTTTCTTTAGCTGATTAACAAGTTCAGCAAAGTTTCAGAATATAAAATTAATGTACAAAAGTATTCACATTTTTATGCACCAACAATAGCCAAACTGAGAGCCAAATTAGAAAGGCGGTCCCAGCCACAACTGTCACAAAATGAATAAAATGCCAAGAAATACAGCTATCTAAGGAGGTAAAAGATCCCTACAATGAGAATTACAAAATGCTACTCAAAAAAATCAGAGAAGATAAACAAATAGTAAAACATCCCAACCTCATAGATAAAGAGAAACAATATTATTATAATTGTCAAACTGCCCAGAGCAATTTATAGATTCAATGCTATTCATATCAAACTACCAGTGATATTCTTCAAAAAATTACAAAAAGCTATTTTAAAATTCAAATGGAACCAAAAATCGTCAAGGCAATTCCAACCTAAAAAGTCAAACCTGGAGGCATTATATTGTTCTACTTCAAACTGTACTACAAGTTTCAGCAGCCCAAACTGCATAATGTGGAAAGAAAAACAGTCTTATATAGCAACAGAACAGAACAGAGAGTTGAAAAATAAGGTCACAAACCTACTACAACCATCTGATATTTGACAATTTTGGGGAAAAAAAGCAATGGAAAAATGACTACCTATTCAATAAACAGTTCTTGCATAACTGGCTAGTCATATACAAAAGATTAAGACTGAAACATTTCCATAGACACTACACAAAAATCAAATCAAATGTAATGAAGATTTATATGTAGAGCTAAAACTGTAAAAACCCTGGAAGACAAACTAGGCAATATCATCCTTGACATAAGAATGAGCATAAATTTTATGACAAAGACATAAAAAAAAAATCACAACAAAAGCACAAATTGACCAATGAAATCTAAGTAAACATAGGAGATTCTGCACAGCAAAATAAAATATCAAAAGAGAAAACAGACAACCTACAAAACTGGAAGAAATGTTTCCAAAGTATGCATTGGTAATATAGAGCATCTATAAGGAACTTAAGCAAATTTAAGAAACATAAACTAACAACCTCATCTAAAAGTGGGAAAAAGACATGAACAGACACTTATTTCAAAAGAATACATGCATGCAGCAAACAAGCATATTAAAACATCTTCAGTATCACTGATCATTAAAGAAACACAAATCAAAACCACAATGACACACCATATCACAACAGTTATAATGGTTATTACTAAAGAGTCTAAAAATTCACACCTGTAATCCCAGCACTTTGGGAGGCCAAGGTGGATGGGTCGTGAACACAGGAAATCAACACCATCCTGGTTAATGTGGTGAAACCCTATCTTTACTAAAAATACAAAAAATTAGCTGGGCATGCTGGTGCACAACTGTAGTCCCAGCTACTCAAGAGGTTGAAGCAGGAGGATCACTCTAATCCAGCAGGTGGAGGTTGCAGTGAGCCAAGATTGTGCCATGGCACCGCAGCCTCACCATAGAGCCAGAGTCCATCTCAATACAAAACAAAAACAACAACAACAACAAAAGTCAAAAAATTATGATACTAAAGATGTTGTGGAGAAAAGAATAGCTAATATAGTACTAGTGGAAGTGTAAATTAGTTCAATCATTGTGGAAAGCAGCATGCTGATTTCTCAAAGAGCTGAAACAGAATTATCATTTGACCCAGTAGTTTCATTACTGGATATATACCCAGAAGAATATAAATCATTCCACCAAAAAGAAACATCCATGTGAACTTTTACTGCAGCGTTATTCACAATAACAAAAACATAGAATTAACTTAAATGTCTATCAATAATAGACTAGCAGAGAAAATGTACATATACACTATGGAGTACCATACAGCCATACAAAACAAAAACATGTCTTTGGTGGGAAAATGAATGGAGCTGGAGGCTATTATCCTTTGCAAACTAATGCAGAAACAGAAAACCAAATATCACATGTTTTCACTTATAAGTTGGAGCTAAATGATAAGAACTCATAAACGCAAAGAAGAGAACAACAGACATTGGGGTTTACTTGAGGGTGGAGGTTGGGATTGGGAAGAGGAGCAGAAAAAGTAACTATTGGGTACTGAGCTAACTACCTGCATGATTAAATAGTCTGTACAACAAACCACCATCACCATGACACAAGTTCACCTCTTAACAAACCTTCACATGTACCATTGAACCTAAAATAGCAGTTAAAAAATAAAGTAGCATCAAAATAAAACAAAAATAAACAAACAAAAAACACTGAGTGTTTTCATGCTTACTTTTTAACAAAATGAAAAGTTGTTTTAGCTCCGGTAGAGAAGATGCCATGATTCCAGAAGCCACATCTTCATTAGTCAGAACCAGGTTCTATCTTAGAGTATTTTAGTATTATTAGTTTTATCCCCAATTTCTCTCTTTGTAAAAAACACTGCATGCATTCTCAGTGATCCCAGTGACAACAACTCATTTCAGCCAGGAATCTTATTTCAATAACCACTGTTTCATTAATCATAAACTTGGTCAGGAAAGAGAAGAAAAGATATCTTAGAATATGTCAGTGTCTGCTAGAAATATCAAACACATACACACACACACAAACACACAAATTGACATTTCTATTTATAAAAGTGGCATTATATTTAAAAATATTTTAAGATAAGTTTAAATGTAAATAGAACAAGGTGCATTATAATAAGATTGTGAAAAGTAAAATTAATAAGTAATTTTGACAGCCACAAGAATAGAAACTCATCTCACAAATTTCAACTCTGTTTGGGCTATTACCTAAGTTATCAACAAAGTTCTCCCAAGGCAGAAGATAATGCAATATGGCATTAATTATGCTAAAAGAATTTTTTTGAAAATTGCCATATAAGAATACTTTAAACAGAATGGGTCTTTCTCAGATATAAAAAAGACATAAATAAACTTCAAGAAAAAATAGCTCTAGAAGTTTGTGATTAGTTAATTGTTGTATAAACTAAATAATGAGAACAAATGGCTACACAGAGGATAACAGCACATAATACGGCTCTTCAGGGGGTGAGGGTGAAAGTAGGGGGATGATCAGTAAAAATAATGTGTACCAGTCATAATATTTGGGTGATAAAATAATCTGTACAACAAACCCCCAAGACACGTTTGCTTATGCAATAATCTTGCACTTCTACACCTGTACAGAAAAAAAGGAAAAGGAAAGAAAAAAAGAGACAGAGAGAAATAAATAAGTTTCTAAATTATTTTATGGCTTAAAACAAATCAATTTTCAGATACAACTTTTCTTGAAATGTAATGTTATAGTCAGTAAATTTGTAACTAATATTTTTCAAGCAGTGTTAAATAGTATTAACATTACAATAGGAATGAAGTATCTTAACGAAAAGTATATCTATTAACAATGGTTTATAGATATCATTCATGCATAGATGTATTGGAACACAATAAATAGTTTAAGCATGAGAAAAAATAAAAACATAATGTCTTCTCCTTTAAGTAAAAGTTAAGAAAGATCACACAAAGTTGATTATTAATAATGTTTTAAATAATTTTCATTGTAATAAGCAAAAAATAATGATCATAAATGCAAAAAAAAGCAAAATCAATCCAAAGGATTACTAGAATAAAACAACAATAAGAAACTAAAAATTGACTAAAACACCAAAAACAATGGCAACAAAAGCCAAAATTGACAAATGAGATCTAATTAAACTAAAGAGCTTCTGCACAGCAAAAGGAATTATCTTCAGAGTGAACAGACAAACTACAGAATAGGAGAAAATTTTTGCAATCTAGCCATGTGACAAAGGGTTAATATCAAGAATCTACAAAGACCTTAAAAAATTTTAAAAGAAAAATAAACAACCCTATCACAAAATATGTGAAGGATATGAACAGAAACTTCTAAAAATAAGACATTTAAGCAGCCAACGAACATATGAAAGAAGGCTCATTATCACTGCTCATTAGAGAAATGCAAATCAAAACCACAATGAGGTACTATCTCATGCCAATTAGAATAGCGATTATTAAAGGTAAGGAAACAACATGCTGAAGAGGATGTGGAGAAATAGGAACACATTTATACTGTTGGGGGGAGTGCAAATTAGTTTAACCATTGTGGAAGACAGTGTGGCAATTCCCCAAAGGTTTAGAACTGGAATTAACATTTGACCCAGCAATCCCATTACTGGGTATATACCCAAAGGATTATAAATCATTCTACTGTAAAGACAAATGCACATGTATGTTTACTGTGGCACTGTTCAAAATAGCAAAGACTTGGAACCAACCCAAATGCCCATCAATGATAGACTGGATAAGGAAAATGTGGCACATATACACCATGTAATACTATGCAGCCATAAAAAAAGATGAGTTCATGTCTTTTGCAGGGACATGGATGAAGCTGGAAACTATCATTCTCAGCAAACTAACACAAGGAGAAAAAAACTAAATACTGCATGTTCTCACTCCTAAGGAGGAGGTGAACAATGAGACCACATAAACACAGGTAGGGAAACATCACACACCAGGGCCTGTTAGGGGCAGGGGGTCTAGGGGAGAGATAGCATTAGCAGAAATACCTAATGTAGATGACAGGTTGATAGGTGCAGCAAACCACCATGTCATTTGTATACCTATGTAACAAACCTGCACGTTCTGTGCATGTTCCCCTGAACTTAAAGTATAATTTAAAAACAGAAACTAAAAATTGGAAAAATGCTATATATAAGCTACAGAAAGGTCAGTGAAAAACTGAGTAAAATTCCTGAAGGAGGTTTTCATCAGTAAAAATAAACTGGGTATTTTTATAGAATTACACAATCCAGTCACATTTAAAGTAATTTAGCAAAACTAAAGTGCTAAAAGAAAAACAAGTATAAAATCCCACAGTCTGATGTCTTCAGAAATCACCCTATAGACTAGAGGAGATTCAAAAAAATGGGAACAAAAAAATAAAAATATGTATTTCAAGCAAATAGCAACCAAAAGCTGGCAGAAATAGCCATTGAATGTAAATCAGAAACAGTGTTCACTATACATTTGCACAAGATAATTTATTTCTTTAAGTGTATTTCTATAACACAAAAAAAAGTATTATAAAGAATGTTTTAGAAAATAAACTGAATGGCTACTTGGTTACTATGGGTAGACTCCTCACCAGGATTAATATTGAACATTCCTCATTTGATTTAGTTTGGTTCATAGAGCAACGACAAAGAAGAATTATTAAAACTCTTGATATCACTCCCCCAGTAGCTATGGTGTGTATATTTGAAAATATTTAACTATTTACATGCAGAATTTTCAAGACATCAAATGCATTTTGTCTTGTGGAATATGAAATACGTTTTTAAAGTTTGATTGTGAAGAAACAATAACTAATGAATGACACACATAAACTCCAATCCCAGTATTATGATAACTGTGAGAAATGCTAAAGCCTGAGGTATTAGTCAAACTCTCAAATAATAGAGAATTTTGTCAAAGAGATAAAATATTTAACAAAATTTTTGGAGGCTTAGGTTTCTGACTGAACTTATTCCCTAGGCCCTGATAGACGTAAACAAACAGACACTGTCAGGCACTGTCACATATCCCAAAAAATAACTTTTGGAAGCAGAAAGAAACATTAGTACATGAAAAATAAAATGTGTGCATCTCATACAGAGGTCCCCAAAAAACCTTTACTGTACTAACAAGGGTGGCATAAATGCCAATATTTTGGTCAATCATTTATAGTGGAGAGGTTTAACTACAAAGATAAAATGGTAAATTTAGTGTGGCCCAAAGCCAGTTCTACACATAAATTTAGTTTGATCTACACATTTTTTCATGATAAAACATCCCTGAATATGTAAGTAGACTGTAAACTACTCTTATCTGTCTGAGCCTCATTGAGTTACAGGCAGCCAACTGTCAGACCTGGCTCAAAAAAAGGCAAACACCCAAGTGTAATAAACCCAGCAGTTTCTGTACCTCATAATTTCATTTGTTCACTTTTCTCTTCTTTTTCTGCTTGTAAATTTGTAAATTTTACTAGAGCATGTGGCAGGTAAGGGGTCAGTTAGAACTTTTTCTGGTTTGGTGCTACCTAATTTACAAAGTATTCATTGCCCAATAATTCTTTGTAAATTTTAACTTATCTAATAAAATGTCCTTAAGTATGTAGATTCTTTACATTCTGTATCCTTTATGGGTTTTCTCTCAGCTCTTCCATCTGGCTGCTTCTAGTTATCCACGTCACCTAGCTTTATCCACATTTTAAAAATGCATTCATAAACACTTCGGTTTCTTCCAAATCTTAGCATTGTAAACAGTAGTGAAACAAAAATACTGCAAACATATCTTGGGCCTACTCATATCTTTGCTTTTGGATATATATCAAGTAGTCAAATTCCTGGATCATATAATAGCTCAATTTTTAGCTCATTTTGAGGGAGCTCTAAAGTGTTTTCTATAGTGTCTGTACTAATTTATGTACCCAACAACAGTGTTCAAGATTGTCTTTCCTTTACATCCTGAACATTTTTTATTGTCTGGCTTTTGAATATAAGCCATATTAACTGGAGTAATATGATATTTCATTGTAGTTTTGATTTGTATTTTTCTGATGACCAAAAATGCTAAACAATTTTTATCTTTCTGTTTTTTATTTCTATGTCTTCTTTTGGGAAATGTCTATTCAACTCTTTGGCTTAATTTTTTGATCAAATTAATAAGATTTTTTTCTCTATAGAGTTGTTAATGCTCCTTATACATTCTGGTTATTAATCTCTTATCAGATGGGTAATTTGCAAATAATTTCTCCTATTCTGTTTGTTGTTTCTTCACTTTGTTAATAATGTCCTTTGCTGTGCAGATGCTTTTTAACTTGACGTGATCTCACTGGTCCATTTTTCTTTGGTTACCTTTGCCTGTTTATTGTTCTGAAGTTTTTTTCCAGACCAATGTTCAGGGGATCGTCCCCAAAGTTTCAAATACTAGTTTCATATTTTCAGATCTTATATTTAAGTCTTTAATATATTTTGATTTGATTTCTAAATATGGCAAGAGATCACAATCCAATTATATTCATTTGCATACAGATATCCAGTTTTTTCAGCATCAGTTGTAAAGAAAGTGTCTCTTCTTTCAATGTATGTTCTTAACATCTTTGTCAAATATAAGTTTACCATATGTGTGTGAATTTTTTTCTGGGTTCTTCATTCTGTTCCATTGGTTTATGTGTCTGTTTTTACGCCACTACCACATCATTTGGCTTCTATACCTCTGTACTATAGTTTAAAGACAGGTAATATTATTTCTACAGTTCTGTTATTTTTTATTACAACAGCTTTGGTTAGTCTGGGTCTTTTGTGTTTCATATAAATTTTAGAATATTTTTGTATTTTTGTAAATACTAACATTAATATTTTAATAGGAATTGCACGGAACCTGTAGATTTCTTTGGGTAGATACTAACATTAATATTTTAATAGGAATTGCACGGAACCTGTAGATTTCTTTGGGTAGTGTTAACATTTTAACGATACTAATATTCCAGTCTATGAATATAATTTTTTTGCAATTTTTGGTGTCCTCTTCAATTTTTCATCAGTGTTCCAGAGTTTTGTTTGTTTGTTTTTTTTTTTTTTTTTTTTTTTGAGACAGAGTCTAACTCTGTCATCCAGGCTGAAGTGGAGTGGCATAATCTTGGCTCACAGTCACCTCCATCACCCAGGTTCAAGCAATTCTCCTGCCTCAGCTTACTGAGTAGCTAGAACTACAGGCACATACCACAATGCCTGCCTAATTTTTTGTATTTTAGTAGGGACAGGGTTTTATCATATTGCCCAGCCTGGTCTTGAACTCCTGAGCTCAGTCAGTCCACCCACCTTGGCCACTCACAGTGCTAGGATTACCACCATGACTGGCTGTAGTGTTTTTTATGGAAATCTTTTACATATTTTGTTAAGTTAATTCTTAGGTGTTTAATTTTATGTGTGGCTATTGTAAACAGATTACCTTTTTATATTTTTTCACATTTGTAACTGTTGGCATGTAAAAATGGTAATTTTATGCTAATTCTGTATCCTGTAATTTTATTCCATTTGTTTATTAGTTCTAACAATTTTCTTGTGGAGTCTTCAGTTTTTTAAATTAACATTATTTCATCAGCAAACAGATAGCTTGACTTCTTTCTTTCGAATGTGGATGCTCTGCATCTTTCTCATGTCCTTTTGTTCCAGATCTAGCAGAAAATCTTTTAGATTTTTCTCCATTCCATATGATACTAGCTGTGGGTCATTGTATATGGCTTTCATTATGTAGAGGTATGTATTTTCTTTTATCAACATATTTTTGAGGATATTTTTCATAAGAAATGCTGAAATATTTCAAATAATTTTTCATCATAAATTGACATCATCATGCTGTTTTCATGCTTCACTCTGTAGAAATAGTGTATTATATTTACTGATTTGCATATTTTGAACCATCCTTGCATCCCAGTGATAAATCCCAGTTAGTTATCATGAATCATCTTTCTAAAGTATTGTTGAATTTAGTTTGCAAGTATTTTGTTAGGGATTTTTGCATCAATGTTTATCAGACATATTGGCCTATAGTGTTGTGTTTTCAATGTATCTCTCTCTGGTTTTTGTATTAGAATAATAGTGGCCTAATAGAATGAAAGTATAACTATTCCCTTCTCTCATTTTTTGAAATAGTTTGGGTATGATTCATATTAGTTCTTTAAATGTTTGGCAGAATTCAGCAGGGAAGCCATAGGGGTCATCCTTGGCTTTTCTTTCCTGGAAGAGATTTTACTATGAATTCAATGTTATAACTTCTTTTGGGTCTGTTCAGGTTTTGGATTTTTTATTTTTCCTGATTCAATATTGGTAGATTGTGTGTATTAAATATTTGTCAATTTATTTTAGATTTTGCAATTTATTGGTGCATAGTTGCTTATAGCCACTAATGATCCTTTTAATTTCTGGAGAATTAACTGTAATGTCTCCTTTTTCACTTCTGACTTTATTTATTTTTATCTCCTCTTTTTTTAAAGTCTGGCTAAAGGTCTGTCAATTTTGTCTAAGTTTTCAAAATGACAAAATTTGTTTCATTGATTTTTTTGTATGTTTTAAATTACAATGTCATTTTTATCTGATCTGATTTTCTTTCCACTAATATTGGATTTGTTTTCTATTGCTTTTCTCATTGTTTAAGGTGCATTGTTACATTGTTATTTGAAATTTTAACTCTTCCTTGATGTAGCCACTTATAGTAAAAGTTTTCCTCTCTGGACTGCTTTTTCTGTATCCCATAGGTTTTGGTATGTTGTGTTTTTATTATCATTTGTTTCAAGAAGTATTTGAATTTTTTTAAAAACATTCTTCACTGACTGATTATTCAGGTGAAAATTGTTTAATTTTCATATATTTTATGGTTTCTAAAATTCCTCTTGTTATTAATTTCTAGGTATTTTATTGAAATAAAAATTATTCTTTTTATCTTTAAGAATTTTTTGAATATTTTAAGACTTTTTTATGACCTAATATATAACCTATGTTTGAGAATAATCTATGTGCTGGAAAAATATTGTGTAGTTTTCAGCCCTTGGATGAAATATTGTAAATGTCTATTAAATACATTTCATCTAGAACACAGATTAATTCTAATATTTTTCTGTTGACTTTTTTTCTGGAAGTGTTGTCCAGTACTGAAAGTAAGGAGTTGACATCTCCAGCAGTTATTGTATTGGGGCCTAACTCTGTCTTTTTCTCTAATTTTTATGTATATCCAGGTGCTTCAATGTTGTGTGCATATATATTTACAATTGTTTTGCCTTCTTGATGAATTGACCCTTTTATCATTATATAGTAACTTTTTGTCTCTTCTTTTTTTTTTTTTTTTTTTTTTAAGATGCAGACTCTATTGTTAGGGTGAAGTGCAGTGGCATGATCTCAGCTCACTGCAACTTTTTTCTCCTGGACTCAAGTGATTCTCCTGCCTCAGCCTCCTGAGCATCTGTGTTTACAGATGCCCACTACCACTCCTGGCTAATTTTTCTACTTTTAGTAGCAATGGGGTTTCACCATGTTGGCCAAGCTGATTTTGAATTCCTGTCCTCAGGTGATCTGCCTGCCTTGACCTCCCAAAGTGCTGGGATTACAGGTGTGAACCACTGTGCCTAGCCTATTATCCTTTCTTATAAATTTGTCTTAAAATCTATTTTGTATTATAAAAGTATAGAAACTCCTTTTCTTTTTTTGTTTCCATTATCATGGAATATCTTTTCAATTTCTTTATTTTTATTCAATGTGTGTCTTCATGGGTGTAGTGTGTTTCTTGTAGATAATAGAATAATGAGTCTTGTTATTTCATCTATTCAGCTCACCATCTATTTTGATAATAAAATTTAGTTTATTTGTATTCAAAGTTATTATTGATAAATAAGTACTTTTATGAATTTGTTATTTGTTTTCTGGTCTTTTATTTTGATCTTTCTCTGGTAATATAACTTAATTTATCTTTTTTTTATTTTCTGTGATTTTATTGTATTTATTTGTTTATTGACTTGCAATCCTGTATTATAACACACTGTAAAGCCTGATAGCAACTTAACACTATTTGAATAAACAAGTGAAAAGAAAGCTAATAAAAACTGTCTTAACTTCATCTCTTCAGTTCTTATTGTTTATGTTTATATATTATTTTGTTATATCTTGAATACCTGTGTTTGCTTTTTTAATTGATTTATCATTAACTTTTTCTACTTAGCATGAGAGTAGTTAATACATCACAGTTACACTGTTATAATAGTCTGTGTTTTTCTGTTTACTTACAATTATCACTGAACTTTGTATCATCAGATGATTATTTATTGGTCATTAATTTTTTTCTAGTTAAAGTTCTCCCTTTAGCATTTCTTGTAGGACAGGTATTGATAAAATTCCTCAGCTTTGCTTCCATGAAAAGTCTTTTTCTCTCCTTTATATTTAAATAATATTTTCATCAGATATACTATTTTATTCTAAAACTTATTTTCTTTCTTCAAAACTATAAATATGTCATGTCACTTTTTCCTGGCCTGTAAAGTTTGTACTAAATATTCTGCTGCCAAATGTATTGGGTCTTCATTTTACACTCTTTGTTTCTTTGCTCTTGCTCCTTTTAGAATCCTTTATTTATTCCAGCCCGTTTTTTTTTCTTCAATGCTTTAAATATGTCATTTCACTCTTTTCTGGCCCTAAAGGTTTCCAGTAAAAAGTCTGCTGTGACATTTACAGGGTCTTCATTGTATGCTGTTTGTTCCTTTGTTCTTGTTACTTTTAGAATCTTTTTTTTTTTTTTTTAATTCTAGCCCTCAGTGCCTCAAGATAGTCTTCTTTGGGTTGAAACTGCTTTGCGTTCCACAACTTTCTTATACTTGGATGTTGATATCTTTCTTTAGGCCTTGGATGTTCTCTGTTATCACTTGGAATAACTCATAACCCCTTTTTGTATATCTTCTTTAAAGCCAGTAACTCTTAGAGTAGCCTTTTTGAGGTTATTTTTGAAATATATTTTTGGCATTTTTTTTTTTGACTTATCTGTGTATTTTGAATTAGCCTGTTTTCAAGCTCACTTTTTTTTCTTCTGTTTGATCAATTCATCTATAAAAAAACTCAGATGTATTTTTAAGATATCAATTACATTTTTTAGCTTTGGAATTTTGACTTGATTTTTAAAAATATTTTAATGTCTATTAAATTTATCTGAGAAAATTTTGATATTCTTCTCTGTGTTATCTTAAATTTCTTTGAGTTTCCTTAACACTGTTTTTTTTTCTTTGTTTGTTTTTCAATTTTCTGTCTTACAAGGCACATGTCTTTTTTTCTCCAGGATTGGTTTCTAGTGGCTTAGTTAGTTAATTTGTTTAGAACATGTGTTCTTAGATGGTGTTGATTCTAGTAGACATTCAATATTCTCTGGATATTGAATAACTAAGTATTTTTTGTAGTTTTTATTCTCTGGATTTACTCATAGCCATTATCCCATGGACATGTCAGATATTTGAAAGAACTTGGGTGTTATGATCTAAACTGAATCTGCTTTATCTGGCACCCCAATCTCAGTAACACTGTTGTTCTTATAGCCTTGTAGAGATACTTTTCTGATGGCCTTCAAAAAGATCTGGAATAATTCTCTGGATTGAAGAGACTCTTATTTCTCTCTTACTTTCTCCCAAACATATGAATCTTCCTCTCTGTTATGAGCCACCTATAGCTGGGGGTTGAGTTACACAGTAACCCCTGTGGCCACAATAACTAAGACTACACTGGTTCAGACCTTCAATCATCACAATCCTGGGTCTCAGCCATGGCCTGCTATAATCTCTTTCTGTCTATTGCCTATGTTCACTCAAGGACTCGCAGCTTTATTAGCATCAAGTGTCAAATAATCCAGGCCCATTCATTTAGGGTAGCAAGATTTCCCAAGCCCTAGATGGGTTCAGAAGTGCCATCAGGAATTAGGGACTAGTTCATAAAATGTAGATGTCTACCTTGTTTTTTATTTTATTGTGGCTGAGCCAGCATGCAAACCACATAATGCAGTCTTTCCCACTCTTTCCTGTTCTTTACAAAGGGAGAGAAACCTCACCCTGTAGTCACCACCAAACTGGGCCAAGACGTGAACTGCCTGACTAGTGCTGCTGTTATATGAAGGCCCAAGGTTTCTTAAGGCAGTTTGTTACACATGCTACCTGGTCTGGAACTCACCTTTCAGGGAAGGTGGGTTATGTCTAACTCAATGCAGGTTCAGCAATATCATTGTTAAGTAAATTCCTGTAATTGGGGACATTGATTTTCTTCTTGGTGCTCTACACTACTGTGGCTCTGCTGCTACTTAAGTTTCAAGTCAAAGTTTCCCTTACTTTTTTCATCTGTTTTTCTAAAGCAGGAGTTTTTGCCACATAGACACAACAGCTGGTTACTTGAACAGTATCACAGAAAGACAAAAATTCTGCTTTATCCAGCTTCTCAATGTTGTAACAGGGCATTACTGCTGCTTATTCAGAGCCCATGGAGTTGGGGACCTGGTAAATTTCAGGTGGTATAGGTGGTTCATGACATTCTTTAAAATCTCTGTATTGTCTTTTTTCAATGACATGAAACTACACTAGGCACTTTGGGTGTTCATTTATTTTTGTTTCTTATGAATGGGCAGATAGTTGTCAACCTTGTGTTTTTACAATGGAGGGATGATTAGTGGACCATTCTATTCTGCCAGCTTACTCTGCCCTTCCCATTTACTTTGTTTTGAGTGTGTAGCAGCCAATATGATTGCTGAGTTTATTGATAGTTTTGTTTTCAGTTACTTGAGAAATCTTTAGACTACTTTCTTTAGTAGCTCCGTTAATTTCCATTTCCAACATCAATGCCTGTTTTATTATTATTATCAGAAGATTTGTTATCTTCTAATGTTTTTCTGATTTTTTGATAGTAGCCATTCTTATTAGTGTGAGGTGGTATCTAATTTTGGTTTTTATATTTCTTAAAGACAGACCACAAAAACCAGATATTCAGGTAGCCAGAGTGGATCCTTCCCTCCAAGTGAGCACACTACCTCCCCAGAAATCATTAACTGGTTTAAATTTTCTGAAATGACAGATATATAATTAACTATCTGAGTGTCAAATAAGCTACTTGAGATTAAGAAAAACTTTAACATTTAATCCAAGAATTTCAAGTCATGTTATAAAATAATTCTTAGGCAGAAAAATAAAGATTCCATTTTAAGAAAGACCCAAATTGGGCTCCTTGAGACAAAAATGTACAAGCATCACATAATACAATCAGAGTTAATAACAAGATAATAGACTAAGCTAAGCAAATAATTTCAGAGCTGGTAATTCAAATCAGTAAAATTTGACAAAAATTAAAATGAAAACACATCAGGAAATGAAAACTTCTTATTAATGAGAGATTATGTACAGTAAAGAAATCCATGACTTACAAACATAGTTGTTCTCAAAATAACAATTATGAATTTTCTATCAATGACATTAAGTAATGACTAACTATGTAAAAAATTTCAAAATCTCCCAGAGTTACTTGTCAATTCTATAGTGAAGTAAATTCTTTATACTCTGATAGATACCACTGTGAGTTTAACTAAAGTTTATCAACAAATAAAAAAACTTCAACAAAGATGTATTATGAATAAAATACGATGAAAAGATGTGCTTTCTTTCAACTACCTGACAGTTTCTGTAAGCCAATATTTGGTAGGTGCCTCACTTCAAAATTATGTTGCCTTAAAAATGTAAGAAGATTTCTTTGTTGTTGTGGCTGGAGACAATTAGGTAACACAAATTGTCACCCTATGTGACAGGAAAAATATACCTAAACTCTGTGGGAGATATGGCCTTGTAAATTCCTCTTAATTTAAGACTTATTGTAGTTTATCTGAAAAATATGTATATTCAAATAATTTTCTATAATTAACTATTGGTAAAATGAATTTACTTTTTTCTTTTTAATCTTAATAATGCATTGCCAGAGTTGTGTATTCTAATTTGTAACTTATTTAATGACAAAATTATTTTCCTGATACATATTATTTGAGAGACGTTTTTGAATCAGTGGGAGGTTATAACAAAAATTTCTCCTACCAACGGCAGCCTAACTTCAGAAATAACTGCTTTCTGCATACAGGTATTAGTCTGTTCTCACACTGCTGACAAAGACATACCTGAGATTGGGTAATATATAAAGAAAAATATATTTAATGGACTGACAGTTTTACTTTGCCAGAGAGAACTCACAATTATGGCAGAAGGTGAAAAGCATGCATTACTTGGTGGTGGGCAAGACAGAATAAGGGCCAAGCAAAATGAAAAATCCATTATAAAACCATTAGATGTCATGAGACTTATTCACTACTATGAAAACTGAGGGAAGTTTTCACATGAGGGAAGTCACCCTCATGATTCAGTTGTCTCCAACCAGGAACCTCCCATAACACATGGGAATTATGGGATCTAAAACTGAAGCTGAGATTTGGGTGGGGACAAAGCCAAAGCATATTGTTTCAGCCCCAGCTCCTCCCAAATCTCATGTCTTCACATTACAAAACCAATCATGTCTTAACTTATTTCAAGATTAATTCAAAAGTCCAGAGTCTACAAATTTTCATATGAGACAAGGACAGTTTCTTCCACTATGCAACTGTAAAATCAAAAGCAAGACAGACTTCCTAGACAATATGGTGGTACAAGAAATAGATAAATACAACCATTTCTAATGAGAGAAATAGGGCAAAACAAAGGAACTACTGTAAACATACAAGTTCAAAATCCAGCAGGGCAGTGAAATCTTATAGTTTCAAGATTATTTCCTTTGAGTCCATGTCTCACTTTCAAGACATTCTAATGCAAGAAGCCAATTTCCATGGTTTTGGGCAAGTCTGCCCTTACGGCTTTGCAGGATACAGCCTCCAGCCCAGCTGCTTTCACAGGCTGCTATTAAGTATCTGTGGATATTCTTGGCACATGATGCAAAATGTTGGTGGGTTTACCATTCTGGAGACTGGAGAATGGTGACCCTTTTTCCACAGCTCCATTAGGCTGTGTCCCAGTGGGGACTGTGTGTGCTGAGGGCTTCAAGTCCACATTTCCTGTATGTACTGTCCTAGCAGAGGCTGTCCATGAGGGCTTTTCGCTGCATCAAACGTCTTCCTGGGCATCCAAGCATGTCTGTTCATCCTCTAAAATCTAGGCAGAGTATCCCAAACCTCAATTATTGACTCCTCTGCCCAATACCACATGGAAGATGTCAAGTCTTGGAGGTGGAGCCCTCTGAAGCAAGAGTCTGAGCTATATCATAGGCCCATTTATTCATGGATAGAGTGGCTGAGATGCAGGGAACTGTGTACCTAGGCTACACACAGCAAGGAAGTACTGCATCTGGCCCACAACCTTATTTTTTCCTCCTAGGCCTCCAGGCCTGTGATGGAAGTAGCTGGCATGAAGACTTCTCACATGCCATGCCCTGGAGACATTTTTTTGAATTGTCTTGGTGATCAATATTTGGATCTTCATTACTTATGCAAATTTCTGCAGCTGGCTTAAATTTCTTCTCAGAAATTTATTTTATTTTTTATAGTCAAAAATTTTAATGAAGGAATTGAAGAAATTCAAGGGAGAAAGACAAACCTTTTCTTTTTATTTTATTTCATTGTATTTTATTATTATTGTACTTTAAGTTTCAGGGTACATGTGCACAACATGCAGGCTTATTTCATATGTCTATATGTGCCATGTTGGTGTGCTGCACCCATTAACTCATCATTTTGCATTACATATATCTCCTAATGCTATCCCTCACCCCTCCTCCCACCCCACAACAGTCCCTGGTGCGTGATGTTCCCTTTCTTGTGTCCGTGTGTTCCCATTGTTCTATTCCCACCTATAAGTGAGAACATGCAGTGTTTGGTTTTTTGTCCTTGTGACAGTTTTCTGAGAATGATGATTTCCAGCTTCATCCATGTCCCTACAAAGGACATGAACTCATCATTTTATATGGCTGCATAGTATTCCATGGTGTATATATGACACATTTTCTTAATCCAGTCTATCATTGTTGGACATTTGGGTTGGTGCCAAGTCTTTGCTATTGTGAATAGTGCTGCAGTAAACATATGTGTGCATGTGTCTTTATAGCAGCATGTTTTATAATCCTTTGGGTATATACCCAGTAATGGGATGGCTGGGTCAAATGGTATTTCTAGTTCTAGATCCCTGAGGAATGACCACCCTGACTTCCACAATGGTTGAACTAGTTTACAGTCCCAACAACTGTGTGAAAGTATTCCTATTTCTCCGTATCCTCTCCAGTACCTGTTGTTTCCTGACTTTGTAATGATCGCCATTCTAACTGGTGTGAGATGGTATCTCATGGTGGTTTTGATTTGCATTTCTCTGATGGCCAGGAATGATGAGCATTGTTTCATGTGTTTTTTGACTGCATAAATGTCTTCTTTTGAGAAGTGTCTGTTCATATCCTTTGCCCACTTGTTGATGGGGTTGTTTGTTTGTTTCTTGTAAATTTGTTTGGGTTCATTGTAGATTCTGGATATTAGCCCTTTGTCAGATGAGTAGATCGCAAAAATTTTCTCCCATTGTGTAGGTTGCCTGTTCACTCTCATGGTAGTTTCTTTTGCTGTGCAGAAGCTCTTTAGTTTAATTAGATCCCATTTGTCAATTTTGGCTTTTGTTGCATTGCTTTTGGTGTTTTAGACATGAAGTCCTTGCCCATGCCTATGTCCCAAATGATATTGCCTAGGTTTCCTTCTAGGATTTTTATGGTTTCAGGTCTAACATGTAAGCCTTTAATCCATCTTGAATTAATTTTGTGTAAGGTGTAAGGAAGGGATCCAGTTTCAGCTTTCTACATATGGCTAGCCAGTTTTCCCAGCACCATTTATTAAGTAGGGAATCCTTTCCTCATTGCTTGATTTTCTCAGGTTTGTCAAAGATCAGATAATTGTAGATATATGGCGTTATTTCTGAGGGTTCTGTTCTGTTCCATTGATTTATATCTCTGTTTTGGTACCAGTACCATGCTGTTTTGGTTACTGTAGCCTTGTAGTATAGTTTGAAGTCAGGTAGTGTGATGCCTCCAGCTTTGTTCTTTTGGCTTAGGATTGACTTGGTGATACAGGCCCTTTTTTGGTTCCATATGAACTTTAAAGTAGTTTTTTCCAATTCTGTGAAGAAATTCATTGGTAGCTTGATGGGGATGACATTGAATCTATAAATTACCTTGGGCAGTATGTCCATTTTCATGATATTGATTCTTCCTACCCATGAGCATGAAATGGTCTTCCATTTGTTTGTGCCCTTTTTTATTTTGTTGAGCACTGGTTTGTAGTTCTCCTTGAAGAGGTCCTTCACACCCCTTGTAAGTTGGACTCCTAGGTATTTTATTCTCTTTGAAGCAGTTATTAATGGGAGTTCACTCATAATTTGGCTCTCTGTTTGTCTGTTATTGGTGTATAAGAATGCTTGTGATTTTTGTGCATTGATTTTGCACAGAAGATGGCTGATTTTTGCATTTCCAATGAAGTTACTGGGTTCATCTTACTGGGGAGTGCCGGATAGTGGCTGCAGGACAGTGGGTGCAGTACACTGTGCATGGGCCAAAGCAGGGCATGATGTTGCCTCATCCAGGAAGCACAAGAGGTCAAGGAATTCCCTTTCCTAGTCCAAGAAAGGGGTGACAGATCACACCTGGAAAATCAGGTCACTCCACCCTAATACTGTGCTTTTCCAATGGGCTTAACAAATGGTACACCATGAGATTATATCCCGTGACTGCTTTGGAGGGTCCTACACACACAGACACTTGCTCTTTGATAGCACAGCATTCTGAGATCAAACTGCAAGGTGGCAGTGGGGTTGGGGGAGGGGTGCATGCCATTGCCAAGGCTTGAGTAGGTAAACAAAGCTGCTGGGAATCTCAAATTGGGTGGAGCCCACCACAGCTCAAGGAGACCTGCCTGCCTTTCTAGACTCCACCTCTGGGGGCAGGGCACAGAAAAACAAAATGCAGCAGTAACCTCTGCAGACTTAAGTGTTCCTGTCTGACAGCTGTGAAGAGAGTAGTGGTTATCCCAGCATGTGGCTTGAGATCTGAGAACAGGCAGACTGCCTCCTCAAGTGGGTCACTGAACCCTGAGTAGCCTAACTGGGAAGCATCTCCCAGTAGGGGTGGACTGACACCTCACACAGCTGGGTACTCCTCTGAGATAAAACTTCCAGAGGAAATATCAGGCAGCACCATTTGCAGTTCACCAATATCCACTGTCCTCCAGCCACCACTGCTGATATCCCAGAAGAAGACAGTCTGGAGTGGACCTCCAGCAAACCACAACAGATCTGCAGCTGAGAGTCCTGACTGTTAGAAGGAAAACTAACAAACAGAAAGGACATCCACACCAAAATGCCATCTGTACCTCACCATCATCAAAGACCAAAGGTAGATAGAACCACAAAGATGGGGAAAAAGACAGAGCAAAAAAACTTCAAACTCTAAAAATTGGAGTGCCTCTCCTCCTCTAAAGGAACACAGCTCCTCACCAGCAATGGAAAAACCTGGATGGAGAAAGACTTCGATGAGTTGAGACTTTTTTTTTCTATTGAATCATCAGGCTGAGAATTTTCCAAATTTGTATGTTCTGTTTTATTTTAAAAGTGAATTTAACAGCACCCAGTTCACAGTTTGAATTATCTGCTGCTTAGAAATTTTTTTCAGCCAGGTATTCTAAATCATCTTCCTCAAGTTCAAAGTTCCACAAATTGCTAGAGCAGGGGCAAAATGCCACCAGTCTTTTTGCTGAAATATAACAACAGTCACTTTTACCTGAGTTCCCCAAAATTCCTCATTTCCATCTGTGACCACCACAGCCTTGATTTTATTGTCCATATCATTATCAATATTTTGGTTAATCCATAAACAAGTCTCTAGGAATTTCCAAACTTTTGCACATCATCTTGTCTTCTGAGCCCTCAAAGTATTTAGGAACTTCCAAACTTTTTCACATTTTCTTATCCTTCTCCTCCTTTTCATTTCCTCCTCCTCCTTCTTCTTCTGCTGCTGCTTCTTCTTCTGCTTCTACTTCTGATTCTTCTGCTTATTCTTCTCCTCCTCTTCCTCCTCCTCCTTCTCCTTATTCTTCCTGTTTTTCTTTCTCTTCCTCCCCTTCTTCTTTTTCTTCTTCCTATTCCTCCCATTCCTATTCCTCCCCTTCCCCTTCCTCTCCTACTCCTCCTCCTCTTGTTCCTTCTCTTCCTCTTCCTTCTTCTCCTTCTCCTTCTTCCTATTCTTCATCTTCCTTTTCTTCTTCTTCTTCCTCTTCTTCTTCTACTTTTTCTCCTTCTTCTTCTTCTTCTTCATCATTGTCATCATTGTCTTATTTCCCCAAACTATTGCAACTTTGGACTCTTACCCATTTCCAAAGTCACATTTAGTTTTTAGTTATCTTTACAACAGCACTTCAATACTGGTACCAATTTGCTGTATTAGTCTATTCTCAAACTGCTACACCCAGAACTGGGTAATTTATATAAAGAAAGAAGTTTGGCCTGGCATGGTGGGGAACACCTGTAATTCCATCACTTTGGGTGGTCGAGGTGGGCAGATCATGAGGTCAGGAGATCAAGACCATCCTGGCTAACAAGGTGAAACCCGTCTCTACTAAAAATACAAAAAATTAGCCAGGTGTGGTGGTGGGTGCCTGTAGTCCCAGCTCCTCGGGAGGCTGAGGCAGGAGAACGGTGTGAACCCAGGAGGTGGAGCTTGCAGTGAGCTGAGACCATGGCATGCACTCCAGCCTTTGGACAAGGCAAGACTCCACCTCAAAAAGAATGAAAGAAAGAAGAAAGAAAGAAAGAGAGAGAAAGAAAGAGAGATAAGAAAGAAAGAAAGAAAGAAAGAAAGAAAGAAAGAAAGAAAGAAAGAAAGAAAGAAAGAAAGAAAGAAGAAAGGAAAGAAGGAAGAAATTTATGGAACTCACAGCTTTCCATGGCTGGGAAGGCCTCACAATCTTGGTGGAAGGAAAAAGGCAGTTCTAACATGACAGCAGGCAATAGAGAAAGAGAACCAAGTGTAAAAGGTTTTTTCTTATAATACCATCAGATATAGTGAAACTTATTCTCTACCACAAGAACAGTATGGGGACAACCACCCCCATGATTCAATTATCTTTTATTTGGTCCCTCCTAAATCACAAGGAGTTTTAGGAGCTACAAATCAAGATGAGATTTAGGTGGTGGCACATCAAAACCATATCAATGAACAAAAGCTTTGGTTGATGTGAAATCTCCTGTAAGAGATACATTGATCTAGGACTACAAGGTATCAAAAAATAGAAAAACATGATATCAGCTAAACTGTATTCCTTGCAATACTAAATGATAGATTTCTCATACCTATAATATTTGATTTTCACTTTATCTGCAGACAGAATTTTTAATTAGAAAAACTAACAAAAATGATATTAGACTGATTTCAACCTAATAATATTTCGTCTTTATGAGTATAAAAGAGTAAAACTCAGTGGGAGGGGCTGAGATGACCAAATAGAAACGTCTTCAGTCTGCAGCTCCCATTAAGAGGAGTGTAAACAGTGAGTGAATTCTTCATTTTCAGCTGTAGTACACAGATTCTCTCATTGGGACTGTCTAGGCAGTGTGTGAAACCCAGAGAGAGCAAGGAAAAGCTGAGTGGGTGGCAGTCCATCCAGAAGCTGCACAGGACAAAGGGACTCCCTCTTTTAAACAAGGGAGATCGTGAGGGATTTTGCTATCCACCTGGGAAACTATGTATTTTCCACAGACTTTGCAATCCATGGATTAGGTGATTCCCTTGTAAGCCCACACTACAAGGGCCTTGGGTCCTCGGCACAAATCTGTGAAGACTCATGGTAGCCACTTAAGTCAGAAGTGACTTGGGGAGCTCCCAAAACCACAGTGAGACAGGAGATCCATACTGCCTTGGAAAGGGGGATAAAGCCAGGAAGCCAAGTGACCCCAGTCACTGGGTCCCATGGAAACTCACTAGCTAAGATCTACTGGCTTGGAATGCCCACTGCCCAGAAGAGCAGCCCAGATTCTGCCTAAGATGACCAAGTTTGTGAGGAGAAAGGTGACAGCTATTACTGTGCTCTAGTTGGTGGTTTTTCTCTGCAAGTGCTAGAGAATCTGGGTGATTTAAACTGGAGAAAATTTACCATTGTGCAGCACAGCAGCTGGGAAAATCATGGGCAGACTTTTTCTTTATTTGGAACACAGATTTATCCTTCTAGAATCAGTTAGTTAACTTAACTTAGGTAGATAGCAAAAAAAGGTCCCCAGAGGGACCCCAGCCTACAAATTAGTACCTCATCACTACATAACATAAAAAGCAGCCTGTAAAAAAAAAAAAAAAAAAAAAAAAAAAAAAAAAAAAAAAGAAAGAAATCAACCTGCAGGCACCAATAAAGAAACCAGCACATGTGTTGAGCCTCAAGACATGCCCATGGCTGCACCAATGAAAGAACATCTGCTCCATTTGAGTAAAAACTGGAAAAAACCTCCAGATAACTCAGATAAGAGGACTAGGCCTGACGTGGAAATGTCTTTGTCCTTTTATAGCCTACAAGCTCCTAGGAGATTGTTTCTCTTCCTTTTGTGGGCATGGGCACAGTGGGCTCTAGTGGGTTCTGGTGGACACTTTTATTTTCTTTTTTTTGACTGTTAGTATAGCCTCTATGAATCATTACTACAGCCCGAGATTAGTTGCAGACCAAGATTAGTTGTAGACCACAAGTTCTCCAAGACAGCCCACAGGCTAAGCTCATTTCTTGCCATTTCCAGTCCACAAACACCTCAGAACTGACTTCATATTTGGTCCTCTTTCTGGGCCTCCCTCTCTGCTGGCAGAGAACTATCTTTTGCTTATTAAACATTTGCTGCAACCTCATCTTTTTGTCTATATTCCTTAATTATCTTAGAGGTAGGACATAGAACTCTGGATATTATCTCAGACAATCAGAGACACATCTTGGTGCACTGGTGAGACTGCAATATATTTTGGTGCATTGATGAGGAGGAAAGAAATTCATCCAAAATGTGAGTAAGAGTGGACCTTTAACTTTAACTGTTTATTGTCATTTCTGAATCTTCTTGTCTATTCCAATCCAGTCTTCTTTCATGGTGGGCCAACCTGTTGTGCAGGATTGAAAGAAACTCCCAGGGCAACTACAAATTTCTGGCTGAAATAACACGTCAGTGTTATCTGAAGGCCACTGGAGTAACCCCAGCCAACAGTAACTTACCAGGGCATCAGCAAAAGGAGCGCTAGTCTTTTTCTATCACTTTTTTTTTGTTTTATTCTCATGGCTATCATGTTCCATGTGCCTTCTTTGTAGGCAAAGTTGTGGGTGTTTATGCAACCTAAATATATAATCTTGCTGGGTAGTTAGTCAGTGTCTTAGTAAACAGTAATGGAACTTAAATAGTTGTTTTTATGATTTTCTGGGAAGAGAGGGAGTTCAAGATTTCAGTCTAAATTTTTACCTAATAAGGATGCTTCTATCCCTTAATATTAGACATTCATGGCACCATATGGAAAGATATTTCACCCCAAGTGAATTTCCTCATCTCTATTTTGTTTTTAATATAGTTGTTCAGCATTGTCCAATGAATTTAAACAGCTCATTTGTATGACAAATTAATTTTCTTTTGCTGGGGGCAATGCTATGGGGACAGCCTACCAAACCCCAGATGTTTTGCTCTAACTTTTGCTTTAAAAAATTTTGGATCAGAGTTTTACCTAACATTTTTAACCCTACAGCTTCATCTAGTGGAATGGGATTTATTTTTTGAATGGGGATTTTTTCAGTCCTCTTCCCCAAACCTCTAGTTTCTCAATTATTATTATTTTTTAATTTCATATTCACCTATCAGTGAAAAGGCCCAATATTCTATATATAGACAAAAACCCCTCCACTTTCAAGAGCTGAGAGGAAGCCATTCTGATAAGACAGGTATTAGCTGAAATACTGTTCCCATCAAAGAAAGGGCAGCCATTTAATTTTTATGTTTTGTTAGCCAGGGGTTCTTCATTCATCTACACTGGGATTTAAACAAAAAAGAAATTATATATTTCAAAGTTAATTAGTTCAATTCTGTGAAATTTTGATTTTTCACTGGAGCCATAGCAAAGGAAACCAGAGATGATGTTAGAATACTCCCCCTGCTAATGGGTCTTGGATAAGTTCTGCTACTACATAATCTCTCCCACATCTCTGGGAGTATTTTGGAACCTTTGAGGCTGAATAGGTCTAGGAATCCAGCAGGGTGGAGAGTTGAGTCTTCTCCAGAAGAGCATAACTTGTCCTACCTACTAACATCTGTCATCCATGGGTGAAAGTCATGCTTGCATACATGTGGTGGCACTTATGACAGTTGCTAGGATCCAGTGGAAAGGAGAAAGGGAATGCCCTTTCTCTGGTTCTATCCACCCTGAGTCACACTAAAAGTAGGAACAATACTAAGGGACACCTGGTCTTTCCCTCTTTTCTTAATGGTAACAATCTGTAATCCTTTCTCCTCCCCTGGCATGCATTCTGGGTGGCTATAACAGCTTTAACCCTGAGGCTCTGAAAAGAAAATGACTTCTATTCTATTGCACAAGGGCATGGCCTTATTACCATCTTGGGGATGAAAAAAATCTGGCTTTCTGAGGAAAGTCTTCATTCATATACTCTTCAACAACCAGATCTTTTCTATTGGTGGGAGGATAAATAAACTGAGATTCCCTAGATGCAATCTTTCTTTGCCCTGTGAAACAACCCAAATCTTGGTAAATGCTGTAAAATTGACCCCACCCTCTTTGCAGCCAGGTCAGTCAATCCTACAAAGTATGGTTCCCTAAAATCATAGGAAAAAATTCTGTATTTTACAAAACAGACTGGAAGGAGGCCCAGGAGAAGGAGAGAAAATATAATAAGATAATGGAGGATCTAGTGCTGCATTACAGGCTTATAAAGTCATGAATCCCTGAAGTACATTTGTCAATTGTACCAATGTGGCAAAGCAAAAGACTTTAAAAGGGATTGACCACAGAGCATGAAGAAGCCATCTCAGCCCTGTCCAGCCTTTAGTGGAGACTGCTGGAAGTCAAAATGTCTCCAGACATTTAGGTAACCAAGTAAAGAGCCAGTTTTCCAGATGGTCCAGCAGGACTGACAGGGCCCTGCACTCAATTCATCAGCTTCCTTCTAGAAACCAGAGCTAGCCTCTCTGTTCTTTTCCCCAGTCCAGGCCTTCTCTCCTCCCATAACATGACCATTGTAGGCATCTTGAAAAAGTCTTTAACCGAATACATTTCTTACAGCTTTTATGTTGTATTTGGAAGTACTTGTCATTTACTCATGCTTCTTAAATTGTGCCTGAAAGTCCCACCTCCTTACTAGGAATGGATATTCTAGTCTCTATGAGACCCTCCATTCTTATGGCTCAAGGACAGAGTCTCTATCTTCCCTTAGTGAAAATCAACATTAACCCACAGGTGTGAGCAGGTCAGGAAAATTTGACCAGGCTACAACTGCTGTATAATTCCAGATTCACCCTAAGGATTCCACCTTGTTTGCTAACCAGAAGCAGTATCCCTTTAAGCCAGAAGCTAGGGGAGAACTATAAGCTATCATTAATAATTTAAAAGCCCAGAGCATTTTCACATCTTGCAACAGCCCTTGCAAAACTGCAATATTAGTGGTACAGAAACTGATGAGGAAGAGGGGCTAGTTCAGGACCTGTATCTTATTGATAAATCTGTAGTTTCAATTCATAATTTAGTTTCTTTCTCTTTTCTTTCTTTTTTTCTTTTTTTTTTTGAGATGGAGTCACACTCTGTTGATGGTCTGGAGTGCAGTGGCACAATCTCAATTCACTGCAACCTCCACCTCCCAGGTTTAAGTGGTTCTCCTGCCTCAGTCTGCTGAGTAGCAGGGACTATAGGTGTGTGACAACATGCCCAGCTAATTTTTATATTTTTCGGTAGAGAAGAGGTTCACCATGTTTGGCAGGATGGTCTCAATCTCCTGACCTTGTGATCCACCCACTTCAACCTTCCAAGGTGCTAGAATTATAGACATGAGCCATCACATAGACCACATTAGTTTCCAATCCTTATGTGTCCGTAGTTTGTTCCTTCCATTGTGTTCTTTGTCTCACTGACTTTAAAAATGAAGCTGCAGGACTTCTCCATGAGTATTACAGCTTTTAAAGGTGGCATGGACCCAAAGAGTGAGAAGCAGCAAGATTTATTGTAGAGAATGAAAGAACAAAGATTCCACAACATGGAAGGGGATCCAAGCGGGTTGCTGCTGCTGTCTAGTGGGTGGCCAGCTTTTATTCCCTTATTTGTCCCCACCCACATCCTGCTGATTGGTCCATTTTGCAGAGTGCTGATTGGTACATTTTACAGAGCACTGATTGGTCCATTTTACAAACTGCTAATTGGTCCATTTTACAAACCTCTAGATTGCCACAGAGTGCTGATTTGTGCGTTTTTACAGATCATTGATTGTCATAGTTTACAAACCTCTAGCTAGCCACAGAGTACTCATTGGTGTGTTTTGCAATCCACTTGTAAGACAGAAGAGTTCTCTCAGTCCCCACTCAACCAAGGAAATCCAGCTAGCTTCACCTATCACTAATACTTTGCTCACTCAAATACCTGAGACAACTAAGTGGTTCACAATTTTAGATGTAAAAAATGACCTTTTTCCTGCATACCACTGCACCCTGACTTTTAATATTCATTTGCCTTGAAAGATTCCTCCAACAAGTTCTGACCAGTTTACATGGGTAGTACTGACTCAGGGGTTCTACGAAAACCCCTCCTTGTTTAGGAAAACATTCAAATAACTCTCTGAGTAATCTCATACTCAGGCTAAAGTTTTACAATATGTAGATATTATCCTCCTCTGTGCCCCATCTCAGGGGTTTCTCAAAAATGCACTGGGGATCTTTTTAATTTTCCAGCAGGCAGAGAATAAAAAAGTTTCTAACTGTAAATCTCAGCTGTGTCAAGCTTCTGCATGGTACCTAGGGCTAGTTTTGTCAGAAGGGACCGAAACATTAGTTGTGGAGTCAATTAAGTCCATTTTTCTATTTTTTTCCAAAACCCTTGAACCAGTAAGAGAATTTTGGGGAATTACAGGTTTTTCTTAGATTGTGAATAGCTGAGTACATTGAAACAGCTCACCCTTTATACCACGGTTCAAAAGAAACTTAAGCCACTAAAACTCACTCACTGACATGGGAAACTGAGACTCAAAATGTCTTTAATCAGCTAAAGCAAGCTTTACTTAAAGTACCTTCCCTCAGTCTTCTGATAAAGAAGTCATTTAATATTTATGTCTCTGAAAAAAAAAATTGATAGCCTTAGGGGTTTTAACTGTTTCCTAAAGTAAGCCCAGCAGCCAGCTGGTTACCTAAACAAGGAGCTCAACTTGGTGGATAAGAACTGGCAGCTAGCTGGCAGGCAGTTGCAGTTGTGGATTTGCTGATTCCAGAAGTCACTAATGCCCAATCTTCATTTCTGAAGGGGGAATAAAATTAGTTAGTTAGCTTGTCTTCAGTAGATAGAAAGTAAAGGATCCCCAGAGACACCCCGGTGCATAGAGGAGTGCCTCATCTCCACATAAAATAAAAAACAGATTGGGAAATATCAAGCTACAGGAACCAATAGGAGAACTAGCACAGGCTGTTGTGCCTGGACACATGTCCATGGCTCCACAGATAAACAAATCTCTGGCCCATTTAGATAAAAACTTGTACAGAACTCCAGCTCACTTAGATAAGAGAACAAGGCCTGGCATAAAAATGCTTTTTCTTTTGTATGGTCAGAAAACGTCCTTGAAAATACTTCTTCTCCCTTTGTGGGCATGGGTGCAGTGGGTTATAGTGGGCAATTTTCTTCTTTTTTTTTGGACTGTGAGTCTAGCCTTTATGAATCATCACTTCAGGCCCTGATTGGTCCTAAGCTGAAGTCCCAGGTCAAGCTATCTGTGACTTGAATGAATGAATCGTGACTTGAGCCCTGATTGGTCCCAGGCCAAAGTGAGTGATGGGTTTTTCAAGGCAGCTGGCAGACTAAGCACATTTCTTGCCATTTCCAGTCCATAAAAATTCCAGAAGTGATCACAATGTTGGCACCCTCTCTAAGCCTCCCACTCTTCTGACAGAGAACTTTCTCCCTTTGCTTATTAAACTGTTGCTCAAACCTCACCTTTGTGTACCTGCTCCTTAATTTTCTTGCAGGTTGAAAAAAATAACTGTTCTTTTCTCAGAAATGGTTAATTTTCTCTGAAACTTAAAGACAGTAACATTTTTGTGCATTGGTAGGACTTCTACACCTTCTCCTTGGGCACAGTCTCTTTTTAGAAATCTTAGTAACTCCGGGAAGCAGTTTATAGACCTAACTCTAATGTTTTTGAAAAATAGCACTTGAGGGGAGGGGTGCCACAGTCTCTAGTAAAGTGGACTTAATATTTTTTGCCAGCTAACTCTGAAGTGTCTTGGCCATCGGACAAGATGGATTCCCCCCCAGTGCAGCACATTTGATTTCACAAAGAGCAGCCAGAATTCTTCCTTAAGCAAGTCTTTAATTCCATGCCTCCTGACTGGGTAAGTCCTTTGAAAAGGGGTCTCCAGATACATTATACAAGACAGTTTCAGCTGACAACAGATCAGTGTCCTTCTGAAACAATGCTTCCAGAGGAATAAGCAACTTCATCAAAGTCTCAGAATACAAAATAAACATGTGGACAAAAAAAGCATTTCTATATGCCAAAAACACACAAGCAAAGAGCCAAATCATGAATAAATTCTCATTTATAATTGCCATGAAGAAAATAAAATACCTAAAAATACAGCTAAAAAGGGAAGTGACAAAATTATTCAGGGAGAACTTCAAACTATGAATAGAAAAAAAGTAAATATGAAAATGGCCATACTGCCAAAAGCAAGGTGTAGACTTAATGCTATTTCTATTAAACTACCATTGACATTCTTCAAAGAATTAGAAAGAAATACGGATTAAAAAGCGTTGGGGCCAAGTCATTGGGGTTTTCAAGATATAGGATTATATCATCTGCAAGCAAGAACAGTTTGACTCTCTCTCTTTTTTATTAAATACCTATTTTTTTGTTTTGTCTGATTACCCTTTCAACACTTCAACCTTATGTTGAATGAGGATGGTGAGAGAGGTTTTTTTGTCTTGTGACAGTTTTCAAGAGTAATGATTCTAGATTTTGCCATTTCTGTATACTATTGGCTGTCAGTTTAACATAAATGGTTTTATCAGTTTGAAGTATGTGTCTTTAATTCTTAGTTTATTGAAAGTTTTTAACATTAATGTAAGTTGAATTTTATTTAAGACCATTTTTCTGTTTATTGAGACAACTATGTGATTTTTCTCTTTTTGAGTTGAATTACATGTCTTGATTTGCATTTATTGAACCATGCTTGCATCCTTGGGATGTAGCCAACTTGATTACGGTGGTCAAGCTTTTTGATATGCTGGTGGATTCTGTTTGCCAGTATTTTATTGAAAATTTTTGCATCAATATCCATGAGGGATATTGGACTAAAGTTTACTTTTGTTGTATTTCTGCCAGGTTTTGTATCAGGATGATGCTGATCTCATAAAATGATTTATGAAGGAGTTCCTACTTTTCAACTGTTGGAGATAGTTCTGGAAGAAATGATAGGGGCTCCTCTTTTTACCTGTGTTATATTGTAAATATAAATTGTAAATCCCTATTGTCTTTGGCTTTTTTTTTAGATTGGTAGAATACTCATTACCCTCTCAATTTCAGAAATTGTTGTTGGTCTAGTCAGTGATTCAACTTCTTCCTGGTTCTATCTTCTATCTTGGGAGAGTGCATATGTCCAGGTATTTATTCATTTATATTAGGTTTTCTAGTTTATTTGCCTAGAGGAGTTTATAATATTCTGTGGTTGATTTATTGTATTTTTGTGGGGTCAGTATTGGTTTCTCCATTATCATTTCTGATTGTGGTTATTTGAATCTTCTATTTCCTTATGTATTAGTCTATATAGTGATATATCTACTTTATTGAATTTTTTTTAAAAGCATTTGGATTTGTTAATTCAAGAGGTTTTCATGTCTCTATCTCTTTCAGCTCCACTCTGTGCTTGGTTATCTCTTGTCTTCCACTAGCTCTAGAGTTAGTTTCATCTTGGTTTTCTAGTTCTTAGAGTTGTGTTGTTAGGATGTTGTTGTGAGATATTTCTACCTTTTTGATTTGGGCATGTAGTGCTATAAATTTAGTCCTATAAATAAATGAATTTAGTGCTATAAATTTGTCTTTTAACAGTGTTTTAGCTGAATTTCAGAGACCCTGCTACATTGCCTCTTTGTTCTCATTAGTTTCAAAGATCTTCTTGATTTCTGCCTTAATTTAATTATTTACCCAGAAGTCATTCAGGAGCAGATTGTTCAATTTTAATGTAGTTGTGTGGTTTTGAATAAAATTCTTAATCTTGAGTTTTAATTGTATTGCACTGTGACCTGACAGACTGTGTTTATTATGTCAGTTCTTTTGCTTTTGCTGAAGAGTGTTTTACTTCCAATTATGTAATCAATTTCAAAGTAAGTGTCAGTGGCACCTAAAAAAAATGTATATTCTGTCATTTTGGGTGGAAAGTTCTGTCGCTGTAACTCAGGGCAACTTGATACAGAGTCTTAAATGTCTTGGTTAATTTTCTGTCTCAATAATCTATCTATTTGATATTGAACATGTGGCATTGATGTCTCCTTCTGCTGTTTTGTGGACATTTAAGTATTTTTGTAGTCTTTGTTTATTTAATGTTTGTTGATTTACATTCTATTTTGTCAGTAACTAGGATGGTGATCTCTGCTTTCTTCTGCTTTCTATTTGTTTGGTAAATTTTTCTTCATCATTTTATTTTTGTGCATATACATGTCTTTGCATAGTATGTGTATCGTTAATACAGTACACTAGTGGATCTTGTCTTTTTACCCAGCTTACCATGCAGTGTCTTTTAATTGGATAATTTAATCCATTTACATTTAAGGTTAATATTGTTATGCATTAGTATGATTGTGTCATCCTAATGCTGGCTGATTAATTTTGCAGATTTGTTAATGTAGTTGTTTCATAGTGTCATTGGTCTGTGTCCTTCAGTGTGTTTTATTCAAATAGGAACAGTGGAAGTCAAATTTTCTCTGTTTGCTGATGACATGATTTAATATTTAGAAAACCCCATTATCTCAGCCTAAGAACACCTTAGACTGATAAGCAATTTTGGCAAAATCTCAGGAAACAAAATTAATGTGCAATAATTACAAACCTTTTTTACACCAACAATAGACAAGCAGAGAGTCAAATTATGAATAAACTCCCATTCACAATCACTACAAAGAGAATAAAATTCCTAGGAATACATTTAACAAAGGATGGGAAGAGGGATTTTTTTTTTTTTCAAGGAGGACTCCAAACTGGTGCTCAAGAAAATAAGAGAGGAAACAAACAAATAAAAAAATTCCTTCCTCATGTATAGAAATAATCAGTATCATGAAAATGGTCCTAATGCTCAAAGTGATTTATAGATTCAATGCTATTCCCATAAAACTACTATTGACATTCCTTACAGAATTAAAAAAATAAATAAATTTTATACAGTATCAAAGAAGACCTTGTTTACCCAAGACAGTCCTAAGCAAAAAATAAAAATAAATAAAAAAATAAAAAGCTGGAGGCACCATGCTACCTTACTTCAAATTATTCTACAAGGCTACAGTAACCAAAACAGCAAAGTACTGGTACAACAACACACATGTAAACCAATGGAACAGAACAGAGACCTCAGAAATCACTCCACAAATCTATAATCACCTGATTTTCAACAAACCTGACAAAAACATCAAAGGGGAAAAATCTCCTATTCAGTAAATGATTCTGGGAAAACTGGCTGGCTATATGTGGAAAACTGAAACTTGGCCCACTTCTTAGACCTTATACACAAATTAACTCAAGACAGTTTAAAGACTTAAACATAAAACCCCAAACCATGGAGGCCCTAGAAGAAAACATAGGCAATATCATTCAGGACACAGGCATGGGCAAAGACTTAGTGACAAAAACACCCAAAGCAATTGTAGCAAATGCCAAAATTAACAAATGGGATTTAATTAATCTAAAGAGCTTCTGCATAGCAAAAGATACTATCATCACAGTAAACTGGCAACCTACAAAATGGGAGAAAATTTTTGCAATCCACCCATCTGACAAAGGTGTCATATCTGGAATTAATAAGAAACTTACATAAATTTTGAGGGAAAAAACAAACAACTTCATCAAAAAGTGGGAAAAGGATATGAACAGTCACTTCTCAAAAAAACACATTTACATGGCCAAAAAACATATGAAAAATGGTTCAACATCACTGATCATCGGAGAAATTTAAATCAAAACCACAATAAATTACCATCTTATGCCAGTCAGATCATGACTATTAAAAATTCAGAAGCCAGGCACAGTGGCTCACATCTGTAATCCCAGCACTTGGGGAGGCCAAGATGGGCAGATCATCTGAGGTCAGCAGTTCCAGACCCAGCCTGGCCAGCATGGTGAAACTCTGACTAAATATTACAAAACTTAGCTGGGAGTGGTGGCATATAACTGTAGTTCCAGCTGCTTGGGAAGTGAGGCTGGAAATTTGCTTGAACTGGGGAGGCAGAGGTTGCAGTGAGTCCAGATCATGCCACTGCACCCCAGCTTATGTGACAAAGTGAGACTCCATCTCAAAAAAAAAAATGTTTAGAAAATACTAGATGATGGCAAGGCTATGGAGAAATAGGAATTTTTTTTACTGTTTTGGGGAATGTAAATTAGTTCAACCATTGTGGAAAACAGCATGAAGGTCCCTCTGGACCTAGAACCAGAAATACCATTTCACTCGGCAATCACATTACTGGGTATATACCCAAATAATATAAATCATTCTACTGTATAGACACATGCACCTGTGTGTTTATTGCAGCACTATTTACAATAGTGAAGATATGGAAGCAGCCTAAGTGCCCATCAATAATAAACTGAATAAAGAAAATGTGGTAATTATATACCACGGAATACTCTGGAGCCATAAAAAGAAATGAGTTCATGTCCTTTACAGGGACAAAGATGAACCTAGAAGCCATCATTCTTAGCACACTCACACAGAAAAAGAAAACTGAACACCACATGTTCTCACTCATGAGGAAAGTTGAACAATGAGAACCCATGGACACAAAGAGGGGAACAACGCATACCAAGGCCTGTTGGGGGGTGGGGAGTGAGAGGAGAGAACTTAGAAAATGGGTCAATAGATGCAGAAAACCATTGTGGTATCATTATGCCTATGTAACAAAACTGCACATTCTACATGTGTGTGTTTTTTTTTTAAGAAGAAATTAAGAAAAGGAGAAAGAAGGATTCCCTGTTTAATAAATGGTGCTGAGAGCTGGCTAGCCATATGCAGAAAATTGAAACCAAAGCCTTTCCATACACCTTATACAAAAACTAAATAAAGATGGATTAAAAGCTTAAATTAAAATCCAAAACTATAAAAACCCTAGAAGAAAATGTATACAATACCATTGAGGACATTAGCAAGGGCAACTATTTTATAGCAAAATCACAGAAAGCAACTGCAATGAAAGCAAAAATTGGCAAGTGGAATCTAATTAAACCAAAGAGCTTCTGCATAGCAAAAGAAACTATCATCAGAGCAAACAGACAACCTACAGAATGGGAGAAAATTTTTGCTATTTGTCTGACAATGGTCTAATTTCCAGAATCTAAAAGAAACATAAAGGAATTTCCAATAAATAAACAACCCCATTAAAAAGTGGACAAAAGACATGAACAGAAACTTATTAAAAGAAAACATACATGCAGCCAAATAACATATGAAAAAAGGTCTCAACATCACTGATTATTAGAAAAATGCAAATTAAAACCACCATGAGGTACCATCTCAAAATAGTCACATGATTATTAAAGTCAAGAAACAGCAGGCTCTCTGCTCCTCCCATTTGACACACAGCAGCGTCTTCTCATGCTTTACCAGTCACATCCCCGAGATGCCGTGATGAAGGTAAAGTCTAGAGTCAATGATTTGGCCATATTGGGCGCCTCATTGCTAGGGCTGCTTTTAACTATGGTAAAGTGCATATTGTCACCACCAGTGACCCCTTCACTGAAATCAACTATGTGGTCTACATGTTTCAGTATGATTCTACCCATGGCAAATTCCATGGCACTGTCAAGGCTGAGAACAGAAAGCCTGTCATCAATGGAAATCCCATCACCACTTCCAGGAGTGAGATCCCTCCCAAATGAAATGGGGCAATGCTGGCACTGAGTATGTTGTGGAGTCCACTGGTATCTTCACCACCATGGAGAAGCCAGGGGCTCACTTTTAAGAGAGGAGTCAATGGGTCATCCTCTCTACCTCCTCTGCTGGCACCCCCGTGTTTGTGATGAGCCTGAACCATGAGAAGCACAAAAGTTGTCAGCAATGCCTCCTGTGCCAACAACTGCTTAGCACCCCTGGCCAAGTGAATCCATGACAACTTTGGCATCATGGAAGGACCCATATTCACAGTAAATGCCATCACTGCTACCCAGAAGACTGTGGATGGCCCTTCTGGGAAGCTGTGGTGTGACACCCATGGGGCTCTCCAAAACATTCTCTCTTCTTTACAGACACTGACAAGGCTGTGGGCAAGGTCATTTCTGAGCTGAATGGAAAATTCATTAGCATGGTTTTCCGTGTCCCACCACCTACCTGTTGGTCATGGACCTAACCTGCCATATGGAAAAACCTACCAAATTTGATAACATCAAGAAGGTGGTGAAGCACTTGTCAGAGGTCCCCATCAAGGTCATCCTAAGCTACACTGAACACCAAGTTGCCTCCTTTTTATCCAAAAGTGACACCTTCTCTTCCATCTTTGATGCAGGGACTGGCAGTGCTTTCAACAACCACTGCGCCAAGCTCATTTTTTTGGTATGACAATGAACTTAGATATACAATCAGCTTGATAGACCTCATGATCTACATGGCCTCCAAAGAGTAAGATCCCCAGGCCACCAGCTCCAGTGAGAGAATGAGAGGAAGACCAGCCTTCACTGCTTAGGAGTGCTTACCAATCTCAGTCCTCCACCACATGGAGAATCTCCCCGCATAAAAGTTTTCATGAAGACCTCTTGAAGAAGAAGGGGCCGAATGAGACCCTGCCTTGTTGTGTTCCATCAATAAAATCTCCTGTATGAAAAAAAAGACATAAACAGTTGCTGGTTAAACTGTGGAGAAATATGAACACTTCTACATTGTTGATGGTAATATAAACCAGTATATCCATTGTTGAGGACAATGTGATAATTCCTCAAAGATCTAAAACCAGAAATACCATTTGCCCAGCATCATTACTGGGTATATACCAAAGATATAGATTATTCTATTACAATGATATATGCACATATATGTTCATTGCAGAACTATTCACAATATCAAAGACATGGCATCAATGCAAATACCCATCAATTATAGACTCAATAAAGAAAATGTAGTGCATATCTACATGGAATACTATACAGCCATAAGAAGGAATGAGGTAATGTCCTTTACAGAGACATAGATGAAGTTGGAAGTCATTATTTTCAGCAAACTAATGCGAGAACAGAAGACCAAACACTGCATGTTCTCACTTATAAGTGGGAGCTGAGCAATGACAATATATAAACATGGGGAGGGAAACAACACACCCTGGGTCTATTAGGAGAGGACAATGTGGGGAGGGCATCAGAAAAAAAATTTAATGGATGCTGAACTTAATACCTAGGTGATAGTTTGATAACTGCAGAGAACCACCATGGTATGTATGTAACAAACCTGCATATCCTGACATGTACACTGGAAAATAGAAATAAAATAAAATAAATAAGGATAAGACTTAAACAATAAAAAAGAGTGACCATTTGAAGAAATAAAAAGGATAAACACATATCGATTTTGAGAGTCACATAACAAAAATCTCAACCAGTCAACATCATCATCCTGCCATTTTCACCTCTAGAAGTGCATTTCCTATGTTTAAGTCATTCAGTAGGAATTCCTTTACTATGAAAATATGAATACACTTATACCATTACTTACAACTGGTCTTCCTTTTTAAATACATTCTTGCATTTCTTTCTTAATAATAGCCACAGAAAAAGACAGCTGATAAATAATGTTTAGGTTTATTTTTACAAGTCTCACAAACTTCTGATAATTTCTAAGATAATCATTGTCTACCTACCACTAATTGTCTTATAGCTCTGATTTGTTTTACAGGCAACATAAATCTATACCCCAAAAACACTATGACTTATTCAAACAGTAGACAGTGGAAAGTGTGAACGATCAACACACTCTGTTGGAATAAAAAGACAAAGGCTGTGATATAAAATAACACTGTTGGTACCTACAGCAGAAAATGGTCCCAGGTTTTAATGCAACAGGTGGAGATACAGAACATAAGGATAGTAAGTTAGAACAAGATGAGGATTCAGATATTTTGGATTGTGGCAATTACTTCTAAACTGGCTTCATGTCATGGAGACATATTTTACTATGGAGTAAAGTAAAGAATTTTCCTACTTTGTACAGCTGGAAAATACTTTGATTGTACTAATATTGAGTAAAAAGTTCAAGAGGTAGGCAAGACTAACTTCAGTGTGGCTGCTGAGAAATCCAGAAAATACCATTATTCACAAGAATACATCTGTTTTTCGTATTGTTGCCATCAGCAGTAGCATTATATCTGAGGCCATAGTTACATGGACTTCATTGTTTACATTACAATTAGCATTTTAGTCACATCATTCAACAGGTTTCTAGAAGGTTCTAACTTTTCTCACAAACTATTTCAGTCTTCTTCTGAGCCCTCCAAACATTCTCAACTTCTGCCCATTATCCAGTTCCAAATCAGCTTTCACATGTTCACGTGTCTTTAGAGTAATACCCCCACATCATTGGTAAAAATTTTCTGTATTAGCCTGTCCTCCCACTGTAAAGAATGACCTGAGCCTGGGTAATTTATTAAGAAAAAAGGTTTAATCAACTCTCAGTTCCATAGGCTGTACAGAAAGCATGACTGAGAGGCTTCAGAAAACTTACAATCATGGCAGAAGTTGAAGAGAAATCAAGCCTAGGTCTCTTACCATAACAGAGCAGAAGTGGGAAAGTAAAGGGCAAGAGCTACACACTTTTAAATAACCAGATTCCTTGAAAACCCACTCATTATCATGAGAACAGCAAGGTGAAAATTCACTTTAATGATTCAGTCGCTGCCTATTAGGTCCCTCCTAATAGGAAATCAAGATCAAGTGAACTTTTTCCCATTTGTTCCATGGGAGGTTTCTGTCCTCCCTGAGCTCTCCTTAGGATATCTGCACTATTGATTGACAGGTGTATCACTGCAGTCAATCTCCCCACCTGGCACTGTCTCCAGAGCATTCCTTGGGAAATTTATAACTTTATAAATTCTGACAAAAAATAGTCAAAAAAATATAAATGGTTATCTTATTAGCATAATAATGACTTCCACAGTTATTTCACCTTTAATTTTTAGAATCTGTAAATATGACACCTTGCAGGGCAAAATATGCCTGCAGATGTGATTATAGTTATGGCTTTCTGATGTAAAGGTGATTCAGATTTATCAAAGTGAAATTGAAATAATCACAGAACTAATTATTTTTTTCTGCTGTTGTCAAAAAATAACAATAACCAAAACTTAGTGAGATATAACATAAGAGGAAATTTATACTTCATTTGTTGTTTAAAGATAAAAATAGGCCCCAGTGTGTATTATTTCTCTCCTTGTGTCCACATGTTCTTATAGTTCAGTGTACACTTAAGAGTGAGGAGTTGCAGTGTTTGGGTTTCCATTTCTAGTTAGTTTGCTGAGGAGGATGGATTCCAGCTTCATTCATGTACCTGCAAGCAATATGATCTCATTCCTTTTTATAGCTGTGTAGTATTTATTGGTGTATGTGTACCACATAGTCTTTATCCAGTCTATCCTTGATGAGCATTTGGGTTGGCTTTATGTCTTTGCTATTGGGGATACTGTTGCAATAAACATATGTATACATGTATGTTTATAATAGAATGAATTATATTACATTAAGCATATACCCAGTAATGAGATTTCTTGTTCTATATCCTTGAGGAATCCTCACATTGTCTTTCACAATCATTGAACTAATTTACATTCCCACCAACAGTGTAAAACCTTCCTGTTTTTCTACAGCATTGTCAACATCTGTTGTTTCTTACCTTTTTACAATTGCCATTTAGACTGGTATAAAATGGCATCTTACTGGTGACAGGATGGAGAGCATCAGGAAAAACAGCTAATGTGTGCCAGGCTTATTACCTAGCTTGTGGGTTGATAGGTGCAGCTAACCACCATGGCACATGTTTACCTATGTAACAATCCTGCACATTCTGCACATGTGTCTGGAACTTAAAGTAAAATTTAAAAAAAACAATTTATTTTTTAAAAAAGGAAAATGTAAATAAAAGAATAAGGGATAAACGAGAAAATGAATATAGCAAGATAATAATTAAGGGTGTGTTAAATAGGGAGACGTTGAAATATAATACATTAAATAAGAAAAAAGTAATCTGCATTGTTGACATAAAAGCAATCAATTATATAAAATTCACAGACTTTTTGAAGAAAGTCTTTTCCTATCTTCTGTCAAGGGTACATGAATCTTTTTAAAAAGTGACCGTATTCTGTATCACAAAACAAGTAGAACTTGAAGACATGCATGTATAGTTAAATAATTGCCTGTAAACTAATGTTTTTAAAATAGATTGTATAGTATTTTAAAATTGCTAATTTGTATTTCTTTTGCAGTTTAGGTATCTTTATTTAATTTTAATTGTATAATTGTTTAATCATGCAATACATAGGAATAAAAGAACACTTCCACAAAAAAAAGGGCCAAGAAATATAGCACGTCTACAAGATGTAAAGAGCAACAACACTCATTAACAAAAGAAAAATCATAAACTGACAATACAGTGAAATTTAGCTTAGACTTTTCATCTACAAAACTGTAAGATACAATTTTATGTTGTTTAAGCTACAAAGTTTATGGCAATTTGTTAGGGCAACAATTAAAAAAAAAAACAAAAAACTAATACCCATTACTTTTTGAGTAAAAAGGGTTTCTCAGTCAAATCTGTCTTAAGTACTGCTGCTTCACTTTTTCAAAACTATTTTGGAATATGATTCTTTTCTATATATAGTCCTACTGTGACAGTATTTTTATTACTAGACAAGTAAATGAAAAATTTTTGCCCAACTATATTAAGCATCTACACTTCAAGTTTGGCTAGGTAGATTTTGAGGTAATAAAAAATTTTTCTAAATAGCAGCCAACAAATGTCTTACAATTTTAAGGACAGAAGTTTGTTCTCAGCTGTGTTTTAATATATTGATTTTGATTTTGATTTTCTTATTGCTTTACCCTATTTCTCAAAGCATCTCCCATTTTTTTTCTGGGCTTTTGTTGTCTTAAACTGATAAGTTTGTCTCCCTTTTGTCACCCAAGTCTCATGTCAAATTGTAATCTCCAGTGTTGAAGGAGGGGCCTCCTGGGAGGTGTTCAGATCATGAAGGTGGATTTCCCTTTTGCTGTTCTTATAATAAAATTCTCATGATCTCTGATTATTTAAAACCTCTTTCTTTACTCTCTCTCTCTATCTCTGCCAGCCATGTAAAGAAGTGCTTACTTCCCCTTTACCTTCTGCAATGAGGGTAAGTGTCTTGAGGCCTTCTCAGAAAAAGAAGCTAGTACAACATGCAAAACCCTGAGCCAATTAAACCTCTTTTTAAAATAAATTACCCAGTTGCAGAGGTGTCTTTATAGCAGTGTGAGAAGGGATTAATAATATATACCCAAATCAACAGTTTTTGTTGACAAACTGAAAATTGAAATGCTTTTTATTTTTATAAATGGATCTTTATTTTTCTTTCTATACAAAAATTCATTGAAAATATATTAAATACTTAAATGTAAAACCTAAAACTGTAACACTTTTACAAAATAACAGAAAAAAGACTTCATGATTTAGGAATGGAAGTAACCCCAAAAACGTGCAATAGAAGCAAATAATCAAATGAGATTTTGTTAGGTAAAAAACTTCAAAATAAATAAGCAAAAGAAATAAGTAATAGATTAAGGAGAGAGTGCTCAGATTCCAAGAAAATATTTGCAAACCAACTCTAAAATAAGGGATAAATATTCAAAATATACAATAACTCAAACTACTCAAAAACAAGAAATTTTTTAAAATTTCAAAAACAGGCAAGAAACTTGAATTGATATTTCCAAAAAAAGACATATAAGTAAACCACAAATATATTTTTAAACATTCAACATCTATAATTATTACAAATATACAAATGAAATTTATTAAATATTACCTCATACATGTTGAAATTATTGTTATAAAAAAGTTAAAGATAAGTGTTGGTGAAAATGTGTAGAAAAGGAAATGTTAATGCACTCAGTGTTATTGTAAATTAGTGAATATATTACAAAAATATAAAATACATAAAATTTAATAAAGAAACTAAAATAGATATTTTATATAACAGAGGAATGCTAACTTTCAGTATATATTCCAAGAAATTGAAATCAGTATGCCAAAGAGATATTTGTACTATCATGTTGATTGAGGCATTATTTACAATAGCTAAGATATAGAGACAATCTAATGTTTAACAACAGGTGAATAAATTTTTAGAAATTTGGTGTATATAAAACAAAGAGAATATTTTTTAGCCTCTTAAAAATAGAAACTTCTGTTACTCATGACTACATAGATAAATCTGGAGAAAATGCTAACTGAAATAAGAAAAAAATAGAGAAAAATACTGTGAAATCTCATTTTTTTTAAATTATACTTTAAATTCTGGACTATATGTACACAATAGGCAGATTTGCTATATAGGTATACATGTGCCAAGGTGGTTTGCTGCACCCATCAGCCTGTCATTGACATTAGGTATTTCTCCTGATACTACCCTTCCTCTAGTCCCCCACCCCCAAATAGGCCCCAGTATGTGATGTTCCCCTCCCTGTGTCCATGTGTTCTCATTGTTCAACTCCCACTTATGAGTGAGAACATGTGGTGTTTGGTTTTCTCTTCTTGTGTTAGTTTGCTGAGAATGATATTTTCAGCTCATCTATGTCCCTGAAAAGGACATGAATTCATCTTTTTTTGTGGGAGCATAGTATTCCATGGTGTATATGTGCCAGACTTTTCTTATCCATTCTATCACTGATGGGCATTTGGATGGGTTCCAAGTTTTTATTACTGTGAACAGTGCTGCAATAAACATACATATACTGCATCTTTGTAGTAGAATAATATATAATCCTTTGCGTATATAACCAGTAGTAGGATTTCTGGGTGAAATGGTATCTGAGGTTCTAGACCCTTTAGGAATCACTGTACTGTCTTCCACAATGATTGAACTAATATCACTACCACTATCAGTGTAAAAGCATTCCTATTTCTTCACATCCACACCAGCATCTGATGTTTCCTGACATTTTTAATGCTCAGCATTCTAACTGGCATGAGATGGTATCTCATTGTGGTTTTGATTTTAATTTCTCTAATGACCAGTGATGGTGAGCTTTTTTCATCTGTTTGTTGGCTGCATAATGTCTTCTTTTGAGAAGTGTCTGTTCATATGCTTTGCCCACTTTTTTATAGGGTTGTTTGTTTTGTTCTTGTAAATTTGTTTAAGTTCCTTGTAGAATCTGGATATTAATCCTTTGTCAGAAGGATAGATTGCAAAAACTTTATCTCATTCTATAGGATGCCTGTTAACTCTGATGATAGTTTCTTTTGCTGTACAGAGCTCTTTACTTTAAGTAGATCCCATTTGTCAATTTTGGCTTTTGTTGCCATTGCTTTTGGTATTTTATTCATGAACCCTTTGCACATGCCTATGTCCTGCATGGTATTGCTTGTTTTCTCCTAGAGTTTTATGGTTTTAGATCTTAGGTGTAAGTCTTTAATTCATCTTGAGTTAATTTTTGTATAAGGTAGAAGGAAGGGGTCCAGTATATTTTTTTTCTGTGTGCAGCTAGCCACTTTACAATACTACTTATTAAATAGTGAATCCTTTCCCCATTGCTTGTTTTTGTCAGGTTTGTCAAAGATCAGATGGTTGTAGATGTGTGGTTTTATTTCTGAGGTTTCTGTCCTGTCCAATTGGTCTATATATTTGTTTTGGTACCAGTACCATGCTGCATTGGTTACTGTAGCCTTGTAATATAGTTTGAAGTAAGGTAGCATGATACCTCAAGCTTCATGCTTTTTGCTTAGGAAAGTCGTGGTAATATGAGGTCTTTTTTGTTCCTTGTGAAATTTTAAGTAGATTTTTCTAATTCTCTGATGAAAGTCAGCAGTATCCAGATGGGTTTGGCATTAAATCTATAAATGTATAGCATTAAATCTATAATCTATGAACTTTGGGCAGTATGGCCATTTTCACAATATTGATTCTTCTAATTTATGAGCATAGAATGTTTTGCTGTTTGTTTGTGTCCTCTTTTATTTGCTTGAACAGTGGTTTGTAGTTTTCCTTGAAGAGGTCCTTCACATCTTTGGTAAGTAGTATTATTAAGTATTTTATTCTCTTTGTAGTATTTGTAAATGAGTGTACCACTCATTATTTGCCTATCTGTTTGTCTGTTATTGGTGTATAGAAATACTTGTGATTTTTATTGAGAGCTTTTAGCATGAAGGGTTGTTGAATTCTGTCAAAGGCTTTTTCTGCATCTATTGAGATAGTCATATGCTTTTTTTTCATTGGTACTGTTTGTATGCTGGATTACGTTTATTGATTTTCATATGTTGAACCAACATTGCATCCCAGGGATGAAGACCACATGATCACAATGGATAAGCTTCTTGATGTGCTGCTGGATGTGGTTTGCCAGTAATTTATTGAAGATTTTTGCATCGATGTTTATCAGGGATATTGGTCTAAAATTCTCTTTTGTTGTTGTTGTGTCTCTGCCAGGTTTTGGTATCAGGATGATGCTGGCCTCATAAAATGAGATAGGGAGGATTCACTCTTTTTCTATTATTGGAATAGTTTCAGAAGGAATCGTACCAGCTCCTCCTTCTACCTCTGGTAGAATTCAGCTGTGGATCCATCTTGTCGTGAACTTTTTTTGTTTGGTAAGCTATTAATTATTGCCTCAATTTCAGAGCCTGTTATTGATGTATTCAGAGATTCAAATTCTTCCTGGTTTAGTCTTGGGAATGTGTATGTGTTGAGGAATTTACCCATTTCTTCTAGATTTTCTAGTTTATTTGCTTAGAAGTGTTTATATTATTCTCTGTTGGTAGTTTCTATTTCTGTGGGATTGGTGGTGATATCCCCTTTATCATTTTTTATTGCATGTATTTGATTTTTCTCTCTTTTTTTCTTTATTAGTCTTGCTAGCGGTCTGTCAATTTTGTTGATGGGACGTATCTCAAAATAATAAGACCTATCTATGACAAACCCACAGCCAATATCATACTGAATTGGCAAAAACTGGAAGCATTCCCTTTGAAAACTGTCACAAGACAGGGATGCCCTCTCTCACCACTCCTACTCAACATAGTGTTGGAAGTTCTGGCCAGAGTAATCAGGCAGGAGAAGGAAATAAATGGTATTCAATTAAGAAAAGAGGAAATCAAATTGTCCCTGTTTGCAGATGACATGATTGTATATCTAGAAAACCCCATCACCTCAGCCCAAAATCTCCTTAAGCTGATAGGCAACTTCAGCAAAGTCTCAGGATGCAAAATCAATGTGCAAAAATAACAAGCATTCTTATACACCAATAACAGACAAAAAGTGGGCTGAATCATGAGTGAACTCCCATTCACAAGTGCTTCAAAGAGAATAAAATACCTTGGAATCCAACTTACAAGGGACGTGAAGGACCTCTTCAAGGAGAACTACAAACCACTGCTCAATGAAATAAAAGGGAATACAAACAAATGGAAGAACATTCCGTGCTCATGGGTAGGAAGAATCAATATCATGGAAATGGCCATACTGCCCAAGGTTTGCTTGCTTTTTGACAGGTTTTTTGTTTTTTTGTTTGTTGCTTTAAGTTTTTTATAGACTGTGGATATTAGACTTTTGTCAAACGTAGTTCGTAAACATTTTATCCTATTTTATAGGTTGTCTATTTATTCTACACTATAAAGAAAACTTTATTTTTATTAAACCCCAGTTGTCAAGGTTTGCTTATTTTGTAATTGCCTTCAGAGTCTATATTAATTTATCTTTGTATAGGCAAATGTCAATAATGGTATTTTCTAGGTATTCTGTTATGATTTCTTGAGTCTTTTATTGTAACATTAACTTTTTAATTTTTTTTAATTTTAATAGTTTTGGGGGAACAGGTGGTGTTTGATTATGTGAATAATTTAGTTAGTGGTACTTTCTCAGATTGTAATGTACCCAAGCAGTGTAACTATATCCAATATGTAACCTTTTATTTCTCACCTCCCTCTCACTTTTCCCTAAAGTCTCAAAAGTCCATTTTATGAATTCTTATTCCTTTGTGTCCTCATAGTTTAGCTCCGATTATAAGTGAGAACATACAATGTTTGGTTTCCATTTCTGAGTTTCTTCACTTAGAATAATGGCTTCCAAAAACACTGAGATTCCTGTGAATGACATTGGTTCATTTCTTATTATTAGTGAGTAATAGTTTATGGTATTTATATATACCACATTTTCTTTATCCACTCATTGATTGATGGTCATTTGGGCTGTTCAATTTTAGTTTTACTTTAATAGTTTTTTGCGGGTGAACAGGTGGCATTTGCTTACAAGAATAAGTTCTTTAGTAATGAATTCTGAGATATACTACTTCACCCAAGTAGTATACATGGTACCTAAGGTGTAGTTTTTATATTTCTGTCTCCATACACTTTTTATTTTCTGTGTCTCTAAATTTCATTATATTACTCTGCAAACCTTATGTACTTACAGGTTAGCTCCTACTTAAAAATGAGAACATATACTCTTTGATTATTTACTCCTATCCCATTTCTCTTTTCTTTTTTTTTAATTATACTTTCAGTTTTAGCGTATATGTGCACAAAGTGCAGGTTTGTTACATATGTATACATGTGCCATGTTGGTGTGCTGCACACATTAACTTGTTATTTAAAATTAGGTATATCTCCTAATGCTATCGCTCTCCCCTCCCCCCACCCAACAACAGGCCCCAGTGTGTGATGTTCCCCTTCCTGTGTCCATGTGTTCTCATTGTTCAATTCCCACCTACGAGTGAGAACATGTGGTGTTCATTTTTGTCTTGTTCTGAGAAGAGTGATGATGGTATTTTGATGGAAATTGCACTGAATTTGTGGGATGCTTTTGGTAGTATTATCATTTTCACAATATTAATTCTACTTAACAATGAGTATGGGATATATTTTCATTTGTTTTATCATTGATAATCTTTCAGGAATATTTTGTAGTTTTCCCACCGGAGGTCTTTCACTTCCTTGGTTAGGAATATTCCTTGGAATTGCTTTTTTTTTTTTGTCTTGTTTTTTGTTTTTGCAGCTATTGTAAAAGGAGATGAGATTTTGATTTGATTCTCAGCTTTGTTGTTTTTACTGTGTAGCAGTTCTACTGATTTGTGTACATTGATATTGTATCATGAGACATTACTGAATTTGTATATCAGAAGTAAAGTTTTTTAAATGAGCCTTTAGTGTTTTCTGGGAATATGATTTTATCATCAGTGAACAGCAATAGCTTGAGTTTTTCTTTTTTAATTAGGATGCCATTTATCTTTTTTTTGTTTTTGTCTGATTGCTCTGGCTAGGACTTCTAGTACTATGCTGAATAGAAGGAATAAAACTAAGCATTTTTGCCTTTATCTTATTCTAGTTGTCAGGGATACAGCTTTAAACTTTTCTTCATTCAGTAGAATGTTGTCTGAGGATTTATCATAAATTTTTTTATATTATCTTAGAGTATGTCCCTTGTATGCCAATTTTCCTAATGGTTTTGATAATAAAGCATGCTGGATTCTGTAAAATGATTTTTCTGCCTCTATTGAGACGATAATGTAATTTTTGTTTTAAATTCTGCTTAGGTGGTATATCACCTTCGTTGACTTCTGTATGTTAAACCATCTCTGCATCCCTGATATAAAACCATTTTTTCAAGATGTAATAGCATTTTGATATCCTATAACATTTGGTGAGCAAGTGATTTTGTTGAGAATTTTTGCATCTATTTTTATCAAGGATACTGTCTGTAGTGTTTTTGTTATATTATACCTTTGTTTGGATATTAGAGTAATAGTGGCTTCATAGAATGATTAAGGAAACATTTCTTTGTTCCTTACCTTTTACAATAGTTTCAGTGGAATTCGTCTTAATTCTTTCCTGAATGGCTGTTTGAATTCAGCTGTGAATTCATCTGGTCTTGGACTTATTTTTGTTAGCAATTTTTATTTACCATTTTAATATCACTTCCTGTTATTGATCTATTAAGAGTTTCTATTTCTTCCTTAGTTAATCTAGGAGGGTAATATATTTATGAGAATTTATACATCTTCTCTAGGTTTTCTAGTTTATACATATAAGTGTTTATAGTAGCCTTGAAAGATATTTTGTATTTCTGTGACTTCAATTGTATTTCTCTCATTTTGTTTCTAATTGAACTTCTTTGGAACTTCTTTTTCCTTTTCAGGGTTAATCTTGTTTATAATTTATTAATTTGTTTATCTTTAAAAAAAGCCTCATGTTTTGTTTATCCCTTGTATTATATTGTTTTAATTTCTTTTGTTTATGCTTTGATCTTTGCTATTATTTATACTTTTGCTGGATTTAAATTTGATTTCTTTTTGTTTCTCCAGTTTCTTGAGGTGTGACTGTAGATTGTTTATTTGTGCTTTTTCAAACTTCTTGATGTAGGCACTAAATGCTATATAACCTTCCTCTTTGCACTGCTTTTTGTATCCAAGAGGTTTTTATCAGTTTTATCATAATTATTATTCAGTTTTATGAATGTTTAAATTTCTCTCTTGATTTTATTGTTGACACAAAGATTATTCAGAAGCAGATTATTTAATTTATATGTATTTGCATACCTTTGAGGGTTCTTTTTTTTTTTTTAATGGTGTCTCACTCTATAGCCCAAGCTAGAGTGCAGTGGCATAATATGGGCTCATGGCAACCTCCAGCCCCCAGACCCAAGTGATTCTTGTGCCTCAACTTCCTAAGTAACTGGAACTACAAACATGCATCACCATGCCCTGCTATATTTTGTGTTTTAGCACAGACAGGGTTTCACCGTGGTGCCCAGGGTGCTCTCAAACTCCTGAACTCAAGTGATCCAGCCACCTCAGCCTCCCAAAGTACTGGAAATATAGGTGTGAGCTGCTGTGCCATGCTTTAAGATTATTTTTGATATTGATTTTCCATTTCATTTTGCTGTGGTCTGAGAGGGTACTTGATAAAATATTGATTTTCTTAAATTTATTGAGACTTGTTTTGTGGCCTATCATACTGTCTGTCTTACAGAATGGTATATGTGCTAATATGTACTCTAAAGCTGCTGGTTAAAATGCTCGGTAAATATCTTTTCAGTCCAATTGTTGATGGGTATAATTTAAATTAATTGTTTCTTTGTCAACTTTCTTTCTTGATGACCCATCTAGCACTGTCCATGGAGACTGGAACACTCTCATTGTGTTGCCATCTTTCTTATTTCTTAAGTCTAGTATTTTTTTTTTATATACATCTGGAAGCTCCAATGTTAGGTGCATATATATTTAGCATTGTGATATTTTCCTGTTGGACTAGTCCTCTTATAGTTATAAATTTTATGTTTATCTTTTTAAACTGTTGTTCCTCTAAAGTTTGTTTTGTCTTATATAATAGTGATTCCTGCTCAATTTGGAGTCCATTTGCATGGAATATAATTTTCCACACTTTTACCTCAATTATATGTATCTTTATATGTTAAGTAAGACTCTTGAAGACAGCGTATAATACATGAATTCTTACTTATTCTGTCATTCTGTGTACTTTAAAGTGTAGCATTTAGTCCATTTACATTAAATGTTATTATTGAGATGTCAGGTACTATTCTATTCATTGTGTTAGTTATTTCCTGAATACTTCGTTTTATTTTTCCATTGTGTTATTGTTTTAAAGGCTGTGTGCAATTTGCTTTAAGAAGTTTTTATTTTGTTCTCTTGCAAGGTTTTGCTTCAAGATTTATAATTCCTTTCAGAAGTTTTTGTAGTCCTGACTCGGTAGTTGCAAATTCTCTCAGCATTTTTTTGTCTAAAGAATATTGTATATTTTCTTCATTTATAAAGCTTTTACTGCATGTGAAATTCTTGGCTGATAATTATTTTATTCAGTGACACTAAAGATGGAACCCCAATCCATTCTAGCTGGTAGGTTGTTTTCTGATAAATCTGCTGTTAATCTGACAGATTTTCCTTTATAGGTTACCTGATGCTATTGCCTCACAGCTTTCAAGATTATTTTATTTTTCTTGACTTTCCCTAGTGCAGGTATCAGGAAAGTAAAGTGGGCTTTCTGAGAGTCCTTGGATATAGTTTCATGTAGTGTGCTGATTTTCTCAAATGCTTGTTAGGCTAGCAATAAAGTTGTCATATGGACAGACCCAGAATTTCTTGTTAGCCAAAAGGTCACAAGTGGTGAAATTAGCTGTTATTTTCTCCCTCACTGAAGCAGAAATGTTTTGTTTTGATTGCTGTAATGGCTTCAGTTGGGCTGACCTCTAGCCCATGGGTGACAGTTTAAAGACAGCATCAACTGTGGTAGCACAGAAAAAACCTATCAGATTAACACAAGCATACCCTAAGGTCATCCAGATAAGTATTTGGGTTTCTCAGCTGATGAGTGGGGCATAGAGCTCCCACAAGCTTTTGGCTACCAGAGTGGGTAGAGAAAGACCATCAGGTTAAGCTGTTTGAGCTAAGACTGTCCTTGTTCAGCTTACCACAGCCAGTGTCAGGTTTGCAGTAGTTCTCAGGCCAATAGAGTTATGTTCTATGGAGGATTCTTGCATCCCTTGCTGCTTTTTACAGGTCACCAGGAAATGGGAGGAAAGCCTGCAGTGACAGGCCTCATTCAGCTTCCGATTACTCAGAAAGGCAAGTCTCACTTCTACTATGCTCCTCTAACAGCCAAAAGAGCTGAATTTACTTCCAGACCTTCAGTGTCCAGGGCTGAGATCTTGCCTTAGGCTACAGTCCTTTGCACTGAGAAAGCAAGCAGCTCTTCCAGGCTTCACTCTCCCACTCTCCATGTGTGCAGCAACATCTATGTTGGTATCTGCACTTACTCTTTGCTCAATCACTCCCCAGTACTGCTTAGAAAAATTCACACTCGGTTGATGTTAACACAAAATTCAGCTGGAAGTCTTCTGTGAGCCTTCCTCAATTTAATGGGCTGACATCCCAGTTGCCTTTGTGAGATAGTCAGAAATGGCTACTCTGTTTTTCTCTTGTGACCAGGAGAGCATACAGGGTTCTTTCCACTGCTTCTTCTACTTTTAGATTTCCCTCAACTCTCTAAAATTATTTCAGCTCTAGGTAAGGTTAAATTACTTTTTCATTACCTTTAAGGTTCTCCAGTGAGTATGTGTGTTCAGAGGTGACCTTTTCCTGTTCACACTTTCAATATTCACATTTTTTTGGCTGCCTGATGGAATTTAGAGTAGAAAGCCACTTCTTTTAAAGAAAATGTAAATTCTTTCAGTTTTCCTGATATGCTCCTGTGGTGATTCTTTATGCAAAAGTCACAATGTGAGTTTCCACATATATTTTTGTCCCTGCAAGCTGATAAAATGTCTTCTATCTGTCATTTTTGTCATGTTTAAGCCTTGAATTAATATTGCATTAATTTTTATATGGAAATAGGGAAAAGTGTAGTTTCAATATTCTGCATATGGCTAGCTAGTTATTTCAACACCATTTATTGACAAGAAAGTACTTTTTTCATTGCTTGTTATTGTTTGTTTTGTTAAATATCAAATTTTTATAGTTTATTATTGTGCTTCCTAACTTGTTTTACTGGTTTATGTGTCAAGTTTTTACCAGTATCATGCTGTTTTAATTACTGTAGCTTTGCAGTATAGTTTAAAGCCAGGTATTATGATGCCTCAGATTTTGTGCTTTCTTTATAATTTGTTTAAATTTTGGGCTCTGTTTGATTCTAAATAAATTTTAAAATTGTTTTAAATTCTGTGAAATTGCTTTAAATTCTGTAAAAATTATCATTGATAGTGTGATATAAATAACATTAGATCTATAAATTGCTTTAGCCATTATAGCAACTTTGAGAATAAAATATTAATCATTTTTTGTGTCTTCTCTGATATATTTCAGCATAATTTTATTTGTCATTATAGAGACCTTTTAGCTCCTTGGTTAGCTGTATTCACAGGGTTTCTTTGTGGCTATTAGGAATGAGATTGTGTTTTGCCTTGGCTCTTAGCTTGGGCACTACACATATAAAAAATTTTAATAATTTTTATCCTTATATTTTTTAACTTGAAAATTTGCTGGAGTTATGAGATCCAGAAACTTTTGAGTAAAAATTATAAGGTGTTCTTTTTATTGCATGATACTGCTTGTGAAGAGAAATAATTTAATTTTCACTCTTTCTATTTATATGTCATTTTATTTCTTTCTCTAGCCTGAGTGCTCTGGTTAAGTTTTCCAGTACTATGTTACACAAAAGTGGTGAAAATTGGCATTTTTGCTTAGCTCTAATTACCTAGGAAAATGTTTCTAGCTTTTGCCTATTTAGTGTAGTGTTGGCCATGAGTTTGTGTAGGTGGTTCTTATTATATTGAGATGTAACCCTGCAATGCCTAATTTGCAAAGTGTTTGTAACAGAGAGATAATGAGTTTTACTAATGCCATTTTTTATTTGTTAAAATGATAATGTGGTTTTGTTTTTAGGTATTTTTCTGTGGTTAATCATACTTATTGATTTCGATGTGTTAAAGCATTCTTGAATTTCAGAAGCAAACCCTCCTTGATCATGGTGGATTAACTTTCTGTTGTGTCACTAAATTCAGTTTGCTGATGTTTTCTTTACAAATTTTGTATTTGTGTTCATCAAAAATATTGGCATAAATTTTTTATTGTTGTAGTTTCTCTTCCAGGCTTTGGTATGAAAATGTTAGTGCCCTTATTCATTGAGTTTGAAAGGAGTCTCTTTTGATCTGTTTGAAATAATTTCAGTACAAATTAGAGAAGTTTTTTTTTCACATTAAGTAGAATTCAGATGTAAATACACTTGTTCCAGATATTTTTTAGTTTATAAATTTTTAACTGATTATTTAATCCTGAAACTTATTATTTGTCTGTTCTGGGCTACAGTTTATTTCTGACTATATCATGAAAGTTTGTACACTTTCAGAAATTTATTTATTTTAGATTTTCTCATTTGTGTGCATAGAAGTGTTCATATGAGTCTCTAAGTTTTTAAAGTTATTCTTTATTTCTATGGGGTTAGTAATAATATTATGTTTTTGATTTCTGACTGTGTTATTTAAAGCTGTTCTCTACTTTGTATTAGTCATGCAAGTAGTCAATCATTGATTCTTTAAAAAAGCCAATGTTTAATTTTTTTAATTTTTACATCATTTTCCTCATCTCCATTTTGTTAAGATCAACTTTGATTTGTTTTTCTTTTTTTTTTTCTCTCTCTCTTTTGCTGTCTTACTGGTTGGTTTTTTGTTTTTTGTTTTTTTTTTTTTTAGATGTAATGTTATAGTGTTGGTTTTAAATCTTCTTAACTGGGTAATGTGTGTATTTAGTGCTACGAATATTTACCTTAACACCGCTTAGCTAGGCCACAGAGAATTTTCCATGTTATATATTTATTAGCATTAATTTCAAGGAATTTTTTGACAACTGCCTAACTTTATTGTTTTCCTAAATGTTATTTAAAAACATATTGTTTAATTTATATTTGATTATATGATTTTGAGTGATTTTATCATATTAATTTTTATTCATAATAAATTTTGGTCTGAGGGTGTGATTGGTAACCAAAAGTATGGACAAAATTGATGAGAATTACACTAAATGAAATAATCAAACACCAGAAAGACAAATACTGCATGCACTTACTGACATATAGAAATAAGACAATTGACATATAAAAATAAAAACAATTCAACTTATAAAAGTAGGGAATTGAATAGTAGTTACCATAGGTTAGGGGTGGGAAAAAAAATAGAAGGCCAATTAAGAGATGCAAAACCTCAGTTAGAGAATTAAACACTTCAGATACTTTATTATCATTATTATTATTATTTTGAGATCTGTTGGACCATGTGAAGAATACAGCTATGAATTTAGTGGTGTCTTTTTAAGTATGGTTAACAGAGTATATTAAATATTTTTATCACAAAATACATCATTTGCAAAAATTTATTGAGTAATACCCCAGAATCACAGGAAAGCATAGCAAAAAGGGACAAATAAAATTCCATCAAGTAAAAAGAAAATTCTGCAAAGAAAAATAAACAATTAAGAAAATAAAAAGACCCCACAAGATGGAATAAAATATTTTCAAACTATCCATCTTACAAAAATTAATAGCTGAAATATATAAGGATCTGAACAATGCAATGAAAAATAATCTAATAATCCAATAAAAATAGACAATACAGATATATGTACCAATGGAACAGAACAGAAGCCTCAGAAATAACACCAGACATCTACAACCATCTGGTCTTTGACAAACCTGACAAAAACAAGCAATGTGGAAAGCATACCCTATTTAATATATGGTGTTGGGAAAACTGGCTAGCCATATGGAAAAAAACTGAAACTGGACCACTTCCTTACACATTATACAAAAATTAACTCAAGATGCATTAAAGATTTAATGTAAAACCCAAAATCATAAAAAACCTAGGCAATATCATTCAGGACATAGGCTTGGGCAAAGACTTCATGACTATAACACCAAAAGCAATGGCAATGAAAGCCAAAATTGTCAAATGGAATCTAATTGAACTAAAGAGCTTCTGCATAGCAAAAGAAACTATCATCAAAGTGAACAGGCAACCTACAGAATAGTAGAAAATTTTTGCAAACTACCCATCTGCCAAAAGGTCTAATATCTAGAAACTATAAGGAACTTAAAAAAAATTACAAGAAGAAAAACCATCAAAAAGTGAATGATGGATATGAAAAGACACTTTTCAAAGAAGATATTTATGCAGCCAACAAACGTATGAAAAAAAGCTTAGTATCACTGATCATTAGGGAAATGAAAATCAAAACCTCAATCAGATATCATCTCACACTAGTTAGAATGGTGATCATTAAAATGTCAGAAAACAGATTCTGGAGAGGATGTGGAGAAATAGGAAAGTATTTACACTGTTGGTAGGAGTGTAAATTAGTTCAATTATTGTGGAAGACGATGTGGCAATTCCTTAAGGATCTAGAACTAGAAATATCATTTGAACTAGCAATCCCATTACTGGGCATATACCCAAAGGATTATAAATTATTCTACTATAGAGACACATGCACACGTATGCTTATTGTGGCACTGTTCACAATAGCAAACACTTGGAACCAACCCAAATGCTCATCAGTGATAGACTGGATAAACAAAATGTGGCACATATACACCATAGAATACTGTGAAGCCATAATAAAGGATGAGTTCATGTCCTTTGCAGGGACATGGATGAAGCTGGAAACCATTACTCTCAGCAAATAACACAACAAAAGAAAACCAAACACCTTATGTTCTCACTCATAAGTGGGAGCTGAAAAATGAAAACACATGCACACAGGGAAGGGAACATCACTCACTGGGGACTGTCAGGGGCTGGGGGGATAGGGGAGGGATAGCATTAGGAGAAATACCTAATGTAGATGATGGGTTGATGGGTGCAGCACACCACCATGTCATTTGTATACCTATGTAACAAACCTGTATATTCTGCATATGTACCACAGAACTTAAAGTTTATATTTTTTAAAACAAGTATTTATTGTTTTAAAAAATATATTACATAAAGTATATATTTTTTAAAGGAAAGAATAAAACTGAGGTTTCATGTAGAAGAAAAAACTCTACCTCAGCACTGCAATAGAGAAAATCTGCCCTAGTTTCCAGCCTGCCATTATAGATTTTGTATCATATAAGCCAATCTCTTAAACTCTTTTTTTCTCTCTCTCTCATAACACTCATCCATAGGAGAAAGAGAAAGAGATAAATAATTCCTATCATTTCTCTTTCTCTGGAGAAATGATTGAGGCAGGAGGTAGGTTATTTTCCTTTGAAGCTTTTTGTTGTTTCAAACCATAAATTAAAAATAAGATTAAATTTTAAAATTAAAAAACTAGGCAATATATCTCAATAGACTTTTTTAAAAAAACTAAGACATACAAAGGGCAAACACTTATGTGAATATGTGCTCTAGTCAAACTGCAATGAGATATCATCTTATCCCAGTTAAAATTACTTATTCCAAAGAGAGGATATAATAATGCTATTAAGGATGTGTAGGAAAGAAAACACTTGCAAGCTTTTGGCAGATATGTGAATTAACAAAGCCACTATGAAAAACAGTTATGAATGTTTCTCAAAAACAAAAAATAGACCAGTATATGATACAGCAATCTCACTGCTATGCATATATCAAAAGGAAATAAAATTGATATATTGAAAAAAATGTCTAAACTTGCTATTCAGAATAACCACCATTTGAAATTAATCTAAGTATCTGTAAATATATGAATGAATAAAGAAAATATGTTACACAGGCACAATACAGTATTATTTCCCCATACAAGATAATGTGATACTGTTATAGGCAACAATATGGTTAGAACTAAAGGACATTTTAGTGTTTGTGATTTTACTGTGTTTTCCATTTACTTATTTTTATGTTTTAATTTTTAACTTCTAATTCTTTAACTTTTACAATGAGTTAAGGAGTACTTGTGCAGGTTTCTTATGCAGGTAAACTGAGTGTTTTTAGGGTGCTGTGTATAGATTATTTGATGAACCAGGTAATAAGCCTAGTGAGAGGTAAAGCCAGCTGAACTTCCTGGGTCAAGTGGGGACTTGTAGAGCTTTTCTGTCTAGCTAAAAGATTGTAAATGCACCAATCAGCACTCTGTAAAAATACACCAATCAGCACTCTCTGTCTAGCTAAAGGATTGTAAACGTACCAATCAGCACTCTGTACAATGGACCAATCAGCAGTCTGTAAAATGAACCAATCAATGCTCAGTAAAATGGACCAGTCAGTAGGACGTGGGTGAGGCCAAATAAGGGAATAAAAGCTGCCCACTGAACCACAGCCAGCAGCTACAATCTGCTCGGGTCACCTTCCACTCTGTGGAAGCTTTGTTCTTTGCTCTTCACAATAAATCCTGTTGCTGCTCACTCTTTGGGTCTGCACTAACTTTATGAGCTGTAACACTCACCACGAGGGTCTGTGGCATCATTTCTGAAGTCAGCAAGACCATAAACCCACTGGGAGGAACAAACAGTTCTGGACTCACCTCCTTTGAGAGCCTTAATGCTCACTGCAAAGGTCTGCAGCTTCACTCCTGAAGTCAGTGAGACCACGAACCCACTGGAAGGAAGAAACTCTGGACACATCTGAACATCCAAAGCAACAAACTCTGCAGACACCATCTTTAAGAGCTGTAACACTCACTGTGAGGGTCTGCGGCTTCATTCTTGAAGTTAGTGAGACCAAGAACCCACTGGAAGGAACAAATTCCAGACATACTAGTACTTTATAAATACTTTTCCTGATCCTGTTTCCACACCTGTCTAATAGATCCAATGTCTGTTCTTTCTTTTTCTTTTTGTTCCAGTTGTTTATCTCCTATTTATAGATGAGAATATGTATTTATGTGTTTAGCTCCCATTTATAGGTAAGAACATATGTTCTGGTTGTTTAGCTCTTATTTATAGGTGAGAATATGTAATACCTTGTTTTCTGGGGTTTTTTGGTCAGTTTGTTTAGAATGGCCTCCAGTACAATTCACCTGGTTTAAAAGAATGTAATCTCATTTTCATATGGTTGTAATTACTCTATGGTGTATATTACCACATTTTCTTTATTTAGTCCACCATTGATGAATATTTTGGTTAATTCCATGTCTTTGATATTGTAAACATACAAGTAGATGTGTATTTATGGTAGAATAATTTATATTTCCTTAGATGTGTATTGAACAATGGGATTAGTGAGTCGCATAATTGTTTCAAGTTCTCACAGGACTCACCAAAGTAGTATTCACAAGTGTTGAGCTAATTTACATTTCCACCAACAGTGTATAGTGTTCTCTTTTGTTCAGTCATCACCAACAAGGTATTATTTGACTTTGATAATAGCCATTCTATCTGTTGTGAGATGGAATCTAATTGTGGTTTTGATTTTCGTTCTCTAACATTTAGTGTTATTGATAATTTTCTTATGTGCTTGATGGCCACATATACATCTTATTTAAAAATGTGTATTCATGTTATTTGCCACCTTTTCATGAAGTTCTTTCTTTTTGACTTGTAATTTTAAATTATATGTATATTCTAAATTTAGACTTTTGTCAAACACATAGTTTTCAAGTATATTTTCTCATTTAAAAATTTTTATTTACCCTGTTAATAGTATATTTTACTATGCATAAACTTTTTAGTTTAACTAGAATTCATTTGTAAACTTTTAGTTTTGTTGCAGTTGTTTTTGGCATCTTTGTTCTAAAATCTCTTCCATGTCCTAATCAGAATGCTACCTCCGAGGATATCTTCCAGATGTTTTAGTTTCAGGTTTTACCTTTAAGGCTTTCAAATGCTTTGAGCTAATTTTTGTTTGATATAACAAGGGGTTCAGTTTCAATCTTCTGCATATGGCTAACCAGTTATCTCAGTGTTGTGGTCTCACCAATGCATCAAGATGCAACATTCTCTCACTGTCTGAGATAATACCTGGAGCTCTTTGTCACATGTCCAAGGTGATAAAGAAGCATGAATACAAGAGTGAGGTTGGAATTAAAGTTTAATAAGACAAATAAGAAAGCTCTTCATCAACAGCAAGAGGGGCCTGAAAAGATTGCCTCCTATGAGACAAGTTCTGGGGGTTTTATGGACTGGAATGGGAAAAAAATGTGCCAAGTCTGTGAGCTGTTCTGAAAAACCTGTGACTCAGTGTGTCCTGAGACCTTGGACTGGGACCAGCAACTGGCTAATGTGATGATTCATAGAAGCTGCTTAAGTTGGACCAGGGCCTATCAGGAGCAGAAGTAAAAGCTTGGCCTGGTATGTTGGCACAGGACTAATAAGAGACTGAAGTGATGATTCATGCAGGACATATTAACAGTCAAAAAAAAAAAAAGAAAGAAAAAGTGCCCATTGGAACCCACAGGAACCCGCTGTAGCCATGCCCACAAAAGAAGAAACTTTTCCTGGGAGCCTATAGACTATACAAAAGACAAGGCATTTCTAAGCCAGGCTTTGTTCTCTTATCTCAGTAAGGACTGGGTTGTGCAAGTTTTTATTTGAATGGTCAGAGACTCTCTCATCTGTGCACTGCAGGCATGTTTCAAGGCACAACACCCTCTGCTCATCCCTTTATCAATGCTTGCAGTTTGGTTTTTTCCCAGGTTGTTTTTCATGTTATGTGGGGATGAGCCACGGATCCATGGCCCAGGTGTTCTCCAGAGACCCTTTCCTTCCTCTCTACTTAATACAAGCTAAGTGACTCCTTTTCCTAGCATCATTTATTAAATAGAGGACCTTTTCCTTATTGCTTGTTTTTGCTGGCTTTCTTAAAGGCTGATAATTGTAAGTGTGTGGCATTATTTCTGGGCTCTCTATTCTTTTCTACAGATCTATGTGTCTGCTTTTGTACCAGAACTGGTGCTGTTTTGGTTATTGCAGTATTGTAATTATAGTTTGAAGTCAGGTAACTAACTGCATTCAGCATTATCCATTTTAAATGGGATTATCATAACTCTTTATGCACTATCTTGATTCCATTTAATTTTTTAATTTTGTGAAGACCATCATTGGTAGCTTGATAGGAATAACATTGTATTGTTAAATTACTCTGGGGACTTTTCATGATTTTAATGATACTCTTTCATTCTATTCATGAGCAAGTAATTTTTTTTCAAATATTTTTGTTATTTCTAATTTATTTGAGACATGTTTTATCATTCCCATTGTAGGGATCTTTTTTATATCCCTGGTTAACTGCATTCATGTTTCTTATTTTTTATGAATATTGTAAATGGGATTATTTCCTGACTTTGCTCTTAGCTTGTTGCTTGGGGAACACATATTAACATGAGATTTGGTGAGGACTTGAATCTAAATTATATTATGCTTCCCCTGGACCTCAAATATCATGTCCTTCTCAAATTGCAAATTACAATTACCCCCTGAAAATGGTACTCCCAAAGTCTCAACATTTTTCTATCCCACTCAAAAATCTGAGGTCCAAAATTCCAGGTCTCATCAGGAGAAAAACTTCTTCTACATATAGGTATTTAAAATCAAAATATGTTACTTACTTTTAAGAAACAATAGAGGTTAAGGCATTATGTGAACATCCCCATTCAAAAAAAAAAAAAAGTCATCAACAAACAAACAAAAAACAGGCCCAAACATGGCCAAAACCCAAGAAAGCAGTCATTAAACCTTAAAAATCCAAAGCAATTTTATTTGACTTTATGTCTGACATCTAGGACAAACTGGTGCACAAGGTAAGCTCCAAAGGCCATGGGCAGCTTCTTCCCTATGTCTTTGCAGGATTCATAATTGGGTTACCTTGAGCTCATTTTATGGGTTGTAGTTGAGTGTCTGCAGCTTTTTAAGTCTCAGGGGCAAGCTGCCAGTTCATCTACCATTTTGGCCCTCTTCCTACAGCTCCACTAGGAAAAGCCCCAGTAAGGACTATGTATATGATTTCCAGCCCCACATTTCCCCATGGTACAGTACTAGTAGAGTATCTCTGTGGGGCTCCAACCTGCACCAGTCTTCAGCATAAGGCCAAGGATTTCCAGTACATCCCTTGAAATTTGTAATATCTGTCAAGTCTCCTTTATTTTGGCACTCTGAACACCCACAGGCTTAGATGTAAATGGAGTTCACCAAGGCTTATGGCTTGCACCTTCCTGAGCAGTGGCCTGAGCTATAAGTGGGGCCCCTTGAGCCAAGACTGGAGCAACAGTGATCTAGATGCAGGAAGAAGTGTCCTGAGGTTGCACAGAACTGCATGTCCCTGAGTCCAGCTACTGAAAACATTCTTTTTTCTAAAGACTTTGGGCCTTTTAAGGGAGGGACTGTGGAAAACATTCTTGAAAGGCTTTCAAGACCTTTTGTCCATTGTCTTTACTACTAGAATTTGACTTTATTTTACTTATGCTAACATCTCTATCAAGTGGTTTCTCCACAGCCTCCTCTCAATAATCCTATTTTATTTTCTATGCCATATGACTAGGCTGCAAATTTTCCAAAATTTTACACTCCACTTTTGCTTAAAAAATATGTTTTTCACCTTTAAACCATTTATTTGCTCTTACGTTTAAACTTAGACTGTTAGAAGCCACTATTTTTCCTCTCAGACATTTTGCTCTTTAAGAATTTCTTCTAGCAGATACCTTGAGTCATAACTATTGTTTAAATTTTTACAGATGGCTAGGGAATAAAAATAATGCAGCCAAGTTTCTTGCTAGAATATAACATGTGTGACCTTCTTCCAATCTCTAATAAGTGCCTCATTTTCACCTGACACCTTATAAACCTGGACTTCACTGCCATCACTGTCAGCATTTTCATCACAACCACTTAGTCTCTAAGAAGTTCCAAACCTTGACTTATATTTCTGTCTTATTCTAAACTCTCTTACCTCTTCCAACTCCAACCTATTATCCAGTTCTAGAGCTACTTTGACGTTATCAGGTATCTTTATAGCAAATTGGTACTCCTTCATACAAATTTTTTTGTATTAAGCTGATCCTGTATTACTATAAAGAAATAACTAACACTGGGTAATTTTTTTAAAGAGTGGTTTTATTAGCTCAGTGTTCTATAGGCCATACAGACAGCATACCACTACCACTTGCTCACTTTCTGAGGAGGCCTCAGAGAGCTTTTACTCATGGTAGAAGGTAAACTGGGAGCAGGCCCATCAGATGGCAAGAGCAAAACTAAGAGAGGGGAGATTCTACACACTTTTAAACAATTATATTTTACCAAAACTCACCTTCTCTTACAAGGATAACACCAAGCCATGAGAGATTTACTCCCCTTAATCAGAAGACTTCACACTAGGACCTACCTATGGCACTGGAGATTACATTTTATAATAACATAAGATTTGGTAGGAACAAAGACAGAAAACTTATCAACTACATAAATAAAGTGAATACAAAATCAAGAATGTAACACTATGTATACTAGCTACTGAAAAAATAAAAAACACTTGGGAAACCACTTAGCAAAGAATTCAAACTATCTGTGTAAGAAATAATACAAAATACTAATAAAAATATGATAGATGACACAAACAAATAAAAACATTACATATGCTAAAAATTGGAAAAGTCAATATCTTTATGATGATCCTATTGCCTAAAGCAATTTTACAGATTTACTGCAATTTTCATTAAAATGCCAGAGATATTGCTCAATAATTTAGAAAAATAATCCAAAATTTATATGGAACACAAAAGTAGCCTGAATAGCCAAAGTAGTCCTAACCAAAAACAACAAAGAATTACATTACCTGACTTCAAAACTATATTATTAGACTACAGGAGCAAAAAGAATGTAGGACTGGCATAAAAATAAACACATATATCAATGGAAAAGAGAAGAAAAACTAGAAAAATGCCATATATTTATTATCAATTAAATTTTAACAAAGTCAGGAAGAACATGCTTTACAGCCATTGGTGCTGAGAAAACTGAATAGTCTTCTATAGAGTAATAAAACCAGACCTCTATCCCTCACCATATAAAAAATCAAATAAAGATGATTTAAAACATAAGTGTAATGCTTTCACATATAAACTAATAAAAGGACGCTTAGTAAAGAGCTCTGGATGTTGGTCTAGTCAAAGAATTTATGACTCACACCTCAAAACCACAGGTAAAAGTAAATGAATAAATATATCAAACTGAAACTAAGAAAAGCTTCCACACAGAAAAATAAATAGTGAAACTCTGAGTTAGAAGATGACTTGCAGAGTAAGAAAAATTGTTTGCAAATTTTGCATCCAAAAATACACTAATATTGAGACTCTACAATGAATTTAAACAAGTAAAAACAAATAACTTACTTAAAACATGTATATAAATAGATATTTTTAGAAATATATAAATATGAAAAACTAGGTTTTAAAAAAATTTCAGCATCTCTAATTATCAGAGAAGCACAAATCAGAAAGAAAAAAAAAAGTTACCATCTTACCCTACTCAGAGTGGCTGTTAGGTATTTAGAAGATAAGAGGAGTTAAAATGATCTAGATACAGCCCAGAAAATGTGTCCCCCATGGAGGGATCAGGCCATCAAAAAACAAAGACTTTCCAACAGAAAGTCAGCACTCTCTATTCACACTCATTACCTTTATTCCAAAGACCAGCAGAAAAACAATGAGTATGGACAGAGAGGCAATGCAGACTTCAGGCTAAAAAAGAGGAAGCTAGAAGTGCTTAATGGGGCATGTAAGCACCAAGATTCATTCCTGACACTGAGTGGTTCCTAGGAAATAGGTGACTTAAACAGAAATGGAATTGACCACTGTTGTCATAGACCTCATAGAATCCTAGCTACAAGAAACTTCCATGACACACATCAACATTTGAGCTAGTAGAAAAGTCTCAGGAAGCTGTCAGAAACAGGACTCCAGTTTATGCAGAGCCAAAACAGTGGCATGGGAAAGGCCACAGTGAAGCACATCCAGGAAGGCCCATCCTTTATGACCTACCATGCTCCTCTTGGTAGTTTTAGTCTTTGTTGATGGTCAGAACTGGAAAGAGCAGGGCTGTCTTGTCATGCAATGTTGCAAGTCTAATGTAAATGCATGGCTATGACCACTCTCAGCACAAACACAGATGCCCAAGTGGGGCTCAGATCATAATTTCTTTACTGGCAAAGTTTACCTAACAATTAGAGAGCTTCTGCAGATGAACCCAACAGCATGAACCCACTTGCAGCCTCTTCCTAACACCTTGTCAGCACAAAAAGCCAATAGACTTTGCCAACTATTGTGCTGGAATTTAAACACACTGAGATGTCACTACCACCCTCCTTGTCCTAGACAGTACACATACCAATGAACCCCACCACAAACCATTTTTCAAACAGAAATTAACAAATAACAGTACACTTCAGGGAACTGGAAAAGAAAGTGTAAGCCAAACCAAAATATAGCAGGAGAAAAGAAATAACCAAATTCAGGGGTGTACTGAACTACATTAAGATGTAAAGAACCATAAAAAGATCAATACAACAAAAATTTGGTGATCTGAAATAATAAAGTAGATATAGCAATTAGATAGGCAGGTAGAGAGGAAGATGATAAATAGAGATAGATGTTAGATAGATAGATAGATTGATTGATAGATAGACAGACAGATGGACAGACAGATAGATAGAAAAAATCTACACAAAATTGGAAATGTAAAAGGAGACATTACCACTTATGCCACCAGAAAAACCTTTAGAGACTATTCTGAACACCTCTATGCACACAAACTAGAAAACTTAGAAGAAATAAATAAATTTATGTAAACAAATAACCTACTAATATTAACCAATAAAGATATTTAAACTCTGAACAGATAAACAATAAGTTACAAAATTAAATTAATAATAAGAAGCTTACCAACTATAAAATGTCCTGAACAGATTCAGAGCTAAATTATACCACATGTATAAAGAAAAGCTGGTATCAATGCAACTGAAACTATTCCAAACAATTGAAGGGAGGGAAAATCTCTCTAACTGATTCTATTAGGCCAGCATAATTCTGATAGCGAAACCTGGTAGAGACACAATGAAAAATGAAACTTAAGACCAATATTCCTGATGAACATAGGTATAAAATAGTAACAAATTGAATACAGTAGCACATCAAAAACTAATCCACAATAATCACATTGGCTGCATTTTTGAGATTCAAGAAAGACTCTCCATTTGAAAGTCAATAAATGTTGTTTATTATGTAAGCAGAATGCAAAACAAAAACCACATGATTATTTCAATGTATGAAAAAGGTATTTTGATAAAAATTGACATCAGTTTTCTTAAAAATCCTAAACAATCTGAGGCATTAAATAAACATAATTTAAAATAATAAAAGCTATCTATGAAAAACAAACAGCAAACATTCTAGGTGTCCGAGACCAGCTTGGACCATATATTGATACCCTTTATGTATATATTTTTAAATTATCCAGCCATGATGGTTTGCACCTGGAATCCCAACTACTTGGGAGGCTGAGGTATGGGGATCACTTAAGCCTGGATGTAGAGGATGCAATGAGCTGAGATTGCCCAATTGCACTCCCACCTGAGTGGCAGAGTGAGATTATGGCTGAAGAAAAAAAGGAGACAAAGAACATGTCCTTCAAAAAAGGACATATACACAATGAACAAAGATATTTTCAAATTGCTTAACATCGCTATTTAAAAACACAAATTAAAATTACAATGAGATATGAATTCATACCAGTTAGACCATTGTTGAAAAGTGAGAATATAATAGATGCTGGACAGGTTATAGAACAAATAGAATGCTTATACACTGCTGATATAAACAGAAATTACTTCAGCCATTGTGAAGAGCTGTTTAGAGGTTGCAGAAATAAAACACAGCTACCATTCAACCCAGCAATCCCATTACTGTTTATATATCCATAAAATTATAAATTGTTTTATCACAAAGACACATGCACTTGTATGTTCATCACACTATTCACAATAACAAAGAAATAAAGTCAACTTGACGCCCATAATATGAAAGTATATTTTTAAAATATGGAACATTTATGCCATGGAATATTATGCAGCCATAAAACTTAAATCATGGCATCCGCAGCAACACAGAGAGACCTGATAATTATTTTAAGTGAATTAATGCAAAAACAGCAAACCAAAAACTGCATGATGTTTCTTATAAGTGAAAAGTAACTAATGAATACATGTCAACATATAAAAGGGCATTAGAAACCAGAGCCCTCCTTGTGGGTTGAGAATGGGAGGAAACTGAGGATTAAAAAGTACCCATCATCAAGATGAGCAAATAGGAACAGTTCTGGTGTGCAGTTCCCAGCAAGACCAATGCAGAAGATGGGTGATTTCTGCATTTCCTATTGAAGTACCCAATTCATCTAATTGGGATTTGTTACACAGTGGATGCAACACATGGAGGACAAGCAGAAGCAGGTTAGGGCTTTGCTTCACCTTGGCAGTACAAGGAGCTGGGGGAACTCCCTTCCCCAGCCAAGGGGTGCTGTGAGCGACTGTGTTACTTGGCCCAGATACTACACTTTTCACACTGTTTTTGCAATCCACAGATTGGGAGGTTCCTTAGTGTGCCCATACCATCAGGGTCCTGTGTTTTAAGCAAAAAATTGAGTGGCTGAGCAGACACTGAGCTAGCTGCAGGAGTTTTTTTTCATACCCCAGTGGCACCAGGAACCCCAGTGAGACAAAACCTATCACTACCCTGGAAAGGGGGCTGAATCAAGGGAGCTAAGTAGTCTCGCTCAGTAGGTCCCACTCCCACAGAGCCCAGCAAGATGAGAACATCTGGCTTGAAATTCTCACTGCCAGCACAGCAGTCTGAAGTGGACCTGAAATGACTGTGCTTGGTGGGGATAGGGATACCCACAATTACTGAGGCTTTAGTGCGTGCTTTTCCCCTACAGTGCTGGAGTCTGGGAGGGGTGGAAGGCATGGAATTCACCATAGTGTGGCAAAATGGCTGTCACCAGAATGCTTTTCTGGATTCCTTCTCACCGGACAGGGTATCTTTCTGAAGGAAAGGCAACAACTCCAGTCAGGGGTTACCAATAAACTCTCATCTCTCTGGTACAAAGCATGTGGAGCAGGGGGAAGCTATGCATGCAGCTTCAGTGGATTTCATCTCTCCTACCTGCCAGCTCTGAAGTGAGCAGCTAATCTTGATGCTCCAAGCTGATGCCCCCAGCTGATTCCCCCAGCACAGTTCACTGGTTCTGCTAAGGGACAGACTTCCTCCCTTCAGGGACAGAGAAAAAAGAATGAAAAAGAACAATCAAAGCCTCCAAGAAATATGGAACTATTTGAAAAAACCAAACATAAAACTGACTGGTGTACCTGAAGTGATGGGGAGAATGGAATCAAGTTGGAAAACATACATCAGGATATTATCCAGGAGAACTTCCCTAACCCAGCAAAACAGGCCAACATTCAAATTCAGGAAAGACAGAGAATGCCACTAAGATACTCCTCAAGAAGAGAAACCCAGGACACATAATCATCAGATACCCCAAGGTCAAAATATAGGAAAAATAAATATTAAGGGCAGCCAGAGAGAAAGGCCAAGTTAAATACAAAATGAAGCCTATCACACTAACAGCCAATCTCTCTACAGAAACTCCACAAGAGAGAAGAAAGTGGGTGCTAATATTCAACATTCTTAAAGAAAACAATTTTCAACCCTGAATTTAATATCCAGCCAAACTAAGATTCATAAGCCAAGGAGAAACAAATTCCTTTCTAGACAAGCACATGCTGAGGGATTCTTGTCAGCACCAGGCCTGCCTTACAAGAGCTACTGAAGGAAGCACTAAATATGGAAAGGAAAAACCAGTACCAGCCACTGCAAAAACACAACAAAATATAAAGACACAATGAAGAAATTGCATCAACTAATGTGTAAAATAACCAACTAGCATCATGATGACAGAACCAAATTCATAAATAAAATATTAATCATAAATGTAAATGGGCTAAATGCTGCAATTAAAAGACACAGACTGGCATATTGGGTACACAGTCAAGACCTTTCAGTCTGCTATATTCAGGGGACACATTTCACATGCAAAGACACACATAGGCTCAAAATAAAGGGATGGAGGAGTATTTAACAAGCAAATGAAAAGAAAGAAAAGCAGAAGTTGCAATCCTTGTTTTGATAAAACAGACTTTAAACCAACAAAGATCAAAAAACACAAAGATGGGCATTACATAATGGTAAAGGGATCAGTTCAACAAGAAGAGCTAAATATCCTGAATACTTACACACCTAATACAAGAGCACTCAGATTTATAAAACAAGTTATTAGAGACCTACAAAGAGACTTACACTGCCGCATAATAATGTTGGCAGACTTTAACACCCACTGTCAATATTAGGTCAACAAGACAGAAAATTAACAAGGATATTCATGACTTGAACTCAGCTCCAAACAAAGTGGACCTAAAAGATGCTTATAGAACCCTCCATCCCAAATCAAAAGAATATACTTTCTTCTCAGTGCCACATGGAACATACTCTAAAATCCACCACATAATTTAGTAAATGCATAAGAATGGAATTAATAACAAACAGTCTGTCAGACCACTGTGCAACCAAATTAGTATTCAGGATTTAAAAACTCACTCAAAACTGCACAGCTACATGAAAACTGAACAACCTGCTCCTGAAGGACTACTGAGTAAATAATAAAATTAAGGCAGAAATAAAGAAGTTATTTTAAACCAATGAGTACAAAGAGAAAATGTACCAGAATTTCTGGGACACAACTAAAGCAATGTTAAGAGGGAAATGTATAGCACTAAATACCCATATCAGAAAGCAGAAAATAAAGAGAAAAAGAAAGAAGAATCAAATAGACAAAATAAAAAGAGATAAATGGAATATCACTACTGATCCCACAGAAAAACAAGCCACCATCAGAGAATACTATAAAGACCTCTATGTAGATAAGCAAGAAAATCTATAGGAAATAGATAAATTCCTGGACACATACACCCTCCAAAGTCTAAACCATGGAGAAGTCAAATCCCCAAATAGACGAATAACAAGTTCTGAAATTGAGGCAGCAATTAATAGTCTTCCAACTAAAAAAATTCTAAGATTAGATGGATTCACAGCCGAATTCATCCAGAGATAGAAACAGGTGATGGTACCTTTCTTTCTGTAACTATCCCAAACAATTATAGAGGAGGGACTCCTCCCTATCTCTTATGAGCCCACCATCATCATTATACAAAAACCTGGCAAGGACACACACACAAAAGAACAATTCATGCCAATATCTGTGATTAACATTGATGTGAAAATTCTCAATAAAATACTGGCAAACTGAACCCAGCAGCACATCAAAAAGCTTATCCACCATGATTAAGTTGGCTTCATCTCTGGGATGACTGGTTCAGCATACACAAATCAGTAAATGTAATCCATCACATAAACAGAATCAATGACAAAAACCACATGATTATCTCAATAGATGCAGAAAGGCCTTCAGTAAAATTCAACATTGCTTCATGGTAAAACTCTCAGTAAACTAGGTAGTGATGGAACATATCTTAATAAGAACTTTTTATGCCACATCCATAGACAATATCATACTGAATAGGCAAAAGCTGGTAGTGTTTCCTTTGAAAGTGGGCACAAGACAATGATGCATACTCTCACTACTCCTATTCAACATAGTATTGCAAATTCTGGCCAGGGCTATCAGACAAGAGAAAGAAATAAAGGTATTCAAATAGAAAGAGAAGAAGTCGAATCGTCTCTGTTTGCAGATGACATAATTGTGTATTTAGAAAACTCCATCATCTCAGCCCAAAAACCCTTTAAGCTCATAAGCAACATCAGCAAATTCTCAGGATACAAAATCAATGTGCAAAAATCACAGTCATTCCTATACACCAGTAATAGACAAGCTGACAGCAAAATCATGAGTGAATGCCCATTCAAAATTGCTACACAGAGAACAAAATACCTAGGAATACAACTTACAGGGGATGCAAATGACCTCTTCAAGGAGAACTACAAACCACTCTTCAAGGAAGTAAGAGAGGACCCAAACAAATGGAAAAACATTCCATGCTCATGGATAGGAAGAATCAATATTGTGAAAATGGCCATAGTGCCCAAAGTAATTTATAGATCCAATGCTATTCCTATCAAGCTATGTTTGACTTTCTTCAAAGATTTAGAAAAAAAAAAAATTAAATTTCATGTGCAACCAAAAAAAGAGCTCATATAGTCAAGATAATACTAAATAAATGAACAAAGCTGGAGTCATCATTCTACTTGACTTCAAACTATACTACAAGGCTACAGTATCTAAAACAGCAGGGTACTGGCACCAAAATAGATGTACAGACCAATAGAACAGAACAGAGGCCTCAGAAATAACACCACACATCTGCAACAATCTGATATTTAGCAAACCTGAAAAAAACATTCAATAGGGAAGTATTCTTTATTTAATAAGTGGTGCTGCAAAACTGACTAACTATATGGAGAAAACAGAAACTGGACCCTTCCTTACACCTCATATAAAAATTAACTCTAGATGGATTAAGGATTTAAGTGTAAAACCTAAAACTATAAAAACGTTAGAAGAAAACCTAGGCAATGCCATTCAGGACTTAGGCATAAGCAAATACTCATGACTAAAACACCAAAAGCAATGGCAACAAAAGCCAAAATTGACAAATCAGATCAAATCAAACTCAAGAGCTTCTGCACAACAAAATAAATTAGCATCAGAGTGAACAGGAAACGTACAGAATAGGAGAAAATTTTTGCAATCTATCAATCTGATAAAGGTCTAATATCTAGAATCTACAACGAACTTAAACAAATTTATAAGAAAAAAACAACCTCATCAAAAAGTGAGCAAAGGATATAAATGGATGGTTCACAAAATAAGACTTCATGTGACCAACAAACATATGAAAAAAAGCTAATCATCACTCATCATTAGAGAAATGCAAATCAAAATTACAATGTGATACCATCTCACTCCAATTAGAATGGCAATTATTAAAAAGGAAGCAACACATCCTGGAGAAGCTGTGGACAAATAGTAATGTTTTTCCACTGTTGGTGGGTGTATAAATTAATTCAACCATTGTGGAAGAGTGTGTGGTGACTCCTCAAGGATATAGAACCAGAAATGCGATTTGACCCAGCTATCTCATTACTGAGCACACATCAAAGTGTTATACATCATTCTACCCTTAAGACACATGCACATGTATGATTATTGCAGCACTATTTACAATAGTGCAACCTACCCAAATGCCCATCAATAAAAGATTGGATAAAGAAAATGTGGCACATATACACCATGGAATACTATACAGCCATAAAAAATGAGTTCATGTTCTTTGCAGGGACATGGATGAAGCTGGGAGCCATCATTAGCAGCAAACTAACACAGGAACAGAAAACCAAACACCGAATGTTCTCACTCATAAGTAGGAGTTGAGTAATTAGAACAAATGGACACAGGGAGGGGAACATCACACACCAAGGCCTTTTGGCACCATGGGGGAAAGTGGAGAGAGAGCATTAGACAAACACATAAGGTATGTGGGGCTTAAAACAGAGATGACAGGTTGATAAGTGCAGCAAACCACCATGACACATGTATACCTATGTAACAAATGTGTATGTTCTGCACGTGTATCCTAGAATTTAAAGTAAAATAAAAAAAGGGAAAAATATCCATCATGTACTATATTCATTACCCTGGTTAAAAAATAATTTGTACACAGACCACTGTGACACACAATTTAAACATGTAACTAGCCTGAACATGTACCCTCTGAACCAAAAATAATAATTGAAAATTAAGAAAGACAAAAATGAGATAATTTTGTGAACACGTAAAGAAAAGAGAATTCTTTTTCATTGTTGGTGGGAATGTAAATTAGTGCAGCCACTATAAAAAATTGTGAAGAATAAATATTTTTCACAGAATCATACATAGAGCTTCTACTAAATTCTGCCATTTTTATTTTGGGTATTAATTTAAATGGAAAGAAATAAATATATTAAAAATATATGTTCCAATCCTATACTTATCCCAGCCCTGCTTACATCAGCAGAAATGTGAACTCTACATGTATCCACAAATACATAATGAAGAAAGTATTTTATATATATGTATAACAATATTATTTATTCACTAAAATGATAAAAAATGTTTTGCAATTAGACGAATGAAACTGAAGGTTCTTATTTTAAGTAAAACAAGTCAGGCATAGAAAGTTAAATGTTGCATGTTCTCACTCATAAGTAGGTGCTGAAAGCATGTACTCATGGTTATAGACAGCACAGAGGCAAGGAGGCTGTGAATGGGATGGATTGGAAGGAGCATGTTTGATAAATTAATGGATACAAAGTATGTTTTTCAAGTAATCAGTACCATAAAGTTCTCACTTGGACATCATGCAATCAAAGCAGGTTACAAACTTATATCCCATAAATGTATGACAGATAGAATTAAAAAGTGAAACAATTGTTTAAAGGCTTACACACAAATTTCTTCAAAAGAGATATACAAGCATTCAAAAAGCACATAAAAAGAAATTCAACAATGGTAATTATTAGAATGAGAACACATGGACACAGGAATGGGACCATCACACATCTGGGCCTGTTGTGTGGTAGGGGGAGTGGGGAGAGATACACCCAATGATTTGGAAATATACCTAATGTTAAATGGTGAGTTACTGGGTGCAGCACACAAACATGGCACACACATACATATGTAACTAACCTGCACGTTGTGCACATGTACCCGAAAACTTAAAGTATAATTAAAAAAAAAGAAATTGCAAATTAAAACCATAGATACCACCTCACATACATTAGTATAGCCAATATTAAAAAAAAAAAAAACAAGAAGAAGACGTGTTAGTAAACTTGTCAAAAAAGGGGAAAGTAAAATGATACAGACATTGTATTAGAAAGTATAGTAGTTCCTCAAAAATTAAAATTTACTGAACTGAGCACACTGCTTTATGACTGTTACTCCATTTACATGAGAGGCTGAAGTGAAATAATCACTTGAATCACTTTAACTTAAATTTTTAAGACACTAACAATCCCATCAAAAGGGGGCAAAGGAAAGGAACAGACACTTCTCAAAAGAAGACATTTACACAGCAAAAAGAAATGAAAAAGAACCTCAACATCATTGATCATTAGAGAAACACAAATCAAACCCGCAATGAAATACCATCTCATGCCAGTCAGAATGGCAATTATTAAATAGGGTGATAAAGTCTGGAACTTTAGTGTACCCAAATAGCATACATTGTGCCCAATAACCAGTATATTATTTTTCACTCTTCTCTCATCTTCCTTGTCTCTGAGTTTCCAAAGTTCATTGTACCACTTTATATGCCTTTGAGTACCCACATCTCAGATCCCACTTATAAGTGAGAATATGTGTTATTTGATTTTCCAATCTTGAGTTACTTCACTGAAAATAATGTTCTCCAGATTTATTCAATTTTCTGCACAACAACTTCTTCTACTTTTGCTATGGCTATCTAAATTCCATTGTATATACGTAGCATATTTTCTTTATCTATTCAGTGGTTGATGAGCACTTGGGTTGATTCCATATCTTTGCAATTGGAAATTGTGCTGCCATAACCATTCACATGCAGATTGACATTTGCTATATAATGACTTATTTGTTGATGGTAGGAACCCAATAGTGAGATTGTTAAATTGGATGTTAGATTTATTTTTAAATTTTTAAGAAATCACCATACTATTTTGTGTAGAGATTGTACTAATTTACATTCTAATGAGCAACTTGAAAGTATCAACTTTTTACCGCATTTGTGCAAACATATATTGCTTTTTGAATTTTTAATAATGCCATTCTGGATGGGGTAAGTTGATGTAACATGGTTTTAATTTGCATTTCTCTGATGATTACTGGTGTTGAGCATTACTTCATTTGTGGTGAGAATTCATATATTTTCTTTTGGGAAATATTTGTTCAGGTTATTTGTCTATATTTTAATGGGTTTACTTGTGTTTGTTTTCTTTCTGCTTTACTTTAGTATTTTTTAGTTTAGTAAATATTAATTTAAAATTTTTACTTATATTTGCTTATTAAACAAATTTAATTAAATATTAGTTGTTGAGAACATAATTTGCAAATGTTATCACCTATGGATACCTGTTTATTTTATTTTTCATCCTGCATTAATTCACCTAATTTCCTCTAGCTGCATTAAATTGTCTCTAAAATGTCAGACATCAGCAGTACCTGATATCTCAATATTAGGATTAAATGTAAATAATTTACTCTGCTGATAATTTTATTTGCTATGAAGATTTTTAGTTTAGTTAGCTCCCATGTATTTATTTTTGTGTCTTTGCATTTTCTTTCAGGTTGTTAATCATGAAGTTTTTGCCTAGATCAAAGTCAAGTAGAACCATTCCTCTTTTCTTTTAGAATATTTTTGGTTTTGTATCTTACATTTAAACTTTTAATTCATGTTGTTTTAATTTGTACATATAGTAAAAGGCAGAGATCCAGTTTTTTGTATTTTTTTTTACATATAATGCAACTTAATGAATAGGGTGCAAATTTTCTAATTCATATTTTGTCTCTTTTATCAAAAATCAGCTGCTCATAAGTATTTGGTAGTATTTCTTGCTGTCTGTTCTGTTCCTTTGCACTGTGTGTTTATTTTTACATCAGCTTCCATGCTGTTTTTGTTACTATAACCCTGTATTAAAATTTGACATTCTGTAATGAGACAACATAATGCCTCCAGATTATTTTTCTTAGAATTTCTTTGGCTTTTAGGGCTCGTATTGTTTCCACATAATTTATAAGTTTTTTCCATATTTGTAAAAATGACATTGGTATGCTAGATAGATGTAGCATAAAATCTATGGATTGCTATGTTCAGCCTGGTTATTTATACATTAATTTTTGTTTAAATCCATGAGCATAGGATATAGTTCTATTTGTTTATCCTATAAAATTTTTAATCTGCGCTTTTGTAGTTTTCCTAGTAGAGATCTTTCATTTGCCTGGCTAAGTATGTTCCCAGGTATTTTTAGAATACATTCTGTTTTTTGTATTTTATAAGATGGAGTTTCACTTTTGTTTCCCAGACTGGAGTGCAATGGCACCATCTCAGCTCACTGCAACTTCCTTGTCCAGGATTCAAGCGATTCCTCTGCCTCAGCCTCCCACATAGCTGGGATTACAGGAAAATGTAACCATGCCTGGCTATTTTAGTTTCCTTAGTAGAGACAGGGTTTCCCCAGGTTGGTCAGGCTGGTCTGGAACTCCCAACCTTGGGTGGTCCACCAGCCTTGGCTTCCCAAAGTATGGGGATTACAGGTGTGAGACACTGTGCCTGGCAGAAAACGTATAAAAAGCATTGCATTCATGATATATTTCTCAGCTTGGTTATGCCATTCTGGATGGGGAAAATTGATGTAACATAGTTTTAATTGGCATTTATCTGATGATTAGTGGTGGTGAGCATTTCTTCATTTGTGGTGAGCATTCATATATTTTGATATTTAGCAGTGCTACTAATTTGGGTAAATTAATTTTATAACCTAAAACTTTACTAAATTTATTAATCACATCTAGAAATCTTGAAGGAGACCCTAGGATTTCTAGGTAAAAGATTATATCATCAAAAAACAGAGATAGTTTGACAATTTTTTAAATTTGGTGACCTTTATTATTTTTTCTTGCCTGATTGGTCTGAATAAGACTTCTAGTCCAGTTTTAATAGAAGTTGTGAAAGAAGCATCCTTTTCTTTTTTCTGTTTTTAGAAAAAATGTTTCAATATTTCCCCATTTAATATGAAATTGATTAGTTTTATTATATACATTTTTTCTTATTTTGAGATTTTTTTCTAAGTATAGTTTGCTGACAGTTATAATTGTTAAGCAATCCTGGATTATATTGAAAGTGTTTTCTGCACCTATTAAGATGATCATATGTTTCTGTTTTTAATATTATTTATGTGATGAATCACATTTACTGACTTGTGTTTATATAGTTCTGCATCCCTGGAATAAAACCAAGTTGATCATGGTAAATGGTCTTTTTGATATTATGTTAGATTTCATTTGCTAATATTTTAATAAGAATGTTTGAATCTTATTTCCATCTGAGATATTGGTCTGTAGTTTTGTATTTATGTTTTTATTCTAGTGTTGTTTTCAAATGATTCTGACTTACAGAATGACCAATGGAGTATTCCCTCATTCTCAATAATTTGGAATAGTTTCACTAAAATTGATATGAGTTCCTGGCATGTCTACTAGAATTTAGCTGTGAATTCATCTGGTCCTTAGGAGATTCTTCATCTCACTGATTATTGCTAGTCTGTTCATTATATCCATCTTGTTCTGATTAAATTAAGAGGGTTGTATGTGTCCAGAAATTTTTCAGATTCCTTTACAGTTTCTAGTGTGTATGCATATAGGCTGTGTTATAGTATCCTCTAACAAACTTATAAACTTCTGGGGAGTCAGTTTTCATTTGTTCATTTTTAATTCTATTTGATCTTCTTTGAACCTCTTGTCTTCTTTTTTAATCTCTAGATAGTGTTTATCAATTATGTTTATCTTTTTAATAAATTTGCTACTTTAATTTTTGTTGTTTCAATTTTATTCTGCCCTAAACATTCTTATTTTTTCTTCTACTTACTTTGGGTTTGGTTTGCTCTTGTTTCCCTTATTTTGTGAGGTATGATGTTGGATTGTTAATTTGTGCTATTTCTGACCTTTTGATGTAAGTGCTTAATGCTATAGACATTTTTAGTGCTGCTTTTATGTATTCTAGATGTTTTGATAACTTGTTCAACTGTCATCAATAATTTCAGTTTAGAAATTTATTTTATTTTATGGTTCTTTTAACTTTTAATTTAAGTTCAGAGGCACAAGTACAGGTTTGTTACATAGGTAAATAAGTGTGATGGGGGTTTATTCTGCAGATAAGTTTTCACCCAGGTATTAAGCCTAGTACCCCAGTATTGTTCTCCTCTGTGGGTCTATGCCTTCTCATCATTTAGCTACTACATATAAGTGAGAATATGTAATATTTAGTTTTCTGCCCTTGCATTAGTAGGCAAGGAATTATTGTCTTAGCTGCATTCATGTTTCTGCAAAGGACATGATCCCATTCTTTATTATGGCTGCATAATATTTCATGGCATATATGTGCCATATTTTCTTTGTCCAGTATATCATTGTTAAACAAAAAAAAAATCAGGAGCAAATTTATTTTCGCATATTTGCATAATTTTGAGGATTTCTTTTACTTTCTTTTTTTATTATACTTTAAGTTTTAGGGTATATGTGCACAATGTTCACGTTTGTTATATATGTATACATTTTCTAAATTTGATATGCTGTGGTCAAAGTAAATTCTGTATAAAATTTTGATGTTTTTAGTTTATTGAGACTTATTTTGTGACCTATTATATGGTCTATCCTGGAAAAGACAGTATCATATGCAGATAAAAATGCATATTTTTGCAGATTTTTGTTAAAATCTACTGTAAATATCTGTTATGTTTGTTCAAAAGGTAAATTAAGTTCAGTGTTTTTTTGTTGACTTTCTTCCTCAATGATCTGTCTAGGAATTTCAGTCAAATGTTAAAGTTTTCCACTATTATTGTGTTACTCTGTCTATTTTTTATTAGATCTAATGGTAATAAGTCTGGGACCTCCAGAGTAGAATGCATATACATTTAGGGTTGTTGTATTTTCTTGTTCAACTTATCATTTTATAATGTTATTTATTTTTTATTATCACTGCTTTAAAGTCTGTTTTATCTGATATGAGAATAGGTATTCTTTCCCACTTTTTGTTTTCATTTTTATAAAATGCTGTTTTTGGCCAGGCATTACAAATGCCTGGTGGTTGGGCACCTTTAATCCCAGCACTTTGGAAAGCTGAGGCAGGTGGATCATGAGGTCAGGAGATCGAGACCATTCTGGCTAATACAGTGAAGCACCATTTCCACAAAAAAAAAAAAAATACAAAAAATTAGACTGGCATGGTAGCACATACCTGTAGTCTCAGCTACTTGGGAGCCTGAGGCAAGAGAATTTCTTGAACCCAGGAAGCAGAGGATGTAGTGTGCCAGAGGTTGTAGAGAACCAAGATTGCATCACTGCACTTTGTGAGAGAGTAAGACTCCATCTCAATAAAACAAAACAAAATGTTGTTTTCTACTTCTGAACCTTGAGTCTATAATGATCTTCATACATTAAATGGGTCTCATAAAGGTAGATATTTGGTTTGTCAATTGCAAAATTTATGCAATCAACATATATCTTTCAGTGAGTTATTTAGATTTTTTACATGTAATCCTAATATTGAAATATCAGGTACACTACTGAAGTCATTGTATCAATTTTTAGGGATTACTTATGTTACTGTTTATATACCCTTTGCATATTATGCTATCAAAACTTTTTATTACAGTATGTGGCAATCATTTTCCTCAAAATTTAGAACTCCTTTTAGCATTTGTTATAGAACTGATTTAGTGGTGACAAATTTTGTCTTGAAAACACTATTTATTATTTATTTATAGAAATTATATCTCCAATCTTTCAAAACAAAACAAAACAAAAATTTTGGCTGACAGTTATTACCTCTAAAAGAACTAAGGCTATTAAGTTCTCAAAAAAAAGGAGTAAAATTTTCCATAAAATTGTCCTAAAATTTCAGACATCTAGTTTTCCTTTGATCTTGCAGTTTATTTATTTCTTTGTTTATTTTTTCAACCTTTATTTTAGGTTTACAGGGTAAATGTGAAGGTTTATAATTGAATAAATTACATGTTGTGGAGATTTAGTGTACAAATGAATTCATTGCCCAAATTGTGAACATAGTATTTCACTCATTGTTTTTCTACTTATACCCACTTTCCACCCTCCTTTTTTAAGTAACTCTTGGTGTCTATTGTTTCTCTCCTTAAGACCATTGGTATTCAATATTTAGTACCAATTTATAAGTCAGAAAATGATATTTAATTTTTCATCCTGCATTAATTCACTTAAAGTAATGTCCTGTAGCTGCATCCATGTTGCTGCAAGGAATATGTTTTTTCCATGAATCAAATATTATAAAACAGCTTTTTAAACTTTTATTTTAAATTTACAGGTACTACAATTTTTCCATCCATTTGTCTGCTAATAAGTACTTGGGTTGCTTCCAAATCTTGGGTATTATAAACAGTGGTGCAGCAAACATGGGTGCAGATATTTCTTTGATATATTGATTTCCTTTCAGAAACATATAATCAAAAGTAAAATTGCTGAATAATATGGTCCCTCTATTTTTAGATGTTTTGAAAAATTCAAAACTGTTCTTCATAATTATTGTTCTAATTTACATTGAGAGTTCTCTTTTACACTACATTCTAGTTAGCATTTGTTATTGCCTGTATTTTGGATAAAAGCAATTTTAACTGAGGTGAGATGAGATCTCATTGTAGTTTTAATATGCATTTCTCTGATGATCAATGTTGATTGACTTTTTGTCATACTTGTCTTTTTTATATCTTCTTTTGAAAAGCATTTATTCACACATTTTTGCTAATTTTTAAACTGAATTATTATATTTCTAGCAGTTGTTTGAGCTTCTTATGTATTATGTTTATTAATCTCTTAGATGAGTAGTTCACAAATGTTTTCTCCCATTCTGTGTGTTGTCTCTTCACTTTGCTTTTTTTTTCTTTTTTTTCTTTAGTGCAGGACGTTTTAAATTGGTGATCCAACATACACATTTAAGCTTTGGTTATTAGTGCTTGTATAATATTACTTTAAAACTATTTTTGCCGAGCTCATTGGCCTGAATCATGTTCCCAATTTTTGGAGTAGATTTACAATTTGAGGCCTTATATTTAAGTCTTTCATCTGTTTAGATTTATCACATGTAATAAGAGGTAAGGACCTGGATTCATTTTTCTCCATATTTATATCTGTTTTTAAAACAGTTTTTAAAAAGACTGTCATTTTTCTTACATTCATTTTGCAATTTTGCCAAAAATAAATTTAATGTGGGTATATGAATTTGCTTTGGGGTTCCTCTATTCTGTTGCCTTGTGCTGTGTATTTATTTGTATGTCAATACCATGCTATCTGGGTACTACACATCATAGTATAATTTAAAGTCAAATCATGTGATTCCTCTAGTTGTGTTCTTTTTACTCAGAATAATTTTGGCTATTCTGAGACTTTCATGATGCCATATGTTTTAGAATAGTTTTTTATAATTATATAAATAAAGTTATTGTTATTTTTATAGTGACTGCATTTAATCTGTGAAAGGTAAATATCATGGGCCCATAAATCACTAAGCTAAAAAGAAAAGTCTAACTGGGAGCTGCTTAGGGCAATCCTGCCTCCCATTGTATTCAAAGTCACCACTTTGCACACTGAGATAAATGCATATCTGATTGCCTCTTTTGAAGAGGCTAATAAGATGGCAACAGTTTGTCTCTTATCTACTGATGATCTAGAAGCCCCCTCCCTGCTACAAGTTGTCTCACTTTTCCAGACCAAACCAGTGTTCATGTTAGATATTTTGATTGTTGTCTCATGTCTCCCTAAAATGTATAAAACCAAACTTTGCTCTGACCACTTTGGGCACATGTGGTCAGGAGAGGCTGAGGTTGTGTAATGGGCAAGAGTCCTCAACCTTGGCAAAATTGACTTCCTAAATTAAATAAGACCTGTCTCAGATTTTCACAATATGTACCTTGACTTTGGTAGTAAGGATGTTTTATAATTTTACTTCTTTCAATCCATGAGCATAGAATAACTTTTATTAGAGCATGTCCACTTCAATTTTTTCATCAGTGTTTTAAAGATTTTATTACACAGATCATCAGTTTTAGTTATTTTCTGAGTATTTTATTTGTGCTATTGTAAGAGGAGTTACTTTTGAGCTGCTTTTTCAGATTGTTGTTTCTACATAAAATGCTACTGATTTTTCTATGTTCATTTATTTAGTAACTTACTTACTCTCATTTTAAGCTTTGAAATAAATGTGCAGAATGTGCAGGTTTTTTACATGAGTGCAGTGGTGGTTTGCTGCAACTATTGGCCTGCCATCTAGACTTTAACCCCTGCATGCCTTATGTTTTGTCCTGAAGCTCCATCTTCCCTCCAACCCCAACAGGCCCAGGTATGTATTGTTCGTCTGCTTGTGTTCATGTGTTCTTATTGTTCAACTCTCACTTGTGAGTGAGAACATGTGATGTTTGATTTTCTATTCCTATGTTAGTTTGGTGAGCATGATAGCTCCCAGCATGACCTATGTCTCTGCAAATGACATAATCTCATTCCTATTAGGGCTGCATAGTATTCCATGGTGCATATGTACCATATTTTATTTATCCAGTCTATTATTGCTGGACATTTTGGTTCATTCATGTCTTTGCTATTGTGAACAGTGCTGCAATAAACATACTGTGCATGTATCTTTATAATAGAATAATTTATATTACTTTAGATATATACCCAGTAATGAGATTGCTAGGTCAAATGGTATTTCTGGTTCTAGATCATTGAGGAATGGCCACACTGTCTTCCACAATGGTTGAAACAATTTATATTCTTACCAACAACAGAAAAGATTTCCTATTTCTCCAGTACCTTGTCAGTATCTGTTGTTTCTTGACATTGTAATAATTGCCATTCTGACTGGTGTGAGATGGTATATCATTGTGGTTTTGGTTTGAATTTCTCTAATTATCAGTAATCTTTTATTTAATGTTTATTGGGTACATAAATGTTTTCTTTTGGGAAGTTTCTCAAATACTTTGTCCACTTTTTGATGAAGTTGTTAGTTTTGTCCTTGAAAATTTGTTTACATTCCTTATAGATTCTGAATATTAGACCAATGTCAGATTAGTAGATGGCAAAAATTTTCTTCCATTCTGTAGGTTGCTTGTTCAGTGTGATGCCAGTTTCTTTTGCTGTGCTAAAGTTATTTAATTTAATGTAATTTAATATGTCAATTTTAGCTTTTATTGCAATTGCTACTGGAGATTGCATTCTAAAATATTTGCCCATGCCTGTTTTCTGAAAGCTATTGCCTAGTTTTTCTTTTTGAGGTTTTATGGTTTTGGGTTTTATATTTTAGTCTTTAATTTATCTTGAGCTAATTTTTGTGTAAGGTGAAAGAAACTGATCCACTTTCAGTTTTTTGCATATGGCTAGCCAGTTTTCCTGGCAACATTTATTAAATAGGGAATCCTTTTCCCATTGCTTGTTTTTCTCAGGTTTGTCAAAGATCAGATGGTTGTAGATGTTTGGTGTCATTTCTGAGATCTCTATTCTGTTCCATTGATACGTCTGTTTTGGTACCAGTACTATGATGTTTTGCTTACTGTAGCCTTGTAATATAGATTGAAGTCAGGTAGCATAATGCTTCCAGCTTTGTTTTTTTTTGCTTAGGATTATCTTGTCTATGTGGCCTATTTTTGGTTTCCATATGAATTTTAAAGTAGTGTTTTCTAGTTCTGTGATGAATGTCCATGGTAATTTGACAGGAATAGTATTAAATATATATGTTATTTTGGTCAGTGTAGCCATTTTTGTGATATTGATTCTTACTATCCCCAAAGATAAACTGTTTTCCCATTTGTTTGTGTCCTTTCTTATTTCCTTGGGCAGTAGTATTTGTTCATTTTGAAGAGATCCTTCACATCACTTGTTAGCTGTATTTCTATGTATTTTATTCTCTTTGAAGTAATTTTTGAATGAGAGTTCATCCATGACTTGGCTTTCTGCTTGTCTATTGTTGGTGTATAGGAATGCTTGTGATTTTTGCACACCGGTTTTGTATCCTGAAGCTTTGCTGAAGTTGCTTACCAGCCTAAGGAGTTTCTCAGCAGAGACAATAGAGTTTTCTAAATATAGGATTATGTCATCTGCAAGCAGAGAGAATTTTACTATTTAAATAATTCCTGTTTGAATACCCTTTATTTATTTCTCTTGCCTTATTGCCCTGGTCAGAACTTCAATACTATGTTGAATAGGAATGGTAAGAGATGGTATCCGTGTCTTGTGCTGGTTTTCAAAGGGAATGCTTCCCATTTTTGCTCATTCTGTATGATATTGGCTGTGGATTTATTATAAATAGCTTTTATTATCTTGAGATATGTTCCATTAGTATCTAGTTTATTGATAGTATTCAGCATGAAAGAATACTGAAAGTTATTGAAGACTTTTTCTGCATCTATTGAGATAATCGTGGTTTTTGTCATTGATTCTGTTTACATGATGGATTATGTTTATTGATTTCTGTATGTTAAACCAGGTTGGTATCCCAGAAAAGAAAGCCAAATTGATCATGATGGATAAGGTTTTTGCTGTGCAGCTGGTTTTGGTTTGTAAGCATTTTATTGAGAATTTTCACTTCAATATTTGTCAGTACTATTAGCATGATTTTTTGTTGTTGATATTGAGTCTCTGCTAGGGTTGGTGTCAGGATGATGCTGGACTTATAAAATAGGTGGTGGAGGTGCCAAGATGCCTGAATAGGAACAGCTCTGGTCTAGAGCTCCCAGTGTGAGCAATGCAGAAAATGGGTGATTTCTGCATTTCCAACTGAGGTACTGGGTTCATCTCACTGGGGAGTGCCAGACAGTAGGTGCAGGACAGTGGGTGCAGTGCACTGTGCATGAGCTGAAGCAGGGTGAGACATCACCTCACCTGGGAAGTGCAAGGGGTTAGGGAATTCTCTTTCCTAGTCAAAGAAATTGGTGAGAGATGGCACTTGGAAAATTGGGTCATTCCTGCCCTAATACTTTGCTTTTCCAATGGACTTAAAAAATGGCACACCAGGAGATTATAACCCGCACCTGGCTTGGAGGGTCCTATGCCCATGGAGTCTCACTCATTGCTAGCACAGCAGTCTAAGATCAAACTGCAAGGCAGCAGCAAGGCTGGGGGAGGGTTGCCTGCCATTGCCAAGTTAGTTGTTTGATTAGGTAAACAAAGTGGCTGGGAAGCTCGAACTGGGTGGAGTCCACCACAGCTCAAGGATGCCTGCTTGCCTCTGTAGAATCCACTTCTGGGGGCAGGGCACAGACAAACAAAAAGACAGCAGTAACCTCTGCAGACATAAATGTCCCTCTCTGACAGCTTTGAAGGAGTAGTGGTTCTCCCAGCATGCAGCTGGAGATCTGAGAATGGGCAGACTGCCTCCTCAAGTGGCTCCCTGCCCACCAAGTAGCATAACTGGGAGGCACCCCCCAGTAGGGGTGGACTGACATCTCACATGGCCGGGTACTCCTCTGAGACAAAACTTCCAGAGGAACAATCGGCAGCAGCATCTGTGGTTCACCAATATCTACTGTTCTGCAGCCACTGCTGCAGATACCCAGACAAACAGGGTCTGGAGTGGACCTCTAGCAAACTGCAACAGACCTGCAGCTGAGGGCCCTGTCTGGTAGAAGGACAACTCACAAACAGAAAGGACATCCACACCAAAAACCCTTCTGTACATCACCATCATTAAAGACCAAAAGTAGATAAAACCACAAAGACAGGAAAAAAAACAGCAGAAAAACTGGAAACTCTAAAAATCATACCACCTCTCCTCCTCCAAAGGAACACAGTTCCTCACCAGCAATGGAACAAAGCTGGATGGAGAAGGACTTTGATGAGTTGAGAGAAGAAGGCTTCAGATGATCAAACTACACTGAGCTAAAGGAGGAAATTTGAACCAATGGCAAAGAAGTTTAAAACCTTGAAAAAAGATTAGACAAATGGCTAACTAGAATAACTAATGCAGAGAAGTCCTTAAAGGACCTGATGGAGATGAAAGCCATGGCATGAGAACTATGTGATGAATGCAGAAACCTCAGTAGCTGATGCGATCAACTGGAAGAAAGGGTATCAGAGATGGAAGATCAAATGAATGAAATGAAGTGAGAAGAGAAGTTTAGAGAAAAAAGAATAAAAATAAATGAACAAAGCCTCCAAGAAATATGGGACTATGTGAAAAGACCAAATCTATGTCTGATTGGTGTACCTGAAAGTGATGGGGAGAATGGAAGCTAGTTGAAAACACTCTACAGGATACTATCCGGACAACTTCTCCAATCTAGCAAGGCAGGCCATCATTCAAATACAAGAAATACAGAGAATGTCACAAAGATACTCCTTGAGAAGAGCAACTCCAAGACACATAATTGTCAGATTCAACAAAGTTGAAATGAAGGAAAATATGTTAAGGGCAGCCAGAAAGAAAGGTCGTGTTACCCACAAAGGGAAGCTCATCAGACTAACAGCTTATCTCTCAGCAGAAACTCTATGAGCCAGAAGAGTGGGAACCAATATTCTACATTCTTAAAGAAAAGAATTTTCAACCCAGAATCTCATATCCACCAAACTAAGCTTCATAAGAGAAGAAGAAATAAAATACTTTACAGAGAAGCAAATGCTGAGAGATTTTGTCACCTTCAGGCTGCCCTAAAAGAGCTCCTGAAGGAAGCACTAAACATGGAAAGGAAAAACTGGTACCAGCCACTGCAAAAACATGACAAATTGTAAAGACCATCAAGGCTAGGAAGAAACTGCATCAACTAATGAGCAAAATAATCAGCTAAAATCATAATGACAAGATCAAATTCACACATACCAATATTAACTTTAAATGTAAATGGGCTAAATGCTCCAATTAAAAGACACAGACTGGCAAACTGGATAAAGAGTCAAGACCCATCAGTGTGCTGTATTCAGGAAACCAATCTCATGTGCAGAGACACATGTAGGCTCAAAATAAAGGGAAGGAGGAAGATCTACCAAACAAATGGAAAACAAAAAAAGGCAGGGGTTGTAAACCTAGTCTCTGATAAAACAAACTTTAAACCAAAAAAGATCAAAAGACACAAAGAAGGCCATTACATAATGGTAAAGGGATCAATTCAACAAGAAGAGCTAACTATCCTAAATATATATGCACCCAATACAGGAGCACTCAGATTCATAAAGCAAGTCCTTAGAGACCTATAAAGAGACTTAGATGCCCATACAATAATAATAAGAGACTTTAACACCTCACTGTCAATATTAGACAGATCAATGAGACAGAAAGTTAACAAGGATATACAGGAATTGAACACAACTGTGCAGCAAGCGGACCTAATAGACATCTACAGAACTCTCCACCCCAAATCAACAGAATATAGATTCTTTTCAGCACTACACCACACCTACTAAAAAATTGACCACGTAGTTGGAAGTAAAGCACTACTCAGCCAATGTAAAACAACAGAAATTATAAAAAACTGTCTCTCAGATCACAGTGCAATCAAACTAGAATTCAGGATTAAGAAACTCACTCAAAACCACTCAACTACATGGAAACTGAACAACCTGCTCCTGAATGACTACTGGGTAAATAATGAAATCAAGACAGAAATAATGATGTTCTTTGAAACCAACGAGAACCAAGACACAACATACCAGAATCTCTGGGACACATTCAAAGCAATGTATGGAGGGAAATTTATAGCACTAAATGCCCACAAGAGAAATCAAGAAAGACCTTAAATTGACACCCTAAGAACACAATTAAAGGAACTAGAAAACAAGAGCAAACACATTCAAAAGCTAGCAGAAGGCAAGAAATAACTCAGATCAGAGCAGAACTGAAGGACATAGAGACACAAAAAACCCTTCAAAAAATTAATGAATCCAGGAGATGGTTTTTTGAAAGGATGAACAAAATTGATAGGCTGCTAGCAAGAATAATAAAGAAGAAAAGAGAGAAGAATCAAACAGACACAATAAAAAATCACAAAGGGGATATCACTACCAATCCCACAGAAATACAAACTACCATCAGAGAATATTATAAACACCTCTATGCAAATAAACTAGAAAATCTAGAAGAAATGGATAAATTCTTCGACACATACATCATCCCAAGACTAAACCAGGATGAAGTTGGATCTCTGAATAAACCAATAACAGGCTCTGAAAATGAGGCAATAATCAATAGCTTACCAACCAAAAAGAGTCCAGGACCAGATGGATTCACAACTGAATTCTACCAGAGGTACAAAGAGGATCTGGTACCATTCCTTCTGAAACTATTCCAATCAATTGAAAAAGATGGAACCCTCCCTAACTCATTTTATGAGGCCAGCATCATCCTGATACCAAAACCTGGCAGAGACAAAACCAAAAAAGAGAATTTTAGGCCAATATCCTTGATGAACGTTGATGCAAAAATCCTCAATAAAATATTGGCAAACTGAATCCAGTGGCACATCAAAAAGCTTAGCCACCATGATCAAGTGGGCTTCATCCATGGGATGCAAGGATGCTTCAACATACACAAATCAGTAAATGTAATCCAGCATATAAACAGAACCAAAGACAAAAACCACATGATTATCTGAATAGAAGCAGAAAAGGCCTTTGACAAAATTCAGCAACCTTCATGCTAAAATCTCTCAATAAATTAGGTATTGATGAGACGTATCTCAAAATAATAGGAGCTACCTATGACAAACCCACAGCCAATGTAGTACTGAATGGGCAAAAACTGCAAGCATTCCCTTTGGAAACTGGCACAAGACAGGGATACCCTTTCTCACCACTCTATTCAACATAGTGTTGGAAGTTCTGGCTGGGGCAATCAGGCAGGAGAAGGAAATAAAGGGTATTCAATTAGGAAAAGAGGAGGTCAAATTATCCCTGTTTGCAGATGACATAATTGTATATCTAGAAAACCCCATTCTCTCAGCCCAAAATCTCCTTAAGCTGATAAGCAACTTCAGGAAAGTCCCAGAATACAAAATCAATGTTCAATGTACAAAAATCACAAGCATTCTTATACACCAATAACAGACAAAAAGAGAGCCAAATCATGAGTGAACTCCCATTCACAATTGCTTCAAAGACAATAAAATACTTAGGAATCCAACTTACAGGGAAATGAAGGTCCTCTTCAAGAAGAACTATAAAACCACTGCTCAATGAAATAAAAGAGGATACAAACAAATGGAAGAACATTCCATGCTCATGGGTAGGAAGAATCAATACTGTGAAAATGGTGATACTGCCCAAGGTAATTTATAGATTCAATGCCATCCTCATCAAGTTACCAATGACTTTCTTCACAGAATTGGAAAAAACTACTTTAAAGTTCATATGGAACCAAAAAAGAACCCACATTGCCAAGTCCATCCTAAGACAAAAGAACGAAGCTGGAGGCATCACTCTACCTGACTTCAAACTATACTACAAGGCTACAGTAACCAAACCAGCATGGTACTGGTACCAAAGCAGAGATACAGAACAATGGAACAGAATAGAGCTCTTGGAAATAACACTGCTGATCTATAACTATCTGATCTTTGACAAACCTGAGAGAAACAAGCAATGGGGAAAGGATTCCCTATTTAATAAATGGTACTGGGAAAACTGGCTAGCCACATGTAGAAAGCTGAAACTGGATCCCTTCCTTACACCTTATACAAAAATTAATTCAAGATGGATTAAACACTTACATGTTAGACCTGAAACCATAAAAACCCTAGAAGAAAACCTAGGTAATACCATTCAGGACATAGGCATGGGCAAGGACTTCATGTCTAAAACACCAAAAGCAATGGCAACAAAAGCCAGAATTGACAAATGGGATCTAATTAAACTCGAGACCTTCTGCACAGCAAAAGAAATCACCATCAGAGTGAATAGACAACCTATATAATGGGAGAAAATTTTCACAGCCTACTCATCTGACAAAGGGCTATATCCAGAATCTGCAATGAGCTGAAACAAATGTACAAGAATAAAACAAATAGTCCCATCAAAAAGTGGGCAAAGGATATGATCAGACACTTCTCAAAAGATGACATTTATACAGCCAAAAAACACATGAAAAAATGCTCATCATCCCTGGCCATCAGAGAAATGCAAATCAAAACCACAATGAGGTACCATCTCACACCAGTTAGAATGGCAATCATTAAAAAGTCAGGAAACAACAGGTGCTGGAGAGGATGTGGAGAAATAGGAACACTTTTACACTGTTGGTGGGACTGTTAACTAGTTCAACCATTGTGGAAGTCAGTGTGGAAATTCCTCAGGGATCTGGAGGTAGAAATACCATTTGACCCAGCCATCCCATTACTAGGTATATATCCAAAGGATTATAAATCATGCTGCTATAAAGACACATGTCCACGTATGTTTATTGCAGCACTATTCACAATAGCAAAGACTTGGAACTAACCTAAATGTCCAACAATGATAGACTGGATGAAGAAAATTTGGCACATATACACCATGGAATACTATGCAGCCATAAAAAATGATGAGTTCATGTCCTAGGGACATGGATGAAACTGGAAACCATCATTTCCAGCAAACTATCACAAGGACAAAAAACCAAACACCGCATGTTCTCACTCATAGGTGGGAATTGAACAATGAGAACACATGGACACAGGAAGGGGAACATCACACACTGGGGAATGTTGTGGGGTGGGGGGTGGGAGGTGGGTTAGCATTAGGAGATATACCTAATGCTAAATGACTAGTTAATGGGTGCAACACACCACCGTGGCACATGTATACATATGTAAGGAACCTGCATGTTGTGCATATGTACCCTAAAACTGAAAGTATAATAATAAAAAATAATAATAAATAAAATAGGTTAGGAAAGAGTTCCTCCTTTTCAATTGTTTGAAATAGTTTCTGAAGAAATGGTACCAGCTCCTTCTTTTATCACTTGTAAAATTCAGCTGTGAATCTTTCTAGTTCTGTGGGTTTTTTTGGGTGGGGGTAGGTGTTGGTAGTGTATTTATTACTGCATCATTTTCAGAACTTGTTATTGGTCTATTCGTCAATTTGACTACTTTCTGGTTTAGCCTTGGAAAAGTATATGGGTCTCAGAATTTATCCATTTCTTCTAGATTTTCTAATTTATTTGCACAGAGGTTTTTATCGTGCTTTCTGATGGTAGTCTGTATTTCTGAGGAGTCAGTGATGATATCCCGTATATCATTTTTTATTGTATCTGTTTCATTCTTCTCTATTTTTTTCTTCATTTTAGTATAGCTAGGATTAAGTTTCTTCAAAAACAAGCTCCTTGATTTACTGATTAATTAAGTGTTTTTCATGCCTCTATCTTTTTCAGTTCTGCTCTGACCTTAGTTATTTATTGAATTCTGCTGGCTTTTGGATTCACTTCCTCTTGCTATTTTAGTTCTTTTAATTGTGATATTATGGTGTCGATTTGAATTCTTTCTAGCTTTCTGATATGGGCATTTAGTGCTCTAAATTTACCGCTTAACACTGCTTTAGCTGTGTCCCAGTGTCTGGAATGTTATCTCTTTGTTCTCTTTGGTTTCAAATAACTTCATAATTTCTGCCTTATTTATCCAAGTATCATTCAGTAATAGGTTGCTTAATTTTCATGTATTTGTGCAATCTGGAGTGAGTTTCTTAATCCTGAGTTATGTCCCTTTTATGCCAACTTTGCTGGGGGTTTTAATCACAAAGGGATATTGGGTTTTGTCAAATGCTTTTATCTGTGTCTATTGAGAAGATAATATGATTCTTGTTTTTAATTATGTTTATGTGGTAAATCACATTGGTTGAGGGTTAAAGCATCCCTGCATCCTGGCATAATATCTACATGATCATGGTAGATTATCTTTTTGATATATTGTTGAATTCAATCAGCTATAATGTTTGGTTAAGGATTGTCACATCTATATTAATCAGAGATATTGATCTGTAGTTTTATGTTGTTGCTATATTCTTTCCTGGTTTTGGTAACAAGATGATACTGGCTTTCTTTTGTGGAATATTATCAATAGATTTAAAGCATTTTGTTTGTTTGTTTGTTTTGGAATCCTAATAGAATTCAGTGGTGAATCTATCTAGTCCTGGCCTTTGTTCAAAATTTTTAATTTTTAAAAATTTTTAAATTTTTAAATTTAAATTTTTAAAAAGTAATTTTTAAATAACTTTTTCAATCTCACTTCTTGTTATTGGTCTGCTAAGAGTTTCTAATTCTTACTGTTTTATGCTAAGAGGGTTGTATATTTTCAGGAATGTTTTCTTTTTTTTTTTCTTTTTTTTTTCTTTTTTTTGAGAGGGAGTCTCGCTGTCGCCCAGGCAGGGGTGCAGTGGTGTCATCTCGGCTCACTGCAGCTCTGCCCCCAGGTTCACACCATTCTCCTGCCTCAGCCTCCCAAGTAGCTGAGACTACAGGCACCCACAAACTTGCCCGGCTAATTTTTTGTATTTTTAGTAGAGACGGGGTTTCACCATGTTAGCCCAGATGGTCTCGATCTCCCAAACTCCTGAGCTGCCTGCCTTGGCCTCCCAAAGTGCTGAGATTACAGGCATGAGCCACTGCACCAGGCCTTTTTCAGGAATTTTTTCATTTCTTCTAGGTTTTTTAGCTCATGTATGTAAAAGTGTTGATAGTAGTTTTGAAAAATCTTTTGTATTTCTGTGGTGTCACTTGTAATATCTCTCATTTTGTTTCTAATTATTTGGACCTTCTCTCTTCTTGGTTAATATTGCCAATGGTCTATCAATTTTATTTATCTTTAAAAAACAGCTTTTTGTTTCATTTATCTTTTGCATATTTTTGTTTCAGTTTCACTTAGCTCCTCTCTGATCTCAGTTATTTCCTTTCTTCTGCTGAGTTTTGGATTGGTTTCTTCTTTCTCTAGCTCCTTGAGATGTGATCTTAGATTGCCTATTTGTGCTCGTTCAGTCTTTTTTATTATAAGGGTTTAAAGCTATAAACTTTCCTCTCAGCAGCCACTTTGCTGTATCCTGGAGGTTTTGATAGGTTTTTTTCACCATTATTTTTCAGTGCAAAAATTTTTTAGTGTTTATCTTGATTTCATTTTTGATCCAATGATGATTCAGGAGCAGGTTATTTAATTTATATTTATTTACAAGATTCTGAAGGTTCCTTTTGGAACCTTCAAATGTTTCTTTTTTTTTTTTTTAAGGCTGAGTTTCACTTTTGTTGCCCAGGCTGAATTTCAGTGTTGTGATCTTGGCTCACTTCAACCTCCGTCTCCTGGGTTCACGTAATTCTCCTGCCTCAGCCTCCTGAGTAGTTGGAATTACAGGCATGCACCACCATGCCCAACTAATTTTGCATTTTTGTAGAGACAAGGTTTATTCATGTTGATTAGGCTGGTCTCAAACTCCCAACATCAGGTGATCTACCCATCTCAGCCTCCCAAATTTCTGGGATTACAGGCATGAGCCATTGCACCTGGCCTTGAGTTGATTTTTAATTGTATTCCAGTGTTTTCTGAGAGAGTATTTGATATAATTTCAATTTTCTTAAATTTATTGAGGCTTGTTCTGGTGTATCATATGGTTTATCTTAGAGTAAGTGCCATCTGCTAAGGAATAGAATGTATATTCTGTAGTCATTGGGTAGAATGTTCTTTAAATACCTGTTAATTCTACTTGCCCTAGGTTAGAGTTTAAATCCCCTATTTCTTTGCTGATTTTCTGTCTTGATAGCCTGTACAGTGCTGTAGCTACAGTATTTAACTCCCACATTATTTCAGTGTTGCTATTTTATTTCTTAATTTACTAGTAATTGTTTTATAAATTTGGGAGTCCCAGTGTTAGGTGCATATATATTTAGGATTATAATATTTTTCTGTTGGACAAGGCCTTTTATCATAATATAATAATTCACTGTCTTATTTAACTGATATTACTTTAAAGTTTGCTGTGTCTAAATTAAGAATAGCTACTTTTGCTCAATTTTGCTGTCCATTTGCATTTTTTTTTTCACCCATTTACTTTCTGTGAGCCCTTATGAGTTAGGTGAGTTTCTTGAAGATAGCTGATACTTGACTGGTGAATTCTCATTTATTCTGCTATTCTCTATTTTCTAAGTATAGCATTTAGTCCATTCCCACTTGACATTAGTATTGAAATGTGAGATACTCTTCCATTCATTGTGCTGTTAGTTGCCTGAATATCTCTTCTTTAATTTTTATTTTTATAAGTCCTATATGATTTATGATGTAAATATGCCCTGTTTTGATGCATTTCTAGGATTTGTTTGAAGATGTAGAGTTTTTTTTTTGTGGGGGAGGGAGTTTCTTTAAGTGCTGGCTTGATAGTGGTGAACTCACTCGTCATTGGTTTGTCTAAAAAATAGTGTATGTTCCCTTTATTTATGAAGCTCAGTTTCATTGGATATGAAATTTTTGGCTGATAATTGCTTCATTTAAGGAGGCTAAAAATAAACCCCAATTCCTTCCAGCTTGTGGGGTTACTGCTGAAAAATCTGCTGTTCATCTAATAGGCAATTCTTTATAAATTATCCAGCGCCTTTACTTCACAGCTATTATGATTCTTTCCTTCCTCTTGACTTTAGAAAGCCTAATGATGATGTGTCTTGGTGATGATATTTTTGCAACAAATTTCTCAGGTGTTCTTTGAGCTTCTTGTATTTGGGTGTCTACACCTCCAGCAAGGCTAGAAATTTTTTCTGAATTATTATTTCCTCAAATACATTTTCTAAAATCTTAGATTTATCTTCTTCCTCAGAAATGCCAATTATTCTTAGGTTTAATTATTTAGCATAATCCCAAATATCATGGAGGCTTTGTTCATTTTTTTTTTTGGTCTTTTTTAGATTGGATTAATTCAAAACCCTTTCTTTGAGGCCTGAGGTTTTTTTTATACTTGTTTGATTCTATTGCTGAGACTTTCCAGTCCTTTTTGCATTTTTCTAAGTGTGTCCTTTATTTCTTGAAATTGTAATTTTTTAATGCTATTTCCTGACAATTTATTTTCTTTGGTGGCCCCGTGATTACTTTAATAATCAAATGTTTCAAATTCTTCTTCAGACAATTCAGGGATTTTTTTCTTAGTTTGGATATACTGCTGGTGAGCTTGTGTGATATTCTGTGGATGTTAAAGAACGTTGTTTTGTCAAATTACCAGAGTTACTTTTTTGGTTTCTTCTCCTTTGGATAGGGTATTTCAGAGAAAAAGATCTGGAGCTTATTGCTGCTGTTCAGATTCTTTTCTTCCTTGGGGTTCTCTCGATGTAGTACTCTGCCCCTCTTACTAGAGATGCAGCTTTCTCTGAGCTCAACTGTAGTGATTTTTATTTTTCTTCAGGATCTAGCCACTCAGCAAGCTAACAAGCTCCACACTGATACTAAAGTGCAGAGTCCTATGATGTGAACCATATTGAGGTCTCTTAGCCATGGATACCAGCACTTGCACCAGTGGAGGTGAAAGGGAAGTACAATGGGCTTTGTGGGGGTACTTAATTGTAGTTTTTAATGCACTAGTTTAGTGCTGGTTGACATCCTTTCAGAATTTGGTGCTTTCAAGAAGAGAGCACTAGCTGTGGTAAGTATAGAAAGGATCAGACAGTGGATGGACCACCAGAACTCTCAACAGAATAAGACCTTTGTCCTCAGATACAATGTTACAAGCTTGGATAGAGAAGCACCATCAGGTGGAGGAAGGGTTAGGTGAGTCTGAGCTCAGACTCCCTTCTGGAAGGTCTTGCTTCAGCTGCTATAGGGATGTGGATCTGGTTTTCAGGTCAGTGGAGTTTATGTTCCCAGGAGGTTTATGTCTGCATCTGTTGTGTCATTCAGGTTTTCAGAGATGTGGAGAAAATTCAGCAGTTACAGGCCTCACTCAGCTTCCACACAACCCAAAAATCCAGTTTCACTCCCACAGTGTTCTCTCTACAGCACTGAGTTTGTTTCCAGACAATGAGCCAGCAGGGCTGAGAACTTGTACCAGGCTACTGAGAAAGCAAACATGACATTCCCACCTCCCTGCCTGTCAAGTCTGCCCACTGGATTAATTTCTTCCTCGAGTTCTGACCGGAAGACTTCATATGTGATTGTAATTGTTTAAAATTTCAGTTGGAAGTTCCTTTCTTCTTGTAGTCTTTTTCCAGTTCCTCTGGCAGCCACCATGAAGACCCCAGGGAGAAAATTATGAAATGACTTTCCTGGGAACCCAGAGAACTCAAAGGGCTTTTACCACTGCCTCCTCTACCCAGATATTTTGCTTGGCTGTCTAAATTAACTCAGCTTCAGGTGAGGTCCAATTCTACTATCCTGATCTCGACCTTTAGGTTCCCTAGTGGGGTGTGTTTTCAGGGGCAAATGATCCCACTCTCCCACTTCCACAATTTGGACACTCTCAGTATTTGGATTGTCCCCAGGTACTGCAGGAGTAATTTTTTTTTTTTTTTTTTTGTCAAAGAGTCTCTGTACTATCTCAGTTTTCCTGGTATATTTCTGCAGTAGTTATTGAAATAAGAGTTCACAGTACAAGTCTCCACCTGCTGCTCTATCTGTCCCAGCTGGAGCTGCAGTTTAGTCCCACCTTCTGTCTACTATTTTTTTTCTGATATCTTCCACAAAAAAAAACCCTTTTCCTTTATTAATGTTTGTTATTCTTTGATTCATTTTATGTTTATGAGTTTTGATCTGAACTTTATTAGTTTTTTTCTTTTACTAATTTTTTGTTTGACTTGCTCTTGCTTGTTTAGTCTTTTAAATTCATCAGTAGTTAATTTATTTAATTTTTTCTTCTTTATTTGAGGTAGACACATAAATTTTTTTCTTAGTACTGCTTACACTGTACTTTATAGATTTTGGTATCTTGTGTCTCTTTCATTATATGTTTCAAGTCTTTTAAAATTTATCTTAATTTCTTTATTAACTCAGTTATACAGGACCATATTGTTTAATTTCTACATTTGCATATATTCCCAAAATTCATCATGTTATTTGTTTCTAGTTAGATTGTATTGTGGTCAAAGAAGATACTTTATATTATTTAAAGTTTTCAAATGTTTTCTTAACTTTTTAGAAGCTAATATACAGACATATGACTTGTATTGTGACCTAACATAGATTATACTAATATATGATACTTGTGCTTGGTAAAAGATGGTATTCTGCAATCATTAAATAAAATCTCCTCTAAAGATCTACTAAGACCATTTTGTTTATAGTGCAAACTAAGCTCAGTGTTTCTTTGTTAATTATCTGTCTGGAAAATATTTCCAATGCTGAAAGGTGGAGAACGAAGTCTCCAGCTCTTATTATACTCAGATCTATTTTTCTCCTTGACTGTAATCTGGGTGTTCCAGTATTGGGTGCCTATGTTTTTACAATAATTTTTTTCTCCCAAAATAGATTCTCATATTATTATATTACCATGTTAATCTCTATTCTTCCAATTTTTATCATGAAGTATATATTGTTTCATGCACATATAGCTACTCCTGCTTTCTTTGTATTTGGTTTTAGATATTTTGCTTTGGATACCTATTTTCATTCCTTTATTTTCAGTCTATGCATATAATATATGTGATACATATTTCTGTAACACATAGAATATTGAGTTTTGTTTCTTTATTCATTCAGCTACTCCAAGTATTTTTATTGGAGAGTTTACTATATTTACATGAATATTATGTTATTTGCAAGTAAAAAGTTACTTTTTAAATATTATTATTTAATTTTTGTGGTCTCTTTCTGCTTTTATTTCTAACTTCCTTTTAGTAAAGATAAAAAATAATTTCTCATGATATGATTAAATTTTCTGCTTTTCATTTTTGGGCATCTGTTGTATGTTTTTCAATTCAAGCATATCATAGGGGTTGTAAATACTATGTTATAACTCATTATTTTAAACTCATGGCCACTGAACACTGATTGTGTAAACATACAAACATACAAAATGTAAACTAAAGAAACTACATTTGAATTTAATCTCTCCAATTTTTAATCTTTATTTGTTTCTCTTTATGTTTTATCATACTATTTCTTGGCATGTTGCTGTAGTTATCATTTTAGATTGGTTTATTATTTACATTTTCTACTAAAGATATGAATAATGTACATACAACAATTACAGTGTTTGAATGTTCTGTATTTTTTGAATGCTTATTATTATCAATAAATCTCACACATTTAGACAATTTCTCTTCTCATTTATAATTTTTTATACAAAAATTGCCTATGGTACTTCTAACAGGACAAGTCAGGTGTTGATAAAAATCCCTTATCTTTTGTATCTTTTAATAGGCCTTTATTGCTCTTTCATGTTTGAAGGATATTTTTCACCAGGTGTACTATTCTGTTTATACAATAACACAAATAGTCTCAAAATTAAAAAAAAGAAGAAGAAAAACCTATCAAGCAAATGGAAAACAGAAAAACAGGGGTTGCAATCATAGTTTCTGACAAAACAGACTTTCAGCAAACAAAGATAAAAAAAAGACAAATAATGGCATTTTCTAATGGTAAAGATTTTGATTCAACAAGAGGATCTATCATATATATGCACCCAACACAAGAACACCCTGGATTATAAAGTGAGCTCCTAGAAACCATCAAAGATGCTTAACCTCCCATACTACAATAGTAGAAAACTTTAACACCTCGCAGACAATATTGCACAAATCATCAGACAAATCATTAGATATAACTCTTGTATATATGCACCCAACACAGGAACACCCAGGATTTCAAAGTGAGCTCCTAGAAACTATCAAAGATACTTAAACTGCCACACTACAATAGTGGAAAACTTTAACACCTCACTGACAATATTAGACGAATCATCAGGATTAAAAATTAAAAATTTTACTCAAGAACTGAACACAGTGCTAAATCAAATGGACCTGATAGACATCTACATAACTCTTTACACAAAAGGAACAGATCATACGTTATTCTCATCACTACATGGTACATAATTTAAAAATGATCACATAATCAAAAGTAAAACATTCCTTAGCAAATGCAAAAGAATTGAAACTGTAACAATCTCTCAAACCACAATGCAATCCAATTAGAAATCAAGACAAAGAAATTCATTGAAAACTATGCAATTATATGGATATTGAATAACTTGCTCCTCAATGGCTTGTGAATGAATAATAAAATTAGGGCAGAAATTATGAAGTTATTTTAAACTAATGAGAACAAAGTTACCAATACTAGAATCTCTGGGACACAAGTAATGCAGTTTTAAAAGAAAAATTTATAGCACTAAATGCTTATATCAAAATTTAGAAAAGTCTTAATCTAACAATAAATTATTATAACTAAAATAATTAAAGAACTAAAAGCAAACAATTCCCAAATCTGGCAGAAATAAGCAAAGTCAGAGCTGAATTGACAGAGATAAAAAAAAATATTCAAAATGTAAACAAATGTAGGAGTTTAAAAAAATAATAAAATAACCCACTTTCTAGATTAATAAGCAAAAATGAGATGATTTAAATAAACAAAATTAGAAAACAAACCAAAGTGGATATTACCACTGACTTCAGAAAAATACAAAGAATTGTAAGAAAATATTATGAATATGTCTGTACATATAAATTAGAAAATATACAAGAAGAAATTCATAAATTCTTTGGACACATACATCCTCTGAAGACTAAGACAGAAAGAAATTTAAATCCTAAACAAAGCAATAATGAGCTCTGAAGTTGAATCTGTAGTAGTTAATCTACGAACTAGTAAAAGCTCAGAACTAGAGTATTCACAGGTGAATTCTACCAGCTGTACAAAGAAGTTCTGGTATTATTCCTGCTGAAACTATTTCAAATAATTGAGGAGGAGGGACTTCTTCCCTGACTCCTTGTTGGTCAGTATTATCTTCATAAAACCTTGCAGATACACACAACCTCCCAGGCACACTCTCATACACACACACACACACACACACACACAGATGTCAGGCCAGTATCCTTGATGAACAGTGATGAAATAACAGTTATCAAAATACCAGCAAACTGAATCAAGTAGAAAACCAACAGAATGATTAACAGTGACTGGGTAGTTTTTATCTCTGGAATGAAAAATTTATTCAACATATACAAATAAATATGACTAATCACATACCCAGAACTAAAATGTGATTATCTCTATAGATGCAGAATAAACTTTCATTAAAATCAACACCTCTTTTTGTATTAAAAACTCACAATAAACTAGGTATTAAAGAAATATATCTCAAAATAGTAAGACCTACATATGACAAACCCAAAGCCAAACTCACCCTCAACTGTCAAAAGCTGTATGCATTCTTCCTTGAAAACCACTACAGGAGAATGCTGTCTTTCATCTCTCCTATTTAACATAGCATTGAATTTCCTGTCCAGAGCAGTCAGGAAGGAGGAATAAATAAAGTGCTCTCAAATGGAAAAAGAAGAAATCATACTATTCCCCTTTGCAAACAACATGATTCTATATGTGAATAACCCTATAGATTTAACCCCAAATATCCTAAAGTTAATAAACAACTTCAGCAAAGTCTAATAATACAAATTTAATGTGAAAAAGTTGCTAACATTCCTGATTACAAATAGCAACTAAGCAGAGAGCTAAATCAGGTACACAATATTATTTACAATTGCCACACACACACAAAAAAAACCTATGAATAGTTCTAGCCAGGGAGGGGAAATATCTCCATAGAAAGAACTACAAAACACTGGTCAAAAGAACAAGGCAGAACACAAACAATTGGAGTGTATTTCATGTTCATGGATAGAAAAACAAAATTAGTTTTTTTGTGTGTGTTATATTTTTGAGATGGAGTCTCACTCTGTCAACAGGCTGGAGTGCAGTGGCACAATCTCGGCTCACTGCAACCTCTGTCTCCTGTGTTCAAGTGATTCTCCTGCCTCAGCATCATGAGTAGCTGAGACTATAGGCACCCACTACAATGCCCAGCTAATTTTTGGTATTTTCAGTAGAAATGGGGTTTCACCATGTTGGCCAGGATGGTCTCGATCTCTTGACCTTGTTATCCACCTGCCTCAGCATCCCAAATTGCTGGGATTACAGGCATAAGCCATCACACCTGGCTTGAAATCAGTATTATTAAAATGGCCATACTGCCCACAGCAATTCACAGATTCAGTACTATTTTATTAAACTACTATTGGCATTCTTTATAAAACTAGAAGAAAAACTATTTAATTTTTTTGTTTGTGGAAACCAAAAAAAAAGGCCAACTACCCAAGGCAATCCTAAGCATACAGAACAAAGCTGAAGGCATCATGGTACCAAACTTCAAACATACTACATGGTTACAGTAGTAAAAACCACATGGTGCTGATATCAACAAAGACACAGAAATAAATTAAACGGTATAGACAGCACAGAAACAAAGCTGAGCACATATAACTATCTGATCTTTGACAAAGCTGTCAAAAACAAGCAATGTATAAAGGATTCTTTATTTAAGAAATCATGCTGAGATAACTGGTTAGCCCTATTCAAAAGATTGAAACTAGACACATTCTTACATTATATACAATCATTAACTGAGGATAATTAAAGACTTCAATGTACAGTCATAAACTGTAAATACCTTGAAAGGCAACCTATGCAGTATCATTCTGGAATTGTGAACTGCTAAAGATTTTATGATGAAGACACCAAAAGCAATTGCAACAGAAGCAAAATTGATGAATTAGATCTAATTAAACTTGAGAACTTCTACCCATAAAAATAACTTATCAATAGAATGAACAGAGAACTTATAGAATGGGAGAAAAAAATTACAAACTATGTAGCTGACAAAAGTTTAATATTAAGCATCTATAAGAATCTTAAATTTACAATAAAAAATAATCTTATAAAAGTTGTCATCAAAGAACATGAAATGGACAGTTTTTGAAAAAGAAATATATACAAACAACAAACTTTTTTTTTTTAAAAAAAAGCTCATCACTGATTATTAGAGAAGTGTAGATTAAAACCACAATGAGATGCCACCTCACATCAATCAGAATGTCTATTATTAAGAAGTCAAAAAAATTAAAAAAAAAGATGCTGGCAAGTTTACAGAGAAAAAGGATGACTTGGCTGAAATCTTTATCTCCAGTTAATGGTATGAAAGTGTAAAATAGCTTAGCCAATTTACAAGATATGGTGGTGATTTCTCAAAGACCTAGAACAAAAATATTATTTAACTGAGCAATCCCATTTCTGGATATATATCCAAATGAATATAAATAACCCTTTTATAAAAATACATGCACGTGTATGTTCAGTGCAGCACTATTCACAATAACAAAGAGATGGTATCAACCTAAATGCTCATCAATGGTTGACAGGATAAAAAAAGTGGAAGTGGTACATGCACATCATGGAATGTTATGCATTATGCATCATGAAAAATAATGAGATCATGTCATTTGCAGAAAAATGTTTAAGACAGGAAGCCTACCAAGAAACAATAAACCTAAATTATACCCTAGAAGACATAGAATTCAAATCTAGAAGATGTGGAATTCAAGGCTACTATGAACACCTTTACAGAGACAAACTAGAAAACCTAGAGAAGACAAATAAATTCCTGGAAATAGATGACCCTCCTAGATTAATCCAGGAAGAAATCCAAACTATAGACAGATGAACAATAAGCAGCAAGATTGAAACAGTAATTTTTAAAAAAATGAAAACATGAAAACCCCAGGATTGATGGATTCACATCTGAATTTTGTCTGATGTTCAAAAAAGAAGCGGTACCACACCAGTCCTACAGAAACAATTTCAAAATACAAAGAAGGAATCCCCTCTAAATTTTTCTGTGAAGCAAGTATTGTGTCCTAATGCTAAAACTAAGAAATGACATAATAAAAAAGTGAACTACAGACCAATATTCCTCATGAGCATGGATGCAAAATTCTCAACAAAATGCTCACTAACCAAATTGAAAAACATATTTAAAATCATAATCAAGCAAGTTTCACACAAGAGATACAGGGACGATTTAACTTTTGCAAGAAATGCGATACGCCACATAAACATAATTAAAAACAAAATTATATAATCATCCCAATAGATGCAGATAAAGAATATGACAAAATTCAGCATCACTTTATGATTAAAAGCTTCAGCAAAATTGGCAGAGACACACCTTAAGGTGATAAAAACCATCAGTGACAAACCCACACCTGAATTTATACTCAATGGGGAAAAGTTGAAAGGATTTTCCTAAAGAACTGGAACAAGACAAGAATGGCCACTTCCATCACTTTTATTCAACATAGTACAGACAGTCCCAGGCAGAGCAAACAGACAATAGAAAAAAGATAAAAGAGCATTTAAATCAGTAAAGAGAAAGTCAATGTGTTGCTATTTGCCAATTATATAATTATATACCTAGAAAACATGAAAGACCAATTTGTAAGGCTCCTAGATCTGATAAATAAATTTAGTAAAGCTTCAGAATACATAATCAATGTACTCAAATCACCAGCACTCTGATACACCAACAGCAACCAACCTGAGAAATAAATCAAGAACTCAACATGTTCTCACTCATAGGTGGAAACTGAACAATGAGAACACTTGGACACTGGAAGGGGGACATCACACACTGGGGCCTGTTGTGGGGTTAGGGGAGGGGGAGAGATAGCACTAGGAAATATACCTAATGTAAATGACCAGTTAATGGGTGTAGCACACCAACATGGCGCATGTATACATATGTAACAAACCTGCACTTTGTTCACATGTACCCTAGAACTTAAAGTATAGTAATAATAAAAAAAAAACTCAAACATTTTAACAATAGCTGTAAAAAGTAAAATACATAGGAATATACCTAACCAAGAAAATGAAAGCCCCCTGCAAGGAAAACTACAAAATAATCCTAAATATTGTTCTTCAGAGAACTAGAAATACAATCCTAAAATTTACATGGAAACAAAAAAAGAGCCTGCACAGCCAAAGCAAGACTAACCAATAAGAACAAATCTGGAGGCTGCAGTTACTGAAACAGCATGATATAGTTATAAAAACAGGGAGGCAGACAATGGAACAGCATAAAGAACCCAGAAATAAATCAAAATATTTACAGCCAACTGATTTTCAACAAGCAAACAAAAATATAAAGTGGAAAATACACCGTATTTAACTAATGGTGCTTAGATAATTGGCAAGCCACATATAAAAGAATAAAACTGGACTCTCATCTCTCACCTGACATAAAAATCAACTCAAGATGGATCAAAGCCACAAATCTAAGACCTGAAATCATAAATATTATAAATATTATAAAATACAAAATTGGAAAAACTCTTCTAGACATAGGTTTAGGCAAAGAGTTCACAACCAAGAAAACAAAAGCAAATGCAATGAAAACAAAGATACATATATGGAACTTAATTTAACTGAAAAACCTCATTCTTCATGGCAAAAGAAATAATCAGCAGAGGAAACAGACAACCCACAGAGTGGGAGAAAAATCTTACAAACTATGTATCTGACAAAGGGCTAATATCCAGAATGTACGAAGAACTCAAACAAATCAGCAAGGGTAGAAAAGTAGTGTCATTAAAAAGTTGAAAATAATTAAATTACCAATTATGAAAGGAAGATATACAAACGGCAAACAAACATTTTTTAAAAATGCTTAACATCATTAATTACCAGGGAAATTCAAATCAAAACCACAATGCAGTACCACCATACCGTGTAAGAATGGTCATAATTTTAAAATTATAGTTGTTGGCATGAACATGGTGAAAATGGAACACTTTTCCACTACTGTTGGGAATGTAAATTAGTAGAGGCACTGTGGAAAACAGTGTGTATATATCTAAAAGAACTAAAAGTGGGTCTACAATTCAGTCCAGCAATCTCACTTCTGTGTATCTGCCCAAGGGAAAAGAAGTTATCCTGAAGCAACTGAGGAATAGAAAACCAAGCATCACATGTTCTCACATATAAGTATGAGCTAAACTCTGAGGATACAAAGGAATAAGAATAATAAAATAAACCTTGGAGACTTGTGGAGTAGAATGGGAAGGGAGTGAGAAATAAAAGCGTACATGGGCTTCATGTATACTGCTTGCATGATAGGTGCACCAAAATCTCAGACATCACAAATAAAGAAAGTGTTTATGTAACCAAACACCACCTGTTTCCCAAATTTTATGGAAACAATGAAATAAATACTATCTAAACAGAAAAAAACCTTAATAAAAGACAAAAAATAGATACACACCCATAGTACCTAGTTTTAGTTTTATACCGCTGAAAAAGAACACTAAAAAGATGGAATAAAGTTTTGATTTACTGATGCCATTCCTGGCAGCAGTGGAGCAGAGTGTCTCTAGGTGCTGGGAGAGAGAGAATACAGCAGTCATGAGGCATTGAACTCATTTTTTTCTGTTAAAGCAGAAGGAAATTGAAACAAAACTCAGTTGAAGTCACCCCCACAAGAAGTATTTATACCAGCAATAGTGTTGTGGGATATTTGGGGTGTCAGTATTTTGACCAAAATCATCTGTGGCTCATGGCAACTTTGCCCAAGTTTTGCTTGGGTCTTCTGGGTTCATTGCTCTCTCAGCCTGGCAGGTTGCACTTGGATCCTGCTACCAGCCTAGATCTCATGCTTTCCAAGATCAAGTCAGATATGGAGAAGTGATGAGATTGTGATTGAACATAAGGTCTGGCCACTGCACAGAGACAGACATGCCAGCTGTTGCTCTGAGACAAGCATTTCCAAGTTCTGTCATGAGCACTGGCTCACTGACAGGCTGCAGCTATACCTGGAACACCACAGGCAGCTTACCTGACAGGCATCAGGGAATGCAGTGGTGCCTGGAAGGTTGGAGACACTAGGAACTACAGGGGCACAAAAAGGGCATCACAGCCCTGGCTCAGGAAGCTCTGATATCTATGTTCCTTGAAAGGCCACACCTCTTCTCTCCTTCTCTTCATCAGTAATGTGGTGAGCATGGAACATGTTTTAGCCCTTTTTGTGCCACAGCTTTTTCAGCCTGGCCATTTAGTGGGTCTCAATTTCTTGTCCTGAAACCAGGAAGAATGAGCTATGCAGACAAGTGAAGAGTGCACCATATGAAGAGCTTTGTTAAGCAATTGAACATTTCAAAGGAGACCCACAGTGAGCAGCTCCTCTCCATAGTCAGTTTTTCCTGATAGCTATTCCTTTCTCAGCAGAAAAGGTAGCTCCTCTCTGCAGCTGGTCATGTGGCATTTATTCAGCTTTCAGCAGAGAGTAGGTTCTCTCTGCAGCTGGTTGTCTCATTGACTTCTCAGCTCTTAGCAAAGAGGAGAGCCTGAGGTGGCAGTTCTTCTCTGCAGCTGGTCATCTCAACATCTACCCATTGTCTGTCTGTTCACTGCTCAAATCTGGTTGATTACAAGGTTTATATTAACCTCAGAGGGGAGGATGTGTATGGTGATTGGCCCATGGTTGGCCATGGGTGGGCCCAGAAAAAATTATGACAAATTTCTCTTCCAGTTCATGGAATTAGTGGTCCATCCCTCAGGAATCAGGCCCTCCCTGGTTTGAAGATGAGGTTTAAGCAGGGACTAGCCCCTTCCACCAAGGAACCTGTCTGCCTCCTGTCAATCTTATGGTTCCCAGGCTGTTTATGCTAAGTGGTTCCTGCAGGTCAACACTAGACTGTCTTAAGACCCCCATTTGCCCCCCTCTAAAGTTTGTTGGCACACAATGTCTAGAAGAGGCACAGACAGCAGGAAGCTGACATGTCAGCACTGCCCTGATTATGTAAACCCCAAGCCAGACTGTGACAGCACACAGGCTACTTCCAACTTTGCTACAAGATTAGAGCAGGTGCCAACAGTAAGGAGAAGCCAGGCTGTGAGAGCAGGCACTTCAGAGCCTGCAGGGAATGGGGCGTCAGCAAGCCTTTACATGACCATGAGATTGCAGAGATATCTGGGCCCACAACCCCTGCAGGACAGCTGCAGCTGCATCTGGGGATGCTCTGCCATGCCAACTCAGAAGTAGAGAGGGTCTCACTTTTCCCAGCTCTCACTGGCTGGGAAATGCAGTCCTGGCTGCTCCTCATTATAGCCTGGGGCAGGGGCTGTAGGTCCTTGCTGGTTCCTTCTCTGCTTGCTTCTCCATGCCCAACCACACTGCTCTCCAGCTGGTGTCTGGCTTGTCATGGTGGCCCCTAAGATGACAGGCCCTGAGGGGCTCCCAAGGGTATGCTTTGGGGACTATCTGACACCACCTGTGTTGCAGCAGTGGAAGAGAGTAATGATGTGGGGCCAGGGTCCAGAGTGGCAAAGTCTCTGGTCTTGGGACTGGGTCTCACCCAGCAATGAAAGTATAGAGGTGATACGGGAGATGGCCTGGGGGATACAGGGCACAGGGGACATGGGCACAGGGGTTCCTCTGCCATTGTTGCTGCTCACAACTCCCTTCTGCAGTCTGTGTAATGGCAGTGGTCAATCTGGATGTCCCACAGCTGCCATCAATAACAACAGGAAAATCATTGATCCCAGGAGTCAGAACTTGAGATTCCACAAACCTGACCACCCAGGTATAGAGTGCTTTGTGTCTCCAAGTAATCTTAAAAGGCATTCTATGTCATTAGAACTGCAATTCTTAGGTTAATTCTAGTTCTGACCTAGGCTCAGAGATACTGAACTGTTGAATAGGTGGGTGGGTGTGTCATGTCATGCCAAAAAAATGTTGTCATTACCCCTCCCCTAATCTCAGGCTGCACATCTCATGGCAAAAACAAAACAAAACAAAAACATACAAACAAACAAAAAACCCACTTTCCTTCTTCATAAAGAAAGGAAAGAAAAAAAGTGGAGAAGCTTGATATTGCAACTTGGATACACATGCTAAACCACAGCAGGATATAAAATTTATCAGGTCATGGGGCCCTAAATTCTAAATGACATTTTAGACACACTCTGGACCAGAATAAAACCAGATGCCTTAAAAAAAAAAAAGGACATTATCCTGGCAGAGTTTATTACCACTCACTGAAGTACCTTCGGACCCTGAATAACCAACCAGCAGTGATACCCAGGTACTACACTGAAAGGTTTTAAAGAGTCTCTGAACCTTGCTAGCTTGAGAAGAGACATAGAAAATTACCAACTGTGGTGGATATGTAGCAAAACTTCTTCTGGTTGAAAAAATTAGGAAAAAGTAAAGAGAGTTTTGTCTTCTTAGGTACCAGCAAACCCACATGGGGTGGAGGGGTAGAACACCAAGTAGGTTCTTGGGATCCCATAATCCAGAATTTGACTTTTGGATAGCATTTCTGGACTTGCCCTGCCAGAGAAAAGCCCTGATAAGTGAGTTCCAGGCCAGGAAGCCTTCCATGAACACACAGAGTTAAGCAATACACATGGGGCATTTCAGAAGGTGTAAGGATGAGTGGGAAGAAGATCAAGAAAAATAACTAATGGGTACTAGGCTTAATGCCTGAATGATAAAATAACCTGTACAACAAACAGTCATATCACAAGTTTACCTACATAAAAAATCTGCATTTGTTACATCCCTGACCTTAAAATAATAGTTTTTAAAAAAATCAAATTATAAGGGAATATTGTCAGTAATCTTTCAGTAGTCTTTTTGGGTTGAGGTGGTAGTGGTTACAGGATAAGGGCCTTCTGCCTTTAGAAAGAGGAGAAAAGAGTGGGGAAAAAAACCATCTCATATGGCTTGAGTTCTAGCTCATCTGCAATACAATAGAACACCAGTTAGAGTTCTGATGTTTTCAATTCTAGTTACAGATTCCCGTACAGCATTTCTAAATGCACGTGGAACATGGGTCATTTTACCATGCGGAAGCAAAGCACACAGGCCTTGCTGTTTTGCCACTAGCTAATTGTAGAGCCACAAAGTCCAGGGTCAACATGGGTGATAGCCCATGAGTGAGACCCAGTGCTGAGCTGGCTTCAGTTCTGACCTAGTGTAGTCATAGCAGTGTTGGCTACAGAAGTTCTTTTTTCTCTTCACCTCCACTGCTATGGAAAACAATGTGGAGTTTCCTTAAGGAACTATCATTTGATCCAGCAATCCCACTACTGGGTTTCAACAGGAAGATGAGGAAAAACCTGGGACTTCCCAAAGATATTTAAATTATTGTGACCAAAATGTGATAGTGACACAAACAATGATCCAGGCTAAGAATGTGTCAGATGAAGAAGAGTAACTTACTGGAAACTGAAGAAAAGCTCACCTTTGTTACACATTATTAGGAAAGGGGTTGGAGGCCTTGTGCACTTGAGAGTGATAATTTAGGGTATCTGGAGAAATACATTTCTAAAACAGCAAAGCATTCACATGTGGCCAGCTGCTTCCAGCAGCTTAAGTTTATATTATTTAGCAAAGAAATAATGTAAAACTGAAAGTTATATTTAAAAGAAAACCACAGAATAGAAATTTGAAAAACTTTTAGCTGGCATGTGGTAGAAAAAAGAAAAAAGAAATAACATTTCCTGGAGAGAGATTTAAGCTGTTGTAAAAATTTACATAAGTTAAGAAGTTAAAGAAGACAAATGTTGACAGACAAAATAATGAGGAAAATGCCTCAAAGACATTTCAGAGACCTTAGTGGCAGTTTCTCTCATCATAGACCAAGATACTGAGGAGGACAGAATGATGTTATTGACCAGGAGAAGGGTGCTGCTGCTCTGTGTAGCCTCAGGACACTACTCTGTGCATCCCAGCTGCTCCAGTTCCAACCTCTGCTCAAAGTGCAAAAGGTACATCTTGGAGCCACTGCTTCAGAAGGTAAAGGACAAAATAAGCCTTGATAGATTTGACACAGTGTAAAGCTTGTGGGTACAGAGAGTACAAGAGTTGAAGCTTGAGATCCTCTGCCTAGATTTCAAAGGATATATATGGAAAAGCCTGAATGTCTAGGCAGAAATATGCTGCAGGGCCAGAGCCCTTATGGAGAACCTCTACTAGGGCAGTGCAGAAAGAAAATGTGGGGTTCACCATTTATGTAAAAAATTACATAATTATGTACAAAATTTTATGTACAAAAATTAACATAAGGTGGATTTAAAAACTTGAATGTAAAACATAAAGCTATAGAGACTCTAGAAGAAAACCTAGGAAATACTATTATGCATATCAGCTCTAGTAAATACTTCATGATGCAGACTCCAAAAACAATGGCCATAAATGAAAAAAATGGCAAGTTTGTCCAATTAAACAGCTTCTGCACCATAAAATAAATGGAGTAAACAGTGTAGAGGATACAAAAACATATTTGCAAACTATGCATCCAGCAAAGCTATAATACCCAGAATCTAGAAGAAACTTACAAAGCAAAAACCAAAAAACCTCATTTTAAAAAGGAGACAAAGGACATGAACACACCCTTCTCAAAAGATGACATCTGGATGGCAAATGAACATATATTTAAAAAGTCAAATTTGTTAATAATTAAATGCAAATCAAAACTGCAATCTGATGCCATCTCACAAGTCAGAATGGCTATTATTAAAAGTCAGGGGAGTGAAGAAAGATGGCAGACTAGAAGCAGCTACACTGCATGGCTCTCACAGAGGGGGAAAAAAAGGGTGACTAAATAATGCACCTTCAACTGAAACATCCAGGCACTCTCATTGGGATTGATCAGGGAAATGTCTTGTCCCATGGAAAATGGAGAGAAGCAGGGAAGGGCGATGGCCACCCAGGAGCAACATGGAGGAAAGGAAATCCCCCACCCCCAGCCAGAGAACTGATGAGTAAATGTGTGACCACAGGAAACCAACCTTCTTCCACAGATCTCTTAAACAATCAGATCAGCAGATACCACTGTGAACCAGGGCCTTGGGCCTGACACATATAGCTGCATAGAATCTCACTAGAGCTGTTTCTCAGGCATGAACAGAGATCCAGGGAATTTATGTAATCAGGGTCCGAGATCCATGACTAAGGTGACTGCAAGGTGAGGTGGCAGGACTGTGAATACCCATAGGAAATAAGCTAAATCCAAGGGGCCAAGCAGCTTTGGTCTGAGGTTCTCACTTCCACAGCACCTCAAATAATAAGGCTGACTTGCAATGCCAGCCAGCCACAGTCAATAATGTAACACCAACCTGAAACAGGATGGAGATCCCAGAGGAAGGTGGTGGCTGTTTGCACAACTCAGCAATTTCAGTCTGTGGTTTTGGAGAGTACAAATTGTTTGGGTGCAGAAGTGCTCCCCCAGCACAGATCAGCTGCTCTACCAAAACATGGCCAGACTGCTTCTTTAAACAGGACCTTTATCCATTCCTCCTCACTGGGTGAGACCTCCCAAGCAGGGACTCCAGCCACACGTGCTTGTATTCTATAGACAACAGATTTCTAACTTCTCCCTAAGGCAAAGTGCCTGGAGGAGTGGCTGGCTGCCAACTTTGCTGTTTGGATGGCTCAGGTATTCCAGTCTGTGGGCTTAGGAAAGTCCAAACTGAGTGAGGAAGAGACCCCCACACTAGCACAGCACAGCTGCTATACAAAAATGGCCAGACTGCTGCTTCAAGTTTGACCCCAATCCATTTCTCCTCCCTGGATAAGGCCTCCAAACCAAGACCTCTAGCCACCTCCTACAGGTGCATTTCAGTAATCAAAAACTTCATACTCCCATGGATTGTACTCACAGAGGAAGGTTTGTATTGCTTTCTTTGCTGTTTCATAGCCTTCACTGGTGAAAACTCCAGGTACTGAAAAAGATATGGTGACTAGGGTCTGGAGCAGACCCAGCAAACTGCAGCAGTCATACAGAAAAGTGGGCAGACTGTCAGACCTCTGAGCCAAGCTAAGCCATTGCATCCCCTGTGACTTGCACATATACACCTAGATGTCCTGAAGTAACTAAAGAATCACAAAAGACATGAAAGTGACTTGCCCTGACTTAACTGATGACATCTACCACAAAAGAAGTGTAAATGGCCAGTCCTTGCCTTAACTGATGACATTATATCACAAAAGAAGTGAAAATGGTCAGTCCTTGCCTTAAGTGATGACATTACCTTGTGAAAGTCCTTTTCCTGGCTCATCCTGGCTCAAAAATTTCCCCCACTGAGCACCTTGCCACCCCCACTCCTGCCTTCCAGAGAACAAACCACCTTTGACTGTAATTTTCCTTTACCTACCCAAATCTTATAAAACAGCCTCACCCCCATCTCCCTTCACTGACTCTCTTTTTGGACTCAGCCCACCTGCACACAGGTGATTAAAAACTTTATTGCTCACACAAAGTCTGTTTAGTGGTCTTTTCACATGGACGTGCATGAAATTTGGTGCTGTGACTCAGATCATGGGATCTCCCTTGGGAGATCAATCCCCTGTCCTCCTGCTCTTTGCTCCATAAGAAAGGTCCACCTACGAACCCAGGTCCTCAGACTGACCAGCCCAAGAAACATCTCACCAATTTCAAATCCAGTAAGTGACCTCTTTTTACTCTCTTCTCCTACCTCCCTCACTATCCCTCAGCCTCTTTCTCTTTTCAATCTTGGTACCACACTTCAATCTCTCCCTACTCTTAATTTCACTTCCTTTCATTTTCTGGTAGAGACAAAGGAGACATGTTTTATCCATGGATCCAAAACACTGGCATCAGTCACAGACTAGGGGAGGCAGCTTTCCCTTGGGGTTTAATCATTTCAGGGATGCCTCTCTGATTATTCATCCAGGTTTCAGTGGTGTCAGACCACACAGGGATGCCTGCCTTGGTCCTTCACCCTCAGTGTCAAGTCCAGCTTTTCTGGGGGAGAGGCAAGTACCCCAACCCCTTCTCTCCATTTCTCTACCCCTTCTCCATTTTTCTGGGGGAGGGGCAAGAACCCCTCAACCCCTTCTGCTTCACCCTTAGTGGCAAGTTCTGCTTTTCTAGGGGGGCAAGAACCCCCAATCCCTTATTTCTGCTCCCTGACCTCTTATCTCTGCAACCCAATCCCTTATTTCCATGCCCCAACCTCTTATCTCTGCACCCCAATCCCTTTTTTCCATGCCCCAACCTCTTATCTCTACTGCTCAATCCCTTATTTCTGCACCTTGACCTCTTATCTGTGCTCCCCAACCCCTTATTTCCATGCCCCAACATCTTTCTCACTTTTCTGGAGGGTAAAAACCCCCAAACCCCCTCCCTCCATGTCTCTACTCTATCTTTTCTCTAGGCTTGCTTCCTTCACTATGGGCAACCTTCCACCCTCCATTCTTCCTTCTTCTCTCTTATCCTCTGTTCTCAAAAACTTAAAAACTCTTCAACTCACACCTGATCTAAAACCTAAATGCCTTATTTTCTTCTGCAACACTGCTTGGCCCCAATACCAAGTTAGCAATGGCTCTAAATGGCCAGAAAATGGCATTTTTGATTTCTCCATCCTACAAGACCTAAATAATTTTTGTCAAAAAATAGGCGAATGATCTGAGATGCCTTATGTCCAGACATTTTTCACACTTCATTCCCTCCCTAGTCTCTGTTCCCAATTTGATTCCTCCCATATCCTCCTTCTTTCCCTCCTGCCTGTCCCCTCAGTCCCAAGCCCAGGCATTGCTGAATCTTTCCAGTATTCCTTTTCTATAGACCCATCTGAACTTTCCCCTCCTCCCCCAGGATGCTCATCGCCAGGCCATGCTAAGACCCAATTAATCCTCAGCCCCCACTCCTCCACCCTATAATCCTTCTACCACCTCCCCTCCTCACACCAGCTTACAATTTAGTTCCATGACTAGTTCTTCCCCACCTGCCCAACAATTTCTTCTTAGAGAGGTGGCTGGAGCTGAAGGCATAGTCAAAGTACATGCACCTCTTTCTCTATCAGACATCTCTCAGATCAGTCAGACATCTCTCAGATCATATACAGGAATTCCAATATCTAACTCTGTCCTACAATTTAACCTGGAGTGACTTAAATGTTATCCTGACTTCTACCCTCTCCCCAGATGAACAGGAAAGAGTTTTTTGTCTAACCCAATCTCATGCTGATAACCACTGGCTTCAGAAGCCAGACCTCCAGGAAGGCATTAGAGCAGTTCCCCAAGAGGTTCCCCAATAGAACTATCAGGCAAATTCCCCAGGTATAGCTAGGTGAGATTACATGATTTCCTGCCTAGTTGAAGGGCTTAAAAATGCAGCTTACAAAGCTGTTAATTATGACAAGTTTAAAGAAACTACCCAAAGTAAAGATAAAAACCCAGGCCAGTTCATGGCCTTCTTAGCAGCAACCATTAGATGCTATACTGCCCTAGACCCAGAAGGGCCAGAAGGCCGTCTTATTCTTAATAGGCATTTTATCACCCAATCCACTCCTGACATTAGGAAAAAAAACTTCAAAATTAGAATCTGACCCTCAAAACCCACAACAGGAATTAATCAACCTCGCCTTCAAGGTGTACAATAATACAGAGGAAGCAGCCAGATGGCAACATATTTCTGAGTTACAATTACTTTCCTCTGCTGTGAGACAAAACCCAGCCAAACCTCCAGCATACAAGAACTTCAAAATGCCTAAGCCACACATGCCAAGCCGCAGCAGTCAAGCATTCCTACAAGACTTCTTCCATCAGGATCTTGCTTCAAGTGCCAGAAATCTGGCCACTAGGCCAAGGAATACCCACAGCCCAGGATTCCTCCCAAGCCATGTCCCATCTGTGAAAGGACCAACTGGAAGTTGGACTGTCCAGCTCACCAGGGAGCCACTCCTAGAGCCCCTAAAGCTCTAGCCCAAGGCTCTCTGACTGACTCCTTCCCAGATCTGCTCAGATTAGCAACTGAAGATTGATGCTGCCTGATCAACTCAGAAGCCCCCTGTACCTTCACAGACACCGAGCTTCAGGTAACTCTCACAGTAGAAGGTAAGCCCATCCCCTGTTTAATCGATATGGGGTCTACCCACTCCACATTGCCTTCTTTTCAAAGGCCTGTTTCCCTCACCCTGATAACTGTTGTGGGTATTGACAGCCAAACTTCAAAACCCTGAGAACTCCCCCACTCTGGTGCCAAGTTGGACAACACTCTTTTATGCACTCTTTTTTAGTTATCCCCACCTGCCCAGTTCCCTTATTAGGCTGAGATATTTTAACAAATTTATCTGCTTCCCTGAGTATTCCTGGACTACAGCTGCATCTCATTGCCGCCCTTCTCCCCAACCCAAAGCCTCCTTTGTGTCTTCCTCTCATATCCCCCACCTTAACCCACAAGTATAGGACATCTCTACTCCATCCCTGGCAACTGATCACATGCCCATTACCATCCCATTAAAATCTAACCACCCTTACCCTGCTTAACACCAATATCCCATCCCACAGCATGCTTTAAAAGGATTAAACACTGTTATCACTCTCCTGCCACAGCATGGGCTTCTAAAACCTATAAACTCTCCTTACAATTCCCCGATTTTACCTGTCCAAAAACCAGACAAGTCTTACAGATTAATTCAGGATCTGCACCTTATCAACCAAATTGTTTTGCCTATCCACCCTCTGGTGCCCAACCAGTGCACTCATTTGTCCTCAATACCTTTCTCCACAGCTCATTATTCCATTCTTGACCTTAAAGATGCTTTTTTCACTATTCCCCTGCACCCCTCATCTCAGTTTTTCTTTGCTTTTACCTGGACTTACCCTGACACCCATCAGTCCCAGTAGCTTACCTAGGCTGTACTGCCGCAGGGTTTCAACGACAGCCCTCATTACTTCAACCAAGCTCTTTCTCATGATTTAGTTTCTTTCCACCCCTCTACTTTTCACCTTATTCAATATATTGATGACTTTCTTCTTTGTAGCCATTCCTTTGAATCTTCTCAAGACACACTTCTACTCCTTCAGCATTTATTCTCCAAAAGATATCAAGTATCCCCCTCCAAAGCTCAAATTTCTTCTCCATCCATTACCTACCTCAGCATAATTCTTCATAAATACACATGTGCTCTCCCTGTCAATCATGTCCAACTGATCTCTCAAACCCCAACCCCTTCTACAAAACAACAACTCGTTTCCTTCCTAGGCATGGTTAGATACTCTCGCCTTTAGATACCTGGTTTTGCCATCCTAACACAACCACTATCCAAACTCACAAAAGGAAACCTAGCTTACCCCACAGATCTTAATCTTTTCCCCACTCCTCTTTCCATTCCTTGAAGACAGCTTTAGAGACTGCCCCCACTGTAGCTCTCCCTGACTCATCCCATCCCTTTTCATTACCCACAGCCAAAGTGCAGGGCTGTGCAGTCAGAATTCTTACACAAGGACCAGGATCACATCCTGTAGGCTTTTTGTCCAAACAACTTGACCTTACTGTTTTAGGCTGGCCATCATCTCTCTGTGCAGCAGCTGCTACCACCCTAATACTTTTAGAGGCCCTCAAAATCACAAACTATGCTCAACTCACTCTCTACTGCTCTCATAATTTCTAAAATCTATTTTCTTCCTCACACCTGATGAATATACTTTCTGCTCCATGGCTCTGTCAGCTATACTCACTCTTTGTTGAGCCTCCCACAATTACCATTGTTCTTGGCCCAGACTTCAATCTGGCCTCCCACATTATTCCAGACACCACACCTGATCCTTATGACTGCATCTGTCTGATTCATCGGACGTTCACCCCATTTCCCCACATTTCCTTCTTCCCTATTTCTCACCCTGATCACACTTGGTTTATTGATGGCAGTTCCACCAGGCCTAATTGCCATTCACCAGCAAAGGCAGGCTATGCTATAGTATCTTCCACATCTATCATTGAGGCTACCACTCTGCCCTTCTCCACTACCTCTCAGCAAGCCGAACTAGTTGCCTTAACTCAAGCCCTCACTCTTGCAAAAGGACTACGTGTCAATATCTATACTGATTATAAATATACTTTTCATATTCTGCACCACCATGTGGTCATATGGGCGGAAAGAGGTTTTGTTAGTACACAAGGGTCCTCCATCATTAATGCCTCTTTAATAAAAATTCTGCTCAAGGCCACTTTACTTCTAAAGGAAATTGGGGTCATTCACTGCAAGGGGCATCAAAAGGCATAGATCCCATTGCTCTAGGCAATGCTTATGCTGATAAGGTGGCTAGACAAGCAGCTAGCTTTCCAACTTCTGTCTCTCACAGCAACACTGATGCTGATAAGGTGACTAGACAAGCAGATAGCTCTCCAACTTCTGTACCTCACGACCAGTTTTTCTCCTTCACATCAGTCACTCCTACCTACTCCTCCACTGAAACCTCCAACTATCAATCTCTTCCCACACAAGGCAAATAGTTCTTAGACCAAGGAAAATATCTCCTTCCAGCCTCACAGGCCCATTCTACTCTGTCATCATTTCATAACCTCTTCCATGTAGGTTACAAGCCACTAGCCTGTCTCTTAGAACCTCTCATTTCCTTTCCATCATGGAAATCTATCCTCAAGGAGATCACTTCTCAGTGTTCCATCTGCTATTCTACTACCCCTCAGGGATTGTTCAGGCCTCCTTCCTTTCCTATACATCAAGCTCAGGGATTTGCCCCTGCCCAGGACTGGCAAATTGACTTTACTCACATGCCTCAAGTCAGAAAACTAAAATATTTCTTAGTCTAGGTAGACAATTTCACTGGATATGTAGAGGCCTTTCCCACAGGGTCTGAGAAGGCCACTGTGGACATTTCTTCCCTTCTGTCAGATATAATTCCTCGGTTTGGCCTTCCCACCTCTATACAGCCTGATAATGGACCAGCATTTACTAGTCAAATGACCCAAGCAGTTTCTCAGGCTCTTAGTGTTCAGTAGAACATTCATATTCCTTACCATCTTCAATCTTCAGGAAAAGTAGAATGGACTAATGGTCTTTTAAAGATACACATCACCAAGCTCAGCCTCCAACTTAAAAAGGATTGGACAGTACTTTTACCTTTTGCCCTTCTCAGAATTAGAGCCTGTCCTCAAGATGCTACAAGGTACAGTCCATTTGAACTTTTATATAGATACACTTTCTTGCTTGGCCCCAACGTCATCCCAGACACCAGCCCTCTAGGCAACTATCTTCCAGGCCTCCAACAGGCTAGACAGGAAATTCACCAGGCTGCTAATCTTCTCTTGCCTACTCCAGATCCCCAGCCATATGAAGACACTCTAGCTGGACAATCAGATCTTCTTAAGAATCTGACCCCTCAAACTCTACAAGCTCGATAGACTGCACCCTACTTAGTCATCTATAGTACCCCAACTGCCGTCTGCCTGCAGTATCCTCCACACTGGGTTCACCCTTCCAGAATAAAGCTATGTCCATTGGAAAGCCAGCCTAATCCCTCCTTTTCCTCCTGGAAGTCGCAAGTACTCTCCCCTACTTCCCTTAAACTCACTCATATTTCTGAAAAACAGTAATAACCCTTATGAGCCTAATGCATCCCTTCATTCTACTAGGTCTCTTCATCCTTACCCTACTTTTTGCAACAGGGCTTTATGAATTCACCCCCACCACTTAGGCCAAGACCCAAAAAACTTGTCATCCCTATTACTTTCTGTCTAGTCATACTCCTATTCTCCCTTCTCAACTACTTATAAATGCCCTACTCTTGTTTACACTGCCACTTTACACTGTTTCTTCAAGCCATTACAGCTGATATCTCTTGGTGTTATCCCCAAACCACCACTCTTATTTCCCTCTTAGAGTAGATATATGATTTTTGCTAGCAAGGCACCTTCCAATACTTCCACCCTGATGAAGTTCTCTTCTTTACTTTTATACTCACTCTTATTCTCATTCCCATTCTTATGCCACCCTCTAGGTCTCCCCAGCTATCTGCACCACACTATCAACCTTACCCATTCTCTCCTAGCCACTTCTAATCCCTCCTTAGTGAACAACTTCTGGCTTTGCATTTCCCTTTCCTCCAGTGACTACACAGCTGTCCCCACCTTACAGACAGACTGGGCAACATCTCCTGTCTCCTTACACTTCCAAACTTCCTTTAACAGCCCTCACCTTTTCCCTCCTGAAAAACTCATTTACTTTCTAGACAGGTCCAGCAAGACTTCCCCATACATTTCACATCAGCAAGCTGCCACCCTCATCCACACTTATTTAAAAAACCCTTCCCCTTGTATTAAATCTACTCCCCCCATATTTGTACCTCTCACAACACAAACTACTATTCCTGTGGCCGCTCCTTTATGTATCTCTCACAAAGACCCACTGGAATTCCCCTAGGTAATCTTTCACCTTCTTGAAGTTCCTTTACTCTTCATCTCCAAAGCCCAACTACACACATCACTGAAACAATTGGAGTCTTCCAGCTCCATATTACAGACAAGCCCTCTATCAATACTGACAAACTTAAAAATGTTAGCAGTAATTATTGCTTAGGAAGACACTTACCCTGTATTTCACTCCATCTTTGATTACCTTCCCCTTGCTTGTCTCTCCTCCCAGGCCCTCTTCTTGTTACTTATATCCAGCCCCAAAAATAACAGTGAAAGGTTGTTTGTAGATACTAAACATTTTCTCATACACCATGAAAATTGAACCTCCCCCTCTATGCAGTTACCCCATCAGTCCCCATTACAACCTATGATGGCTGCCACCCTAGGTGGATCCCTAGGAGTCTGGGTACAAGACACCCCTTTCTGCACTCCTTCTCACCTTTTTACTTTGCATCTCCGGTTTTGCCTGGCACAAGGTCTCTTCTTCCTCTGTAGATCCTCTACCTACATGTGTCTACCTGTTAATTGGACAGGCACATGAACACTAGTTTTCCTTACCCCCAAAATTCAATTTGCAAATAGGACCAAAGAGCTCCCTGTTCCCCTCATGACACTGACATGACAAAAAAGAGTTATTCCACTAATTTCCTTGCCGGTCATTTTAGGACTTTCTCCCTTCACTATTGTTCTCGGTACTGGAATAGTAGGCATTTCAACCTCTGTCATGACCTTCCAAAGCCTGTCTAATGACTTTTCTGATAGCATCACAGATATATCACAAACTTTATATATATCACAGATATATCACAGATATATCACAAACTTTATATATATCACAGATATATCACAAACTTTGGGCCTCCAGGCCCAAGTTGACTCTTTAGCTGCAGTTGTCCTCCAAAACTTCCAAGGCCTTAACTTACTCACTGCTGAAAAAGGAGGACTTTGGATATTCTTAAATGAAGAGTGTTGTTTTTACCTAAATCAATGTGGCCTGGTTTATGACAACACAAAAAAACTCAAGGATAGAGCCCAAAAACTTGTCAACCAAGCAAGTAATTACGCTGAATCCCCTTAGGCACTCTCTAATTGGATGTCCTTGGTCCTCCCAATTCTTAGTACTTTAATACCCATTTTTCTCCTTCTTTTATTTGAACCTTGTATCTTCTCTTTAGTTTCCCAATTCATCCAAATCTGTATCCAGGCCATCACCAATCTTTCTATATGACAAGTTTTTCATTCTATATGACATTTGTCATATAGAACCTCACAATATCACTCCTTACCACAAGATCTCCCTTCAGCTTAATCTCTCCCACTCTAGGTTTCCACACCGCCCCTAATCCCACTTGAAGCAGCCCGGAGAAACAGCGACCATTCTCTGTCTCCATACCACCTCCCAAAAATTTTTGTCCCCCAATACTTCAACACTATTTTGTTTTATTTTTCTTATTAATATAAGAAGGCAGGAATGTCAGGCCTCTGAGCCCAAGCCAAGCCAATGCATCCCCTGTGACTTCCACGTATATAAGGGCAGATGGCCTGTAGTAACTGAAGAATCACAAAATAAGTGAAAATGCCCTATACCGCCTAAACTGATGACATTCCACCACAAAAGAAGTGAAAATGGCTGGTCCTTGCCTTAAATGATGTCATTACCTTGTGAAAGTCCTTTCCCTGGCTCATCCTGGTTCAAAAAGCTCCCCCACTGAGCACCTTGCAACCCCCAGTCCTGCCCGCCAGGGAACAAACCCCTTTGACTGTAATTTTCCTTTACCTTCCCAAATCTTATAAAATGGCCCCATCCCATCTCCCTTTGCTGACCCTCTTTTCAGACTCAGCCCACCTGCACCCAGGTGATTAAAAGCTTTATTGCTCACACAAAGCTTGTTTAGTGGTCTCTTCACACAGACACGCATGAAACAGACTGTTTGAAAAAATAAATAATAAAACAGCAACGACAAAGCAAAAGCCACACCCAAAGGTCTGTAACCTCAAAGACTGAAGGTACATAAGCCAAAAAGGATGAAAAAAATCAGCACAAAAACACTGAAAACTCAGTATTTCAATGAGCCCAAGTGCCCTCCTTCCTCTGAATGACTACATCTCTCTAGCAAGCATTCAGAACTGGGCTAAAGCTGAGATAGCTGTAATACCAAAGTAGACTTCAGAATGTGAATACAAACAGATTTCACTGAGCTAAAGGAACTTGTTGTAACCCAATACAAGGAAGCTAAAAATCATGATAAAACAGCTTCATTGTCTGGAGTGTACATACCCTGGTTCTGTGTCATGGTCAAGAAAGACATACAGAAACATACAAGGAGTAGATTTAATACTGGAAAGATTAATAGTCAAAAAACAAGAGACAAAGAAAAAAGAGGCTTTCTCATGCTGAGAAACCAAGTCACCCAAAAGAGAGTCTATTGTGGCAGAACACAATTGGCTTTGAACAGAGGCTTAAGGAGGTGGTGCTTGATTTACATAGGACACAAGGGATTGGTGTGATCAGGTGTGTCATTGACTTAGTCTACAAAAGGCTGGCCCTCCCACCCTAGGCTTTTATTGTGCAAATGTGGCACCTACCTGGAGGTCACCATGATACCTGCACCCATGGTTTTACCTGGATGGTACCATGACACCCATAAACATGGTGACAAGGAAAATGCCATATTGAATGTACCTGGCTTCCAGGTACAGCAGCCAGCATTTAGATACAAATGCTTCTAGTCTGCATATTCATCAGGCTGCTTTCTGTTAAAGAAGAAATTGTTTGGGGCTGTTTTTTATTAAAGGAAAATTCCACTAAGACTTCTTTTACCCCTTTCTAAAACCTGCTTCAAAATAATTTTGTAATAACTCCTGTATTATTTCCTGCCTCAGGAGATGTGATTCTAACTGCTGTTAGGAGGTGTTGGTCAATGATTCTTTCTCTCTGCTTCTTGCTGAAAGGGGTGTCATGTTAGGGGACAACAGTTGGGGGTCTTCCTGAGGTTGATATAAGGTTTCTCAGAAGAATGGTATGTCCATGTGTGACTCTGTCTGCAGCACCATTTGAAGTTTGATTATTTCTAGGAAAAAGAAGATAATTTTATGTGTTTAAAATATATGGTTAGAATATGAATATTAAGATTACCACTGTTAGTAGGGGTACTATAGACTTTAACTATGACAATAGAACTTGATACCTGTTAGTTACACCAATGGATTTTAATACTGGATTGCCTCCACTAGATGTTAATGTTACTGTACACTACCAGAAGTGTTAATATAAAAGCAACATTTTATTTGAGGAAAGCATATATCTTTCCCCTTTGATTTGCCTTTAGGAAAAATTTTAGGTTTAGGTCATTTTTATAATTTGGGATATAATTGGAAGAAATACATTATTGGCTGGCTAAAATAACTTCACTGTCAATCTCAGGAATTTCTTTCCTTTAATTTTTAAATTATTTTTTGACTTCTACAAAACATTTTACAACATTCTCAAACTTTCTGACCTGTCATAAAAATCCTTCCTTTACATGACTGCCATTCCAGTCATTTCCTTTTAGGACAAGAATTTACCATAAAAGATCCTTCCTTGTATAAAATCTCTTTCTTTATAACCTTATTTCCATAGCTTAGAGTGTTCCATATTTTTAATTTTCAATAAAAAGTGCTATCAGACTTAATGAGAGTAAAACTTTCATGCATACTTCTTGTTTGTAACTATTACTCCTAATGTAAGCAAAATTATCTTGACAAAATCTTTCCTGCAATTATTCATTATTAAGATGATAATTTCACAAAATGCTGCAGTAATTAGAATTTTGCAACAGAATTCCATATTGTGAGTGTCACAGCACATAGGTCTTTTGGAAACAGTAATGTGACTATAGCAATTACCTCAAGAATGGTGCACTAAATAATTTCGGTTTAAAATTTTCTTGCCAAGATACAACATTTCCCTCTGGGGATCTATGAAGTTGCAAATGCAGTTTCATGTATAATTAAAATCTCTCTGCAGTTATGGTTAAAAATAAGTTCTAATATTTGGTAGTGAATTTTGAGAGAAAATGTGGAAATGATAAAAATGTCTGGTGAGGTGTGAGTGGAACTTAGTAATCTGAGTAGCCCTCACTCCGTTATTTTCATTATTTTCAGCTTAAGATCTATTTCTTCACATTTACATTCAGGACATTCATCTGGGCCTTCAGGGATTGCTTCCTCAGCTCTTCAGGCTTTGAGTTGAGTATGATGTATTCCGAAGTTGATACCTGTAATTTTTACTGCAAAGGAAGTTGAAAGAACAATGTAGGGCCCTTAACAGCTTGGTTTAGAGAAAGAGAGAGAGATGAGTTTTCACTAACACCAAACTTCCTGGATTAAGTAAAGGTGGTCATATTTCCCATGGTCGGGCTTCTGCTAGTTGTTTCAATTCCTATTGGAAGTGAGCTAGAGAGCTTACACGCTTAAACAATTTAGAGGTTGTCTGCCTGGAAACAATCTCTTAGCACATTGATCAATTTTATCCTTTCCTAAGTGAAAAGCTTAGTGAAGGATTTTAAGAACTTTACATTGGCAGGAGGCTGGCAGATGGAGTTTCCCATCCTCTAACTGTAGCCATTCTGAGGGCTGAAAAGTATATCCTCAGAAGTGGCCCATTCTATTCCTGCAGGAAAATTCTAAGGTTTAATGTCTCTTATGGATCCTTCTTCATTAAAATGATTTGGAACATGTGAATGCCTTGAACCTTCCTTGCTGCTTACTTAGCTGCCTGATCTGCTAAGCTATTTCCTTTGGTTACTTTATCTGTTCCCTTTTGATGTTCCTTATGATGCATCCCTGCTATTTATAGTGGAATAAAAACTAAGAACAATAACCTGTTATTTTTCTGGTGATATCTTATTGGAGATTCATCAACGGTTAAAAAAAAAAAGGGCTTTCCTTTCAAGTGGTAGGATGAGCATGGAGAACTGATAAAGATACTTGGAATTAGTGTAAATGTTAACTACATTTCCCTTGTTTAATTTAGGTGCTCTTGTAAGAGATATTAGTTCAGCTAATTGACTACTTATCTGGGGAGTGACATTATTTAGAGTGGCTAAGGCTTATCCTGCCTTATGTACTTCTTGCTTTAGCTGCTGTTTATTAGCTAAGATCTCCCTGTAGAGAAGAGTAATCCTGCTACATTATGTGGGGTTGTAAACAGTTAAGTTCTTATCTCCTTGGGTTAATTTGGAGGGGTTTTTTTGACTAGCAGACTCATAGTGACAGTGTTTTGGAAGCATGTGTAAAAAACAGGTCCTCCTAACTGCAACGATGAGGTTGAGAAAAATATTGAACTACAGTTTTCCCTGAGATTCCCTCTGTGGTTATGCTATGAGATGAGGGGAAGCCTGGATTGGAAAGTAGAAAAATACAGAGTGGCTCTAGTGTTTAGAAGGAGATCTACTTTCCTTCCTTCAATTTCCAGAATCACCTGGGGTTTCCTGTGCTATGCTGGCAGTTTGAGCCACTGGAGCCAGGAAATTGAACCCCAGGACCCATCGGTCCTGCTGAACCATCTGTGAGACTGATTTTTAACCCACTACCCTGCTCCCCTGGGAGCAGCTTCATCACCAGTTGCCTTCACCACAGACTGGACAGGGTCGACCTGGCTTCTTTTTGCTATTTGAGCACTCCTTCTTAAAATACCCTGGTTTGCCAAACTGAGAGCAATTAGTGGATGCACCTAGGGGATGTTGCACTTTGCAACCCTGCAAAGCAGCCACTAGAAGATTTGCCCTGCCCCTGAGCTTTCTCTCTTTCATTTGGGCCTCCTCTTTCTAGCTATTATAAAAGACCAAGGTGGCCACCTTCAGGAGGTTCTCTAAGTTGCTGCCTGCTCCTGTAGCTTGCTTCTGTAGTTTCCTTCTAATATCTGGAGCTGCCTGTGTAATAAACTCATTCTTTAGAATGAGCTGTTCTTTGACTGAATCAGGGGATAAGGAGGGGTACTCTATGAGTGTCTTGCTCAGCCTTCCCATAAATGCTGCAGGATTCTCATTTGGCTTTTGGTCTATCATAGACAGTTTAGAATAATTGAGAGGTTTGGCCTTAGTTTTTCATAGGCCCTCTAAAATGCATATTAAAAAGTGCTTCTTTTCCATTTATCTGTAGAGCTACTAGGGTATCAGGGCTATCAAAAAGAACTGCTTCCCTTCATATTGGGAATGGTGTTTCTGCCATTTATTTGCTTTTCCTATCTGCTTTCTTCTTTCTTGGTGTAATATAGGAGATATATTTCTCATCTCTGAAATTCTCTGCTGCCTATAGAGCTGTCTTTTTCAGCTGTGCTTAGGGTTTGGTTTAAGAGCAGCATAACATCCTTCCATGTGAGGTGAAACATCTGATTTAAATTCTGCAAAGCTTCTACATGCCTACTGGTGTTGTCAAAAAATTGGCCTAAGTTTTCCTTTATTTGCCTAAGGTCCTGCAATGAAAAGGGAATTTGACATGGCCCCAAATAAAGAAATTACTCAGATGGTTCCATGGAAATTGCTTCCAATTCTGGTGAATTATTCTCTATATGCCTGCCTCATATGCCTGTTAAGAAAGCTGGGTTGATCTTACAAGCTTGCAAAGGTTTAGTAAAAATGCCATGGCTTTGAGCAAAAGAAAATGAGTTGCTTTTCTCTTCAAATTCCTTAGGTTAAAAAAGTTCCAGTGTTTCAGATTGCACTTCAGAGGGGTGTAAGCTAAAAGTGGTCTGTTACCCATCTGGAATAAGAGGTGAGAATCATTCCCCACTTATTTTATTGTGACCCAAGATTGATGGGAAGGCAGTGGCAGTGTTCCCCCAACTATTTTCTCTCCTTGAGATTTGAGTCCTAGCACTGGGTTAAATGTGCTGCTCACAGTTGTGAGCATGGTTCTCCAAGCCATGGAATGGGATAAACTAAGTGATGGGATTAACCACACTTTACCCATGCAAGCTTAGCATATCCTCCTGTGTGATCTGCCTGGCTTTCTGAAAAATGAGTCTTCAAAGAAACTATGTTGTCTTTGGTCAAAGCTTCATTAATGGAGGCAATGTGCTAGATTGCCTCCTATTACAGTCCATGCTAAAACATTTACTGTTAGAAAAGTGGTTCTGGTTAACTTCTAGACCATTAAAATCCACTTACTAATTAAGTACTGTTTGAATTGGAGACAGAACAGATGTCTTAAAAGAACAGATGTCTTTCCTGCTGTTGGGAAATTATTGGGACTAAAATATGACTATAGAGGACACTTAACTCCTAATTGTTGAAGCCTTCCTTTTCCCAGAAGGGGCTTAGAGCCTGATTTCTAGCAGTGCAAAAGGAGAGAATTAGGAAACTTCAAAATGCCTGATGAAGAGGATTTGTATTTCCACTAGGTGGAGATGTTGGCTCAGAAATACAATGGGATCATCAGAGACCCAGTAGAGACAGCAAGGCACTTATTGAGTAACATGTGTTTGCTAATATCCCTTAACAGAACTGTTTCCCTGAACTGTTAAACTCCCTTCACGTTGCACAGAGAGAATATAAACCAGAATGACTGAGGATAGAAAAGGAAGTAAAATTTTGCCACAAGATAGCTGGAGATCCATTGCAAATATCCAGACTGGCTGTCAGAGTCTGGGTTCAGTCCAGAAGCCTTTGAATCACACCTGAATGTGCCCTGGCCAGAAATTCTCAGTTGCCCCAGGACGTTTCCCAGCCCCAGGCAATGGTGAGGACTTCTGTGAAATAAAACTGCTTAGAAGAGAGCCTTGAGATTAAAGAACAGATGAGGTTCACTCCAAACTCACCACTCTGATGTTTCTATTTCTTGTTCTGATCCTGATCCCAGGTGAAAACACCAAAAATGAAATAGCTCCATCATCTGGAGTATATATACCCTGGTTCTTAGGCATGGCAGAAAGAGAATTTAGGACACCGACACACAAAAGGAGTGCATTTAGGAGTGGAAAGTTTAGTAGAAAAGAAGAGAGAGAAAAGGCTTCCTCATGCTGACAAAGCAAGTTGACCACAAGATGGTCTCCAAATTGCAGTGGCATGCAACTGATTTTGTAGAGAGGCTTTTAGATGTGTTGTCTAATTTACATAGGCTCCAGGGGATTGGATTGATCAGAGGTGCCATTCGTATAGCCAACAAAATGACTGGCTATCACACCCCAATCTTTTATTATGTAAATATGGCATCTACCTGGAGGTTGCCATGATAACAGCACAGACGGTCCTAACTGGATGGTGCCATGACACCAATAAACATGGTGACAAGAAAAAAAAGTGGGAATCACCATATTGAATGTACCTGGCTTCCAGGTACAGCTGCATTTAGATACAAAAGCTTCTAGTTTGCATATTTATCAGGCTGCTTTATGTTACAGAAGAAATGATTAAAGGCTGCTTTTTGTTAAAGGAAAGTTCCACAAGAAAAAGACAGGAAAAATTGCACCAAATTGGAAAACATATTCATTTAATCATCCAGGAGAACTTCCCCAACCTAGCTAGAGAAGCCAAGATTCAAATTTGGGAAATACAGAGAACCCCAATATGATACTTCATAAGGAGATTATCCTCAAAACACATAGTCAAAAGTTCTCCAAGGTCAAAGAAAAATAAAAAAAAAAGTGAGGGTCACCCAGAGAGGAAAACCAGGTCACCTACAGAGGGAAGTTCATCAGACTAACAGCAGACCTCTCAGCATAAACTCTACAACACATTAGAGATTAGGGGCCAATATTCAACATTATTTTAAAAAAGAAACTCCAGTCCAGAATTTCAAATCCAGCCAACAGAAGCTTCAAAAGTGAAGGAGAAATGAGACCCATTTCAGGTAAGTAAATGGTAGCAGAAATTGTTACCACCAGACCTGCCTTACAACAGCTCCTGAAGGAATCACTGAATATGGAAAGAAAAAACACTACCAGCCACAAAAAAATACACACTGAAGTGTACAAGCCAGTGAAATTATAAAGCAATCACATAAACAAGTCTGCAAAATAACCAGCTAGCATCATGGCAACAGAATCAAATCCATGGTTGCTTCCATGATGGCTGAACAGGAACAACTCCAGTCTGCAGCTCCCAGTGAGATTGACGCAGAAGACAGGTGATTTCTGCATTTCCTACTGAGAGTACTGTGTTCATCTCATTGGGACTGGTTAGACAGTGGGTGCAGCCCACGGAGGGCGAGCTGAAGCACGTTGGGGTGGCACATCACCCAGGAGGCACAAGGGGTTGGGGCATTTCACTTTCCTAGCCAAGGGAAGCCATGACAGACTGTACCTGGAAAAATAGTATACTCCCATCCAATATTGCACTTTTCTCACAGTCTTAGCAACCAGCAGACCAGGAGATTCCCTTCCATGCTTTGCTCGGAGGGTCCCATGTCCATGGAGTCTTGCTCACTGCTAGCACCACAGTCTGAGATCAACCTATGCGGCTGCAGCCTAGGGGAGAAAGGGGGGTGACCACCATTGCTGAGGCTTCAGTAGGTAAACAAACCAGCTGGGAGGCTCAAACTGCATGGAGCCCACCACAACTCAGTAAGGTCTACTGCCTCTCTAGACTCCACCTCTTTGGGAAGGGTATAGCTGAACAAAAGGCAGCAGAGAGCTTCTGCAGATTTAAATGTCCCTTCTAATAGCTCTGAAGAGAGCAGTTGTTCTCCCAGGATGGTGTTTGAGTTCTGAGAACAGAGAGACATCCTCCTTAAGTGGGTCCCTGACCACCGTGTAGCCTAAGTGGGAAATAGCTCCCAGTAGGGGACAACAGACACTTCATACAGGCTGGTGACCCTCCAGGATGAAGCTTCCAGAGGAAGGATCAGGCAGCAATATTTGCTGTTCTTCAATATTTGCTGTTCGACAGGCCTGAAGCTGAGGGGCCTGGCTCTTAGAAGGAAAACTAACAAACATAAAGGAATGGCATCAACATCAACAAAGAGGAGATCCTAACAAAAACCCCATCTGTAGGTCACTTTGATATTGGTCACAATATCAAAGACCAAAGGTAGATAAAACCACAAAGATGGGGCAAAACCAGAGCAGGAAACCTGAAAATTCCAAAAACCAGAGTGCCTCTTCTCCTCCAAGTGATTGCAGCCCCTCACCAGCAATGGAACAACCTGGATGGAGAATGACATTGACGAGTTAACAGAAGCAGGCTTCAGAAGGTTGGTAATAACAAGCTTCTCTACGCTAAAGGAGCATGTTCTAACCAAATGTAGGGAAGCTAAAAACCTTGAAAAAATGTTAGATGAATGGCTAACTAGAATAAACATTATAGAGAAGACTTTAATTGTCCTGATGGAGCTGAAAACCACACCGTGAGAACTTCATGAGGCATGCACAAGCTTCAATAGCATATTTGATGAAGTGGAAGAAAAAATATCAGTGATTGTAGATCAAATTCATGAAATAAAGGGAAAAGACAAGATTAGCGAAAAAAAAGAGTAAGAAGAAACAAAGACATCAAGAAATATGGGACTATATGAAAGGACCAAATCTATGTTTGATTGGTGTACCTGAAAATGACAGGGAGAAGAGAATCAAGTTAGAAAACACTTTTCAAGATATTATCCAGGAGAACTTTCCCAAACTAGCAAGGCAGACCAACATTCAAATTCAGGAAATATAGGGAAAACAACAAATATACTCTTTGAGAAGAGCAACCCCAAGACACATATTGTCAGATTCACCAAGTTTGAAATTAAGGAAAAAATGTTAAGGGCAGCCAGAAAGAAAGATCAGGTAACCCACAAAGGGAAGCCCATCAGACTAACAGTGGATCTCTCAGTAGGAACCCAACAAGCCAGAAGAGAATGGGGGACAATATTCAATATTCTTAAAGAAAAGAATTTTCAACCCAGAATCTCATATCCAGCCAAACTAACTTCAGAAGTGAAGGAGAAATAAAATCACTTACAGACAAGCAAATGCTGAGAGATTTTCTCACTACCAGGCCTACCTTACAAGAGCTCCTAAAGGAAGCACTAAACATGGAGAGGAAAAACCAGTACCAGCCACTGCAAAAAAAAAAAAAATGCCAAATTGTAAAGACCATCAAAACTATGAAGCAACTGCATCAATTAATGGGCAAAATAACCAGCTAGTATCATAATGACAGGATCAAATTCACACATAACCACATTAACCTTAAACATAAATAAGCTAAATGCTCCAATTAAAAGACACACACTGGCAAATTGGACAAAAGTCAAGACCCATCGGTGTGCTCTATTCAGGAGACCCATCTCACTATACTACAAGGCTACAGTAACCAAAACAGCATGATACTGGTATTAAAACAGATATATATGCCAATGTAACAAAACAGAGGCCTCAGAAATAACTCCACACAACTACAACCATCTGGTCAATGTGACAAAAACAAGAAATGGGGAAAGGATTCCCTATTTAATAAATGGTGCAGAGACACACAAAGGCTCAAAATAAAGGGATGGAGTGGAGGGAGATCTTTAAAGCAAATGGAAAGCAAAAAAAAAAAAAAGTGAACGCAGTACTAGTCTCTGATGAAATAGATTTTAAACCAATAAAGATCAAAAGAGACAAAGAAGGCCATTACTTAATGGTAAAGGGATTAATTCAACAAGAAGACCTAACTATACTTAGTATATATGCACCCAATACAGGAGCACCTAGACTCATAAACAAGTCCTTAGAGACCTACAAAGAGACTTAGACTCCCACACAATAATAATGGGAGACTTTAACACACTACTGTCAATATTAAACAGATCAATGAGACAGAAGGTCAACAAAGATATCCAAGACTTGAACTCAGCTCTGCACCAAATGGACCTAATAGACATCTACAGAACTCTACACCCTAAATCAACAGAATATACATTTTTCTCAGCACCACATTCCACCTATTCTAAAACTGACCATAAAATTGGAAGTAAAACACTCCTCAGCAAATGTAAAACAACAGAAAGCACAACAAACTATCTCTCAGAACACAGTGCAATCAAATTAGAACTCAGAATTAAGAAACTCACTCAAAACCGTCCAACTACTTGACAACTGAACAACCTGCTCCTGAATGACTACTATGTAAATAACGAAATGAAGGCAGAAACAAAGATGGTCTTTGAAACCAATGAGAACAAAGATACAACATACCAGAATTTCTGGGACACAGTTAAAGCAGTATGTAGAGGGAAGCTTATAGCACTAAATGCCCACAAAAGAAAGAGGAAAGATCTAAAATCAACACCATAACATCACAATTAAAAGAACTGAAGAAGCAGGAGCAAATTCAAAAGCTAGCCGAAGGCAAGAAATAACTAAAATCAGAGCAGGACTGAAGAAGATAGAGACACATAATACCCTTCAAAAAAATCAATGAACCCAAGAGCTTGTGTTTTGAAAAGATCAGCAAAATAAGTAGACCATTAGGAAGAATAATAAAAAAGAAAAGAGAGAAGAATCAAATAAAAGGAATAAAAAGTGATAAAGGGGATATCATCACGAATCCCACAGAAATACAAACTACTATCAGAGAATACTATAAACATCTCTTCACAAATAAACTAGAAAATCTAGAAGAAATGGATAAATTCCTGGAAACATACTCCCTCCCAAGACTAAACCAGGAAGAATTTGAATCTCTAAATAAACTAATAACAGGTTCTGAAATTCAGGCAATTATGAATAGCCTACCAACCAAAAAAAGTCCAGAACCAGAAAGATTCACAGAATTCTATCAGAGGTACAAAGAGGAGCTGGTACTATTCCTTCTGAAACTATTCCAATCAATAGAAAAATAGGGAATCCTCCCTAACTCATTTTATGAGGCCAGGATGATCCTGATACCAAAGCCTGGCAGACACAATAAAAAAAGAGAATTTTAGACCAATATCCCTGATGAACATCAATGCAAAAATTCTCAATAAAATACTGGCAAACCGAACCTAGCAGCACATCAAAAAGCTTATCCACCACAATCAAGTTGGCTTCATCCCTGGGATGCAAGGCTGGTTCAACATACATGAATCAATAAACATAATCCATCACATAAACAGAACCCATGTAAAAAGCCACATGATTATCTCAATGAGGGCAGAAAAGGCCTTTGACAAAATTCAACAGACATTCATGCTAAAATCTCTCAATAAACTGGGCATTGATGGAACATATATCAAAATAATAACAGCTATTTATGAAAAACCCACAGCCAATATCATACTGAATGGGCAAAAATTGGAAGACTTCCATTTGAAAATCAGCACAAGACAGTGATGCCCTCTCTCACCACTCCTATTCAACACAATGTTGGAAGTTCAAGCCAGGGCAACTAGGCAAGGGGAAGAAATAAAGGGTATTAAATTAGAAAAAGAGGAAGTCAAATTATCTCTGTTTGCAGATGACATGATTGTATATTTAGAAATCCCCATTGTCTCAGCTTAAAATCTCCTTAAGCTGATAAGCAATTTCAGCAAAGTCTCAGGATACAAAATCAATGTGTAAAATTCACAAGATTTCCTATACACAAATAACAGAAAAACAGACAGCCAAATCATGACTGAACTCCCATTCACAATTTTTTCAAAGAGAATAAAATATCTAGGAATCCAACTTATAAGGGATGTGAAGGACCTCTTCAAGGAGAACTACATACAACTGCTCAACAAAATAAAAGAGGACACAAACAAATGGAAGAACATTCCAGGCTCATGGATAGGAAGAATCAATATTGTGAAATGGCCATACTGCCAAAGTAATTTATAGATTCAATGTCATCCCCATCAAGCTACCAATGACTTTCTTCACAGAATTGGGAAAAACTACTTTAAAGTTCATACGGAACCATAAAAGAACCTGCATTGCCAAGACAATCCTAAGCCAAAAGAACAAAGCAGGAGGCATCATGTTACCTGACTTCCAACTATACTACAAGGCTACAGTAACCAAAGCAGCATGGCACTGGTACCAAAACAGAGATATAGACCAATGGAAGAGAATAGAGCCCTCGGAAATAACACCAGACATCTACAACTGATGTTGGCAAACCTGACAAAATCAAGAAATGGGGAAAGGATTCCCTATTTAATAAATGGTGCTGGGAAAACTGGCTAGCCATATGTAAAAAGCTGAAACTTGATCCCTTCCTTACATCTTATACAAAATTCAATTCAAGATGAATTAAATACTTCAATGTTAGACATAAAATCATAAAAATCCTAGAAGACAACCTAGGCAATACCATTCAGGACATAGGTATGGGCAGACTTCATGACTAAAACACCAAAAACAATGGCAAAAAAAGCTAAAACAGACAAATTGGATCCAATTAAAAAGCTTCTACATTGCAAAAGAAACTACTATTGGAGTGAACAGGCAACTTACAGAATGAGAGAAATTTTTTGCAATCTACCTATCTGACAGAATCAACAAAGAACTTAAATGTACAAGAAAAAAACAACCCCATCAAAATGTGGGCAAAGTATATGAATACACTTCTCAAAGGAAGACATTTATGAAGCCAACAGACACATGAAAAAATGCTCATCATCACTGTTCATTAGAGAAATGTAAATCAAAACCACAATGAGATACCACATCATGCCAGTTAGAATGGTGATCATTAAAAAGTCAGGAAACAACAGATGCTGGAGAGGATGTGGAGAAATAGGAATGCTTTTACACTGTTGGTGGGAGTGTAAATTAGTTCAACCACTGTGGAAGACAGTGTGGCAATTCCTCAAGGATCTACAACTAGAAATATCATTTGACCCGGTGATCCCATTATTCGGTATATACTCAGAGGATTATAATTCATGCTACTCTGAAGACACATCCCCACATATGTCTATTAAGCACTATTCACAATAGCAAATACTTGAACCAACCCAAATGTCCATCAGTGATAGACTGAATTAAAAAACGTGACACATATACACCATGGAATACTATGCAGCCATAAAAAAAATTAGTTCATGTCCTTTGTACGGACTTGGATGAAGCTGGAAACCACCATTCTCAGAAAACTGTCACAAGGACAGAAAACCAAACATTGCATATTCTCACTCATAGGTGGGAATTGAACATGAGAACACTTGGAAACAGGGCAGGGAACACCACACACAGGGCCTGTTGAGGCAGGGCTTAGGGATGGATAGCATTAGGAGAAATACCTAATGTAAATGACAAGTTGATGGGTGCAGCAAACCAACATGGCACATGTATTCCTATGTTACAAACCTGCATGTCATGCACTTGTACCCTAGAACTTAAAGTATAATTTAAAAAAAGTAAAAAAAAACATAAAAACAAGCAGAAAAAAGACAGTCAAATTAAACATAAATTCAAGAACAATTAGAAAAAAAACAGTATACTGAAATGGGTAGCAACCATAAAAATAATTCCAGTAATACAACAAAACAGCGTTCTATGAAAACCCCAAAATATCATGCTTTCTCTTCAACAATTAATCCAAGTCATAATAAAATATTTTAAATACCAGATAACGGTTTCAGAAGGTCAGTTATTAAGCTACTCCAGGAGATATCAGAGAAAGATGAAAAGCAAACCATCATAAAGGAATATAAAAAGCAGTTCAGGATGTAAACAAAAAGTTTTCTATGATATAGATATCATCACCATATCATAATTGAGGAAAACTTCCCTGGCCTGTCTAGAGATAATCAAATCCAAGAAGCATACATGACTCCTGAAAAATTTATTGCAAAAGGATATTCATCAAGGCATTTAGTCTTAAGGATATTTAAATCCAACAACAGGTAATCTCCAAAAGAAAAAAAACAAATCAGAGTAACTTCAGACTTCTCAGCAGGAAACTTACAGCAAGAAGGGACTGGGATCTTATCTTCAACTTCCTTAAAAAGAAAAACTATCAGCCAAGAATTTTATACTTTGTGAAATTGTTTTATAATTGAACAATAAAAGGTCATTTTCATACAAATACATATCAAGAGAATTTGTCACTACCACAGCAGCAGTGCCAACTGGAAATGATAAAGTTTTAAACCTTGAAGCAAAAGCCTAACATGCACAAAAATAGAAACTCTTAAAAGCTTAAAGCTCACAGGACCTGAAAAACAATAACACAACAATAAACAACTATGTTAACAATTGACACAATAAGACAACAGTACTTCACATCTGAATATTAACATATTGAATGTCAATGACCTAAGCACTTTACCTAAAGATACAGAATGGAAGAATGTACAAAAAAATTTTAATTCAAATATCTTATGTCTTAAAAAGACTTACCTACCATTAAAGAATTCATGTAAACTCTAGGTTAAAAAAAAGAAGAAAGAAAAAAAATCCCATGCAAATGGAAACCAAAAGAAAACAAAGGTAGCTATTCCTTTTTTGTTTGTTTGTTTTTGTTTTGAGTTGGTGTCTCACTTTTTCACCCAGTCTGGGGTACAATGGAGAGGTCTTAGTTCACTACAACTTTTGCCTCCTGGGTTCAAGCAATTCTCCTGCCTTATACTTCCCAGTAGCTGGGATTACAGACATGTGCCACCATATCTGGCTATTTTTTTAATTTTTTTTATTTTTAGTAGAGATGAGGTTTCACCTGGTTGGCCAGGCTGGTCTGAAACTCCTGACCTCAAGTAATCCACTCACCTTGTAGCTATTCTTATACCAGAGAAAACAGACTGCAAAGTAACAACAGAAAAAAAAAGTTAAAGTTGGTCATTATATAATAATAAAAAGGTCAATCCATCAAGAATCCATTAAAATCCAAATTTACATACATCTAACACTGAGCCCTCAAATTCTTGAAACAATTACTACTAGACCTAAGAAATGAGAAAGAAAGCAACCCAATAATAGTGAAGACTTCAATACACTTCTGACAGCACTAGAAAGATTTTTGAGAAAGAAAGTCAACAGAGAAACAATAATCTTAAATGACACGCTAGAACATGTGGATGTAACAAATATCCATAAAAAATTCTACCCGAGAAATATTTAATAAAAATTATATCAAATATCTTCTGATATCACAGTGGAGAAAAGTAGAAATCAACTCTAAAAGAAACACTCATAAGTACATAAATAAATTAAAATTAAATAATCTGCTCCGGAATGGCATCTAGGTTAACAATCAAATCAAAACAAAAGTTAAAAAATCCTTTGCATTGAATAATGATAATGACATGTTATCAAAAGGTGTGGGATACAGTGAAATCAGTGCTTTATAAAAAAAGTTTATAGCACTGAATGTCTGTGTAGAAAAGCCTGAAGGGCACAAGGGCAGAAACTGACAACCTCCTGTCATACCTCAATGAACTAGGGAAACAAGAACAAACTAAACCCAAAGCTAGAAGAAGAAAACAAATAACAAAATCAGAACAGAATAAATGAAATTCAAACAAAAGAAACAACACAAAAGATCAATGAAACAAAAAGCTGTTTTTCTTTGGGAAAAAAAGTTATACTTTTAGCTAGATTAAACAAGAGAGAATATCTAAATAAGCTCACTTAGAAATAAAAACAGAGACACTTAAACGAACACCACAGAAATTCAAAAGATCATTCAGTACTACTATAAAAACCTTTATAAGCCCAAACTCTAAATCCAAGGAAACCACCTTTGCAAAATTATAACTGAGGAAATTATGACAGTGAAAGAAATCAGACCTAACTAGATCTATGTTGCTTCTAATCCTTAAGCTGTCCTTGTTCATTTGGGAGAAATTCAGTTCATGGTTCAACTCTAAAACAAAATTGATAACAGCTCTTTCCCAAAAAAAACCCTCTTCTTGCATGGGGTCCAGTCTGCCTTTGCAGGACTAATAAATTAGCTACAAGATTAGAAGGTACAATTTAGGGGTCATGCAGCCTCTGGCTCCAAGTGTCTGAATCTCCCCCAAATTGCTCTTGGGGATAACATCACTATTGTAAAACCTAAGATCACTACTTGGGAAATTTTGCAGACCCTGCACTCAATGGATCAGCTGACACCATCCAGACCAGTGATCTGGCCCAACCAGTTCTACCATCACACCCAGGTATAGAAGATGTTAGGAAAACTTATCTTTGACCCCCTGTGATTCTGTCTCCATTTTGACCAGTAAGAACTCCCTGCCTCCCAAGCCCTTAAGTACCAAATTATCATTAAAAACTCTGATATCCAAATGTTTGAGAAAAGTGATTTGAGTAATTATAAAACTCTGGTTTCCCACACAGCCAGCTCCGCATGAATTACTCTTTTTTTTATTGCAATTACCCTGTCTTGATAAATCACCTCTGTCTAGGTATTTGGCAAAGTGACCCCATTTTGTAGTTACAAATTTGGTGCATTGTTCAGGAAAAACCCTTGTGGCTACCTGTCCATTGTTTGTTGGCCTCACTCCAGCAATGGATCTAAAAGCTAGCCCAAGTGGCTGCCTAGTTCTCTTGGGCTGGGGGGTGGCTCTGGTACTGTCTCTACTGGTGGGGCATCAGTGATGCAATGTTCATGGATTTAATTGAAATGGGAAGCAGTCATGGAGAGACCTCTCTTAACTGTAGCCCTGTCATGGGGTGTTTTTCTGTAGCCCCATGGTGGAGTGTCTATTTCTAGCTCCATTACATGGTGTCTGGATTGGTGAGTATCCTAGGAACTGCCAATCCCTCCTTTCTTTTTCCCAACTGGTTCTGTAGCCCTATGGTGGGGTTTCTGTCTGTAGTCTCATTGTAAATTGTCTGGCTTGGTGAGTATCCTAGGTGCTGCCAATTACTCCTTCCTTCTCTCCACTGGTTCTGTAGCCCCACTGTGCAGGCCAGTAATAACTATTTTATATTGGCTGAGTGTTTATATTGGCTGAGTGGAAAGCTAAAAAACACCACCGCCCTTATATGAAAGGCTGACGTAACCAAAACCAACCAAGAGCTTTGCCTAGGCCTTTCCTGGGCTTGAAAGCATAACAAAATAATGAAAGAATACTTAACAGCACCCATTTAGAATTAAACAAGTCTTATTGTGTGTCTGAAGAAATTCCCCAGGCCTCCACAAACAAGTCTATTGGGGGTCTGAAGGAATTCCCCAAACCTCCATGATTCAGCAGGAGGCAACACAAGGTAATTACTCCGGCACCTAGACCCATTTAGACTAGGTAAACTTACTGAGGCTATAGAAAAAGGTCTTTGAGACTCAGACTTTAGTTATAGAATAAAACAATTAATCACTTATATCTTCAGATGAACACACACTGACATGTAGACATACAGTTTAGAAGATATATGAACTCTAGAAAACTTTGTAATTTTGAGTTGATCTGGTGATAATTTCCAGGCTTTCTCCCTGTAACCAGTTACAGAAATAAAAACTCTCCCCCTCCTCAGTTTATCTCCATCTTATTATTGGACCATGAGAAATAGCAGTCCAATGTCTCTTTGGTCTGGGAACAAGTTTGGCATGTCAGCAAGGAGATAAGGACAATGTTGAATTCATTGACTGAAAGGTTGTGACAATAGGGACCCTCCAGAGAGCTGTTCCATGCACAAGTCTGCACATTCCTTTCACTACTATGGAAGAATGGAAATCAGGAACAAACATGCTAAAAGATTGAGCTAACCAGATTGTACGCCATGAGCCTATTGAGTATGCTAATCTTTGGCTTGTTTTTTAGGATCAAGGAAAGTTTTCTTTTGAGCTACTAACAGCTTTTAACAATTAAGCAAAATGTATCCCTATGAACAAAATTTGGAGCATATTTGTCTCTCTCTACCTGATTCTCCAGACTTTGGAAACTATTTATGAGTATTCTTAACTTATGGCAGTAAAGTTATTTGTGTAAGAGCAATAAGAGTCTGTTTTGTTTTGTAACAGGACACAGTTGGAGACACCGCTTATTTTGCCAAATATTTTATTGGAATAGGATGCTGTCTTTTAAAGAATCAAACTTGTCTTATGGAGCCAATAAAGTTCTTGGAAAATGGGTCTCATATTTTGTGTACAGAGTCCCTGTATATAGGGATTCTGATCTGTGTTAAATAGAGAATGTCACTTTCTGACAGGCAGGAACCTCATGTTATCTTGGAACCTGAAAAGGAGAGGAATTCACCCAACTCATAGGTATTTGATGGTAGAAATCCATGGCTGGGCTCAGCTTTGAAAACGTTTTATCTCAGATTCCTTCTATGGAACAAAGTTCCATCAATGCCAACTTAAAAGGTCTATATAAAAAACAACTATCCTTGCTGCACTTTATTAAAATAATCTGGCCAAGTATAATAAAGTAAATATGTCCTATCATGATTTGTCTTTAATAAAAATTGGAAACTACAGAGAGAAAAAATGTTTCCAAAACTGTAGTATATCTGTTGTTAAATTCTAGTCTTGCCTGGTGTTTTTTTAATTTTTATTATTTTCTGCAGTTTGAGTTAAATTCCAAAGTAACATTTTCAATTTTTTTCCTTTTTCTTTTTCCCCATTTTGTCCTAATTGGAAATCACTAAGACATAATGTGTGCTTTCTTAATGCTCTATGAACTGAAGACTAGGTGTTTCAGCAGATGCTTCCTCTAAATCCTGGAAACAGAGAGTGCTACAGGAAACAAATCACCCTCTTATACTCCAACAGTGGGTTGGGTGTCCCATAATGATGACCCCCATCTCAGTAGGAAGTAGCCAAAAAGATTATGATGCCCCATCTCCCTGTGTACAATCATAATAGAAACCATGCACAAATTGACAGTGGGGTTTGTGGCAGGCCAAGTCTCCAAAACAACTGCTACAGTACTGACTGAGTGATTAAGTTAAATATTAAAAGCTAAAAAAAAAAGCCAGTGACCTTATACAAAGGCTGGGATGTTAAAAAAAAAAAAAAAAACCCACCAAGAATTTTGACTAGGCCATTCCTCGACCTGAAAGCATGACAAAATAATGAAGGGATTCTTAACAGGACCCACTTAGAAATAAACAAGTTTTATTGTGTGTTTGAGAAAACTCCCCACACCTCCACAAACAAATTTGGGGGTTGAAGGAACTCACCAAACCTCCATGATTTAGCAAGAGACAAAATAAGGATAATCAGCTTATCACTTAGACCAATTTAGATTAAGTAAACTTACTGAGGTTCCATAAGAAGGTCTTCAAGACTCAGACCTTAGTTATAGATTTAAAAAAGCTAATCACGTATATGTTTAGATGAATGTACACTTACACATAGACATATAGCTTAGAAAATATATAAGCTCTGGAAAACTTTCTAATTTTGAGTTGTTCTGATAATAATTTCCAGGCCTTCTTCGTGTAACCACTTACAGAAATAAAAACTCTCTTCCTCCCCAGCTGATTTGTATCTCATAATTGAACTGTGGTAAATAGTTGTTCAATCCCTCACAGTTTGGTTCAGAAACACTATGATGGGGTGTCTGTCTGTGGCCCCATTGTGAGGTGCCTAGATTTATGAGTGTCATAGGTGCTGCCAATGCTACCTTCCTTTTCCCATTTCTCTAGCCCTATGGTGTGGTATCTGTAGCCTCATTATGGAATGTCAGTTTGTAGCTCCACTATGGGACGTATTTGTCTGCAGCCTCATTGCATAGTGTCTCTTCAGCTGCTGGAGGGAGGGGCTGGTCTTGGCTGGCTCTTTCTAACTAGCAGGAAGAGTCTTTGTTTGAGAGACTTCTAATTCAGGAAGATATCAAATAAATTTCTCAGATGGAGAATAGGAGCAAAGTTTGGAAGGGATACTCTTGGAGGTTTTGATTAGAGATCATCTGATTTGCAAGGCCTTCTGTTTGCCTCATTGTTAGGTACAGTAAGTTCCTTTTCAAAGAGACAGCTTGTTCAACTTACTTCTTTTTCTTCTATTTTCAAAGCTTAGCTTCTTCATTCTTTGTGCCTCTTTGCCCCTAGTTATGGTAAACAACTTTCCCACCAGTTGTAATCAATAATTCACATCTGTTCCCCTGGTTACCCACTCTGCAACTATTCGTCCTGCTGAAACCACTTGTTCTGCCACTCACATCCCTCTTACCTTCCTTATTTGGGAAAGTATTCACAAATAGCCAGTTGGGTCAGCTTAGATTCTGCAATCTGACCCCAGCCCATGTGGGAGTGACACATAGATAGGGACTGCTTTAGGAATGACAACCCTTTTCCTCCTTGTTTGGTGTGCTCTTGTAATCATGATGGATGCAGGAAGCACCCTTCTGCAGAAGTAAATTGTCTTGCTGAGAAAACTTTTTGCCTAAGTGCTAGTTCTTCTTTGCAGCACTAAGTACTTGTTTCTAACAATCTGGGGGCTTATCAGGGATTCCCATTCTCCACCAGAGAGAGGGTCTCTGGTCACATCTCATCAGGAGATACGTCCTGCTGCCTTACTGTGGTGGGCTCAAGGTGACAGATTGGGACCCACTCAATACAACAAATAAACCTGGACTCTCAGCAATGTGGAAAGAAACAGGCCAACAACTTGGAAGAAAGGATCCTCACATAAAATGGCAACCAGGTAACTCTGTGCACAGACCAAGGTAACAAGTATTGCAAAAGTGACAAAGTCCTTCCTTGGTGGTCAGGATATCTTGGAGGTTGAAAGTGTGTGATTCAGATTCAAGCATGCTGAGTGCAGAGTGAATGAGTGCAATCTGAGATTCCCAGGGTTTATACTGACCCACCAATGTTAACAGGGTCCTAAATTCCCTCTGGGGAAGGGGCCAGAGAGGATGAAGCAGAAGGAGAAGAGTGCAAGAAACCTCTAGTTGTGGGGGTTTAGCCTCTAGGATAAAAAAGACGAGAAATCTCCAGTAGGGGGGATTGAGCCTAACACAAACCTCTGTAATAGAGAAGGCAAGACATTTCCAATAGGGGAGATTGAGCATCATCTCAAAACTGTTAAGATGGGAAATACCCCAAGTAAGATAGAGAGTAAAAAAGCATAAAACTAGCAGAAATAACATTCCCTCTGAGAGTCCCCAGTAACTCAAGTTAAAATATTGGAAAGATAATGAAAGGACTAAACACAAGAGAAAGCAACAGATGATAAAATATTCTTATGTCATTTGGACCCAGGAACCAATCTTCAAACCCTCAGTTTTCTGGCCAAAGTTTGAGTCAAATAAGGATTGGATTTGTCAGCTTTTAATATAACATAATGATGATAAAAGCTTTGTCTCCCAGGAGGAGATAAATTATGCCCTACATTGGTAAATAATAACTCTGTAAATAAAAACTTCTGTAAACAAAGGAGGAACTGTCCCCCTTTAACCTCTAAAAACTGGAGGGAGAAAATCAAAGACTAATTCCTCTGAAAAAGATAAAGACCCTATTCCTAGACAGCCCAGCAACACATGGGACCCCCTAGACAAACTTGCCCAATCCAATGCTCCTAACTCTAATTTACCACCCCCTCAAGCAGAGGCAGTTGTCTCAGACCCTTCTCCTACTCATATTGTCCCACCTCCTTATACCTGTGCCTCCTGGGAATCATCCCAAGACCTGTTCTCTACCAGCCTAAGCACCCTTCTCTGAAAGGACTTCAACATGAGATAGAGCAATGTAAAAAAAGATACTCATAACTCCCAATTCCCCTTTACCTCAAGAGAATCAGCTTCAGCCTGCTTCTCCTTAAGAGAGGTGCTCCTAGGAGGAGAAGGCATTAGTTTTATTAATGCTCCTTTAACCAGCTTGAAGATCCAAAACCTGAAAAGAGGACTCAAGCCACTACTAGACAAGCTTTATGGGTGTTACCAGACCAAAGAGAAATGTTATCCAAGCCCCTCATGACAGAAGTTCTTTCTCATTTGCATGAAGGGACTCACTGGGGACCTCAAGCTATGGATGATGCAGCCCTCAGCGTTTATGGATGTATAGGAATTTATACTTTAGCAAGACAATTTACAATGAGCTGCCTGGTACATAAAAAGACTAATAAGCAGACCCTCAGAAAACTATCTCCTGGAAGGAGAAATCCAGGATTAAGACTGTTCCAAAGTGTCCAACTGATTACACTGAAATGCCCCTAATCAGCCACTTAAAATATTTATTAATGATAGTAGATCACCATCCTTATTGAGTAGAAGCTATTCCCTTTTCAAATGCAACTGCTAATAACGTAGTCAAAGCATTAGCTGAAAATATTATACCCAGGATTGGATTAATAGAAAATAGCAATTCAGATAATGAGACTCATTTCACTGCCTATGTCATTAAAAAACTAGCCCAAACACTAGATATAACCTGGGACTGCCATACACCCTGGGACCCACCTTCAACAGGACAAGTAGAAAGAATGAACTAGCCTTTCAAAAATTGCCTAACTAAATCAGTCCTAAAAACTCAGTTGCCATGAACTAAATGCCTTCCCATCACCATGTTAAAAATCTGAACTGTCCCTCAGAAAGATACTGGCTTATCCCCTTATGAAATGCTGTATGGGTTCCCTTGTCTACACATTAGTGCTGACATCCCAATGTTTAAAACAAAAGATCAGGTCCTCAAAAACTATATACTTTTTTTATCCCCCACTTTCTCTTCCCTTAGGACCAAAGTCCTCTTAGCACAGATGCTACCCAGTTCACCAAACCAGCCTGGAGACTATGTTCTCTTCAAAGTTTGGAAAGATGAGAAGCTCAATCCCACCTAGGATGGACAATATTTGGTGTTTCTAATGACCAAGTTAGCTGTCCGTATGGCCAAAAGGGGATGGATTCATCACACTAGGAACAAAAGAGCACCACGCCCTCCAGAATCATGGACAATTGTTCCAGGGCCAAATCCAAAAAATTTAACATTAAAACAGGTTTGACCTTCTTATGTTGTATTTCTTTATCTTCCCCTGCTATTGCTAGTCCTCTCCTTATTAACGTAACCAGGTCAAGCTGACCCCAAACTAATACCTTTGATGCTTGTCTTATTATACCCTGTGAAGATCTCCAAAGACAAAGGCAACTCTTAGCCTCACAGAAGTATCTCTTCCCCTTTAAGACAAAGGATCTCCCTCTCAAGACCCTTGTTCCTTAACAAATGCGGGAAAACAAATCTGCAATAGGGAAAATGAATTATGTGAACAACAAAATATCAAGGCTGGACCTCATCAACAGATGGTTGTATGTCCTTAAAACCATACATTCACTTTGCTAAAGGAAGGACCCCACCCCCAATTGCCAGTATAACCAATCTAATCCACTGCAAATTTCTATCTCACTCACACTTCTCCTACTTGTCACTTATACAGCATGGAAGCTGAAATGTCAGGGACATATCTAACTGGATCTTTCAAGATATGTTTTATTACCCCTTCACCTCCTATACTTCCTTCTACACTATCCCCCAGTGAAATTAGTATTCTTCCTCTACACAACGATAAAACCAAAGTGGCTATTGTAGAAGTTATGGATTTAAAATGAACTGTATCCTTTGAAATAGGATATTAAGATGAAACTGCTTGGTTGGGATGGATTAAATATTCTGTTTGAACTCTAAAAAAACGCTATTGTTATGCTTGTGCATATGGTAGACCAGAGGCGCAGGTCACCCCTCTCCACTGGGATGGTCTTCCAGCTGACCAGGCATGTAGATGTTTTCCAAGATCCCACAGCCTAGGGGAATAAATCCTGCCAAAGTCTCTCTCCGCTACTCCCTGAAGTCCAACACCCTGTGGGTCAGCCCCTGAGGGCCATTCAGCCTCTATCTTCTGACACCAATTTTACCTGATATTTCTCACAACAAGGGGAAAATTTGGCATTTCTTGGAAACCTAAATGGTTCCAGTGAACTATAGTCCTTCCAAGTGCTTACCAATCAGTCTGCCTTTGTTCATCCTCAAGCAGATATATGGTGATATTGTGGTGGACTCTTACTGGACACTCTGTAAGTAACTAGAGTGGCACTTGTGCCCTAGTCCAGTTGGCCATCCCTTTCACCCTAGCATACTATCAACATGATAAAGAAGAAAAATGTAAAAGAAGAAATGCTCCTCATGGATCCTTTGACTCTCTTGTTTATATAGATGCTATTGGAATCTCATGAGGGGTACCAGATGAATTTAATGCCTGAAATCAAATAGCTGCAGGATTTGAATCTGTGCTGTTTTGATGGTCAACTCTAAACAAAAATATAGATTAGATAAATTACATTTACTATCATCAGCAAAGGTTTGTCAGTTACAGAAGACATGCCATCAAGCGGATCGCTGAACAATTAGGCCTCACCAGCCAAATAGCCTGGAAAAATAGAATGGCCCTTGACATGATGTTAGCCAAAAAAGGGCGAGTCTGTGTCATGATTGAAGTCCAATGTTGTACCTTTATTCCTAATAACACAGCCCCCAATGGGACAATTACAAAAGCTTTGCAGGGCCTGACCTCCTCCTTATCCAATGAGTTGGCAAATAATTCTGGAACAAATGACCCCTCTACAAGTTTAATGGAAACATGGTTTGGGAAATGGAAAGAATTAATGTCTTTAATATGTACTTGTCTTGCAATTGTTGTACGTGTCATTATTCTTGTTGGATGCTGTATTATACGATGCATTCATGGATTAGTACAAAGGCTCAAGAGACAGCAATTACCGAAACCTCTCTTATCTCTCCTCTACCTTATTCAGATAAGCTTTTCCTTTTAGAAAACCAAGCAGAACAGCAAAACCAAGACATGCTAAAAAGGTTTGAAGAAGGATTATAAAAACTAAGAGAGGGAAATTTTTAGGTATAGTAACTTCCTTTTCAAAGAGTCATCTTGTTCTATTTTCTTGTTGTTTGTTTTCTATTTTCTTGTTATTTGTTTTCTATTTTCAAAGCCTAGCTTTCTCATTCTTTGTGCCTGTTTGTCCCTAGTTAATGGTAAACAACCTTCCCACCAGTTCTAAACAATAATTGACATCTTTTCCCTTGGTTACCTGCTCTGCAGCTATTCTTCCCTCCAAAATGTCCTGCCATTGTAACCCACACCCCCTTCCCTTCCTTATTTGGGAAAGTATTCACAAATAGCCAATAATGTCAGCTTAGATTGTGTGGTCCAAGCCCACCCCAGGGTGGAGTGACACAGAGGTACAGACTGCAGGAGGGATAAAAACCCTTTCCCTCCATTGTCTGGTATGCTCTTGTGATCATGACTGATACAGGGAGCAACCTTCTGCAGAAATAAATTGCCTTACTGAGAAAACTTTTTGCCCAAGTGCTAGTTCTATTTTGTGGCACCAAGCACTTGTTTCTAACATCTTTATGTGTGTTTGTATATGTGGTGAAATAACGCAGAAGGAATTGCTGAAGTACAGCAGGCCTAACGCAGAGAGCCCTCCATATTTGTCTGGTTATATTCAGTGAGCCTTGGAGAAAGTTCAACAGCCTGTCTTTGGGTGACTATCTGCTCTTTACCTTTGCCAGAGACCCCATCATAAATTTTCACTCTGAAATCATCCTTCCCCACCTGGAGTGGATCAAAGACAACAAGGACCAAGGGGAAAAAGTTTGTGCTTTGCCAGGTTGATATTGGGTGCTGAATGAAGTAGCTGGTATCTGTTTTGTTATGTGTGTTTGCTGGGATAAAAAAATGTTAATTCTGTTCCCCACACAGCCTGTTGAGCAGTATCTGGCAAGTTAAGAATTTTGCCTATGGTTCCATAAAATAGAAAAGGTTCATTTTCTCTTGTAAAGTGGCTTGAACCTCACAGCTATGACACAAGCAAGCAGGGTCATCAGAAGCTGCTCTGTTCTTCTGGAAACTGCAGAGAAATGGAACCTGGAAATCTGGTATGCTAGCAAAAAGGGTAAGAATTCTTACCAGCCAAGTTTCTGTGCTTTCTCTCTCTTTCTCTATCTGTGTAAATGGTAAATATCACTATTCATCTCTCTTCAAGGTTCTGATTAATAGAAAAATGATTTACAAGACTAGCCTTAGTCTATAGCAAATGTAGTGTACTTTGTGCTGAAAATTTGTCTTTTTGTGTTCTGTAATGGGGAGAGGCATATCATGGAATGAAATGTGGATTTAACATCCCTAAAAGCCTTTTTTTTAAACCAGTTCAGCAGGCTGATCAGGTTTAAACTTTGCTATGGATCCCTGAAACCAATATTGTATGAAATTTCTCTATCTTGTTTTGTCTCCTTAAGAGCTTAAACTTGTGACCCTGTGGGGATACTTTAATTTCCACCATCCAGAGGACAGGAATGTGATCCTGTGTGGATACTTTAATTTCCACCATCCAGAGGACAGGAATGTGATCCTGTGTGGATACTTTAATTTCCACCATCCAGAGGACAGGAATTTCCACCATCCAGAGGACAGGAATTTTAGGGCCCATGTGATAACACTAATTTTTCCTCTAAGCAGTTAAAAGTCTTTGCAAGCTTGAAATTGGCTTCTCTAGGTTCCTAGGAAGAACAGCAGAAACTGTTCAATGCTACAGCATTCATTTATGAATCAGTAGCATTCCAAAGGAAAAAGAACAAATCTGGAGCCTTTGCATTGCTGGACTATAGTTACCAAAACAGTATAATACTGGTATAAAAATTGGCATGCAGATTAATGGAACACAAGAGAAACACAGAAATAAAGCCAAATATGCAAGTATGTACTGCAAACTGATCTTCAACAAAACATACAATAACATAGTTTGGGGAATGAATATCCTGTATAATAAGTGGTGATGGGAGGCTCGGCATGGTGGCTCATGCTTGTATTCCCAGCACTTTGGGAGGCCAAGGTGGGTGGATCACGAGGTCAGGAGATCGAGACCATCCTGGCTAAAAAGGTGAAATCCCGTCTCTACTAAAAATGCAAAAAATTACCCGGGCGTCGTGGCAGGTGTCTGTAGTCCCAGTTATTTGGGAGGCTGAGGCAGGAGAATGGCATGAACCTGGGAGGTGAAGCTTGCAGTAAGCCGAGATCATGCCACTGCACTCCAGCCTAGGCAGCAAAGCAAGAAGCCATATGTAGAAGAATGAAACTGGATCTGTCTCCCAACTAATATGAAAATCAACACAAGATAGATGAATGACTTAAATCTAAGACCAGAAACTATAAAAATTCTAGAGACAATGTTGGAAAAACTCTTCTAGACATTAACCTAGACAAAGAATTTATGACTAAGATCCCAAAACCAAATGCAAAATCAATGAAGTAAACAAATTTGTCCTAATTAAACTATAAATCTTCTGCATGGCAAAAGAAATAATCAGCAAATGTCCCATAGGAGAAAATGTTTGCAAACTACATATCTGACAGTAAGAGTATCCAGAATCAACAAAGAATTCAAACAAATCCATAAGGAAAAAGCAAATACACCCATCAAAATCTGGGCAAAGGACATGAACAGAGATTTCTCAAAAGAAGATATATAAATAGCCAACAAATATTAATGTACAAAAAGATGCTCAACATAACTAATCATCAGAGAAATGCAAATTAAAACCACAATGAGATACCACCTTACTCCTGCAAGAATGGCCATTATTGAAAAGCCAACAAACAATAGATATTGGCATGGAGAGGGAAAAAGGAAGCATTTATACTTTGCCAAAGGGAATGTAAATTAGTACAACCTCTATGGAAAGCAGTGTGGACATTCCATAAGGAAATAGAAGTAGAACTAACATTTGATCCAGCAATCACACTATTGGCTGTCTACCCAAAGAAAAAGAAGTTGTTATATAAAAACAACATTTGCACACATATGTTTATAGCAGCATAATTCACACTTGCAAAGATGAGAGATCAACATATATGTTACCCATTGACTAATGCCTGGATAAAGAAAATATCGTGTGTATACACAATGGAATACTATTCAGCCATAAAAGGAACAAAATAATGTCTTTCACAGCAACTTGCAGCTGAAGGCCATTATTCTAAGTGAAATAACACAGGAGTGAAAAACCAAAAACTGTATGTTCTCACTTACATGTGGGAGTTAAGCTATGAGTACACAAGTCATGCTGAGTGATACAGTGAACTTGAGATGCAGAAGGTAAAGAGTGAGGTGGGGCCAGTGATAAAAGAAGTATACATTAGGTACTATATATACGGCTTGTGTAACAGATGCACTAAAATCTCAGAATTCGTCACTATATTATTCACCCATGTAACAAAAAACCACTTGTACCCTCAAAAGCTGTTGAAATAAAAATTTTAAATAATAGAAATTAAGCCACCAAGGAAATGTGTCAACTTAAAAAAAAAGTAACAACATGTTTTAGGATCACATAGGACACAGGACACTTCAACAGTTTCCTTTCCTCAACAGTTTTATTGCATCTTCAGAAAATTTCTGTAAAATTGTTACAAAAGCATAAATCTAGCAAAGTTGAAAGAAATTATAAGCACAGAATTAAAATACTTACATTTTCAAGCAAACTCAACTGTCATTAATTTTCAATATTTTATAGTGAACAGAAAAACAAGCTGGGCATGGCCTCTAATGTCTGTAATCCCAGCACTTTGGGAGGTAGAGGCAGGCAGATCACTTGAGACCAGGTGTTTTATAACAGCCTGGGCAATATGGCTAAACACTGTCTTTCCAAAAAAAAAAAAAAGAAGAAAAAAACGAAGCATGTTGACACAGGCCTACAGTCCTAGCTTCTCCAGAAGCTGATTGTGGGAGGACCACTGAGCCCAGGGATGTAGAGGTTGCAGTGAGCTCTGACTGTGTCTCTGCACTCCAGCCTGGATAACAGTGAGACATTTTCTCAAAAAAAAAAAAAAAAAAGAAGGAGGAGGAGGAGGAAAATAAAGTTTCTTCATTAGAAGATCATAAAATATTTGAGATTGGTTCATATAAACTAATTTAAAACTTTTAAGTTAGGTTATAAATTTCATACAATTCGTTGTGTTTCAGTGTAATTTTAAGTTGAAATATACCCAATAGCATATACCTGGCATGAGAAGATATGCAGTAAACAAAACAAAGAAGTTACAATATCAAATGCTTTCACCAAATTTATTCTCCCAAACACTTTCTCAATTTTGATGACATTATTTATAAATGTTAATGATCTCTGTCATCAGAGCTTTGTGTGGAAAAAAGTCAATAGCTAAGTAGGTGAGGCTCTTTTTCCTCATTATATTTTCCTTTTAAAAGATGTTCCAAATGAAAACAAATTTATTCAAAGCAGTTTCTATATATTGAAAATTAAAGAAACATTTCAGCAATTTCATAACAAAAGAAAGTTTAAAATAAAAAGACATCTTTCTAAGTCTTCTAGCTAGTGAGTTTATCTTATATAAAGCTGAAATATTTTCATATGTAATAATGTCCCTTCTGCACAGAAATAGTTGTACTTTGATAAATATAAACAAGGATGAACACTACAACACACAGTATAGAGTGGGACTTGACTTCTCATCAGTGGTCCTCCAAGGCCACATCCTTGGGATTTAAGCATTGCAGAGAGGAGCCAAGGAGAATCTGTAGTTCATTTGTAAATTCTAGTAAATCTAGTAGTTCGTTGCTTTCCAGATTGAAGGCTTCCAAGTCTTTGGAGGAAAAAACAAGATACTTGCTGAACCCTGTCTGTAAAACTCTGCCTCTGCAATTGGGACAATTTTCAGATGTGGAAAACTGCAGCGAAATATGCAGGATGACATTTTCACTTTCTTAAGTACATCTGAAAGCAATAAACGGTTTCGTGGTCTGCAAAATAAAAAGAAAATGTAGTCCCAATTTCTGGCAAAAATAAAAGTTCCCCCAACCATTAATTATCATCTTGAAAAAGCTACCTTATTGGCATAACAGGAGCCACTTACTTTCACTTCAACACCCCTGTCATTTCTCACCATGCCCACTCATAGACCAACATTATTCTTTCAAGGTAAAGGTAAATACCTACTTCTAATGGGGGTAACTCTGGATTCATCTGGTTATTGGACCAAACTGAATTACATAAAGCAAGGGAAACACCTTAGTGAGATTTATCATAACAGCTACTCCACTGCTCTCATTGCTGATGAAAAAATTAAACTCCTGTTGACTCAGCTCTCACCATAATTTGGGTAATGACTCTTAATATGTCTCACTAGGCTTACTGAGATAAGTGAGTCTGTACCCCAACCCAAAACGATGACTATAAACACCTCTTTGATCTTTCCTCTCCCCCAATTCCATTCCTTTCACACACTCTACAACACAACTTTACTATTTCTATTTATAATAAACTTCAAATCAAAACCACAATATCATCTTCTCTTAGTTCGGATGCCTATCATCAAAAGACAAAAATAACGTATGTTGGTGAGAATGCAGAGAAAAGAGAATGTGTGTATGCTGTTGGTGAATTCCTCAAAAATGAAAAATAAAATTAACATGTGATTCAGCCATTCATGGCTAGGCATATATCCCAAAGAAATCAAATCAGCATATCAGTAAGATATCTGCACTCTCATGTCTACTGCAGCACTCTTCACAATAGCCATGATATGGAATCAACCTAAGTGTCCATCAACAGACAAGTGGATTTTAAAATGCAATATATTTACATAATGGAGTGCTAGTCCACCACAAAATGACTTGAATCTTTATATTTGCAACATGGGTGGACTGGGAGGTCATTCTATTAAATGACATAAACCAGGCACAGAAAGTTCTACCTATAGGTAGGAAATAAAAAATGTTAACCTCATGGAGGTATGGAGTAGAAGGATGGGTACTAGAGGCTAGGCAGTGTAGGTGGGAGAGGGAATTAAGAGAAGATGATTAAATGGCTATTAAAATACAGTTAGAGAGAAGGAATAAGATCCAGTATTTGATAGCACAGTAGGAAAATTATAGTTAAGTGTAATGTATTGTCTATTTCCAGAAGAGAAGGTTTTCATATTTCTAATACAAAGACATAATATATGTTTGAAGTGATGGGTATCCCAAGTGCCCTCATTTGGTGCTTACATATTGTATGCATGTATCAAAATATCACATGAACCCTCAAATGTAAGAATCTATGGCATACTAACAAAAAATAAAGTGAAATAAAACTGTCACTGTTTATAATGGGATACACATAACTCCAGAGCCTGAGGATACTATTGTTTACTAAGCACCAATGTTAAAATGTTAACAAAGGTGTCTTGACAAGATATTGGTCACCAGGGCACAGTGGCTCACAAATAGTGTAAGACTGTATCTTACTAAATATGACCATACACAAAGATCTTGAGTGACACTGATGATTTTCCTAATTCTACATGAGAAGGGAGATTAACAGTTTTGTATAGTACACATTATATTCCCAAGAAGCCCTTGTAATGATCTGTTGAAGGATTCCTAGGATTTCTTCCCAAACAATTCAGTAAAAGAAACTTCCATGCTTTGGCTTCTGCAGCCTTACTTACATTGGTGGTGTTCTGATGAGGATAATTTATGCTATGCTATGCTATGCTATGCTATTCTATGCTATGCTATGCTATGCTATGCTATACTATACTATAAAACCAATTAATTATCTGAGTATAATAAATCTTTAAAAAAATCCTATTTGCTACATCATGTAAAACTCTTGGGCATTTAGCACCCACTCATCTTCATCTACTTAAAAAGAGCTTTAAATCCTGCTACTACCCCCAAAAGCAGCTCAGCTAATTTTCAGTGATGTAGCAGCCATGCTCACCCCTGCAAAGATGAAACTTGAATGTTATAACAAGGTAAGAGGGGGCTATCTGAAAATTCAAATTCAAACACATCATTGCAAGCCTCATTGTCATCATCCCGGTCCTCTTGTCCTGGGGGGTCTGCCAAAACATTGGATTCCCCTTCATTACCTGGTTCTAATGGAGAAAAGAAACAGACAAAGGTGTTAATAAGCAATAGCAGGATTTCAGCTGTCATCAAACGAAGAACTCTAAATAAAAATGTAAAAATAGATTATTTTCCAATGGAGTCTGTTTTATAGCATGCACAGCCTATTCCCCATCATCCACACCAAAGAAAAATGTCCTCTTCCTATTTTCCACTGAACTAAAAACAATAATACTGCTCACCACAGACAGAGCTGCCATAGAACTCCCAAGAGCTATTCACCTTACTGTCACTGCAACCCTGTAGGTCATTTAAGTAATCTGGAGAGAGAGGGAAAAAAAAGATCAACTTTTTAAAAAATGTTAAAATTAGTAATTCCAGCAAAGTTGCAGGATACTAAATCAACATACAAAAAAAAAAACAGTTACATTTCCATACTAGTGTTTGGAAGTAATCCATTTCCATACTGGTGTATAGAAATGTAGTCTAGTAATGCCTGGGGCTTGCATTAGTTCTTCACTCACTGAGCTATACAGATTATTCTAAATAACTTCTTCTGTGGGAAGTTTGAGGTTTCCATTATCCAGAGTCAAGATTAAAAATCTGAGTCATTATTTGTTTAAAAATGCTTGGTAGGAAATGCAAATAATTTGGGGAAATCTTTTACAGTGTTAGTGGTAGAAATAGATCAAAGGAAATATAGAATCAATGACTAATCACTGAAATAATTAGCTTCACTAGACTACTATATTCTGTAATACAAAAAAGCCACATTGCTGCTGTTTTAAAGTCTCAAGATTTTTAATTTGTACCTAGGAAAACTCAAATCTCAATAACCTGGTCTCCATTTAATATCTGAATAAAGAACATATCTTGAACTTTGTTATTCCTGTTCCTTAAAGTAGCCCACCTGTTAGAAACATTTCCATAACTTTGCTGTGGGTCATTTTCATAATGGTTCTGCCTGAGAAGGTGGCCAAAATGGGGTCAGCGCCACAGGAAAGGAGGAGGCGGACAATTTCCAAACAATCATTTTCAACTGCACCATGTAGAGGCCTAGTAAGAGATGTGTGGTAGGATTAAACTCATGCACACTTGCTCATTTCTTGACTTTTCTTTAATAGGCAAAATTGGATACATGTGTACCACATAAGACTTGTAGACACAATATTCAACTGATGAGGAATGTAACTGCCATGTACAGATAGTGAAATTGTGACATAGTTACTGATCCATGATCAAATGACAAATTATTGTTATTATACACTTAATCCTTTCAACAGGACTCATGAAGGGACTATTTCAGCACTAACTCTCAATTGAAAAATCTATCTTAATCCAAGGCCTGAAAAACTGAAGACAGAATAAGTATTTTAAAAGTTTTGAAGGAAGTAGGGACAGGATGTAAAAAGATAACTCAAAAACAAGTTTGCCATTATGAAAGCTAATACAACAAACAACTGTTATACAATTTAAAAATATGCCTGTTTGTTTATATAAAGAACCTGAATGCAAAGATAAATAGTGAGTTTAGACTCTCCTAAAAGCCTGCCCTGGCACCTTTCAGAGATCTGTGATTAAACCTGTGGCTCAGAACCAGAGTTGTCAGGATCAGGATAAGATCTGAAAAAGTACAAAGTTCTCCCACCCATGTGTATTGGAAGATGGAACACTGACCACAGTGCCCTCCTGAGGGACTGCTGTTTAGAATCTGTGAAAAACCAAAATACGTTTTAGTTTAGTTTTTTTTTTTTTTTTTAAACTATTAGCAAACCCTAATACCCAGCCCTCAAGCAGCCACCACATTTACACCACCAGAGGATTCCACAACTGACAAATCTTGGTTTCTGACCAATAAACTAAGGTCAAGGGCAGGATGAAGTCCAGGTCTGGGGATGTGGAAGGTGATGACAGGTCCTTCTGAAACAGCTGTGGGACATCTGTACTCTCAGGACTTAAAACTCAAATATATATTTTGAGTATAGTCACAATGAAGAGTCCAGAGTCTTATAAGGCAGTATCACTAATTATTCATCACTAATTATTGACATTTTCAGGGGCTTTTGCCCCTAGGAATATTAAAGAACAGTCCAACATTCCATGCTCTCACCACTTACCAACTGAGGGAAAGATATAAACATACATATACAGGAATAGGAAGAAATAAGGCTCCAAATGCTATCCAATGGCCAAGAAAGACCCTGAAAGTGAAGGCTGAAGGCAATGAGGAGTTTGAGCTTGGACTTACTGGGAGACCATATGTGAGGTACGCAGAAGGATTGTGAAGCTTCACAAGGCCTCATGAAGCAGAAAATTTCTGCTGTTGGGCAATGAAGGAAAGTTATGCCAATTCAAGGAAAAAGTGATCAAAATAATAATATGTCTACCTTATCTCAACTAAATGCTATTTGTGTCCTTAAATTTGAGTACAAGAATGACTTAGTCACTGACATTTGGAAAGAAAAAAAATTAAAAAGAAAATTAGAAAAAAAATTTTTTTTTTTTTAAAACAACCCTATTATAAAACCACAACAAGAAAACTAATGTGACCCTAACACTGAAATAAACCATATCTGGTGCAGGGAAACACACACACACACACACACACACACACACACACACACACATATCACAGACACCCACATATACATATATACACCATAACTTAAAAATCAGAATCAGTCCTACAAGGGTAACCACAAGATTTTTTTTTGTTTGTTTATTTTGAGACAGTGTCTCAACTCTGTCTGCCAGGCTGGAGTGCAATGGCACAAGCATGGCTCACTGCACCCTCAACATCACTGGGCTAGGGTGATCCTCTCATATCTCCTGAGTAGCTGAGATTACAGTGTGTGCCACCACTCCTGGTTTTTTTGTTTGTTTGTTTGTTTGTTTGTAGAAACAGGGTTTCACCATGTCACCCAAGCTGGTCTCAAACTCCTGGGCTCAAGTGATCCTGCTGCTTTGGCCTCTCAAGGTGCTGGGATTACAGGTATGAGCCACCACGCCCAGCCGCATGTGTAGTTCTTTTTTCAGTATTATCATTCTAACAATGTATAGGTTATAGTAATAACATCGTAGAGTAGCAGTTTGGAAGAAGAGTAACTAAAATGAGGCTGAACATTTATGAAGGATATATCCTAACTCTTGTTAAATTTGAAGCACTAATTTTTTTATTTGTGGCAAAAATATATGTAATGTACATTTAACATTTTAACCATTTTTAAGCATTCAGTTCATGGTCATTAACTCTTTCACATTATTGTGCAAATCACCATCATTCATCTACAGGACTTTCAACAGGCTCTGTACCCATTAAACAGTAACCCCATTCACCTTTCCTACAAACCCAGGCAACCACCATTCTACTTTCAGTGTCTACGATTTTGACTTCTCTTAGCATGTCACATGAATGGAATAATAAAGTATTTGTCATTTTATGACATGTATATTTTACTTACCATAAATGAACCTCCTCAAGGTTCATCTATGTTATAGCATATGTCAGAAATTCCTTCCTTTTGTAAAGAAATAATATTCGGACTGGATGTGGTGGCTCACTCCCATAATCCCAGCACTTTAGGAGGCTGAGGTAGGCAGATCATGAGTTCAGGGGTTCGAGACCAGCTGGACCAACAAGGTGAAACCTTGTCTGCCCTAAAAATACAAAAATTAGCTGGGCATAGTGGTGGGTGCCTGTAGTCCCACTTCTCAGGAGGCTGAGGCAGTAGAATCACTTGAACCCGGGAGGCAGAGGTTGCAGTGAGCTGAGATCATACCACTGCACTCTGGACTGGGCAGCTCTGTCTTATATAAATAAATAGAATTCATTTATAGATATGTAGCAAATTTTGCTTGTCCATTCATCTAATGATTAACATTTGAGTGATTTTTACTTTTTGGCTGCCAGCTTTCAATTCTTTTGAGTATACACATACCCAGAAGTGAGACTGCTGGACCACATGCTGGTTCTATCATTATTTTTTTGAGGAACCTCCATTCTGTTTTCTACAATGACTGCACTATTCTACATTCCTAGCAGCAGTGCAGAAGAGTTCCAATTTCTTCACATAATCACAAACATTTGCTATTTTCTGTTTGTGTTTTTTTTAAAACACTATTCTAACAGGTGTGAGGTGACATTTCATTGTGGTTATGATTTGCATCTCCTTGATAATTAAAGATGCTCAGTTCCTTTTGGGCTTGTAGGTCATTTGTGTTTCTTCTTTGAAGATATATCTATTAAAGTCCTTTGCTCATTTTTTTAATTGGGGTATTTAGGTTTTTCTTGATATTCACTTACAGGAGTTCATATATTCTAGATATTAACCATTATCAGATATATAACTAACAAATGTTTTGTCTCATTCCATATGCTTACTTTCCATTCTACTGACTGCATCTTTTGATGCACAGAAAGTTTTAAAGTTTGATATCCTATTTATCTACTTTTGTTTTATTGCCTATGATTTTGATAACATATTTGAGAAATCAATACCAAACCAAATGTTATGAAGCTTGACTCTGATTTTTTCTTCTGTCAGTTTTATAGTCTTAGATCTTCCTTTTAGATTTCTAACCATTCTGAATTCATTTTCACATATGGTGTAAAGAAGTGCATTCCTCTACATGTAGATACACAGTTTTCCTCACACTTGTGGTTTGAGAGACTGCCCTTTCCCCATGATGTAGCCTTAGAACACTTCTTAAACAACATTTGGCCACATACATGGGAGTTTATTTCCAGGTTCTCTATTCTGCTCCTTCAGTCTACATCTGTCTTTAGGACAGTAGTATGTTATTTTGAAGAAGTATATTTTAAACCCATGAGGTTTGAATTTCTATATACTTGTTTTTCTTGATCAGATTGTCTTAGCTATTCAGAGTTTCTTGAGATTCCATATGAATTTTATTATAGAGTTTTCTATTTCTGCTATATATACTGTTGAAATTTAAAAGAAATTACATTAAGACTGTAGAAAAGTCTGATACTAGCAAGATGACAGTAAAGGAAGCCTCACACCTTCAGGGAGAAAAATTCTTTATTATTATTATTATTATTGTTATTATATTTTAAGTTTTAGGGTACATGTGCACAACGTGCAGGTTTGTTACATATGTATACATGTGCCATGTTGGTGTGCTGCACCCATTAACTCTTCATTTAGCATTAGGTATATCTCCTAATGCTATCCCTCCCCCTTCCCCACCCTGCAACAGTCTCCAGTGTGTGATGTTCACCTTCCTGTGTCCATGTGTTCTCATTGTTCAATTTCCACCTATGAGTGAGAACATGCGGTGTTTGGTTTTTTGCCCTTGCTATTGTTTGCAGAGAATGATAGTTTCCAGCTTCATCCATGTCCCTACAAAGGACATGAACTCATCATTTTTTATGGCTGCATAGTATTCCATGGTGATCTTAACAGCAACTTGAGAAACCAGTTAAATTGAAGTACGCTAAGCAAGCAGAACATCAAGAAGAGCTTTACTGACACAGATAAAGTTTATTCATGATTATCCTCCCATGCCTAGCACACTACAGAGCAACAGGAAGAAAACTCCTCCTTCCAGTTTCTCCCCAGGTGGAGAACAAGAGTGTGTGCATTCAACATCTAGCTTTCCCCATGGCATCTCTGAGAGACTGATTTCTGTCTGCCTGACTCAGAATACTAAAGTTACTCTTCAGATGGTCTCTTGGTCAGCTCAGGCTGCCATAACAGAATATTAGGAGGACTAAAAAAACAGAAAAATTATTTCTCAAAATTCTGGAAGTTGCATTTCCAAGACATCGGTCCTAGCCAATTGAAATAAAGACTCTAGCCAATTCAGTTTCATATGAAGGTCATCTTTCTAGCTTGCAAACAGATGTCTTTTCATTACATATTCACATGGCAGAAAGAGATCTCTCTCTTCTTATAGATAAGGACATGATCCTATCAGTGTAAGCCCCCATCAATATGACTTCATTTAACTTTAATTACCTTCTAAATATCCTCTCTCCAGATACAATTTGACTGAGAGTAACAACATGTGAATAGGTTTCAGCATATCAATTTTATACCTCTTCTCTCTCTGTCTCTCTCTCTATATAAATAGATCTATATACAGATCAATAGATATTTCTGTCTATATATACAGTTCTATAGACACATATATAGATTTTATATGCATATATTTCCATATCTCTATGTATATTGAGATAGATGGATAGATACATACATGATAGATAGACAGGTAGATAGATAGATAGATAGATAGATAGATAGACAGATAGATAGAGATAATCTCTATATATCTATTCACTGCCCTCTGGCATCCAAAGTTTCTGATAAGAATCCTTTCTAGAAAGTGAGTTCCTTCTTTCTTGTTCCTTTCAAAATTTCTCTCTTTGCAGTTTATCAAGCTTCTTGGATGTTTATGTTCATGTATTTCATTAAATCTGGAAATTTTTCAGCTAGTATTTATTCAAATAACTTATCTCCCTCTATCTGTATGTTTTCTCCTTCAGGGACTCATACAGGCATATGTTGGTCTGCTTGATGATGTTTCTTAGGTCCCATAAGCTCTGTTCATATCTATCTTTTTTATTTCTTTTCCTGAGACTCAATAATTTCAATTGTCCTATTTTTCAAGTTTGTTGATTCTTCTACCAATCCAAATCTCCTTTGAATTCTTCTAGTGAAGTTTTCATTTCGGTGTTACTTTCTGCTCCAAGATCTTTTTGGTTCCTTTTTATATTTTATCTCTTTATTGCTATTTCCACATCATGAATACATCATTTTATTGACTTCACATCTTTCATAGCTTTCTTTGAGTGTCTGAGTTCTTTTAACATAGTCATTTTCAAGTGTTGGTCTAGTGAGCCAACCAGCTGGTCTTTGGGACAATTTTTGTTTATTTTTCCTTGAATGAAATATACTTCTGTTTCCTTTGTACGCTTTGTGATTGTCTTTTGATTGAATCAGGGACATTTAAATATTTTATTTCTACTTCTTTTCTATTGACTAGACAGAATCTCACTATGTTGCCCAGGCTTATCATGAACTACTAGCCTCAAATGATCCTCCCAACTTAGCCTCCCAAGCACTAGGATTACAGACATGAGCTACTGCACCCAGCTGACATTTGAGTCTTACAGTGTGGTTAACAGACTTTACAATTTCAACATAGAGTGTCTCTGTGCCAAGCATCAATTTGAAGTATAGATTTTCTTAGGTCTCTTCTGAGCCCATGACTTTCTGAGGTCCCTTGTACATGTGGTTGCTTTTGTTCAGTTTGCTTTATTTCTTCAATAATTTATTGGATTATAACTGACATACAAAAAGTGTACAATGTGATGTCTTGGTTGTATATGGATACTGCCAAGTGATTACCACAATGAAGTTAATTAACATTTCCATCACCACACACTGTTAAATTTTCACATACATATGGTAAGAACATTTAAGATATACTCTATTGGCAAATTTCAAGTATACATTATTATTAACTGTAGTTACCATACTGTACATCAGATCTCCAGACTTATGCATCCTGTATAAGTTAAACTTTGTGCCCTCTGAACAAGCTCTATTTTGTGATTGTTTTGAATGTCTTAAGTCTTTATATGTCTAGCTGCCAAAAGAGAAAAAAGAATACAAAGTAGGAAAAAAAGATAATGGTAAATCCACTAGAAGTCATTTCAGCCAAAGGAGAAGCTGGTAACAATACTTGCCTGCCTCAGTGTCTGCATCTCCTGTCTGTGACGAGAAGCAGAAATCAGTGATCAGAATATAGATCTCCGATATTTGGTGGACAAGTTGCTTTTTTACCCTGACTTCTGCAACTTTATGCAAGCTGCTTCAGAAATACATATAGGGTTACCTGCCATTTGTCCAGGTATGGAGGGAAGGTACCTTAAGGAAGCTAAGAACTGCTAAGACAGCTAAAATAGTAAAATTAACTGCAATTTCCCTGGAAGTTATAAGACTTGAAGAGACTTTAAAGTTACATTATGTATATCTCCTAATGCTATCCCTCCCCTCTCCCCCCACCCCGCAACAGTCGCTGGTGTGTGATGTTCCCCTTCCTGTATCCACGTGTTCTCAACGTTCAACTCTCACCTATAAGTGGGAACATGGGGTGTTTGGTTTTTTGTCCTTGCAATAGTTTGCTGAGAATGATGGTTTCCAGCTTCATCAATGTCCCTACAAAGGACATGAACTCATCATTTTTTATGGTTGCATAGTATTCCATGGTGTATATGTGCCACATTTTCTTAATCCAGTCTATTATTGTTGGGCATTTGGGTTGGTTCCAAGTCTTTGCTATTGTGAATAGTGCCACAATAAACATACGTGTGCATGTGTCTTTATAGCAGCATGTTTTCTACTCCTTTGGGCATATACCCAGTAATAGGACGTCTGGGTCAAATGGTATTTCTAGTTCTAGATCCCAGAGGAATTGCCACACTGACTCCCACAATGGTTGTACTAGTTTGCAGTCCCACCAACAGTGTAAAAGTCTTCCTATTTCTCCACATCCTCTCCAGCACTTGTTGTTTCCTGACTTTATAATGATTTCCATTCTAACTGATGTGACATAGTACCTCATTGTAGTTTTGCTTTGCATTTCTCTGATGGCCAGTGATGATGAGCATTTTTTCATGTGTCTTTTGGTTGCATAAATGTCTTCTTTTGAGAAGTGTCTATTCATATCTTTCAACCACTTGTTGATGGGGTTGTTTGCTTTTCTCTTGTAAATTTTTTGGAGTACTTTATAGACTGTGGATATTAGCTCTTTGTCAGATGAGTAGATTGCAAAAATTTTCTCCCATTCTACAGGTTGTCTGTTCACTCTGATGGCAGTTTTTTTGCTGTGCAGAAGCTCTTTAGTTTAATTAGATCCCATTTGTCAATTTTGGCTTTTGTTGCCATTGTTTCTGGTGTTTTAGGCATGAAATCCATGTCCATGCCTATGTCTTGAATGGTATTGCCTAGGTTTTCTTCTAGGGTTTTTATGGTTTTAGGTCTAACATTTAAGTCTTTATTCCATCTTGAATTAATTTTTGTATAAGGTGTAAGGAAGGGATCCAGTTTCAGCTTTCTACATATGGCTAGCCAGTTTTCCCAGCACCATTTATTAAACAGTGAATCCTTTCCACATTTCTTGTTTTTGTCAGGTTTTTCAAAGGTCAGATAGTTGTATATGTGTGGTAATATTTCTGATAGCTCCGTTCTGTTCCATTGTTCTATATCTCCATTTTGGTACCAATGCCATGCTGCTTTGGTTACTGTAGCCCTGTAATATAGTTTGAAGTCAGGTAGTGTGATGCCTCCAGCTTTGTTCTTCTGGCTTAGGATTGACTTGGCAATGCGGGTTCATTTTTGGTTCCATATTAACTTTAAAGTAATTTTTTCCAATTCCGTGAAGAAAGTCATTGGTACCTTGATGGGGATGGCATTGAATCTATAAATTGCCTTGGGCAGTATGACCATTTTCATGATATTGATTCTTCCTATCCATGAGCATGGAATGTTCTTCCATTTGTTTGTGTCCTCTTTTATTTCATTGAGCAGTGGTTTGTTGTTCTCCTTGAAGAGATCCTTCACATCCCTTGTAAGTTGGATTCCTAGGTATTTAATTCTCTTTGTAGCAATTGTGAAAGGGAATTCACTCATGATTTGGCTCTCTGTTTTTCTGTTATTGTTGTATAAGAATGCTTGTGATTTTTGTACATTGATTTTTTATCCTGAGACTTTGCTGAAGTTGCTTATCAGCTTAAGGAGATTTTGGGCTGAGATGATGGGGTTTTCTAGATATACAATTATGTCATCTGCAAACAGGGACAATTTGACTTCCTCTTTTCCTAATTGAATACCCTTTATTTCCTTCTCCTGCCTGAATGCCCTGTCCAGAACTTCCAACACTATGTTGAATAGGAGTGGTGAGAGAGGGCATCCCTGTCTTGTGCCAGTTTTCAAAGGGAATGCTTCCAGTTTTTGCCCATTCAGTATGATATTGGTTGTGGGTTTGTCAAAGATAGCTCTTATTATTTTCAGATACATCCCATCGATACCTAATTTATTGAGAGTTTTTAGCATAAAGAGTTCTTGAATTTTGTCAAAGGCCTTTTCTGCATCTATTGAGATAATCATGTGGTTTTTGTCATTGGTTCTGTTTATATGCTGGATTATATTTATTGATTTATGTATGTTGAATCAGCCTTGCATCCCATGGATGAAGCCCACTTTATCATGGTGGATAAGCTTTTTGATGTGTTGCTGGATTTGGGTTGCCAGTATTTTATTGAGGATTTTTGCATCGATGCTCACCATGGATATTGGTCTAAAATTCTCTTTTTTTGAAGGCTTTGGTATCAGGATGATGCTGGCCTCATAAAAAGAGTTAGGGAGGATTCCCTCTTTTTCTATTGATTGGAACAGTTTCAGAAGGAATGGTATCAGTTCCTCCTTGTACCTCTGGTAGAATTCAGCTGTGAATATATCTGGTCCTGGACTTTTTTTGGTTGGTAAGCTATTAATTATTGCCTCAATTTCAGAGCCTGCTATTGGTCTATTCAGAGATTCAACTTCTTCCTAGTTTAGTCTTGGGAGGGTGTATGTGTTGATGAATTTATCCATTTCTTCCAGATTTTCTAGTTTATTTGTGTAGAGGTGTTTACAGTATTCTCTGATGGTAGTTTGTATTTCTGTGGGATCAGTGGTGATATCTCCTTTATCATTTTTTATTGCATCTATTTGCTTCTTCTCTCTTTTCTTCTTTATTAGTCTTCCTAGTGGTCTATCAATTTTGTTGATCTTTTCAAAAAAACTGGCTCCTGGATTCATTATTTTTGGAAGGTTTTTTAGTGTCCGTATCTCCTTCAGTTCTGCTCTGATCTTAGTTATTTCTTGCTTTCTGCTAGCTTTTGAATGTGTTTGCTCTTGCTTCTCTAGTTCTTTTAATTGTGACATTAGGGTGTCAATTTTAGATCTTTCCTGCTTTCTCTAGTGGGCATTTAGTGCTATAAATTTTCCTCTAAATACTGCTTTAAATGTGTCCCACAGATTCTGGTATTTTGTATCTTTGTTCTTGTTGGTTTCAAAGAACATCTTTATTTCTGTCTTCATTTCCTTATGTACCCAGTAGTCATTCAGGAGCAGATTGTTCAATTTCCATGTAGTTGAGCAGTCTTGAGTGAGTTTCTTCATCCTGAGTTCTGGTTTAATTGCACTGTGGTCTGAGACACAGTTTATTATAATTTCTGTTCTTTTACATTTGCTTTACTTCCAACTATGTGGTCAATTCTGGAATAAGTGTGATGTGGTGCTGAGAAGAATATATATTCTGTTTATTTGTGGGGAAGAGTTCTGTAGATGTCTATTAGGTCTGCTAGGTGCAAAGCTGCATTCAATTCCTGGATATCCTTGGTAACTTTCTGTCTCATTGATCTTGTTGTCTAATGTTGACAGTGGGGTGTTAAAGTCTCCCATTATTATTGTGTGGGAGTCTAAGTCTCTTTGTAGGTCTCTAAGGGCTTGCTTTATGAATCAGGGTGCTCCTGTATTGGGTGCATATATATTTAGGATAGTGAGCTCTTCTTGTTGAGTTGATCCCTTTACCATTATATAATGGCCTTCTTTGTTCCTTTTGATCTTTGTTCGTTTAAAGTCTGTTTTGTCAGAGACTAAGATTGCAACCCCTGCCTTTTTTTCTTTTCCATTTGCCTGGTAGATCTTCCTCCATCCCTTTATTTTGAGCCTATATGTGTCACTGCACATGAGATTGGTTTCCTGAATACAGCACATTGATGAGTCTTGACTCTTTATCCAATTTGCCAGTCTGTGTCTTTTATTTGGAGCATTTAGCCCATTTACATTTAAGATTAATATTGTTATGTGTGAATTTGATCCTGTCATTTTGATGTTAGCTGGTTATTTTGCTTGTTAGTTGATGCAGTTTCTTCCTACCCTTGATGTTCTTCACAATCTAGCATGTTTTCATAGTGCCTGGTACCAGTTATTCCTTTCCATGTTTAGTGCTTCCTTCAAGAGCTCTTTTTGGGCAGATCTGGTGATGACAAAATCTCTCAGCATTTGCTTGTCTGTAAAGTATTTTATTTCTCCTTCACTTATGAAGCTTAGTTTGGCTGGATATTAAATTCTGGGTTGAAAATTCTTTTCTTTAAGAATGTTGAATATTTGCCCCCACTCTCTTCTGGCTTGTAAAGTTTCTGCCAAGAGATCACTGTTAGCCCAATGGGCTTCCCTTTGTGGGTAACCCAACCTTTCTCTCTGGCTGCCATTAATATATTTTCCTTCATTTCAACTTTGGTGAATCTGACAATTGTGTCTTCGAGTTGCTCTTCTCGAGGAATATCTTTGTGGCATTCTCTGTATTTCCTGTATTTGAATGTTGGCCTGCCTTGCTAGATTGGGGAAGTTCTTCTCCTGGATAATATCCTGCAGAGTGTGTTCCAACTTGGTTCCATTCTCCCCATCACTTTCAGGTACACCAATCAGATGTAGATTTGGCCTTTTCACATAGTCTTTCCATATTTCTTGGAGGCTTTGTTCATTTCCTTTTATTCTTTTTTCTCTAAGATTCTCTTCTCACTTCATTTCATTCATTTGATCTTCCATCACTGATATCCTTTCTTCCAGTTGATCAAATCAGATACTGAGGCTTGTACATTCATCACATAGTTCCCATGCCATGGCTTTCATCTTCATCAGGTCCTTTAATGACTTCTCTGCATTGGTAATTCTAGTTAGCCATTTGTCTAATCTTATTTCAAGGTTTTTAACTTCTTTGCCATGGGTTTGAACTTCCTCCTTTAGCTCAGAGAAGTTTGATCATCTGAAGCCTTCTTCTTTCATCTCATCAAAGTCATTCTCCATCCAGCTTTGTTCCATTACTGGTGAGGAGCTGTGTTCCTTTGGAGGAGGAGAGGTACTCAGATTTTTAGAATTTTCCATTTTTCTGCTCTGTTTTTTCCCCATCTTTGTGGTTTTGTCTACCTTTGGTCTTAGTGATGGTGATGTACAGATGGAGTTTTGGTGTGGATGTCCTTTCTGTTTGCTAGTTTTCCTTCTAACAGTCAGGACCCTCAGCTACAGGTCTGTTGGAGTTTGCCGGAGGTCCACTGAAGACCTTGTTTGCCTGGGTATCAGCACTGGAGGCTGAAGAACAGCGGATATTGGTGAACAGCAAATGTTGCTGTCTGATCGTTCCTCTGGAAGTTTTGTCTCAGAGAGGTACCCAGCCATGTGAGGTGTCAGTCTGTCACTACTGGGGGGTGCCTCCCAGTTAGGCTACTCGGGGGTCAGGGACCCACTTGAGGAGGCAGTCTGTCCATTCTCAGATCTCAAGCTGCATGTTGGGAGAACCACTACTGTCTTCCAATCTGTCAGACAGGGACATTTAAGTCTGCAGAGGTTTCTGCTGCCTTTTGTTTGGCTATGCCCTGCCCACAGAGGTGGAGTCTACAGAGGTAGGCAGGCCTCTTTGAGCTGCAGTGGGCTCCACCCAGTTCAAGCTTCCCATTGCTTTGTTTACCTATCAAGCCTCAGCAATGGTGGGCACCCCACCCCCAGCCTCACTGCTGCCTTGCATTTTGATCTCAGACCACTGTGCTAGCAATGAGCGAGGTTCCATGGGCATAGGACCCTCTGAGCCAGGCATGGGATATAATCTCTTGGTGTGTCATTTGCTAAAACTGTCAGAAAAGCACAGTATTCAGTTGGGAATGACCCAATTTTCCAGGTGCAGACCCAATTTTCTGTCACCTCTTTCCTTTGCTAGAAAAGGGAATTTCCTGACCCCTTGTGCTTCCTGGGTGAGGTGATGCCTTGACCTGCTTTGGCTCTTGCTTGGTGCACTGCACCACTGTTCTGAACCCACTGTCCAACAGTCCCCTGTGAGATGAACCCGGTACCTCAGTTGGAAATGCAGAAATCATCTGTCTTCTGCATCACTCATGCTGGGAGCTGTAGACTGGAGCTGTTCCTATTCAGCCATTTTGGACAATATTTTGAAAATCCCACTGTTAACTCTTACTTTGGAGCAACTTCAATTTTAAAATTAAGTTTTCAGACATAATTGTCCCTCATTTAAATGGAAAATAGGTTAACACATCAAAGTGCAAGTAGCAATTTTCTTCAAAGTGCTCAGACGAGAAAACAGAAAGCCAATTCTCTCTGTACATTCCACAAGGAAGTGGGTAGTATAGTCAAGAAGTGGCCTCTGCATACCTTCTTCATTGTCACTGGGTTTAAGAGATTCTTCCAACCAGCTGCTGTTGCCTTTGGCCCCTGCTCTTTTCCTGCTGAGTTTCTCTTTCATGATATCATAATCCCAGGCAGTGAAGTCAGGCTGGACTGTCTGGGTCACTTCCTTCCTGCCTTGCAGACCAGGTTTGCTCTCTGCTGCCAACACCTGCTGCTCCCACTCTTCTGTAAGGTGTATCAGATGGTGTTTCTTAGGATGAAGCCCTGTAAATTGTAATATACACCTTCAGGTTGGTCAGCTCACTATAATGTGGGTCTTCTAAGTGGACAGAGGAATTTGTCACTTCCTTCTAGGGCCAGCTATCTAATGAATAAATAACTAAAAATTAATCCAAATGCTGCCTTGAAAGAACAAAGGACTTTATACATCACCAGTAGTGTGAGGGAAGGAGAAGGGAAAGGACTGTGGTTACTCTCTCTGCTTTTGGGAGAGAACCTAATTATTTTTGACCCTCTCTGGGCTTGAGTGCCTGCATCTGGCTGGGAAGCAGGGAAGTTATGAGTGGAGTTTGTGGGGCTCCATGGTGGAAATCTCATGGAAGAGGAGTGGGAATAAAAACTCTTCACTGCTATGTGTCATGGCTTCCCTCCACTGATTCTGTTTATGGGGGCTACATGCCACACATCCATATGCCATGTCTGTCCACTGTGACTGTATGCACAGGCCCACTGAGCAGGCAGCTAAAGGTGACAAAACTCACCTATATAAACCTGTTTTTGCTTGTTTTTTAGGAAAGAGTCCTCCGGCAACTTCTCTGCAGTAGTGTCTGTCTGGTTGCTGTCACTTAAGACTTTGCGTTTCCTTTCCAGCTGGAGGATGGGGCTGTGCAGCACATCCATAGATACCTGGTCTGCAGGTGGCTCACCCACAGGCTGCCTTTCCATTAAATATTTCTCTACAGGAAGATCTTCATCCTTTAGGGCTTTAAAGGGATTGTGCTGTTTGTTTCCAGGACTGTACTTGCCTAGGAGGAGAGAAAACCAGAATACATAAATGAATTCAAAAATCACCACAAGAAGGCAGGATTCAGGGAACAGCCAGGACCATGCCAAGGTAATCTGCTATTGACAGATGCTTCTTTAGAAACTGGAGTTCTCACATTGTTAATATCAAGATCTTATAAATAGACTTGTCCAAAGGAAGGATACACTGAAGATGAGTAGCAAGCAAAGAAGAAAGTTAGACATACACCACACTCATAATTCTCTCCTTCTACCTTTTTATGTTAGGGGAATGAGACAAATAAGAAAGATGAGACATCAATGCTATCTTTTTTCAAAAAACATTACAGTCCTTTCTTTCAGCAGCATGATCCAATCAAGCCAGGACTGGCATAAATATCTCTACAGTAATACTTGCTGAGGTCATTATTTTGAAATAAATAAAAGGCTGATGAGATTGAGACACAAAATATACCCAAAGTATCATCTACTGAAGGGGAAACACCAATATTCACCTTGGAACAACAGCAGAGATCATGAAGAAGAGAAGGGAGACAGCATGTCGAAAGAAACCTAAAGCCTTAATGGGCAGAAGTAATCATCTCTCCCATAGGGCCCATGGTCCAGGACATGGCAGCTGGCTGCAAAATCAGCAGAGGGAAACAACTGCCAGAGAAGGCTGAGAACCTGGGCTGTGAAGAGGTGCTGCGAAGAGGGGTCTGGGAAAAGCCAAAGACAAGGTTTGACATCACATGCACAAGTTCAGAGACAATTTAAAAAAACTCAGTCTGCTGGTTGCACATATGTGGAAGGAAAAGCTTTTCACTGAATCAAAGGAGCTTCCATTTCCTGTTCAACATAGGAGGACCACAATGAGGACACTGGTCACACCAGCTGGGACTAATCAAATGTTTGTAGAACTATGGACAGCATAAAGTTTTGGATGGAAATGAAGAATATGTCACTGGAAATTAGATGAAAGGCTACCCTTGCTAAAACAAGTTCAAGAAAGTTGGCAGAATTGCCTTCATGTCCAAGGATGTTGTGAAAGGCAGGACTAAAGAGCAATGAACTAGGATATCTAGAAGAATACTAAGTTTTAAAACATACGCAGAAACTATATGGCTTCTTTTGGCAACTTACCAGCAAAATGAGAGAAAAGAGAAATGATTTAAAGACAAAATTTATCATTAAAAGGAAAGCAAAATGAACATATTTGGCAAAATCTGTCTAGTCACATAAAGAAAAACAAAGTGGTTTCAAGAGAATAAAAACAACATATAGCAAAGCTATCATTTGCTAAAGAGATAGTTCAGATATAAGGAAAACAGTGCTATTCATCAAGGCAATGGGATGAGCCTGAAGGCATTTGAGAGATCTTGGAGGCAAGCTATGGCCTGCAGGCAAGTACACCTACTCATGTATCTATTCCCTGCATTTTTTTGTGATCTTTGCCTGCCCCAGCAATGGCTCAAGCTGGCCCAGATGTGCCTCATGTCACACTACCAGAGGGGATAAGCCTTAAACTATAATGATATCCATATGGTTCTGACTCTACAGGTACACACAATCCCTGAGCCAGGGCCATGTTCACCTGCATTATAAAGGATGTTTTGGACAGCCTGGGGTTTCAGGCAGAGACATGTCACAGGTGGATAGCCAGAACAGAGTTCCCACTACAGTAATGCTTTGTGGAGCTGTGAGTCTGGAGCCAACTCCAAGAGCCCAGAACTATAGAACAACCAGAGTGCAACTTCAGCCTGGAAGAGCTATAGGAATGTAACTCCAAACTGTGAGAGCTTCTAGGTGGACTAAAGCCCAGCAAAACCATGCAGGCAGGAATGCCTAGGCCTTGAGAGCTGAACTCTTACTGCAGTGTACATAGATGTAAGACATGAAATCAAATGATATTATTGTCCAGCTTTATAGCTCAGTGTTGGCTGGGTTGGGTGGCTCACACCTGTAATCCCAACACTTTGGGAGGCTGAGACAGATGGATCATGAGGTCAAGAGATTGAGACCATTCTGGCCAACATGGTGAAACCCTATATCTACTAAAAATACAAAAAATTAGCTGGGAGTGTGGCATATGCCTGTAGTCCTAGCTACTGGAGAGGCTGAGGCAGGAGAATCACTTGAACCTGGGAGGCAGACGTTGCAGTGAGCTGAGATCATGCCACTGCACTCCAGCCTGGCAACAAAGTGAGACTCTTTCTCAAAAAAAGAACTCCGTGTTGTTGTTTTTCTCCCTCTTTTGTATTTTGGGCTTACTTGGAACCAGTTACTCCTTTCTTCTTGCCTATTCTCCATTTTTAAATGGGACTGTCTTTCTCATGCCTGTTCCACCATGGCATTTTAGAAGCACATAACTTCACAGGTTCACAGTAGAAGAGAAATTTGCCTTATAGTAAATTAGGTCTTGTGTCCCATTCATATCTGTTTAAGAGACTCTAGATTTTGGACTTTTGAGTTGATGCTGAAACGAGTTAAGATTGTGGGGCTATTGGGGTGGAATGAATACATTCTGCATATGAGATGGACAGAATTTTGGAGATTACAGATGGTATCTTATGGTTTGAATGTTTCCCAATGTTCAAGTGTTTGAAAACTAGTCCCCAATCCAACGGTGTTGAGAACTGGGACCTGTAAGAGGTAATTAGGTCATGACCATGGGACATTAATTAATGTCATTACTATGGGAGTGAGTTACTTATTATGGAACTGAGTTCACAGTTAAATTAAAGAGTTTAGTCCCCTTCTTCTTTTTCTCTTGGGCTCTCTTTCCCATCTGCCTTCCATCATGGGATGCAACTGGAAGATGGAGCTCACCAGGGCAGGCCCTCATAATTCTTGGCCTCCAGAACTATGAGCAAATACATTTCTGCTAACTATAAATTACCCTGCTTGTACCAGTAGAAAACATACTAAGACATAAATTGTTCTAGTTAGACCATTCATCTTCTTTGATCCAATTAGCCTCCCCTGAATGTACCATAGGAGGGACTAGCAATGTAAAGTGAAAACCTAAGTATTGTCTTAGGAAATGCCACGTGCAAATGGAAAAGTATACTTTTAAACTTTTAAAGTGTACTGTCTCCTCTCCCTAACTCCTTCAAGGTAGAAAACATGGTTTGAAAAAAGTGATTGCATGGTGTCACAATGCCTTTGAGAGTCACAATCAGGCAGCAGCTTAGCTAGTGTGGGACCCAACCCAGAATGAACTTCTCTTCCAACATCAAATATCAGATGAAGAAGCTCTTAAACTGAGTGTTTCAGATTCTACTTTTGTCCTTTATATCTGAACTACAGATCTCACACAGTCATCTATATCTCTAACACTCTCAACTTTGTCTAAGGCATTTTTCCAGAGGAGATGGTTTTCCAATTAAGTTTTACCCCCACTGCAAAATTATCTCTCATCCACCTGACCTTTTGCCCAAACTGAGAGTATCTTTTACTGGAAGAGTTGTGATGAGTTATTTCACAGGGTGAAGTCAGTGGGCAATGATTGGCTAGTAACCTCATCTCTCTGGTCAGTGAATGACACTACCTCTATAAGACAGCCTTGGCTGTCTTACCACATTTCCCATGTGGTAAAAGCTACCCAGTGAGGGTAAGGTAGCTACCCTTCACATACCACCTTTCCCTTCACATACCACCTCTTGCTCCCCTCTTCATGAGGAGAACAGCCAGGAAAGGATGGCCAGCCTGCTACACAACTGTGCCTTGGAAGGTTGTAACTCATCTCATGGGCATTCTCCTGACACCCCACATAGTACCAGGAAACCCAGGGGACCATGACCTCATCCTGAACTATTATCAAGAACCCTCCATTGCTAAATTTTGGGTTCACTGCAATCACACTTACTCACATAGAGTTCCCCTACTTCTCAAAAGGATTTTTCCCCAAAACTGGTTCCATTCACCCTTTCCCAAATCCTCCAAGTCATTATAAAAAGGGACAATAACTTCAAAGAACTGAGGTATCTTCACCATTACCTATTCGATCAAAGATTCTCATTCCTCTAAATGAACTCCTGCCACTCACCTCACAAAATATTACATGACTTACAAAAGCCAGTAATAATCCCACCCACAGTGATGGCCCAAGATACACAGACTACCAGCTACACAGATAAGAGGATCTATGTTCCATTGCTGCACATCTTAACCTGGATGTTCTCAAATTAGACTATTTTAGTCATCACACACAGCATTAATCACAGGGCAAAGGATACAAATTAAGAGATGTAGGGGTCCTAATCATTAGACTCTACCATTGCTGTTATTTTAAGCCCTTCTAAAAGGAAGAAAACCATGCGTCCTTGATAGATAAGAATGTAACTCTGTTATCTGAGCTCTACCAGCTGCTCCCAGCAACATGGTCTTATGAGACACAGCACATACATTCCATAATTTATCACAGCTGTGCCATAGTGGTACCTCATAGAAGTATCTCCATGGCAACATTTACAAGTCTCCACAGCAAAAATAAATTCTGCCACTGTTGGTGCCACAGATGCTGAGCCCTAACAAGATGGGAGAAGACTGAGACTTTTGAGGGTTTCCCATGATCCATTTCCTCTGCAGGCAATGGATCAGCTCCAGCTGAAACTAACTTATTATAACTTATGCCCTCTCCACTACAGGCATCAATTTTCTCTGCTCCTAATTCAAGGTAGTCTACAAAGCATTCAGACATATTCTCCTGGAAGAGAAGTTCCTGAGACAATAACTCCTGCCCAGGCATTGTGATGAAACACACCCCAGGTCTGCTTCAGTGAAGTGGCTGCCAGAAGAGAAGGAAACCCACATTATAGAAGGAAGGGCTAATATGTACATCTACTATGCATCAACAAAAATAAATCAATAATTTAAAAATCTAAGAAATGTATTATACTGTTTCTAACTATAGGGCCAAGCCTCCTTTAGAAAATGAGATGTGTCCCTTTTCTAAAGGAAAACAGTATTTCACAGATTATTAAAAGGAAATTTTCTTTCACAGATAATTCACTCCTGATTGCCACAATGATTAAAAAGACAATCAGTCCTTCACTCCACAGATGGCAAAAGCAGCCCATTTTTCTGAGAGGACACCAAACAGAAGTCAGAATCTTGTATGTGAATTGCTTTATCTCACCTCCCTGGGCCCTGGCAACAGGTTCACCCTGTTGCCACCAATGTGGTAATTGAGCCACAAAGCAAGTGGCTCAGCTGTACTTACATGTCTCACAGTTATTCTGGCTGGCTATATCCTCCTCCAGAAGACATTTTGGCTTTTTGTCCTGATTTCCTTTCCACCTCTCTGAGTCAGCTGTGCTGAATTTGTATGCCTTGGAGTCCTTGGTTTCTGAATGGCCACCTTTTTTCTTACTCATCTCCAACTCTGAGAAGTGCGTCATTGCATGCTACCAAAAAAAAAAAAAAAAAAAAAGGGATGAAAACAATCAACAGCTTATTGTACAAGCTATTTCATTTGTCTTACACTAAAGAAAAATATTTCCAAACAAATGTTTGCCCAAAATTAATCATGGAGATAAACTCTTTAACTATACTGTTTTCAAGGAGTTTATGTATCTAGATACACAAGCTATAAGCACGTATATCAGTGAACACATTTTTGTGCCCATTCTCTTTTGGAAATAAAAGCACAGCACACACACAAAACAGAAATAGCAGGAAAAAAAATCTTACAAGGAATAGAGGCTATAAACTACCTTTTGAATGTTTGGAAATAAAATTTAACTTTAAAGGCTTATGTAATATTGTAATAACAATAATATGAAAACATAAATTTGAAGAACTCACCTCATAGTGAATACTAGGCAGACATAAAATACTGTCCTTTTTTAATTCTTCAAGTCATGTAATTAAAATGGGCACTCAGGGGGTCATTTAAATAACTTCATTTATTTTTATAAAGATACAACAAATTCTTCTTAACATTCCAAAACAAGTAGCCTATTCATCTTTGAAATAAAAGTAAAAATCTTAGAAAATTCCTATACAACATGTATCATAATTAACTATCAAGTTAAATGTATGCTATATCCCATTCTGCCAAAAGGTAGGGGAGTGAGAGAGAGAGAGAGAGTGTGTGTGTGTGTGTAAGTCACACGATCCTGCAGAATCACAGCTGCTACATATCTTCTCAAGCAAGTATCAAGTAAGGTATTCTGAGCAGCTAGATATATTGGTTATTTTATCAACAGAAAAATAAAGTCAATTGATAGGTAAATGCCATGCATTTTTAAGAAATTATTCACAATAAAACTTCTGTTACAGGCTGAGCATCTCTTATTGTAAATACTTGGGACAATTATTTTAATTTTTATCAGATTTTGGAATATGTACATATACATAATAGGGTATCTTGGGGATGAGAAACAAGCCTAAACATAAAATTCATTTATGTTTCATATACACTTCACACACATGACCTAAAAGTAATTTTATTCAGTATTTTTAACAATTTTGCATATGTAACAAAGTTTACGTTAAGTATTTGTTTGTGCGCTTTTCCACTTGGGGCATGATGGTGGCATTCAAAAAGTTTCAGATTCTATAGCAATTCAGATTTTGAATTTTTGGATTATAGATGCTCAAACTGTATCCGCATTCAGATGACGTTCTCTCATAACATATAACTTAAAGTATACAGACACATGTACATCCTAAGTACTACTATTCACATTCCCTTACTGGACATAATACATACATTCAAATTACCATAAGCTTCATTAGTCAAATCTGCATAGTGCCATGTCCTACCATATTTCCCCAGTCCTCTTTACAGATTTAAACTGTAACAACCGGTAAAGTTGCTAAAATTTGGGTGGAGGGGCTCACCTGCAATGCCCGTTGCTCCCAACTGCACTAACTAGAATCTGCATACAGTTCAGTAGTAACACACTTGAATCGGTCACCCACGCAACCTGCTGAGGTAGCGACTCTCTTTATCAGGTTAGATGGCTTTGGTTTCAGAATTTTGCCATCATTTGATTTGGCCTCATTGGCTCCATCTCTCGTGTAAGTAGAGACTATGTCCATACTTAGTGGGGCACGGCCAAGGCAATATGGTTTGGGATACTCTTGGATTTTACCAAATGTTACAGCATGACCATCACTCACTAGAGCTGGCTCCAGGAATGGTGTTGAAACTGGCATCCCTAGGTTCTCTTTGTTGGCTGGAGTCTGTTTGAGAGTATAAGCTTCATGCAAGTCACCAATGTGCCCCAACTCCTCTCTTAGGGTGATAAAATCACCATGCTGCTGCAAGGATAGCTTGACAATTGGAGGCTTCACAGGCTTGGCATTCTGACCAATATTTTTCACTGTAAAGCATGGTTTGGACATGTCTGCATCAGTTTTGGCATCTGATTCTTCTTGGAGAAGGTCTATGTAAACAATCTTGTTATTTCTGCTAACAGTGTTTCCTTGGTTCCAGCTGAGGTTTAGTTTTAGATTGTCAGTGTGGACTTCTGGATGAAACTCTGTACTGCTAGCTTCCAACATCTCAGAAAATTGATTCTGGAGAGTTGGGTCTTTGTGGCAGGCTCTTTCATGAGAATGGGACCTCCTCTCTGGTTTCTCCTCTTTTTTCTCTTTGTTGGCTGGAGTCTGTTTGATAGTATAAGGTTCATGAAAGTCATCAAAGTGCCCCAACTTCCCTCTTAGGGTGATGAAATCACCATGCTGCTGCAGGTATGGCTTGACAATTGGGGGATTGGCAGGTTCAGCATTCTGGCCAATACTTTTTACTACGAAGCTGGGTTTAGACATGTTTGCATCAGTTTTAGCATCTGTTTTTTCTTGGAGATGGTCTACATAAACAACCTTATCACTTCTGATAATCTTACCTTGATTCCAGCTGGGGTTCAGTTTTAGACTGTCATTGGCAACTTCTGGATGAAACGCTGTACTGCTAGCTTCCAACATCTCAGAAAACTGATTCTGGAGAGTTGGGTCTTTGTGGCAGCCTCTTTCTTGGGAATGTGACCTCCTCTCTGGTTTCTCCTCTTTAGTGATCTCTATGGGCCTGTGTGTTATCAACATGAGTTGCACCCTGCCAGATCCCATGGCATCTTGGTAGATCAGAAACTCTGGATGGCCCATGGGCACCACATAAGGCAGTCTAGGCTTTGGGGCAAGATGCTCCAGAAAAAGACTATTGTTGGGCAACAAAACTGGATGAGGGCAGACAGCCCCTTTGTCATTTAAGAAGAAGGGTCTTACAGCAGTGGCCTTAGGTACTGGGTAAGGAAAGTAACTTCTGGGGTGGGAAATTGATAGGGGCCTGAAAGCCTCATTTGGAGGTAGAAATATGGGGCTTGGTTGAAGGCCATTCTTATTTGCTTTGAAACTCAGTTCTGGGCTGCTGGCTTTGGCATCCTTGCTGCTAGTGCTGCTGCTTTGCTTGACAGGCATGGTTGGAGGCTGGCCCACTTGCTGAATGATGGATGGTGTGGTATCCACAGAGCTCCTGTTGGTCCTAGTGCCATCTGTCCCATCTGGGGTTGGGAACTGGTAATATAGAGGTAATACAGAGGTGAGGTGGCCGGCACAGGACACCGACCCCAAAACATTAGGGATCATAGTTCATTTGCCATTCATGCAAAGATGAAAAGAATTTTTCTGTTGTATTATCATCCAGTCCATCACCTTGTTTTTCAGCATGCGTTCACCATTGTTCCCTTCATTAGTTCTTGGCCTGGGTACTACCCAGGATGATGGATCAGTGCTAATAAATTCAGATCTATAGATAGCACAGCCATTTCTTGGAGAAGATGTTTCTTTCAGAATCTCACTTCTGGAGAGCACTAAGCCACTTCCAGCCATGCTGTGAACGAGGCCCATGGAAGCCATCTTTTCATGTGATCAGCTTTGGAAGCATCTACCTCCACCACTTTAGAAGACAACTCTACTGGCTTATTTGAGATGCTTTTGGTAATACTCTGTTTCTCTAACAGGGGAGGTAAGCCACCATCTTTCCTGTCTTGAGCCACTGTCTTCCAGTCATACATGGGGACTGGCTGAGCACTCTCACTCACTTCCAGGGTCTCAGGATATTTGCTATTGGAGAGCCTCGCTGTGGGGAACTCACTACCCATCATGTATGGCTTTGACAGTGTGACTGAAGGAGCAGTGGAGATCCTGGAATAATGCTCATGGAACTCAGAGAATGTGTCTGCAACAGCCTGGGTGGTAAGGTGGACCTGGGGTGAGGGCTGAGGGGAGGCAGGGAACACGAGAGTTATATCCCCTGGAAAGCCACTAGCAACTGCCTTGGCAGATGGCACCATAGTTGTTTCCTGTTCTGAATATGAGGATAGGTGTGGGAATTGATGGAGTTCTGGGGACTGATGGCCATCCTTCGTGGTAGTCTTTTGTCTGCACAACAGAAGAGAGGCAGAATGGCAGAGATGGCCAAAGGTGTCGAAAGCCTCATGGGTGATGCCAAGGACAATGGGATGTGGGGACTGAAATAGTGAGGTGGTGACAGGTAGGAAAATTGCTCCCTATTTCTGTTTCCTGGAGAATATAGTGGCTGGGCCAAGTTGTAGGACTGCTGAGGTAGCAAGAACATGTTCTGTGAATACATATTTGGCAAATCAAGGGAAGGATAGGTGGCTTGTGTGGCACTCTCCATGTAAGGATTGACACAGGGTAGCTGCAGGTAATTAGCATTATAGATGTTGAAAGGCCTACGATTGTGGCTGGTAGGCCTGTCCAAGCCAAGTGTTTCTGCTGTGCTGAAAGCATTTTGTATTCCAGGTGGTGTGTTTTACATACAGCAGTGAAGCAATCTGGGAGTTTTTCAAAGACAGCAAAATCTTCCACTATCTCAGGTATATTTAGTTTGAACTGCATCTCTGGATTTATTTCTGAAGAAAACCCAAGGCCACCTACAGTGTTCATGGCAACCTCATGATCTTGTTTGGAGTCCATTCTGCTTAAACTGGAAAGACAGTGTTTCTGGGGAACTGGAGCCCTTCCTGTTTCAGGCCTGTGTGGTCCATGATCAGTGCTTCCAGGCCGTCAATCTGATAGGCCAATTTGCATCCACCATGGCAGAGCAACAACACAGAAGTTACTTGGGACACTCCTTCAAATCAGCAGTACCAGTACCTAAGAAAAACTGCCAAGTACTTCAATATGACATCAGCCTAACATCTGAGCAGAAGGGGTTTAAGATAAAGTAAGAAAGATAGTGTCTGCGTGAACTGCTTTTTTCCCTTATGCAGACTCCTTCTTAGGGCATTGTGCTGCCTGTTTTCTTCACACCTCTGTTGAACTGAAATTCTAAAACCATAAAACAGTGATCCTTTCAGATTTAAAGGATATTAAGTTGCCTATTCACTCTGGAAATTTTGCCTTCTCAGCAAAAATTATTTGCTGCAACTTAGAAGCTACCAACTCCAAAACTGTCAGCACCACTGTTACTGGGTAAAGAACTTACACTAACCCTCCCAAGGTCTGTTAAGGTTTAGATAAGATGAGTATTCACTTAATTTTTCTTGAGTGTAGGAAGTCATTTTTAACAGAATAAACAACCTTCAGTGCAGTGGACAACAAAAACTCTAGCCTGGGCAACACAGTGAGACCCTATCTCCAAAACAAATAAAAATATTTAAAAATTGTAGGTGACACACAGTTTTATAACATAACCATCAGCTGCTATAGTCTAAACAGGAAGCTGCACATATGTGCCAGGCTGCTGTATCTGTCTTGGGGCTTGTTTTCAAAAGTAAGTAAAATATTTGGTGTCATCTTTCAAATCCCCAGGATAAAATCACAAATATGCAGCAGAAAAAAATGCAGCATTTCCCTGAAAAGCACCTTTAATTATTTACTGCTTAGACAGAGAAGATCCTACAAGAAAAGAAAGTTACAGGTAGTATTCCTGATGAACACATACATAAATTCTCAAAAACTACTAGCAAACTTAATATAAGAACACATTAAAAGAATAATTAACCATGATCAAATGGTATTCATCTCTGAGAAACATAGTTTAACATACACAAAACCAATTAATGTAACACATCACATTGAAAAAAAAGAATGAAAAGTACATGATCATTGTAATATCAACTGCAAAAGCATTTGACAAAATTCGACAGTTTCATGGTAACTCTCAACAAGTTAAGAAGAAAGGAAATTTATAGGCTACATATGATAGATGCATAGCTACCATCAGATTCAATGGTGAAAGGTCAAAATTTTACCCTAAGAACAGAGACAAGACAAGGAGGGCTACTCTTGACCACGTATTTTCATCATAGTACCGGAAGTCTTTGCCAGAATAATTAGACAGCAGATAGTAATAAAAGGTATCCTAACAAGAAAGAAAGAAGTGAATTTGTCTCTACTTGGAGATAACATGATCTTATATTTAGAAAACCCCAAAGACTGCACCAAAAGCAAACTGCTGGAACAGATAAATAAATTCCATAAAGTTACAGGACCAAAAAATATGTAAAAATCAATATCATTTCTGCATACCAACAAACTACTAAGAAGGAAAAATAACACAATCTCATTTATAAAAGCAACAACAAAAAAACTTAAAACTTGGGTATAAATTTAATCAAGGATATAAAAGACATTTGCACTGAAAACTACAAAAAAAGATCAAATAAACTTAAACACAAACAGACTTGTCCATAAAATAGAAGAATTAATACTGTGAAAATATCCGTTCTACCCAAAGTATTTTAGAAATTCAATGTAATCACCGTCAAAATTCCAAGGTCTCTTGTCACAGAAATAGAAAACACAAACATTAAATTTGTATGGAACTACAAAAGACACAGAATGACTGAAACAACCTAAAACATACAGAACAAAGCTAGAGGTAGCATATTCTCTGATTACCAAACATATTACAAAGAAAATCTAACAGGAGCACATGGTACTAGCATAAAAACTGACACATTCAACCAGTTAAGAATGATAGAAAACCCACAAATTACTCAAACATTTATGTTCAATTTTTTCCCAAAGGTGCAAGGAGTGCAGAATGGAAAAAGGACAGGCTATTCAAACAATGATGCTGGGAAAACTCAATATCCACATGCAGATGAATGAAATTAGACTGTTGTCTTACACAATATACAAAATCAACTCTAAATGAATGAAAGAAGCAAATATATAATCGAAAGCTGAAAAACTACCAGAAATCTCAACAATATCAAACTAGGTAACAACTTTTTTGATATCACCCCAAAAGCACAGGCAACAAAAGTAAAAATAATAAATTAAATGACATTAGACTACAAAGCTTCTGTGTAGCAAAGGAAAAAAGAAAGGGAAGAAACACCCTATTGAGTAAGAGAACATATTTGCAAACTGTATATCTTACAAGGCAATAATTTCAAATTTACAAGTAACTCAACTGGATAACAATAAAACAATGTGAAAGTGGGCAAATAATATGAGCAGTCAGTCATTAGAAGAAGACATTCAAACAGTTGATAGGTCTATAGTCTTTCATACTGCCACGGACACACCAAGTTAACAATGATATATGAACCAAACTTTACTCTGCAGACTCATTAAGAAGCTGCAGCACCCAGTCAAATGCATTGTCAAGAAATACTGCAACCAAAAACAATAGCCAAGTCCATGATATTTTGCTCATCTTTATCCCTTCCTCTATCTGGTATAGTGAGGAATAATCAGAGTAAACCTCCTAATGCTCAGCTCCTCCCTCAAGATAGAGCAACCCCTCCTTGCTGCCAACATTGTTCTGTCTTGTCTTCAGGATGCCTGAGAAAGTGGCTTCTATCTCACTTGAATCTGAAGTGCTGAAAGAAACTGTAGCATCATTTGTATACCAGGATGCAGTATGCTGAAAACATGAGCACATCAGAGCAACAATGAGTCTGCAGTGTCAGAGGCAGGAACCAGAGGAAGTAAGAAATTGTGGGCAGATGAGTACCATGACCAGATTGAAACCAAAACCAAATCACCTGAGAAATAGTATGGATGATCCTTTAATGGAAATTAAGATAGTTAAATCAGCTATATGTGTTAAAATAAAAGCACATACAGACAAGAGTCATCCCAGGAAAGGTACTGAGAAGTCCCAGAACCTCTATCTGGGGTGACTAGAAAAGATCTTCCCTTCAATGAAGCCAGTACATAAAATGGAGGGGTGGCTGTTTCTCAAATGCCAAAATCCCAAGAAAGATTGCAAGACATGCAAGTAACATGGAAACATGGCCTAATGGCCAAATCCAAAAACAAAGTACATCACTGGAAACTGAACCTAAAGAAACTGAGATCACACAATTTCCACACAAAGGTTTAAAATAACTGTCTTAATTGTTCATTGAGAAAACAAAACAAAGACAGGCAATTAAATGAAATAAGAAAAATAGTACATGAACAAAAATGAGACTATCAAGAGAAATAGAAATGATTTTCCAAAAAAAAATTTTTTACACCTGAAAAACAAAGTACTGAAATTAAAAACTAACCAGCAGACTTGATCAGGTGTGAGAAAGAATCAGTAAACTTTAAGAAAGTTTATTTGAAATTACTGAGTTAAAAGAGAAAACAAAAGAATAAATATACATATCAATATACATATTATGAGAGTCACATAAAAGAAAGAGTAAGAGAGAGGCAGAAAACATTATTGGAAGAAAACGACTACAATCTTTCCAAATTCAAAGAAAAAAAGACATACAAATTTGAAAACAACAAATTCCACTAAGAATTTAAAAATACACATACCAAGATATACTATAATAAATTGTTTTTTATGGGGGATTTTTGTTCCCCAGTTTGGAGGGCAGTGGTGCAATCTAAGCTCACTGCAACCTCTACCTCCAAGGTTCATGCAATTCTCCCATCTCAGCCTCCTGAATAGCTGAGATTCCAGGCAACTGCCAACACACCCAGCTAATTTTTTGTGTTTTTAGTAGAGACGGGAATTTGCCATGAGGTCCAGGCTGGTCTTGAACTCCTGGGCTAAAGTGATCCATCTGCCTCGGCCTCCCAAAGTGCTGGGATTACAGGTTGAGCCACAGTGCACACCCAATCAAACTGTTGATTTTTAAAGAAAAAGAGAAAATTTTGCCACATACCAGGAAGCTTCTATAAAATTACCAGCGAATTTCTAAGCAGAAACCTTGAAGGCCAGAAGGCAGTGAGAAATTTAGTGAAAAGAAAATCTGTCAATTAAGATTACACATATATGCATACATATATATGGCAAACATTCCTTAAAAAATGAAGTAGAAATGAAGACTTTCCCAGACAAACAGAAGTTGAAGGCATTTATTCCCACCAGACCTCCCTCACAAGAAATGCTAAAGAGAGTACTTCAAAGAAAGAATGCTAAACAGCAATCAGAAGCCCTAAAAGACATAAAATTCTCTGATAAGGTAAATATATGGTCAAATATAGAGTTCTATATTTTGAAAGATTGATGACAAATAATGCTTTTAAAATCATTAAAGGACAAAAGCTTTAAAAAATTATACATCCATACATCTGTGTACATGCCACATAAAGGTTTAAGTGGGATTCAGTGGCATGTGCCTGTAGTCCTAGCTACTTAAGAGGCTGAAACAGAAAGATTGCTTGAGGTTAGGAGTTCACATATGGCCAAGGCAACATACAGGATTCCACATCTTTTTTAGTAAAAGATGTTATTTGCAATATTAGTAACAGAAAGTTGGAGGGAAACAAAGCTGTAAACACTCAGTTTTCTTTTTTAGTTGAATTCAATATCAATTTAAAATAGATTCTTGCAAGTGTAAGATGTTCTATGTAATCCCCATGTTAAGTGTAAAGAAATATCTACAAAATACAGGCAAGAGACCAGGCTCAGTGTCTCACACCTGTAGTCCCAGCACTTTAGAAGGCCAAGGTGGGCAGATAACCAGAGGTCAGGAGTTTGAGACTAGCCTGGCGAATATGGTGAAACCCTGTCTCTACTAAAAATACCAAAAAAAAAAAAAAATTGCTGGGCATTGTGGTGGATGCCTGTAATCCCAGCTGCTCAGGAGGCTGAGACAGGAGAATGTCTTGAAACTGGGAGTCAGAGGTTGCACTGAGCCAAGACCATGCTGAGCCAAGATTGTGCCATTGCACTCCAGCCTGGGCAACAGGAGCGAAGCTGTGTTTCAAAAAAAAAAAAAAAAATGCAAAAGCAATGAGAAGAGAATCAAAGCATGTCACTAGCAAAAAAATCAAAACACAAAGGAAGACACTAAGAGTGAAGACAAGGGAACAAAAAACTGAACACACATAAAAACAATAAACAGAACAGCAGCAACATGTAGTTCCTTCTCTACCAGTAACTACTTTAGATAAGTGAATTAAGTTTCTTAATTTATAAATAGACAAATGGACTAAATGCATAAAACACAGGATCCACAAAGAGACTGATTTAGAGTCTTTAGAACATGATGCTGAAAGTGAATGAGTGGAAAAAGATACTACATGCAAAGGGTAACCAAAAGAGAGCAGGGCTGGTTATACTAATATAATGAGTATATTGCAAACTTATGGAATGCAGCAAAAGTTGTGCTAACAGGAAAGTTAATAGCTGTAAATACTTACAATTAAAAAAAGGCATCTCAAATCAACAACTTAATTTTACAGCACAAGTGCAAGAGGAATACCAAAGTCAACCTAACACTAGTATAGAGAAGAATAAATGAAAATTAGAGCAGAAATAAAGGAAGCAGAAAATAGAAAAACAATACAAAAAATAAACCAAACTAACAGGTGGTGATTGTTTTGAACAGATCAAGAAAACTGACAAAACTTTAGGTAGATATTTTTAAAAAGGGAATAAATTCAAGTAACTAATGTCAGATTCAAATAACTAATATCAGATGAAAAGGGGACATTACAACTGATGCCACAGATCAGCAACCCCTACCGTTTTTGCATCAGACAATAGGTTTAGTGGAAGACAATTTTTCCACAGACAGAGGAGGGTGATGGTATGGTTTCTAGATGAAATTGTTACATCTTAGATCATCATGCATTAGATTATCAGAAGGAGCACACAGTCTAGATCCCTTGCATGCACTGTTCACAAGCAAGTTTGCACTCTTATGATAATCTACTGCCACTGCTGATCTGACAAGAGGTGGAGCTTAGGCAGTTATGCTCGCTCACCGCCCTCTCACCTCCTCCTGTGCAGCCTAGTTCCTAACAGGCTATGGATTGGAATGGCTCCATTGCCAAGGGATTGAGGACCCCAGCCATCGAGGTAAAAAGATTCATGTAAGAGAAAACTGTGAAAATTATACACCAAAAAACTAGATAATCTAGAAAAAATATGTAAATTACTATAAACATACAACCTAATAAAAATAAAATATAAAGAATGATAAAATCTGAAGAATCTTACAGTAAAAAGACTGAATCAGAAATCAAAAACCTTCAAAAAAGAAAAGCTCAGGATCAGAAACCTTCACTGGAGAATTCCACTTAACAAAGAATTAACAACTAAAACTCTTGCCAAAAAAAGTAAAGTGAAGAAAGAGTTCCACATTCATTGTTTGAAGATTTATACATTCATTCATTCCATACTGCCCAGATAGCAACACTAAAGAAAAGGCTTAAGAAGAAAACTATAGGCCAATATAACATTTAAGTGAAAATCCTCAACAAAACACTAGTAACAATTCAACAGAACATTGAAAGCATTATACACCATGACCAAATTATGTAGGGTTTATACCTACATAAATACAAGGATATGCAAGAACATGAATAAATGCAAGGAATGCAAGTATAGTTCAACACCTGAAAATCAGTCAATAAAATGCATTCTCACTAAGAGAATGGAGGGGAAACATAAATTATCAACTCCATTTATACGAAAAAGGCATTTGCAAAATTTAACCCCATTTTGTGACATAAAGAAATACTCCACAGACTTGAAATATAAGAAAACTACCTTAACAAAACAAATGTCATATGAAAAATCTAGAACTATCATCATACTCAACAGTAAATGATGAAAAGCTTTTCCTCTAAGACCAACTACAAGACAAGGATAGTTGCTGTAGACTCTTTTAGTCAACATGATACTACAAGTCTTAGCCAGAGCAAATAAGCAAAAAAAAAAGTAATAAATTGGAAAGCATCAAAACTGGAAAAGAAGGAGTAAAAAATCTGTCTTTTAGATGATATGATTCTATACATAGAAAACCTGAAAGATTCCACTGGTGGAAAACAAACAAAAAAACCTGTTAAAACTAATAAATGAATTCAGCAAAGTTACAGAACACAGAGCAATCAAGTTGTGTTTTGTAAGGTAACAATAAAATATACAAAAACAGCTGACAAAAATTCCATCCACAAGAAAATTTTACAAACAGTAACTTGGCATATTGAAACAACAAATTATTGCTGAAAACAATTTAATATACAAATGAAGAGAAAGACATCCTGTGTTCATAAATTGGAAGACCTAGTATTGTTAAAATGTTAATACTATCCATACTGACATACAATACAACACTATCTCTCAGAATGTTAATGGATTTTTTTGCAGAAGCACAAAAACATATCCTAAAATAAATATGGAATCTTGGAAAACACTGAGTGGTAAAAACAAGCTTGAAAAAGAAAACCAAATTGGAGGTCTCAAACTCCATGATACCAAAGCATATGACAAAGTTACAGAAACCAAAAAAGTGTGGTGATGAACCAAAGAGACAGCCCAGAAACAAACCGTCAATTATATGGTCAAAAGAATAAGAGTGACAAGACTACCCAGAGGGGAAAGAAGAGGCCATTCAGCAAGTGGTGTTTAATAAACCTAGATACCCACATGCAAAAGAATAAACTCGACCCTTATACCATACACAAAAATTAAATCAAGGTTCATTAAAGACCTCATGTAAGTACTAAAGTCATGAAAGAAAGAAAAAAATCATAAACAGAAAGGTTCATGACAATTTGGCAGTGATTTCTTGGGTATGACCACAAAATCAAAAACAGAAAAACAGGATTGCATCAGACTAAAACACCTCTGCACAGTAAACAATCAGCAGACTAAAGGGATACTATAGACTGGGAGACTATTTCTTCTAGATAATCTAGCTTTTTGGTGTACAATTTTCACAGTTTTCTCTTACATTCCTTTTTACCTCTATGGCAAGGGTCCCCAATCCCTTGGCAATGGACCCCTTTTGCAAACAAAAGCCTTTTAATTTGAATTAATACCCAAATATATAAGGATTTCCAATCAATAGGAAAAAATTGAAAATGGGACTTTTAAAATGGCAAATAACTTAAATAACATTTCTCAAAAGAAGATACACAAATGACCAATGGGTATAGGAACAATGTTCAACATCACTAATCATCAGGAAAGGCAATGTAATACCACAACAATATACCATCTCACACCTGTTGCAATGGCTGTTACCAAAAAGACAAGAGATAAAATATATTGGCAAACATGTAGAGAAAAGGAAATCCTTTTACACCATCAGTGAGAATACAAATTAGTACAGCTAGCATAGAAAACAGTAGAAAGTTTCATGAAAATCTTAAATATAGAACTGCCATATGATCCAGCAAATCTGCTTCACAGTATGTCTCCAAAGAAACTGAAATCAGTATGTTGAAGAGACATCTCTTCTCTCATGTTCACTGCAGCATTATTCATTTTTTTATTTAATACATATTTATTGAAGGCTTTAACAATATTTTCAGTTTTTAACATTTGCATAACAAATCTGATAGTAGTGGTTAAAATATCAGGCTGTGCAATTAAGCCTTGTTTCAAATCCTGGCTCTAGCTTGTACTAGCTATGTGGATTTGGGCATTATATTTATTTATTTTTTTTTCCTGAAATTATTCATAGGAATTTTTTTTAATTATTATTATTATTATACTTTAGGTTTTATGGTACATGTGTGCAATGTGCAGGTAAGTTACATATGTATACATGTGCCATGCTGGTGTGCTGCACCCACTAACTCGTCATCTAGCATTAGGTATATCTCACAGTGCTATCCCTCACCCCTCCCCCCACCCCAAAACAGTCCCCAAAGTGTGATGTTTCCCTTCCTGTGCCCATGTGTTCTCATTGTTCAATTCTCACCTATGAGTGACAATATGCAGTATTTGGTATTTTATTCTTGCAATAGTTTACTGAGAATGATGATTTCCACTTTCATCCTTGTCCCTACAAAGGACATGAACTCATCATTTTTTATAGCTGCATAGTATTCCATGGTGTATATGTGCCACATTTTCTTAATCCAGTCTATCATTGTTGGACATTTGGGTTGGTTCCAAGTCTTTGCTATTGTGAGTAATGCTGCAATAAACATACGTTTGCATGTGTCTTTATAGCAGTATGATTTATAGTCCTTTGGGTATATACCCAGTAATGGGATGGCTGGGTCGAATGGAATTTCTATTTCTAGGTACCTGAGGAATCGCCACACTGACTTCAACAAGGGTTGAACTAGTTTACAGTCTCACCAACAGTGTAAAAGTGTTCCTATTTCTCCACACCATCTCCAGCACCTGTTGTTTCCTGACTTTTTAATGATTGCCATTCTAACTGGTGTGAGATGGTATCTCATTGTGGTTTTGATTTGCATTTCTCTTATGGCCAGTGATGGTGAGCATTTTTTCATGTGATTTTTGGCTGCATAAATGTCTTCTTTTGAGAAGTATCTGTTCATATACTTCACCCACTTTTTGATGGGGTTGTTTGTTTTTTTCTTGTAAATTTGTTGGAGTTCATTGTAGATTCTGGATATTAGCCCTTTGTCAGATGAGTAGGTTGTGAAAATTTTCTCCCATTTTGTAGGTTGCCTGTTCACTCTGATGGTAGTTTCTTTTGCTGTGCAGAAGCTCTTTAGTTTAATTAGATCCCATTTGTCAATTTTGGCTTTTGTTGCCATTGCTTTTGGTGTTTTAGACATGAAGTCCTTGCCCATGCCTATGGCCTGAATGGTAATGCCTAGGTTTTCTTCTAGGGTTTTTATGGTTTTAGGTCTAACATTTAAGTCTTTAATCCATCTTGAATTGATTTTTGTATCAGGTGTAAGGAAGGGATTCAGGTTCAGCTTTCTACATATGGCTAGCCAGTTTTCCCAGCACCATTTATTAAATAGGGAATCCGTTCCCCATTTCTTGTTTTTGTCAGGTTTGTCAAAGATCAGATAGTTGTAGATATGTGACATTATTTCTGACGGCTCTGTTCTGTTCCATTGATCTATATCTCTGTTTTGGTACCAGTACCATGCTGTTTTGGTTACTGTAGCCTTGTAGTATAGTTTGAAGTCAGGTAGTGTGATGCCTCCAGCTTTGTTCTTTTGGCTTATGATTGACTTGGTGATGCGGGCTCTTTTTTGGTTCCATATGAACTTTAAAGTAGTTTTCTCCAATTCTGTGAAGAAAGTCATTGGTAGCTTGATGGGGATGGCATTGAATCTGTAAATTACCTTGGGAAGGATGGCCATTTTCACGATATTGATTCTTCCTACCCATAAGCATGGAATGTTCTTCCATTTGTTTGTATCCTCTTTTATTTCCTTGAGCAGTGGTTTGTAGTTCTCCTTGAAGAGGTCCTTCACATCCCTTGTAAGTTGGATTCCTACGTATTTTATTCTCTTTGAAGCAATTGTGAATGGGAGTTCACTCATGATTTGGCTCTCTGTTTGTCTGTTATTGATGTATAAGAATGCTTGTGATTTTTGTACATTGATTTTGTATCCTGAGACTTTGCTGAAGTTGCTTATCAGCTTAAGGAGATTTTGGGCTGAGATGATGGGGTTTTCTAGATATACAATCATGCCATCTGCAAACAGGGACAATTTGACTTCCTCTTTTCCTAATTGAATACCCTTGATTTCTTTCTCCTGCCTAATTGCCCTGACCAGAACTCCCAACACTATGTTGAATAGAAGTGGTGAGAGAGGGCATCCCTGTCTTGTGCCAGTTTTCAAAGGGAATGCTTCCAGTTTTTGCCCATTCAGTATGATATTGGCTGTGGGTTTGTCATAGATAGCTCTTATTATTTTGAGATATGACCCATCAATACCTAATTTACTGAGAGTTTCTAGCATGCAGGGTTGTTGAATTTTGTCAAAGGCCTTTTCTGCATCCATTGAGATAATCATGTGGTTTTTTTCTTTGGTTCTGTTTATATGCTGGATTACATTTATTGATTTACATATATTGAACCAGCCTTGCATCCCAGGGATGAAGCCCACTTGATCATGGTGGATAAGCTTTTTGATGTGTTGCTGGATTCTGTTTGCCAGTATTTTAGTGAGGATTTTTGCATCAATGTTCATCAAGGATATTGGTCTAAAATTCTCTTTTTTGGTTGTGTCTCTGCCCAGCGTTGGTATCAGGATGATACTGGCCTCATAAAATGAGTTAGGGAGGATTCCCTCTTTTTCTATTGATTGGAATTGTTTCAGAAGGAATGGTACCAGCTCGTCCTTGTACCTCTGGTAGAATTCAGCTGTGAATACATCTGGTCCTGGACTTTTTTTGGTTGGTAAGCTATTGATTATTGCCACAATTTCAGCTCCTGTTATTGGTCTATTCAGAGATTCAACTTCTTCCTGCTTTAGTCTTGGGAGGGTGTATGTGTTGAGGAATTTATTCATTTCTTCTAGAATTTCTAGTTTATTTGCGTAGAGGTGTTTGTACTATTCTCTGATGGTAGTTTGTATTTCTGTAGGATTGGTGGTGATATCCCCTTTATCATTTTTTATTGCATCTATTTGATTCTTCTCTCTTTTTTTCTTTATTTATCTTGCTAGCGGTCTATCAATTTTGTTGACTCTCAAAAAACCAGCTCCTGGATTCATCAATTTTTTGAAGGGTTTTTTGTGTCTCTATTTCCTTCAGTTCTGCTCTGATTTTAGTTATCTCTTGCCTTCTGCTAGCTTTTGAATGTGTTTGCTCTTGCTTTTCTAGTTCTTTTAATTGCGATGTTAGGGTGTCAATTTTGGATCTTTCCTGCTTTCTCTTGTGGGCACTTAGTGCTATAAATTTCCCTCTACACACTGCTTTGAATGCATCCCAGAGATTCTGGTATGTTGTGTCTTGGTTCTCATTGGTTTCAAAGAACATCTTTATTTCTGCCTTCATTTTGTTATGTACCCAGTAGTCATTCAGGAGCAGGTTGTTCAGTTTCCATGTAGTTGAGCAGTTTTGAGTGAGATTCTTAATCCTGAGTTGTAGCTTGATTGCACTGTCATCTGAGAGATAGTTTTTTATAATTTCTGTTCTTTTACATTTATTGAGGAGAGCTTTACTTCCAAGTATGTGGTCAATTTTGGAATAGGTGTGATGTGGTGCTGAAAAAAATGTATATTCTGTTGATTTGGGGTGGAGAGTTCTGTAGATTTCTATTAGGTCCACTTGGTGCAGAGCTGAGTTCAATTCCTGGGTATCCTTGTTGACTTTCTGTCTTGTTCATCTGTCTAATGTTGACAGTGGGGTGTTAAAGTCTCCCATTATTAATGTGTGGGAGTCTAAGTCTCTTTGTAGGTCACTCAGGACTTGCTTTATGAATCTGGGTGCTCCTGTATTGGGTGCATATATATTTAGGATAGTTAGCTCTTCTTGTTGAATTAATCCCTTTACCATTATTTAATGGCCTTCTTTGCCTCTTTTGATCTTTGTTGGTTTAAAGTCTGTTTTATCAGAGACTAGGATTGCAAACCCGGCCTTTTTTTGCTTTCCATTTGCTTGGTAGATCTTCCTCCATCCTTTTATTTTGAGCCTATGTGTGTCTCTGCACGTGAGATGGGTTTCCTGAATACAGCACACTGATGGGTCTTTACTCTTTATCCAATTTGCCAGTCTGTGTCTTTTAATTGGAGCATTTAGTCCATTTACATTTAAAGTAAATATTGTTATGTGTGAATTTGATCCTGTCATTTTGATGTTAGCTGGTTATTTTGCTCGTTAGTTGATGCAGTCTCTTCCTAGTCTCGATGGTCTTTACATTTTGGCATGATTTTGTAGTGGCTGGTACTGATTGTGCCTTTCCATGTTTAGCGCTTCCTTCAGGAGCTCTTTTAGGGCAGGCCTGGTGGTGACAAAATCTCTCAGCATTTGCTTGTCTGTAAAGGATTTTATTTCTCCTTCACTTATGAAGCTTAGTTTGGCTGGATACGAAATTCTGGGTTGAAAATTCTTTTCTTTAAGAATGTTGAATATTGGCCCCCACTCTCTTCTGGCTTGTAGGGTTTCTGCCAAGGATCCACTGTTAGTCTGATGGTCTTCCCTTTGTGGGTAACACGACCTTTCTCTCTGGCTGCCCTTAACATTTTTTCTTTCATTTGAACTTTGGTGAATCTGACAATTATGTGTCTTGGAGTTGCTCTTCCCGAGAAGTATCTTTGTGGCATTCTCTGTATTTCCTGAATCTGAATGTTGGCCTGCCTTGCTAGATTGGGGAAGTTCTCCTGGATAATATCCTGCAGAGTGTTTTCCAACTTGGTTCCATTCTCCCCGTCACTTTCAGGTACACCCATCAGACGTCGATTTGGTCTTTTCACATAGTTCCACATTTCTTGGAGGCTTTGTTCATTTCTTTTTATTCTTTTTTCTCTAAACTTCCCTTCTCACTTCATTTCATTCATTTCATCTTCCAGGGTTGATAGCCTTTCTTCCATTTGATCACATTGGCTCCTGAGGCTTCTGCATTCTTCACGTAGTTCTCGAGCCTTGGTTTTCAGCTCCATCAGCTCCTTTAAGCACTTCTCTGTATTGGTTAGTTATACATTCTTCTAAATTTTTTTCAAAGTTTTCAACTTCTTTGCCTTTGGTTTGAATATCCTCCCATAGCTCAGAGTAATTTGATCATCTGAAGCCTTCTTCTCTCAGCTCATCAAAGTCATTCTCCATCTAGCTTTGTTCCGTTGCTGGTAAGGAACTGCTTTCCTTTGGAGAAGGAGAGGTACTCTGCTTTTTAGAGTTTCCAGTTTTTCTGCTCTGTTCTTTCCCCATCTTTGTGGTTTTATCTACTTTTGGTCTTTGATGATGGTGATGTACAGATGGGTTTTTGGTGTGGATGTCTTTTCTGTTAGTTTTTCTTCTAACAGACAGGACCCTCAGCTGCAGGTCTATTGGAGTACCTGGCCAGCCGTGTGAGGTGTTAGTCTGCCCTTGCTGGGGTGTGCCTCCCAGTTAGGCTGCTCGGGGTTCAGGGGTCAGGGACCCACTTGAGCAGGCAGTCTGCCCATTCTCAGATCTCCAGCTGCATGCTGGGAGAACCACTGCTCTCTTCAAAGCTGTCAGACAGGGACATTTAAGTCTGCAGAGGTTACTGCTGTCTTTTTGTTTGTCTGTGCCTTGCCCCCAGAGGTGGAGCCTACAGAGGCAGGCAGGCCTCCTTGAGCTGTGATGGGCTCAACCCTGTTCAAGCTTCCTAGCTGCTTTGTTTACCTAAGCGAACCTGGGCAATGGCATGTGCCCCTCCCCCAGCCTCGCTTCTGACTTGCTGTTTGATCTCAGACTGCTGTGCTATCAATCAGCAATACTCCGTGGGCATAGGACCCTCTAAGCCAGGTGTGGGCTATAATCTCCTGGGGCACCATTTCCTAAGCCTGTCGGAAAAGCACAATATTCGGGTGGGAGTGGCCCAATTTTCCAGGTGCCATCTGTCACCCCTGGAAAGGGAACTCCCTGACCCCTTGCACTTCCTGAGTGAGGCAATGCCTTGCCCCTGCTTTGGCTGGCACATGGTGCACTCACCCACTGACCTGCGCCCACTGTCTGGCAGTCTCTAGTGAGATGAACACGGTACCTCAGATAGAAATGCAGAAATCACCCGTCTTCTGCGTCACTCACGCTGGGAGCTGTAGACCAGAGCTGTTCCTATTTGGCCATCTTGGTTCCGCATTATTCATAATAACCAAGACAGGGAATCAAACGAAGTGTCCATCAATGGATAACCAGTAAAGAAAATGTGGATTATTTATACAATGAAATATTATTGTGAAAATTACACACACAAATATTATTTTGAAAATTTACATTGCCTTGATGTGCCTTTGTTTTACTGTGGGAAAATATACATAGTATAAAATTTACCATTTTTAAGTGTAAGTTCTGTACAAAAGAATGAAATCCTATCATATGCTACAACATCGATGAACTTTGAGGATATTTTGCTAAGGGAAACAAGCTAGTCATTAATACTATACGATTCTACATATATGAAATATCTAAAGCAGCAACACTCAGACACAAAAAGGAATTGGCTGTCAGGCACTGCAGGAAGAAATGTGAGGTGGTGTTCAGTAAGTACAGTGTGTCTGATTTGGACTATGAATTTTGGAGATTGGTTGCACAACATGAATGTAAGTAATTCTACTGAACTGTACACTGAAAGTGGTTAAGATAGTAAATATATGGGGTTTTCACGACAGCTTAAAACCCCCCAAAAAGTTGTTAAAATGACACTAGCAGGAAAATTAAAAAGCAATGGACAAAATGGGAGAAAATATTAGCAAATTATATATCTGATGAAGGATTAAAATTCTGAACATATAAAGTATAACAACAGCTCAACACCACCACCAAAACAACCCAGCCAAAAAAATGGGTAAAGGATATAAACAATAAACAGGCATCCAACAGAGGTACAGAAGTGATCAATAAGCACACAAAAAAGGTGCTCAACATAGCAAATCTTTGGAAAAATGTAAATCAAAACCACAATGAGATACCATTAAGCTGGCTATTAGGGTTTACCCCATTAGGATGGCTACTACCAAAAACAAAACAATAAAATGAAACAAAATAACAAGTATGGGGAGGATGTAGAAAAACTGGGACCCTTTTTAATTGCTGGTAGGAAGGTAAAATCATGCAGTCAGTTTGCAAAACCATACTGTGCTTCTTCCAAAAATTCAACATATAATTACCATTCTGGTCCAGCAATTCCACTTTTTGGTGTAACACAGAAGAATTGAAAGCAAAAACTTGAATAGTGTTTTTAAGTGGAAAAAAGTCCACTGATGGATAAATGGATAAATAAAACTTTGTATGTGTATATATACATATAGATGTATATATATATATAGACATATATATGGCATGAATGAACCTTTAAGATATTATGCAAGTGAATGAAACCATTTGCAAAACAACAAATACTGTATTTAACTTACATAGGTTACCTAGAATAGTGAAATTTGTAGACACAAATTAGAATGGTGGTTGATATACGCGAGTGGGGAAAGAGCATTTAATGGATGCAAAGTTTCACTTAGGGAAAACAAAGAAATTCTAAGGATGCAGAGTAGTGATGATTGCACAACAATTTAGATGTACCTAATGCCACAGAATGTATACTTAAGATGGTAAATGTTATATTATATTGTATATATAACAATAATAAACCTAAAGCACATCAAAGAACGAAAATCCAAAAAAGAAAAAAAGACAGAAAATACTCTACTATTGGTAAGAATGTTGCAGCCCCAATGGAAAAGAGCCTGAAGGTTCCTCAAAAGAATAAAGAAATAGGAAGTTGGACTGAGGACCCGATTAGCACTAGGCTGTCTTCCACTGTCTCTGTCTTCTCTGTATAGACTGAATGTTGAGATTTATTAAAGTCCCCAAATTACACTTCTCAGGTAGCACAGACAAAATGGAAGGCAACTCAGAAACCACCCCATATAACACAAATCAATGTCTCTGATTTCTTCACGCAAGCACCAAAGAGCCCGTTCCTAGAAAAGGAGAGGCTAAGAACAAAAATCATTTTCATGTAAATCATTTTGCATAAAATTAATCTGTATCAGGTAGGAGAATCCAATAATGCCCTCAAGGTTGCCAGCAGGATCATATAAGAAGCATTGCAGAGGGAAATACTACCCACTGTTGCTATCTGCTGCCATCACCCTCCTGCTTGTCTACGCACAAGCATGCACCCAAGTTCAGCAGTTATGACAAAATGAGTCTTAGATTTGGAAAGAAGAGGAGAGAACTGGAAATTCAGAGTAGAAGGTACAGTGGCCAAGTACTTGACTTTTGTCAGCAGCAATATGGAGAGAAGGAGAAATGTCCCTTCCTCTTGGTAGACCAAAGTTCCATAACACTTACTACACACCAATTGGCCTTCGCAATCCAACTTATTTTTCCCATGCCTGTATCTTCTGTCCTCACCAGAATCTTGATGAAAAGAAACTACATGGTCAATGGTGCAACTCCACATGCCACAGGGAGACTCCAGTATACCCAAAGCCTCACTGATAATACTGCTGAGCTTACAAGGAAATGGACACTGAAGATACCATCCCTCCACCTTAACCCACCCCCATCTCAACCTCCACAGTCATTCAGGAAACCTTCCAAACTGACTGAAGCTTTGCTTCCCATGGTTGGCCCTTCATCCCCTACAAAGATACAAGTGAGGTGTAAGCAACCACTGGGGATAAAGCAAAAGAGGGCAGTGCAGACCCTGGGAAGTACTGGGGAAAAGGAACTAGCCTGCAAGTTAGCAGGGAGAGTATAGGGAAAACCCAGTCTTCCTCACGGAACCCCTCAGGCAAAAGTGTCCTGGGCCAGGTGCCTCTCCCAGATCAACTATTGCTGAGTTGATTTTTTCCATTAATCTCTCAAGCTACTACATCTACTTTTGTGTTCCTCTCATTTATTTCACATTGTGCCACATGCTGAACTATCAGGGAATCATTTGCCTGTGTGACAGCAGAAGCATTTGAATGCTGGGGTCCCTCAATAGAAGAGGTCCCAAAAGAAGAAATCTGTACCAAACATGGTGAATTAGCATTACACTTCTCCCCCAAGTACATTCTTGATCTGGCCCCTGCAGAGTTGGTTCCCACTCACAGTGATGGGTGAGAGGGGTTTGTGTAGGGAGAGATAGATCCAGAACAGGCAGATCTACAATAACTATTTATTTAAACCCTGAGTACCTGTCAAAGCACTTGCCTCCACTAGAGTATCATAGAAAAAAATGCACTCGAGCTAGGTATTTTAACTCATGCCTATAATCCCAGCACTGTAGGAGGCCAAGACAGGAGGATCACTCTAGCCCAGGAGTTTGAGACCAGCCTGAGCAACAAAGCAAGATCTATATCTACAAAAAATTAAAATAAAACACTTAGCTAGTGTGGTGGTATGCACCTGTAGTCCCAGCTCTTCTAGGGGCTGAGGTGGGTGCATCATTTGTCCAAGTGTCAGAGGCTGTAGTGAGCTACGAGCATACTAATGGACTCCAGCGTAGGTGACAAAACAAGACCTTGTTTCTAATAATAATAATAACAATAATAATAATAATAAGGTACTTAGTAAGCTGCTCTACCCAACAAAATGGAACAAATTCTACCACAAAGCTAATACCAGCATTTATGAGTATACGCAGGGAATATAAAGAAACTTTACTCAGGAGTTCTGAGATTCCTTGCTCTTAATCCAAAGTCTAGGAGTCCACAGAAAGCAGGATGAGGGCCAGAGCACAAAGTGGGAATCCATTTTCTTTACAACGAACAAGGGTAACCCCATGGGTGCTGCTTAATCTTAGAAGTCTAAAAACACAAAAGAAAGCCTTAGAAAAACTTCAGTGTACCAACCACCCGTGATTACTTTTCTGGTTGGTCAGAGTTCAGTCACTCCTCCTTGCTCCATGGAACTACATACACTGCAACACATTGAATTGCCTCCAAAGAGGACCAAGCACATGTAAGCATGCTGGTGCAAATGAGGCCTACCTTGGAGCACAATAGCAAATGACTAATACATTGCATACCATTAAAAATATTTTTTCTATAATTTGCATTTAGTTCAGAAAAATGCCAATCAAAACCCCTTCTCAAAAGCACAGATCAAATCTTGAAAGTACAAGCCCAGCTGTAAACAGGAAAAGGTCTCTAATGTTTTCACACTACATGCTAGTTTAAGACTTTCCTCCAGATGAAACTGAAGCAGGTGAAATGGAAGCAACATTTCTCCAAAAAATGGCACAAGTCATAAAAAGAGACCAATTTATAGAAATGGCAATGAGTTCAGGTATCACTCCAGAAGAATTTCTGTGCTCCTCATTAGGTATCCTAAATATATGTAAAAGCCCATGTTAAAACTTAGGGAGGTGGGAGGGAGGGGGAATGGAAGTGGAGACAAAGAAATGCAAGCATCCTGCAGGTATTCACCAAAGATTCAAAGTCATGTAGAAGGGCAGGATACAGATTAAGTCAGCCCTAAATGACTCTCTGAACCCCAGGTTCTATGGTTATAAAGCTATCAATGCCAGAGTTCCTAAGGAGTAAACTTTCACACTAAGCTTGCCCCAACCCAGCCAAAAGGCAGACCCACTTTCCTGATCATCTTGACTGCCTGCTTTGGTGACTTGGGCATTTTAAGGATTCATTGAATAGTCACCATGGCCAATTGATCTCCTTCCCAAAATGATGCCTCCCTGAAGTGCCTGAAGAGCTGTCAGGAATTTGGAAATGGCCTATGACTATGAACATCTAGTTTAATAAGTCACAGAGTGGATGGTACAGTAGGCAGAGCTGAAGACTACACTTTTGTATCCTACAATTGAAGGCAAAAATACTTCTGAAAAGGGGAAGGCTTATAAGGGATATACATTGTCAAAAACCAGCTGGCATTCTTTCTTCCCAAATATACCCTCTTTGAGTCCTGGACCCTACAATGTTGCATTTCCAACCTGGTAAACAGTGCCAAGTGTAAGGAATACAGCACACTCCTGTTTCTAACTTGTTGTCTGAAATAACAAGGCCATTTCAGAAGGAAACAGTGACTTTCAGAGTATTCTGCAATTTCCAGGATTATTATTACATAACTAATGTATTTTTAAATAATTATTTAATTTAATTAATAATTCTTACAGCAAGCTTACTACTTACAACTGAAAGTTATTTTCTCAAATCTTAAAAATTCTGTCACAAGCAGCTGAGAAACCAGGTGTACACATCCTGGCCAAACTCCTCCAGACAGAAACACTCATGACCCGGTAAGTCTTCTCCCATCACCTCTGCCTAACAAGTTCCCTAAACCACAACATACAAACCATCCTGCACCTCATCCCAATCCTGGGAAGTCAGAAAGATTTGTTTAGTTAAGGAAGGAAGTTCGGCTGAGCTTTCTCAGTAGAAGACACTCTGGCCAGAAACTAGCAGCCACCTCTGCACTTCCTCTGTGGGTTTACATACTGTGGGCTTTATAAGCACTGAGGAAAGAAGACTAGAGACACTGTGCTAATCTTTGCCAATAGTGTTTACACTATTTACAAATTTGTGATTGATGTAAACGGCCTTGACATTCCCCTTACCAAAGTCAAACCAAGACTAGCAACACAGCTACAGATCAAACCTTAATGGCAGTTCAAAACAAGTCTCGTACTGGTCAGCTTCACCAGAGACATCATAAGCAAAAGAATGCTGCCATTTCTTATAGATTTCTGTGCAGTTTATCAGCCCTCTCGCAGAATTTTCTCCTTGTGGTAAAAAGAAAGTATGATTCCTACAGCCCATTTCCTCAGCTAGAAATAAAGGTTGTTCCAACCTCTAGGACTGATTGCTACACTCAGCAAAAGCAGGAGCTGATCTACCCTGGACATGCTGAGGTTTTGGCAGTAAGTCCTACAGGTATCTGTACATGTCACAAAGGCCTGATCTGCCCTGTAGCCCACAGCATAGTAGTCTCTTTGTTTTGTAAATTGCCCACCTCAATGTCTCCTTTATGATATTTGATTAACTTCATTTCCATAGCGTCATTATTAGAGCAAATTACAAGACTAGTGAGCCCTTAAATATGCTTTAACTAAATACTTACATGAGGTTCATTATATGGTTTACCAAAGGCATTACCTTGTATCATAAACTTTCACTAGAAATACAACTGCCCAAGAAACAAATCCTTGGTCGCTGTGTAATGAATATCTTTTACATATAATTGACATTGTTCTTAACAATTAAATTTACCAGGCCGGTTTACCTCCTATCTTAGCGCCTTGGTTTTGTTGTTGTTGTTGTTTTGTTTTGTTTTTTGTTGTTTTGTTTTGTTTTGTGTGTTTTTTTTTGTTTTTTCTTTTTCTTTTTCTTTTTGAGACAGAGTTCTACTGTTGTCACCCAGGATGGAGTGCAGTGGTGCAATCTTGGCTCACGGTAACCTCTGCCTCCCAGGTTCAAGCAATTCTCCTGTCTCAGCCTCCTGAGTAGCTGAGATTACAGTTGTGTGCCACCATGCCCAACCAATTTTTCTATTTTTAGTACAGATGGGGTTATACAGATGGGGTTTAGTACAGACCATGTTGGCCAGGCTGGTCTTAAACCCTTGACCTCAAGTGATCCACCCATCTTGGCCTCTCAAAGAGCTGAGATTACAGCCATGAGTCACTGTACCCACCTTGTTTTATAAACAGTATTTACCCAACTACAATTATTTTCAAAGTATACAGCATGGGCCTTGCCTATATCAGAATATACTTCAGCTTTAGCTGAGTGCCCTCAGACAAAGGGTGAAGGTGGGGACTGCAAGTACAGGAAATTATTTTCAAGTCTTTTTGTTTTCTTCAACAACAGAGGCAGTGGTGGAGCTGGGCAAGTCAAAATGTATGTTCCGGCTTTGGGTCGATTAAAACTTGGTTTATTGTCTAGAAACCTTGTTAAATGCCTTGTTAAATGCTTTGAAACTCCCATTTAGCAGTTCTGTACAAAGGCAAACTTGAATAGCTCTAGGCCTACTTCTTCTTTAAAAAAAAATGAAATGTAGTGTCCAAACAATGTAAATCCTAGATAAGTGTCATGTTATCACGTGACAAGTGCCAAAGCATTTTCTGTCAAAAACCCACGAATCTACATCCTCTAACCTTTGTAATTTGTTCTTCTATTGACAGCATTTTATACAGCATTTAATAAGCACAGGCTGACTGTGTTTCACTGTGATGCTGAGCAAAATAAAAGGTAGACTGCACTCCAGCCTGGGTGACAGAGCGAGACTCCGTCTCAAATAAATAAATAAATAAATAAATAAATGGTAGAAAACCAGTAAGTGTGGGAAACGCAGTCCACAGAGTAGTGTCATGCTGGAGAAATGTCTTCAAGTGGGTAAGGAAAAATCGCATTTAGGAGTATTTCTACTGGCCAAAAAGAAAACAAAACTATTTTTTTGGAGGGAAAAAGCCACTCTCACTTGTCTGGTGACCCAAAGCTGTGCAGACGTAAAGTGTCTGGTTGCAGCTTCTATTCCAAAGATAAACCAGTTTTTTTCATGATACTCTGCCCTCAGTTATCAGGTAATTTTCAAAAAATACAGATCTGATTTTCTACTCATGCTAGAAACTTTTTAAAAAATACAAAACATAAAACAGGAATCCCTGGCTGACTTTACAGAACACCACACTAAGCCCTCATAGCATCCAGATTTAATCCTTATCAAACGTATCCCTCACTTCTGCTTCTCCAGCAGGCCACTTCTGTCTCACCTGTTCCAGCCAGGTCTCCTTCCTCTAGCAGCTACTATTCCCTTCCCCAAAACAATGATGAAAAACTTGCCAGCCGGGCATGGTGGCTCATACCTGTAATCCCAGCACTTCAGGAGGCCGAGGCAGGCAGATCACCTACGGTCAGAAGTTTGAGACCAGCCTGGCCAACATGGTGAAACCCTGTCTCTACTAAAAACTACAAAAATTAGCTGGCCATGGTGGTGGGCACCTGTAATCCAAGCTATTCAGGAGCCTGAGGCAAGAGAATCACCTGAACCTGGGAGGTGGAGGTTACAGTGAGCCAAGATCACGCCACTGCACTCCAGCCTGGGTGACAAAGCAAGACTCTCATCTGAAAAAAAAAAAAAAAAAAAAAAAAAAACACTTGCCAAAGAGCATAGTGCTAAGAGTTAAGAGTTTTGGAACCAATGTCTAAACCATAAAATGATCCTATTTAGTGGGGAAAAAAAAGATTCAGTCCTTTCAATATGTACTCCTTTAAAATACAAAGAACTGACATAAAGGGAAAGAGGCAAACCAAGAGAAATAATCTCAGTGGAGAGTATTAATTGGTCAGTCCCAGGACACTGGCATATCACTGTCAGAGGGAATAATAGCAGCAAGAAATGAAGGCACAATCCACAGAATATGACTGGTTAGCTAAGGCAACAATTTATCCTTAGGACAATTATATCCCTAGTGTTCTTCTTTGGTCCTAAAGACGGATGACTGTTCAATCTTAAAAATGAAAAACTTACTGAGGCTGGAGGGCCCTAAATAACTTATCCCTAAGGACAAAACTAAAATGAGCCACTCAAGCTCAAAGGTAGAAGTGCACAGAGAAGGCAATTGCTGGTCTAATTTTCCCACTTGAAATCATTATTTTCTCATTCCGTATCCTTGAGTAAGTTTGGAAGACTTCCTTAATACTCTTCCCTAAATAACAGTAAAAAGATACCATTTCAGTCCTAGAAACTAAATTCACATGAAGCCTTGAACCCAGTTTCTCTTACCTGCAGTAATTTTTTAGCACGTTTTAAAATTTCATACTTTTCTCCTATATCCCACTCTCTACTGTGAAATTGGTCTCCCTGGTGTGAGGTCATTAGTTCCCAGAAGATCCCAATTTCCCTTCTTCCAGGAGCCCAGAATAGGAAGGGAAAAAAAAATAGGTAGGTTGGCTACTCTCAGGTCTCCAATTCATTGTTAAAAACTAGGCTTTGACGCTCTAGTTTTGCCACGTAGTGAACAAAACTATCTGCCTTGGGCTAATATCTTCGAAAAGTACTTTTACACTAGTCACACAGCTGAAACAAAACTACCACCGGAGAGGGGGAAGGGAAGCAGGTGAATGGAGAGACTAATGGGAGTGACTTGCAAGCCAGGTACTGTGCCCTACAACTCTTGCGCTGCCACAAAAAGCCAATTAACGAAGCAAACTGTTGTATCTTTTCCTCTCCCCAAAAGTTCGCCCTAGAAATCAAAAACCACTGAAGCTTAAGAGTGGCAAACATCGGTGCCCGTTCCGATGTCTGTTCCCACACTATTCCCAATTTCTAGTTCTCAGCTACGCTCCAATGCCCAGGGTTACCGCCAGCTCGGCTCCGTGGGGACGCGCAGGGGGCACCAGATCCTTGGCCACCTCTATTGGTTTTCCAGCCTTGGACTGCTTGCTTCTCCTGATCCCAGAACTCCAGATGTGCGAAATGGCTCCGCGGTGTGACCCAGCAGTTAACGGCAGGAGGGACAGAGGGGTGATGTCAACTTGTTTTGCCAGCCGAGCACGCCGTCGTGGCCTGGCAGCCCTGGTCTGCGGGCCAGCCCTCGGCAAGTGACTTTTAAAGACTTTCTAGCCTCGATAATCTGGCAAAGTTCCGACCTCACCCCCCACCGAGCTCTGGGTGGGGTGGGCCTTCCCTCTCAACCCCTCTCGTAGCATCCCAACACCTCAGGAGAGTGGACGTCCCGCCCAGGCACTGCGAGACAGAACTCAAGTTGCTGACTTCCCCTAACACACCCAGGCTTACTTGGTCCTCGTGGAGTGGGAGGATTCCCAAAGCGATCGCCTACCAACCGAGCCCGGGAACTCGGTGTCAGAATTGCCTACAAATCCGACCGTCCAGTCCTACCCGCGGCGCGCATGCAAAGTGCACCGCAAGTTCGCGCTCTCTCAGAAGTGTCTATAGCTTCCGGAAGGGGTAAGGGGACTGAGCAAGGCAGAAGGGGGCTGCTTAAAAAAATAAAAAATAAAAGTAAAAAACTCTCGCGATAAAAGTCTTTTGTATTCCTATCATGATAGCTATAGCTCTGAAGAACGGAAATTGGTGTTGGAGGAAGGTGCCAGAAATGGTACGGAGCGACCCCTACTGGCCCTATAAATCTACCCCTATGGCAGTTACTATTAGCATTAAAAGACTCTCCTTTCTTCAATGCAGTAGTGCCTTTTCATAACCTTCCCCCACCTAAAACAGTACTACTCCTCCCCGCATTCTGAAATCACAAGGACAAACATCACTTCGAAAGTTGTGACCCCGGGGCCCGAGGCGTGGCTCACACCTGTAATCCCAAAACTTTGGGAAGCCGAGGCGCGTGGATTACAAGGCCAAGAGATCGAGACCGTCCTGGCCAACACGGTGAAACCCCGTCTCTACTAAAAATAGGAAAATTTGTTGGGTGTGGTGGTGCGAGCCTGTAGCCCCAGCTACTCAGGACAGGAGACAGGCAGGAAAATTGCTTGCACCCGGGAGGCAGAGGTTAAAGGGTGCCAAGATGGCACCACTGCACTCCAGCCTGGTAATAGAGCAAGACTCTGTCTCAAAATAATAAATATATATATATAATAAAGTGGAGACCTCCAAATCTCTTGGTGATCTCCCATGCCCTGCTCCTGGCACTCCAATATGGAACCCTCATCTGAAACTCTTTACCTAGCAGTTCCTCTAGTTGCACGTAAACAATGAAAATATAGTTTAGCTTCAGGTTTTCAACGTTAGCAAAACTCTGTATCCATGCAAATCAATATGACAAGTACAATCTAAAAGCTCTATCTGCCCCGTGTCGATGTACATTAATCATTCCCCCCATCATCTTTGAGATCACAAGTTATGTTTTCCACTAGGTTAAAGATCTTCAGACAGACTTTCCGCTGAATCTAATCACCAGGAATGAGCAGGCGATGCTGGTTGGGTGACGGGGCCCTAAAAAATAACCAGGGTAGAACAGCTTGGTTATTAAAACCCACAACAACTCTCACTAGACAAAAATTCAGACAATCCCTTGGCAGAATGTACTAGGGACAACTGTCGAAAGCAGTCTAGACAGCTGTAGACCAGGGCAATTTGGCCACCACAGGGACTGAAAAAGAGGCCAGTCACTTTGACCAGAACGTCTCTCCTGGCTCAGCTACCTGTGCCTCAGCAAAGAACAGACTTTGCAGAGAGAATCAGGAATTCTGGCCAAAAACACTGGAGAAAAAAGTCAGTATGAGTGGTAGCCAAACTTGGCCTCCTGCCATTCTGACTAGATCCCTAGCAGGGCTGAGACATAACAGCAGGCACAAGAAGCCCTGATGCAACAGGGTCCTCTCTTGAAGAGAAAAGAGCTCACCTGCCCCATGTGTGGTCCTCAACACGCTCATGCACACATGCGAATTACACTGAGGCCTAATAAAGGTCCTTTTGGGCAGGCACGGTGGCTTAAGCCTGTAATCCCAGCACTTTGGGAGGCCGAAGTGGGGGGAATCACCTGAGGTCAGGAGTTCAAGACTAGCCTAGCCAACATGGCAAAACCCCTGTCTCTACTAAAATACAAGTATTAGCTGGGCATCATGGCAGGTGCCTGCAATCCCAGCTACTTCGGAGGCTGAGGCAGGAGAATCGCTTGAACCCAGTTTGTGGAGGATGCAGTGAGCCGAGATTGGGCCACTGCACTCCAGCCTGGGCAATAGAGTGAGACTCTATCTCAAACAACAACAACAAAAAGGGACTTCTGAGCTCCTTTAGGCCTAGGGCTGGTGGGAGGTGGGGAACAGGGGTGGAGAAGGGGCTACTGTATGAGATACCACACCTCAGGCGTAAACCCACAAAAGCCCTTGCCCCTCCCATGTTTTTCAAAACCTCCAGGATGGCATTCCCAGGGCTGCCTGGAGCTTCTGAGGAAAGTCCTTGTGATCCTGGACTTCTGGTGGCATTGAGACCCAGCCAGCAGCCAACATGGGCTCCACCCAACAGCAGTCTTGCCAGCTTAAATCCTGCTATGCTAGGGTGGTGAAAAATCTTTGAATCAGGGCAGAATTTACATGCATGTCTGGGTTGTTAGGGGCTCATGCTAATCCACCCTACACAGGCCTTCCCCATGGTTCTGCAGAGCGGTTGGTTGGGAAGTATACAAAAATGAAAGCATTTTTTGGGGGCTTTGTCTTTCCCAGGCCACCAGACCCTGCATCACTTGAGACAACAGAACCACAAAATATGCAACATTCACTACTCAGGATCAGAAAGTGGAAAGATATTCCTCCCTTTTTCCATCATCATCCGTCCATTCAACGTCAATAACTCAAAATCTCTTAGAAATCTTGCTTCACGCTCAACACATACCCTCTTTTCTGCTCCAGAATGGAAGAAACAATAACCAGAATAAATTTTAAGAATTGAGGGCCATCCACATTCAAGTATGTCACTTTGCCCTCTGTTTCCTGTTTCTGTTTCTGAAAAAGATGCACTATTTCACTGTGAACAAAAATGTTATGTGTCTGAATGTAGCTATATAACCCATGCTTCCTTCACAGCATTGTTCTCTCTCGTCAGGAAAGCCTTCATTATGCATTGAAGAGGTTTTCCCATTCAGCCTGTGTCCCTAAGCATGGATAGACAGACGTTCATGGAATTTTTTGTATTTCCAAGTAACCATCTTCACACCTTTAAATGGGCTTTGGTCCCTAGCAACATCTTACAAAATTTCTGCCCAGTATTAAATTAAACAAAATCCCATATTTATTCTCAAATACAGTTAACACTTTCTGTCTTTGTATTTGCCTATCAATGTTTACATTTCTAGTTCTTTAGCGACAACTGAGCGCCAAGTGTCTTAATGCATGTTAGCCTGACACACATCTTAAACTGAACATTCTTGATACATACAGATCCCTAAATTGAAATTCAAATTTTCTTGTTCTATCTACTACTGATAACATGATAACATCCACAATCCAGAGCAACATGGTTTTGAAAAAAAAAAGGAAAACAATTTTGCGAATTAGTAACATTTATAGGGCACCAAATGTTTGATCTGTAAACCATCCACGAGTGAGCAGCTCTGCAAAGAACTGCACTAATGTCTGCATGGTCATTAAGTTTTTAGACCAATCTATAATCCTCACCCCAAATCATCCACACGTCAGTCTCCTGCTGCTGAATGAAGGCAGTTTCCGTCCACTTTTCTGATTCTATCTCCTCACAAGTTCAAAAGATGTCTATTTAGGTCCCGTTTGCTCTCTCCAATGCCTAACTGTAGACATTGACATAGCACTTTAGGCTCATGTTGTCAGTGTGCATCTGTCTTGCTCAGGACCCATACCCGTATTACAAGGCTGAGCAGACCCTCCTGTACTTGAGCACTAGCATGAAGCGTCTCCGAAAACAGGTCTACATCTCCATCTCCCAAAATTAGTTCCTTAAGTGTGCCCATTGTGTGTGTTCACAGCTCCCCCAGTAAGACTGATAAGGTCAAACTAGCCCATGTGGCATATCCTTTAGGTCTGCCAAATTATCAAGCACGATGTAGACTATGAAGTGCACAGAGAACAGAAAATCCTAAACCCACATTCCTGTGCCCTTTAGGCTTTGTTCTCTTCCTCCGCTGTTTATACAATTCACACTATGTTCAAATATTTAAAAAGAAAAAAAAAACCTCTGTATTCTTCCTTCCACTTTATTCTATGGGGAACCGCAAACTAGCTGGCGCAGTATCTGCTCACCTGCATAAGTCTTCTCCTATTTTTCCACCTTCCTCTGCGCCCCGCCCGCACCCAGTCTTCCAAACTCCAATGCCCAGCTCCACACTCCCTCCCTGCCCCCCTCCCCACTCTGCCCCGCCACCCCCTCCCCACCCCACCACCACCTTACTTCAACCAAAAGAAAGCCTTTAAACGGATTTGTCACAGGTAGACTAATAACACTGGAGACATCAGAGAGACCCTACACAGGTCCTCCGGCTCGCATGGTACATAGCGGACAGTACCTGGGCAGGGTGAAGGCGCCTGTATGGTGAGAGACCAAAGGACTGGTATCCATCCACTTAAGAGCAATAATAGAAAATCCTGAGTTGTCCTCACCATTCCCGGTTTCTGGAGCTCTGGCCAACACCGCTTGTGAGGGTTCTGAGGCAGTCAGAACTTTGGGGCAGAGCTGTTTTGCTTTGTTTGCTGTTTTTGTTGTTGTTTCTGGTTTTTGTTTTGTTTTGTTTTTCAGTTTATAAATCCAGTTGAATCGCCAACCGGGCGGAAAGTAATAGTGTCGCATTCAGATAACAGGAGACAGAAGAGCGAGGCGAGAGACAGGAGCCAGGCAGCAATTCAATCTGGTGCGAGTTGAATGCACAATTAACGCGGCCATGAACAGAAAAGAGCACCCGGCTGTGCCTTACGTGTTGCACTACCCTGCGGAGTGGGAATTGGCCCTCTCCTCTTCCCAGACGCGCTGTCTGCAGCTAGGCGGGAGGCACCTTCACATGCATGGTAGGCAAAGGTAGGAACGGTCCTGAAAAGCGCTGCAGGGAATCGTTAATAAGCCCTGCTACCCTCTGAACCAGAAATGACTTCTTAAGTGGCTGTTCACCTACTGGTGGTAGTACTTCGAAGGATAATGCTGAGAAGGAACCCTAGACACGACCAGCTAGAAGAGCCCCCGAATCAGGGAGGATCTCCTTCCCAACCGCTAGGCAAAACCTGCTGTTTTTGACGGCGTAAACCAGCACGCTGAAGATCTGCCTCAAAATAAACGAGGAAAGTATAAAAATCTCTATCTCCACTTTTGCTCCCTGTAAAACTGTGCCCCAAATTTCACGAGAACCAACCATGCAGAGCCCTGGCGAAAGAACAGGTCGGGAGTAAAGCAGAAATCTCAAGTATTTTGTGACAGACCATTTAAATGACCTTTACACACAAATTCTGTAGACAACCCGAATCCAACATTTTGTAAAGATTTTCTGCAGCGTCTAATGTCTATTTTCAGAGCTACTCGAAGTGTCAAATGGCTGTAAATACTGAAATGTGTTTGTTCTGGCTAACCAATATAACTTCTACGATGAGCTATTTCTTACTTCTACTCCCAAGCCAAAAAGCTAGAATCAAATAACACCACTCCTCCCTCAAACTTCTCAGGAAAAAAAGGCCGGTAAACTCTGGAGCTGTGTAGTCCGGAAGCAATAAGCCTGCTCACTTCAGTGGTCTACAGAATTACCTATTTGAAGACTGCTTTAAAAAAAAAAAAAATTGTAATACACTACTCCTTGTATTCAAATACATACAGACTTTTAGATAATTCTTTCTCCTTTCTACCACCTCCTCCATTCCCCTAGCGCCACCTTCTGTGGCTCACAGAGGCTAGCAAGTGGCAGAGAACTTTCTAGAATAGTAAAAAAGACTCGTTAACAGTAAATTAAGCTTTCTACAGGCTCCGCATACAAACTGGCAGAGGAAAGGGCAGTAAAACAGAACCTGCTATGGTACACACTCTATAACTTAGGAGCTTCGGAAAGACAGCAAGAACAAAACATACCCTCCGAAGCCAAATCCTGATGCCCCACGTTGCAAGCCCGCGTTCTCCATTCTTCCTTGGCAAACTCGTATTCTGTGGCCAGCCCTGGGAGTGTCCAAATAAAAACACAACTAGCAATGCGGCGGGTGTGAGACAGGAAGAAGGAGGTAAAAGGTGGTGAGGATTGAACTCACATGTTTACTTAATGCATCTAAATCGACGGTAATCCAATCCAGTTGGAACCTCTTACGATCTCATTTCCTGGTAGTGGGAGTCTCTATTTTAACTCTACGAGATTCACACTTTGGGGCAAACAGAAAAATTCTGTTCATGGCAGCCACTGCAGGTTAAGCTCATCTAGGTTCCTGACGCTTGACTCAGCACGGCGTATACACTGGTCGTAGCCGCAATTTGGAGGAACGATCCGAAATGGATCGCCAAGAGAGACAAGGCTGCAGTACCTGCAAGTTTTTAGTTCTCCTCAATCCAAAAAGCAGACGGAAACCCATCGCTGTCCCCTTTCTGCTGACTAGGGAACCCTAACCAGTTTCTCAGCTTCCAGCCCGCATCCCCTAGGGCGGTTGACTCTCGGAGACCCAGCCGCCCTAGAAGCCACAGGCCCTCTTCCTCACATTTTCCTTTGTGATGATCATGCGGCCGCTTAGGATCCCTGCGCTTTTAATGAAATAAAGATAAAAAGTAACATAGAAGCCACAGGAAAGTGCGAAAACGAATTTTTCGTGGGATATACGAGCATAGACGGATAAAGGGGTCGTGAGCTGGCTGGCGTGGACCGAAAGGGAAGAGACTAAATTGCACCCCTCGGGGCACAAGCCAGCCTTCCTGTAGCCGTAAAGTTGTTTCCGCACTGATGTGAAATTCTGGACCAGACAGGGAGTACACAGAGAACCTACGAACCACTACTTTTATGTCTTCTCCTAGAGCTGACTCAAGGCCACAAGAAGCACAGGGAGCGGAGCAGTGCCTTGAGTTGTTGAGGAAAGGGTAAATGGAAATGGAGATGTTAACCGGCCGAAGAGTCCAGCTGAGGAAGCGCAAAGGAGCAGTACTTTACCTTCTCCCACTGCAACTACCGCATAGGCGTCGTTCGCCTGTTTGTCAGCCAGCTGCTCTGTGAATCAGCCCCAGCAAGGTGCACGCGCTGAGCCCTGTCCGTATGCAGCAGACTTCGCGCCTGGAGGACAGTGGAAATACCCCCGCGCCATGGTCACAGCGGATGGCTCACGCGGGCTCAGCCACTTTCTCTCAAACGGCTACCTCGCTAGTGATCTAGGTTGCGGATTATGCTAACGCGGGTCTACTCTGCGCCGTCCCAGTTCGACCGAGTTCGGCGAAGCCGACTTACCTTACTGCCAGGGAACCGTTCCCCCACGCCTGGCACCTGGTTCAGTCAGATGGTTGCGGAACACTAAAAACCTGACAGGATCTGTTCTTCTTTTGTTCCCGCCACTCCCTTTTCTCCTCCCTGACTCGCCCTGCTCCTTCCTCTCACTCAGCAGCCACCTCCCCTCCACCAGCAAACGCTGCGCTTGGAAGCAGTTTCTCACCAACCGCCCTCTCGAGCTCTTCCAGGTTGGAGCTTCCCCAGCGTCAGCTCACCCTCCCCTGCAACGCCTCAGTGTTGGGTTTTCGGCAGGGGTGATTCCCTATCAAAAAGTTGGCCTGACTTTCCTGGCAACCATCCATTTCCTGGTGGGCGTGTTTCCAATGGCGACCCCCTGGTCTGATGGCCTTACTCATCCGATCCGACCTAGTTGGTTCTGACAGCCGCCCCAGGCACATGTCGGGGCGACCAAGACATTGAATCAGACGGCGGCAGCAAGGGCCACCCGAAGAACCCGAATCCAGGGTGAGTGGGTAGCTTTTACAGCCGTGCACCGAGACTTCCCTAGATATCTACAAGGTCGATTGAGGACTGCAGTGACCTTAAAGTGCGGTTGATTCTTACCAAGCTCAGCCAAAGCTGTCAGACGCCAGTGTCTGCGGCCTGTTGCCACCGGAGCTTCATTCTGCTGGCTTCGAGTCCCCTCTGGGATGAACCAGAGGATGCAAACTGCACGACCGACAGCAACTACCTTGACCCTCGGTCGCCCCTTCCTCTAGGAGTAGCCGTTTTGCATCTTGCCTTCAAGAGGCGATATGTACTTGATGTGCACTTCACTCCAGGCGATAGTGGTCGTTCTGTCCGAAACTCCCAGACATTTCAATCGTCCGGGGATTAGAAAAAAGATTGCGATTAGAATGGGGTTAGCTCGTGGGACACAAGAGGGGAAGATAGTAAAGGAACAGAGATCTGCCTTAATTTCTCCTGATTTGCAATATTTCTTCGTCTGCATCTCAGATAGTTGGAGAGTCTATCCTGACGTCAGGAGGTTAGTTCTCGCGTTTTATTTTACTTGCCAGGGGAACCTTTGGCCTACAGTTTTAAATCCAAAAATTCTCACTCTGTAAGGTGTTAATTGGTGCGTGAGGGCAGCAGAGTACAGCTAAACCACAGCAGTTTATTTAACTTCTCCAGTGGACTCTGAGTTACTTTGGGAACCGGGTGCGTTGGCGGGTAGGAAGTGGGGGAAACAGGGACTGGCGACCTATCGAGGAGGAAGGAAAGAAAGGAGGCTCAGGCCTTCCTGGAGCTTAGGGTCTAGAGAAGGAGACAAGATGGCCTAGATAGGAGTGGAAGTGACTGTTCTGCCTTAAGCACACCCAGGCTACAGACCAAGAAAATGTAGCAAAATCAGGGTTCTCCAGACAGCAGACCCAGAAATTGTACAAATCAGAGCTCCCCAAACCCTAGCCTCCAATTGGTACCTGTCCGTGGCGTGTTAGGAACCCGGCTGCAGAACAGGTGGTGAACTGCTCCTACCGGCTGAGCCCCGCTTCTTGTTGAAAGAGCGGAAGCATTGGATTCTCGAAGTAGCAGGATCCGTATTGTGAACTGCGCACGCGACGGATATAGGTGGCGCTCTCCTTATAAGAATGTAATGCCAGAGTACGACCTGAGGTAGAACAGTTTCATTCAGAAACTATCTTCCCTATACCCCGGCTGCCCCCCCGCCCCCGTCCCTTTCTCAGCCGCGCTGCCTCTCCCCTGCCCCAGTCACAATGCTTCTTCCGGAAGCCCCAATCCACCGGGTGCCCCTAAGGGCCCTGAGGCCCCGCCCGCTCCCAAATGTGTCCACCTCGCAGTCTTCTACCCCTACCCGTTGCTTATCTACGGGAAAATTGACTTCGGCTAAACCGGTCCCTGGTACCAAAATGGTTGGGGACTTCTAGCCAGAAGTGTTCACGCTTGGCTGCTAAGATCTTTTTTATGCCGGGGGATACGGGGAGTTTCTTTGTGTCTCAGAACAAGATATGCAAGCACCAGGATAACAACAGTGCAAACTAGGAGTAGTATGTAAATTCAAGTGAAAAAATAAAAAATTTAAATTATCTGGTAGTGTCCCCAGTCCAAAAATAATAAATAGCAACGCGTCGTGATTACTACTAAGTGAATATTAAGACCAAAGCCAGTTCTCGTTAGCACACATTTTTCTCCCTTAAAAATTATACTTATGCACTTTGGGAGGCCGAGGCGGCGGATCACGAGGTCAGGAGATAGAAACCATCCTGGCTAACAAGGTGAAACCCCGTCTCTATTTAAAAAAATACAAAACACTAGCCAGGCTTTGTGGCGTGAGTAGCTCCAGCTACTCAGGAGGCTAAGGCAGGAGAATGGCGTGAACCCGGGAGGCGGAGCTTGCAGCGAACCGAGATCACGCCACTGCACTCCAGCCTGTGCTACAGAGCCAGCTTCAGTTTCAAAAAAAAAAAAGATCAGATAGATAGATAGATAGATAGGATGGATGGATAAATAGATAGATAGATAGATAGATAGATAAATAGATAGATAGATAGATAGATAGATAAAGATAGATACTTAACGGCCAGGCGCGGTGGCTCACACCTGTAATCCTAGCACTTTGGGAGGCCAAGGCGGGCAGATCACGAGGTCAGGAGATTGAGACCATCTTGGCTAACATGGTGAAACCCCGTCTCTACTAAAAGTACAAAAAATTAGCCGGGCGTGGTAGCGGAAGCCTGAAGTCCCAGCTACTCAGGAGGCTGAGGCAGGAGAATGGCGTGAAGCCGGGCGGTGGAGCTTGCAGTGAGCCAAGATCGTGCCACCGCAGTCCAGCCTGGGCAACAGAGCGAGACTCCATCTCAAAAAAAAAAAAAAAAAAAAAAAAAAAAAACACAGTTCTTCAGAGCAAAAGTGAAACATCTGAGGGAAAAAAAAAAGGAGTGTTTGTCTGAGGACTGAAAACCCTATTAAATTATCAGGCCCAGAGAGATAAAAATAACACCAAAATCATGTTCTATTCCCACTTGAGCTACGAATTCATCTCTTGAAACTGCTTGGTTTTGACACAAGTAGCTATGAATTAATCTAATAATGATGCACCAGAAACCAAAATCCATACAGTATAGCTTTCAAGGTCGAGCCAATCATGAATCAATGTTTTTATAAACCATTGAGAATTACTGACAAATGGCTTTGTATCACACTATGTCCTGTCCCTGTTTTTGCCTTTATACACCCCCTTGTAACCACATGCATATTCAGGACAACTTAAATCTGTGCTGTCAGGATGCAATCCTCAAGCATGGCCCAAATAAACTCTACATTAATTTGCCTCAGTTTCTTCCTTTCAGGCTAACACATCTTTACTCTTTAAAATTCTAAATTTAAAGCACAGCTAAATCTTTATTCTCCAGAACTGCTTATAACAACTTATGCAAACGACAGGTAGGTAAGTAAGTGCCTCCAGAGCAATGCACAGTTGGGTTGCACTGCCAGTGTGGGCAGTTGTACACACTTCTAGCCAGGAGGCAGAATGGAATGCACACATTTTTCTTTCTTATCATTCTGGGAGTGGACATCTCTCAAGGATAATCTATGTATTTGTCAGTCTCTGTTAACAAGCAAAAAGACACCTGGATTATTATGCTGTAAAGTTATTTTTTTAAAAGATGTTTTAGGGCCAGACACTAAAAGTCATTTGAATGAGTAGAGGCAAATACAGGCAAAACTGGAGAAGGGGCTCTGCTTATGTGATATGGTGACATTCAATTTTTAAGTGAATCCTTGTATTCCAAACAATTCTTAAATAATTAAGATAACTGAAGTAAGGTATTTGTCAGGAAATTCCATGAACCTGGCCCCAGGTGAGAAAATTCCATGCCTCTGTGGGCTACTGGGGAGCACTAATTGGCCCATGTTAGCACAGAACACGCCAGGGCTTCCCAGCTAATACTGGGCCTATACCATACAGGCATTAGCTCAGTGCTGGGCCACCTCCTTTCTTCCTCAATTCTTCTTTCAACCATAAGCTTTTCCAAGAGTCACAGAGAAATTCAGGTCTCAGTAGAGCTTGGAACCTGTAGCCTTTGTAAAGCTGCAGGCTTCTAAAGCCACAGATAAAGGGGTTTGCACATCTAACTTTAAAATTCTGGAGTTAAAATACATTAGGAGAATGTTGCTGTACAGGGAGGGCTGACTATGGGGCAAAAATTGGTGCTGGAGACAAACAGAACAGTAAATTCACCTTTGACATAGTTTGCTCTTTAGATCATCCTTCCTTTTAAAAACTACACTTGCATCTACCATATTTTCTATAGACTGGTAAAATTAAAAGAGTTTCTCTTCGATCTCTCAGGAATATATTTTCCAACTCTATGGGATTTTTGAAATATCATTTTAAGAGAAACTCTAAAGAGGATTGAATGTGACTTGCTGAAAATTAAAATATGAGACTTTTTTCACCCATCTCTGACATTTAAAATTTTCACTTACACCTCCGAGGCCTGAAACAGATTTGATGAGATTGTTTGGGAGAAATGACTCACAAAGCTAGAGAATAAGACCAGCCTCTCCACCATTCCCAACCATTCTACCATCATTAAGGATTTGAAGTTAAGATTCCCCATGGAGGCCTCAAAGCCTGCAGACTTTGCAGCTGAGTACAATTCTTTCCTCTTCTTTTCTCCCATTGCACCTTCACTCTCCTGATACCTCAAGAGCTGAGAGAGTGGAAAGGCAGGGAGGAATGGAAATTATTAGGGAATTTGCCTCAAACTTCAAGGATGTAGTCTTTTCATTTTGGGGGACATTATTTACTTAGGCTGAACGAAACCAGAAGATAATTTATTCTCCACCCAACCTCAAGTTTGCAGACAAGTTTACCTTTTCTTTTTTTTTTTTTAATTTTATTATTATTATACTTTAAGTTTTAGGGTACATATGCACAACGTGCAGGTTTGTTACATATGTATACATGTGCCATGTTGGTGTGCTGCACCCATTAACTCATCATTTAACATTAGATATATCTCCTAGTGCTATCCCTCCCCATTCCCCCCACCCCACAACAGTCCCGGTGTGTGATGTTCCCCTTCCTGAGTCCATGTGTTCTCATTGTTCAATTCCCACCTATGAGTGAGAACATGCAGTGTTTGGTTTTTTGTCCTTGCGATAGTTTGCTGAGAATGATGGTTCCAGCTTTATTCATGTCCCTACAAAAGACATGAACTCATCCTTTTTTATGGCTGCATAGTATTCCATGGTGTATATGTCACATTTTCTTAATCCCGTCTATCATTGTGGGACATTTGGGTTGGTTCCAAATTTTTGCTATTGTGAATCATGCCGCAATAAACATACGTGTGCATGTGTCTTTATAGATGGATGTTTGTGTTTCACTCTTGCATTTGGAACTCATAAATACGTCAGCATGGAGTGGCTTTTCAATGGAAGAAATAACCTGAAGTCATTTTCATGACCTAGTCAATAGAAAAAGCATCAAACCACCAGAAACAGAGAACTTCCAGAAGAACTCAACTGTCAGAAAGCTTTATAAAGATCCTATTGTTTTTCACACAAGAACCTCCTGAAGGGATTTCATAGATGGCCCTGACGAATCATCAAGGCCCATCACCATTTATTTAATAGACTGTTCTGTCCCAGTTTAATAGTGTTAGTACACTAGTAATTTGACACTGGCTGATTTGTGAACTCTATTCTATTCCATTGGTCCATATCTCTATCTTCATGACAGTACCATATTGTTTTGTTTGTTATAATTCTGTAGTAAGCTTTGAAATTAGGAATGAAGAAACCTCCAACCTTGTTCCTTTTCAAGATTGGTTTGGCTATTCTTGATCCTTTGCCACTTGGGTGTTGCATCTACTAACAGAGAAGAAAAAGAAAGTGTTTTAGGTATGTGGTTTTAAGGGTTTGTTGGCATCCCTCAATCCATTTCACAGGAGACTGCTTCCTTTATTATGGTGAGAGCAGAGAAAGTTAACTCCCAGGGAAAAGATCAAAAAGCTAGGCCTGAAGACTGGATCCTTCCTTACCAGACTTTTCAGCCACATTTGGTCTCCAAATTAGGGCCACCCTACATCGTGGAAGAGGTGAGGGTCAGGCTTCTTATCCAAAAGACACCAAATCTGTTTTCTGGAGGCAGGGGCATAGAACCCTTACTGTGGAATGCTAACCCTGCATGCACTCCCAGAGCCATTAACACTAGAGCTGCTAAGGCGGCAAATTTTAAAGGCTGCATTAACAAGGCCCGCTCTTTTCTCAGCCAGTGGCTATCCTGTCAGTCGCACATGGCCTTGGTGCTCTGATCCCAGGCTCTGTGACTAGTCACAGGTTCAATTTTCTTCTTTCCTAATCTGCCTCTGTAGGCACCCTGGAGAGAGAACCATTTTGGAGATGCTGACAGGAAACCTCCAGGTGCAGGACAGGTGGTCTGGTCAACCAGCTGAGGTCAACCTGCTGAACCCAGCTGCCTTGGGGACCTTGCTGGCTCTCAAATGCAGACTAAGCATCCTGTACTCCTCATTGTCCCTTGGGTGGGAAGGCACCATCCCTCTTTCCAACCCTCTTAAGGATCTGCAGGATCTGTGTGTGGTGTAATATGCATAAAAATAGAATGTGTGTTTCAGTGCGTTGGAATGCCTCAGAAACCTTATTGAAGTGCCTTTGGTTATTGGGGCTATTTGATTTAGGGTGTTTGTGTTACCATCTGTGAAAAAAAAAAGACCAATTTCTAGGCAAATCCTTTGGCAATCAGGGACCACCAGAGCATCCATGTCTGCACATAAAACAAAGAGGTCTAATCAGCAGCTATGAACACATTTACAAGTGACACTTCCCAATGCTGCCTTCTGCTGGACTGTGCTCTTTCCAGGATCACCCTGGACTTGGTTGGAGGCGCCTTATGGGAGCAAATCAAGTGGCCGCTCCTTTCTTCCCAAACTGTAGCTATAATTCCCCAGCTACTGCTGCTCTGCTCTGCCTCTGTACTGCTTGCCAGGAACTCCTCAGCTTGGATAAATAAGTGAGAGCACTGGCCATGGGGAGCTGGTAAATCAATCATTAACTGGCCTGCAAAGGGAATGGCACTCAGATGTGTTGAGAGCCTTAAACGTGCCAGTGAACAAGGTGCATCAAGAGAGGGGAGGCAGTCCCACCAAGGTCTCTTCATTCTTTCCAGAAGTCCCTGGTAACTCCTTGGATCTTTTCAACCAGGCTCATCAGGTTACTGTGAGGCCTCAGAGCTGGCTTGAATATTAACAAACCACCTCAGGAGCCTGATTGCTTGCATTTCTTAGGATAGTCTGCTTCCCTATCTCAAATTTACTCTAAAATTCATACAAGTTTTAAATTATTCTAAGATGGCCATATAATGTTGTTCAGTGCAGCTCTGTTTGTTGTAGCATAAGATTATAAGTCACCTAAATGTCCAGCAGTGACCTTGAAGTTTTCATATAATGAAATTATTCTGAAGCTACTTCTTAAAAAATGACAATCTACTTTATATACTGATTCTTTGGGAATGATCCCAAGGTCTGTTGCTAATGAAACAAAATACAGAGGCAGAACAATTTGTATAAAAGTCAGGATAAGCAAAAAGTTGAGAAAACAGAGAAAGGGAGGTCCAGCAGCAGTTTCTTTGTAGCCTTCACTGAATATGTAGTGCATAAACAAACATAAATATATGTCTCCTTTCCCTCCTCACCTCTATCCCCCACTCTGTTCTCTGTTCTATTTTTAATAAATAGGATCCCACTGCACAGGCTGTTATGTATCTCCTTGGTGAAATTTATCCTTACCAAGGCTCATAGAATGTTCATAGAATTTTTTTTGTTTTGTTTCATTTTTTTGTTTTTTTGTTTTTTGTTTTTTGCTTTTTGTTTTTTGTTTTTTGTTTTTTTTTGAGACACAGTCTCGCTCTGTGGCCCAGGCTGGAGTGCAGCATCACCATCTTGGCTCACTGCAAGCTCTGCCTCCCAGGTTCACGCCATTCTCCTGCCTCAGCCTCCTGAGTAGCTGGGACTACAGGCGCCTGCCACCAGGCCTGGCTAATTTTTGCATTTTTAGTAGAGATGGGGTTTCACCATGTTAGCCAGGATGGTCTCGATCTCCTGACCTCATGATCTGGCCACGTTGGCCTTCCAAAGTGCTAGGATTACAGGCATCAGCCACCGCGCCTGGCCTGTTCACAGAATTTTGTAGGTGAGATCTTTAAGTCACTATGCTGTCCTTTCTCATTCTGCAGAAAGTGCCAATACCACTAGTTACTTTTTTGTTTCCAGGAATAATGAGTGTTTCCCAGTTATTTCCTTGTTTGGCCTTTCAGAAGCAGAGGCACTCCACATGCATGACCACTTCCTAGTTAAATCCCTTGATTGTCTTGGCTTCAGCATGCACAAGCTATGCCCCTACGGAGGAGTGCATACCATCTTGAAGAGATGACTGCCCATGAAGAAAGTCTCAGAGCCTAGTAAGGAAATGACAACAGATCTGTGGCTGGCCCTCAGATTGTGAGGTACACCATGGCAGGCAAAATAGTAGCAGGGATTGTAAGATTTGCTGAGGGTTTTTGGTTATGTTCTAAATCTGGTGGGAACTAGCAGGACAATGACAACTGACGATTTTAGAAACTTTTCTAGATGTGATGTGGAGGATATATTAGAGGAGGATAAAGCACAGATCAACTGGAATAATAATGGGAGAAAATAATCTAGGAAAAAGATGGTGAACCTGTCTAAGGTATGTGAGGGAAAATGGAAAGTAGGAATCATCCAAGTAGGAATACTGGATGAAAATGTGCAAATAGGATAATCTTAGATTCTGATTCTCCAGGATTCTTAACATTTATCTTCCTTAATCCTCTCTATACCCAATGTGTTTCCTTAGGCCTTGATCCTTTCCTTCCCCCAACCATCGTCTCACTAAGACTCATGTCTTTAAATAGTGCCTACTACTGTTGATTCATGTTCAGAGAAGCTGCATTTCCAAACACAAGTTAGTTGTGGATATGTGTTAAAGGGAAATGAGAGTTCTTGGGCTTGCAGGTAGAGATCTGTAGTTCTAATGAAACAAAAGAAAGCAGAAAGCAAAATCTAAGGTCAAAGGTCCCATTATCTGCTGGGGAAGCCCGAAGGAGATGCATAAGAACAGAGCATGGATGTATATGAATCCTTCTGCTGTCAGAGTTACTGTGTGATGCTGGTGTGTGTGCATGCTGTTCAGGAGGACTTGAAAGTTCTGTTTTTGCAAACTGTCAGAGAATATCATCCCCAACAGATGAGAGAGAGCTAACCTAGACAAGAGACAGAAAAAAAAGAAAGCCAATAATACTTGCCCATGGGCAACCACTTGTTTGTTACTTGGTGGCAAAAAGACCGATACTATCTTTTTCCTTGAGACCCTCAGAGACCAGAAGAGAGGGCTCTGGTCACAGATGACCTTTGGACAACTGCAGTCCTCTTAACTAAGACATCATACCTTTTGACCAGTAACAACAACTCAACATCTATAGTGCTTTTGGTATCAAAAACAAAGAAACAACCAAAAAATCTTCTTAATTTTGCATAATTCCCATATGATAAAAATAGCTACTGTTTATTGAGAGTTTTTGCTGTTTTAAGTCACTCAGTTATACAGCCTAACCCTATAGAATAAGTCTTAGTATTCACATTTTGTATTAGAGAAAAATGAGCTCTTACAGTTATGCAAAACACATACAGCTAATGTAGCAGAGATTCTACCTAACTCGAAATGAAGACTTTCTCAATAGACTGTATTGTTTTTACCCCATATACCTGCATAGTTCCTTCAAGTTTTAAACTATATCTGGGATCAGATCCTATGTAGGTTCTCCAGTTGTGTCCTTTTGAGTCATCCTGGAAAATTGCTACTTCAGTAAATATTATAGAAGGAGTTTATTTTTCTCTCAGATTAGTAGTTCTCAGATGATCTGTTATGTTCATGATGGGAACATAAGAAAGTATTATTCATATAAAGAGTTGCCTTCCTCTCAGGTAAGCCTTGAGAATTATGGAGCCAAGAAGTTAAAGGTAAGGGCTTCCTTTTCAGAACAAGTAGATTCTCTGTCCCTGTTTAGAAAGTTTGTGTGTGTCCTTCTACCAATACTAAATTATGGCTCAGTGTCTAAGAAGATTATAAACCACATTTTTTATAATTCTAGGCAATATTTTTTCTCTGTTTTCAACTTTGATGAAGATTTCTCATGATCTTTTTATGGAAAGAGCTAGTGCTGAGTAGAGAATATATAGGAAGAACCCACCATACGGCCCTTCTGAAGCTGTAAAGTTGTTGAAATTTGAATGAGGAGGGTCATTAGCTTCTTTTCTAGCTCTTAGAAAAATAATAGCTATAAATTATTAAGGGCTTTCTATCTGCCTGGAGTAATTCTGAACACCTTAAATATGTTAATAATCTAATATGGAAGCCAATTTTACAATAAAGGTACTATTATTATCCCCACTTTACAAATGAGTATAAGGCATACAGGATAATTTACTTGCTTAGATATTCATAGCAACTAGGTGGAGAAGCCAGGATTTGAATTTAGACCTAATTCCCAAAGTCCAAGCTTTTATCCATGCAGTCATGCTGTCCCTGCCATCATGGTACAACACTTGGAACTCGATTTTGACTTTCCAGGGATTCATCATCAGCTTCATTACTATGACAATTCCATGCAGTAATTGGGTGCCTTATTTGGATCTGAAGTCAATGACCTTCACTGTATCCTGGCATGCAAATGATGTCTTTTTAAAACATGACACCATGAATTCATCTTGCATATCCCTGTGAGAGGCCTTTTCTCTTTTTAACTTTAAAGTGTGGCTCATTCAGCACAGGTGGAAGCTATGGGATGATTCATAGACAGAAGGCGATCATCTCTGCTCTGCTTTCTGAAAAAGCATACTGTTCATTCAGCAGAATGCCAAGGGCTGTGCCCAGGATCTTTGTGGCCCACTTGCTGCCACAGGGGATACAGTAAAGAGATAATCTCCAAGATGACTTAGATCTGTTTGTCCTTGAATCATTCATTGTTCTCTGCTGTAGGTCTCATAACTATGATAAATACACTGAGTATTTGCCTCTATTCTTTGCTTTGGGGTTCATATTCCAACTGTTGCAAGAGTTTCTGCTTTGAAGGGGATAAATACGGACCACAGCACAGCCTTTATGATGTTTTAAAATAGCATACAAGGTGGCAGGGTATTCCTGGAGTAGGTGATGTTACCATTTAGGTAACATTGATAACCATTCCAGCTCCATCAATTGAGAACCAATTATTTAGTTATTCGGAAAAAAAAGTGACAAAAATAAAGATAGTAGGGTAACCAATTAATAAGACCATATGATCTATTTCTGTAATGTTTTATATATTATTATTATTATCATGTTATTTAAAATTAATTTTCTCCCTAGTTTATCCCAACGGTGACTAAAATATGCTTCCAAAGTTACACAAAACCCAACAAAAATAAATAATAAGTGGAATAGGAATTCCAATGTCCTACCTGTTTATACCTTTGCTTCATTCCACATAATAGAACTGAGCTCATGAAAGATATTATAAAGGCATTATAAGTGCCTTTCAAAAATGAGGCACTTCACCTCTCTTGGTTGCAACATTAAACTCTTTGTAAAGCACAGCAATAGAAAGGAATCAAGAAGAGGACATGGCCAAGTATGGTGGCTCATGCATGTAATCACAACACTTTAGAGGGCTGAGGTGGTAGAATCACTTGAATTCAGGAGTTCTTGGCCATCCTGGACAACATAGTGAGACCCAGTCTCTATAAAAAATTTTAAAAATAAGCTGCATGTGGTCCTACACGCCTATAGTCCCAGCTACTTAGAAGGCTGAGTTGAGAGGGTTTCTTGAGCAAAGAGCTATAGTTGCACCATTGGACTCTAGGCTGGGCAAGAGAGTGAGACCCTGTCTCAAAAAATAAAAATAAAAATATTAATTTAAAAAAAGACAAAGGATCTACATTCTAAATCTGGATTTCCTCAGTGTGTGACCTTGGGCAAGTCATTTACCTTACCTAATCCTTGAATTCAGAATTCTCACTTGTCTCTGGTAATCTCTGAAGCCTCTCCCTTGGTAGTCTCTGACATTGAGAGGATTGTGTCACATGAGTAGGAATCAGTACTGCACATCGGGCATGAGGCTTCTGTATATTTTATTTTTCCTAGAGCTCAAAACAGTATTATCACTTGGCATTATTCTCTCAGTCTAGTCTTATGCCCCATTCACTCCTCCTGTAACTATATACTATACTTTTATATTCTCACAGCACTCAACACAAGCTTACTATATCATTTGCCTTTGACACTGTTTTTCCCCTTCTCCCACTGAGAATTTTCCAGTGACCGTTTATTGCCAAAATCAGAGTTGCTTAAGGTTTTCTACAAGGTGTCCTATTGGTCAAAAGCGGGAAAAGGGGTGGGAAGGGTCCTTGCGATTTGGTCCCAATTATTTTTTAAGCAAGAGGTTTGTTTGAAAGCTCTTATTTTAAAAATATGTGCATCTGTATAAATATGTGCATAAATCTCTCAAAACTTGGGTAAAATACACCAGACACAAAAGAGGCAAAACTAATCTATGATGTTAAATGTCAAGTTACCCTTAGGGATAGAGATTGCCTGGAAAGGGACACAAAGAGATGTCTTGGAAAGGGTGTAGTCTGTTTCTTGACTTGGGTACTGGTTACATAAGTATATTCGATTCATTGTAATTATGTAATATATATTATATATTACATAAGTATATTCAATTCATTGAATAATGGGATAATTCATTAAACAAGACACTCATGATTTGCATGCTTTTCTATGTTAAAAAATTAAAATTAAAAAATAAGAGTGAAAAACAAGGTTTTCAATATGCATTTATGATTGACCATTGATGTTGTCCTCTAGGGACATCACTTCTTCCTTGCTCTTCCTTGTCATCCAAAAGACCACCAGGTGACTTATAAAGGGTCTCTGGAGAAAAAGACCACTGTGGTGGCTAAGTAGTAGAAAGGAGAGCTTTATTCATAATATCAGTTTGCAAACTAGGGAGCATTTCTCTGCATGGACTGAAAGTGCTGTCTCTTTGAACAGGGGAAAGACAGGTTGAGTTTTGTGCTTCAAGGGGCCTGTAACACACAAAAGCATCATACATATTCAGCAAATGTGGGACAAAAGCTATACATATTTATTAGTTTTGTGGGGTAGTAAGGTGTCAAGACCATGCCCAATGGGTAAAGATATATATAACACACATCTCACATTCACTTTGGGATAGGATTTTAGCATCAAAGTGAGGTGGAATTTGGCTTCTTATGTCAACAAATTAACTATAAGAAATGAACATAGTTTTTGCTCAGCCTCTAGCAGCTGGATGAAACTGGCTTAAGGTCTGCAGTTAGTTCTCAGGAAAAAATGTAAGGCCAGTCTTCTGTATAATCCAAACTGCTGCTCTCTGGATCATAAAGAGTTGATGATTATTTGCCTGTTAATTTGATAATTTGTTGAATAGCTCCTTAGGTTAGGAAGTTTAGCAATAGTGTGTTTTTTCTTGTAGCCATAGGAATTTACACAGCTGCCATGCTGGCTGATCCCTGAACCCCCCTCAGTCCATAGGTAACTTTTGTTTCACTTTTGTGTCCATCTTAGTTGAGAAAGAAGTATCTGTTTTGCTCTCTCAGTTCACATTGCCCCCGTTTGATGAGAGCCTATCCTAGGAACAGCACTCTTGCCCGACTATAGCTTAGGTTTCCTTGAACTTGTAGGCCCTACAGTGTTGCAGCCAATCAGTGTGACTTCTGTTTCTAGGTCCATCTAGTCTCCTGGTCAGGAGAGGGATCTGTGTTTAGGAAATACAGCCAATCAAGGAAATAGAGGATAAGACTAAGCTGCCATGTCAGCATCAGTTAAAGTTGAAGCAGGTAGTGGCAACATATTTTTCTCTCCCCAACAGTGAGTTTCAACTACCAGGGCCTCAGAAACAAAATCACTGAGTCAAAGTCAGAAAAACTGAATAAATAATTGGAAATGTAGTTTAGAGACTTGTAGCCAGGAAATAATTTAGGATTCAGTCCAAATTACAGGCAAATAATAAAAACTCACAAATAATAAAAACAGACAAGGCTAGAAAAATGGATGTACTATAGTTTTCTTCTGAAGCATAATTTTTCTTACTCTAGTTTCTCATTTTTTACCAAGGATAAAGTGTAGGGGGGTCAATTTATTTGTAAAACAATTTTCATTATGCTTAATCTAATTGCTTGCCTAAAGTTCAGCAAGAATAGTAATTGGCCATATCAGATCTAAATTGGCTTTCCTGGAAGTCTTTCATAATGAATCTAAGATTAGACTTTTAGAAGCTCTCAGGCTAAGAAACCGAGCCAAGGATTTGCCATTAGACTGTGCCTGCAATAAATATCTGTATAAATTATATGTATTTATCTCTTCTCAAGGTCCCCAAATAACACAATGTTTCTGGGTGTGTCAGAAAGAGATGTTCTTCACTTACCATAGGTCAGGAAACTTATTTTAAAAAAAACAAAAACAAAAAATACATAGACAAGGTACCAGGCTAGTTTCTTCAGTGGGCATTTTCTCAGCTCTATAAGGTCAATTTCAATTTCTCAAGGCAGTTTGACTGCACCCCAAAATATGGCATTCCAGTCAAAGCCTTGGTAAAATAACCAGCGTTGCCGATTGTGTCCTGTTATAAAATGTAACAGATTCCTAATAAACTTATGCAAAAGCTATTTTTCTATAAATTAAGAATACTCACAAATAGTTTCCAAATTTTGAAGAAATCAGGTAGAGAGAAAGATAAGTGCTTAACATTTTGCTCACAAAGTTATACTTTACCCAATTTGTTGTGAGGTGTAAATACCTCAAAAGAAAAAAAAAAAGACCATATGTGGTGGCTCACTCCTGTAATCCCAGCACTTAGTGAGGCTGAGGCAGGAGGATTGCTTGAACCCAGGAGTTCAAGGCCAGCCTAGGCAACACAGAAAAATCCTGTTTCTACAAATCCTTTAAAAATTTATATGGGCATGGTAGGATGTTCCTGTAGTCCCAGCTGTTTGGGAGGCTGAGGTGGTAGGGTCACTTGAACTCAGGAGGTTTAGGCTGCAGTGAACCATGATTTTGCCACTGCACTTCAGTCTAGCTTCGGTGACAGAATACAAAAAAAAGAAAAAGGAGTTTCCTGACTCTGGAAAATAAAACATAAAAATCAGCAATGCTTTTTTAAAAAGTCATACTTCTCATGAATGATGTTTACATCAGCTTTACAGTCCTGGTATTTTTCTTATTTTTTATTTATTTTTTACCTAGTCAATGTTATTATCTCCAGAAAAACAAGAAACCTATATTTAAAAGTACTTATCAGAGTCATTTCCATACATTTTCATTGAATGATAAATAAATTCTGGATTGTAGCTGATCGTAAACTGCTTTTTGAGAAGATTCAAACTAAAATAAGAACTATATGTAGATGACAAAGGTCTCAGAAGTGGCACTTTGGGAGGCCAACATGAGCAGATCATGAGGTCGAGATGTTGAGACAATCCTGGTCAACATGGTAAAACCCTGCCTCTACTAAAAATACAAAAATTAGTGGGGTGTGGTGCCATGTGCCTGTAGTTCCAGCTACTTGGGAGGCTGAGACAAGAGAATCAATTGAACCCAGGAGGCGGAGGTTACAGTGAGCTGAGATGGGGCCACTGCACTCCAGCCTGGTGACAGAGTGACTCCATCTCAAAAAAAAAAAAAAAAAACAGGAATATATTTTGATTCTATTGAACCAGGGAATCTCTCCCAACTCTCCTTTTTGTCTTTCTTTCCCTATACAAAATAAAATGCCCTCAACAAATCCCAAAAGACTAAGAGGGCTTATTTAAAAAAAAAAAAAAAGGAAATAGGTCCCAGAAGGTAAAACTCTGCAGCTCCCTCTCCATGGTGGTGCTTCGAGAGGGCCAGATAGGCTATGGGAGGACAGTTTGGGATTGTTGAGGAGAAACGGATAGGAAGGAAGGTGGAGAGATTGATCTAGTATCACGGATAATATTCCACTGAACTATGATTCTATGGCTTGGGGCAGAAGGTGGGGTGGGGATGAGTTCCTTAGGGGGCCCTCAGATGTGCTTGAGTGTGGTTTGTGGGAGTGGGAAGCCAATTTGTTTTTATGACTTTCTTAGAATATCTAAGTAAGGGCTGTGTGTTTGTAGATTATCTTCTATTCTTGTTCCTTCCAGAGATCATGATAGCAGGTTGTTGAGAATAAGATTAGCTTGATTATTTTCTTTACATTCTTTCTTCTCCTGGCTTAGCCCCCGGTTTTCACATCCCTCTGCAGTTTTCTTAGAGCAGACGTTGTTGTTATTAATAGTTGGCTGACAGAGGAATATCTGGTGACTATAGTTCCTTATCTAGGTCATAGAAATCTAACCAAATCAATATCTCCCTCAATTATCCTGTGCATGTGAGGGCAAGGAGAGAGCAGAAGGTTTAGATGTATCTGTGGGTGGGGGTGGGGAGGTGGATTAGAGAAGAGACAGGGAATGACAGTGTGGAATCTTTAGGTTGCATGGGTAAGGTAGAGCTCACAGTTACTTCTAACTGGCTCTTCATATTAAAAGCCTCTGGGAGTGTCTGTTTTGGAGGTGAAGATAGTTGTCCCTTTTCCCCCAAGTCATCTAGCCCAGACACTGCTTGCTCTATTTCTGTCTGCTGTCTGGGAAAGCTTAACAAGGACCACTAGGGACAGGCTGTCCATGCTGTAATCTGCTCTGGAGATGGGTCTCAATGCAGACGGATAATGACTGTACATGAATGCAGCCTGGTGGGAGGTAGTGTAGAAATGATAAAGAACTGAGAGGAGCCTTAGAGAAGGTCAGTAGTGTAGTGATGAAGCTGGATACCAGGAGATGAATGTAGGGGGAACCTTACCTGCTGATGAAATAGGAGTGGGGTAGGGTTTCAGATAGGGTGGGCATTGATGTTTGAGTTACTGATTCTTATGAGTTGCCTCCAAACCTCTCATGTATATGGTATGTTGGGTTGGCTTATTCTTTTATTTTTAAGACCATTATTGGGGCTGATGGAGAGGCAGGATTATGTCCCTTCCTAATCCCTTAATGTATGCCAAGCTTGATTTTTGATGCTGGCTGGGGAGGGAGGAAATGAAGTGGTGACTAAATTCCCTATATTAAAGCCTTCAATGGGCATAAAATTGAGTGCTTGGTTGTAGATTTTTTTTAAATAAATGTTCACCTCTATGTTTCCCCCTGTCTTCACATATTGTGTGGTCAGTTGGAAGTATCTAGTTTGTGTTCATCTCTCTTCATTTCTGGAGCAGGGGCTGAGACCCTATCTTATCCTCTGTGTTTTGCATCTGCACTTCTTTAAGACATTGAAGGTTCACTGATGAAAAGAAAAAAAAAAACAAATTTTAACAGAATTTCTTACCAACAAACATACCTGCTTTGCAAGAGATCTTTAAGGGAGCACTAAACATAAAAATGAAAGACTGTCACAAATCACCACAAAAACACAGACTTAAGTACATATATCATTGACACTATAAAGCAACTCCACAATCAGGTTGACATAACTACTAGCAAACAATGAGAGGTCAGGATCAAGTCTGCACATATCTAGGTAAACCCTGAATGTAAAAAGGCTAATTGCCCCCATTTAAAGGACACAGAGTGACAAGTTTGATAAAGAGCAAGACCAAAGTATATGTTCTCTTTAAGAGATCTATCTTACACGCAATGTCAACCATAGGCTCAGAGTAAACGGATGTAGAAAATTTTGCAAATAATTTTTAAAAAAGAAAGAAAAGCAGGGTTTGAATTCTCATTACAGAGAAAACAGGCCTTTAAGTAACAATTTTTTTTTTTTTTAGAAAAAAAGACACAGAAGGGAATTACATAATAGTAAAGTTTAGCAAGAAGATTTAAGTATCCTGCATATATATGCACCCAATACTGGAGCACCAAGATACATAAAGCAATTCCCTAGAGATAAACAAAGTCACTTAGATAATCACACAATAATCATGGGATACTTAAATATCCTACAGACAGATCCTCAAGGCAGAAAACTAACAAAGATATTCACCACATAAACTCAACACATGAGCAAATGCACCTAACATTTATCTACAGAACACTCCACCCAAGAACAACAGAATATACATCTGCACATAACACATACTCCAAAATCAACCATATGCTTGGCCATAAAGCAATTGTTAACAAATTTTAAAAAAGCAAAATAATACCAACCTCAGTTTCAGACCTCAGCACACAAGATATCAATATTAGCAATACTTGTCAAAAATCATATAATGACACAGAAATTAAACAACTTGCTCCTGAATAACTTTTGGGCAAACAAATAAAATTTAGGCAGAAATTAAGACATTCTTTAAAACTAATGAAAACAAAGATATAACAGAATGTTTGGGACATAGCTAAAGAAGCTTTGAAGAAGAAAGTTTATAGTGCTGAAAATCCACATAAGAAGGAAGACCTAAAACTAGCAACCTAATATCATGCCTACAGAAACTAGAAGAAGAGGAGCAATCCAATTCTAAAAGTTTTTTAAAATTTAATGAAAATCTGCTGAACTGAATGAAAGTGAGATGTGAAAACCATACAAAAGATTAATAAAACCAAAAGTCAGTTCTTTGAAAGAAATAAGATGGATATTCAGCTAGCTAGATTAACAAAGTAAAAAAGGAGAGAGCAGAGCCAAATAAACACATTTGAAATGATAATAGAACATGTAAACTTACCCCACTGAAATACAAAAATAAAAATTAAAAAGTAAAATAAAACAGCAGAGACTATTGAGAACACAGGTATGCACAGAAACTAGAAAGCCTAGAAGGAATGGATAAATTCCTGGGGTCATTCAGCCTCACAGGTCAGAACCAGGAGGAAATTGAAACCTTGTGTAGAAAAATAATGAGTTTCAAAATTAAATCAGTTATAAAAAGGTTTCCAATCAGAAAAAGCCCAGAACCTAACAGATTCAAGCCAAATTCTACCAGATGTATACAGAAGAACTGATACAATTCCTTCTGGAACTATTCCAAAAAAAATTGAGACGGGATTCTTCCTTAACCATACTGGTTTATTCTCACATTGCTAAAAAAGAAATACCTGATACTGGGTAATTTATAAAGAAAAGAGGTTTAATTGTCTCATAGTTATGCAGCCTATGGAGGAAACATGGTAGCCTCTACTTCTGGCAAGGCCTCAGATAACTTATAATCGTGATGGAAGGTAAATGAAAGGCAGACACATCTTATAGGGCCAGAGCAGGAGGAAGACAGAGAGTGGAAAGCTTCTACATATTTTTAAACAACCAGATCTCTTGAGAGTTTTTCAAGAGAACAGCATTAGGGGGATGGTGCTAAACCATTCTTGAGAAACCACCTACATGATCAAATCACCTACCTCTAGGGCCCCCTCCAGCATTGGCGATTACAATTCAACGTGAGATTTGAGTGCGGACATAGATCCAAAGCATATCACTAACTCATTCTATATGGCCACTATTATTCTGATACCAAAACTTGACGAAAATAATTAAAGATTAAAAAAAACCTTCAGGACAATATCCTGGATGAACATGGATGGGAAAATCCTTATATCCACCATGATTAAGTAGGCTTTATTCCTGGGCTGCAAGCTAGATTCAACATACACAAATCAATGAATGTTATGCATCATATAAACAGAACTGTAAAAAATTACATAATCATCTCAATAGATGAAGAAAAAGGCTTTTGATAAAATTCACCCTCCCTCATTAAAAACCCTCAACAACTAGGCAGTGAAGAAACATACTCCAAAGTAAGAGGCCTCTATGACAAATTGTCAGGCAAAATCATACTGAACAGGCAAAAGCTAGAAGCATTACCCTTGAGAAGTGGAAGAAAAGGTTGCCCACTCTCAACACCACTATTCAACATGAAAGCTTAAGTCCATAATAGTTGAAGCCAAAGCAATCAGGCAAGATATAACAATAAAAGACATCACAATAAGAAGAGAAGAAGTCAAACAATCTTTTTATTTTTGCACATATGTAATTTTATACCTAGATGATCCCAGTCTCTGTCCAAAAGCTCTTAGATATGAGAAATAACTTCAGCAAAGTTTCAGGATATAAAATTTAGTAATATTTCCATACACCAAAAAAAAATCCAAGCTAATTTCTAAATCAAGAATACAATCCTATTTACAATAGCCACACACAGACACACATGAACAATACTTAGGAATACAACTAACCAGGGAGGTGGAAGATCCCTACCATAAGAATTACAAAACACTGCTGAAATAAATCAGAGATGACACAAACAAATGTAAAAACATTCCATACTCAGGCATGGATAAAATTAATAAGGTTTGGCCATACTGCCAAAACATAGTTTCATTGATATTCCAATCAAACTTCCAATGACCTTCCACACAGAATTAACAAGAAAACTATTCTAAAATTTATATAAAACCAAAAAAGAAACTGAATATCCAAAGCATACAATTCCTACTGAAACTATTCCAAAAAAAAAAAAATTGAGAAGAAGGGATTCCTCCCTAACCATACTGGTCCATTCTCACATTGCTCAAAAAAAAAAAAAATACGTGAGACTGGGTAATTTATTACCACTTACCACAATTCAGCAGGAAAAATAAGCTGGAAGTATTGCATTATCTGGACTTCAAACTATGCTACAAGACTACAGTAACCAAAGCAGCATGGTACTGGTACAAGAAAAGACACATAAACCAATGGAACAGAATGCAAAACACAGAAATGAGACCACACACCTACAACTATCTGATCTTCAACAAATCTGACATAAACAAACAATGGGGAAAGAACTCCCTATTCAATAAATGTTGCTGGAATTATTGGCTAGCCATATGCAGAAGATTGAAACTGGATGCCTTTCTTTAAACATTATACAAAATTCAGCTCACAGTGGATTAAAGATTTAATTGTGAAATCCAAAATTATGAGAACACTGAAAGAAAACAGGAAATATTATTTTACCTGTAGTTCGTGACAAAAATTTCATGATGAAGACACAAAAAGCGAAGGCAACAAAAACAAAAATTAACAAGTGAGATCTAATTAAAGAGCTTCTGCACACCAAAATAAAGTATCAACAGAGTAAACAACCCACAAAATGGGAGAAAATACTTGCAAACTCTGCATCTGAAAGGTAAATCAAGAATCTCTAAGAACTTAAATAAGAAAAAAATGAGCCAATCCATTAAAAAGTGGGCAAAGACTACGAACAGAAACTTCTCAAAAGAAGAAATATATGCAGCCAACAGCATATTTGAAGACAAACTCCCCATCACTAATCATTAGCAGGATGTCAGTCAAAACTATCATGAAATATTATCTTACAGCAAAGTGGCTATTATTATAAGGTCAAAAGTAACAGAAGCTGACAATGTTGGAGAAGAAACAGAGTGTTTATGCAATGCCAGTGGGAAGGTGAATTCATTCAGCCATTGTGGAAAACAGTTTGATAATTTCTCAAAAAAAATAAAATGTGCTAGTAGACCCACCAATCCAATTATTGGTTACATATCCAAAAGAATATATATGCATGTATATTATGCATATGCCATAAAGACACATGCACATATATGTTCATTGCAGCACTATTCACAATAGGAAAGACAAGGAATCAACCTAGATATCCATCAACACTGGACTGGATAAACAAAACATGATACATATTTACACCATGGAATCCTACGCAGTCATAAAAAAGAATGTTGCCACAACATGAGTGGAGCTGAAGGCCATTATCCTAAATGAATTAACACAGATACAGACCAAATACCACATGTTATCACTTATAAGTGGGAGCTAAACATTGTGTACACGTGGACACAAAGAAAGGAATGATAGACACCCAGATATTAATTTAAGATATAAGCAGAAGAGAATGAAAATTTAAAAACTATCATGTACGATGCTCATTACCTGTGTGATGGAATAATTTCTCTACCAAACCCTGATTACACACAACTTACCCATGAAACCAACTTTCATATCTATCCCTGAACCTGCAAATTTTGTTTTGTTTTTTTTAAAAACCAAAGATTTTATTCTTGCATTTAATCCTGGTTAGCCTCCAAAAAGAGAAATACTACGGGATGCAGTCACACCACATTTTCGTAGTGCACTTTGACACAAAGGCATTTTTCTAAATGTGTAGACCATGATGTTATTTTTTTCTTTGTAAGAAAAATTTTTATTTAAATTACTTTACTACTTTACCAAATATGGAGACTTTCAGGATTTCTTGTTCATCTTGAGTCATCTTGATTATCTATTTTTTGAAGTACTTTCTCCACAGGAATAATGCTGAATTTACTGGTCTAAAATTATAAATATTATTCCCTTATTTTTTTAAATATGCTTAGGATATGGAGTGACATCTCACTTTATTCCTAATGTAGGCAATTTGTGTTTTTTTATAGTTCTCGATCTCTTCAGGTGTTTATCAAATTTTAGATCTTGTCAAAGGAAGAACTTTTCATTTTTTAGCTTCCTCTATTGCTTATCTTTTCATTTATTTTATTTCTATTCAATTTTAAATAATTATTTCCTTTTTCTGTTTACTTTTGTTTCATTTGCTTCTCTTTCTCAAGGTTTTTAAGGAGACAAATTAGATTATTGAGTTTAAATCTCATTTTTAGAATAAGCATTTAAAAGGTGCAGATTACCACTTAAGCACTGCTTTAGCTGTCTTCCACATATAATGATAAGTTTTAATTTAGCTATCTTTATGTTTTTATTTTCCAAGATGGAGTCTTGCTGTGTTGCCCAGGCTGAAGTGCAGTGGCATGATCACAGGACATTGCAATCTCCTCTGCCTCCCAGGTTCAAGCAATTCTCCCTGCCTCACCCTCCCAAGTAGCTGGGATTATAGGTATCTGCCACCACACCTGGCTAATTTTTGTATTTTTAAGTAGAAACAGGATTTCTCCATGTTGACCAGGCTAGTCTTGAACTCCTGTCCTCAGGTAATCCATCCACCTCAGCATCCCAAAGTGCTGAGATTACAGACATGAGCCACCTTGCCTGGCTGTAATTATCTTTCTGTCTGAAATATTTTCAGATTTCACTTGTGATTTCTTCATTGATTCATTGGTTTCTCAAAAGTTTGGCTTCTTATGTTTTTTAATTTTATAGATTAAGGAATTTTCTAGCTATTTATGTTACTGATTTCAACATATTTAGTATGGTTGCCGTCTTTTGTAATGTTAGAGGTTTATTTTGTGGCCCATCCTAAGGTCTGTTTTGTGTAATGATCCATGTTCAAAGAATATGTATTCTGCAGTTGTTGCCTGTAGAGTTCCATTCATTTATATAAAGAATGTTCATAGCTATTTTTTATTCAAGAGCCCTTTATACCTTATGCTATCTCTGCTCTTTAAGACTCCAAAAATGGTTATAATATTTGGTGTTATGCTATAGTTCACAGTCCATTTTTTTCTTCAGAATGGGTATGTCATATTTATCTAATCTTCACATTTCTCTATTCATTATCCTGCCACTTATAATCTAATTTTAAAGTCCAGTCAGTGAATTTTTAAATTTCAAATATTTTTAGTTTAAATCTTTTAATTTATTTTTAGTTATTTTTAATTTTTTTCTTTAGGTTTTATTGTAAATTCAGGGGTACATATTCGGGTTTGTTATATAGGTGAACTCATCTCAAGGGAGTTTGTTGTGCAGATTATTTTAACACCTTGGTATTAAATCCAGAACCCACTAGTTATTTTTCCTGATCTTCTCCCTCCTCCCACCTTGTACCCTCCAGGAGATCTCCTTATCTTTTACCCTCTATGTGTACATTTGTTTCATCATTTAGCTACTACTTATAAATGAGAATATGTAGTATTTGGTTTTCTGTTCCTGGGTTAGTGTGCTAAGAATAATGGTCTCCAACAATACATTCCTGCAAAAAAAAAAAAGATCTGATTCTTTTTTATGGTTGCAAAGTATTCCATAGTGTATACATACCACACTTTCCTTATCCATTCTAACAATGATGAGCATTTAGGTTGATTGAATGTCTTTGCTATTGTGAGTAGTGTAGCACAGAACATATGAGTGTTTGTATTTTTAAAACTGAACAATTTATATGCCTTTAAGTATATTTGAAGTGAATTGATTGCTGGGTAAAACAGTAGTTGTGTTTTCAGGTCTTTGAGGAATTTTCACACCTTTTTCTACCACAATGGTTGAACTAATTTACACTCTCATTAGTGAATAAGAGTGTTTCTTTTTCTCTGCAACCTTGCCAATATCTATTATTATTTTACTTTTTAAAAACTTTTAAATTCAGGGATACACGTGCAGGTTTGTTACATAGGTTATTTCATCACCCAGATATTAAGTCTAACATCCATTAGTTATTTTTCCTGATCCTCTCCCTCCTCCTAACCTCCATCCTCAGAAAAGCTCCAGTGAGTATTTTTCCTTTTGATGTGTTTATGTGTTCTCATCATTTAACTCCCACTTATAAGTGAGAATATGCAGTACTTGGTTTTCTGTTCCTATGTTAATTTACTGACAATAATGACCTCCAGCTCCAACCATGCTCCTGCAAAGGATATTATCTCTATTTTTTGTGGCCGCATTCCATGGTGGATATGTATCATATTAAAAAAATCCAGTCTATCATTCACGGACATTTCTGCAATGAATATATACTCATGCATGCATGTTTATGATGGAATGATTTATACTCCCTTCAGTGTATACCCAGTCATGAGATTGCTGGGTAAAATTTTATTTCTATCTTTAGGTTTTAGAGGAATCACCACACTGTCTTCACAATAGCTAAAATAATTTTCACTCCTACCAACTGCATATAAGCATTCCTTTTTCTCCAGAAACTCACCAGTGTGTTATTTTTACTTTTTAATAATAACAATTTGGACAGGTGTTCAATGATATCCACTGTGGTTTTGATATGCATTTCTTTCTAAAGTCGATCTTTTTTTTTCATATGCTTCTTGGCCGTATGTATGTCTTCTTTTGAAAAGAGCCTGTCCATGTTCTTTGGTCACTTATTAATGAGTTGTTTATTTTTGCTGTTAATTTAAATTCCTTATATATGCTGGGTATTAGACCTTTGTCAGATACATAAGTTTGCAGAAATTTTCTCCCATTCTGTGGGTTGTCCATTTATGCTATTAGTAGTTTCTTTTGCTATGCAGAGAAGACCTTTAGTTTAATTAGATCCAATTTGTCAGTTTTTGCTTTTGTTGCGGTTGCTTTCGGCATCTTCATCTTGAAATCTTTGCCTAAACCTATGTCCAGAGTGATACTGCCTAGGCTATCATCAAGAGTTTTATAGTTTTGGGTTTTATATTTAAGGCTTTAATCCATTTTGAGTTAATCTTTGTGTATGGTGAGAGAAATGGGTCCAGTTTCAATCTTCCGCATATGACTAACTGGTTATTTTAGCACCATTTAATAAATAGGGAATCCTTTCCCCATTGCTTATTTTTTGTCAGGTTTGTTGAAGATCAGATAGTTGTAGGTATGTAGTCTTATTTCTGGGTCCTCTATTCTGTTCCATTGGTCTGTGTCTTTTCTTGTACCACACCATGCTGTTTTGTGGACTTAGCCCTATAGTAAAATTTGAAGTTTGATAGTATGAGTCTCCAGTTTTGTTCTTTTTGCTTAGGATTATCTTCAGTATACAAGCCCTTTTTTGGTTCCAAATGAATTTAAAATACCTTTCTCTAATTCTGTGAAGAATTTCAGTGGTAGTTTGATGGCAATAGCACTAAATCTATAAATTACTTTGGGCAGTATGGCCATTTTCACCTTATTGAGTCTTCCTGTCTATGAGGGTAGAACGATTTTCAACTTGTTTGTGTCCTCTCTGATTTCCTTGAGCAGTGGTTTGTAGTTTTCCTTGAAGAGGTCCTTCGTGTCCTTGTTGGCTGTTCCTAGGTATTTCATTCTCTTTGTAGCTATTGTGAATGGGCTCATTATTGAAAAAAATAAACAAAACTGACAAATCTTTACACATACAAGAAATAGAGAAGGACTAAATAAATAAGAGATAAAGAGAAGACATAACTGATTCTACAGAAATTAAATGGGTCATTAAGCTATTATGACAACTATATGATAACAAATTGGAAAACCTGAAAACAACAGAAAAATTCCTAGACATGTACAACCTATCAATACTGAACCATGAAGAAATCTAAAACCTGAACACATCCATAACAAGTAATAAAATAAAAGCTGTAATAAAAAGTCTTCTAGCAAAGGAAAACCCAGAACCTGATGGCTTCATAGTTGACATTCACCAAACATGTTAAAAAGAACTAATGTCGAACCTACTCAAAAGTTTTCCAAAAAAGAGAGACAGAGGGAATACTTGCATATTTATTCTACAAGGCCAATACCAAAGCCAGACAAACACATATCAAATAAAGAAAACTACAGGCCAGTATTTCTGATGAATATTGATGCAAAAATGCACAACAAAATACTAGTAAACAGAATTCAACAACACATTAAAAAGATCATTCATCATTGTGATGGTTAATTCTCAGTACCATGTTGATTGGATTGAAAGATATAAAGTATGGATATTGGGTGGGTCTGTGGGTGTTGACAAAGTAGATTAACATTTGAGTCAGAGAGTGAGGAAGGCAGACCCACCCTTAATTTGGTGGTCATCATCTAATCAGATGCCAGTGAATACAAAACAGGCAGAAAAATATGAAAAGGCAAAACTAGCCTAGCCACCAAGTCTACATCTTTCTCTGGTGCTGGATGCTTTCTGCCCTTGAACATTAGACTCCAAGTTCTTCAGTTTTGAGATTTGGACTGGCTCTCCTTGCTCTTCAATCTTGCAGACAGCCTATTGTGGGACCCTGCGATTGTGTAAGGTAATACTTAGTAAACTCACATATATATATATTATATATATGAGTTTATATATATGAGTTTATTATATTATATATGAATATATTATTAATAATATATTAGATTATTAATATATTATATATTAATGTTATAATTAATATTATGTATTATTATATATTAATATTAGGATATTTATATATACTAATAGGATATTATATATATATATCCTATTAGTTCTGTCCCTCTAAAGAACCCTGACTAATACAACCATGACCAAGTGAGATGCATCCAAGAATACAGGGATAGTTTATCATATGCAAATCAATCAATGTGATACATCATATCAAAGAAATGAAGGTCAACACTGCATGACAATTTAAGTTAGTGCTATAAGAGCATTTGATAAAATTCAACATCCCTTCATAATAAAAACCCTGTCAAACAACTGGGAATTTACTTAATCCTAATGAAAGTCATATATGATAGACCTTAGCTAATACCCTACCGAATGGGGAAAAACAAAACCTTCTCCTCTAAGATTTGGAACATGACAAGGATACCCAGTTTCACTACTGTTATTCGACATAGAAGTTGAAGTCCTAGTTAGGGCTATTAGACAAGAGAAAGAAATAAAGGACATCCATAATAAACAGAAAAGGTCAAATTATTCTCTTTTGAAGCTATGATCTTACATTTGGGAAAACCTAAGGCCCACCTCCCTAAAAAATATTAGAACTGATAAACAAATTCAGCAAAGTTGCAGAATGCAAAATTAACATACAAAAATTAGTAGCATTTGTATGTGTCAATAGTGAATAATCTGAAAAAATAAAGATCCTAATTTTATTTACAATAGCTACAGAGAAAATAGAACACATAGGAATTAACTTATTGGTTAACTTATTCCTTTTTTTAAATTTTTTAGTCTTTTTTTATTTTATTATACTTTAAGTTTTAGGGTACATGTGCACAATGTACAGGTTTATTACATATGTATACATGTGCCATGTTGCTGTGCTGCACCCACTAACTCATCATTTAATATTAGGTATATCTCCTAAGGTTATCCCTCCCCCCTCCCCCCATGTCACAACAGTCACTGGTGTGTGATGTTCCCCTTCCTAGGTCCATGTGTTCTCATTGTTCAATTCCTACCTATGAGTGAGAACATGCAGTGTTTGGTTTTTTGTCCTTGCGATAGTTTGCTGAGAATGATGGTTTCCAGTTTCATCCATGTCCCTACAAAGGACGTGAACTCATCATTTTTTATGGCTGCATAGTATTCCATGGTGTATATGCCACATTTTCTTAATCCAGTCTATCATTGTTGGACATTTGGGTTGGTTTCAAGTCTTTGCTATTGTGAATAGTGCCTCAATAAACATATGTGTGCATGCGTCTTTATAGCAGCATGATTTATAATCCTTTGGGTATATACCCAGTAATGGGATGGCTGGGTCAAATGGTATTTCTAGTTCTAGATCCCTGAGGAATCACCACACTGACTTCCACAATGGTTGAACTAGTTTACAATCCCACCAACAGTGTAAAAGTGTTCCTATTTCTCCACATCCTCTCCAGCACCTGTTGTTTCCTGACTTTTTAATGATTGCCATTCTAACTGGTGTGAAATGGTATCTCATTGTGGTTTTGATTTGCATTTCTCTGATGGCCAGTGATGATGAGCATTTTTTCATGTGTCTTTTGGTTGCATAAATGTCTTCTTTTGAGAAGTGTCTGTTCATATCCTTTGCCCACTTTTTGATGGGGTTGTTTTTTTTTTTGTAAATTTGTTTGAGTTCATTGTAGGTTCTGGATATTAGCCCTTTGTCAGATGAGTAGATTGCAAAAATTTTCTCCCATTCTGCAGTTGCCTGTTCGCTTTGGTGATAGTTTTGTTCGCTGTGCAGAAGTTCTTGAGTTTAATTAGATCCCATTTGTCAATTTTGGCTTTCGTTGCCATTGCTTTTGGTGTTTTAGACATGAAGTCTTTGCACATGCCTATGTACTGACTGGTATTGCCTAGGTTTTCTTCTAGGGTTTTTATGGTTTTAGGTCTAACATTTAAGTCTTTAATCCACCTTGATTTAATTTTTGTATAAGGTCTAAGGAAGGGATCCAATTTCAGCTTTCTACATATGGCTAGCCAGTTTTCCCAGCACCGTTTATTAAACAGGGAATCATTTCCCCATTTTTTGTTTTTCTCAGGTTTGTCAAAGATCAGATGGTTGTAGATATGAGGCATTATTTTTGAGGGCTCTGTTCTGTTCCATTGGTCTATATCTCTGTTTTGGTACCAGTACCATGCTGTTTTGGTTACTGTAGCCTTGTAGTATAATTTGAAGTCAGGTTGCAAGATGTCGCCAGTTTTGTTCTTTTGGTTTAGGATTGACTTGGTGATGCAGGCTATTTTTTGGTTCCACATGAACTATAAAGTACTTTTTTTCCAATTCTGTGGAGAAAGTCATTGGTAGCTTGATGGGGATGGCATTGAATCTATAAATTACCTTGGGCAGTATGGCCATTGTCACAATATTGATTCTTTTTACCCATGAGCATGGAATGTTCTTCCATTTGTTTGTATCCTTTTTTATTTTATTGAGCAGTGGTTTGTAGTTCTCCTTGAAGAGATCCTTCACATCCCTTGTAAGTTGGATTCTTAGGTATTTTATTCTCTTTGAAGCAATTGTGAATGGGAGTTCACTCATGATTTGGCTCTCTGGTTCTCTGTTATTCGTGTACAAGAATGCTTGTGATTTTTGCATATTGATTTTGTATCCTGAGACTTTGCTGAAGTTGCCTATCAGCTTAAGGAGATTTTAGGCTGAGACAATGGGGTTTTCTAGATATACAATCATGTCATCTGCAAACAGGGACAATTTAACTTTCTCTTTTCCTAGCTGAATACCCTTTATTTCCTTCTCCTGCCTGAATGCCCTGGCCAGAACTTCCAACACTCTGTTGAATAAGAGTGGTGAGAGAGGGCATCCCTGTCTTATGCCAGTTTTCAAAGGGAATGCTTCCAGTTTTTGCCCATTCAGTATGATATTGGCTTTGGGTTTGTCATAGATAGCTCTTATTATTTTGAAATAAGTTCTATCAGTACTTAATTTATTGAGAGTTTTTAGCATGAAGAGTTGTTGAATTTTGTCAAATGCCTTTTTGAATCTATTGAGATAATCATGTGGTTTTTGTCATTGGTTCTGTTTATATGCTGGATTACATTTATTGATTTGCCTATGTTGAACCAGACTTGCATCCCAGGGATGAAGCCCACTTGATCATGGTGGATAAGCTTTTTGATGGGCTGCTGGATTCAGTTTGCCAGTATATTTTGAGGATTTTTGCACTGATGTTCATCAGGGATATTGGTTTAAAACTCTCTTTTTTTGTTGTGTCTCTTCCAGGCTTTGGTATCAGGATGACGCTGGCCTCATAAAATGAGTTAGGGAGGATTTCCTTTTTTTCTATTTATTGGAATAGTTTCAGAAGGAATGGTACCAGTTCCTCCTTGTACCTCTGGTAGAATTCGGCTGTGAATCCATCTGGTCCTGGACTTTTTTTGGTTGGTACGCTATTAATTATTGCCTCAATTTTAGAGCCTGTTATTGGTCTATTCAGAGATTCAACTTCTTCCTGGTTTAGTCTTGGGAGGGTGTATGTAGTATTCTCTGATGGTAGTTTGTATTTCTGTGGGATTGGTGGTGATATCCTCTTTATCATTTTTTATTGTGTCTATTTGATTCTTCTGTCTTATTTATTAGCCTTGCTAGCAGTCTGTCAATTTTGTTGATCTTTTCAAAAAACCAGCTCCTGAATTATTGATTTTTGAAGGGTTTTTTGTGTCTCTATTTCCTTCAGTTCTGCTCCAATCTTAGTTATTTCTTGCCTTCTGCTAGCTTTTGAATGTGTTTGCTCTTGCTTCTCTAGTTCTTTTAATTGTGATGTTAGGGTGTCAATTTTGGATCTTTCCTGCTTTCTCTTGTGGGCATTCAGTGCTATAAATTTCCCTCTACACACTGCTTTAAATGTGTCCCAGAGATTCTGGTATGTTGTGTTGTTGTTCTTGTTGGTTTCAAATAACATCTTTACTTCTGCATTCATTTCATTTTGTGCCCAGTAGTCATTCAGGAGCAGGTTGTACAGTATCCATGTAGTTGAGTGGTTTTGAGTGAGTTTCTTAATCCTGAGTTCTAGTTTGATTGCACTGTGGTCTGAAAGACAGTTTGTTATAATTTCTTTTCTTTTACATTTGCTGAGGAGAGCTTTACTTCCAACTACGTGGTCAATTTTGGAATAGGTGTGGTGTGGTGTTGAAAAGAATGTATATTTTGCTGATTTGGGGTGGAGAGTTCTGTAGATGTCTATTAGGTCCACTTGTTGCAGAGCTGAGTTCAATCCCCGGATATCCTTGGTAACTTTCTGTCTCATTGATCTCTTTGTCTAATGTTGACAGTGGGGTGTTAAAGTCTCTCATTATTATTGTGTGGGAGTCTAAGTCTCTTTGTAGGTCTCTAAGGACTTGCTTTATGAATCTGGGTGCTCCTGTATTGGGTGCATATATATTTAGGAGAGTTAGCTCTTCTTGTTGAATTGATCCCTTTACCATTATGTAATGGCCTTCTTTGTCTCTTTTGATCTTTGTTAGTTTAAAGTCTGTTTTATCGGAGACTAGGATTGCAACCCCTGCCCTTTTTTTGTTTTCCATTTCCTTAGTAGATCTTCCTCCATCCCTTTATTTTGAGCCTGTGTGTGTCTCTGCATGTGACTTGGGTTCCCTGAATACAGCACACTGATGGGTCTTGACTCTATGCAATTTGCCAGTCTGTGTCTTTTAATTGGAGCATTTAGCCCATTTACACTTAATATTAATATTGGTATGTATGAATTTGATCTTGTCATTATCATTTTAGCTGGTTATTTTGCCCATTAGTTGATGCAGTTTCTTCCTAGCTTCAATGGTCTTTACAATTTGGCATGTTTTTGTAGTGTCTGGTACTGGTTGTTCCTTTCCATGTTTAGTGCTTCCTTCAGGAACTCTTTTAGGGAAGACCTGTTGGTGACAAAATCTCTCAGCATTTGCTTGTCTGTAAAGGATTTTATTTCTCCTTCACTTATGAAGCTTAGTTTGGCTGGATATGAAATTCTGGGTTGAAATTTCTTTTCTTTAAGAATGTTGAATATTGGTCTCCACTCTCTTCTGGCTTGTAGAGTTTCTGCCAAGCGATCAGCTGTTAGTCTGATGGGCTTCCCTTTGTGGGTAACCTGACCTTTCTCTTTGGCTGCCCTTAACATTTTTCCCTTCATTTCAACTTTGGTGAATCTGACAATTACGTGTCTTAGAGTTGCTCTTCTCAAGAAGTATCTTTTTGGTGTTCTCTGTATTTCTCAAATTTGACTAGGCCTGCCTTTCTAGATTGGGGAAGTTCTCCTGGATAATATCCTGCAGAGTGTTTTCCAACTTGGTTCCATTCTCCCCATCACTTTCAGGTACACCAATCAGACGGAGATTTGGTCTTTTCACATAGTCCCATATTTCCTGGAGGCTTTGTTCATTTCTGTTTATTCTTTTTTCTCTTAACTTCTCTTCTTGCTTCATTTCATTCATTTGATCTTCCATCACTGATACCCTTTCTTCCAGTTGATTGAATCAGCTACTGAGGTTGTGCATTCATCATGTAGTTCTCATGCCATGGTTTTCAGCTCCATCATGTCCTTTTAGGACTTCTCTGCATTGGTTATTCTAGTTAACCATTCATCTAATTTTTTTTCAAGGTTTTTAACTTCTTTGCCATGGGTTCAAACTTCCTCCTTTAGCTCAGAGTGGTTTTATCATCTGAAGCCTTCTTCTCTGAACTCTTCAAAGTTATTCTCCATCCAACCTTTTTCCATTTCTGGTGGGGAACTGTGTTCCTTTGGAGAAGGACAGGCACTCTGATTTTTAGAGTTTCCAGTTTTTCTGCTCTGTTTTTTCCACATCTTTGTGGTTTTATCTACCTTTGGTCTTTGAAGATGGTGACATACAGATGGGGTTTTGCTATTAATGTCCTTGCTGTTTGTTAGTTTTCCTTCTAACAGTCAGGACCCTCAGCTGCAGGTCTGTTGGAGTTTGCTGGAGGTCCATTCCAGACCCTGTTTGCCTAGGTATCAGCAGTGGAGGCTGCAGAACAGTGGATATTGATGAACAGCAAATATTGCTGCCTGATTGTTCCTCTGGAAGTTTTGTCTCAGAGGAGTACCCAGCTGTGTGAGGTGTCAGTCTGCCCCTACTTGGTGGTGCGTCCCAGTTAGGCTACTGGGGGGTCAGCCACCCACTTTAAGAGGCAGTCTGTCTGTTCTCAGATCTCTAGCTTCATGCTGGGAGAACCACTAGTCTCTTCAAAGCTGTCAGACAGGGACGTTTAAGTCTGCAGATTTCTGCTGCCTTCCATTTGGCTATGCCCTTCCCCCAGAGATGGAGTCTGTAGAGGCAGGTAGGCCTCTTTGAGCTGCAGTGGGCTCCACCCAGTTTGAGGTTCATGGCAGCTTTGTTTACCTACTCAAGCCTCAGCAATTGTAGGCGCCCCTCCCCCAGCTTCGCAGCTGCTTTGAGAGAAATTTGTTCTCAGGCTACTGTGCTAGCAATAAGCGAGGCTTCATGGGCATAGGACCCTCCAAGTCAGGTGTGGGATATAATCTCCTGGTGTGCCATTTGCTAAGACCGCTGGAAAAGGGCAGTATTACGGTGGGAGTGACCCAATTTTCCAGGTGCCATCTGTCACCCCTTTCTTTGGCTAGGAAAGGGAATTCCCTGACCCCTTGTGCTTCCCAGGTGAGGTGATGCCTTGCCCTGCTTTGTCTCACACTCGGTGCACTGCACAGACTGTCCTGCCTGCACTGTCTGACACTCCCCAGTGATATAAACTCAGTACTTCAGTTGGAAATGCAAAAATTACCCATCTTCTGTGTCACTCATGCTGGGAGCTGTAGACTGGAGCTGTTCCTATTCAGCCATCTTGGCTCCACCCAGGTTAACTTATTCCTGAGCAAGAAACTGAAATATCTCTACAATGAAAACTGTAAAATATTGGTGTAAGTGATTGAAGAGGACACAAAAAAATGGAAAGGTAGTTTATGTTTAGAATTTGCAAGAATCATTATTGTGAAATGTCCATACTATCCAAAGTAATCTATAGATTCAATGCAATCTCTGTTGAAATATCAATTATATTCTTTGCAGAAATAGGAAAAACCATCTTAAAGTTTATGTGGAACTACAAAAGACCCAGGATAGCTAAAGCTATCCTGAACACACAGAACAAAAAAGGAAGAATAACATTACATGTCTTTGAATTATACTTCAGAGGTATAGTAATCAAAGCAGGATGTAGTGGATCAAAACCACACACACACATAGACAGGTGGAACAGAATACAGATCCCGGGAACAAATCCACAGACCTATATATAGTTAACTCATTTTTTACAAAGGTGCCAATAACATAAGTTGGTGAAAAGGACAGTCTCTTCAATAACTGATGTTGCAAAAATTGGATATTCATATGCAGAAAAATAAAACTAGTCCTTATCTACCACCATATGCAAAAATCAAATTAAAATGGCTCAACCACTTAATTTTAAGCCTGCAAACCATGAAACTACTACAAGAAAATATTGGGGAAACTCTCCAGGACAGTGGACTGGGCAAAGATTTCTTGAGTGCTACCCCATAAGCATAGGCAACCAGAGCAAAATTAGACAAATAAGGTCACAGGAAGCTGAAAACCTTTTGCACAATAATGGAAAGCAATTGACAGAGTGAAGAAACAACCTGCAGAGTGGGAGAAACTTTGCCAAATATCCATCTGACAAGGGATTAATCACCACAATATATAAAGAAGCTAAACAACTGTATTTTTAAAAATCTAATAATTCAATTTAAAAATTAGTCAAAAAAATTTGAATAGACATTTTTGAAAAGAAGACCTATAGGCTTATGAAAATGTGGTCAACATCATTGATCATTAGAGAAATGAAAATCAAAACTACAATGAGATATCATCTCACCCCCATTAAAATAACTTTTATCCAAGTAAGCAGTTACAAAACGAACTCTCAAACAATGTTGGTGGAAATGTAAAATAGGATGATCATTATAGATGCAATTTTGGAGGTTTCTACAAAAAACTGAAAATAGATCCAGCAATCCTGCTGCTGGATATATACCCAACAAAAACCAAATCATTGTATGGAAGATATATCTGCACTCCCATGTTTGTTGCAATATTTGGAAGCAATCTAAGTGTCAATCAATAGAGGACTGCCTAAAGAAAATATAAATATATTCAATGGAGTATAATGCAGCCATGCAAAAGATTGACATCCTGTTATTTGCAATAACAGAGCAAACTGTGGGTCTTTAAGTCAAATATGATAATCCTAGAACAGAAAGACAAACTTAGCATGTTCTCACTTACTTAAGGGAGCTAAAAATAAAAACTATTAAGCCTACAGAGATAGAGAGTAGAAGGATGAGAATAAGAACCTAGGAAGTGCAGCAGTGCATTGGAGGAGGAAGTGTAGATAGTTAATGGAACAAAAAAATGGTGAGCACCTACTATTTTATAGCATAACGGGATGACTGTAATTAATAATAATTTAATCATACATTTAAAATAGCTATAAGTGTAGAAATGGATTGTTTGTAACATAAGGTATAAGTGCTTGAGGGAATTGATACCTCATTTACCCAGGTATGATTATTACACATTGTGTGCCTGTATCAAAATAGGCTACATATTCCATAAACATATACCTCTACTATGAACTATGTAAAAATTAAAAATTAAAAATTGAAAAAAGAACTCTAATTGCCATAGGAGAGTCATCATAGGTGCCCCTGTAGACAGCTCACCTAATCCTCTAGCCAACAGCTGCCATCAACTGGTCATGTGAGTGTGCCATTTTTGACATCCTTTGGATAACTATGACCCGAGGTGACATCTGACAGTGACCCATACAAGTTGTCTTTACTATGGTGAAAGAGAATTACTAACTTTGGCCCTTCTAACAATTCCTGACCCAATGAATTGTGAGCAAAATAAGTTGTGCTTTAATATGTGATGTTTGGGGTAATATGTTAGTCAGTAAACAGTAAGTAAAACAGATCCCTGGTGTAAAGTAAGTAAAATAGGTATCCCAGGGTGCAAAGGGGTTGAAAATTTGCCCATGGTTTCATACCTAAGAGTTAGTGCTAAGACTTAAACTTCAACACTAAATCCAAATTATTTTATCACAGTACCTTCTCAACATCTCTCTTGATAGTTTATTTCCATTCAGAACCTTATTTTCAGACTCAGTTGATTTCCAAACCTGTCTGTGCATCAGAGTTAACTGTATAAAGGTTGCGATAGAGATTGCCATTCCAATTCTAGAGAGTCAGATTTTAAAGGCATGAGACCAGGAATCTGCACCCTAAAGTGGCACCCCAGGTGAAACTGAGGCAATCTGTGAAGCTACCAGTAGGTCCTAATGCTCAGCCAGGATATTCTGGACTAATTAGAAGTGACCAGCAAGATTTCCTTTGAAATATTTTCAGCATCAGAAAATTACTTAGTTGTGTGCTTACCTGGTTATATTTAGACTTTATGAGCCCTAACTTCTGCACTATTTTCTTGACCCCTAAAACTAGAAGACAAAAGCTAATGGTACTGTGTCTGGCCTAAAAGTGTTGTTTGAGCAACTCATGTGCAGCAACACCTTTCTAGATTTTGGAGTCACTGCATCCTAAGAATGAAGCATTAGGATGAGAAGCTAAAGTAAAATCATTTCAGAAAAATCAAATGACAAGTGTTTGTGACCATAAGCACAATGGAATGGAAAGAATTATACCCAAATATGCTAAGAAGTGGCAGTTTAAGTGAGGCCTAGTGGAGGAGATTTTACCTGGGGCTGGATGTCTAATGAGATCTGCAAAGCAAAAAGATTACTCCAGGTAGTTATAGCCTAGGAGCTTAAGCTCCAAGGGCAGAGAGGAGAAGAAATGTATTCAGTGGGAAGGGAACAGTTTACAGGGTGTAATTTAAGGCAGCTTTAGAAGTAGAAGAAAGAGGTAAACAGACTTGGGGAATGAAGAAAGGCTTGAAACTGAATTCAGATTTTTATTTTTTCTATTTCCAAATTCTAGTGTTATTAGACACCAAGTACCAAACTCTATATTTTACTGAAAATAAAAATAAATTAATAGAATTTTCTTAGCAGATTATTTAAAATTTTCCCCTGTGACATTTTTGCAGGAGATACTGTGAAGAATTTTTAAAGGAAAAAATAATTTGTTTCTGCATTTTGGAACTTTAACAATCCCATCATTTTTAGCTACTAAAATGGCTAAAACATAAAAGTGAAAAATTCTTAGGGTTGGGAAGGGGAACTCTCATATATGCCTAGTGGAAGTGAAAAAAAAAATTGATAAAATTTGTCAGACTTGTGGTCCAGCTATTCACGAGGCTGTATTTTTGCACATGTATTTTACATGTCTACATAAATAATATGTATAGCCTCCAAATATATACACATGTGCATAAACATAGATGAAAACATTATTCTTAATGACAAAACCAAAAGTAGCCAAAAGTTCTTCAACTGTAGAACAGATCATTTAATTGTGGTATAGTCACACAAGAGAATATTCAACAATGGGCATTAATGAACTATAATCATATACAACAATAAATAAATTCCATAAACATAATGTTAGGCAAGAGAAGCCTACCAAAAACAACCTTTATTTTTACAAAATACACAACATATAAAGCCAATCAATGTTGTTAAAAGTTAAGAGTTACAGACATATAAGTATACACATAATTAATGCATAGCTATCTGAGAAAAAATCCATGTAACCAGAACCCAGTTTAGGGATAGCATATCATCACTCTGATAGTGACAGCAAGGAAATCATGAATTTCTAGGAAAGTGGTGATTTTCTATTCCTTAAACTGAGTTCTGGTTACATGGATGTTGTTTCTCAGCAAACTGTGAAATGCCTACGTGTATACTTGTGTGTCTGCATGTTTCACTTCAATAAAAGTGTTAATGCAGTTGGAGATAAAACACAATACAATACAATACAATAATACAACACAATACAATACAATACAGTACAGTACAGTACAATACAATACAATACAATACAATACAATACAATACAATACAAGAGAAGGTCCCAAGAAGGGTCTCTGAGACCAGAGTGGGAATCATGGGAATTTTGGCAAAGTTGTCAATAAAATCTGAGGCTGTGCTGCAGTTTCTGGAATGCTCCACACTCTCCATATTGTATTGGTCTGAAGAACAACTATTAGAAGTGCATAGCAGCAGGGACCAAGATGATCAAATAAGAACAGCTCTGGTCTGCAGTTCCAAGTGAGGTCGATGCAGAAGGTGGGTGATTTTTGCAATTCCAACTCAGGTAAATAGTTCTTCTAATTGGAACTGTTTAAGCAGGGAGGCGCAGCCCATGGAGGGCAAGCAGAAGCAGGGTGGGGCTTCACTTCACGTGGGAAATGGAAGCAGATGAGGACCTCCCTCTCCCACCAAGGGAATTCATGAGGGACTGTGCTACCCATCTGAGTTACTATGCTTTTCCCACAATTTTTGCAATCTGCAGATCAGGAGATTCCCTTGTATGCCTACACCACCAGGGCCCTGGGTTTCAAGGACAAAACTGGGCATGGTTTGGGCAGACATTGAGCGAGCTGCAGGAGTTTTTTTTATGTCCCAGTGGTGCCTGGAATCCAAGTGAGACAACACCATTCACTCCCCTGGAAAGGGGGCTGAAGCCATGGAACCAAGCAGTCTCACTCAATGGATCACATTCCCACAGGACCCAGCAAGCTATGAACCACTGGCATGAAATTCTCACTGCCAGCACAGTAGTCTGAAGTCTACCTGGGACAATCCAGCTTGGTTCAGGGAGGGGCATCCACCATTACTGAGTAGATGGTTTTCCCCTGACAGTGCTAAGAAGGCTGGGAGTTCTAGGCTGGCCCCAGCAAAGCAGCTGTGGCCAGACTGCTTCTCTAGATTCCTCCTCACTGGGCAGACCATCTCTGAAGGAAAGGAAATAGCCTCAATCAGGGGTTACAGACAAAACCCACAACTGCTCGGGACAGAGCACCTGGGTGAAGGGTGGCTATGGGTGCAGCTTCAGTGGATTTAATCATTATTGCCTGCCTGCTCTGAAGAGAGCAGCTGATCCTGACAGAGAGATTTCTCCCAGCACAGTACACCAGCTCTGCAAAGGGACAGACTGCCTCCTCAAGTGGGTCCCTGATCCCCATGCTTCCTGACTTGGAGAAACCTCCCAACACAAGTCGACAGACACCTCATACAGGAGAGCTCTGGCTGGCATCAGGCTGGTGCCCATCTGGGGCACAGCTTCCAGAGGAAGGAACAGGCAGCAATCTTTGCTATTCTGCAGCCTCTGCTGGTAATACACAGGTGAAAAGTGTCTGAAGTGGACCTCCAGCAAACTGCAGTGGACTTGCATAAGATGGACCTCACTGTTAGAAGAAAAGCTACAAAACAGAAAGCTACAATATAAACATCTGCATAAAGGACTCCCACAAGAAAACCCCATCAGCCTTAAAGATCAAAGATAGATAAGCCATGCAGATGAGGAAAAACCAGCACAAAAACTCTGAAAATTCCAGAAACCAGAATGCCTCCAAATGCTCACAACTTCTCTCCAGCAAAGGCACAAAACAGGATGGGGAATGAGACTGATAAATTGACAGAAGTGGGCTTCAGAAGATGGGTAATAACAAACACCTCTGAGCTAAAGGATCATGTTTTAACCCAATGCAAGCAAGCAAAGAACCTTTATAAATGGTTAGAGGAACTGCTTCCTAGAATAATCAGTTTAGAGAGGAACATAAATGACCTGATGGACCTGAAAAACACAAGAACTTTTTGAAGCATATGCATGTATCATTAGCCAAATTGATCAAGCAGAAGAAAGGATATCAAAGGTTGAAGATCAACTTACTGAAATAAGGTGCGAAGACAAGATTAGAGAAAAAAATGAAAAGTAATGAACAAAGCCTCCCGTTAATGTGGGACAATGTGCAAAGACCAAACCTACGATTGATTGGCATAACTGAAGGTGACAGGGAGAATTAAACCAAGTTGGAAAACACACTTCAGGATATTACCCAGAAGAAATTCCCCAACCTAGTAAGACAGGCCAGCGTGCAAATTCAGGAAATACAGAGAACGCAACTAGGATACTTCAAGACGAGCAACCTCAAGCAACATAATCATCAGATTCTCCAAGGTTAAAAAGAAGAAAAAAATTTTAAGGTCATCTGGAGAGAAAGGTCAGGTTACCTACAAAGGGAAGCCAATCAGAATAACAGTGGATCTCTCTGCAGAAACCTACAAGCCAGAATAGATTGGGCGCCAATATTCAACATTTTTTAAAAAAAGAATTTTCGACCCAGAATTTCATATCCAGCCAAACTAAGCTTCATAGCAGAAGATAAATAAAATCCTTTCCAGACGAGCAAATCCTGAGTGATTTTGTCACCACCAGGCCTGGCTTATAAGAGCTCCTGAAGGAAGCACTAAATATGGATAGGAAAACCTGGTACCAGCCACTGAAAAAACACAGCAAAATATAAAGACCAATGACACTGAAGAAACTGCATCAACTAATGTGCAAAATTACCACCTAGCATTATGATGACAGGATCAAATTCACACATAACAATACTAACAATAAATGTAAATAGGTTAAATGTCCCAGTTAAAAGACACAGACTGGAAAATTGGATAAAGAGTCAAGATCCATCAGTGTGTTGTATTCAGGAGACTCATCAAAAAACCAAGAGTTGCAACCCTAGTCTCTGATAAAACAGACTTTAAACAAACAAAGATCAAAAAAGACAAAGAAGGGCATTACATAATGTTAAAGATGTCAGTGCAACAACAGGAGCTAACTATCCTAAATATATATGCACCCAATACAGAAGCACCTAGATTCATAAACAAGTTCTTAATGAACTACAGAGACTTAGACTCCCACACAATAATAGTGAGAGACTTCAACATCCCACTGTCAATATTAGATCAATGAGACAGAAAATTAACAAGGATATTCAGGACCTGAACTCAGCTCTAGACCAAGAGGACCTAATTGACATCCACAGAACCCACCACCCAACATCACCAACCAAAAACACCCAGGACCAGATAGATTCACAGCCAAATTCTTCCAGAGGTACAAAGAGAAGCTGGTGTCACTCTTTCTGAAACTATTCCAAACAATAGAAAAAGAGGGACTCCTCCCTAACTCATCTTATGAGGTAGTATCATCCTGATACCAAAACCTAACACAGACACAACAAAAAAAGGAAATTTCAGGCCAATATCCCTGAAGAGTATCGATGTGAAAATCCTTAATAAAATACTGGCAAAGGGAATCCAGCAACACATCAAAAAGCTTATCCATCACAATCAAGTTGGTTTCATACCTGGGTGCAATGCTGCTTCAACATATGAAAATCAGTAAATGTAATCCATCACATCAACAGAACCAAGGTCAAAAAGCGTATGATTATCTCATAGAAACAGAAAAGGACTTCTGTAAAATTTAATATTCCTTCATGCTAAAATCTCTCAGTGAATGAGATATTGATGTAACATACCTCAAAATGATAAAAGCTATTTGTGACAAACCTATAGCCAATATTATACTGAATGGGCAAAAGCTGGAAGCATTCCATTGAAAACTGGCACAAAACAAGAATGTGCTCTCTAACCACTCCTATTCAACATAATATTGGAAGTTCTGACCAGGGCAATCAGTCAAGACAAAAAAATAAAGGGTATTCAAATAGGAAGAAAGGAAGTCAAATTGTCTCTGTTTGCAGATGACACAATTGTATATTTAGCAAATGCACTGTCTTAGTCCCAAAACTCCTTAAGCAGATAAGCAACTTCAGCAAAGGCTCAGGATACAAAACCAATGTGAAAAAATCATGAGCATTCCTATACACCAACAACAGACAATCAGAGAGCCAAATCATGAGTAAACTCCCATTCAGAATTACTACAAAGAGAATAAAATAACTAGGAATACAACTTACAAGGGACACGAAGGACCTCTTCTAGGAGAACTACAAACCACAGCTCAAGGAAATAAGACAGTACACAAACAAATGGAAAAACATTTCATGCCCATGGATAGGAAGAATGAATATCATGAAAATGGCCATACTACCTAAAGTAATTTATAGATTAAATTTTATTATCATCAACCCACCATGGCCTTTCTTTGCAGAATTGGAAAAAAAACTACTTTTAATTTCATATGGAACCAAAAAAGAGCCTTATAGCCAAGACAATCCTAAGCAAAAAGAACAAAGCTAAAGGGATCATGCTACCTGATTTCAAACTACACTACAAGGCTACAGTAACCAAAACAGCATGGTACTGGTACCAAAACAGATATATAGACCAATGGAAGAGAATAGAAACCTCAAAAATTACACCATACATCTACATCCATCTGATCTTTGACAAATCTTACAAAAAGAAGCAATGGGGAAAGGATTCCCTATTTAATAAATGGTGGTGGAAGAACTGGATAGCCATATGCAGAAAACAGAAAGTGAATTTCTTCCTTACACTTTACACCAAAATTAAAGATTCAATGTAAATCCCCAAACCATAAAAACCATAGGAGAAAACCTAGGCAATACTATTCAGGACATAGGCATGGGCAAAGGCTTCATGACTAAAACACCAAAAGCAATGACAACAAAAGCCAAAATTGTCAAATGGAATCTAATTGAACTAAAGATCTTCTGCACAGTGAAAGAAACTATCATCAGAGTGAACAGGCAACCTACAGAATGGGAGAAAATTTTTATAAGCTACCCATCTGACAAAGGTCTAATATCTAGAATCTACAAGAAACTTAAACAAATTTACAAGTAAAAACAGACAACCCCATCAAAAAGTGGGCAAATGATATGAACAGCCATTCCTCAAAAGAAGAAATTTATGCAGCCAAAAAAAAAATATGAAAAAAAGCTCATCATCACTGGTGATTAGAAAAAGGAAAATGAAAACCACAATGAGATACCATCTCACATCAGTTAGAATGGTGATTATTAAAAAGTCAGGAAACAACAGATGCTGATGAGGCTGTGGAGAAATAGAAATGCTTTTACACTGTTGGTGGAAGTATAAATTATTTCAACCATTGTGGAAGACAGTGTGGCAATTTCTTAAGGATCTAGAAGCAGAAATACCATTTGACCCAGCAATCCCATTACTGGGTGTATACTCAAAGGATCATAAATAATTCTGCTATAAAGACACATGCACCCTTTTGTTTACTGCAGCACTATTTACAATATCAAAGCCTTGGAACCAACCCAAATGTCCATCAGTGATAGACTGGATAAAGAAAATGTGGCACATATACTCTATGGAATACTATGCAGCCATGAAAAAGAATGAGTTCATATCCTTTGCAGTGACATGGATGAAGCTGGAAGCCATCATTCTCAGCAAACTAACACAGGAACAGAAAACAAAACACCACATGTTCTCACTCATAAGTGGGAGGTGAACAATGAGAAACACATGGACACAGGGAGGGAAACATCACAGAGTGGGGCCTGTCAGAGGACAGGGGTGAAAAGGAAGGGAGAGCACTGGGACAAATGCCTAATGTTTAAGAGGATTAAGACCTAGAAGATGGATTGATAGGTGCAGTAAACCACCATGGCACATGTATACCTATGTAACAAACCTGCACATTCATCCCAAAACTTAAAGTAAATTAAAAAAAAAAAGAAAGAAAAAGAACAATTGTTACATCTAGCTTGTCCTACTTCCAATTCTATCCTATTATTATTTACAGAATTTGGGGTACCTCACATCAGAATTCTCCTATGTAAAGATGGCTTAAATTCCTATTGACCCTCCCCATTAAACATATCACTCCTGGCCGCGCCCGGTGGCACACACATGTAATCCCAGCACTTTGGGGGGCCGAAGCAGGCAGATCACAAGGTCATGAGATCGAGACCAGCCTGACCAACATGATGAAACACTGTCTCTACTAAAAATACAAAAATTAGATGTGTGTGGTGGCACTTGCCTGTAATCCCAGCTACTCAGGAAGCTGAGGCAGGAGAATTGTTTGAACCCAGGAAGTGTAGGTTGCAGTAAGCCAAGATCATGCCACTGCACTCCAGCCTGGTGATGAAGCAAGACTCCATCTCAAAAAAAAAAAAAAAAAAAAAAAAAAAACAGCAACAACAACAAAAACCTATCACTCACAGTATTCTATCATTTCTGCTTACAAAATATGTCTTGATGTTGCAATCTGGAATTTTTGTATTATGTAATAAATTTCTTCTATTTGTATCAGTTTGGGTAATGGTCATTAGATTTCATTGATTATGATGATGAATGAAAAAATCAGCTTTCCTATCCGCAGGTATGAGCCAGGTTGTGGTACTTGGCTGACTGAAGAGCTCTGGAGAATTTACTGAAGGGTGGCAGGGTTTCAAAAATCATCATTTTCTGAAAGGATTCTTGGGGATATTTCCCATCTTATACAACAAAATGGCCTGAAAAATGTGGGAAAGGACTGGGAATAAAGAAACATGAATTTCAAGAAAAAGCTTAAAATCTCACCTGCTTATAAGAGTCCAGTTACTTTACACACCAGATGACAGATAGCTGGTCAGATTCACTAAAGATGTAGTTGTTAGCACAGTGAGGCCAAGTGATGACTCTTTGGGCCACTATGGACCATACTCTATGTTGGTGCCACTCAAAGCAAACTTGCTGTGTCTGGTGATTTTTCTCACATTCCCTACCTGCCTCTTTCACTTCCTGGCAAGCCCAGGAAAGAGAAACATTTTCCAAACAAATTTCTTCACTCTTAGCATTGGAATGGCATATGGCCCATCTGCCCAGGTTCAAGATAGGAGACATCCTATCTTGTCTCCACATCCTTTCTCATGAGAATTTGCAGTTCATCTTATGAGCGTACCTTCCTACCCTTGAGATCAGGCTACAGGATTGCTTTGGGAAATAAAATGCCATCAGAAGTAGCAATGTGTGCCTTCTGAGTTTACATCTTAAGAGTCATTGCATTTTCATTATATCCTCTTGAATGTTTGCTATTGCCATGAGAATAATATGTCCTAGATATTCAACTCACTCATGAAAGATAGCAGACATGTGAAGCAGACCTGGACTCCAGCTGACACTTGGAGTTAAGTCCAATTGTGCATAGTGTAGATTAGCTCACCATAGCTGATGCAAAGATATAGCAGTCATAGACAATTGAGAAATAAATGTTTACTGATGCACAGTACTAAGTTTTAGGGTAGTTTGTTAAAAGCAGTACTGTGAAAGAGCTGACTGATTCACAAGTTATTCATATTATTCGGTCGATGCAAGATTTGTAATGAAAAATTTACCATTAAAAATAATATCCTCTCTCTCTATCCCCTTTATCATCTTAATTTTTTAGAGTATTCATTGTGAACTAGAATGTCATATATTTTAATATATGTATTCTTGATCTTTTCCCAAGAATTTCATTGGGTCTGAGATAATGTTTATTTCCTGCTATAAATGCTCAACATCTTGGTAGGCACTAGTGGTTGTTAAATAATTATGCATGGAATAAACAGTCCATTTTTCTCATTATTTCAACATCCATTATCTAATTTTGTTTCTCTGTACAATTCAATAAGTTGGGAAGCAGCAAAGATAATAGAGAAGACTTGTGGAGAAAAATATAAGAAGAGCGAACATCCAAATATTGTCCCTGATGAGATATGAGTTATTCTTCTCCAAGACTATATCCCTATGGTTGGGAAATATCAAAACTGTGAAAACAAAAATGCCAGCAAGTAGCTTAGTGTCATCTAATTTCACCACAATGCCACAAAGTTTCTGTATGCTATAATGAGGGTTTCTGTTAACCTTCTCTGTGACTTACTGCATGGACAGAAATTTTAAGGGGACATAATATGTCTTCAAAGAGATGTCAGAATCTTAGACTTTGGCATTGTTCCAACAGTATGTATCAGTAAAATTATATAGCACAAACATCACAATGTCAAGGTCAGATGTTATGGCCACTAAAGCCTAAAATTAGATGCAATATTTTGTAGTATAGAGAAAAGTACATCTTTAAACAAACTTCTTTATTTCCCATTACTCTGTTTCCTGTAGGTTTTTAAGATATCCACCAATAAGCACTTTGTATATGAAAAACATCCAAGACAACTTTGTCTAGGTTTCTTTCTCAGGCTTAAGAGATTATGTTGCCTCCTTAATTTGTATTAAAATAGCTTTCCCAGCCTATGTTAGAAAATGAGGTCTAACCCTTTAAGGAAGGCAAAAAGATGCCTCTCCTATCTCCACTCCTAATGATAGGAGAACAATCTGATATCTCTTTATTTCAGGTTGGATACAGGAGAGTGATCTGATGACCTTCCATAAACTCCACTGTAGGGTGCATTTAAAAGTGGGACATTAGAAGAGATTGATTTTGTTTTATCTTTCTATAGCCCCTCACTCTCTTTCATAGCTTTCCTTGCTAGGCACAAGAAAAAGACTGTTTCCCTGCTTGATCTTTTGAGGGTTTACAACACTGTGGCCCCCAGATTCCCAGCATGTTGCTTTGTACACAGTAGATGCTTGCTAATGGATTAAAATATAAGCCTCTTGGGTAATCATGAGTATTCCCAGCATGTTGCTTTGTACACAGTACATGCTTAGTAGACTCTTGCTAATTGATTAAAATATAAGCCTCTTGGGTAATCATGAGTATCTTGGATCTCTCCCTATCTGGAAATTGCTTTTGTTTTCTGACTGTTTCCTGAAGCACTGAGATCTAGGTTCTTGCCTGGTTTGTTCTGTGACCTTGAACTAGTGTTTCTACCACTCTAAAACACTTTACTGAGATAGGTGAAAGATGGACATAATTAAACCTGTGTTCAATGAACTAGTACGTACTCCTCTTACTGGCTGGCAAATTATTAACAGGTGAAGCTATTATGCTCCTTCCTGGGTCCATGTCTTACTGAGATTCCTTGTCTTCCCTTCTGCTCATAGACAGAGGTAAAAGCTGAGGATTCTGTCCTGGTTCTTCTTAATTCTATTTAGCTTCATGATATATCTCTGGTCGTTGGGTTCCTTTTGTCCCTATAGCCATTCTTCCTGTGTTCCTATATGCTGTGGAATCATGGCAAAAAAGCAATAATAGTTTTAGTACGTCAAGGATACCTGAGTTATTTCTCTGCTGCCAGCATTGTCTGTTTAGATCTAATGTAAACTGACTTCTCCCTTGCCTAGTGATGACACAGGTCCTGCTTAATTAAATATGTATGAGCTGTGAATTTTTCCCATTGATATCTTTATCTCCTTCATTTCAAAAAGAGTGTTAATATGAACTCAAAATCTCTGCTAAGGGAAACAGAAAGTGCCATCACAGATACACATCCCTTACTCCTTTGTTTCAGAAGTTTCACTTTCTCTGCCTAAGTAATGACTGACTTTTCTGTAGCATCCTCTTCATCCTCTCGGCATAGGTACATTCAGTGCAACTTATCCTGAACACAGTTTAATTAGTCAATGTACCCAAAGGCAAAGTCAAAGACTCTTCTTCTCCGATTGGGCAGTGAGGCCAAAGCCCAATGCAGGAGCCTGCAGCCAGCCCACCACAACTGGATAAGTGCTGGGTGGCTAGCAGGTAGAGATGCCTATTCCTAGCTACTGACTGCCTGAAGCAGGAAGTAATGGAAAATCCATGTGATCTGAGGACCTGCAGGGCACAACCAGAGACAAATGTATGGACCACTTTAATAACAATGTGGGAGGAATGGCAGAAGGAATGGTGTGTGTGTGCATGCACACATGCACACACATGTGCATATGTGGGTGTGTGTGTCTTCATTGGTCTCCTTCTCTTCCCTCTCCATTGTTTCCTTCTTTTTCCCATTTTCTCTTGCTCTCTTCTGTTATTAGACCATGAGAGTTGAAATTAATATTTTAATTAATGTATTTGTTTTAATAAATAAAGCATTTCAAAACAACATAATTGCAAGAACTGAGAGTTAAACAGCAACCTAATTAAATGCATTAGGAATATAGAATTCAGGTTATTAGAAATATAATTAACATAATCTTTTTTATTTTTTTAATTTACTATTATTATACTTTAGGTTTTAGGGTACATGTGCACAATGTGAAGGTTAGTTACATATGTATACATGTGCCATGCTAGTGCACTGCACCCACTAACTCATCATCTAGCATTAGGTATAGCTCCCAATCCTATCCCTCACCCCTCCCCGCACCCCACAACAGTCCCCAGAGTGTGATGATCCCCTTCCTGTGTCCATGTGTTCTTATTGTTCACTTCCCACCTACGAGTGAGAATATGTGGTGTTTAGTTTTTTGTTCTTGCAATAGTTTACTGAGAATGATGATTTCCAGTTTCATCCATGTCCCTACAAAGGACACGAACTCATCATTTTTTATGGCTGCATAGTATTCCATGGTGTATATGTGCCACATTTTCTTAATCCAGTCTATCATTGTTGGACATTTGGGTTGGTTCCAAGTCTTTGCTATTGTGAATAATGCCACAATAAACATACGTGTGCATGTGTCTTTATAGCAGCATGATTTATAGTCCTTTGGGTATATACCCAGTAATGGGATGGCTGGGTCAAATGGTATTTCTAGTTCTAGATCCCTAAGGAATTGCCACACTGACTTCCACAAGGGTTGAGCTAGTTTACAGTCCCACCAACCATGTAAAAGTGTTCCTATTTCTCCAAATCCTCTCCAGCACCTGTTGTTTCCTGACTTTTTAATGACTGCCATTCTGACTGGTGTGAGATGGTATCTCATTGTGGTTTTGATTTGCATTTCTCTGATGGCCAGTGATGGTGAGCATTTTTTCATGTGTTTTTTGGCTGCATAAATGTCTTCTTTTGAGAAGTGTCTGTTCATGTCCTTTGCCCAATTTTTGATGGGGTTGTTTGTTTTTCTCTTGTAAATTTCTTGGAGTTCATTGTAGATTCTGGATATTAACCCTTTGTCAGATGAGTAGGTTGCGAAAATTTTCTCCCATTGTGTAGGTTGACTGTTCACTCTGATGGTAGTTTCTTTTGCTGTGCAGAAGCTCTTTAGTTTAATTAGATCCCATTTGTCAATTTTGGCTTTTGTTGCCATTGCTTTTGGTGTTTTCGACATGAAGTCCTTGCCCATGCCTATGTCCTGAATGGTAATGCCTAGGTTTTCTTCTAGGGTTTTTATGGTTTTAGGTCTAACGTTTAAGTCTTTAATCCATCTTGAATTGACTTTTGTATAAGGTGTAAGGAAGGGATCCAGTTTCAGCTTTCTACACATGGCTAGCCAGTTTTCCCAGCACCACTTATTAAATAGGGAATCCTTTCCCCATTGCTTGTTTTTCTCAGGTTTGTCAAAGATCAGATAGTTGTAGATATGCGGCATTATTTCTGACAGCTCTCTTCTGTTCCATTGGTCTATATATCTGTTTTGCTAACAGTACCATGCTGTTTTGGTTACTGTAGACTTGTAGTATAGCTTGAAGTCCAGTAGTGTGATGCCTCCAGCTTTGTTCTTTTGGCTTAGGATTGACTTGGCGATGTGGGCTCTTTTTCGGTTCCATATGAACGTTGAAGTAGTTTTTTCCAACTCTGTGAAGAAAGTCATTGGTAGCTTGATGGGGATGGCATTGAATCTGTAAATTACCTTGGGCAGTATGGCCATTTTCACCATATTGATTCTTCCTACCCATGAGCATAGAATGTTCTTCCATTTGTTTGTATCCTCTTTTATTTCCTTGAGCAGTGGTTTGTAGTTCTCCTTGAAGAGGTCCTTCACGTCCCTTGTAAGTTAGATTCCTAGGTATTTTATTCTCTTTGAAGCAATTGTGAATGGGAGTTCACTCATGATTTGGCTCTCTGTTTGTCTGTTGTTGGTGTATAAGAATGCTTGTGATTTTTGTACATTGATTTTCTATTCTGAGACTTTGCTGAAGTTGCTTATCAGCTTAAGGAGATTTTGGGCTGAGACAATGGGGTTTTCTAGATATACAATCATGTCATCTGCAAACAGGGACAATTTGACTTCCTCTTTTCCTAATTGAATACCCTTGATTTCCTTCTCCTGCCTAATTGCCCTGGCCAGAACTTCCAACACTATGTTGAATAGGAGTGGTGAGAGAGGGCATCCCTGTCTTGTGCCAGTTTTCAAAGGGAATGCTTCCAATTTTTGCCTATTTAGTATGATATTGTCTGTCGGTTTTTCATAGATAGCTCTTATTATTTTGAGATACGTCCCATCAATACCTAATTTACTGAGAGTTTTTATCATGAAGGGTTATTGAATTTTGTCAAAGGCCTTTTCTGCATCTATTGAGATAATGATGTGGTTTTTGTCTTTGGTTCTGTTTATATGCTGGATTACATTTATTGATTTGCGTATACTGAACCAGCCTTCCATCCCAGGGATGAAGCCCACTTGGTGATGATGGATAAGCTTTTTGATGTGCTGCTGGATTCTGTTTGCCAGTATTTTATTGAGGATTTTGCATCAGTGTTCATCAAGGATATTGGTCTAAAATTCTCTTTTTTGGTTGTGTCTCTGCCCAGCTTTGGTATCAGGATGATGCTGGCCTCATAAAATGAGTTAGGGAGGATTCCCTCTTTTTCTATTGATTAGAATAGTTTCAGAAGGAATGGTACCAGTTCCTCTTTGTACCTCTGGTAGAATTCGGCTGTGAATCCATCTGGTCCTGGACTTATTTGGTTGGTAAGCTATTGATTATTGCCACAATTTCAGCTCCTGTTATTGGTCTATTCAGAGATTCAACTTCTTCCTGGTTTAGTCTTGGCAGACTGTATGTGTTGAGGAATTTATCCATTTCTTCTAGATTTTCTAGTTTATTTGCATAGAGGTGTTTGTAGTATTCTCTGATGGCAGTTTGCATTTCTATGGGATCGGTGGTGATATCCCCATTATCATTTTTAATTGCATCTATTTGATTCTTCTCTCTTTTTTCCTTTATTAATCTTGCTAGCAGTCTATCAATTTTGTTGATCCTTTCAAAAACACCAGCTCCTGCATTCATTAATTTTTTGAAGGGTTTTTTGTGTCTCTATTTCCTTCAGTTCTGCTCTGATTTTAGTTATTTCTTGCCTTCTGCTAGCTTTTGAATGTGTTTGCTCTTGCTTTTCTAGTTCTTTTAAGTTTGATGTTAGGGTGTCAATTTTGGATCTTTCCTGCTTTCTCCTGTGGGCATTTAGTGCTATAAATTTCCCTCTACACACTGCTTTGAATGCATCCAGGAGATTCTGATATGTTGTGTCTTTGTTGTCATTGGTTTCAAAAAACATCTTTATTTCTGCCTTCATTTTGTTATGTACCCAGTAGTCATTCAGGAGCAGGTTGTTCAGTTTCCATGTAGTTGAGCACTTTTGAGTGAGATTCTTAATCCTGAGTTCTAGCTTGATTGCACTGTGATCTGAGAGACAGTTTGCTACAATTTCTGTTCTTTTACATTTACTGAGGAGAGCTTTACTTCCAACTATGTGGTCAATTTTTGAATAGGTGTGGTGTGGTGCTGAAAAAAATGTATATTCTGTTGATTTGGGGTGGAGAGTTCTGTAGATGTCTATTAGATCCGCTTGGTGCAGAGCTGAGTTCAATTCCTGGGTATCCTTGTTGACTTTCTGTCTCATTGATCTGTCTAATGTTGACAGTGGGGTGTTAAAGTCTCCCATTATTAATGTGTGAGAGTCTAAGTCTCTTTGTAGGTCACTCAGGACTTGCTTTATGAATCTAGGTGCTCTTGTATTGGGTGCATATATATTGAAGATAGTTAGCTCTTCTTGTTGAATTGATCCCTTTACCATTATGCAATGGCGTTCTTGTCTCTTTTGTTCTTTGTTGGTTTAAAGTCTGTTTTATCAGAGACTAGGATTGCAACCCCTGCCTTTTTTTGTTTTCCATTTGCTTGGTAGATCTTCCTCCATCCTTTTATCTTGAGCCTATGTGTGTCTCTGCACGTGAGATGGGTTTCCTGAATACAGCACACTGATGGGTCTTGACTCTTTTTCCAATTTGCCAGTCTGTGTCTTTTAATTGGAGCATTTAGTCCATTTACATTTAAAGTTAATATTGTTATGTGTGAATTTGAGCCTGTCATTATGATGTTAGCTGGTTATTTTGCTCTTTAGTTGATGCAGTCTCTTCCTAGTCTCAATGATCTTTACATTTTGGCATGATTTTGCAGCAGCTAGTACCGGTTGTGCCTTTCCATGTTTAGTGTTTCCTTCAGGAGCCCTTTTAGAGCAGGCCTGGTGGTGACAAAATCTGTCAGCATTTGTTTGTCTGTAAAGTATTTTATTTCTCCTTCACTTATGAAGCTTAGTTTGGCTGGATATGAAATTTTGGGTTGAAAATTCTTTTCTTTAAGAATGTTGAATATTGGCCCCCACTCTCTTCTGGCTTGTAGAGTTTCTGCTGAGAGATCCGCTGTTAGTCTGATGGGCTTCCCTTTGATGGTAACCCGACCTTTATCTCTGGCTGCCCTTCACATTTTTTCCTTCATTTCAACTTTGGTGAATCTGACAATTATGTGTCTTGGATTTGCTCTGCTCGAGGAGTATCTTTGTGACGTTTTCTGTCTTTCCTGAATCTGAATGTTGGCCTGCCTTGCTAGATTGGGGAAGTTCTCCTGGATAATATCTTGCAGAGTGTTTTCCAAGTTGGTTCCATTCTCCCTGTCACTTTCAGGTACACCAATCAGACATAGATTTGATCTTTTCACATAGTCCCATATTTCTTGGAGGCTTTGTTCATTTCTTTTTATTCTTTTTTCTGTAAACTTCCCTTCTCACTTCATTTCATTCATTTCATCTTCCATCACTGAAACCCTTTCTTCCATTTGTTCACATTGGCTCCTGAGGCTTCTGCATTCTTCACGTAGTTCTTGAGCCTTGGTTTTCAGCTCCATCAGCTTCTTTCAGCGCTTCTCTGTATTGGTTATTCTAGTTATACATTCCTCTAAATTTTCTTCAAATTTTCAACTTCTTTGCCTTTGGTTTGAATATCCTCCCATAGCTCAGAGTAATTTGATCATCTGAAGCCTTCTTCTCTCAACTCGTCAAAGTCATTCTCCATCCAGTTTTGATCCATTGCTGGTGAGGAACTATGTTCCTTTGGAGGAGGAGAGGTGCTCTGCTTTTTAGAGTTTCCAGTTTTTCTGCTCTTTTTTTTCCCCATCTTTGTGGTTTTATCTACTTTTGGTCTTTGATGATGGTGATGTACAGATGGGTTTTTGGTGTGGATGTCCTTTCTGTTTGTTAGTTTTCCTTCTAACAGACAGGACCCTCAGCTGCAAGTCTGTTGGAGTACCTGGCTGGCTGTGTCAGGTGTCAGTCTGCCCTTACAGGGGGGTGCCTCCCAGTTAGGCTGCTCGGGGGTCAGGGGTCAGGGACCCACTTGAGGAGACAGTCTGACCGTTCTCAGATCTCCAGCTGCGTGCTGGGAGAACCACTGCTCTCTTCAAAGCTGTCAGACAGGGACATTTAAGTCTGCAGAAGTTACTGCTATCTTTTTTAATTGACATATTCTTTAAGTCTCCTTGAGCTTTTGTCTTTCTGAAGATAAGAAAGAGGAATCATAACCAACTTTAATAAAATGAAAGAGGACGTAAAGGCAAAAAGTGAATAAAAATATTTGGGGAAGGTACAAAGTTCAAAGAAAGTATTCTTTTTCTAAAAATAATGTGACAAAATATATTCAATGTAAGATTTATTATGCTAGTCATTTTCCATTGTATGAGTTAAGTACATTCTTCAGTGTAACAAGTTTCCAGAATTCTTTTCCTTGGAAAGTTGAAGCTGTGTATGCATTAAACAACATTAAACTCTGTATGCATTCCTATTGACAGGAAGGTGATGCTTGAGTTTTACAAATATATTTATTTTTAAAAACATACCATTTTCTACAATTTATTTCAGAAAATAGAAGCAGAGAGAATATTTCCTGACTCATTGAGTGAAGTCAGAATTACTCTAATACCAAATTCATAAACTTATGAAAAAATAAAACAATAGACCAATATACATGGATACAAAAATCTTCAACAAAATATTAGCAAATTGATTCCAAAAGTGTATAAAAAGTATTGCACCATGTCAAAGTGAGATGGATCCTAGGCATGCAAAGCTTTTTCCACATTTAAAAATCAGTAATATGAGGTGGAGCCAAGATGGCCGAATAGGAACAGCTCTAGTCTACAGCTCCCAGCAAGAGTGATGCAGAAGACAGGTGATTTCTGCATTTCCATCTGAGGTACCGGGTTCATCTCACTAGGGAGTTCCAGACAGTGGGCGCAGTGCACCGTGCGCAATTCAAAGCAGGGCAAGGCATTGCCTCACTCGGGAAGCGCAAGGGGTCAGGGAGTTCCCTTTCCTAGTCAAAGAAAGGGGTGACAGACGGCACCTGGAAAATTGGGTCACTCCCACCCTAATACTACGCTTTTCTGATGGGCTTAAAAAATGGTGCACCAGGAGAGTATATCCTGCACCTGGCTCAGAGGGTCCTATGCCCATGGAGTCTCGCTGATTGCTAGCACAGCAGTCTGAGATCAAACTGCAAGATGGCAGTGAGGCTGGGGGAGGGGCACCCACCATTGCCCAGGCTTGCTTAGGTAAACAAAGCAGGTGGGAAGCTTGAACTGGGTGGAGCCCACCACAGCTCAAGGAGGCCTGCCTGCTTCTGTAGGCCACCTCTGGGGGCACGGCAAAGACAAACAAAACAGCACTAACCTCTGCAGACTTAAATGTCCCTGTCTGACAGCTTTGAAGAGAGCAGTGGTTCTCCCAGCATGCAGCTGGAGATGTGAGAACAGGTAGACTGCCTCCTCAAGTGGGTCCCTGACCCCTGACCCCAGAGCAGCCTAACTGGGAGGCACCCCCCAGTAGGGGCAGACTGACACCTCACATGTCTGGGTACTCCTCTGAGACAAAACTTCCAGAGGAACGATCAGACAGCAGCATTCGCGGTTCATGAAAATCCACTGTTCTGCAGCTACCGCTGCTGGTACCCAGAAAAACATGGTCTGGAGTGGACCTCTAACAGACAGTACCTCTAGCAAACTCCTGCAGCTGAGGGTCTTGTTTGTTAGAAGGAAAACTAACAAACAGAAAGGACATCCACACCAAAAACCCATCTGTACATCACCATCATCAAAGACCAAAAGTAGATAAAACCACAAAGATGGGGAAAAAACAGAGCAGAAAAACTGGAAACTCTAAAAAGCAGAGCACCTCTCCTCCTCCAAAGTAACGCAGCTCCTCACCAGCAATGGAACAAAGCTGGACGGAGAATGACTTCGACGAGTTGAGAGAAGAAGGCTTCAGAGAACAAACTACTCCAAGCTACAGGAGGAAATTCAAACCAAAGGCAAAGAAGTTGAAAACTTTGAAAAAATTTTAGACGAATGTGTAACTAGAATAAACAATACAGAGAAATGCTTTATATGGGACTATGTGAAAAGACCAAATCTCCGTCTGATTGGTGTACCTGAAAGTGATGGGGTGAATGGAAGCAAGTAGGAAAACACTCTGCAGGATATTATCCAGGAGAACTTCTGCAATCTAGCAAGGCAGGCCAACATTCAGATTCAGGAAATACAGAGAACACCACAAAGATACTCCTCAAGAAGACCAACTGTAAGACACACAATTGTCAGATTCTCCAAAGTTGAAATGAATGAAAAAATGTTAAGGGCAGCCAGAGAGAAATGTCGGGTTACCCACAAAGAGAAGCCAATCAGACTAACAGTGGATCTCTCGGCAGAAACTCTACAAGCCAGAAAAGAGTGGGGGCCAATATTCAACATTCTTAAAGAAAAGAATTTTCTACCCAGAATTTCATATCTAGCCAAACTAAGCTTCATAACTGAAGGATAAATAAAATACTTTACAGACAAACAAATGCTGAGAGATTTTGTCACCACTAGGCCTGCCCTAAAAGAGCTCCTGAAGGAAGGACTAAACATGGAAAGGAACAACCAGTACCAGCCACTGCAAAAACATGTAAAGTTCATCAATGCTAGGAAGAAACTAATGAGCAAAATAACCAGCTAACCTCATAATGACGGGATCAAATTCACACACAAAAATATTAACTTTAAATGTAAATGGACTAAATGCTCCAATTAAAAGACACAGACTGGCAAATTGGAAAAAGAGTCAAGGCCCATCAGTGTGCTGTATTCAGGAAACCCATCTCATGTGCAGAGACACACATAAGCTCAAAATAAAAGGATAGAGGAAGATCTACCAAGCCAACGGAAAACAAAAAAAGGCAGGGGTTGCAATCCTAGTCTCTGATAAAACAGACTTTAAACTAACAAAGATCAAAAGAGACAAACAAGGCCATTACATAATGGTAAAGGGATCAATTCAACAAGAAGAGCTAACTATCCTAAATATATATGCACCCATACAGGAGCACCCAGATTCATAAAGCAAGCCCTTAGAGACCTACAAAGAGACTTAGACTCCCACACAATAATAATGGGAGACTTTAACACCCCACTGTCAACATTAGACAGATCAATGAGACAGAAAGTTAAAAAGGATACCCAGGAATTGAACTCAGCTCTGCACCAAGAGGACCTAATAGACATCTACAGAGCTCTCCACCCGAAATCAACAGAATATACATTTTTTTCAGCACCATGCCCCACCTATTCCAAAATTGACCACATAGTTGGAAGTAAAGCTCTCTTCAGCAAATGTAAAAGATCAGAAATTATAACAAACATCTTTCAGACCACAGTGCAATCAAACTAGAACTCAGGATTAAGACAAATGCACACGTATGTTTATTACGGCACTATTCACAATAGCAAAGACTTGGAACCAACCCAAATGTCCAACAATGATAGACTGGATCAAGAAAATGTGGCACATATACACCATGGAATACTATGCAGCCATAAAAAATGATGAGTTCATGTCCTTTGTAGGGACATGGGTGAAACTGGAAATTATCATTCTCAGTAAACTATCACAAGAACAAAAAAACCAAACACTGCATATTCTCACTCATAGGTGGGAATTGAACAATGAGAACATATAGACACAGGAAGGGGAATATCACACTCTGGGGACAGTTGTGTGGTGGGGGGAGGGGGGAGGTATAGCTTTAGGAGATACACCTAATGCTAATTATGAGTTAATGGGTGCAGCATACCAGCATGGCACATGTATTCATATGTAACTAACCTGCACATTGTGCACATGTACCCTAAAACTTAAATTATAATAAAAACAAAATAAGTAAATAAATAAAAATCAGTAATATATCACAGTAACATATTTTTTATAAAACCATATGATGATTTCGATAGAAATAGAAAGAGCATTTGATGAAATTTAACATCCATTCATAATAATAATATAAAACTCTTAGCATACTGGGAAAAGAGGAGTAAATTCCTCAAGCTGAAAAATAACATTTAGGAAAACATACAGCTAACATCATACTTAATGGTGGGAAACTACAAGCTTCCCCTCTAAGACAGGAGGAAGAAAATAATATTGTCTCTCATCACTCCTACTAGACACCATGGTAGAAATCCTAGCTAATGTAGTAAGACAAGGAAGGAAAATAAAAAGTACACAGACAGGGAAGGAAGTAATAAAACTGCCAGCATTCAAAGATAAAATGAAAATCTGAAAAAAAAAGTCAACAATGGCACTAAACTACTGTACCTAAGTAATCATAGCAACATTACAGGGTACAAAGTTATAGAAAACTTAATCATTTTGTTATATACAGGTAAAACATCACTAAGCTAAAAATATGAATTCCGAAATGCTCCAAAATCTGACTTTTTGAGGACCAGCGTAAAACTCAAAGGAAATGCTCATTGGTGCATTTTGGATTCACATTTTAATTATGGGTGCTCAACTGGTTAAATATAAGAAAATATTCCAATAAAAAAAAGCACCACTGAAATCGGAAACCCTTTTGGTCCCAAACATTTTACATAAGGGGCACTCAGTTTGTATTAGCAGTGAATAATTAGAACTTAAAACAAAAAATCATTTAATTAACACCTGTCCTAGCTCATTTTTGATTGCTATAACTTAATACCTGAAACAGCATAATTTATTTTTAATAAAATAAATTTATTTCTTATATTTTTGGAGGCTGAGAAGTCCATGATTGAGACTCTGCATGTGATGAGGGGCCTCTTCCTGGTGCAGACTCTCTGCATAGTCCTAAGGCATCACAGGACATTATCTGTCAAGGAAGCTAACTGTGCTGGGTTATGTCTCTCCTTCTCCTCTTATAAAGCCACTAAGACCTCATTGTCATAATTCATTTAATGCTAGGTAAATTAGGCTTCTTACATGAATGTTGGAAGAGAGAAATATCCAAACCACCAAACCACTTACACACACACTCACACAGAGAGAGAGAGAGAGAGAGAGACTTCTTGATTGATATTCTAACAAAGTGTGTACAGGAATACCTGAGGAGGAAGGAGGCTTCAAGGTGGCTAACTAGAGGCACCAAGCATTATCCTTCTCTACAAAGGATAAAACAGCCAGCAGATACACACATAGAAAAAAAGATTTAAGAAGAACATTGGAATTCAGTAGGAAAGTGACAGGGAACCTCCGAAGCACAAAAGGATAAAGCAGTAAAGCAAACAGACTGACCAGGATTGGCTTGCAGTTAGGAGAAACTGCAATGTGGATAAAAGGTAAGCAAGAGATTCCCAGGTGTCCACATTTCCACTGGTGTACTCCTGCAATTCTAAACACAGGAGATCCCCTCAGCCCTTGAGGGCCTCAGACTAGAATAGGGAGCGGCCTGGGAACTGAGCACAGCTCAAGAGATGGAGTTCACACAAGATTATTCACACCCACTGAGACCCATGGCAACAATTTGAGAGCCCATTTCCCACCACATTGCATTGTACCAAGGTTCCAACAGTACCTGAACCTCCACATCCCTGGAGCCCACTGACATTCCTTCCACACGCACCCACAGGGATAGACAGTAGGAGTGCCCAGTGGTACAGACAAGTCACCAGCACTGTAGCACACATGTGGCCTACAGTTAGAGAACAGGCAGTACAGTGTACCAGGGAGGCTTCCTCCAGAGACAAACTGAGCCAAAGCACACATTCCAAGAACCTGAGAGTCGTGTTCCTGAGGCTACTAATTCTGACAGCAAACCCCCTCATTCCAGCAAGTGCTGCCATGCACCCGCACACATTATAAGAGGGACTGGGGACTGCCCACTTAGTTGTCATCCTGGGGCCACACCTTCCTGGAGGCATGAACTCACAGTAAGCCCACTGCCTCCAGCAAGAGTTGCTATGCACCTCACACACCTTAAGAGGGACTGGGAACTGGCCCACCTGGGGACTGGGGACTGGCCCATCTTAAGGTCTGAGAATAGACACATCATAAAAACTGTTACCACCTGAGTCCTCTGTCCACTGACCTAATGATAATCTGCCCAGTCACTACAGCCAGCACTCGTGCACTACTGAGCAGTTCAGACTCACCTGCCCGCTGCTGTCACCAGTGCCCACACATTGTTCAAGAGCCTGGAGATCAAACTATCCCACCTGCTGCAGGTAGCCCCACTGCTAACTATAGGCACCAATAGTAGGTTGAAAAAGAGGATCAGCCACCCAAAATCACCAGTGCCTGTTTGTGCTTTCTGAGGGCCTAAGAATGAGCTCACTCAGCATGCTGGTGCCAGCACACAGCATGCTGGGTGTCTAGGGACTGAACTCTCCCTCTACCTTTTTGGGGGTCTGAGGATAAGTCTGCCCAGCCTGCCATCACCACCACCTAACTATGCCCACTAACTTTTTCCAGCCATATATGCTATGTGGAGGCCTCAGAACTGAACTTCCATGACTGCCAATATCACTGCAAGACATTTCAGATCCCAAGGTTTGGGCCACTGCCATTACTGCCATTGGTGATATCATCCATACTGCACAGAAAGCCTGATGTCAAGTTATCAGTCTAACCAACTGCTGCCACTGCTGGCATCCAAGTAAGCCACCTGAAGACCTATGGATTGAATATGTTGATCCCACTAAAACTGATGCCCTTGTACAACCCCCAGAGGTTCCAGGACAGGCATGCCTATATCACTGCTGCCACAACTGGGTCCCAAGGACCAGCTAACTTGGTGTTCCCTCTCCAGGAAAGTTTCACCACAGACTTCACAAACAACCATAGCCTAAGCCAATGAGAAACTCACAGACACCACTGATACTGACTACAGAGAAATCATATGGAGACTATACTACTGCATGCACTTAGAATGAAAGCCAAAGCACCTGAATCAACAAACACCATTCATATATCTACAGCAAAAGCTTTTTCGATAAAACACAACCATAAATTTGGAAGATGTGACTGTTATACCAGGTGTATAGATATTAATGTAAGGACACAAGAAAAAATTTTAAAAATCAAGGAAGCTTGATACCTCCAAAAGAACACAATGATTCTCCATGAACAGATTCTAATGATAAAAATATCTATAAAATGCTAAAAATGAATTGAAAATAATAATATCAAGAAGATTCAGTGAAATACAGAAGACTCATAATAAAAAAATAAGAAAAATAGTTATCTCAGAGCACATTATTCAACAGAACCATTAAAGGCAAGGGGAGAATGGGGTGATATACACTAAGATGCTAAAAGAGAAAAAACTTCCCAGCCTAAAATATTACAGTCAGAAAATCTATCTTTCAAAAATGAAAGAGAAATGAAGTTCTTACCACACAAGCAAAAACTGAGGGGATACATCACCACTAGATTGTTCTACAAAAAAAAAAAATGCTTAAAAAAGAGGTAAATGTGGAGGTGAAAAGACAATATATACCATTACAAAAACAGGCAAAATTATAAAGCTCACTAATAAAAAACTAAAAGACAAATGAAAAAGAGAAAGTACTCAAATATTGCTACTCTAGAATACCATCAAACTGCAATGATAAACAATGAGAGGGAGAAAGTAATAAAGAGTATACAAAACAACTAGAAAACAATTTTTTAAATGAAAGAAATAAATCAGCTACCTATTCCTAATAACCTTGAATGTAACTGATTTAAATTTTGCACTTAAGCTAGGCATGGTGGCTCATGACTGTAATCCCAACACTTGGGAGGCTGAGGTGGAAAGATTTCTTGACCCCAGGTGTTCAATGTAACCTGAGAAACATAAGGGGTCCCTATCTCTGTGAATAATTTTGAAACCTAACTGGGCAAGGTGGCATATGCCTGTGATCCCAGCTACTGGGGGTGCTGAGGTAGAAGGATCACTTAAGCCCCAAAGATTGAGGATGCAGTGAGCCATGATCACAGCACTGCACCCTAGCTTGGGCAGCAGAGTGCAATTCGACCTAAAAAAAAAAAGTGACTAAAAAGTAAATTATCCATTTAAAAGAAATAGATCTGATGAATGATTTTTTTTTTTAAGAACACGATTCAGTTATATGCTTCCCACAAGAAACTCACTCCACTTGTCAAGACACATAGTCCGAACATGTAGAGATGGAAAAAGACACTTTCACACAATGGATACATAAATCAAGCAGAGGTAGCTACACTTATATTAGACAAAATAAATTGTCAGTTAAAAACTGTTAAAAAGAGACAAAGAATGTCATTAATGATAAAGGGATTTATTTAGCAAGAGCATGTAAGAAGTCTAAATGTATATGTACTCTACATGGGAGAATCAGAATACAGAAAGCAAATATTATTAGATTGATATAGTTTGAATCTGTATGCCTGCCCAAATTTCATGTTGAATTGTAATCCCCAATGTTATAGGTGCTGCCCCGTGGGAGGTAGTTGGATCATGTGGACAGTTTCTCATGAATGATTTAACACCATGCTGTTGGTCGCGTTCTAGTAATAGTGAGTTCTCATGAGATCCGGTTGTTTAAAATTGTAGTGCCCCCTCCCACTCTGTCTTGCTCCTGCTCCTGCATATTAGATGGGCCTGCTTCCCCTTCATCTTCTGCCATGATTAGAAGCACCCTGAGAACTCCACAGAAATAGATGCTGTCGCGTCTCCTGAAGAGCCTACAGAACCATGAACCAATTAAACCTCTTTTCTTTATAAATTATACAGTCTCAGGTAGTTATTTCTAGAAATGAAAGAACAAATAAATACAGAAATTGGCACCAAGAAGTGGGGCATTGCTGTAAAGATACTTGAAAAAGTGGAAGTGATTTTGGAACTGGGTAATAGGCAGAAACTAGAAAAGTTTGGAGAGCTCAGAAGAAGACAGGAAGAAAAGGGAAAATTTGGAACTTCCTAGAGACTTATCAAATGGTTGTGACCAAAATGCTGACAGTAAAATCGACAGAGATGTCCAACCTAATGGGGTTTCACATAGAGATGAATACCTTATTGGGAACTGGAGCAAAGGTCATTTTTGTTATGCCTTGGCAAAGAACCTGGCTGCATTGTGCTCCTATCCTAGAATTCTGTGGAACTTTGAACTCAAGAGTAATGACACAGGGTGTCTGGCAGAAGAAACTAAGCATCAAATAATTTAAGACATGGCATGGCTGCTTCTAAAACCTAGCGTCATGTGCATGAGCAAAGAAATGACCAAAAATTGGAACTTATATTTTAAAAAGAAACAGCATAGAAGTTTGCATCCTAGCCATGGGGTAAAAAAGAAAAGCCCATTTTCTAGGTACGAATTCAAGCAGGCTGAATAAATTTCCATAAATAGGAGGCAAATGGTTATAGCCAAGACAATGGGGAAAAGACCTAGAAGGCATTTCAGAGACACTTCAGAACCCTCTCCCTTCACAGGCCCAGAAACTTAGGAAGACTGAATGGTATCGTGGGTCATGCCCAGGACCCCACTTCCCTGCACAGCCTTAGGACACTGCCCCCCATATCTCAGCAACTCTAGCTCCATGGGTAGCTCAGTGGGGCCCAGGTATAGCTTAGGCCATTTCTTCAGAAGTTGCAAGCTATAAACCTTGGCAGCTTCCACATTGTGTTAAATCTGTGGGTACACAGAGTTCAATATTTGAGGCTTGGGAGCCCCCACCTATATTTTAGAGGATGCATCAAAAAGCCTGGATATGCAGCCAGAAGCCTGCTCTTGGGCAGAGCCCTCATGGAGAATATCAAGTAGGGCAATGTGGGAGAAAAATATGGGGTTAGATCTCCCATAGAGGCCCCACTGGGGCACTGCCTATTGGAGCTATGAGAAAAGAGTCACCAAACTCTAGACTCCAGTATGATAGATGCACTAACAGCTTGCACCATGCACCTGGAAGAGCCACAAGGCACTCAATGCCAGTCCTTGAGAGCAACCACCAGGACTGAACCCAGCAAAGCCACAAGGCAGAGTTGCCCAAAATCTTGGGAGACCACCACTTCCCTCAGAGTGCCCTGGAGGTGGAACATAGGGTCAAAGGAGATTATTTTGAAGATGACTCAAGTAAGTAAGGGAAGAATTGAAAAAGAAGACATTATAACTGATACTCCAGAAATATAAACTATAATTGGAGGCTATCATGAATAACTATATGCCAACAAATTGGAAAACCTAGAGGAAATGAATACCTTCCTAGACATATAAAACCTACCAAGAGTCAAAAAAAGAGAAATGTAATTTTTTTTAGATAGAGTTTTGATATTGTTGCCCAGGGTGGAGTGCAACATCACAATCTTGGCTCACCACAACCTCTGCCTCCTGGATTCAAGTGACTGCCTCAGTCTCCCAAGTAGCTGGGATTACAGGCATGCACCACCATGTCTGGCTAATTTTGTACTTTTAGTAGAGACAGGGTTTGTCCATATTTGTCAGGCTGGTCTTGAACTCCCAACCACAGGTGATCTGCCAGCCTTGGCCTCCCAAAGTGCTAGGATTACAGGCATGAGCCACCATGCCTTGCCAAGAAATAGAAAATATTAACAGAGCAATAATAAGTAATGAGATGACATCAGTGACAAAATGTCTCTCAACTAAGACAATCCTAAGACTAGATGGTTTTACTGTTAAATTCTATCCAACTTATAGTAAAAAATTAAAACCAATTCCTTTTAAAGTATTCTGAAAATTTGAAGAGATGGGAATTTTTCCTAACTCATACTATAAGACCAACATTACCATATTCCCAAGATCAGACAAGGACACAATTAAAAATTAAAACTAAAGGCCAATATCCCTCATAAACATCAATGTAAAAATTCTCAGCAAAATCTAGCAAACCAAATCCAACAACACATTTAAAAGGATAATACCCGATCAATAAGTCTACTTTATTCTAGGTAGGGAAGGATGTTTCAACACACCCAAATCAATAAATGTGATATATCACATTGATAGAAAGAAGAACAAAAAGCATATGTTTATCTAAATAGATGCAGAAAAAGCGTATGATAAAATTCTACATGCCATCACTTTCAACAAATTAGCCATAGGAACAGATTTCAACATAACCCACAACTAATATCATACTGAATGGCGAAAAGCTACAAGCCTGTCCTCTAAAACCTGGAACAAGACAAATATACTCACATTCTTTACACGTATTCTGTACAGTACTAGAATTCTTAGCCAGGACAATCGGGCAAGTGAAAGAAAGAAAAATCATTTGTATTAGTAAAAAGAAATCTCAAATTTTTCCTTTTCACAGATCACATGATCTTACATATAAAAAACCTAAAAACTCTATGAAAAACCTCTTAGAACTGATAAATGAATTTAATGAAATTGAAAGTTACAAAATCAATGTACATAAATATGTAATATTTCTATTTACCAGTAATAAACTATCTGAAAAAGAAATTAAAAAACAATCACATTTATAATAGCTACCAAAGATACCTAGGAATAAATTTAACTTAGTATATGAAAATCTTTACAAGGAAATCTGGAAAACACTGATCAAATAAACTGAAGAGTACACACACACACACACACACACCCCCACAAATGGAAAGATATCTCATGCTGAAGAAATTGATATTGTTAAAGTGACCGTATCTCTCAAAGCAATCTATAGATTTCATACAATCCCTATCAAAATACAAATAACGTTTCTCACAGAAATAGAAAAAGCAATTCCAAAATTTGTATTGGACCACAAAATACTCCAAATATACAAAGTAATACTGATAGAAAGAGAAAAATAGAAAGCATCACACTACTTGACTTCCACATATACTACAAAGATATAATAAAATAGTGTGATATTGGCACAAAAACAGACACATAAACTAATAAAACATATTTACAGTCTACTGATTTCATAGCGGAAAGGATAGGATACCCTCTTCAATAAATGATTCAGAGAAAACTGTATACCCAGATGAAGAAGTATAAAATAAGACCCCTAAATTTTACCATACACAAAAACCAAGTCAAAATGTATTAAAGACTTAAATGTAAGTCTTAAAACTATGAAGCAACTAGAACAAAATACAAGGAAAATGCTTCAGGGCATTCATCTAGGAAAATATTTTATAGCTAAGATTGCCAATATTTCAAAAACACAGTCTACAATACAAAAAACAAATGGGACTATATTAAACTAAAAAGCTTCTTCACTGTAAATTTAATTATTAACAAGAGGAAGAGACAAGACATGGAATGGGATCAAATATTAACAAACTATTCATCTTTCAAGAGACTTAACATACAGAACATACAAGAAATTCAAACAACTCAACAGTAAAAATAAAAATAATCACATTAACATGTGGGCAAAGGATCTCAATAGACATTTCTCAAAAGAGAACATACATTTGTCCAGGTATATGAAAAAATTTTCAACATTACTAATCAGGGAAATCCAAATCCAAATCACAATGAATAGACGCCCTAGTAAAAATGGCTTTATCTAAAAGACAAAACTAATAAATGTGTGTAGAGAAAATAAGAAGAGGATATAAAGAAAACTGAGCACTTATACCCTGTGGATGGCAATGTAAGTTAGTATACAGTCATTATGAAAAACAGTATGGAGGTCTCTCATAAAACTAAAAATAGAACTACAATATAAGCCCACAATCTCACTGACAGGTATTTATCCAAAAGAAAGGAAATCAATATATTAAAGATATACTTGCACTCCAATCTTTATTGCCGCACTAGTCACAACAGCTAATATATAAAACCAACTTGTTTTCATTAACAGCTGAATAGATTTAAAAATGTGATACATATACATAATATTACACAGACATAAAAAAAAATCCTATGATTTCAACATCGTGGACAGAACTAGGGGTCATTATGTTAATTGAAATAAGCCAGGTATAGAAAGATAAATATTACATGTTCTCACTCATATATAGGGGCTTAGAGCATTGCTCTTATTGAAATAGAAAGTAGATTATAACTAGTGTCTGGTAAGATCAATGAGGAGAATGCAGACGGGTTGGTTAATGGGTACACATATACAGTTAGATAAAAGGGATAAGTTTTAGCGTCTAATAGTACAATAGATAGACTACAGTTAATTATAATCTATTTGCATTTATCTAAATTGATAGAGCAGAGATTTCACATATTCCCAACACAAGGAAATGGTAAACATTTAAACACTAATTTGATCATTACACATTGTTTAGGCATATCAAAATATCACATGCACCCCATAAATATGTATAATTATTACGTATCAATAAACATTTTTAGAAACAAATATATGAGGAAAGTACAAACTTGTGGTGAAAGAAATTAAATAAGAGTCAAATAAATGGATATTCTATATTCAGGGAGAAGACCCAATAATGTTAAGATGTGCGTTTTTCTCACGTTGATCTACAGATTAAATGCAATCCTGGTAAAAATCTCAACAGTTATTTTCAGAATTGACAAAGTGATTCTCAAGTTTATGTGGCAGGGCAAATGATACAGAAGATCCTGTATAACATTAAAAAGGAATGAAGTCAGAAGACTGACAATATCAGACTTCAAGGTTTATTATAAAGCTACAATATTCAAGATCATATGACATTGTTAAAAGAATAAACAGATCAAAGAAACAGAATGTCAGACATGGACACATATAAATAAAGTCAATTTGTCTTTGACAAACAAGCAAAGGCAATAGAAGTAATAGAGAAAGAATAGTCTTTTTAACAAATGGTCCTAGAACTGCACATCTACATTAAAAAATAAATTTTTTTTCACAAAAATTAACTCAGAATGAATTATATGCCTAAATATAAAACAGAACCAAAAAATTCTAGGATTTTTGAATCCCGGACTTTTAATGTAAGTTATGTATATAACTTAAGATTTTTGTATATAAAAATACATGTAATATATATTTTTACTTTATATATAAACATATAAGTTTTATAAATAAATTTATATAGTACATAAAAGTTTAAGAAAATAACACAGGAGTAAATGTAAATGACCTTGGGTTTGTTGGGTATGACAATGACTTTTTTTTTTTTTTTGGAGATGGAGTCTCATTCTGTCACCAGGCTGGAGTACAGTGGTGTGATCTTGGCTCACTGAAACATCTGACTCCTGGGTTCAAGCAATTCTCCTGGCTCAGCTCTCCAGTAGCTGGGACTTCCTACTTTAGCCTCCCGAGTAGCTGGGACTATAGGTGCGGACAAACACACCCAGCTAAGTTTTGTATTTTTAGTAGAGATAGGGTTTCACCATGTTGGCTATGAGGTCTTGATCTCTTGATATCCTGATCCACCCACTTTGGCCTCCCAAAGTGGTGGGATTACAGGAGTGAGCCACCATGCCTAGCCAACAGTTGACTTTTTAGATAGAACACCTAAGACATGTTCCATTTAAAAATAATAACAAGTTGGACTTAGTTATGATTTAAAAACTTCCTTTATGCACTGTTAACAGAATTTAAAGATAAACTACATTCTGCAAAAAATATTTGCAAACACATGAGTGATAAAGGATTAGTATTTAAAACATACAAATCACCCTTAAAACTTAACATAAGGGAACAAATAACCTTATTAAAATAGCTAAAATCCTCACATGGAGCACCAAAAAACAACAACAGCAAAGTAAAAGAACTGAAGAACTGAAGAGACACCTCACCAAAAAAGATATACAGATTACAAATAAGCATATAAAATTACTTTATGTCATATGTCATTAGGAAATTACAAATTTAAAAAATGAGATATAGCTACATATGTGTTGGAATGTAGATAAACAATGAAAATACCAAATGCCATTGAGGATGCTCCAAATGGAGCAACAGCACATTCATTCATTTCTGGTGGGAATGCAAAATTATAAAGCCACTTTGGGATAAAGCTGGGCAGTTTTTTATAAAACTAAATATAATATCACCATCTAATTCAACAAGTACACTTTTTGGTATATTCCAAAGAAGCTGAAAACTCATGTTTATATAAAATCCTGCATTCAAATACTTACTGCAGCTATATTCATAATTGCCAAAACTTGGAAGCAACCAAGATGTTCTTCAATAGGTGAATTATTAATAAACTGTGGTCCACCCACACAATTGAATATTTTTTAGCAATAAAAATAAATGAGCTACCAAGCCACGAAAAACATATTGCTAAGTGAGCGAACCCAATCTTAAAAGGCTACATACTGTGTGATTACAACTATATAACATTTTGGAAAAGACAAAACTATAGAGAAAGTAAAAGGATCACAAGTTGCCACGTGTGGGAGGAAGGAATCAATAGTCAAGAGCACAGAGTATTTTTAGGCCAGCGAAAGTATTCTGTATAATATAGTAATAATGAATATGTATCATTACACATGTGTGAACAAATGTAGAATGTATAATGCAAAGACTGAATCCTGGCCGGGTGCGGTGGCTCATGCCAGTAATCCCAGCACTTTGGGAGGCCAAGGCAGGCAGATCATGAGGTCAGGAGTTGGAAACCATGCTGGCTAACACAATGAAACCCCATCTCTACTAAATACACAAAAAATTAGCCGGGCATGGTGGCGGTAGCCAGTAGTCCCAGCTACTCTAGAGGCTGAGGCAGGAGAATGGCGTGAACCTGGGAGGCGGAGCTTGTGGGGAGCCAAGATCGGGCCACCTGCACTCCGGCCTGCGTGACAGAGTGAGACTCCAAATCAAAAAAAAAAAAAAAAAAAAAAAAAAAAAAGAGTGAATCCTTATGTACATTATGGACTTGGGTTTATAGTAATGTATCAACATTGGTTCATCAGTTGGAACAAATGTACTATACTAATGCAAGATGACAAATATGAAAATATAGGGAGGGAAGATATGTGAGAACTTTCTATAATTTCAGGCTAATTTTTCTTTAAATGTGAAATTTCAAAAAATCTATTAACTTAAAATAAATATTTTCATTTTTTGTTCCTAATCTCCTTCCAGTTATAAAGTGTCTAGAAATGTTCTGTTTGTATGATATCTGTTATCAAAAACTGGAGAAGAAAAGTGGCATAAAGAATCAGCAGAACTCCACTGGAGTTTCACCAGTTTGATATATTCAGGCTAATGCACATTACTATTGCACAACACAAGAGCCTTCCCTTGACCTGACTTCCAGTAAACAGTTTCCTTCCTCCCACTTTGGAGAAAATGATATAGGGTGTTAATATATTCAGTAATTTCATACGGTGATGATAAACAAAAACCCAGAGGAGATGGTCAATTTTTAGAAATTGTATCTGCTTCACTGGGCAGCTGGAATCAAGGAGCTGTAAAGAACATCCCCTTCTTTGATTTGTGAAGTAGCCTAAAATTGGCAAACTTCACTGCCTGAACACATGGGATGCTCAAGAAAGGCCTATATTGGGGAATCACTGCAGGGACCTGAGCACTTTTTAAGCCAACATCCAACATCCTTTACCTTTCAGCTCAAGTCATAAAGATGTGAAAAAAAAAAGATAATTTATTTTTGACTTGGCAATTTTAAGTGGAAATTTTTATCTTTCTTATTTTATCATGTATTTAGAGAATTAAATTTTAATAGACCTTCTACTTTGTTCTTCATGTTGCCTTGTAGGACTTCAGCCTCTTTTGACCTTATGAACAGTCCTCATCCTCTAATCCATCAGGTTTAGGGCTCAGTTTCTGTGACTTCTTTGCCTGGTGCTCTTTTCTCTCTGCGGCTCACCCCCTTTTGATCATAGCCAAGTATTCTGATTGAAGATAAGACGTTTTGACCATTCTTGCTGGCTCTCTCCCTGAATCTGAAACTATCAACAAAGAAGAAACACCTTTGGGGCTAATTAGGGTCCATCGTTAAAATATGCTGAACTTAAGCCCATAACTCCTCCCATCTTATGTTGTTATTCACAAATTAAGCATTTATTTGGGGTAATCAATAAGTTTATGAGAAGTTTCACAGGAGACAGCCAAAAAGGGAGAAAATCCCTTTCCAGAAATCTGCATTAAAAAGTTGAGTGAGGCTGAATGTGGTGGCTCAGGCCTTAATCCCAGCACTTTGGGAGGCCAACGTGGGCAGATCATGAGGTCAGGAGTTTGAGACCAGCCTGGCCAAAATACTGAAACCGCATCTTTACTAAAAATACAAAAAAACTTAGCCGGACATGGTGGCACAAGTATTTGGGAGGCTGAGGCAGGAGAATCACTTGAATCCAGGAGATGGAGGTTGCAGTGAGTCAAAGTCGCACCACTGCACTCTAGTCTGAGCAACAGAACCAGACTCCATCTGAAAAAACAAACAAACAAAAACAAAAACAAAAACCTGAGTGAACAGAACCCACATCCAGTGCTGGCCCACAATTGGCTGAGTTCGCAGTAAGGACGCTAGCCAGAGAAGCAAAGGATATTTCAACTTAATGTATGATCTTCCCTGGATTTGTGAGCTACCCTAACTCTCAACATCCTCCCCTCAGTTTGCACTCGTCTACAGTAGGCTTTCATATTCAACTAAGGGTTAGAAAGCACTTTCTTTCCAGGTACATTAAAGCTGGGACCGGGAGTCTGGGCCAGTCCTTTACGACGACCTTGGAAGACCTCGAAGAAAAGGATAGCCTAGGAATCATCTCGTTTGGACCTCCCTCGCCCTGCCACGTGCATAGTCTCTATGGACTAATGCTTTCCATGTCCTCTATAGTAGGGCCCAGCGGAGTGGAGGAGAGCGAAAAATAGAAAAATCCTTACTCGTTGGAATACAGGGAAGACATAGGAACGACTACGCTTTTTCTTTAATACCGAACCCAAGTCACTCTTGCACTTTATTGTCAGCACACATTCTGACCGTAAAAGCCTTTACTGCCGCCACGCGAGAGAGTTCGAAATATTGTTAAAAATATTTCTGCGCTTTAGACAAATCCATCTTATCAGTACAGAAGCTGGACTCTGTACTCCATTCTGCCGAGGCTTGCAACCTGGATCAACGGCATCTCCACCTCTTTTGGAGATCCTATCTTTTTGTGGGGGACGGGGTCTCTCTCTGTCGCCCAGACTGGAGCGCAGTGGCGGGATCTGGGCTCGCTGAAACTTCTTCCTCCCGGGTTCAAGCAATTCTCCTGCCTCAGCCTCTCGAGTAGCTGGGACTGCAGGCACCCTCCACAACACCCGACTAATTTTTGTATTTTTAGTAGAGAAGGAGTTTCACCGTATCGGCCAGGCTGGTCTGGAACCCCTGACCTTGTGATCCACCCACCGCGGACTTCCAAAGTGCTAGGATTACAGCTGTGAGCCACCGCGCCCCGGAGATCCCATCTTTTACCGGGCTGGTTCCTGAAAGGGTGCGAAGCTGCTCAATGCATACGCGGGACAAGTCGGGAAATTACCTGTAGGTGCACAGGATACAGGAGGGACGGAAGGCCACAAGATTTATTTAAAGATGTTCAACAAGAAGCGAGAGAGACACAGAACTGAAAACCTCTGAGCCGTGAAATCTCAGGAGTCCTATTTTAACTCGCGGACGAGTAGTTTCCGTTTCCTACTTAGCTCAGCCACGAGTCTCTCTAACAGCAGATCAGCAACTCTACAAGCCCTTCAGTGCCTAAATGGATTTCGAACTTTGCTTGCATTCTGCTCTGCTCCGAAGGCTCTCCTAATTCCCCACTTCTAACTTGTCCCAACCCTCATGCTGCCTCCCTGGGTAGGAGCCAGCCCCTTGCCCCTGTGGCTTTGCTAGAGAAGCCTAGGGCGCAGTCGTTTGCATCCATCTCCGCGGTTGCAATTCCCAAAGCCTTAGCAATTTGCCACTCTATCACAGGTGACTGAAACTTCACACTAGCCTTCCTCACTTTCATGTTACCCTCCCAAACCCGCTTGCTTTTCTTTCCTTGCCACTTGCAGTGAGTTTTCTTTAGAGTGGAACCCAGATTCCGCCTTGAAGTTTTGTAATTTGTAACAGCGTAAAGGGAACTGAAGAACATTATGTTACGTGAGATACCTTAAACACGGAAAGACAGACTTTTGATTCAGCGGCCGAACTTTGTGCCTAAATTCTTCGCTGCGAACGATACCAAGATAAGCCCAAGCTATGGGATATCAGGCCGAGAAGTGCTCACACGCAAGACAGAACCAAAGTGGGAGAAGCAAAGCAAAGCACTTCAGGTCGACCAAAAAGATTGGTAAGCGCAGGCAAAAGGCTAGAACCAAAATACTGGAGATCAGGAAGTGTGTGCACAAGTCGCTGACGCTATAGGAGTAGCCAAGCCTTGAATCTCCTACCATATTTAGCCCACCCAGTCACCAGCACTGGGATCTGCAGCCTCTACTTGCCTATCTGTTTACGCCCTGCCAGCAAGCAGCTGGCATGGTCTTCACTGATCTGGACCCCTTGCTGCCTGCCATTCCCTGGGCTGAGGACACAAGTAGTGGCACTTTCTCAGGTCATGAGCACAGCAGTTGCTTAGCTTCTATCTCAGTCCTGGTGGCTAAAGTCAAAAGTCATCTTTAATTCCTTGTTGCAATAGGGACTGGCGCCTTCTCTGTATGCATTTTCCACCCCTTGTGATCAATAGAAAGAAATTTTTAGTACAACCTGCAGAACAAGAAACAGTACAATGCAAGAACAAATCCCCAACCTGAGGTTCTCTGGTTCTTTTCTGGCTCAATCACAGTCACTCCCTTTCCCACTATTTCCTTTTTAGCAGGCTGCTCAAATTTTACATTAAGCAAGCTGCTTTTCCTACAGGGCTATCTGTGTCCATACTCTATCCACTCCCCTCCCCTCACCCATTCCTTTCCACCACCAACACCACCCACATATTGAGTCATTCTAACTCTTCTTATTTCCCTACCAGGCTTCTGGGAGAACCAATAATCCGTCTTGTTCTAGTTTACAAAGGTGAGGAGAAGAGGACTTTAAGGTGTCTAGACACTCCTGCAAGAACCAGAATTCAGAAGAAGAGGAAGTTCCCAAGTGAATAGTTGCTTTTTCAGATAATTATGTGTCCAGAAAAAAAATTTTCTTCTTTATCAAGGCGTAAAAACACAATTTGTTCTGTCCTTACAAAGAAAGAAAATTGTGATAAACGAATGGAGTAGGGACAAAAGAGAATAAATACACATCTCTGAAATACTCAGTTTTCTTTTTCCAGTATGGAAACATGAGAGAAACTGAGATGAAGGATTTTGGATCCTAATCAAGTTAAATTAGGTTAAGTTAACATATTGAAGTGCCTTCCTCTACCCTTTATGTTGAGTTATATTATCTATTTTTCATCCTATTTTTTATCATATCTTAATATCATTATGAACTAAGTTGGAGATCTTGCTGTCATTATAACCTATTGAGTAATCATTTCAGAGAAAAACATCATGTAATAGTATTTCTAGTAACAGATACATTGGAAAGGAAGAACTGTTGGAAGATGACAGTTGATAATATCTGGGCCACAGCTCTTTGTAAACCTAATAGCTGTTAGAGAGCCATTAGAGAGAAAAAAAATTCTACTCTTCTCAGAACAAACATATAAATAAAGCTGATACCTGAGCCTGCTACAGATTCAACCCTGGCTTACTATTAGGTCTAGCATCCTGAAAGTGTGTAATGTAGGATTTTTACGGCCAGCATTTACCTATTTTTATGAAGTTCAGCTCTAGAGTTCATAGAAAACTCTAAAAAAAAAAGGACCCCTCAAAGGAAATGACATTCTACAGGCAGATATTGCTATACAGTGGCTACACTTTTATCACTAGCAATCTTGAGCAGGTGTCACTACCAGACTCCTTGAACACTTCCTACAGGTTGTGTCCTCCTCCATATGCCACCATTTGCAGCAAAGGCAATAGCCGCACCAAGAGAGACCCTCCAATATCTGCCCTAAAGTATTAGTTTGTCTAGAATATAAAGAACTTGAAGTAAAAAGAAAAAAAAACTCTAAAAACTAATTGTTTTCATATTTGAGTTTGAAAAGCTATGAAATGTATTTTAAGATACCACATTGGCAAAATTTAATCAGTTTTGATGGACACATTTCCTTGGTTTCTTATTTGCCTTCCCCTGCAATATGATGGATTATTCTTTTTTTTTCCTTATTGCCTAGATAAAAAACAGTCTGTGCCTTAGTAGAATAATTTTCTCCTCATTATTTGTCTTCATTTTTTTGAAGGAAAAAATACAAAAAAAGTTTTCCACTTTTGAATGTAATATTCTTCAAAATCATATATTAACTTCTTAACTTCTGTATTTATTTTTACATGTTTTATTGTCTGGTTTAAGTGGGTAACCAAATATTGTCCCTCAGACACCAATGGTCCTATCTTAATGAAATGTTCACATACACTTCAATCTTTTTTTCCCCTTTCCAACCCAGATTAAATATAAAATGGAATAAAATAAAACTTTTAGGGTTTATTTGATACCTAAAATGATTTTTGAGATTTTGACTCTTAGAAAATCACAAATATGTGTTGTTTCATATTAAGAAGAAAATTGATGATGATAATAAAATTTATTTGATATGGTACTATTAAAGTGTTTTATTAAAAGAGCTATCAAATCAGAAGGCATACACAGACTACCCTGTGTTAAATTTAAATAAACAAAACCTTATTTACACACATAGTTCAGAAATCGTATGCTATACCTGAAGTTCCTGAAGATTTGTCAATAAACTTGCTCTCTGTTTTTTTTTTTAAATCAGAATACTGTGGTTACTTAGCCTAATATTAAGCCAAAACAATATGGTATTATCAGTAATAATTTTTTAAGATATTAATTTCATCACAACTTTACTTCTTTAGTTTAATACACCATCTTCTGGCCCACTGATTTCTATTGGGATACACCTCTTAAGTTTTATTAAAATATAGATGATGTATTAAAATACTGGCTGAGCATAGTCGGCTCACACTTTAGGAGGCTGTCACACTCATATGGTTAGCTGGTATTTTAGGAGGCCAAGGCAGGAGGATTCCTTGAGTCCAGAAGTTGGAGAGCAGCCTGGGCAACATAGTGAGATCCTGCCTCTCCAACAACAAAAACAAGATATATACGTGGTTAGGATATTCTCCAGATTCACTAAATTTCTTCACTTAATATTCTTGATATGTTCTTAATATATTCTTTTTATGTTCTTAACACACTTTCACTATATTCATTACAAGTAAGCACATTCTCCTAAAAAAGTATAAAATTTCAAGATATTTACCCCTCTGCAAAAAATTTATCTATTTTTGTATCAGGTATGTTATTCAGTACATTATTTGAAAATAGTCATTCTCATCTCTGTAGACATTGTTTTTAAACTTTTTTGAATTAGCTTTGTTTTGCAAACCACAAATGCAATTAAATTTCCCTGTCAGTTCCAATATTTTTTATTATTAACTCATCAGATATTTTGTGTTTAAAAGTGATTAGTAATAAGTTAATTATGGCCATTTTAAATATTGTTTACCTAAAGATAGCTTTTTATTTGCTTCCATGAAAGCTCAAGCTCTTGCAATCAGATACAGGCCAGAGTACTTCATCTTCAACAAGGAAGTTCTATTTCAGAGCCCTATAGTTCTTTATATTATTGACGCTTCAAATAAAGCCTTGGCTACATTCTTCTGATGACATAGCTTAGACAATTTTGAGACAGAGTCAGGATTTCCAGTCTCTTCTTTGACTTTTATTCTTCAGAGTTGGGGTCTCACTATATGGCACAGGCTGGTTCAAACCCCTATTTCAGGGGATCTGCCCACCTCAGTCTACTGAGCAGCTGAAACTACAGGTATGTGTCCCACTGAACACCTGGCTCAAAATTCTTTTTAGTAGAAAAGTAATTGGGTTCATGACACTGTTAATTCAAGATCTAGCAATATATGAATTAGTTACAAATACCTAAATGAACAAATAAGGAAACATTCTTTGAAATATTCTTGACATTATTTTAAGTCTTTAGATCTGGACAAATGAGAAGGCTTTTCTCTTTCTTTTTAAGCTAGCTGTAATGTATAACAATCTAGTAGATTCATTCTGCTTTTTAAAATGGAAATTAAGCTTTTGTAAATAAAATCTTATCCTCTTTGCCTGATGGCTTCAGAAATTGAAAACTCTTTTTTTTTTTCCTTAATCATACTTTAAGTTTTAGGGTACATGTGCACAACATGCTGGTTTGTTACACAGGTATACATGTGACATGTTGATTTGCTGCACCCATCAACTCGTCATTTACATTAGGTATTTCTCCTAATGCTATCCCTCCCCCAGCCTGCCATTCCCCAACAGGCCCCAATGTATGATGTTCCCCGCCCTGTGTCCAAGTGTTCTCATTGCTCAATTCCCACCTATGAGTGAGAACATACAATGTTTGGTTTTCTGTCCTTGTGATAGTTTACTGAGAAACGTGGTTTCCAGCTTCATCCATATCCCAGCAAAGGACATGAACTCATCCTTTTTTATGGCTGCATAGTATTCCATGGTATATACGTGCCGTATTTTCTTAATCCAGTCTATCATTGATGCACATTTGGGTTGGTTCAAGTCTTTGCTATTGTGAATAGTGCCGCAATAGACATACATGTGCATGTGTCTTTATAGTAGCATGATTTATAATCCTTTGGGTATATATCTAGTAATGGGACCACTGGGTCAAATGGTATTTCTAGTTCTAGATCCTTGAGGAATCACCACACTATCTTCCACAATGGTTGAACTAATTTACACTCTTATTAAGAGTTTCTTGGCTGGGCATGGTGGCTTATGCCTGCAATCCCAGCATTCTGGGAAGGAGAGGCGTGCAGATCACTTCAGGTCAGGAGTTCAAGATGTGCCTGGCCAACCTGGCAAAACCCTGTCTCTACCAAAAATACAAAAATTAGCCAGGCATGGTCACACATGTTTGCAATTCCAGCTATTTGGGAGGCTCAGGCAGGAGAATCACTTGAATCCAAGAGGCAGAGGTTGCAGTGAGCCAAGATCGTGCTACTGCACTGAAGCCTGGGTGACAGTGAAGATCTGTCTCAAAAAATTTTAACAGAAAAAGTATTATTTTACTCATGTCTATATAGTTATTTCCTCAGGCTTAACAATAACCCATTACTCTTGTTAAGAGAACATAACTGGAAACATTGATAACACAACAAATTTTTTTTTAAATACTGTGGGGTTTTTTTTCTGTTCTTGTTTTTTGAGATGGAGTTTCTCTCTGTCACCCAGGCTGAAGTGCAGTGGTGCAATCTCGGCTCAGTGTAACCTCTGCCTGTGGGGTTCAAGGGATTCTCCTGCTTCAGCCTTCCGAGCCACTGGGATTACAAGTAGCTAGGACTACAGTGCATGCCACCATGCCCATGAGACCACACCTGACTAAATTTTGTATTTTTAGTAGAGATGGGGTTTCACCATGTTGGCCAGGGTTGTTGAATACTGTGTTTTAAAATAATGTTCATTTACTTAGATATGACCAGATACTTTCAAACAGCTAAGGCTGACAGCGGGGAGCCAATGATTACAGAAGTCTCTTGGAAAAACTGATATGATATCAGGCTTAAGGATCTAGCTGTACAGTTAATAAGAAGGGTCACTTCCTGAGAGACATGGTATTTTAAGAACTTCAAAAATAGATGGATTCCCCTGATATAGTTTGGATGTTTGTCCCCTCCAAATCTCATGTTGAAATGTGATCCCAGTGTTGGAGGTGGGACTCACTGGCAGTGTTTGGGTCACCAGGGCAGATCCCTTATCTATTAGTTACAGAAAGTTCTAGTTATTAAAATACTCCCCCTCTCCTATTCTTTTTTTGTTCTCTCTCTCACTATGTGGCATGCCTTCTGCCATGGGTGAAAGCTTCTCAGGCCTTCACCAGAAACAGATGTTGGCACTATGCTTCTGGTACAATATGTAGAACTGAAAGGCAAAATAAACCTCTTTTGTTTATAAATTACCTAGACTTATGTATTTCTTCATAGTCAAAATGGACTAATATATCACCCCAATATAGAGATGCTGCAAGTAAAATCTGATGCAGAGTTCTTGGCCTTGTCTTCCTAGACTTAGAAGCTTTAAAAAGTCCAGTATGAGAGTCTTTATAAAACCTTCAGGAATATCAACTTTGACACGTCTGTATCATAAATTGCCATTCATGTTAAGCTTAGGAATATAGTCATATTGAACCTAATGAAACTAGCCTTGTTTCATGATCAGGAATTATTTTTCTCTGAAAAAGTTAAAAAACTCAATAGGAGAGACTGTATTTGTGAAAACTGCATGTTTACATACAGCACACACTTCTAATGATCTGCAGTTTTGAGACCCTTCCTTCCCTCCTTCCTTCCTTCCTCCCTCCCTCCTTCCTTCCATCCCTCTCTCCTCTGTCTCTCTCTCTCCCTTTCTTTCCCTCTTTTCTTTTCATTTCTTTTCTTTCTTTTTCATTCTCTCTTTCTTTCTTTCCTTCCCTATCTTTCTTTTTTCAGACAGGATCTCACTCTGTTATGTGATCATGGTTCAATGCAGCCTCAATCTCCTGGACTAAAGTGATCCTCCCACCTCACCCTTCTCAGTAGCTAGGACTACAGTGCATGCCACCATGCCCAGAAAATTTTTCTATTTTTTATACAGACATGGTTTTGCCATTTTGTCCTGGGCTAAAGCAATCTGCCCATTTCAGCCTCTCAAAATGCTCGGACCATAGGTGTGCGCTACTGCACCCAGCTAGAAGGTATTTTCACATCTGGGTTTGTATTATTTCATCATCTTGCTCCACATAATTTACTCTTCCAGGAAACCTGCCTGAAAAGATAAATCTGGCAAATTCACTTGATTATAGATAGTCACTGAAAGATGCTTCCATTGAAAGCATCAAATCAGTTTATTTGTGCATTTGCCTCTTAGGAAGCTATAACAAAATACATAGATTGGAGGATCTATAAACAATGGGAATTTATTTCTCAAAGTTCTGAAAGGTGAAAGTCCAAGATTAAGGGGTCTGCTGATTTGGTTTCTGGTGAGGGTAGCTTTCTGGCTTGCAGATGGCCCAGGAATCTTCTTCCTGTGTGTTCGCTTGGCTTTTCTTTAGGCCTTCAGGTGGAGATAGATCTTCCTTCTTCTTCTTACAGGAAACTAATACCATAAGGTCCCCCCTTCATGACCTAATCTGAACATAACCACCTACAAAAAACCTCATCTCTATTGGGTAGTGGGGTGGGGGGACTTCAACTTATGAATTTGGAGAAAGAGGACACAAATAGCCAGTAATAATATCCCCGAACATTCTTCGAATCTCTCCAGTTAAAATTTTCCTCAGTACCCATTAGTCCTACATTATTGAACTAAGATCCTTATCTTTTCTTAAAGAACCTCCTTTCCTCTCCTCATGTATTTAAAAAAAAGTCTTAATTCAAACTTCAAATCTTGAAAAATTCATCTTAACTTAATCTTTCCAGATCTCCTTCTCACATTATTGCTAAGACTGTGTTGAAGTTAATGCTCTCCCTATGGCTGTGATTATGAACCAAGCTTTCTCTTATTAACAGACTGCTTAAATGATATTTTCCAGGAGACAGCATTCAACCTTGGGGAGAAGGAGTGGGAACAGGCAAAGTTCCAAGGAGATGGATGGCGAGGAAGGGTCAGTATAGTCTGAGGTAACTTTGCTCTCGTTTTATGATTCCTTGTTCCATTGTATGCCATCCAGGTTCTGCAATTTCCTGGAATATAAGTCTAATTTTATATTTTGTAATATGAGCAGGTAAGGGGACAAGTGCTACCCTGGGCATTATTAGTAGGCAAGGGAACAAGCAAAAGTAAACATGAAATTGGCTCCCCAGGTGCTTTTCCTGCACAACCTCTAACCCTTACTTAGCCCTTTCGGAATCCTAGGAAGGAAAGCCACCAGCCCCTGCCGTGAGTCTTCACAAGGAACTCCCCTCTGCCTCCGAACGTCAGGCTGAGATCAAGGGTTTCCGCCCTTTCCCCTAGGCTCGCTGTGTTTCTAAACTGCTGCTAAATCTCTAATTTCACCGAAAAGCTGGGAGGAGAGGAGCTGAGAGGAAGCAGCTGCTATTGTGTGAAATGACCACATATGAGGACGTTAGCATTAGAGTGCAGCTGCGAGGAGAGACAGGTGAAGGCCCCTGAGCGACTTGGAGCTCTGGGCTCACGGCAGCCATCGCCTCTGCCTAGTGTTAGGGACGCGAAGCCATAGCGACAGACAGTGGCTAGGCTGAGTTAGCCTTGTGGCCGACTGCAGGGGAACTAGCGAGCTCAGGCAAAATACCCTGCGGTCAGCCTTCCCTGCTCCAACTGGTCTTCCAACTGCAGATGTACTCTTCCATCTGTCTTAATTTTTCAAACCAGAAAACATCAGGAACATCGACGTCCACTGCATTGTTAGTGTCTTTGGACCTTTCAAGCTTCCCTAGTACAACCCTGTGTCCGTGTCCGTCTGTGCGCAGGAAGAAAAGTAGCTCGAGTGTCAAGGGAGGATCCAGGGCTCTGGCAGAACAGTCGCGAGTCGGGATCGCCAGGCCCCACCCCACCCTCCACCTCAAACCCCGCTCCCTGCCCCACCACCAACACACACCAACCACCCTCAACCCCAGCGCAGCATCACTGAAGTACTCCGGTCAAGCTGTCAGTTTACCGGTTAAGGAAAGTTAACCCTTTTATTCCAGTTTTGAATATTGCAGATTAAACCAGCCCCTTCAGGCCTTGAAATGGCTGACAGGTGTTTAAAGGGCCAACGTGCCGCAGGTATTACATCACTCCCCAACTCAAATCTCCAGGTTGCATGCGGAGTAGTAGGTGGAGAAGGAGGTGGGCCAAGGGTAGGGAAGTGGGAAGAAAAGGGAAAGTATCTTTGGTTTCTTTTCAACTTTCTAGATTTCGCAGTTATGAAATAGTTCAACCACAATGAGGAGTGGAAACTCAGATGATTAAAACTAGAGTGGGCACCCACTAATTTTACAGGTTTTCCTTACAGACTTCAAGCTGTGGGGACAATGTCTTCAAACATAGTAACAGCCCCTGGTTTTAATGGGTACAGAAATTATCTATTTTTCCAAGTCTTCCCCTGAAAGTCACTGTTACAGCCTTTTAAAAACAATCTTTTCACAGTTTTGGAGGTTCCTAAGAGACATTTAATGGATTCAAACCTGACAATAAGGTAAATTTCTACTTGGAAAGGTGAGACAGGAGGGTAGCTACAGCACATGAGTTCAAGGCTGCAGCGAGCTATGATTCGACTACTGCCCTGGGGCCTGGGTGACAGAGCCAAACAACAAAACAAAACAAAATGTAGCCCGGGCGCGGTGGCTCACGCCTGTAATCCCAGCACTTTGGGAGGCCAAGGCGGGCATATCACGAGGTCAGGAGATCGAGACCATCCTGGCTAACACGGTGAAACCCCCTGTCTACTAAAAATACAAAAAAACAAAACAAACAAACAAAAAAACAAAATAGTCCCAGCTACTCGGCAGGCTGAGGCAGAAGAATGGCGTGAACCCGGGAGGCGGAGCTGTGAGCGGAGATCGCGCTACTGCGCTCCAGCCTGGGCGACAGAGACAGAGCACTGTTGTTGCCAAGACTGGACGGCTTAATGCCTGGGACCATCTATTCTTGGCTTCCCCAGATGCAACTCCAGCAGCACAAGAGATTCAACTTTATTGCCCCAAAGTTTCTCTATTGTTCATTTTTCCTTCTTACTAATTTTATTTTTTGTTTTGGATTAGCTTTTGTTTGTTTATGGCTCCTGGAATTATTTTCCATTAGCTATGGCAATGATGGAGAATCTAGTTTATAATCTTACTGTCTCATGACAATCCTTCCTTACAAATTGAATTAAAGTTTTTTGGAGATCTTATCAGATGAAAAATAGTCTCATTTGTTAATCTGTATTCTTTTGTCTATTTTGAGCTTAAATCAGTTGATTTTTCTGCACAGTGAACAAAAAGAATAACTATTTGAAATGTCATATGGTTGGGGGTGGTGTGTTTCTGTATTTGACTGGTAGCTGCAATCCTTTAAGCAACGGTAGGAAATTTTACCCTCTGTGTTTCTACCTGTGTCTGTAATTCAGAATTCACTTCTCATTTTGTGTGTCTTTTTTTTAAATATTTCAGAAATATATAATAAATTTGATTTAGTATAAAGGAGCTCTACATTAAATATTTCTAAAATATCCAGAAAATAATAAAATTAAACTTCTAAATTTTAAATACAATAAAAAAACTATTATTCAGAAACTAACTCAATGTTGGAATTTTTGAGGTAAAAGTGAATATTTGGGTTTAATGAAAACAACTTTGTATCTCTCATTAATTACTGCAAAGTGTAATACAAACACACTTTTTATTCTACAAGTGTACATTTTATCACTTGTAGATAAATGTCAGATTTACTGATAAGCTAAAATTACTTCTACTTAATGTTTAAGATTATTTAAAAAGTCAATTTGTGTTTAACCAAATTAAACTATTATTATAGCAAATATTTATTTAAATAGTAATCACATTTTATCTTACTAATGCCTTTTCCTATCATTTAAAGGGTTATTCTCAACTTTCTTTGTAATTTGCCTGAACAGCAAACATTTGTAATTTAAAAGAATAATTTCTCTGCTCTAAATTGACCTTTATTATGTTTTTAAAATTATTGTAGGCTGGGTGCAGTGGTTCACACCTGTAATCCCAGCACTTTGGAAGGCTGAGGTGGGTAGATCACGAGGTCAGGAAATCAAGACCATCCTGACTAATGTGGTGAAACCCCATCTCTACTAAAAATACAAAAAATTAGCCGGGTGTGGTGGCGGGTACCTGTAGTCCCAGCTACTTGGGAAGCTGAGGTAGGAGAGTGGCATGAACCCAGGAGGCGGAGCTTGCAGTGAGCCAAGAGCATGCCAGTACACTCCAGCCTGGGAGACAGAACAAGACTCCATCTCAAAAAAAAAAAAATACTGTGAACACACACGAGGAAAAAAAACAAAGAAAAAGGCAGTGAGAAGATTATAATATGAAACATGGACTCTGAATGCAGGATGGTGTAACTATCAAAGAGGTACTTTTGAATATCTTCATCACCTCATCACCATTTTCCTTCTATCTAGGTTATTTTCTTAGCCTCTCTGGTTTCTTTTCAGTTTGCTCTTCTTGTCTTTCCTCAGATACTGTATGCTGGCTTTCCACCCAAGATTGTATGTGTGTGTTTTTTGGGGGGAGGGGTTGTTTTTGTGTTTGTTTGTTTGTCAGTCAGGACCGAGCCCACTTGACAGGAATCCTGGCATCCTACTTGACTTGAAAAATTGCCTTGACTGGATAAGCATGACCTCTGGAGTCTCAGGGAGGAGCTAAGCCCTGACTGCTGCCCAAGAAGCAGTTATCAAGCTTTTAAGCTTGTTATCATTATTTCTCAAAAAACAGACATTGTTAAGAATATTCCACATCAGTAGTACTAAAACTATGTTAAATAAGAATAAAATTAATATTAAAATACTGTGGCTGTCCCCAAAACATCATCAGCCAACTCAAGACTGCATTTATCTCTCCATGAGACTCCATCTCTCATGGAAACAAAACCTGGCAGAATCAGATGGGTGTAAAATACAATTCTGAGTTTTAGAAATAATTGTATGTTACTTTAACTTAGTCCTATTGCATATCTTCATCTATTTTTGTCACTACTACTGTTTCTGAAACAAATGTTAGTTTGTAGAGTCTTCCTCTACTTACTGGCTTTCATTGTGCCTGCAGCCTACACATTCTTACATTATTTCTGGCAGCTTTGGAAGGAAATGTCTTGAGATTGGCATTTCAAGAGCTGATTGCTTAGTCTCAGCAGGGAACTACAATCACCACTAATAATAATGATAATGATTAATTCAAGATGGATTAAAGACTTAAACGTTAGACCTAAAACCATAAAAACCCTAGAAGAAAACCTAGGCAATACCATTCAGGACATAGGCATGGGCAAGGACTTCATGTCTAAAACACCAAAAGCAACGGCAACAAAAGCCAAAATTGACAAATGGGATCTAATAAAACTAAAGAGCTTCTGCACAGCAAAAGAAACTACCATCAGAGAAAACAGGCAACCTACAAAAATGGGAGAAAATTTTCACAACCTACTTATCTGACAAAGGGCTAATATCCAGAATCTACAATGAACTCAAACAAATTTACAAGAAACAAACAAACAACCCCATCAAAAAGTGGATGAAGGACATGAACAGACACTTCTCAAAAGAAGACATTTATGCAGCCAAAAAACACATGAAAAAATGCTCACCATCACTGGCCATCAGAGAAATGCAAATCAAAACCACAGTGAGATACCATCTCACACCAGTTAGAATGGCAATCATTGAAAAGTCAGGAAACAACAGGTGCTGGAGAGGATGTGGAGAAATAGTAACACTTTTACACTGTTGGTGGGACTATAAACTAGTTCAACCCTTGTGGAAGTCAGTGTGGTGATTCCTCAGGGATCCAGAACTAGAAATACCATTTGACCCAGCCATCCCATTACTGGGTATATACCCAAGAGACTATAAATCATGCTGCTATAAAGACACATGCACACATATGTTTATTGAGGCACTATTCACAATAGCAAAGACTTGGAACCAACCCAAATGTCCAAAAATGATAGACTGGATTAAGAAAATGTCGCACATATACACCATGGAATACTATGCAGCCATAAAAAATGATGAGTTCATGTCTTTTGTAGGGACATGGATTAAATTGGAAATCATCATTCTCAGTAAACTATCACAAGAACAAAAAACCAAACACTGCATATTCTCACTCATAGGTGGGAATTGAACAATGAGAATACATAGACACAGGAAGGGGAACATCACACTCTGGGGACTGTTGTGGGGTGGGGGGAGTGTGGAGGGATAGCTTTGGGAGATATACCTAATGCTAGATGACGAGCTGATGGGTGCAGCACACCAGCACAGCACATGTAAACATATGTAACCAACCTGCACATTGTGCACATGTACCCTAAAACTTAAAGTATAATAATAATTAAAAAAAGGGTACAAAACTCAAGTCCTCTCTTCCAAGTCCAACCAAATTTCCTTCAAACCCTTTTCTAGAAATAATATTTTCAAAGGCCATTAAAATATGGCCGTGTGAGAGAAAATAGTGCTTTATTGGAAATCCTTGCTTGGTTAGGGAAGATACCTTTCTGGGTTATATGATTCTGATTGTGTGGGAGTTATTTTACAACAGTGTAAGTTGTAGATAGTGATACAAGTGCAAAATAATTCATATGTGTAGATACATAAACAGATTATGTACCACATAGGACATCTCCTATTAAGTCAGTTTTGCCATATTCCTTTAAATATTTCTTTACAGCATATAAATTTCCCTTCTTTGGCTTCTCTTTGAACAGGTTATAACATCTTCCTTGTTACCTAATTTTGAGCTATATGGTTTAAGTAAAATCTGTAATACATATTTATTTTATATGTGCATGAGAATTATAATTTTACTTCTTTTTGAGAATTCTGATTTACCATTGTGGAGAGATACTTTTGCTCCCCACCAATCATAATTTCCTGGGCCTTTTCTTTTTCTTTAACCCTTCTGGGTTAGATGATTCTGATTGTCTGGTTGTGTGGAAAGTTTTTTTTGTGTGTATATATATATATATTTAATATACATATTTATATATAAATATATATAATATAATTTAATATAATATATAATATAAATATATAATATAATATAATATAAATATATGATATAATATAATATATAATATAATATAAATATATAATATAATATAAATATATAATATAATATAATATAAATATATAATATAAATATATATACAATTTTTTTTTTTAAAGCAGATGTTTGCTTCAGAAAGCCTCAACTTGCCTTCCAAGAGGGGTAGGCAGTCTCATGTATTTTGAACTTTGGGGAAACTGAGTTTATTGATTTCCATTTCAAAGAAACTGAGTTTCTTGATTTCTCTTTATCACTCCTCCCTCTCCCTCTATGTGCGGTAACTGAGGGAGCTCTGGTGGCCCCGATGCTCTGCCATTATAACACAGCACACAGACACACGCAGGTGCACAGCCAGGCACCAGCAGCATACCTAGACAGCCAGTGTTCTGGCTGCTCTTCCTTTCTCGTCCTCTGAAACCTCTAGCCCTGTTTTTTTATGGCATTCGTTATTTGTGTGGTCCTTTACTATAGAGGTTTGAGGGTTATTTTAAGGAGCTCTTTTGCTGGGCTCAGGAGATAGGCAGAAAGACAACTTGAGATGAAATGCATGAAAAAGTAGCCCAACTGCTTTATTTACTATCCCTGAGAGGAGGACAAAAAGCTTTTTGGCAGTTGGGATTTACCTTCTATTTTATGGAAGGTGGAGTGGGGCCAGGGAGCCACTCACTTCACATTCCAAGGCAGAAAGTTAAATTTCCTCCCTGAGGTCCTAGAACTGGTCCTTATAGAGATATCTTGGTGGAAAGCATAGCTCATGAGGGCCCCAACCTTCAGGGAAGTCCCTATCTGCAAATGGGTCACCTTCCAGAGACAATTATAGTGGCTCATGTTGCTTGAGTTCTGGGATATATTTCTGTAAACCAGGAGCTCACAGTCACAATTTGAGAAGAGGGTAGGCTTAATAGGAGGGCTGGGATTCCGACGTGGCCACTAGGTTCCTCCCACTCCTTTTTGAATCATGGTTCTTGACTAGGTTGTGGCTGGCTCTCATCTTTCTTTTTGGTGTCTAGGAAAGTCACAGAGGCAAATGTGCAGCTATAAAAATTAGACTCTGTGTTACTAGCTGAAGATGATGCAATTTATTTACGACTGTAAGTAAATTTATCAATGTGCAGACTCCAGTGGCTCAGTGCCTCTCACTTACTCTCGCTGAACCCTAGGCTTTGGAGAAAGGTGCTTGAGTTTCTACAATTCGTTCCATAATTTTTAGGATCCCACCTCCTGCAAAGTTAGGAGGTTTACTGAATCAGGGGTAAAAAAAAATATTTTAGCTAAATTTGAACCAAACAGGCAGGCTTCTCCTAAAAGTCTGTTTAGACTGAGGCTTCCCGACTGCCCAACAGAATTTTCTGTCGTTAAATCTGTCCTCCAACACCAGAAATCTGTGTTTGCTGAAGCTGCTGTGAGCGAGACCTCCTATCTACCTAAATGTATGTGTGTGTGTGTGCGTGTGTGTGTACACAGTCTCTACAAAAGAAGATAAAAATTAGTCAGGCTTGGTGGTGTGAGCCTGTAATTCCAGCTACTCCAGAGGTTAAGGCAGGAGAATCTCTTGAACACAGAAGCAGAGGTTGCAGTAAGCTAAGATCGCACCATGGCACTAGGGCCTGGGCCACATTGTGACTCTGTCTCAAAAAAAAAAAAAAAAAAATGTACATAATACATACATACATAAAAATATACCGCAGAAATGTTCTTTATAGTAAGCCATTTTCCAGAAAATGGTGAGGGAAATCCTGGTGCAGAGGTTCACTCCCAGTGCTCCCAGCACTAAAGGCAAAGACAGGAGAATCGCTTGACTTCAGGAGTTTCCAGCCAGTCTAGGCAACATCCAAGACACTTTTTCTAAACTGAAAGAAAAAATGGTGAGGGAATGTTTTGACAGTCACTGTTGACCAGCAGCAAGCAATATTCAACATTAGCTATTACTGGATTCTCAATGAGGATCCTAGAGTATCAAATATGCCCAGCAGATGCAAGTATAATAATATGGCTAGAACAGGAATTCTGCCTTTCCAACTTTCAAACTTGCCACAGATCATGGATAATATATTGACTACTAATTATTTACATCCACCAGCCATTTAGCATTATCATTGCTAGGGGCTTGCCCTTTTGAATTCATTCTGCAATTGTATTGTAATAATATAAAAATAGTCTTGATCATCCAAAATGGTGGTTATGCTGCTTTCTCTTTTAGATTGTCCATGTTAAGAAAAAGTTTCTGTGTTTATGTATGCGCATTTGTGTATGTGGGTGTTGTCGAGAGCATACAAAGAACAAACAAACAGAAGAAGAAATAATCTATCCACGGAACAAGTCTTCTGTTTTCTCTCTTCTTCTTCAAGGAGTGTAAGCTGTCATAGGAGTTACAGATACTAGCCAGTAGCTAAACAAACTTTCTGCATTACAGTCAAATGGATCATGAGGAACACGGGGAGAAAGTGAGGGCTCAGGATCCTGGTTGGGTCCTAGAGTAGGAAGGGTCCAGCATCCATTAAACAGTGTAGAAAAGAAAAACTAATAGTTATCCCTTGCTATCTGTGGAGGATTGATTCCAGAATCCCTGTTGGATACCAAAGTACATGAATGTTTGAGACCCTGATATAAAATGGTATAGTATTTGTATATAACCTATGTACATCCTCTCATATATCACCATCCTCGATTATTTAAATCATTCCTAGATTATCTAAATAAATCATCCCTAGATTATTTATAATTCCTAAAGCAGTGTAAATGCTATGTAAATAGTTGTTATACTGTATTATTTAAGTAACAATGACAAGAAAATGTTGGAAAATGTTCAGTACAGATGTACCCTTCCATTTTTCCCCAAAATATTTTCAATCTAAACTTGGTTGAATACATATACACAGAACTCACAGACAGGCAAGGCTTATTGTATCTTTTCCTCAGTGATCACAAGGTTCATGACTGACACCACTATGAATAAAGACAAATTAACAAGAGAAAAACATAACAAATTTATTCAACAAAGTTTCAGGTGACATAAGAGCTTTAAGAAATACAGACCCAGAGAACCAGTGAAAACTTTGTATTTTAGTGTTTCAGTGCTGTCAAACAAAAATGATGGGGCCATGGTTTTGTATTGAGCTCCAAAATTAGGCAGCAACAGACCAGGTCAAACTAAAATGGAGTAACTCATGCTAAGTTTCACATAATATCAGATTAATTAATCTGAAATATGAGGGAAACAAATAGATCCTGAAAGTCATCTTTTTTCTGAAAACAAGAGATTACACTCTACCTAACTCAGTGCAATAACGAACCATCCTCTGCTTTATCCCTTTCAAAAAAGTAACCTCATGTCAACTAGTCATTTTTCTGTTGTTTCATATCTTTGCTCTCACCATACAAAATCCACTGTTCTACTACTTGCCAGTGGGAGCTATCACTCCATTTTGTAGAATGGAGGATGCTCCTTCGTGACTTGCAAATAAAAGCCAATTACATGTATAAGTAAAGGTGTTGTAATTTTCTCTTTTGACAGTTTCAGGGGTTCACACCTGTATCTTTGCATCAGTATGTAGAGGAAGGATGGGGGGCTGAGGCAGAAGGATTGCTTGAGGCCAGGAGTTTGAGACCATCTTGAGCAACATGGCAAAATCCTGTTTCTACAAAAAATTAAAAATTAGCTGAGCATGGGGGCACATACCTGTAATCCCACATACCTGGGAGGCTGAGGTAGGATGATGACCAGAGCCAGGTGCAGTGGTCGAAGGTGCAGTGAGCTGTGATTGCAGCACTGCAGTCCATCATGTGTGACAGAGTGAGACCTTGTATCAAAAAAAAAAAAAAAAAAAAGAAAAGAAAAGAAAGAAAGAAAAAGAAAGGAAGGACAAAAAGAAAAAAGATAGAATGGACAGGTAATGTAGAAGTATTATAGGACAAAATAATTTATGATATAATAATAATAAATTGGGTAAACTTTAAGGCCTGTGAGTTCAGATTCTTTTTAGCCTCTCTCTGTTGTATTCTTTCCCTTTGTGTATAGTGCAGGACATATGCCACATGAGAGTCTTATGAACTACTTTCAGGGGAGGTATGTCAGACAATAATTTTATGGACAGCTGTCACACAGAAGGGTTAGAATAAGTCAGTGATGGCTCATGCCTGTACTCCCAGCACTTTTGGAGGCTGAGGTGGGTGGATCACCTGAAGTCAGGAGTTCAAGACCAGCCTGACCAATATGGTGAAATGCCATCTCTACTAAAAACACAAAATTAGCTGGACATGGTGTTGCCTGCCTGCCTCTAATCTCAGGTACTCAGGAGGCTGAGGAAGGAGAATTGCTTGAACCCGGGAGGTGGAGGTTGCGCTCAGTCAAGATTGTGCCATTGTACTCCAGCCTGGGCAACAAGAGCAAAACTTCATCTCAAAAAAGAAAAGGAAAAAAAGAAAGAAAAAGAAAAAAAAAGAAAATGTCAGTGAGTGACCTCCATGATGTCATATTTTGGCATAATATGTCCTAAGCCCCAACACCAGTGACAGCAGGCCAATGGATCCTATCCTTGGGCAGAGAAGTCCCAAGGTCAGGGATAGGAGACAAAAGCCAGTACCCAATCCTAACAGATGCTGGGCTCAAAATCTTGCACCTTTCTACCCCAGTTTTAACATCTCTGTATCTTCAGGGAAAGAAGCAAGCATAGGTCTTTTTTTCTAAAATTAATTTAAGACGAAGTATTGGCTGGGTGCAGTGGCTCACATTTGTAATCTCAGCACTTTGAGAGGCCAGTGTGGGTTGATAGCCTGAGGTCAGGAGTTTGAGACCAGCCTGGCCAACATGGTGAAAACCTGTCTCTACTAAAAATACAAAACTTAGCTGGGCATGGTAGTGGGCACCAGCTTCTTGGGAGACTGAGGCAGGAGAATTACTGGAACCCAGGAGGCAGAAGTTGCAGTGAGCCAAGACGGCACCACTGCACTCCACCTTGGGCAACACAGTGAAACTTCGTCTCAAAAAAAACAACAACAAAAAGACAAATTATTATCCTTTTTCACCATCCTTGCCCTACATGCCAATATTACCTCATACTTAGCTGACCAAGAATGAGTCAGAGATAGTTCAGGGATCCAGAGCAGGAAATAGTGGACACACACACACACACACAGACACACACCAGCATATGATCTCCAGAATAACAGAAGAGTACATAATCAGAAAGCTACTTTACATTAATATTCTTCACAAGGGTTTCTTTTCAAAAATGTTTTGACAACACTGAGTCAAAACACTCATTGTTTTGACAACACTCAGATGCTCTTTTTTCTTTCTTTTAGCCTCCAACTCTTGATGTAACCACCCAATGGGTTCATTTTGTCCGCAGCCCAGACAGAGCTGATTTTTCAATAGGGGAACTGCAATAGAAGAAGAGATTAAATACACATAGAGCTGGCTAAATAGGAGCCTAGAGTTTTATTATTACTCAGCCTTCCTATCAACTTGGAGGCTAGGGTTTATCAAAGACAGTTTGGCAGGTGGGGGCTAGGGAATGGGTGCTTCTGATAGATTGGGTATGGAATCACAGGGATGTGGAAAGTGGTCCTCTTGTGCTGAGTTGAATTCTGGTAGGCAGAAACAGGACTGGCTGAGTCTAGAGTCGCCAGTCTAGTTGGGCCATCTGGTAGTCAAAAACGACAAAACTTGAAAAAACACATCAAAAAGCCAGTCTTAAGTTCTACAAAAGTGATGTTAATTACAGGAGTAATTGAGGAATTTGCAACTCCAGAATAATGACTAGTAATCATTTAACTACACCTACATCTTAGCAGGATCACGCCCCTCTCATCCTCCTAACCTGGTGGTCTTTCATTGTTTTACAAAGGTGATTTAGTTTTGGGAAGGGCTATTCTCCTTTAAACTATAGACTAAATTTTTCTCAAAGTTAGGTTAGGTTATGCCCAGGAATGAACAAGGGCAGTAGGTAGGTTAAGGGCAAATGGTTAGATCAGCTCTCTTTTACTGTTATAATTTTCTCATTGTTATATTTTTTGCAAATGTGGTTGGATAAAATCACGGCTCATACAAATATACAAAAATACATATTAAAATTTTATTTAACATAAAACTTTATTTAATGAATTATAAATGAAAAAAATCAGTTACATGTTATAAGCAGTTTAAAAAAGTTAATGAAGCTCAGTTTTAACATGAAGTATAGGAATGGTGAAATTATATAAATGAAATTTGTAAATGGTGTCAATGTGCTTTTATCTAGAGCTGCTATAGGAAATCACCATAAACTGGGTGGCTTAATACAAAAAAACTTTCTTCTCACAGTCCTAGAGGTTAGAATTCTGAAATCAAGGTGTTGCCAAGTTGGTTCCTCTGTGAGTTCTAAGAAAAATCTGTTTCATATCTCTCCTAATTTCTGATGTTTGCAGGTAGTCTTTAGTATTTTTTTTACTTGAAGCTGCATCACTACATTGTCTGCCCTCATTTTTACATGTCCTTCTTATTGAGAACAACAGTCTTTGGACTTAGGGACCTCCTTACTCCAGGATGACCTCGTTTTCACTTAATTACATTTGTCATCATTTTATTTCCAAATAAGAGCACATTCTGAGATTCCAGGTAGATATTAAGTTTTCAGAAACATAATTAAACCTAAAGCAGGTGGGGAGAGTCCCTGGAAATGTCAATACACATAATTCATTTCTATATCAATAAACAAGAATTATTTTGCATTGCTATAAGTTACCTGCAATTGATAGAGTTGTGAAATAGTTCAAGACAATGAAGGGAGAGACCCTGGTAACTACAAAGAGTATGAGCTCATCATTGCTTAGTTTCCACAAGAGGCATCTCTGAATTTTTTTGTTTATTCCCAATGATCTTATAGCACTTGTAAAGTTTTTACATTAGTTACAAAATACAATTTGAAGTGAAAGAAACAGAAATACAAAATATTAGTTTCTCTTTTTCTCCTACATTCCTACACGGATTTGTAGAAGAGCTGACCTTTATTTATAAAATAAATCAGCAAATATGTGTCTTTTCTAGAATAAGGGTGACCCAATTTTTATTACCGTGAAGTGCAGAGATTAGGACACATATGCACAGCACTTGAACATGTTCTATCTTCTGAAACTTGTGTGAGGTACACAAGCTGGTGTTATTGTTCCCACATTACAGATTACGAGATTTCTCAGATGAATTTCAGTTTGCTAATAAATATTCCTCATTGAATTGGGGCTAGCAGCCAGGTGAAACTGCCTCTTTTTGCTCCTACCTATGCTGCAGGTCAATGTCATTTAGCAAATGCTAGTAAGTGAGATCTTCTGAGATCTTCCTACTGAGGCTGAAATAACACTAGCACCTCAAGCAGGTCACATTTTAGGCAGCTCTTTTGCACAGCACAATATTTCATCTCAAGGAATTGTCTCTTAAAATCTTCTGTTCTCTCACTTTACCTGACTAATTTTGTTTCTAAACCTCGAGAACAATTTCAAAGCATTTCTACAGGCTGACCTCTTCTTATGCTGGAAGAATTTTAGGAATCTGTGAGCCTAATTAAATCTAGGAGGGTCAGTAAGATTAGTCACTGAGCAGGAAGGGTCCTGTGTTTAGATATTTTTCCTGCGGAGAATAAGATGAGGACTATTGGTAATTCAGGTGATAATACTTTTTGCCTAAAAAAAATTGTTTCTCCACTATTTTATTTTGTTTTTTATTTTATTTTTTCAATTTTTTGAGGTTTTTGCCTGGGCTAGGTAAACTCAGCTGTATGGTGCTGAATGTCAGTCTACAATCAGAGTGGGACATCATACTGGGAGACAGAGGACATCTACACAGCACAGTCCTGAGATATCAAATTCTCAAGGATAACACAGTTTTTCTGCATTTGTGAAATGAAGAACTATAACTATGGATAGGCATCATAAAAACAAAAACCTTATGTAGTGACTAGTTAAGATTATAGTGCCAGCCCTGGGCTTTCGGGTTGCAGAAAACTGGTAGGTTGTATGTTATGGGACTCAAGAGCATCTCTCAACATAGGCAATTGTAGCTCTGCTGTCCTTTCTCTTCAGCAGCTTTCCTCTATAGGTCTCAGTAGAAATCCATCCTTTCGGGTTTTGGGATTTCAGAAGTGAACATGGCATTGCACTGCAAAGATGGTGTGTGAGTCCAGCCTACCTGAAACCAATGCAAATTAGTAAGTATTTCGGAGCTAAAGTTACTTTTGGAGAGGTTAAGGGTGAAAGGCCATCTCCTTCACTGACTACGAAGCATCTAGAGGCTCAGGAAAGCATTAGGTAATGCTCACAGGGTCAGCTCAGGAAGTGAAGAGCGAAGACTGCCATAGTGTTAACAAGAGGTTGAAGGGGTATTCTCAGAAGAAGAAATTTACTGTCATAACCATCCCCATCCATCTGCAGGCTCCAATACCAGCTCTTTCATCTGTCCTCTGTAGTAAGATGAAACGCCAAGCACAGAGCACAAATCCTGAACAATCGCCATCACCTATTTGATGGACACATAGGCCTGGTCTCTGATCTGGTCTCATGTCCAGAGGGTCTCCTGACCCACTGCACCTAGGGAGACAGGCATTGTACCACCTTTTCTCTACTCTTCCCAGACTCAACACATTTGATTGTATATGTGCATGAGGTAGAAATATAAGGTGAAGTAGGGACAGAGTCAACAAGCCAGAACTAGATGCTTCTACCTGGACAGAAGACCTAGAATTCTTTTTTGGATCTTAAATTCACCAGGAAATTTTAACCACATGCATTCAGAGATGCTGTGTAGGTGTGGCCAGTGTCAGCTGGCAGTGTACCCAATGTACCACTGTGTCACCCACCCAGTGGTCACTAGCAATTGGAATTCCTCAGTAATCTGACTGGGAAACTGACCTTTGGAAGCCTTTCCCTTACTTCTCCCTCACCCAGCAAAGGACTATGCAAATATCCTTTTACAAATTAAGGGCTGAATATCCAGCCCTTAGGTTTCTTCAGTTAGTAGATTAGTTTTATATTGGAAAGTTGGGCCCAAGTTATTTGACTCAAAACCTACTCCCAACACTGAGGACACAACACTTGAGAAACAGTACAACTGTTAGTATGCAGATTGCAAAGGAAGATGTAATTGTATATATTCATGTGTCACTTAACAACAGAGATACATTCTGAGAATGGCATGTGTGGGTGATTTAACAACACAGATACATCCTAAGAATAGCATGCATAGGTGATTTTGTCTTTGTGCAAATATCATAGACTGTACCTACAGAAACCTGGATAGTTGAGCTTACTACACACCTAGGCTATATGATATAGCCTACTGCTCTCAGGCTACAAACATGTGCAGCATGTTGCTAAACTAAACACTGTAGGCAATTAGGACACAAGGGTAAATATTTGTTTACTTAAACACACTTACACACAAAAAGGTGCAGTAATATTATTATAATATGATGAGGCCACAATTGTCTATGTAGTCCTGTTGGTGACTGAAGTGTTATGTGGAAAATGCCTGTATTTGCAAGACATGATCTTGCATATAGCAAATACTAGGAAACACATACACCACATATCTATCAAATCTAATAAGTCAATTCTGAAATGTTGAGGCAAATAATATCAACATATAAAACCCAGTTGTATTTCCATACACTAGTAATAAATAATTCAAAAGTGAAAGGAAGACAATTTATATCATTAAAATAATGAAATACATATAACAAATCTAACAAAAGAAATAAAACATTTGTACAAGAAAACTATAAAATAATGTTAAAATAAATTAACCTAAGGAAAAATGGAAAGGTATCTGTATTTATGGATTGGAAAAATTAATAACATTAGAATGCCAATTGTCCCCAAACTAATCTACAACTTCAATGAGATCTCTGTCAACATTGCAACCAGCTTTTTGTTTGTGTTATTTTCCTAGAAATGAACAGATAACCTGAAAACTCGTATAATTTTTTTTTTTTTTTGAGATGGTGTCTTGCTCTGTCACCCAGACTGGAGTGCAGTGGTGCGATCTCAGCTCACTGCAACATCTGCTTCCCGGGTTCAAGTGATTCTCCTGCCTCAACCTCCTGAGTAGCTGGATTATAGGCATGCACCACCACGCACAGCTAATTTTTGTATTTTTAGTAGTCACAGGGTTTCACCATGTTGGTCAGGCTGGTCTTGAGCTCCTGACCTCATGATCTACCCCCCTCAGCCTCCCAATATATGAAGTTTTAAGAAACTCAGAAAGCAAGATCAATCTTGAAAATACAGCTGGACGACTTACGCTTTGCAATTGCCAAACCAGCTACAAAATGACAATAATAAAAACAGTGTGGTACTGGTGTAAGGACAGGATTATAGGTGAATAGAGTAAAATTCAGAGTCTAGAATTGAGCTCTGACATCTGTGATGAGCTGATTTTCACAAAGGTGAGAAAACTATTCAATGCAGGAAGGAGTAGCCTTAAACAAACAGTGTTAGGTTAACAAATATCAACAACTAAAGAATAAAGTTGGATCCTACCAAATTAATTTAAGGTGGTTCAAAGTTATAAATGTAAGAACTAAAATTATGGAACTTTCAGAGAAATAAATAGTCCTAAATCATCATGTACTAGGATTAGCCAATGGCTTCTAACATGTGACATCAAAAGTACAAGGGCAAAATAAAAACCAGATATGTTGAATTAAAAACTTTTATGAGGCAATGGATACCATGAAGAAAGTAAAAAGGAAAGTCAGAGAATAAGAGAAAGTATTTGCAAACCATATCTACCAAGGGATTTATATCAGAATCCTACTGCTACACGGTGAGGCAGAAGGATTGGTTGAGCCTCAGAAACAGAGGTGGCAATGAGCCAAGATTGTATGTCACACTCAGGATAGGTGACAGGGTCAGACTCTGTCCTTCCCATCCCCTGACAAAAAAGTGTAGTATTTGCACATAACCTATGCACCTCCTCCTGTATATTTTAAATCATTTATATATTACTTATAATATCTAATACAAAGTAACTACTATGTAAATAGTTGCTATATTGCTTAGGGAATAAGGACAAGAAAAAAGTCTGTACGTGTTTGGCGCAGATGCAATCATTCATTTATTTTTCCTGAATATTTTTGATGTGTGGTTAGTTGAATCTACAGATGTCTAGGGATTCAGAATCCACTAGTACAAAGGGCTAACTATACTGATATTATACTAAGACCTTGGAAGCAAAACCGTTACTATAAGCAAAAGAAGCTAGACGCAGAGGCCACTTACTTTTCAGGATTACGTACATATATACGCATACACACACACACATATATACACACATACAAATATGAACACACATATGTACACATATACACACGTATATACACATATATACACACATATATATACATATATATGAAAAATTAGTAAATTGTACATTTAAAGACAAGGCAACGCATGGTGTATGAATTATCCTGATCTCCCAAGTTTTGATGACTGGAACCGTAATTGCATCTAAAAGAAATAGGTGATGTTTTTCAGGGAATTCCCCTCGGCCTCCACTGCCAACCGTTCATATCAAGGAAAATAAATGGATTAACAAACGTATAAATGTAAGTAAGAAACGGATAGCGGAGAAAGTGGAGTCCATTTAACCTGTACTAGGTGCAAAACAGCTGCGGATAGTTGTTTCAAGCCCGCGTGGGTCAGCGGGGAACAGGACGTGGACCCCATTGCACTGGACAGGCTGGAGTCTGGGTCGGTGTCAGAGCTTAAAAACTGATATTCTGAAAGCCAATGTACCTACCCTTTAAAGTCATGTACTTTTTATCCCTACATCATTAACGGCTAGGAAGAGCAGGTGACATCCTCATAAGATTAAGCAATAAGAAAACAGACTTTATGTGTACTCTCACTTGTCCTTAATTTCGTACATTCTCTAACAAAAGAATATAGTTGGAATAAAAATCTAAACCTTCCCAGAACGGTAATAAGTACCTTACCATACGGGAACACCGGCCTGGGAACTACAAATCCCAGTTGGCCACACACACAAGAAATACTCTCTTTCCTAGAACGCTGCATTACACTCCAATCCCGGGCAGGTCCAGAGAGCCGTAGCCGCTCAGCCTGCTGGTACTTGTAGTTCTTTTTTAACGGGCATAGGTTCTCGGGGTCACTTTCGGCTCTTTCGGCCTGAAGCCGAGCCCAGGATTTAATGTTCCCCACCCTCCGGCACTCCCCAAGATAGGTTGGTAGTGTTAGGAAGAGTGGATGGCGGAGTCAACCTCCTCCGGTCACGTGGGGTACTTGGCATGCAGCGACTGGTCGCCAGAGTTATAGGGTCAGGCGTTAAGCCCACGAGCTTCCGTGATGCTACTCTGCCGGTTTTGCTGCTGAAGTCACCTCGTGGCGAAGCAGGGGAGACGTAACACCGAGAAGAGGCAGCGGTGGTGGCGCCAAGACGATTGGTGCCAAACAGGGCAGAAAGCAACTCAGCTCTGGGGTGGGTTCCTGTCCAGAGGGGTGGAGAAGAATGGCTGAGGGCGCGCCCTGGTCTCAGCGGGAAGGGTGCGACCCCGAGGGCGCGCTAGGTATGAAAGCCACGTGTGGCTGGCACCGCGGGGACCCACGCACCAGGTGTTCCCTTTCCAGTCCCTGCCGTCACTGTACTCCCGGTACTGGTCACCACCGTAGGGGTTACTTGGGACACAGGCTAGTTCTCTCCTGAAGCTCTTGAGCAGAATGTGTTGAGGTGCGCTAGGCCAGTTGAGGTGAAGCTGTTACACAGCATGAAAGCCGGGCTTTGTAGCTGGAGCTGCGCTTTGCACCCCTAGCTACGCGGTCTCCTTTCCCTCTCAGTCACAGAACCGGATGGCAAGTGGTCGCAGCCAGTCGGTGAGACCGACTGAGCTCTGGGGCTTCAGTTCTTGGCGCTACCTGCACGGCTACATCTCCAGCCAAGGATGAGAGGTGACGCCAAGAGGACCTCGATCTAAATCGGGCACCACTATCGTATGACAACTTCTCTTGCAAAACATCTTCTCTCTTTTCTCTTCTCTCCTCTCTCTCTCTCTCTCCGTTTCTCCCTTCTTTCTTTCGTTGCTCTTTCCTGTGCACGCCAAAGCAGAAGCTTAAGTGCGGCGTCTTTGATCTCAATCCTGGAGACACAGGAACATTTTCCTTACTTTACTCAACTCGTTTCCTTTGAATACCGCAAAATTAAGACGGCATTTAAAACAATTGAAATCCCTTTTCTTCTGGGGGTTGGTGCCTAAAGATTAGGAAACTTTGCACAAGGAATGCGCTGCAGCATATACAACTTTCAGGACCCTGAAATACAGAACTGCAAAGAAACGGCCTAAGATGGTTGAATCCCCTTTATTTTTCTTTAATTTTGGACATGTTCGAACGTTCAACGTCCTACCATACTTACTTATGTAAGTAAGGTAGCGCTTACTTCATTATGCATTTCAATACTCAAAAAAAATTCCTTTGTGAAATGTTGAAATATTTTTCTAATCTGTTTCACGAGCTTCCAAAAGAAGGAAAAAAGATTCAGTTTACATTTCAGCAAAATGTCTCTTTTTAAGCAGATTTATGTTTACTTAACATTTACAGTACATTTACGTTTGAGCAAAGTTAGGTTTTGGAGATTTGCTTAGGGTCAGATTTTTTTTTTTTTTTTTTTTTTTTTTTGGTCTGTGCATGAAGATGTTACTGCTCAGTTATCTCTCTCTTTCTGTCTCTCCCTCCCTCTCTCCTTGTATTCTAACAGAAAGGTTCAGAACTTGCATAATTGGGAAAGAAGCTGTTGCCTGAACTTACTGGAGGATTCAACATTGTCACTTTGGACCTGTCACTTATCCTCAGTATTTGCTTCCCCCAGGAGAGAACTGTAACAAAAAAGCATTGCAATTTAATACATAAGCTCAGTAAGTTCCTGTTTATGCTCCTTGGGATGAAACAAAAAGTCCTTCAATTAGAAACAAAGGTTTAATCAAGTAGCATTTTTAATGACCATGTTAAAACTAAAGTTAAGTTAATGACCGTTTGAAGAGCAGAGCTCTAGTTAATAGCTAGTTGTGAATAATCAGAATTTACTTCTGTTTCTGTCTTACTTTTCTATACTTACCTCATATTCCTTTCTTCTTTGCTCATGTTTCTGGCCATCTTTTTACTTTGGGTTTCTTTCTTTCCTTATTCAAGTAACTGAGATGGGATTGAAATACATAGCTAAATATTTTTAAAATTTTTGTTTTTAAAAATTGCTGAATATTTTGTATTCCAAATTCACTTTTAGGTTACTTCCTTATCTCCTTTATTTTTTTATTTCCTGTATGTCACTGACTGGGAAATAAAAATTACTTAATTTTAACTGAACCTCTGCCCCTCTTTTCCAGGATGCAGAAATAATATTTGTGTTGTTTTAAAAATCTTAGATGAATTAAAAAGAAAAATGACTCTGTCATTCTTTGGTAAGTTACAATACTTAAGTCAGAAGCTACAGAAGATGAGCTTTTTTAGGTTTTCTTATTCTCGTGCTGCTTTTCTGTCCCTTCAGTTTTGTCTGTTTTTGCTTAATATATTTTGGGCTTCAGTGCATATAAATTAATATTTGTTAAATCTACTTGGTGGATTACCCTTTTATTAATGGATAGCATCCTTTGTCTCTTTAAAATATTATGTCTTAAAGTTTATTTTGTGTAATATTAGCATAATTGTCTTAGTTTTCTTTTGCTTATTATTTTGATGGAATATCTTTTTCTGTTCTTAACACTTACAATCAAGTGTATAATAAAGTAGTTTGAATTGGTTTATTGTTTATGATAAGCTAGTTTGAATCTTAGATTCAGTAGTGTACAGAAACTTTGCTCCTTTATAGTTTTGCACTCTGCCTTCTGATTGTCACGTTACATCTTTATACAGTGTGTGTCAATATCATATTGTTTTATAAATTTATTTTATAAAATTAGTTTTATAAATTTTTCTTTTAAATCATATAGGAGAAAAACTTAGAATCCCCGAGTTTAATAATGCTGGCTTTTATATTTACCTACATAGTTATCTCTGCCGTTGTTCTTTATTTCTCTATGTAGGTTTGAATTATTGTCTGGTGGCTTTTTATTTCTGACTACAGGGCCCTCTTTTGCATTGTTTTTGTAGGGCAGATTTATTGGTAGTATATTCTTTCAGCTTTTGTGTAGCTGGGAATATTTCAGTTTCTCCTTTATTTTGAAGGATAGTCTGAGTTTTTCCTGCTTAACAGATCCTGGAGCTTCTTGGATGTGTAAATTAATGATTTTCATCAAATGTGAAGTTGTTTTTGGCTATTGTGCAGATATCCTTTACCACCCCTTTGCCTCCTCTTACTATGGTGGGTAGTAGGCATGTCTGTGTATGTTGGAGAGAATCAAAGATCTTTTAAGCTCTGTTGATTTTTATTTATCTTTTGTTTTCTGTTCCTCAGACTCTATAGTTTCAGTTGATTTAGCTTCCAGTTTGTTGATTCTTCTGCCTGCTCAAATCTGCTGTTGAGCCTGTCTAGTAAAATGTTCATTTTCTTGTACTTTTCAGCTTCAGAATTTCATTTGATTGGTTATGTTATTATTTTGTTCACTTACTGTTTTCCTAATTTTCTTTAGCTCTTTGTTTGTGGTTTCCCACTTAGCTCTCTGAGTATGTTTATGACAGTTGATTTATAAAACCATTAGTAAGTCTAAAACCTGGGCTTCCTCCAGAATGTTTTCTTTTAATTTTTTTTAATTTCTGTTAATTGCCCATACTTTCCTGTTTTTTTTTCCTTTTTTTTTTTTTGCATGACTTATAATTTCTTTTTGAAACAGAAGGCTTTGAATATTGCCATATGATAACTCTCACATACATTCAGATTTAGACATTAAAGAGATTATTCTAGTAGAGATAACACTGATTTCAGGAAGCTTAAGCACCTTAACATCAAACAAATATTTTTCTTTCATAGTGCAGGATAAGCAGGATTAGTAGAAACTTAAGGACAAATTGAACAAGCAAATGGGGAGAACAGAGAGCAGGAAATGTATCTCATATGGTAAACCAGTTCTTCAGATGAGCTATTAAAGCGAGTCTGTGCTCTTATTTTAGTGCATGACCAGTGGTAAGACAAAATTTGCTTTCTGTAGATGAAAGAAAAGCCTGACTAATCTTAGGTCCAAAGAAGGCATAGATACCCTTTGGCCTTGTCTTGAAGTGGCATTGGGGAATAGTTGGTCATAACACTGGAAATCAGATTCTGTCTGCTCACCAGAGTTTGTGGTTGCTGGTTGTTACAGGTTTTTTTTAAGTGAATTTTGGGGTTTGTTTAGTGAGCAAACTATTTTTGTGAAGACTGTTTGTTGTGTGTGGGTTTCAGAAGTCTCTACATTAGTTTGTGGTCAGCTAGTGAGTTAAATTTTATGAAAAGCTGGGAGAAACAAGAATAGCAGTAAAAACTTCCAGTCTTTGTAGATTGGCTGTCTCAGTGCTTAGCTGGGCAATTTAAAACTTACCTTAAGTAGTACAGTTGGCCCTTTGTGTCCGTGAGTTTCACATTTGTAGGTTCAACCAACTGTGGATTGAAAATATTTGAAAAATTAAATATAGATGGTTGCATTTGCACTGAACATGTAGACTTTTTTCTTGTAATTTCTCTTAAACCATACAGCATAACAACACTTTATATAGCATGTACATTGTATTAGGTATTCTGAGTACTCTAAAGTATATGGGAGGATGTGTGTTAGGTTATGTGCAAGTACTGTAACATTTTATGTAAGGGACTTGAGGATTCTTGGATTTTGGTATTTGCAGGTGGTGTGGGATGGCGGTCTGCCTGGAACCAAGGAATGCCACAAAAGAGGATGGTGCCTTGTTGTGTGCATCCTGACGGTCAGCCAGAGGAGAAAACCTAGGGTTTTCTACGTGTGCATCCTGCTTTGGACATGCATGTAGCCTTGTAGGTCCCACAGTATTTGTCAATCCTTCATAAAACCTTAACTTTTTTGTGTATCTCTTTCCCAGCCTCTTATTTCCCCTTAAGGCTTTTTAGCCTACATACTACATTTTTTCTCTGTTTACTCCTTACTTCTAGTGGCTGGGGCTTCAACAAGTATCAGCAGCAGGCCACAACAGCCCTGAGAAGGTTCTGTGGCCTTCCCCTGGGGAAACACTAGACAAGTCAACCCCACCACCATAGCTCTTTAAGAGCAAGGTTTATATTCCCCACTCTGGCACCAGCTGTTCACACCAGGAATACTAGCTGCTTTCCTAATGGTTACCCTCAAGGTACAGATTAGGGATGGTAGGCAGGTAAATTAAAATGCCACAGGTCTCTTTCTGAAATGTAGTATCTTCTTTTTTTTAATCAAGTACAACCCTGGTTATTGTAAGTTCTGATTAGATTTCACAGTTTCAAAGTACTTTATTTGGACAATTTTTGCTTATATAAAGTAAGTTTTAACCTAATGTCCAAATTAAATCCCTTTGTCTCTTTTCTCTGTCTCTTCCCAGTTCTTTTTTCCTTGATCTTAATGTGCCGTACAAAGTAACTTTTAGATACTATAGTATCAGTGATGGCATTTAGACATATAAAGTATTATATAAATTTAATATGTTGTTCAAAGCAGTGCACGTGAACTATGTTAAAATTTTACCAGGTAGTATAATCAGAAGAAAAAAAGATGTTGACCTTAATATCCAGTCAGACCCTGAGATTATGTTTTTATGATTCAGCCCATTTTCTAGTTGAATTTATGTTGGTACTTAAAACTGTGAGTTTTATGAGTTAATGATTAGTTGATGGGACAGACTTATAAAATATCCAGTGTTATCTCTCTGTGCCACCAAGATAATTTTATTAATCTTCATTTTCTTGGATTTTTGTTTCAATGTAACAATTCCAAAGTGTCCTTCAGTGATCCTCACTCTGGTACACTTCTCCCCCTTTAATATGTCATGACAGTATTTGCTTGCTAAGATGATACATTTTGTGTTCTCACACAAGGCAGTATTATTTGGTGGAGAGCTGATTCTAGAAGTTGTGCTGTTAGTTTTGAAGAGAGTTTCTCTTTTAAGAATTGAAGTGTGAACCACATTAAAGGCAATAATGTATATGTGGTAGGTAGAATAATATGCCTTAACTCGTCAAATGATATTTATGTCCTAATCTCCGATACCTGTGAATATGTTGTCCAGCTTGGCAATACTTGATTTGCAGATATCATAAAGTAGGATTTCAAGATAGGAAGATTATCTTGGATTATGTAGTGGACGAGTGTAATCAATCACAGGAGTTTGTTTACTAGGAGGGCAGCAAGATCAGTCAGAAAAAGAGATATCCTAGGAATATATAAGTTTTATTTGTTTTTAAAATATTTTGAAATAAAAATAAGATTAAAAGGAAAATTTATAGCCCCCACTTCCCCCGCCAAAAAAAGTAAGGAGATGTTAGAGAGAGACAGAGGAAAAGAGAGAAAAGAGAAACAGTGAGAGAGAGGTCTGAAGATGTTTTGCTGTTGATCTTAAAGATGGAGGCAGGAAAATAAACCAAATAATGGAGGCAACCTCTGTAAACTGAAAAAGACAAAACAGATTCTCCTCTGTGAAATAGTAAATATATTTGGTCTTTGCCCCGTTTTCCTAACATACAGCTCCCAAAACCCTTGTTGATGGGATGCTAGGAGAATTTTTTTTCCAATATTTAGTCTTTGACCTCCAGTTCCTGACATAGAGCTCCCAAGACCTTTGTAATTTCCAGAGTAATAGGAGCATTTGACAAACAACTCCTAAATCCCTTGGAATTTCCTGGTGATAGGACAATCCTTTTCGAATGAGGTGACTATTGGTGTGTTCTTAGCCCCAGAATGGGAGCTGATTGCCAGAGAAACCAACCTTCTGATTAGAAGATTGGGACTTTCAGTCTTATCCCAAGCTTTCCAGGGAGGGCACCAGGGGCTGAAGGTTTAGTTGATCACCAGCCACCAGTAATGTAGTGAGTTATGCCTATGCAGTGAAGCCTTATAAAAACCTAGTGAATGAGGTTTAAGTAACTTCCAGATAGCTTGAAGTGTGAAGGGCCCAAGAGGTTCCTGGAACAGGGAAGCCTCATGCTCCTTCCCACATACCTCACCATTTGCATCTCCTGGCTATCTCTTCATTTGTATCCATTGTAATATTCAGTATAATAAACCTGTAAGTGTAAGTGTTTCTCTAACTTCTGTGAGCCACTCTAGTAAATTAATTGAACCAAAGGAGGAGGTTAAGGGCAGCATAGTTTACAAAATGTGCCCTGTTTCTGACATCTGAAGTGGGGGTAGTCTAGTGGGACTGACCTCTTAACTTGTAGAAACTTTCATTCTTTCTAGGTGACTAGTGACTAGAATTAAATTGAATCCTAGGCTACCCATTTATTGTCTTCTGCAGAATTGATGAGAATGGAGAGAAATCCTCACATATTGGTGACCAGAGATAAAATATTCTGAATTGAGAGTTTAAAAGAGCACACTTAGAAGAGATTTAGTTTAGTTTTTCCTATCAGTCTTGCAATAGTGTCAACATATGTTAAAATGATCTGGGTAAAAATACAAGGCTGGATGTTTCTTAGCTAATTATGATCAGTTTAATTGGAGCTGGGGAAGTATAACTTCATAAAATTGTGACCAAGTAGTTCCATTTAGGTAATCCATAAAAGTGGAGAACCACTGGACATCTAGAAATGTATGACTTGATGATACTAATTGAGTGACCCAGTTGTTGGCCTTTTCCAAAACAAGTAAGGCAAAAGCATATTTCAGTGTCTTTGGGCATTACAATCTTATTTTGGATTTCCTGATGCTTTTGCTGCCAAGGTTGGCGTTTAGATTCATAGAGATATCTCCATTTGTGAATAATCACTGTATTAGAGTTTTAGGACTAGTTGTAACCCCTTTCAGTTTTATAAATAAAATAGTCATAGGTATTAAATGTAAATACAGTGCAGTTGTGCATGCTTTAAATGGCAAACAATATATGTGATCTAAGATAGAGTATTACCTTATGAGAACCTGCTAATAGTGTAGAAATTATGATGCTAAACATGACTAAACATGCTAAACATGCTAAACATGCTAAACATGATGCTAAACATGACTGTAATGATTTACCCTTACTGAAACTCTTTTACTAACTCTAGGCTTCTTTTGGTTTCCTCATCTCTGAATTTAGCAATGACTATTTCTCTTTTAATTTACCTGTGAGTAGCTCTGAGTAGCTACTCACAGCAATCACTGCAGGTACTTTTGCTGTTACAGGTAGTACTTATACTAACTCCTAGGATGTTATTTTGCTGCAGTTTTATATTCTGCATCAGAACTCCACATTTACTCTGCTCTTGAAAGACCATACTCTTTGGAATGTTGTAGTTATTGATGATCATTTATTCTCATGTTTCCATGTCTTTGATTCATATCCCTGGACAAACTGTAATTGGCTCATCACTGAGATTGTCTGTTTATCATACCTGCCTATAAGCTATTTCTCTAGATTAAATGAAAAAGTAGATTAAATGCTGTTGCAACTGACTTCATGACAGTGAGCCAAACAATGAAGGCCAAGGGAAAATGCTCTATATGAATTCTCTGTCACTACTGATTTGCATTAATTGATACACCAACCGCTTAACAATTTGAGACCTATATTTTGGGTATAGTTCGCTAAGAAGAAAGTGAAACTTTTCACATTTCCCTAGATTTGCTTGACAATAGGTGCCAACATTGGGACTTTCCTAGATGATGTCTTTCCTTTGATTCTTCATATATCCCTGCTGTACTTAGGCAGTACTTCTCAAACTTTTTGGCTTAGGATACTTTTAGTTAAAAATTATTGGCCGGATGCGGTGGCTCACGCTTCTAATCCAGCACTTTGGGAGGCCAAGGCCGGCAGATCACCATCCTGGCTAACATGATGAAACCCCATCTCTACTAAAAAATAGAAAAAATTAGCCAGGCGTGGTGGTGGGCACCTGTAGTCCCAGCTACTCGGGAGGCTGAGGCAGGAGAATGGCGTGAACCTGGGAGGCAGAGCTTGCAGTGAGCCAAGATCACCCCACTGCACTCCAGCCTGGGCAACAGAGTAAGACTCCATCTCAGAGAAAAAAAAAAAAAAAAATTTATTGAAGACCTTAATGTGGAATCAGTGAACTCTTTTCTGTGTTATATTAAACTTCAGTCACCTTTTTTTATGTTTTAAGTGAATTTTATGCCTTTCAGTAATTTTGTAACACTTGTCATTTGGAAATATTGGTTCACTGAGTTGTATAGATATTTCAGATGGTTTACAATATTAGAAAATGAGATTTGTTAATATTAGTTACTACCCTTATCAGAAAGTCTTTAAAGAGTGGGAAGCTGAAGGGAGGAGCCAAGATGGCTGAATAGGAACAGCTCCCGTCTACAGCTCCCAGCGCAAGCGACGCAGAAGACGGGTGATTTCTGCATTTCCATCTGAGGTACTGTGTTCATCTCACTAGGGAGTGCCAGACAGTGGGCTCAGGTCAGTGGGTGAGTGCACCGTGCGCCAGCCGAAGCAGGGGCGAGGCATTGCCTCACTTGGGAAGTGCAAGGGGTCAGGGAGTTCCGTTTCCAGGGGTGACAGACAGCACCTGGAAAATCGGGCCACTCCCACCTGAATACTGTGCTTTTCCGACTGGCTTAGGAAACGGTGCCCCAGGAGAGTATGGCCCGCACCTGGCTCAGAGGGTCCTACGCCCACGGAGTCTCCCTGATTGCTAGCACAGCAGTCTGAGATCAAACAGCGAGTCGGCAGCGAGGCTGGGGGAGGGGCGCCCACCATTGCCCAGGCTCCTTAGGTAAACAAAGCAGCTGGGAAGCTTCAACTGGGTGGAGCCCGCCACAGCTCAAGGAGGCCTGCCTGCCTCTGTAGGCTCCACCTCTGGGGGCAGGGTACAGACAAAAAAAAGCAGTAACCTCTGCAGACTTAAATGTCCCTGTCTGACAGCTTTGAGGAGAGCAGTGGTTCTCCCAGCACGCAACTGGAGATTTGAGAACGGGCTGATTGCCTCCTCAAATGGGTTCCTGACCCCTGACCCCCAAGCAGCCTAACTCGGAGGCACCCCCCTGCAGGGGCAGACTGACACCTCACAAGGCCAGCCAGGTACTCCAACAGACCTGCAGCTCAGGGTCCTGTCTGTTAGAAGGAAAACTAACAGAAAGGACATCCACACCAAAAACCCATCTGTACATCACCATCATCAAAGACCAAAAGTAGATAAAACCACAAAGATGGGGAAAAAACAGAGCAGAAAAACTGGAAACTCTAAAAAGCAGAGTACCTCTCCTCCTCCAAAGGAACGCAGTTCCTCACCAGCAATGGAACAAAGCTGGACGGAGAATGACTTTGACAAGCTGAGAGAAGAAGGCTTCAGACGATCAAATTACTCCGAGCTACAGGAGGACATTCAAACCAAAGGCAAAGAAGTTGAAAACTTTGAAAAAAATTTAGAAGACTGTATAACTAGAATAACCAATACAGAGAAATGCTTAAAGGAGCTGATGGAGCTGAAAACCAAGGCTCGAGAACTACGTGAAGAATGCAGAAGCCTCAGGAGCTGATGCGATCAAATGGAAGAAAGGGTATCAACCCTGGAAGATGAAATGAATGAAATGAAGCGAGAAGGGAAGTTTAGAGAAAAAAGAATAAAAAGAAACGAGCAAAGCCTCCAAGAAATGTAGGACTAGGTGAAAAGACCAAATCTACATCTGATTGGTGTACCTGAAAGTGACAGGGAGAATGGAAACAAGTTGGAAAACACTCTGCAGGATATTATCCAGGAGAACTTCCCCAATCTAGCAAGGCAGGCCAACATTCAGATTCAGGAAATACAGAGAACGCCACAAAGATACTCCTCGAGAAGAGCAACTCCAAGACACATAATTGTCAGATTCACCAAAGTTGAAGGAAAAAATGTTAAGGGCAGCCAGAGAGAAAGGTCGGGTTGCCATCAAAGGGAAGCCCATCAGACTAACAGCGGATCTTTCGGCAGAAACCCTACAAGCCAGAAGAGAGTGGGGGCCAATATTCAACATTCTTAAAGAAAAGAATTTTCAACCAGAATTTCATATCCTGCCAAACTAAGCTTCATAAGTGAAGGAGAAATAAAATACTTTACAGACAAGCAAATGCTGAGAGATTTTGTCACCACCAGGCCTGCCCTAAAAGAGCTCCTGAAGGAAGTGCTAAACATGGAAAGGCACAACCGGTACCAGCCACTGCAAAATCATACCGAAATGTAAAGACCAACAAGAATAGGAAGAGACTGCATCAACTAACAAGCAAAATAACCAGCTAACATCATAATGACAGGATCAGATTCACACATAACAATATTAACTTTAAATGTAAATGGACTAAATGCTCCAATTAAAAGACACAGTCTGGCAAATTGGATAAAGACTCAAGACCCATCAGTGTGCTGTATTCAGGAAACCCATCTCACGTGCAGAGAAACACATAGGCTCAAAATAAAAGGATGGAGGAAGATCTACCAAGCAAATGGAAAACAAAAAAAGGCAGGGGTTGCAATCCCAGTCTCTGATAAAACAGACTTTAAACCAACAAAGATCAAAAGAGACAAAGAAGGCCATTAAATAATGGTAAAGGGATTAATTCAACAAGAAGAGCTAACTATCCTAAATATATATGCACCCAATACAGGAGCACTCAGATTCATAAAGCAAGTCCTGAGTGACCTACAAAGAGACTTAGACTCCCACACATTAATAATGGGAGACTTTAACACCCCACTGTCAACATTAGACAGATCAACGAAACAGAAAATCAACAAAGATACCCAGGAATTGAACTCAGCTCTGCACCAAGCAGACCTAATAGACATCTACAGAACTCTCCACCCCAAATCAACAGAATATACATTTTTTTCAGCACCACACCACACCTATTCCAAAATTGACCATATACTTGGAAGTAAAGCTCTCCTCAATAAATGTAAAAGCACAGAAATTATAACAAACTATCTCTCAGATCACAGTGCAATCAAGCTAGAACTCAGGATGAAGAATCTCACTCAAAACCGCTCAACTACGTGGAAACTGAACAACCTGCTCCTGAATGACTACTGGGTACATAACGAAATGAAGGCAGAAATAAAGATGTTCTTTGAAACCAACGAGAACCAAGACACAACATACCAGAATCTCTGGGATGCATTCAAAGCAGTGTGTAGAGGGAAATTTATAGCACTAAATGCCCACAAGAGAAAGCAGGAAAGATCCAAAATTGACAACTTAACATCACAATTAAAAGAACTAGAAAAGCAAGAGCAAACACATTCAAAAGCTAGCAGAAGGCAAGAAATAACTAAAATCAGAGCAGAAATGTAGGAAATAGAGACACAAAAAACTCTTCAAAAAATTAATGAATCCAGGAGCTGGTTTTTTGAAAGGATCAACAAAATTGATAGACCACTAGCAAGATTAATAAAGAAAAAGAGAAGAATCAAATAGATGCAATAAAAAATGATAAAGGGGATATCACCACCGATCCCACAGAAGTACAAACTACCATCAGAGAATATTACAAACACCTCTACACAAATAAACTAGAAAATCTAGAAGAAATTGATAAATTCCTCAACACGTACACCCTCCCAAGACTAAACCAGGAAGAAGTTGAATCTCTGAATAGACCAATAACAGGAGCTGAAATTGTGGCAATAATCAATAGCTTACCAACCAAAAAAAGTCCAGGACCAGATGGGTTCACAGCCGAATTCTACCAGAGGTACAAGGAGGAGCTGGTACCATTCCTTCTGAAACTATTCCAATCAAGAGAAAAAGAGGGAATCCTCCCTAACTCATTTTATGAGGCCAGCATCATCCTGATACCAAAGCCTGGCAGAGACACAACAAAACAAGAGAATTTTAGACCAATATCCTTGATGAGCATCGATGCAAAAATCCTCAATAAAATACTGGCAAACAGAATCCAGCAGCATATCAAAAAGCTTATCCACCATGATCAAGTGGGCTTCATCCCTGGGATGCAAGGCTGGTTCAATATACGCAAATCAATAAATGTAATCCAGCATATAAACAGAACCAAAGTCAAAAACCACATGATTATCTCAATAGATGCAGAAAAGGCCTTTGACAAAATTCAACAACCCTTCATGCTAAAAACTCTCAATAAATTAGGAATTGATGGGTCATATCTGAAAATAATAAGAGCTATTTATGATAAACCCACAGCCAATATCATACTGAATGGGCAGAAACCGAAAGCATTCCCTTTGAAAACTGGCACAAGACAGGGATGCCCTCTCTCACCACTTCTATTCAACATAGTGTTGGAAGTTCTGGCCAGGGCAATTAGGCAAGAGAAGGAAATCAAGGGTATTCAATTAGGAAAAGAGGAAGTCAAATTGTCCCTGTTTGCAGATGACATGACAGTATATCTAGAAAACCCCATTGTCTCAGCCCAAAATCTCCTTAAGCTGATAAGCAACTTCAGCAAAGTCTCAGGATACAAAATCAATGTACAAAAATCACAAGCAGTCTTATACATCAATAACAGACAGAGAGCCAAATCATGAGTGAACTCCCATTCACAATTGCTTCAAAGAGAATAAAATACGTAGGAATCCAACTTACAAGGGATGTGAAGGACCTCTTCAAGGAGAACTACAAACCACTGCTCAAGGAAATAAAAGAGGATACAAACAAAAGGAAGAACATTCCATGCTCATGGGTAGGAAGAATCAATATCATGAAAATGGCCATCCTTCCCAAGGTAATTTACAGATTCAATGCCATCCCCATCAAGTTACCAATGACTTTCTTCACAGAATTGAAAAAAACTACTTTAAAGTTCATATGGAACCAAAAAAGAGCCCACATCGCCAAGTCAATCCTAAGCCAAAAGAACAAAGCTGGAGGCATCACACTACCTGACTTCAAACTATACTACAAGGCTACAGTAACCAAAACAGCATGGTACTGGTACCAAAACAGAGATATAGGTCAATGGAACAGAACAGAGCCGTCAGAAATAATGCCACATATCTACAACTATCTGATCTTTGACAAACCTGACAAAAACAAGAAATGGGGAACGGATTCCCTATTTAATAAATGGTGCTGGGAAAACTGGCTAGCCATATGTAGAAAGCTGAAACTTGATCCCTTCCTTACACCTTATACAAAAATGAATTCAAGATGGATTAAAGACTTAAATATTAGACCTAAAACCATAAAAACCCTAGAAGAAAACCTAGGCAATACCATTCAGGACATAGGCATGGGCAAGGACTTCATGTCTAAAACACCAAAAGCAATGGCAACAAAAGCCAAAATTGACAAATGGGATCTAATTAAACTAAAGAGCTTCTGCACAGCAAAGGAAACTACCATCAGAGTGAACAGGCAACCTACAAAATGGGAGAAAATTTTCGCAACCTACTCATCTGACAAAGGGCTAATATCCAGAATCTACAATGAACTCCAACAAATTTACAAGAAAAAAACAAACAACCCCATCAAAAAGTGGGTGAAGGACATGAGCAGACACTTCTCAAAAGAAGAGATTTATGCAGCCAAAAAACACATGAAAAATGCTCACCATCACTGGCCATCAAACAAATGCAAATCAAAACCACAATGAGATACCATCTCACACCAGTCAGAATGGCATTCATTAAAAAGTCAGGAAACAACAGGTGCTGGAGAGGATGTGGAGAAATAGGAACACTTTTACACAGTTGGTGGGACTGTAAACTAGTTCAACCCTTGTGGAAGTCAGTGTGGCAATTCCTCAGGGATCTATAAGTAGAAATTCCATTTGACCCAGCCATCCCACTACTGGGTATATACCCAAATGACTATAAATCATGCTGCTATAAAGACACATGCACACATATGTTTATTGCGGCATTATTCACAATAGCAAAGACTTGGAACCAACCCAAATGTCCAACAATGATAGACTGGATTAAGAAAATGTGGCACGTATACACCATGGAATACTATGCAGCCATAAAAAATGATGAGTTCATTTCCTTTGTAGGGACATGGATGAAATTGGAAATCATCATTCTCAGTAAACTATCATAAGAACAAAAAACCAAACACCGCATATTCTCACTCATAGGTGGGAATTGAACAATGAGAACACATGGTCACAGGAAAGGGAACATCACACTTCGGGGACTGTTGTGGGGTGGGGGGAGGGGGGAGGGATAGCATTGGGAGATACACCTAATGCTAGATGACGAGTTGGTGGGTGCAGCGCACCAGCATGGCACATGTATACATATGTAACTTACCTGCACATTGCGCACATGTACCATAGAGCCTAAAGTATAATAATAATAATAATAATAAGAAGAAGAAGAAGAAGAAGAAGAAGAAGAAGAAGAAGAAGAAGAAAAAAAAGAGTGGGAAGCTGACAGGCTAATGCAGATTGAAACTTTCTAAAATTCTAATTTTCACTAGAAAGCTTGATTTTTATCATTACAATGAATAACTGTATTATTTATCCTCCCATACTTACTTGGTTCATTTTCTGTAAAATGTCTGGCCCTAATCAAGATAACCATAGTAATAAGAACTACTATACTATCATATATTATATACTATTATTATTATAAAAACATGTATGTTTATTGAGACACTATTCACAATAGCAAAGACTTAGCACCAACCCAAATGATGATCAGTGACAGACTCGATAAAGAAAATGTGACACATAAGCACCATGGAATACTGTGCAGCCATAAAAAAGGATGAATTCATGTCTTTTGCAGGTACATGGATGAAGCTAGAAAGCTTCATTCTCAGCAAACTAATGCAAGAACAGAAAATCAAACACCACATGTTCTTACTCGTAGGTGAAAGTTGAAGAATGAGAACACATGGACACAAGTAGGGGAACATGACACACCAGGGCTTGTCAGGGGTGGGGGCTTAGAGAAGGGATAGTTTTAGGAGAAATACCTAATGTAGATGATGGGTTGATGGGTGCAGCAAACTACCATGGCGTGTGTATACCTATGTATACACATGTATAAACCTGCACATTCTGCACATGTACCCCAGAACTTAAACTATCATAATAAAAAAAGAACTATGAAGGATCAAAAACTGTATTTGCAAATTAATACGGTTGCCATAGTTTATGGATGTTGACAGAGTTATTGAAACAATAGTTTCTCTCTTTTTTTTTTTCTTGTCGCCGACAAATCCAGGTGCAGAATGGGGATGGGGGATCCAGCTACCTGGTTTCCCCTGTGACTTACCTAGTTCTAGATCACACGGATTCTGACCACAAAGTCTCCCTATGATGGCCCACACAAGCAAGAGAGGAGAACATAATCGAGCTCTGAAAGATTTACAGATACTCTCATTCCTTTACAGATACTCTCATTCATCGTTTGTCCACATTTCTGGACAAACGATGTCCTGGGAGTAGGGGATGACTGAATGGAAGTCAAAGTTAATAGTTACTGGAAATACACACTGTGGCAGTAGAAAACCCTAGGCACAAGGGAAGTAAAATATTAACCACTCCAGGCTGGAGGGCAGTGGTGCAATCTTGGCTCACAGCAAGCTCTGCCTCCTGGGTTCACACCATTCTCCTGCCTCAGGCTCCCGAGTAGCAGGGAGTAGAGACACCTGCCACCAGGCCTGGCTAATTTTTTTTTTTAATTTTTAGTAGAGACGGGGTTTTACTGTGTTAGCCAGGATGGTCTTGATCTCCTGACCTCGTGATCCACCCACCTGGGCCTCCTAAAGTGCAGGGATTACAGGAGTGAGCCACCACACCCAGCTGAAACAATAGTTTTTACAATGGCATCTACCACTTTGTGCACATTTGCACCTCTGTCCTGAACCTGATTCCTATAGGATGATGTGTTGAGAACCAGACAATACAAAATAGAAGAGAAATCATGAGCTTACAGAACCTGAAACTTCTTACACTGGGCAGTGTGGTAGACAGAACAGTGGCTGCCCAAAGATGAGCATGTTTTCAGTCCTGAAATCCGTGAATTATCATATTGGGAAAAGGTGCTATTGTAGATGTCGTTTAAAGTTAGGATTTTGAGAGAGGAAAATTATGTAGGGTTATCTGGCTGTGCCCAGTGAAATCACAAGAATCTTTATAAATGAAAAAAGAAAGCAGAAGAATCAGAACCAGAGACATGGCATTATGCATAGAACTGGACTTGTTATTACTAGTTTTAAAGATAGAGGAAGCAGAGATCTAAGAAATACAGGCAGCCTCTAACTAATGTTAACAAATCTCATTTTCCAATATTGTAAGCCTGTGGAAGTGGCTAGGGCACAGATGCTCCCATAGAGTCTCCAGAAGGAATGTAACGTAATGAGATAAGCCTCTAAACTTATTGTAATCTTACATAGGTAGTAAGCAAACCTGCTCTTTGCTTGTGGATGTAATAGTATTTTCATTTTTTTCTAAGGCTGATTTGTATATGGGTATCCTTGAAAAAATACGGTGGAACAAAGGTGTTCTGTATCTCTGCTCATAAGATAGCAGAAACAGCATACTGGCTTCTGTTCAATTTTCCTTTGATTATACAACTTCATTGGCTATGGTGTTTAATATGACCATCATAGGCTGAGACAAGATACGTTCAGTTTATCTCATAAGTTACTAGTTAAATCTCAGACATATACTTTTGTAACTGAGTGACTCCCATTGTAAGGATAACTACTTCAGTATGCGTATAAATGAGTCAGTTGTCCTTCTTGGGGCTTCAACAAATAAGCAAAGATAACCTCATTGTGGAGAGCACTTCACAGTTGTTTTTAGGGTTACATAATGTACTCTGTATCCTTAAACACCTGAAGATCTGTTATAACTACATCTGAGATAGTAGTCACAGTGTTTTCTCATGTTAACTTAATGCCTGGCTTCCACCCAGGAGGCACATGTGGTGTGTCTGCATATAAAGTGTTTATGATTATTGGGGTCCCCCAAGCTGGACCTGTATCCGTGTTCAAGTGACCACAGGGTTACTGTGCTTCAGCATGGCTCCTTGGCTGGCTGGTAAGTGAATAATTAAACTGAGTCTTTTTTGCAATAGCTAACTGAGACCAATCAGTCAATTTTCCCTTTCTGTGTGTAACACAAGCTGGATGTTCCTGGAATGACTAAATAGTGACTAGAAGAGTGGGGGAAGACATCCAGTGATAATTAATTGGGAAGGTTCAGGCGCCAGGACATCCATTGCTATTTCCGTGTGAATGGCAATCAAATCATCTGAGTTGACTAGCTAGGAAAGCAAATTTAACAGGCTTATCGTCTTTGGGAGAGACACACAAGGGTGTACGCATGTGTGCACGCGCATGTTAGTGTAAGTCTTCAGTAGCAGATTTAAAAGTACCAATAATGTCCTGTTCTTATACTTTAGAGTCTTAATATTTTACTTCCCTTGTGCCTAGGGTTTTCTACTGCCACTCTCTGTATTTCTAGTACCTATAACTTTGACTTCCGTTCAGTCATCCCCTACTCCCAGTACATAGTTTGTCCAGAAATGTGAGATGCTAAAGGGATAAGAGTATCTGTAAACCTTTCAGAGCTCCATTATGTTCTCCTCTCTTGCTTGTATGGGCCATCATAGGGAGACTTTGTGGTCAGTATCCTTGTGATCTAGAACTAGGTCAGTCACAGGGGAAACCAGGTGGCTGGATCCCCTATCCCCATTCTGTACCTGGATTTGTCTGGGAAGACAAGAAGCATTAAGCCTAAAGAGCAGTCAGAGCAGAAAGCTGAATTTTCAGAAGTTTTATATTAATATAACCATTCGTCTTTTTTGTCCTGATAGTTACTCAGGAGGAAACTGAGAGGGCATGGTCCCTTTCTATGTATAGCTATACTCAGTGTCCCAATTTTCCTTTGGGACACTGGGACACAAGCAGAGACTCCGAAAGTCTGCACGGATTAGTTGTTCATTCACCACAGCTCCTCAGTTTTCCAGGAGAGCTATATATGGCCTTTGGTTTCATTCAGGGACAGGGAAACTTGAACCCATGCCTAGTCATTCTTCTCATTAAAGTAGCGGAAGTCATGTTAGAGACAGTATTGCTGCATTCAGTACTCCTGCCTTTAATGCTTCCTGAAAGCAGCCCCAGCTCTCCATATGGCAAAACAAAGGCAAACTTATGCAAAGGCTTCTCAGGGAACCCTCAGAAAGGTTTAAACTTAGGTTCACAGTTTTTAGAGAATAAGGTCCTCATTGCTCCCTCTGGCACTAGCAGTTTGCACCAGGAGATCTGCTGGCTATTCTTACCCTAGGGTATAGGGATGGTATGTAGGCAATGAAAAATCTTACAGTACTTTTATGGAAAACCAACTTTTTTATTCAGTAAGCTTTCCCCTGTTTTGTAAAGTTTTTAAAAGATTGTAGAAATCTGAAAAAGTTTGTTATGACAGATTTGCCAGCTCCAGCTGTTTTGTGGAGAGTGAGCCTTCGATTTTCGTATGCCACAATTATATGGTGATACCTTGTAATGATTTAATTTTAGCATCTGCTTTTTTTTTTCTTTAAATTTTTTTTTGCCTTTTATGGGGTTTGTTTGCCAACCACCACTCTTTTTTTTTATTATTATAGTTTAAGTTCTAGGGTACATGTGCACAACGTGCAGGTTTGTTACATATGTAGAAATGTCCCCTGTTGGTATGCTTCACCTGTTAACTCATCATTTGCATTAGGTATATCTCCTAATGCTATCCCTCCCCCCTCTCCCCACCCTACAACAGGCCCTGGTGTGTGATGTTCCCCACCCTGTGTCCAAGTTTTCTCATTGTTCAATTCCCACCTATGAATGAGAGCATGCGATATTTGAATTTCTGTCCTTGTGATAGTTTGCTCAGAATGATGGTTTCTTTTTTTTTAATCATTATTATTATTATTATTATTATTATTATTATTATTATACTTTAGGCTCTATGGTACATGTGCGCAACGTGCAGGTAAGTTACATATGTATACATGTGCCATACTGGTGCGCTGCACCCACCAACTCGTCATCTAGCATTAGGTATATCTCCCAATGCTATCCCTCCCTCCTCCCCCCACCCCACAACAGTCCCCGAAGCGTGATGTTCCCCTTCCTGTGTCCATGTGTTCTCATTGTTCAATTCTCACCTATGAGTGAGAATATGCGGTGTTTGGTTTTTCGTTCTTGCGATAGTTTACTGAGAATGATGATTTCCAATTTCATCCATGTCCCTACAAAGGACGTGAACTCATCATTTTTTATGGCTGCATAGTATTCCATGGTGTATATGTGCCACATTTTCTTAATCCAGTCTATCATTGTTGGACATTTGGGTTGGTTCCAAGTCTTTGCTATTGTGAATAATGCTGCAATAAACATATGTGTGCATGTGTCTTTATAGCAGCATGATTTATAGTCATTTGGGTATATACCCAGTAATGGGATGGCTGGGTCAAATGGAAGTTCTAGTTCTAGATCCCTGAGGAATCGCCACACTGACTTCCACAAGGGTTGAACTAGTTTACACTCCCACCAACAGTGTAAAAGTGTTCCTATTTCTCCACATCCTCTCCAGCACCTGTTGTTTCCTGACTTTTTAATGGTTGCCATTCTAACTGGTGTGAGATGGTATCTCATTGTGGTTTTGATTTGCATTTCTCTGATGGCCAGTGATGGTGAGCATTTTTTCATGTGTTTTTTGGCTGCATAAATGTCTTCTTTTGAGAAGTGTCTGTTCATGTCCTTTGCCCACTTTTTGATGGGGTTGTTTGTTTTTTTCTTGTAAATTTGTTGGAGTTCATTGTAGATTCTGGATATTAACCCTTTGTCAGATGAGTAGGTTGCGAAAATTTTCTCCCATTTTGTAGGTTGCCTGTTCACTCTGATGGTAGTTTCCTTTGCTGTGCAGAAGCTCTTTAGTTTAATTAGATCCCATTTGTCAATTTTGTCTTTTGTTGCCATTGCTTTTGGTGTTTTAGACATGAAGTCCTTGCCCATGCCTATGTCCTGAATGGTATTGCCTAGGTTTTCTTCTAGGGTTTTTATGGTTTTAAGTATAACATTTAAGTCTTTAATTCATCTTGAATTCATTTTTGTATAAGTTGTCAGGAAGGGATCCAGTTTCAGCTTTCTACATATGGCTAGCCAGTTTTCCCAGCACCATTTATTAAATAGGGAATCCTTTCCCCATTGCTTGTTTTTCTCAGGTTTGTCAAAGATCAGATAGTTGTAGATATGTGGCATTATTTCTGACGGCTCTGTTCTGTTCCATTGATCTATATCTCTGTTTTGGTACCAGTACCATGCTGTTTTGGTTACTGTAGCCTTGTAGTATAGTTTGAAGTCAGGTAGCGTGATGCCTCCAGCTTTGTTCTTTTGGCTTAGGATTGACTTGGCGATGTGGGCTCTTTTTTGGTTCCATATGAACTTTAAAGTAGCTTTTTCCAATTCTGTGAAGAAAGTCATTGGTAACTTGATGGGGATGGCATTGAATCTGTAAATTACCTTGGGAAGGATGGCCATTTTCATGATATTGATTCTTCCTACCCATGAGCATGGAATGTTCTTCCTTTTGTTTGTATCCTCTTTTATTTCCTTGAGCAGTGGTTTGTAGTTCTCCTTGAAGAGGTCCTTCACATCCCTTGTAAGTTGGATTCCTACGTATTTTATTCTCTTTGAAGCAATTGTGAATGGGAGTTCACTCATGATTTGGCTCTCTGTTTGTCTGTTATTGATGTATAAGAATGCTTGTGATTTTTGTACATTGATTTTGTATCCTGAGACTTTGCTGAAGTTGCTTATCAGCTTAAGGAGATTTTGGGCTGAGACAATGGGGTTTTCTAGATATACTATCATGTCATCTGCAAACAAGGACAATTTGACTTCCTCATTTCCTAATTGAATACCCTTGATTTCCTTCTCCTGCCTAATTGCCCTGGCCAGAACTTCCAACACTATGTTGAATAGAAGTGGTGAGAGAGGGCATCCCTGTCTTGTGCCAGTTTTCAAAGGGAATGCTTCCAGTTTTTGCCCATTCAGTATGATATTGGCTGTGGGTTTGTCATAAATAGCTCTTATTATTTTGAGATACGACCCATCAATTCCTAATTTATTGAGAGTTTTTAGCATGAAGGGTTATTGAATTTTGTCAAAGGCCTTTTCTACATCTATTGAGATAATCATGTGGTTTTTGACTTTGGTTCTGTTTATATGCTGGATTACATTTATTGATTTGCGTATGTTGAACCAGCCTTGCATCCCAGGGATGAAGCCCACTTGATCATGGTGGATAAGCTTTTTGATATGCTGCTGGATTCTGTTTGCCAGTATTTTATTGAGGATTTTTGCATCAATGTTCATCAAGGATATTGGTCTAAAATTCTCTTTTTTGGTTGTGTCTCTGCCAGGCTTTGGTATCAGGATGATGCTGGCCTCATAAAATGAGTTAGGGAGGATTCCCTCTTTTTCTCTTGATTGGAATAGTTTCAGAAGGAATGGTACCAGCTCCTCCTTGTACCGCTGGTAGAATTCGGCTGTGAACCCATCTGGTCCTGGACTTTTTTTGGTTGGTAAGCTATTGATTATTGCCACAATTTCAGCTCCTGTTATTGGTCTATTCAGAGATTCAACTTCTTCCTGGTTTAGTCTTGGGAGGGTGTATGTGTTGAGGAATTTATCCATTTCTTCTAGATTTTCTAGTTTATTTGCATAGAGGTGTTTGTAATATTCTCTGATGGTAGTTTGTATTTCTGTGGGATCGGTGGTGATATCCCCTTTATCATTTTTTATTGCATCTATTTGATTCTTCTCTCTTTTTTTCTTTATTAATCTTGCTAGTGGTCTATCAATTTTGTTGATCCTTTCAAAAAACCAGCTCCTGGATTCATTTATTTTTTGAAGGGTTTTTTGTGTCTCTATTTCCTTCAGTTCTGCTCTGATTTTAGTTATTTCTTGCCTTCTGCTAGCTTTTGAATGTGTTTGCTCTTGCTTTTCTAGTTCTTTTAATTGTGATGTTAAGGTGTCAGTTTTGGATCTTTCCTGCTTTCTCTTGTGGGCATTTAGTGCTATAAATTTCCCTCTACACACTGCTTTGAATGCATCCCAGAGATTCTGGTATGTTGTGTCTTGGTTCTCGTTGGTTTCAAAGAACATCTTTATTTCTGCCTTCATTTCGTTGTGTACCCAGTAGTCATTCAGGAGCAGGTTGTTCAGTTTCCACGTAGTTGAGCGGTTTTGAGTGAGATTCTTCATGCTGAGTTCTAGCTTGATTGCACTGTTATCTGAGAGATAGTTTGTTATAATTTCTGTGCTTTTACATTTATTGAGGAGAGCTTTACTTCCAAGTATATGGTCAATTTTGGAATAGGTGTGGTGTGGTGCTGAAAAAAATGTGTATTCTGTTGATTTAGGGTGGAGAGTTCTGTAGATATCTATTAGGTCTGCTTGGTGCAGAGCTGAGTTCAATTCCTGGGTATCCTTGTTGATTTTCTGTTTCGTTGATCTGTCTAATGTTGACAGTGGGGTGTTAAAGTCTCCCATTATTAATGTGTGGGAGTCTAAGTCTCTTTGTAGGTCACTCAGGACTTGCTTTATGAATCTGGGTGCTCCTGTATTGGGTGCATATATATTTAGGATAGTTAGCTCTTCTTGTTGAATTAATCCCTTTACCATTATGTAATGGCCTTCTTTGTCTCTTTTGATCTTTGTTGGTTTAAAGTCTGTTTTATCAGAGACTGGGATTGCAACCCCTGCCTTTTTTTGTTTTCCATTTGCTTGGTAGATCTTCCTCCATCCTTTTATTTTGAGCCTATGTGTGTCTCTGCACGTGAGATGGGTTTTCTGAATACAGCACACTGATGGGTCTTGAGTCTTTATCCAATTTGCCAGACTGTGTCTTTTAATTGGAGCATTTAGTCCATTTACATTTAAAGTTAATATTGTTATGTGTGAATCTGATCCTGTCATTATGATGTTAGCTGGTTATTTTGCTCATTAGTTGATGCAGTCTCTTCCTAGTCTCGATGGTCTTTACATTTCCGTATGATTTTGCAGTGGCTGGTACCTGTTGTGCCTTTCCATGTTTAGCGCTTCCTTCAGGAGCTCTTTTAGGGCAGGCCTGGTGGTGACAAAATCTGTCAGCATTTGTTTGTCTGTAAAGTATTTTATTTCTCCTTCACTTATGAAGCTTAGTTTGGCAGGATATGAAATTCTGGGTTGAAAATTCTTTTCTTTAAGAATGTTGAATATTGGCCCCCACTCTCTTCTGGCTTGTAGGGTTTCTGCTGAAAGATCCGCTGTTAGTCTGATGGGCTTCCCTTTGATGGTAACCCGACCTTTCTCTTTGGCTGCCCTTAACATTTTTTCCTTCATTTCAACTTTGGTGAATCTGACAATTATGTGTCTTGGAGTTGCTCTTCTCGAGGAGTATCTTTGTGGTGTTCTCTGTATTTCCCAAATCTGAATGTTGGCCTGCCTTGCTAGGTTGGGGAAGTTCTCCTGGATAATATCCTGCAGAGTGTTTTACAACTTGTTTCCATTCTCCCCGTCACTTTCAGGTACACCAATCAGACGTAGATTTGGTCTTTTCACATAGTCCCATATTTCTTGGAGGCTTTGCTCATTTCTTTTTATTCTTTTTTCTTTAAACTTCCCTTCTCACTTCATTTCATTCATTTCATCTTCCAGCGTTGATACCCTTTCTTCCATTTGATCGCATCGGCTCCTGAGGCTTCTGCATTCTTCACGTAGTTCTCGAGCCTTGGTTTTCAGCTCCATCAGCTCCTTTAAGCACTTCTCTGTATTGGTTATTCTAGTTATACATTCTTCTAAATTTTTTTCAAAGTTTTCAACTTCTTTGCCTTTGGTTTGAATATCCTCCCGTAGCTCGGAGTAATTTGATCTTCTGAAGCCTTCTTCTCTCAGCTCATCAAAGTCATTCTCCATCCAGCTTTATTCCGTTTCTGGTGAGGAACTGTGTTCCTTTGGAGGAGGAGAGGTACTCTGCATTTTAGAGTTTCCAGTTTTTCTGCTCTGTTTTTTCCCCATCTTTGTGGTTTTATCTACTTTTGGTCTTTGATGATGGTGATGTACAGATGGGTTTTTGGTGTGGATGTCCTTTCTGTTAGTTTTCCTTCTAACAGACAGAACCCTGAGCTGCAGGTCTGTTGGCGTACCTGGCCAGCCGTGTGAGGTGTCAGTCTGCCCCTGCTGGGTGGTGCCTCCCAGTTAGGCTGCTCGGGGGTCAGGGGTCAGGGACCCACTTGAGGAGGCAATCAGCCCGTTCTCAGATCTCCAGTTGCGTGCTGGGAGAACCACTGCTCTCCTCAAAGCTGTCAGCCAGGGACATTTTCCAGAATGATGGTTTCTAGCTTCATCCATGTCCCTACAAATGGCATGAACTCATCCTTTTTAATGGCTTCATAGTATTTCATGGTATATATGAGCCACATTTTCTTAATCCAGTCTATCATTGATGGGCATTTGGGTTGGTTCCAAGTCTTTGCTATTGTGAATAGTGCCGCAATCAACATACTTGTGCATGTGTCTTTATAGCATCATGAATTATAATCCTCTGGGTATATGCCCAGTAATGGGATGGCTGGATCAAATGGTATTTCTAGTTCTAGATCCTTGAAGAATCACCACACTGTCTTCCACAATGCTTGAGCTAGTTTACAGTCCCACCAACAGTGTAAAAACATTCCTATTTCTCCACAACCTCTCCAGCACCTGTAGTTTCCTGAAGTTTTAATGATCGCCATTCTAACTGGCATGAGATAGTATCTCATCGTGGTTTTGATTTGCATTTCTCTGACGCCCAGTGATGATGAGCATTTTTTCATGTGTCTGTTGGCTGCATAAATATCTTCTTTTGAGAAATGTCTTTTCATATCATTTGCCCACTTTTTGATGGGGTTGTTTGATTTTTTTCTTGTAAATTTGTTTAAGTTCTTTGTAGATTCTGGATATTAGCCTTTGTTAGATGGGTAGATTGTGAAAATTTTCTCCCATTCTGTAGGTTGCCTGTTCCCTCTCATGGTAGTTTCTCTTGCTGTGCAGGAGCTCTTTAGTTTAATTAGATCCCATTTGTCAATTTTGGCTTTTGTTGCCATTGCTTTTGGTGTTTTAATCAGGAAGTCTTTGCCCATGTGTATGTCCTGAATGGTATTGTCTAGGTTTTCTTCTAGGGTTTTTATGGTTTTCAGTCTAACATTTAAGTCTTCAATCAATCTTGAATTCATTTCTGTATAAGGTGTAAGAAAAGGATCCAGTTTCCACTTTCTACAACATATGGCTAGCCAGTTTTCCCAACATCATTTATTAAATAGGGAATCCTTTCCCCATTGCTTGTTTTTGTCAGGTTTGTCAAAGATCAGATGGTTGTAGATGTGTGGTATTATTTCCAAGGGCTTTATTCTCTTCATTAGTCTATATCTCTGTTTTGGTACTAGTACCATGCTATTTTGGTTACTGTGGCCTTGTAGTATAGTTTGAAGTCAGGTAGCATGATGCCTCCTGCTTTGTTCTTTTGGCTTAGGATTGTCTTGGCAATGCAGGCTCTTTTTTGGTTTCATATGAACTTTAAAGTAGTTTTCTTCCAATTCTGTGAAGAAAGTCATTGTTAGCTTGATGGCGATGGCATTGAATCTATAAATTATCTTGGACAGTATGGCCATTTTCATGATTTTGATTCTTCCTATCCATGAGCATGGAATGTTTTTCCATTTGTTTGTGTCCTCTTTTATTTCATTGAGCAGTGGTTTGTAGTTCTCCTTGAAGAGGTCCTTCACATCCCTTGTAAGTTGGATTCCTAGGTATTTTATTCTCTTTGAAGCAATTGTGAATGGGATTTCACTCATGATTTGGCTGTCTGTTTTTCTGTTATTGGTGTATAGGAAAGAACATCTTTATTTCTGCCTTCATTTCGTTATGTACCCAGTAGTCATTCAGGAGCAGGTTGTTCAGTTTCCATGTAGTTGATCAGTTTTGAGTGAGTTTCTTAATCCTGAGTTCTAGTTTGATTGCACTGTGGTCTGATAGATAGTTTGTTATGATTTCTGTTCTTTTACATTTGCTGAGGAGTGCATTACTTCCAACTATGTGGTCAGTTTTGGAATAAGTGTGATGTGGTGCTGAGAAGAATGTATATTCTGTTGATTTGGGGTGGACAGTTCTGTAGTTGTCTACAGACAGTTCTGTAGTTGTCTGTCTTGGTGCAGAGCTGAGTTCAATTCCTGGGTATCCTTGTTAACTTTCTGTCTCGTTGATCTGTCTAATGTTGTCAGTGAGATGTTAAAATGTCCCATTATTATTGTGTGGGAGTCTTAAGTCTCTTTGTAGGTCTCTAAGGACTTGCTTTATGAATCTGGGTGCTCGTGTATTGGGTGCTTATATATTTAGGATAGTTAGCTCTTCTTGTTGAATATCCCTTTACCATTATGTATTGGCCTTCTTTGTCTCTTTTGATCTTGTTGGTTTAAAGTCTGTTTTATTAGAGACTAGGTTTGCAACCCCTGTTTTTTTTGTTTTCCATTTGCTTGGTAGATCTTCCTCCATCCCTTTATTTTGAACCTATGTGTATCTCTGCACATGAGATGGGTCTCCTGAATACAGCACACTGGCGGATATTGACTCTTTATCCAATTTGCCAGACTGTTTTTTAATTGGAGCGTTTAGTCCATTTACCTTTAAGGTTAATATTGCTATATGTGAATTTGATTCTCTTATTATGATGTTAGCTGGTTATTTTGCTCGTTAGTTGATACAGTTTCTTCCTAACATTGATGGTCTTTACAACTTGGCATGTTTTTACAGTGGCTGGTACTGGTTGTTCCTTTCCATGTTTAGTGCTTCTTTCAGGAGCTCTTGTAAGGCAGTCCTGGTGGTGACAAAATCCCTCAGCATTTGTTTGTCTGTAAAGGATTTTATTTCTCCTTCACTTACAAAGCCTGGTTTGGCTGGATATGAAATTCTGGATTGAAAATTCTTTTCTTTAAGAATGTTGAATATTGGCCCCCATTCTCTTCTGGATTGTAGGATTTCTGCCGAGAGATCCGCTGTTAATCTGATGGGCTTCCCTTTGTGGGTAACCTGACCTTTCTCTCTGGCTGCCCTTAACATTTTTTCCTTCATTTCAACTTTGGTGAATCTGACAATTATGTGTTTTGGAGTTGCTCTTCTCGAGGAGTATCTCTGTGGTATTATCTGTGTTTCCTGAATTTGAATGTTGGCCTGCCTCACTAGGTTGGGGAAGTTCTCCTCGATAATATCCTGAAGAGTGTTTTCCAGCTTGGTTCCATTCTCCCCGTCACTTTCAGGTACACCAATCAGATGTAGATTTGATCTTTTCACATAGTCCCATATTTCTTGGAGGCTTCGTTCATTTCTTTTTACTCTTTTTTCTCTGAACTTCTCTATTCCCTTCATTTCATTCATTTGATCTTCAATCACTGATATACCCTGTCTTCTACGTGATCAAGTCAGATACTGTGGCTTGTGCATGCATCACGTAGTTCTTGTGGCATAGTTTTTAGCCCCATCAGGTCATTTAAGGACTTCTCTATGCTGTTTATTCTAGTTAGCCATTCGTCTAATCTTTTTTCAAGATTTTTACCTTCTTTGTGATGGGTTCGAACATCCTCCTTTAGCTCGGAGAAGTTTGTTATTACCCATCGTCTGAAGCTTTCTTCTCTCAACTTGTCAAAGTCATTCTCCATCCAGCGTTGTTCCATTGCTGGCAAGGAGCTGTGTTCCTTCGGAGGAGAAGAGGCGCTCTGATTTTTAGAATTTTCAGATTTTCTGCTCTGGTTACTCGCCATCTTTTTGGTTTTACCTACTTTTGGTCTTTGATGACGGTGACGTACAGATGGAGTTTTGGTGTGGATGTCTTTTGTTTTTGTTAGTTTTCCTTCTAACAATCAGGACCCTCAGCTGCAGTCTGTGGAGTTTGCTGGAGGTCCACTCCAGACCTTGTTTGCCTGGGTATCACCAGCGGAGGCTGCAGAACAGCAAATATTGCAGAACAGCAGATGTTGCTGCCTGATCCTTCCTCCAGAAGCTTTGTCTCTGAGGGGCACCTGGCTTTTTGAGGTTGTCAGTCGGCCCCTATTGGGACGTGCCTCCCAGTTAGGCTACTCAGGGGTCAGGGACCCACTTGAGGAGGCAGTCTCTTTGTTCTCAGATCTTAAACTCTGTGCTGGGAGAAGCACTACTCTCTTCAAAGCTGTCTGACACAGACATTGAAATCTGCAGAAGTTTCTGCTGCCTTTTGTTCAGCTATGCCCTGCCCCCAGAGGTGGAGTCTATAGAGGCAGGCAGGCCTCCTTGAGCTGTCCTGAGCTCCATCCAATTTGAGCTTCCTGGCCTTTTTAGCTACTCAAGCCTCAGCAATTGCGGACACCCCTTCCCTAGCCTCGCTGCTGCCTTGCAGTTCGATCTCAGACTGCTGTGCTAGAAGTGAGCCAGGCTCCGTGGGCGTGGGACCCTCCAAACCAGGCATGAGATATCATCTCCTGGTGTGCCCTTTGCTAAGGCCATTGGAAAATCACAGTATTAGTGTGGGAGTGACCGGAATTTCCAGGTACCTTCTGTCACAGCTTCCCTTTGCTAGGAAAGGGAATTCCCCAACCCCTTGTGCTTCCCGGATGAGGTGATGCCCCATCCTGCTCCGTGAGCTGCACTCACTGTCTGACAAGCCCCAGTGAGATGAACCTGGTACCTCAGTTGGAAATACAGAAATCACCAGTCTTTTATGTTGCTCATGTTGGAAATGCAGAAATCACCAGTCTTTTGCATCACTCATGCTGGGAGCTTTGGACTGGAGCTGTTCCTATTCAGCAATCCTGGAACCTCCTAATTTTAATATCTTTATACTTTGCAATTAGGTTACCTCTTTGTGAAATTAAAAATTACCACGTTTACTTTAGATTGTTAAGAAGTAGTGTTACTTGGCTGGGCGCGGTGGCTCATGCCTGTAATCCCAGCACTTCGGGAGGCCAAGGGAGGCAGATCACAAGGTCAGTATATGGAGATGATCCTGGCTAACACGGTGAAACCCCATCTCTACTAAAAATACAAAAAATTAGCCAGATATGGTGGCAGGCACCTGTAGTCCCAACTACTCGAGAAGCTGAGGCAAGACAATGGCATGAACCTGGGAGGTGGAGCTTGCAGTGAGCCAAGATCGCCCCACTGCACTCCAGCCTGGTTGACAGAGCGAGACTCCGTCTCAAAAAAAAAAAAAGAAAAATAGTATTACTTTGCAAACCACTATGAAAAGCAAAATAAGCTGTTAAGCCTTATCACCTGCTTGTTTATTGTCAGATATACAAAATGTACAAAAGCACAGGGGGATGGAAAATTGTACTTTTAGCACTGCTTAGTTTTCTTTGCTTTATAACATTTGATTTAACTCTCTCTTCAACCTTTTTGCTTACTCTCCTTCCCTCTAGTTTGTGAATAGCATAATGGAAGAAGCTGGACTTTGTGGGCTAAGAGAGAAAGCAGATATGTTCTGTAACTCTGAATCAAATGATATTCTTCAACATCAAGACTCAAATTGTGGTGCCACAAGTAATAAGCATTTATTGGAAGATGAAGAAGGCAGTAACTTTATAACAAAGAACAGGAGTTGGATGAGCCCAGTGCACTACATACGAGAGTCAAGAAAGGAGCTTCCTGAGCAAGAGGTAGCCCCTCCCTCTGGTCAGCAAGCTTTACAGTGCAACAGGAACAAATAAAAAGTCTTAGTTAATGATCTCTGGTCTGTGGTTGGATGTTGTCACGTACTGGTCTTTTTGTTTTACATTTTCTGCAGCATGAGTGATTATGAACTTGGCCTGTTTGAAGGTAAATGTTGCCTAGCAAACTTGTTTCTTCACTTGGTTTAGTCCACCTATCATTCTCCAGTTATGTGTAGGGAACAAAAATAGCAAAATACGAAGCCCAGTTATAAGAAACTTAATGATTTCTCTGTGTAACAAGATGCTTTAAGAAACTTTGAGGCCAATATGATGTAATTAGTATTTGATTTACCTTGCTTTTTGTATCTTTGAAAATAACTTAATAATTAGTATGAAGACAATATGTATGCTAATTTTGCTTAAAAGATTATACACTGAAATTTAGAGAGTATATAATGTTATCTGTAGTGTAGAAAGAGTTAAATAAGACTGATTTTTAGAATTTGTTTTATCCCTTCCACTCTGTTAGCTTGAAAATTAGGATTAAGAATATGATATGTCAAATTTCGTGACTGAAAACTGAAATGCATTAATAGTTGCCCTCAGTGTTTCATCCTTATTATACTAACATTTACATTGATATATATGACTTATATATGAGACTGAAACTTGGCATTTTTATTCATAATCCATTTTCTGCTACCCTGGAAGACAAAAAAAATATGGTAGTATATAAAGTAATTGTAATTCATTGGAAATAAGACAGGTATCTTCAAAATTGATAGCCCCAATTATATGTGTAAAATGTAGCTTGAGGTTAAAATTATTTAAAAAGTTTTAAATGAAAATCTTTATGAAAATGTCAGTTATATTACAGTTGTTTCTTACACATACACATTCAATAACAATATTTATTTATTCTTTTTTCTAGAGAGACAAGGTCTTTTGCTGTCACCCAGGCTGGAGTGCAGTGGTACAATCATGGGTCATGGCAGGCTTAAACTCCTGAGCTCGTGATCCTGTCACTTCAGACTCTAGAGTAGCTGGGGCTACAGGCGTACACCACCACACATGGCTAATTTTTTATTTTTCTTTTGTTGTAGAGATGGGCTGTCATTCTATTGCCCAGGCTGGTCTTGGTATTCTGTCTTGTAGCAGTATATGTTGGCTACCTGTACTGGCCTTGGCTTTTCCAAGTGTCAAGATTACAGATGTGAGCTAGTATACCCTGCCCAGTGTTTCTTTCTTATTTGGCTTTGGTGTGAATGAGAAAAGAATTTAGTACTAAAATTTTATGTGCATACAGAAGTATTACGTGAAGTTAGCCTGTTTTCCCTCAACCTATAGTACTCTGTAAAGTATACCAAAAGTCAAGGTTTTAAAGAACTGTGTTACATATTAGAGAGAACAAATCAAAAGTTACTTATCTCCATCTTTACCAGTAGAACATTATTATGTATTTTGAAGCACCATTTGACTCTTTCTATTTCAGCTACTTGCTTGTCCCTTCCAAAGTTATTATAGTACTCTTTTAAAACTTTTCTTCAAGGGAAGAGCTATTTTGACTTCCTTTTCTTTGATCTAAACCTAACACCCAAAATATGCTTAGTAGATCATCCGAAAAAAATCATAACTTGTTTAAATTATTCATAGCAAAAGTTACATATTATAAGGGTTATGAGCATCTTAGGCAGTGAATAGTAACTGAATATCCTTTTATAGCTGTCCTTCACTAGCAGGAAGCCTTATTTCCTGCCCTTTTGCATATCTTAACTTAGAATGTTACTGTCTAAATAGTGGTTAGGCAAGAGTAGTTCTTAAACTTGCAGTAATTATCTTGCACTACATTTAAGGGCTAAATAGCTAGTAGTCGTGCTTGATAATTGAAGAAATTTGTACAGCTAGAGGAAGTACCTACTAAATTTTCAAAAGTTTCCTGAATTTAATAGGTAAATCTGTTTTTAATTAGAGCTGTATCATTTTACTCTGAATGTCTTAACATAGAAGTTTACATAAAATTTACAGATTGGATTGATTTCAGCCTCCTTCTGGTACTTTTTTAAATCTTATTAATCATCAGGAAAAGAAGTTTTGTTATTGATGCAAGCCCTAAACACTCTTTCGACTCCAGAGGAGAAGCTAGCAGCTCTCTGTAAGAAATATGCTGATCTTGTGAGTATTTATTTAATGGAGCAAGGACCACAGAAAATAAAATATATGTGTGCTTGATAAGATTTTTAAATATTATTTTGATGTAACTTTAAATTTAAAATGATATTTTATCCCAAAATTGAAAACAATCTCCTTTCTTTAGTACTTATGATTGGTGTATGTGACTTCATCTTATGAAATGATGTATAGAACATTATAATACTTTTTTAAATGTGAAATAAATTTCCTAAAACTTAGTATTCTACATGAGCAGTTTTTGGTTTTTTTTTTTTTGTATGCTGAAGATGCCTGACAATTGGGAGGAAGTGGTTTCTGTATTTAAAATTTCCCAAAGGAATTCTGCAGATTCAAGCTCTAACCATTCTTGATTAAAATTGTGAGTTAGATAAAATTGTTTAGTAAAATTGTACTATGGCTCAGGAAATATTTATTTAATATCTACTATATGCCAAGCATTGTTCCTTTTTCCATCTTCCAGGGAAATTCACCTCTTCTATAGAAGAGCTTGTTTTGAACTATATGATTTGAAACAAAATTCTTTTTTTGGAGACTATGGAAACATTCTCAACAGGGAAACCCTACTAGACTTTGTAAAGCAAATAATGAAAAAGATACAGAACTTTCTGAAGAATCATGGGAAATTTTTATAATTAATGTAAATGCTAAAATTCTGTTTCGTGAAACATTTATGGGAATTATCACTGACTTTTTTTTTGTACATTTTCAAATAATGTTAAAGCAGCAACTCCATATTGTAAATGCACAAAACAAATATTTAGTTAATAATCAACTCCAAGAATAAAGCTGTAACAATAATAGTTACTATTCTCTCATGTGGTCCATAGTTACACGTAGCGGGCATCTTCAGGTGCCACGTACTTAGCAGCAGCCTGGCACCTTCTGATATTTTGAGAAGCAGGAATCCCTGAGCATAAATGCAAATAGCTTAGAACTGTCCAAAAGCAAAGACAGCAGAAAATAAAATTGTCGCTTGCTATGTTCAGGAAAGGAATGCTTCCATTGGATATGGAAGCCATTCTCAAATGTTACATTAGCCTGAGGAAAATCATGTGAGAAATGCCAGAAAAAGAAGACAGCGACAAAGAAGATAAAAGAAAGATTGACAAAAGAATTGAATTTCTGGTAGAAAAAGCAGTGTACTAGAAGGTTAGGAGATTTATTTCCTAGCTGTCAGTCATGAAAGGGTTAGGGAAGAAAGAGCAAATTGATTGCATACTGTAGCATGGTCATCTAGGGTGGTCCTCAAACACATAGAAATCACACAAAGATTGTCAAATTGAAGATTCGGATTTGGTAGATCTGAAAACGCACTTTGTAAAATTGGCCATGGTAGGGGTGGAAGTGACTGAAATACTGCATTATTTATTTATTTATTTCATTTATTTTAGTCAGAGTCTTGCACTGTCACTCAGGCTGGTATGCCATGGTTCAGTCACAGTTCACTACAGTCTTGAACTCCTAGCCTCAAACAATTCTCCTGTATCAGCCTCCTGAGTACCTGGCACTACAGGCCTGCACAAGTATGCATGGCTAATTAAAAAAAATTTTTTGTAGAAATGGAGTTTTGGTATTTTGCCCAGGCTAGTCGTGAACTCCAGGGCTCAAGTAATCCTCCCACCTCAACTTCCCAGAGTGTTAAGTGAGATTACAGTTATGAGCCACCATCCCTTGCCAATAAAGGTGTTTTTAATAGCTATAAGAATATTGCCTGCAAGGATGTTTGATAGGTTTTTTGATATTTCATTCTGTCTTGAAATGTTTGCCTTGTCAATGTTTTATTTTTCATAAAAGCTTTACTCAAGAATCAGGATGACCACTATGTTATCTAGTAGTATAATTTGGAGTCATTTATTATAAATCTGAAACTGACTTGACTGATGAATCTTGAGCACTGCTTATTGTGTTCTAATTTTGGTAGCTGTTTCAATAAAGTAGCTCTTGTAGAATAGGAAAACTATCATTTTATTCTGAAATGAGATTTTAATTAAAAGGTTAGTTTTTCCTATTAATAAAAAATGGAAATTAAGATTGCTTTTCTTGCTGCACAAAATTATTTACATACTTTCCTCTCACTAGGAAAGAGGGGAACATAAAATGTTCCACGGCTGTAATTGCAGTTCTTAGAGCTGTAACTCAGATTACTATACTTCCTAAATGTAAAGTGGTTATTAATTTTAGCTGGAGGAAAGCAGAAATGTTCAGAGGCAAATGAAGATTCTGCAGAATAAGCAAGCTCAGATTGTGAAAGAGAAAGTTCACTTGCAGAGTGAACACAGCAAGACCATCTTGGCAAGAAGCAAGCTAGAGTCTCTTTGTAGGGAACTTCAGTGTCAAAATAAGACATTAAAGGTTAGTTGGTTTATTTTACTGTATTTCAGGAACTACTTAGGCTGCTTTTATAATCGCCTTGTATCTACTTGAAATACATTCTTGCTCTATGTCTTTTAATGGGAATTAGTTGCTATAATGGCTGCTGGTTAACTGGCTCAGTTACACTTGTGCTGGTAGATCAGATTCCTAAGCAGAGGACTTTGTAGACATCTTAACACAGAAACCTTGGTTTTTGTTTTGCTTGAGCTGATGCTGCCTGTTAGGTAACTCTAAATTTAAGACTCGCTCTATGTAAATTTTGGTTTCAGATTCAAGGATAAGCTCTACCTTAGTCTACTGTATACTTGATCACAGGGAATCTAGATGAGATTGGTTTTTATGTTCACAGCTCTCCTGCTTAAAAAGCTCAAAGTTGCCAGATATTTTTGTTGGCCTTTGGTGTAGTTGGTTACCATGTCCTTTTTTGGTAATGAGTGAAAATCTTAGCTGAAATGAAGAAACCGGTAGCCATAGTTAGTGTGAGTTTGAGAAAGAAAAACACATTGTAGAGCTCTACTATAAAAGTTAATAGGATAGATTGCTAAATTACATTCTGGCATCGTTGGCTATTTGGTTGCTAAATACTTTAGAATATTACTTACAGCTAGGCTGATTATAAGAGAAGAGGGATTAAGTATGACAGCTTGTCTCAATAATGGAAGTAAAAAGCAGAGATCCTGGAAAAAATGTGCAATCCATCAGAGGAACTTGTCTGACTTTGTGGTATTGCTAGGGGGGTGTATGGTTGGAGTATTATTTTGATGGTGCTGGATCACTCTCATCACAGTAAACTCTCAAGAACATAGGACAGCTTGTGAAATAGTTTCTTACTTGTAAGGTTTGTATTTATTTTTCTTGCTTTTGAAATCTTGGATTTAAATATAATAAAATTAGATAGCACTGTCAATATTTAGACTGTACTGATAACTGTTTAGGTAGAGGTCTTTTGACACTTGTATCCTAGTAAGACTTTGAAAGTAAACTTTGTAAGATAATGATTTAGTTTGTCCCTTCCTTCTTATAAAATTGAAAGTGTAACTCAGAAAGTAGGCTGTAAGATCTTCAAGCTGATGTAGGATGGTATACTGCCTAACCAGTGAGGATGACTTTTGGGAAAATAATGTGGAAGAAACTAACTGTGTGGAGCAGCACCTTACTTATATTTAATTATAGTACAGTGAATATCTGGATCAGCAGATAATACTTATTTTATAATAGGGCATTTGCTTTTCTCTAATTATCTACTTAGAAAAAGCTGCTTGCTTGTAAATGAGAGATTTCTGGTCATAAATAACGGGGAGGAATTATAGTTTAAAAGCAACACCTCATGGGAGCAATAAATGAACTCAAATTGCAGTAGCTTCTTTTTTGAGAGCTTTATCTGTAGGTCTATACTTTTAACATACATTATTTTGGATAATAAGGAAGAACATATGCAGCAGAAAAAAGAGGAGGAAGAAGGTCTTAAATAAGTAACTGCACATTTCCAAATTACTTTAACTGAAATTCAAGCCCAGCTGGAACAGCATGAAATACACAATGCCAAACTGCAGCAGGAGAACGTGGAAATGGGAGAAAAGCTAAAGAAGCTCACTGACCAATATGCACTGAGGGAAGAGGTAAATGGCATTTGGTTTGTTTATTGAGAGCTGGTCACCAGTAGCAAAAGCTACACCCTACTGTAAAGTAAAAACTCTTTCACAGGACAGTATTTTAGAACTTCTGTGTATGCACAGTGGAAATTACATGTTTATTAGGAAAAGAGTAGAAACCTGTAAACAGAATGACTAAATTGGAGCATCACTTGGCCCAAGTGTCAGTGGAGTAAGATAAGTAAAGGGATTTCTAGGAGATGTGTACCACTTGTCTCCCATATGATGCTACAAGATTGTCATTATAGCATACAGATATTTTTCTCTTATGCAGCCTAGTAATACAGATTTGGTCCCTAAATAGTCTGTATCTCAGATTTCTGTGACAATCTGAACAATAGAAACAGGAGAATTGTGTTATTTGTGAGAATAAGGAACCTACTAATTACCCATCACCAAGTCATATTGTTTGTGTAATCATTGAAGTAAAAAGTTTGTGGAGGACTCATAGTTGTTGAACCTGGTCATTGGAGTTATTTTATAAATTGATGTGGAAGTTGTATGATGTCTACACAAAAAACAAATAGGTGATAACCTGCTTATTTGTTTTTATTTTTTCTTTACATTTAGAGGTCAAATACATAGGGTAAGATTTCAATTTTCAAAGGATGCATCCCCTTCCTTTATTATGCTTTAATCTAGTAAAATATATATTGAAATCCTTAGTTAGTAGATTAAAATTGGAAATAGAAAGTGACAATTTCAAATTAATGAAACAGTAAATATTATTTTGTGCATATCAAAATGTTATTTTAATTTACACCTTTTCATGCTACTTTTGAAAACATTTTTCTTAAGATTTTGAGTATCTTTTAAACCATTTTCCTCTATGTTTCAAGAACATTTCAAACTTATTATGGAAGTTGCAAACTTATAGTAGAATATATCACTTGGCTTTAGCAATTATTTACTTTTGTTTCTAGCAACTCTTGTTTCCGTCTATTTTTAAGCAAATCCAAGATATCATTTTATTTATTACTATTCGAACGTACATCATGAAATAAGATTCTTTTTAAGCCATAATCACTGTACTATTTTTACACCAAAAGGTTAAACAATTACTATGTAATCACATACCTTGTCACGGTTCAGATTGTTTACATCAAGATCAAAATAAGGTTTATACATTTTATTGTTTTAATATGTCTCAAGTCTTTTTAGTATATAAGCTTCCCCCCCTTTTTTTTCCTTGGAATGTATTTATTAAAGAAAGTTTTTAGGCCTATGTAGTGAACTTGTAAAAATTAAATTTGTTTTATGTTATAAAGTGTGTTATGAATATCATCAGTTTTTTTTTAAAAGAACCCTTTAAATTCCATTATTTTAAATAATGGTATTAAAAATAATTAATTTTATTTTTTTATTATTTTACTATTTAGGATTTATATTTTTTAACTGTATTAAACTCTCCAAATTTGCTGTAGAAGTAGCAGATTGGGAGAGTACATGTGTTCAAGTTGTGCTACTTGTAAGTCTTGTTTAGATACTACAATCTTTTTCTTTTATCAGAAAATAATGGAATAATGATAAAATCAGTTGCAGATTAAGACAGATTATCTGTTGCAGTCTTCTCAAAACTTAATTTAAGTACATTATTTTCACCTAGCATTTCTTCCTTCACATAGAACCTCCATGTGTGAAGGGATTTCCTAATGAGTCTATTGTATGTACGATAGCACTTAATGATACAGCTTTTAAATAATAACAGAATTTTACCAAATGTTTAATATGTGCCAGGCATCAAGCACCTTACACAGTTTAATTATTGAATAGATTTGGACAGCAACTCTGCAAGTTAGGTATGGTCATGAACCTTTGCAGTTAAGGAAACTGTGTTTCACAAGGAGAAGAAATTGTCCTGGATCATACAATAAGCTAGGATTTGCTCCAGACCATTTTTTTCATTTTATCAGGCTACCTACAATTAAGGAATTTCAGAAGATTTTGTGAACAAAAAATGTCCAGGAATTATATTATATTCAATATTATATAATATAATTATAATTATATTATATTGAATGTAATATATTACATTCAATAAATGAATTTGATATTTTGATCTCCTTATCCATCTTTTTCTTGATAAAATATCAGCTTTTTTTTTCCAGTGTAGGGCAGAAGCAAGAAGTATTGTGATGGGGACAGCCCACGTCTGATAGGGTGGGGCATGGGGCAGCAGTTAGAGGGTTATGCTCTTTCCAGTGTGGGATAGTTTGCAAGATGATATGTTGTAGACAATTCTGCAGTGACAGAGACAGAAGGAGTCAGTGTTCTTAACTACAGTGGTAGCAGCAGAAAAGAAGGGTAAGCAGGATTCTAGAAATTTGTGTTATATTTTCTCCCCACTGTATTTATTTCTTTGGTTAGTGATGGAAGAAATTCTGTTTTCCTGTAGCAAATTAATAAAGCATTCAAACATAAGGAATTACAAGAACAGTTTGTAGATGCCAGACTTCAACAAACAGCACAGCTGATAAAAGAAGCTGATGAAGGACATCAGAGAGAGAGAGTTTGTAAGTTCTACTTCTTGAAAAAAAAAAAAAGATTGCCAAAATTGTAACCAAAGCCATTTAAAACAAACTCCTCACTTAACATAGTGCCAGGGCACGCAATTTTGTTTCTTACTTTCTGGATTTGGGATATGCGAGTATGTATGTGTGTGTGTGTGTGTGTGTGTGTGTGTGTGTGTGTGTGTGTATTAAGCTTTCTGTTTCCGATGAAATTTTTGTATGAAATTTACTGGAGATAAGATTAAATTAGTGGAAAAACAAGATAATTTTGCTTTCTATATAGTGGTCACCAAGTTAAAGAATGTGCCAGTCATTAGGCAAGATAGGCCTTGAGATTTAGGGACAGTTAAATTTTACACCAACTTACTGAACATGAGACTTCTACCTAGTGTTACGTTTCATTTTTAAATAAGCAATTTAAAAATTGGTAAATGATTTGTTTACTTTGATTATATTCTGGTATAATTTTCTGACAAAATTATCTGTGTTTTAGCATTGTTGCTAGAATATATATTCAGATTTTGTCTGTCCATAATTGAGAACACAGAAAAAATCCCATTTGAGTATATGCATTTACCCCCACAGAAATGAAACTATATTCTATGAATGAAAAATGATTTTAGTAATGTGGTGTATTACATTTTCTTCATTCAAGTAATGTAGGCCCTGAGTAGAGCATGTTATGAATATTTAGTTCCTTAGTGTTTTTTTCATTCAAGCCTCTCATATTGAATGAGTCTAGGATTTGGAGAGATATTTCACACAGCATGTCTCTTCATTGCAAGCTGACAGATACCAGTACACAATTAAAGAAACTTAATTGCACCTTTCAACTTGGAGTATAAATTTTGTATGTATCTATGTATATCTATATGTGTATTTTGTGGCTTAAGGCTTATTTACATAATTTGTGACATTTTACCTTAGAAATTCAGTGACTGAATTTCACAGCTGCTTCCTATGCATCTTTATTATCTATGTTTCTGAAAAACTCCAATATTAACTAATCTCTTTTCTTCCCTTAGCTGTTCCTTGCCTGTGGTTTTAAAAAAGTGACCAGAAACTAGGTCTCTATTTTCATTGCTTTGCTGCATATTCTTTTAACCTGCTCCGGTCCTTTACAGAGTTCAGGGGCTTTCTAAATAACCTAGACAATGTAAAGATTCTCAGCTGCGTTTTCTGTCTGTAACTGTAGATGTCTAGTTATTCCTCATGTAAAACACAACATTTCAACCCTGAGTATTATAAACTTTATTATGTTTCTAGGTTACTTTTTCTCTTTAAGCAATTATTCCTACATTCCTAAGTGTTCACCAGTGGAGCAGATGAGAGATACAAGTAGTTAGAAATTGAGATAATTGGGTTGACCTATCATTGTTGCTAGGATAATTACTGGAAGGTTAAGCCTATCTGTTAGACATTTTGACCATGTTTATAATTGTTGTTAGTATTCTGTCAGAATGTTTCTGTTTTCTAGTTGTTAAAAGAAGCAACAGAATCGAGACACAAATATGAAGAAATGTAACAAGAAGAAGCACAACTGAAAGAGCAGGTAATTTAACAGCAGAGAATAGCAGAATTTGTGTCTCCTTGTTCCCAGCCACAGACCAGAACAGAGGATTTGATTCTTGTCCTCTTGGAAACTTTCTCTTCTTTTAGGGTGACCAATTCATTCTGATTTGCCTTGATTTTTTTTTGGCACCATAAATGATTTTTATTCATTTTGGTACCCCTAGTTCCAGGTTGATTGTGATGGCTGGTTGTGATGGCTATTTTGAATGTTGGCTTTCCTCTGTCCCAGATATTTTCTCTAAAACCTTTAGAATTTTGTCTTATGGGTAGCTACATGGAATTTTAAAATATTACAAATGACCAGATAGTCCTATTTCCCCATAAAATTTTGTGTGTGTGTGTGTATGCTTTCTAAAAAAATATTGGGGCTCTTTCCATTTTACATTCTGGACCCCCATAGTGTCCCATTCTAGTCTTTGTGTGCTTTTATTGTTTGAGATAAAGGAAACAGATGCTGTATGTTCACTTTCTAAGGAAAGATATCAGAAATGTTGTTCAGAAAAAGCATAGATATGTGTGATTTTCCAGAAAATCACAATGGAACATCTGCACTTTGTGTACTTGATGTGAAAGCTCCTGATTTAGGATACTGCAATAGTAAGACTAGCTATTGCTTTAAAGGAGTATGTAGAGATAGGGATAGACAGTGTGCACAGTTATTTGGAAAATTTTCTAAGTCTGCTAATCTTCTGTGTACAGAATTTTCTAAATGCCAAATTTGGAAAATGTGTTTCCTGTTGTCATTTTTATGATATCATTTGTGGAAAGATTGTCTGTCACTGGACACATTCAGAACCAGTATCAATGACAGACTTTGATATACAATATACTTACTTTGGAGGTCATATATGTTTGTCGGCACATGCAAGAAATGGTTCAAAACATGGGGGACCTATACAGAACCTGAAACTGCTTGTGGTCAGCACAAGGTATGTAGATTCCAAGGATGCAGATATCTTAGTGTAATAAATATAACAAGATTTAACAAATTGCAGAGAGATTGGGGTTTGCAATGAACATTTCCATTGTCAGTGTGATCCTGGTTATGAAAAAAGGTAACTAAATGTAATGTTCTGCATGGCTTGCTGCTGTTATTCTCCCACCTAAAATAAAAAGTCTATGTGATGGCGTTAATAGAAAATTGCTTTTTCGACCTCTTTTAGGTTATCTTTTTCTTATTTGTACTCCCACTAATTTTCTCCCCCATCAAACTATTCAGCTTCTGGCTTATTTTTCTGCATACATAAAGGAAAGAGTTAGCCTTAATATTAAACTAAGAACTAGATACCCTCAACTAAGCTAAATACTCTAAAGGGATGCTCTTTTTACAAGAAAAGCTTTTCAAATGTAAGAAGACTTGGTAATACCCTAAGTATTATAGTTATATGAAATTCACAGCTATACCACTGTACTTCAGTTTTTATTACAACTGATGGAGTAGAGCTAATAAGTAATTTTACTTTTTGTTTGTTTATTTTGTTTTGTTTTTTGAGACAGTGTCTCACTGTGTCTCCCAGGCTGGAGTGCAGTGATGCAATCTCAGCTCTCTGCAACCTCCGCCTTCTGGGTTTAGGCAATTCCCCTGCCTTAGTCTCCCAAATAACTGGGACACAGGCAATTGCCACCGTGCCCAGCTTATTTTTGTGTTTTTAGTAGAGATGTGGTTTCACCATATTGGCAAGGCTGGTCTCCAACTCCTGACCTCATGATCCACCCGACTTGGCCTCCTGAAGTGTTGGGATTACAGGCGTAAGCCTCCATGCCCAGCCTTACATTTTAACATTTACAGTTAAAGATGATGAAGACAGTGAAGTTTCAGTGCATTTCAGTGGGTTATAAAAATTTCAGGCATATATTCTGCAGTCCAGGGATTGCATATGTGTTTCTGTTGTTTTTCAGTAATTTATCAAACCTAATGTTTAATTATATTAAGTTTTTTGAAAGTTACTATGTTATTTTAAAATCTTTTGGGGTTTTAAATTGCATTTCTGAAACTCTGAATATTTGATCAGTTTTTTCTATAGCTTTTCCTTTATATGGATAAGTTTGAAGAATTCCAGGCTACTATGGCAAAAACCAATGAACTTTTTACGGCCTTCAAGCAGGAAACGGCAAAGGTATTTACATATTTTTAATAGAATATTGTGTAAGAAGTAATTGATGTAAGAGGTTATTTTAAGCATAACTGTGGCCAGGCGTGGTGGCTCACACCTGTAATTCCAGCATTTTGGGAGGCCAAGATAGGAAGATTGCTTGACAAGAGGAGTTCAAGACCAGCCTGGGTACCATATCGCTACAAAACTGGGGAAAAAAAAAAGTGGCCATACGTGGTGGTGTGCAGTTGTAGTCCCAGCTACTTGGGAGGCCAAGGTAGAAGGATTGTTTAAGGCCAGGAGGTCGAGGCTACAGTGATCCATGATCATGTCACTGTACTGCAGCCAAGGTGACAAAGGGAGACCTTGTCTCTGAAAGAAAAACCAAAAAAAAAATTGCTACTTATATGAGTTTATATTAATCTGATAGTATCCTTTTGTTTTTCTTTCACCAGCTTATTCAGGCATTTTTCCCTAAAATTGCCCCAGAATACTAATTATCATGATATTCTGAGACTTTTACTATAATTAAAGAGAATTCTTCCATTAAGGACAGTTTATTTGTAGATGATTTTTGTTTAGTCACCTCTCTTAATTACTCAGTTCTTTCACATAGCCTTATGTAAACTAAAAATTTTATATAAAATTATTTTAAAAATCCAAGCCAAGGAAACTAATAATATGTCTTGGTAGGAATAGCTTTATTTCTGAGGACCTAGCTAAACCTGAAATATATTTACTCTTTGAAATTTAAACTATATATATATATATATATAGTTTATATATATATATTCACACAATATACAAGATGTATTCTTAATACAAAATTTAATTATCTATATAAACTATATATATTATATATAAACTATATATATGTATTCACACAGTATACAAGATGTATTCTTAATTAATACAAAATTTAAACTGGTTTTTAAAATTAGATGTAGAAAAATGTTCTGGGTTATTCCAATTCAGAATACAGGCTAAAATAGCAATTTTAAAGAGTAGAATTATCTGTCTCCCCAAATAAACAGATAGCACTGCGGTTTGGAGCATGAACTCTGAAACTGAGATCTCTAGCTTGCACTTTGTGACTTCCTTAGGGTGAGTCATTTACCTTGGCATTTCCCTATTTAAATTGAGATTTCTTTAAAATGTGCTGATTGGAAATAGTACAGTAGTTGGGTCTGGGAAATTCATAAGCATTCAATATATGTTAGTCTTGATTATTATTAGATCTTTTTGTGCTATAGATGACCATAGAACAAGTTATTTAACTTTTCCGTGTCTTTCTTTTCTCATGGTTAAAAATAAAAAGAGCAAAAACATCTAATATACTTCAGTCAATGTTTTGTTGTGTTAAATTCTCAAATTACTACCTTCATTACTTTTTAGACTTAGTAATTTGGAGAATTCATTGAGTAACAAATTAGTTATTCCTGCCTATCCTTTCAGCTATGACTCCACTGGAAGCGGAACTGTTAGGCACAGTGAAAGTGTTAGATGGACTGTAGCGTATGCTACATAGTGGGTTTAAAGGTGACTGTAGTTCAGCACCTAACAGATCTTCCAGAGCTCTTCTCATAGGTTTTGTACGAGTTTGACTTGTGATACAGTTTTGTTTGTTAACCAAAGCACAGGATATTTGCTCTATCTTACCTTTATTTTCCTTAACATTGCCTGGCTCATTACCTGTATTTGGAACAAAGCCGATTGAAGGATATACCTAAAGTTTATCCTGAGTTTCCAGGAATTCAGTTCTTGTAGTATAGGTTCTTCCTCCCCTTATTTTTGGACCATTTTGGTCTTTATCAAAATGTGAAATAAAGCAATCTTGTGAATTGAAAGGATAAGTTAAACTAAGGATTCAGAAATGCTAATATCTGTTTCCTGATTACTTACCTAAATTATGCTACCTCTAGTTCTTACACTGATTTGCTTTCAGATTATTGAGCTACTTTGGGGCTGAGAGTACATAAAATAATCTGATGGATTAGTTTAATTTATCATTTCTCCAGAAAACTCTTGGACATTTTTTCATATACTTCAGGAGCAGGAGATCTCAGCTCTACTGTCCACAGCTGAGCTGAGCTACACACCAGTCTTAATTGAGAGAATTCAGCTACCATGTGCTGATTCCCATGAAATTAAGGGCAACAAATTTGTTTTCTTTTAATGTGAAACTTATGCTTTGGTTACTGGTGCTTTTACCATAGGAGATTCTGAGATAAGCTTTACTGACAAAAGACAGATACCGCTTACTCTTATAAAGACAATACAGGTGTCAGCTGGTTGAGAAGAGTGAAGTGATGGAGGAAGGGACGAACATTGTAAAGTGATTTCTGTGGTGGATCAGGGTATGAAACTTAGAATTTAAATTTCTGATTATGTTGCTTCACAGCTGACAAAGAAAATTTAAAAACTGGAAAAAGAAATGGTAATATTGTGTACCAAATGGGAAAATAATAATAAAACACTTCTGCAAATGGCTGAAGAGGTAAGAAGGTTTTACATGACTAAATAATGGGTACTTACTTATTTCAGTACAAAGACTAAGTCATTATTTAGCCTTAATTAAATAACCTCTGGAAGTGTGTCTTTACCTTCAGAATGTGTGCCTAATAACTACAAGTTCTATTTATACACTTTGCTGCAGCGAGTTAGATTTTCTTGCATATGATAAACTTCTTTCCCTCAACATAGTTATTATCTCAGAGTTTCGTTGAAGAAAACTTTATCATATCGAGATTTTGCTTTCCTGTATAGCAAAGTTGAAGTTGCACAAAGTCAGTATTATTAAACTGACTTCCCTGTTCCCCCATAGTTTTTTGCTTTGTTAAATTCTGGCGTTGCCCAGGAATTTGCATTTCTAGGTATTCAAGCAAGGCTGATATTGCTAGTTCAGATACTGTGACTTTGAGAGTCATTTGCTCTATGTTAGAAAAGATAGCTTTACTCAGATTTTCCCCTAAGAGCATGAATTAGTATCTCCATTGCTTTTCTACCTTGATTTATTCATTTCCAAAAGGGAACTAAGTACATTTTACCAAGTTTGCTGTAAATACAGCTGAGATGCATACCATTTGCAGTTACTGAAGTTTTTATTTTGTAAACTTGATTGGACTAATTATAACATTTCATGAGAAAATGTTGGAACATTCTCTTCTCAAAAATGATAGAAAGGAAGAAAAACCCATGTAAAAATAACTTTAATGAACTCTTACTGCTGGCATTTTTTAAACATTTTCTCAAGTTATTTTTATTATACCAATGATAATATTTATAGCAATAATTATCATTTAATGGTAGATATTATAATGTATAATGAATTGATTGTTAGATTTTACAATGAGCATTCTACTCAGTCATCCTATGAGACTTCAGTAATGATATAATATGGCTAAAACAAATTATTTATATTTGGGTAGAAAAACTGCAAGTAGATGAAAATAGCATCTTCCCTTAATAGTTAGATATGATTTTATCTTCTTTATATGTATTTTTAGCTCTTCACTACAGAGCTTATTAGATGATAGAAAAAGCATAATATGGCTTATTTTAATTAAGATAATTAAAATTGACAGTTATCAGTTTGAAATTATTTTTTCAGAAAACATGTGCATTCCCTTGGTGAGTTATTTTATACAAAATAAATTAACAATTATAACATTATCTTTGCTTCTATAGGAAAAGTTTTGCTGGTATTTTTGATTAATAGCCTTGATTTTCTTCACACTTCATAGGTCATACTTAAAGTCAAAAGGTCCATTTTGGTTACTTTAAGGAAAATGACAGATAATTTTTATTGCATTGCGTAACAATAATTTTAAATATTTAACATAGCACCATACAGTGAGGTTTAAGACATGAAAACAAAGCAACTTTTTTTATTATGGCTCAATTTACTCAATTTTGGATATAGTAACCTAATGATATTTAATAAGGTTACATAAATCTTATCTTTTTTTCTTACAGAAAACTATTCGTGATGAAAACTATAAGGTCTTTCAAATAAAATTGGAGTGGTTAGAGAAGCTGTACAAGGCTCTTCAAATAGAAAGGAATGAGCTCAGTGAGAAAGTGGGGGTTCTGAAAGGGCTGGTCTCTGTGAAAGTAGCAGATGTAGATTTAGCAGTGCCTGTGATGCATTCTTGTGCTGACCTGGATTCTTCCAATATGCTGTACACTTCCTGTAAAAGAGCCCCAGGATTCCATCTGGAGGCTGACCCCAAAGGAATGAATGAAGCAAAATGCTATCAAAAGGCCCTCTCCACAGGACCTCCTCTAGGCATTGATTAAGATGAAGTGTTATCATTGTACTGATGGATACATTTTGTGTACATGTTTCTCTTTTAGTTGTAACTATTGATTTTGTAATGAAAATTTCCTCTACTTTTTCTACCATATCTCTATTTTTTGAGAACTACTGGACTGTGTAGTACAGAAAGCTTCTTACTAATTTCCCCAACTATGTTGCACATCAGCTTCATTTTCCCCCTTTATTGGAATGCATGTTTTCATTGCCTTGTCCTTCAAAGTGTACGTTTATGTGTTCATTACCTTAAATTATCTTAATTTGAGACTTTTTTATAATGGTTTCCTAATGTGAAATCAAATACTAATTTAAACTCTGGAGCACATAATATATACATAAAAGAAAATATAAACTGCTTAATATTGTCAAGTCATTTAAATGATAAGTAAAACTCCAATGGATTAAGAAACAAGCATGGCATATTTGATTCAGATCAGTTTTTTGACAATATTTGTATGACTTTCCAAATTGATGTGACTGTAAACCTTGAATTGCTCAAAATTAGCAGAATATATATACATATATATATACATACACACACACATATATATACACACACACACATATGTATATATACACACATATATGTATATATACACACATATATGTACATATACACACACACATATGTACATATACACACACATGTATATATACATATATACACACACATATACACACACACACATATACACACACACACACAGATCATTTAAATGTAAATGATGTTAAGAAAAACCAAAACAGTAGCATATGCAGGCAAGTCATTGGACCAATAGGCTTAATATTTATGAAACTGAAAATTGTTCTGCTTTAGTTTCAGGTTACAATTATGTTTAAAGAAAAAAAAAATCAGTATCTAGATCTCTGCACTTGGCGTGGAAAATTTTGAACTATTTATTCCTTAATTTTTCTTTTATTTCAGTTTCTCATAGAGCTAAATGGTTTTACATAAATTCTCTTGTCAGATAATTTATATAAATATATGTAAATGGTTTTACATATATTCTCTTGTCAGATTTGTGGTCTAATAGAGGTAGAAAATGGAAATTTTCCCAGTACTTAGAAATACGGTACTTAAGAAGAAGTCTAGGATGTGAATTACATACACACTTCCCCTAGTGACTATGATAATCAAGGGGGCAGATAGCAGAGGAAAATAAGTTAACATGAAATTTGACAAATTTTATTACTTTGCCAAAATTAGCAAAACAAAAATACTCACCTTCCCCTGCTCATCCCCCAACTTTTTATAAATATTCAATTCAGCTACAAAACAAAATACTAAACCCACTTCTTTCAGAGGACATGAAGATACCTTATATACCCTAAAGTTAATACCAGCAGTCATATTTTATCAGATCTAAAGCTGGATGTAAGCTCTTAATGTTATACTAAGGCAATTTCTTAGGCTGTGACACTTCTTTATGGTACTTGTTTTTAGTGAAAGGTAAATTTTGGGGAGAAAGCAATGTGAAAAACAGAACTTGGTCTGTTGTTTTTGGCATACTGTTTATGTTAGATACCCTGTGTTACAACACAATATTAAGAAGATTTGCATTGTATTTTGGAATTTGGTTTCCTTTCAGAATTATTCCTCTGGCTAGCAGTGGAAACAACAACAACAAAACCCAAAGGAACCCTTTGCAGAAGATTCCTCTGTAAATGGCCCTGTGGCATGCCCAGTATCTGCAATGTTCTAGAATAGGAGTTGGCAAACCTCTCTGTTTGCTAAGACTGCAGAGTTGAACATGTCCATAAATGTATAGACTCTGACCCTGTTTTTTGGCCCTGTTTCTGGACACTGTAGCTGACCAAGAAAATGTTTAGATGTTGAGATCAATTAAATTGTTTTGTTGTATCATTCTGGAGTTGTAATATGTGTAGTGGCAGGGGATTCCAAGCTGTAGAAAAAACATGAGTCTAGAATGACAGAGTGTGTCATCTTCAAATGTGTATTAGTACATTTCTTGATGATGAGACCAATATTTCTAAGTTAATGGAACTATTTTATTAGACCTGAAAATCACAGTTCAATTCTTGTCTGTTGCAGAATTATCTACCTGTTTCAAACTGTAAATCAAAATAACTGTGAAAAAAGGATTCAGTACTGATAAACACACTGCTTTGTTTTTATTTCACCTCTTTTTTAAGGATATGATTTTATAAGAGGCAGTTCTCTTTTGCTTTACAAGACTTCTGTAGAGTTTGTGGTTTTGTTCTGTTTTGTTTGGTTTTGTTTTTTTACCTAATATTAATCTTATTTTATCTACTCAACTTCGTTCAGGTTAACTAAAGATATAATGGTTAATATAGTAGCCTCTGTGTATTCTTTATAATCAATATCACCTTAACTGTGTAACAGTGAAGTTCAAAAATAACTGTTGGAAAAAAGTTGCTATTTCTGTTGCTATTTCTAAGGTCTTAAAAAACATAGTTAATTGCCCAATTTAAAGATGCATTACCATCTGGTTAGTTGGCAAAAATAACTTCATTCAGTCAGATCTCTGTTAGCATGGCCACTCCGAAACCCCCATTTAAAGTAGGTGATCTACCCCCTTTAAAGTAGGCGACTTTAAGATTTCTGTAGTTTAACTTCTGGCAAGGCTTTTAAGAATCACAGTATCCAAGAATTTTTCTACTATCAGTTAACCTTAGCCTATCCAAATTTACTGGGCACTGAATAGATATAAATAGGAGGTGATACTTGTATAAAGAATTTCAGTGTCTTATTATTTAGTCATGGGTGAGCAAAAGTTAATATAACATTATGTAAACAATTAGATAGCTTTTACTTTCTAGACCAGGGGTTCCCAACCTCGAACTGGTAGTGATCATGGCCTGTTAGGAACCAGGATGCACAGCAGGAGGTGAGCAGCAAGTGGGCAAGTCAAGCTTCATCTTTATTACAGCCATTCACCGTTGCTGGCATTACTGCCTGAACTCCACCTCCTGTGAGATCAACAGCAACGTTAGATTCTCATTGGAGCACTAACCCTATTGTGCCCTATGCATGCAAGCGATCTATCTTGCGTGCTCCTTGTAAGAATCTAATGCCTGATAATCTGTCCCCCCAGATGGGACTGTCTAGTTGCAGGAAAACAAGCTCACAGCACCCACTGATTCTATATTAGGGTGAGTTGTATAATTGTTTTATTATGTATTGCAATGTAGTAATAATAGAAATAAGGTGCCAAATAAATATTATGCATTGAACCATGCCCAAACCATCCTCCTCCCTCCAGCCCCTCAACTGCCCTGTCTGTGGAAAAAATGTCTTCTATGAAACATGTCCCTGGTGCCAGAAAAGTTGGGGACTGCTGTTCTAGACAACCCTGAAGGAAAGCAAGTTGAGGCACTTTTAAAAGAGATCAAGAAGTAATGTAATGGAAAATAGAAATAGAGAGAGCCAAGAATCAGCTTCTATTGAAACAGCCATTAAACAGGCAAAAACATCAACTCTTTTGGAACTCTGGAATCTAATATAAACAGACCGCAGGGTACTACTTAGTTTAGAATGAAGAGACTGCTAAAGTTCTCTAAGGATTGTGGCATTTGACTATCTGCCTATTATCCCATATTGTCTACCTTGGCAATAGTTGTGGAGACAGCAGCCCCCCATTACTGGCTTTAACAATATGAATGAAATAAGCTTACTGGCTTTAACAATGTGAATGAAATAAGAACAAAACTTGAAGTTAATTTTTAAAAAAATAACAAAATTTGTGGGTGTAGTAAAAGGAAACTCAGAGCAATGAATATTTGTAAATACATTATAAGATAAGAAAGATCTTCAATTAATAACATGTTCATACCTTAAGGAAAAAGCAAACTACTAGCTACTAGAGGAAGGAAATCAATATTAGGGTATAGATACGTGAAGCAGATGATGTAAAAATAATAGAATCTGTGAAACCTATGGTTCCTCCTTGGAGAAAGATCAAAGTTGTCAAACCTTTAACTGGACTTCCCGAAAATGAAAGAAGGTGTAAATAAGTAAAATTAGAAATGAAAGCGGGGACATTACTACTCCACAGTAAAAATGGCTGTAAGAAAATACTATGGAGCCAGGTGTGGTGACTCACACCAGTAATCCTAGCACTTTGGTATGCTGAGGCAAGTGGATCACTTGAGTTCAGGAGTTCCAGACCAGCCTGGGTAACATGGCAAATGCCTATCTCTATAAAAAAATACAAAATTAGCCAGTGGTGGTGGATGCCTGTAGTCCCAGCTACCTGGGTGGCTGAGGCAGAAGGATCCCATGAGCCCAGGAGTTGGAGGCTACAGTGAGTCATGATCCTGATGGTGCACTCCAGCCTGGGCAACAGAGGGAGACACTGTCTCAAAACAGAAAATACTGTGAACAATTGTATGCCAACAAATTAGATAATTTAGATGAAATGTATACATTCTTTTTTTATATACTGTAAGTTCTAGGGTACTTGTGCAGAATGTGCAGGTTTGTAACATAGGTATACACATGGCTTGGTGATTTGCTGCACCCATCAACCTATCATCAACATTAGGTATTTCTCCTAATGCTATCCTTCCCCTAGTCCCCCACCCCGCAACAAGCCCTGCTGTGTGATGTTCCCCTCCCTGTGTCCATGTGTTCTCATTGTTCAACTCCCACTTATGAGTGAGAACCCCTTCCCCTTCCCCTTCCCATTCCTTTCCTTCCCTTTTTATCCAAGGTGGAGTCTCACTGTGTCACCAAGCATACAGTGGCATGATCTCAGCTCACTGCAACCTCCACTTGAGTTCAAGCAATTCCTCTGTCTCAGCCTCCCAAGTGGCTGGGACTATAGGCCTGCATCACCATGCCCAGCTAATTTCTGTATTTTTAGTAGAGATAGGGTTTCACCATGTTGGTCAGGATGGTCTCGGTCTCTTGACCACAGATGGTCCACTTGCCTCGGCCTCCCCAATTGCTGGAATTACAGGCATGAGCCACCGTGCCTGGTCTTGGTTTTCTGTTGTCATGTTAGTTTGCTGAGAATGATGATTTCCAGCTTCATCCATGTCCTTACAAAGGACATGAACTCATTCTTTTTCATGGCTGCATAGTATTCCATGGTATATATGTACCACATTTTCTTTATCCAGTCTATCACTGATGGGCATTTGGGTTGGTTCCAAGCATTTGCTATTGTAAATAGGGCTACAATAAACATAAGTGTGCATGTGTCTTTATAGCAGAATGATTTACGATCCTTTGGAAATATATCCAGTAATGGGATTGTTGGGTCAAATGGTATTTCTGCATCTAGATCCTTGAGAAATTGCCAAACTGTCTTCCACAATGGTTGAACTAATTTACACTCCCACCAATGACGTAAAAGCATTTCTATTTTTCTGTGGCCTCGCTGGCATCTGTTGTTTCCTGACTTTTTAATAGTTGCCATTCTAACTGGTGTGAGATGGTATCTCATTGCGTTTTTGATTTGCATTTCTCTAATAGCCAGTGATGATGAGCTTTTTTTCATGTTTTTTGGCTGCATAAATGTCTTCTTTTGAGAAATGTCTGTTCATGTCGTTTGCCCACTTTTTGATGGGGTTGTTTGTTTTTTTTTTTAACTGTAAATTTGTTTAAGTTTCTTGTAGATTCTAGATATTAGACTTTTGTCAGATGGGTAGCTTACAAAAGTTTTCTCCCATTCTGTAAATTGCCTGTTCACTCTTATGATAGTTTCTTTCACTGTGCCAAATATCTGTAATTCAGTTAGATTCCATTTGACAATTTTGGCTTTTGTCACCATTGCTTTTGGTGTTACAGACATGCCCGTGCCTATGTCCTGAATGGTATGTGCCAAATTTTCTTTATCCAGTCTATCACTGATGGGCCCTTGGGTTGGTTCCAAGTATTTGCTATTGTAAACAGTGCCGCAATAAACATACATGTGCATGTGTCTTTATAGTAGCATAATTTATAATCCTTTGGTTATATACCCAGTAATGGGATTGCTGTGTCCAATAGTATTTCTAGTTCTAGATCCTTGAGGAATCACCACACGATCTAGCACAGAAAATTTGGAACAGAGCTGTAAGAAACAGACTGAATCAGTAATCAAAACAGTCACACTTCTGGGCCCTAGGGCTGATGTTTTTAATCTCAGCCTTTTCGGAGGCTGAGGCGGGTAGATCTCTTTATTGTGGGAGGATGAGGCAGCAGTGAGCTGAGATGACAGCACTGCACTCCAGCCTGGATAACAGAGTGAGACCCTTTCTCACAAAAACACACAAAAAAACAAAAAATACTCCTTACACAAACTAATAGCTTTAATAGACCTGATAGCTTCAATGTCCAAAAAATGGAAAAAGAGTGAACACTTCCAACCTCATTCTATAAAACATTACTCTGATAAAAGCAAATAAACTTCATGATCATATAGACTGATACAGAAAAGTCATTTTAAAGTACCATCCTTCCATGACTAAAAACACTCAAAAACTAGAAGTAAGGGAAACATAGGAATTTTCTTAACATGATAAAGGACTTCCTCAAACAAGCCACACTGCAGCCTTGACCTCCTGGGCTCAAAAAATCCTCCTGCCTCAGCCTCTCAGGTAACTGGGACTACATGCATGCACCACAATGACTGGCTCTCATTTTGTTGCCCAGGCTTATCTCAAACTCCTGTAATCAAATGACACTCCTACCTCAGCCTCCCCAAATCCTGGGATTGTAGACATGAGCCACCATGCTTGGCTAAGAGCATTTAGAAAACATAGTTAACATTTAAGTTATTACTAACTGTAGGCATCCTGTGAATTACATGCCTATATCAAAACATCTCATGTACCCCATAAATATATACACCTACCACGTAGTAACAAAAAAAATGTAAAAACCACAAAGTACTTCAACAACAGTCTTCCCCTGAGGTTAAGAACAAGAAAAGTCTCTCTCTTTTTTTTTTAGTATTTTACTGATTTTCAAGTTTTTAAAAATTACACAAACACTACATGCTTTTTATAAGAATTACCATTACTGAAATAAGTGAAAAATGTTACTAACAAAATTGATATCATTCTCCTGTCCTCACCCTCTCAGTCCCCAGAGGAGCCTCATGTAAAGGATACACATTTTTACTTTTTACGAGACATACAAGTATTTTATGAGTATTTTATGAGGCTTATAAGCCATAAGAGTTAGGCCAGAAAAAGACATGACATTACCATATAACACGTATTTGTGTTTTATATACCAGCAATGAAATTTTTCAAAATTGAAAATTTAGAAAATAATTTTAATTACAACGTTTTGAGAGTAACATATACTCAAATTTATTCAAAGAGGTAAATTACTTGGACACAGAAAACTACAAAATAGTGCTGAAAAAAATTAAGTCCTTAAGTAAATAGAAAGATATGCGACACTCATAAAATATGTTATTAAAAGTCTAAAGGCTTTTAATGCAAAAATGGAAAAGCCCATCCTCAGAATTATGTAGAATTGCCCTCAGTAAACGTAAAAGAACAGAAATTATAACAAACTGTCTCTCAGATCACAGTACAATCAAGCTAGAACTCAGGATTAAGAATCTCACTCAAAACCACTCAACTACATGGGAACTGAACAACCTGCTCCTGAATGACTACTGGGTACATAACGAAATGAAGGCAGAAATAAAGATGTTCTTTGAAACCAACGAGAACCAAGACACAACATACCAGAATCTCTGGGATGCATTCAAAGCAGTGTGTAGAGGGAAATTTATAGCACTAAATGCCCACAAGAGAAAGCAGGAAAGATCCAAACTTGACACCCTAACATCACAATTAAAAGAACTAGAAAAGCAAGAGCAAACACATTCAAAAGCTAGCAGAAGGCAAGAAATAACTAAAATCAGAGCAGAACTGAAGGAAATAGAGACACAGAAAACCCTTCAAAAAATTAATGAATCCAGGAGCTGGTTTTTTGAAAGGATCAACAAAATTGATAGACCACTAGCAAGATTAATAAAGAAGAAAAGAGAGAAGAATCAAATAGATGCAATAAAAAATGATAAAGGGAATATCACCACTGATCCCACAGAAATACAAACTACCATCAAAGAATACTACAAACACCTCTACACAAATAAACTAGAAAATCTAGAAGAAATGGATAAATTTCTCGACACATACACTCTGCCAAGACTAAACCAGGAAGAAGTTGAATCTCTGAATAGACCAATAACAGGAGCTGAAATTATGGCAATAATCAATAGCTTGCCAACCAAAAAAAGTGCAGGACCAGATGGATTCACAGCCGAATTCTACCAGAGGTACAAGGAGGAACTGGTACCATTCCTTCTGAAACTATTCCAATCAATAGAAAAAGAGGGAATCCTCCCTAACTCATTTTATGAGGCCAGCATCATCCTAGTACCAAAGCCAGGCAGAGACACAACCAAAAAAGAGAATTTTAGAACAGTATCTGTGATGAACACTGATGCAAAAATCCTCAATAAAATACTGGCAAACCGAATCCAGCAGCACATCAAAAAGCTTATCCACCATGATCAAGTGGGCTTCATCCCTGGGATGCAAGGCTAGTTCAATATATGCAAATCACTAAATGTAATCTAGCATATAAACAGAACCAAAGACAAAAACCACATGATTATCTCAATAGATGCAGGAAAGGCCTCTGACAAAATTCGACAACACTTCATGCTAAAAACTCTCAATAAATTAGGTATTGATGGGACGTATCTCAAAATAGTAAGAGCTATCTATGACAAACCCACAGCCAATATCATACTGAATGGGCAAAAACTGGAAGCATTCCCTTTGAAAACTGGCACAAGACAGGGATGCCCTCTCTCACCACTCCTATTCAACGTAGTGTTGGAAGTTCTGGTCAGGGCAATTAGGCAGGAGAAGGAAATCAAGGGTATTCAATTAGGAAAAGAGGAAGTCAAATTGTCCCTGTTTGCAGATGACATGATTGTATATCTAGAAAACCCCACTGTCTCAGCCCAAAATCTCCTTAAGCTGATAAGCAACTTCAGCAAAGTCTCAGGATACAAAATCAATGTACAAAAATCACAAGCATTCTTATACAGCAAAAACAGACAAACAGAGAGGCAAATCATGAGTGAACTCCCATTCACAATTGCCTCAAAGAGAATAAAATACCTAGGAATCCAACTTACAAGGGATGTGAAGGACCTCTTCAAGGAGAACTACAAACCACTGCTCAAGGAAATAAAAGAAGATACAAACAAATGGAAGAACATTCCATGCTCATGGGTAGGAAGAATCAATATAGTGAAAATGGCCATACTGCCCAAGGTAATTTACAGATTCAATGCTATCCCCATCAAGCTACCAATGACTTTCTTCACAGAATTGGAAAAAACTAATTCAAAGTTCATATGGAACCAAAAAAGAGCCCGCATCGCCAAGTCAATCCTAAGCCAAAAGAACAAAGCTGGAGGCATCACACTACCTGACTTCAAACTATACTACAAGGCTACAGTAACCAAAACAGCATGGTACTGGTACCAAAACAGAGATATAGATCAATGCAACAGAACAGAGCCCTCAGAAATAACGCTGCATATCTACAACTATCTGATCTTTGACAAACCTGAGAAAAACAAGCAATGGGGAAAGGATTCCCTATTTAATAAATGGTGCTGGGAAAACTGGCTAGCCATGTGTAGAAAGCTGAAACTGGATCCCTTCCTTACACCTTATACAAAAGTCAATTCAAGATGGATTAAAGACTTAAACATTAAACCTAAAACCATAAAAACCCTAGAAGAAAACCTAGGCATTACCATTCAGGACATAGGCATGGGCAAGGAATTCAAGTCTAAAACACCAAAAGCAATGGCAACAAAAGCCAAAATTGACAAATGGGATCTAATTAAACTAAAGAGCTTCTGCACAGCAAAGGAAACTACCATCAGAGTGAACAGGCAACCGACACAATGGGAGAAAATTTTCACAACCTACTCATCTGACAAAGGGCTAATATCCAGAATCTACAATGAACTCCAACAAATTTACAAGAAAAAAACAAACAACCCCATCAAAAAGTGGGCAAAGGACATGAACAGACACTTCTCAAAAGAAGACATTTATGCAGCCAAAAAACACATGAAAAAATGCTCACCATCACTGGCCATCAGAGAAATGCACATCAAAACCACAACGAGATACCATCTCACACCAGTTAGAATGGCGATCATTTAAAAAGTCAGGAAACAACAGGTGCTGGAGAGAATGTGGAGAAATAGGAACACTTTTACACTGTTGATGGGACTGTAAACTAGTTCAACCCTTGTGGAAGTCAGTGTGGCGATTCCTCAGGGATCTTGAACTAGAAATTCCATTTGACCCAGCCATCCCATTACTGGGTATATACCCAACGGACTATAAATCATGCTGCTATAAAGACACATGCACACATATGTTTATTGTGGCACTATTCACAATAGCAAGGACTTGGAACCAACCCAAATGTCCAACAATGATAGACTGGATTAAGAAAATATGGCACATATACACCATGGAATACTATGCAGCCATAAAAAATGATGAATTCATGTCCTTTGTAGGGACATGGATGAAATTGGAAATCATCATTCTCAGTAAACTATCGCAAGAACAAAAAACCAAACACCGCATATTTTCACTCATAGGTGGGAATTGAACAATGAGAACACATGGACACAGGAAAGGGGATCATCACACTCTGGGGACTGTTGTGGGGTGGGGGCAGTGGGGAGTGATGGCATTGGGAGATATACCTAATGCTAGATGAAGAGTTAGTAGGTGCAGTGCACTTGCATGGCACATGTATACATATGTAACTAACCTACACATTGTGCACATGTACCCTAAAACCTAAAGTATAATAATAATAAATTTAAAAAAAAAGAATTGCGAGGAATCCCAAATAATCAAGTTGAAAGACACACTGCTTGATTTCAACACCTACCACAAGCCAGTAATTGAAACAGTGCAATAGAATAAAAATGGTCATATAAATCAATTTAATAGAATTGATAATGCAGGACAACTTGTCCGTCTATGGTTAACTGATTTTCAACAAAGATGCCTAAGATAATTTGATTGGGCATTGGCACTTCTAGAAATGGTGCTGGAAGGAAAGAAGATCTATATGTAAAAGAACGACATCATACTTGTTTCTTATATAATTAAGGTGGCTCAGAAACCTAGATGCAACAACTAAAACTATACAATTTAGAATTAAACAAAGGAAACTACTTGAAGAATAAAATCTTTATGTCCTTGAGTTTGGCATTAAATTTTTAGTTATGACACCAAAAGCATGAGCAAATAATAATACTAATAAAATTGGACCTCAAAATTAAAAACTTAACTGCATCAAAAAATTAGAATGTAAGTAGATATATATTTATAAATATTTTGTCTCATTTTATAGATTTGTCTCATAAAATATTTATGTCTCCTCTATAAAATGAGACAAAATATTTCCATGTTATATATCTAATAAGAATATGGTATACATATAAAAAAATAAACAAATTGGAAAAAAACTTGAAAGATTTCTGCATGAAATCTGCATGAAAAGATGTTCAATGTTAGTAATCATTAGGAAAATGCAAATGAAAATAATACTTTAATTAATATTTTATTCCTTGCAAAGACAATCAACAACTGCTCAAGAGAACAAACATAAAAGTTATTCTTGAATATTTACAAACAAGAATTTTAAGAAAATAAGGACCTTAATGGTTAACTTATTGGGGAATTGCCTGCTACTTGCATTTTTAAGATAGAGTTATTTCTTAAGCAACAATTTGTTCCTTAATAGCTAAAATATTAAACAAGAAAGTAGCTCATTTGAAAGTGCTGGAATTAGGGTTTAATAAATGATGTGCCTTATTTCTCACTTGCATTTTGCACTTGAAAAATCAAGCTTTCATGTAGAATTACATTCAATGGAGGATATGTTAAAAGTAGTCCCCAACTATGCCATAATATTTTCAAGGAAGTCAAGTCATTCCAAACACTGAGAAATAATTCCTTGTACTTTAGGTTTAAGATATTTGATATCCTGGTTCCAATCCTCTGATGTCTGGCTCTTCATCTTTGTAAATATTTTCAGCCTAGAGATAATAAAGTTAATTCAAGAGTAATACTTGTGGTTTGAGTGTTTGTCCAGATGAAATACAGCATATAACAATTGTGTATAATCATATTTTTGATTAGTTGTTCCAAAATTATTTGATATTATTCACTAAAATTGATTCAAAAATGATGCTAGCATTGGAAATTTGATTTGGACTTGTGGACTTGTTTGGAGGACTGTTTTTCTCCCAGCACTTAAATAACTTAATGAGAAAAAGGCAAGGCAGGTATCTTCAAAAGTTATTTGCAAGTGTATACTAACATATATATCAGCAACCCATGCACTACTTTCATTTGTTATTCATACAACCTTTTGAAAAAGCATTTTCAAGCATCATTGAGAAGAAGGTATAGCTCTGATATAAATGAAAGTGTAGGTTATCAACTAAACCTCTTAGAATGTAAAATATTTAGTGCTTATTATTACAGATGCAGCATCATTGAAAGTCTTGATATATTCCTCTTCTGTTCATCTTGCCTGTGGCACAGCACAGATACTGGACAACTGCAGCCATGCCAAGACATCAGTTGAAAAATACTGTCACAATATTAAAAAATGGAGCAGAAACTACATATTTATCTGTGTCTTTATATAGATGAGTGTAGAGATTTCTCACAATCTTATATGTGATAAAAATAATAAATACAATTCTAGTATTGAAGTAAGAATTGTCTTAGAAGTGGAAAATTTCTTTCAAACTGTTTTCTTTCTGTAAATATTGTCATCTAAATATTTGAAATATTTCCATTCCTACTACCATCAAAGCTTTTCTTTCTAAGACAGTCATTCAGAAAACACTCAAATACACACACACACACACATTTTTTAAAAGCTCACCATATGCCATATATACATGAAGTTATCCTCAGTCACTTAGCAAATAACTCAAGATACATTATGTCTCCAACTAAAAACTATTATCTTGCCATTAAACTTTCCAGGAATAGACTGTTAATGAAAATGACCAAAAAAAGATCAGATTCATACTCTGTCATATGAACGTTGACATGTATGTATTCAAAATATTAAAAATTAGTTTCTGAGCATTAGTCTTTTATTTATGGAATGTTGTTCTGCAGTTTGAAGAGAGGAAAGTACAGGCTCATTTATTTGTCAAACACCATGAAAACTTAAACTTCATTATAGGTGATAGACAAGTACAATGAATGAACACTTCTACACTCTTCATTTATATTCCCTAAATGTTAATATTTTCCTACTTTTTTTCTTATTTCTGTATCTATAGTCACACAATCACACAAACACACATGTGAGGCTGGGGGCTGTGGCTCACACCTATAATATCAGCACTTTGGGAGGCTGAGGTGGGTGGATTACCTGAGATCAGGAGTTAAAGACCACCCTGGCCAACATGGAGAAACCCTCTCTCTACTGAAAACACAAAAATTAGCCTGGCATGGTGGCAGGCACCTGTAATCCCACTGGGAGGCTGAGGCAGGAAAATCACTTGAACCTGGGAGGCAGAGGTTGCAGAGAGCTGAGATCACACCATTGCATTCCAGCCTATGTGACAGAGCGAGACTCCATCACAAAAAATAACAACAACAACAACAACACACACACACATGTAAACCATTGGAAAGTTGGCTATTGATACTTCAATCTTTAGTACTTCAGCCTGCATTCCCTAAGAGAAAGGGGGATATTTTTCTACACAACTTCAATGTCATTTATATAATAAATAAAATTTTCATTAATTCAGTACTGCTATATAATATACAGTAATTCTGCTTTCTATTTGCACAGTTGGTGAGGAGACACACTCTGCATTATATATTCACTGAACACAGGACACACAACACTTGACAGATGAGATTGACAGAAGTTTATTTGTCACATACAGTCATAGCCATGGGAGGAGGGCATCACTTGTGTGCAGGATCACATGGAGTGGCATGTAGAAGCAGAATGAACCAGCAAGGGCTTCGAAGGCAAGCTGTGTTGTAACAAGTGGGTGCAGCCACCTGAATAGTAAGGTGAAACCTATAAGGTTGAGCAACTGTTGAGATGCAGCTGGTCTAGCTGATAAGGAAGCTATCAAGTGAGGGGCCTTTCATGTTGATTAGCAGTTGCTGACAAAAACAGAGGAGCTCATGGTAAGCTTTGGATCCCTATGAGGTGAAAGATGTTGAAGCAGCACTTAGAATTTAAGTTCTTAAAATACAAATATTATGTGGAAATATTTAATATAATAAGTTTTAATTATAATATATTATACACACCTTCCTAGAATTTGCCTATTTCAGAAGTCTCTTAGTTCCTTTATAAACCTGTTACAAGTTCTTCTTTTCCTTCTTTCCTAAAAGAAAAGCACATATTTTATGATCTGAGAGATCAAACTAGATTCTCTTTATAACTCAGAGATCAGACTAGATACCCTAACTCAGGCTCTGATGAAATAGGAAGTGAGACTTGACTCTGGAGGCAAGGCTCAGAAACTGGACCAAATTGAGCACTAGCTGAAACAGGAGTGGAGTGAATACAGCTTTTCATAAAGATATGCCCAGCAATGTGCCATGCCAGTTTACCATTGCCATGGGAACACCTAGGGGTCACTCTTCCTTTCCATGGCAATTACCTGATGACCCAAAATTTACTACACTTTTCCTAGAAATTTCTGCATAAACCACTCCTTAATCTGCATGTAATTAAAAGCAGATATAAATATGACTGCAGAATTGCTTCTGGGCTGCTACTCTCAGCACAGTGTGTGTGGGGTAACCGTGCTCTTTGGGAGAAATCATATGCTGTAACACTGCCTGAGCTGTAACACTGCTGCTTCAATAAAGCTGTTTTTCCCTACCATTGGCTCATTCTTGAATTCTTTTCTGGGCAAAGCAAAGAACACTCCCAGACTAAGCCCCAGTTTGGGGCTCACCTGCCTTGTATCAGTTTGGTGTCCAACATGGGACAAAAAAGAGAAGATGACAGTATGAAAGTTGGTGACAAAAGTGGCAATTGGCGGTCAGTGAGGTGATGGCAAGAGAAAGCAAATTTGTGAGACTAAGGCAATCAGTAAGACTATGAGAAGAAAAACAGTGAGATGTGGTGAAGCAGTTGGTGATGGAGTCTCCAAAAGCTCTCTGTTAACACTTAAAACCTGTAACAGAAACCAAAGTCTCTTTTTAAAACAATCATTTTTCCTGGCAGGCAGCAGAGCCAAGTGAACAGGCATAGTGCTGCTGCCTCTGCTGAGACAGGAACAATGCTGCTACCTCATGTGGGACCCACTGCTCTAACTGGCAGGCTGCTGGGTTACCAGTCCTCAGACTGTCCCCTCCCTCAGTGGCACCTGTTCTCACTCAGTTTTTTATTTAGAAAATTCCCAAACTTCATTATTGGTGTCCTATAATGAAGCTGAGAGATCCTGGAGACACCTTAACCCAGGTTCCACATAGATTAGTCAGCACCATCTTGGCTTCTGTGGATGGGTAAGTGTCCTTTCTGCATGCCACCCCCTCTATAGTATTGAAATAAATACAGAATAAAAGCCTTTGGTTAAGTGGTCAGTTAGAAGTTCCTCATCATCAGAGTGCCCCAGAGTATACCCTTGTCACCTCTTTCCCATGATCCTTTCTTCTCTGACTCCATTTTATTGTTTCCTTAGACATTTTATTTTCAGTTCTAAAATGGATATTTTCTTTGCAATGTTATATTTGCTTTTGACATTCTGTTAACTGTTTGTGCAAGTGTCCAAAGCAAGACACTTGGTTGTATGAGGTCCCCTATTGTTTTGACTCTGGGATGCCAGAGTCATGTTGTTCAGTGACCCCAACTTGGTCTTGGGTTCACTGTTTGCTGCCCCACTGTTGTCCCAGAGTTCTTGGCATTTGGGGACCCTCCTTTGGCAGAAATTCAGGCTCTGTGTTTTCAGTTTTGATATTGGTTGCCCTCTCAGATGCCCTGGGGTTTTCAGCATTGACATTCTATGTAGGATTGTGAGTTATGTAGACATCGTTTGCGGGAATATTGATCTCACCTTTTTCTTTCTGAAGTTAGAGGTTACTTTTATAAAAGCCAGTTGCAGGCCCCTTTTTGTTTGCTAACTTACTGCTGTCTTTCTCAAACCCCTCTTGGTCAATGGCATTAGGAGTTTCCAGTTCCCTTGCCTGATGTATGGTTACCTACAGTGGTATACAAGTGGCCATCTGAATATTTTTATGGTATCTCTGCTATGGGATAGATTCACTGGCAAGTATGTTGATTCACTGGCAAGTACGGGCCTTTGAGGTCTTCCCTTGGGCAACAATATTTACTCTTGTCTTCCTCCCTTTTTCAGTCACATTTGTTTAGCCATGCTCTCTGCCCAACGCTTGCTCTCTGTGGAATTTAGGTTCAACATCCAATTGCCCATTAGTAGCTCATAGTCCACTTTCATGATGCCTTGCTGTGTATATTTTGTCAAAAGTGAGAATTTAAAAGGAAAAAGTAATGAATTAAAAAGGAAAAGTAACTAAACCCCCTGTAGATCTTTACAGGTGATCTGTAAGAGATTCTTACTAGAGGTAGGAATGACAGCAACCATCCTGAAGAACTTAGCACTACAGTGTCTTTTAGACAAATGGAGTAAATGCAAATTATTAGATAAGTTGAAAAAGAAAAATCCCATTTACTATTTCAATAATATTTGGGTTCAATACAAAATTGCAATCCAACAGATTTGGCTAGGCATGGTTCTTTATATTATAATGATATTGTACAATCAGATTTGCTTTGTAGAAAGGAGGTAAGAAGGGAAGAACTTTATTATGTGTAGGCTTTTTGCCCTCTATCGGGATCTTAACCTAAGCACTAGCTGTAGAATGTGTCTGGCTTGTGATACTTGCAGACATCCAGAAGCTGCATTAGGTATGCTACAGGACCTCCTACTAGCTGCTCCCCTGGTATGTGTGGGATCTTCCCTTCAGAGTCTCCTCAGTGTCCTAGTTCTGAAGGAACACACTAGTTATTAAGTGCAGGATTTCACCACAAGGTCATAAGTCACCCCTTCACCTTATCCAGCAAGCCCTGGCCTATATCCTCCACTGTCTAACGAAGTAAGCCCAATCACTACTGCCAGGATTGAGGTCTGATGTTAGTCCCCAAAATCAAACTTGTGTCTATTGTGGGAAGTAGCTGATGGAGACAGAGGAACAATAGAAGTATATGTGCTTTTTTTCATGTCTGATCTGGCTGTATGCAAGGAATAAACTGCTTAGTTTTCAGAGGATTCAGGGAAGTTTGTAGAGGAGTTTGTGAAGTTGACAATATCCTTTTATTTAACTTGGCTTGACATGCAAATATTATCCACTTGTACTGTAGACGAATAATAAAGAATTCCAGGTACTACTTATAAACATACATACAGAATGGCTGTGTGTAACCCAGGCCATGCCATTTATTATGTGGGAGGAGAGGCAGTTCCAGATCTAGACCTAAGTGGGATTACCAGAAAAGGTCTCAAGATCTCAAATGCAGAAATCACATACTAACTTGTTTAGTCGTAAGAGAATGTATGTGATTAAGCCAGTTAATTATGACAAAGTAAGAAAAATAACTCAGGAAAAAGAGGAAAATCCCACTCTAATTCAGGGCTTTTTGGTTGAGGCAGTCAGGAAATATACTAATAGAGACCCTGACTCCCTGGAAGTGGGAGCTCTTCTGGGGGTGCATTTTATTACTTAGTCTGCCCCCTGACATTTGGATAAAGCAAGAAGTAGCAATTTGACCCTAACACCCCTGAGACACTCTTAGGTATTGCCTTTGGGGTTTACAATAATAGGGACAGGGCAGAGGAAGAGGCAAAAATCAAAAGAACTGTCTAGAAAGTACCATTGTTAGTGGCAACTTTAGGCCCACTCCTGCCTCAGAGTTACCCTCCTCAAGGAAATGTGTGACATTGGCATCTAGGGTGCTCAGATGAGAATCCCTCACTTACCAGCCACTAGGTCAAAAATAGCACTTGTCTTCTGTATGCAAGAAGGCCACTGGAAGGATTGCATCAGGATAAAAAGGGAGTTTGAGACATTCAGACTCCTAGTGGCCAAAAAAGTAGAGAACAGATAAGGCCTAACATTCTCTCTATCTCCCACTGGACACCTTGCCATCTCCACAGGAGAGCCTCAAGTAACCCTTGATACAGCAGACAAAAATATTGAGTTCTTATTTGACACAGGAGATGCCTACTCAGTTTTAATCCATTTCCCAGGGCTACTGTTTTCCCACTCTTGTACAGTAACAGGAATTGATGACTAGCCAAGAATGAGGAGATTTACCCACCCACTTTGTTGCTTTGTAAAGGACCATATATTTTGTCAGAGGTTTTTAATGTTATACCTGAGTGTTTTATCCTATTACGAGAGACCTGTTTTCCAAATTACACATCACAGCTCACTTTAAAGTGCTCTATGAGAGGGAAACAGGCCAGAAGGAACAGTTCTCCTAGCTTCAAATACTTGCCTTTACACAGATATGGAGAAGAACTGCCTTCCATGACATATTGCTTCTCTAGTAGACTCCTCTGTTTGAGACAGGGAAGTTTCTAGTACAACTGTTAATGTACCCCCAGTCCAGACTGTTCTAAAACCCAGTGTTAATTACCTGTGGAAAAACAAAACAAAACAGTATCTTTTGAATCCTGAGTCTCAGGGGGACATCCAGCCCTCAATAATGATAGCCTAAAGGTATGAATATAACAGCCCTGTAAGTCTCCATGTAACACCCCATTCCACCTGTAAGGAAATCAACTGAGGAATATAAATTTATTTTGACTCTAGGGGAATTAAATGGGAAAGTAGTCCCAGTTCACCCATTAGTTCCTAATGCTTGTACAATACTGACTGAAGTCCCTGAAGATGCTCATTGATTCACATGGTTAGATTTGAAGGATGCTTTCTTTTGTTTTTCTTTATACCCACACTCCCAGTATATTTTTGCTTTTGAATGGACTGATCCAGACACTCATGCTGCATCTCAACTTACCTGAACAGTTCTTCTCCAGAGTTTTAGATACATTCCCCATCTCTTTGGCAATGCATCGGCCAAGGAGTTAAGGAAACTGCAGTTAACTAAAGGATCTCTCTTGCAATATGTAGATAACTTATGAATATCTAGATCTACCAGAAAATACTCTGCCATGACCACCATTCATCTCCTTAATTTTCTGGAAAAGCAAGAATAGCATGTATCCCCCCACAAGGCCCAGATCTCTGTGAAAAGATTAAATATTTGGGATGTGTATTCACTCTTGGGACAAGTACTTTGACCCCAAAGTGAAAACATCTTGGGTCAAAGTGACCCAAGTGAGACAATCTTGGTCCTCTGACCCCCTCTGACTAAGAAACAGTTACGAACCCTTTTGGGAATGGCAAGATTCTGTGAGATCTGGATTCGCTGGCTTGGTCTTAGAGCAAAGCCACTCCATGAAGCTCTAAAAGGGAGTGATCATGATCCTTTGAATTGGGATGGAAACTGCCAACAGGCATTCTTGACCCTAAAAGAAAATCTAAAACATCTCCTGATTTTGGACTCTGTAACTTCAAAATCCTTTACCCTCTGTGTGCCCAAAAAACAAAGAATGGTTTGAGTGTCCTATCTCAAAGGCCCAGGAATAGCCCTAGACCAGTGGCTTACCTTTCTAAACAGCAAAACCAGATGGCAGCTGGGAGGCCTGGATCCTTGTGTTCTGTGGAAGCCACTGCTCTATTAGTAGAAGAATCCAGTAAGTTTACCTTGGGGTAATAATTAGATGTCATAACCCCCACCAAGTACAGGGGGTTTTAGAAGCAAAAGGATATCAATGGCTAACAAGAGGTCACTTATTTAATAAGAGGTTTTTCTCCTTGACACCCCAGATGTAATCCTTATAATATGTTGAATTTTAAACTCTGATATCCTGTTGCTACACTTCACATCCTGTGTGAAGTGACCCCCAACTCACTTCTCTCCTGTGTGGAAATTATAGCAGGTCTGACCTGAAAGATTAGCCTCTGTCTATTCCTGATGAGTGGTTTACAGATAAGAGTAGCTTTATACATGAGAGAATAAGAAAGGCAGGTTTTGCGTTATTTAGCCAACAAGAGGTCACTGAGGCAAAAACTTTACTTCCCCAGGTTTCTGCTGAAGAAACAGAATTACTTGTTCTAATCAGAGCTCTCCAATTAGGAAAGACTTTAGAGTCAATATATTTCCTGATTCTAAATATGGGTTTCTTATGCTCTATGCTCATGCTGTTATATGAAAAGAAAGCGGAGAACTAACAGCTAAAGGATACCCAGTACAACATCACTTAAATTTGATTATGTCCAGCTCCAAAAGGTGGTAGGTATTATTCATTGTAGAGGACATCAAAAGGGAAGTGCCTCTATTATTAAAGAAAATGCTCTGGCAGAAAGAGCAGCTAAGACTACAGCTAAAGAGACACCAGTGTAATAGGTCACTAACTAATGCCAGGTACTGAACCCATGTCAGGAACACCACACTATATACCCCTGAGGAATTTAAATGGGCAGAACAGAAAGGTTTATACAAGGATTCATCAGGATGGTTACTAAAATGCAACTAACTCTTGTACCCTGAGGCTGACCAGTGAAAAATAATTAAGCATTTTCATGACTCCTCACATTTGGAGTGGAGTCAATTGAATTTTCACTATTCAATTGAATTTTCCAAATCTTCTGTGGAAACAAACTAGTCTAGACTCTAAAGAGGGTCATCAGGGCCTGTGAACTTTGTTGCTGTCATGATCCAGGAAGCCACCCCATACATCCTCTTCTACTGAAAGTTTAAAAACATTGAGGGACATTCCATGGGACAACTGGCAAATAGGTTTTCTCAGATACTACCTTATAGGGGATGATAATATTTGCTAGTATTTATAGACAATTTCACCAAGCGGGTTGAGATTTACCCCACAAGGCATTAGAAGTGTCTAATTGTTACTTAAAGAGATCACTTCAAGGTTTGGATTATCTAAATGCCTGCAGAGTGATAATGGACCTTTCTTCACACCTAAAGTGACCCAGCAGCTTTTCTTCATCCTTAAGCATTACTTATCATTTTCACTCCTCCTGGAGTTCCCAATTCTCAGGTAAGGTAGAAAACCTAATCATGTTTTAAAATGACATTAGAAAAGCCATGTAAGGAGACCTCAGAGGCCTGCATTTCTCTCCTAGCCACAGCCCTTTTACACATAAGGATGGGCCCAAAAGGAAATTCGTTTGTTTATGTGATGAATTATATTTATTGATTTGTGTATGTGTAACTGGCCTTGCATCTTGGGGATGAAGCTGACTGATCATGGTTGTTAAGCTTTTAGATGTGCTGCTGAATTTGGTTCTCAGTGTTTTATATGAGAATTTCTGCATTGATGATCATCAGGTATATTGTCCTGAGGTTTTCTTTTTTGTTGTATCTCTGCCAGATTTTGGTATTATTGATGATACTTGACTCATAAAATGACTTAGGGTGAAGTTCCTCCTTTTTAATTGTTTGAAATAATTTCAGAGAAAATGGTTCCAGCTCTTCTTTATACCTCTGGTAGAATTCAGCTGTAAATCTTTCTTGTTCTGGGCTTTTTTAAGTTGGTAGGCTATTTATTAGTGCCTCAATTTCATAATTTTTTATTGGTCTGCTCAGAGATTCAACTTCTTTCTGGCACCCCTGATTATTATATGACTAACTTTCATGGTCATGATACTATGAAATGACTTAAGCTCTGGAATAAAATTAGCAAACATAACCCCAAATATTGCTGGCCATAATGGTGATCTTATGATATCACTAGATGAATTTGTCTGCATGCTCAAATAGAATGTAAGATGTTGAACCTTACAAATATAATGTCATTTTACAATTTGTACTTTGAGCTTTCTAAAAGAAACCAAGAATTTTTTATAGCTTCTCTGAAAGAGAATAAATAAAGAAGAGAAAATGGAACATACAAAAAATGTATGGAGTTGATTCTTCTTTCTTCTTTTGGACTACGTCTTCTACCTATTCTCTTTCTTACTCCTTCTTCCATCACAGCTCTTCTTTCTCCTACAATACTTCCATCCCCTCTCTCAACTTCCATATACTCAGATCTGTCTCAAATACTCCTTTCCCCACCTCTGACTCAGCAGTATGGGCCTCCTAGTTTCCTTTATGATTATAGGAGACAATGGTAATGCTGCCAGGTCAGTTTGTTCCCTAGGTAAAATTGGAGTTCTGGCTGTCAATAATACCTTTCCCAATTCCTTATTAAATTCTTTAGTACTTTGCCACTCGTCAATTCAATCTGTTAATTACCAGCTACCAGCCTGAATATTCAGATCTCTAGTCTCCAAAATTACATAGAGAGGGTGGAGAAAGATCATATTACAGAAGCCTATACCATTTGTCTCCCCCCAGAAAAACGAATTTTCACAAAAATCTGTACTGTCACAAGAACAGAGCACTTTCACAGGAATCAAAAAATTAGGCAAGCAACCACAGTACCTGGTTTTAACCTCATATTACTGAAAAAAGGAATTGAATAGGGTAAGAAAGACAGTCTTGTGTCATTGACACCAGTCCCCCCCATGACCCAGTAGCAGCACAGAAAGAGTCTGCACACTTGGGGAAAAATAAAGAACAGTGACTGGGGGACTTTATATTGAACTCAGTGCTACCTTGTCACAGTGGAGAGCAAAGCTATGCTGGGCTCAACCAGCACCTATAAAAGGAGAGAGGATTTGAACAGACAGACAGGTATTTTTCATTCTAGCAGTTAGAGTTTCAGTTTTTAGGAAAGGCTTGCCAGTGGGCAAAGGGTTCTGAGATCCTGGGTAAATTTGAAAGGCAGTCTAGGACATAATGACTGCCATTCCTGGGCAACACATAAAGCTCTGAGTTGAGCTTAGAGCTAGCAGACTAGCCACACAAGCTAGAGAGACACTAGTTGAGGCAACTAAGGAAGTTCTTATGCCACCCCTTCCCCAACCTCAGGTAGAGCAGCTTGCAGCAAGGAAAGGGACTTCTTTCTTCTGCCTAAGAAAAGGAGAACAAAGAGTAAAGAGGAGTTTGTCTTGCACCTGTATACCAGCTCAGCCACAGTAGGATAGTACATGAAGCAGAGTCATGAATCACCCATTGTAGGGGCAGGATTCATCACCTGCTTACTAAAGCAGTATTCATACCTGCTTATTATGCCCTGAATAACCAGCAGTGATACCAAAATAGTACACCATAAACCTTGGGCTCTGAAATGTACTGACTTCAGGTGTGACTCAGCACATTCCCAGCTCTAATGGCTATGGTGAAAGATTTCTTTATTTGAGAAAAGCAGAAAGAAAAATAAAGGGGAGTAGAGCAACAAGTAGGGTCTTGGGGTACCTGAGTGCAAGCGTAGGCTTCCAGACAGCATTTCTGGACCTGCCTTGAGCCAGCGGGGAACACACTTCTCTGAAGAATGATTCCCAGTCCTGGAAGTTTTCTCCACAAGCTGACTGAAAAGCCCTTGGTCTGTAACTGAACATCTTCAGTTACAGATTTCTTAGGTTTCTAAGCATTACTGGACCAGCCTGAGGGAACTTATTACCCTAAAGGGAAGGACACAAACCAGGCTGACATAATCACCTGATGATCATAGAGCCCTAGGGCTGTGAGTAAACATAGGTGGTAGCCTGGTAGTGGTTACAGCAGACCTTGGGTGACAGTCAGTGCTGTACTGGCTTCAAGTCTAACCCAGTGCTGTCACAGCGGTGGTGGCCACAGGAGTGCTTGCATCATTACATCCAAAATTCTACAGTGCTCAACAGTGAGAGAAAGCCATCAGTTTTTTGGCAGAAAGTGAGAGAAAAGAACAACCTCTGCTGGGTAATATAAAGAATTATTCCCAATTTTATTTAAAACCATTAAGATAGTACCCCTATGTATCTGCAAAAAATACAAGATTATTGGGCTTGGGTCCCAAGTGCCTTTGAATACCTGAAAACTCTTCTCAAGAAGGAGGCCTACAAATAAGCCCATACTGTGAAGACCACAATAAGTACCTAATTATTTAATGTCCAGAGATCGGTGAATATCTACAAGCATTGAGAAGAAGCATGAAAACATGACATCACCAAAGGAGTTAAAATTACCAGGACAATCCTGGGGAAAAAGAGATATGTGAACTTTCAGACAGAATTTGATAGCCTTTTGTAGGAAAGTCAAAGAAATTCGAGATAACATAAAGAAAAAATTCAGAATTCTATTGGATAATTTTAACAAAGAGATTGAAATAATTAAAAAGAATCAACAAAAATAAAAATAATAAAGTTGAAAGATGCAGTTGACATATAGATGAATTCCTCAGCCTCTTAGACCAAAACTGATCAAGCAGAAGAATTAGCCAGCTTAAAGACAGCCTATATAGAAATAACACAGTCAGAAGAGATTAAAAAAAGAAGAAACTATGCTTACAATATTTAGAAAATAGTATCAAAAGGGCAAATATGTGAGTTATTGGCCTTAAAAAAGAGGTAGAGCAAGAAGAATAGAAAGTTTTTTCAAAGGAATAACAGAGAATGGTCCACATCTAGGGAAAGATATCAACATTAAACAGAAAAAAGATTATAGAACACCCAATATTAAAGAAAAAAAGATTATAGAACACAAAGAAATCTTAACTCAAACTACATCAAGATATTTAAAAGTCAAAAATCTCAGGGGTCATGAATAAAGAGAATAAAGTATCCAAAAAGCAGCAAGATTAAAAAAAAAAACACCAAATAACACACAATGGAGCTTTAATATGTGTGATAGGTTTTGAGTGAAAACCTTACAGGACAGCAGGAAAGCCATTACATGTTTAACTTGTAACATATTTAGTGCTGAAGGGAAAAAATAACATAAACTATTGTATCTGGTTAAAACAATCTTTCAAGCATAAAAGAAAAATAAAGACTTCCAGACAAATGAAAGTTGAAGGATTTCATAAACAGCAGACATGTCCTAAAAGATATATTAAAAGTAATTTGTGTGTGTGTGTGTCTTTTTTTTTTAATTATACTTTAAGTTTTAGGGTACATGTGCACAATGTGCAGGTTAGTTACATATGTATACGTGTGCCCTGCTGGTGCACTGCACCCGCTAAATCGTCATCCAGCATTAGATATATCTCCCAAAGCTACCCCTCCACACTCCCTCCACCCCACAACAGTCCCCAGAGTGTGATGTTCCCCTTCCTGTGTCCATGTGTTCTCATTGTTCAATTCCCACCTATGAGTGAGAATATATGGTGTTTGGTTTTTTGTCCTTGTGATAGTTTACTGAGAATGATGATTTCCAATTTCATCCATGTCCCTACAAAGGACATGAACTCATCATTTCATTTTTTATGGCTGCATAGTATTCCATGGTGTATATGTGCCACATTTTCTTAATCCAGTATATCATTGCTGGACATTTGGGTTGGTTCCAAGTCTTTGCTATTGTGAATAATGCCACAATAAACATACATGTGCATATGTCTTTATAGCAGCATGATTTACAGTCCTTTGGGCATATACCCAGTAATGGGATGTCTGGGTCAAATGGTATTTCTAGTTCTAGATCCCTGAGGAATCACCACACTGACTTCCACAAGGGTTGAACTAGTTTACAGTCCCACCAACTGTGTAAAAGTGTTCCTATTTCTCCACATCCTCTCCAGCACCTGTTCTTTCCTGACTTTTTAATGATTGCCATTCTAACTGGTGTGAGATGGTATCTCATTGAGGTTTTGATTTGCATTTCTCTGATGGCCAGTGATGGTGAACATTTTTTCATGTGTTTTTTGGCTGCATAAATGTCTTCTTTTGAGAGGTGTCTGTTCATGTCATTTGCCCACTTTTTGATGGGGTTGTTTGTTTTTTTCTTGTAAATTTGTTGGAGTTCGTTGTAGATTCTGGATATTAGCCCTTTGTCAGATGAGTAGGTTGTGAAAATTTTCTCCCATTTTGTAGATTGCCTGTTCACACTGATGGTAGTTTCTTTTGCTGTGCAGAAGCTCTTTAGTTTAATTAGATCCCATTTGTCAATTTTGGCTTTTGTTGCCATTGCTTTTGGTGTTTTAGACATGAAGTCCTTGTCCATGACTATGTCCTGAATGGTAATGCCTAGGTTTTCTTCTAGGGTTTTTATGGTTTTAGGTCTAACATTTAAGTCTTTAATCCATCTTGAATTGATTTTTTTATAAGGTGTAAGGAAGGGATCCAGTTTCAGCTTTCTACACATGGCTAGCCAGTTTTCCCAGCACAATTTATTAAATAGGGAATCCTTTCCCCATTGCTTGTTTTTCTCAAGTTTGTCAAAGATCAGATAGTTGTAGATATGCAGCGTTATTTCTGAGGGCTCTGTTCTGTTCCCTTGATCTACATCTCTGTTTTGGTACCAGTACCATCCTGTTTTGGTTACTGTAGCCTTGTAGTATAGTTTTGAAGTCATGTAATGTGATGCCTCTAGCTTTGTTCTTTCAGCTTAGGATTGACTTGGTGATGTGGGCTCTTTTTTGGTTCCATATGAACTTTGAATTAGTTTTTTCCAATTCTTTGAAGAAAGTCATTTGTAGCTTGATATGGATGGCATTGAATCTGCAAATTACCTTGGGCAGTATGGCCATTTTCACAATATTGATTCTTCCTACCCATGAGCATGGAACGTTTTTCCATTTGTTTTTTGTCCTCTTTTATTTCATTGAGCAGTGGTTTGTAGTTCTCCTTGAAGAGGTCTTTCACATCCCTTGTAGGTTGGATTCCTCGGTATTTTATTCTCTTTAAAGCAATTGTGAATGGGAGTTCACTCATGATTTGGTTCTCTGTTTGTCTGTTGTTGGTGTATAAGAATTCTTGTGTTTTTTGTACATTGATTTTGTATCCTGAGACTTTGCTGAGGTTGCTTATCGGCTTAAGGAGATTTTGGGCTGAGATGATGGGATTTTCTAGATATATAATCATGTCATCTGCAAACCAGGACAATTTGACTTCCTCTTTTCCTAGTTGAATACCCATTTTTCCTTCTCTTGCCTAATTGCCCTGGCCAGAACTTCCAACATTATGTTGAATAGGAGACTAATAAAGAAAAAAAGAGAGAAGAATCAAATAGATGCAATAAAAAATGATAAAGGGATATCACCACCAATCCCACAGAAATACAAACTACCATCACAGATTATTACAAACACCTCTACGCAAGTAAACTAGAAAATCTAGAAGAAATGGATAAATTCCTCAACACATACACTCTCCCAAGAGTAAACCAGGAAGAAGTTGAATCTCTGAGTAGACCAATAACAGGAGCTGAAATTGTGGCAATAATCAATAGCTTACCAACCAAAAAAAATCCAAGACCAGATGGATTCACAGCCAAATTCTACCAGAGATACAAGGAGGAATTGGTACCATTCCTTCTGAAACTATTCCAATCAACAGAAAAAGAGGGAATCCTCCCTAACTCATTTTATGAGGCCAGCATCATCCTGATAACAAAGCCTGACAGAGACACAACAAAAAAAGAGAATGTTAGACCAATATCCTTGATGAACACTGATGCAAAAATCCTCAATAAAATACTGGCAAACCGAATCCAGCAGCACATCAAAAAGCTTATCCACCATGTTCAAGTGGGTTTCATCCCTGGGATGCAAGGTTGGTTCAATACATGCAAATCAATAAATGTAATCCAGCATATAAACAGAACCAAAGACAAAAACCACATGATTATCTCAATAGATGCAGAACAGGCCTCTGACAAAATTCAACAACACTTCATGCTAAAAACTCTCAATAAATTAGGTATTGATGGGACGTATCTCAAAATAATAAGAGCTATCTATGACAAACCCACAGCCAATATCATACTGAATGGGCAAAAACTGGAAGCATTCTCTATAAAAGTAATTTTTTAATCTGAAAGAACAGGATGTTAATGAGCAAGAAACCAACAGAAGGAACAAAACTCACTGGTAGTAGCTAGCACAGGTAGAATGGAATAGAATATAAAGATAGAGCACATTAAAATACTGTAATTGTGCTATATAAGCTACTCTTATCTTAAATAGAAATAGTAAATAATGAACGAATAAAAAATAACACCTACAACTTTCCAAATTATAGACATTACAATAAGACATAAAGAAAAACAAAAACATACAAAAAAGAAAAATGAGGAGACAAAGTGTACAGGTATTGTTGGACTACTTTTTGCATCTTTGTTTATGCAATGAATATGAAGTTGTCAGCTTAAAATAATTTTGTTAACAATTTTAAGTTAATAATTTTAATTAAATAATCTTAAATTAGAATTTTATTAATTTAATCTAATTACTTTATTGTGATTTTTATAAATAAGTCTTTTTATAAATTATACTTTAAGTTCTAGGGTACATGTGCACAATGTGCAGGTTTGTTGCCTATGTATACATGCGCCATGTTGGTGTGCTGCACCCGTTAACTCATCCTTTACATGAGGTATATCTCTTAATGCTATCCCTCCTCCCTCCCCCAACCCTATGACAGGCCCCAGTGTGTGGTGTTCCCCACCCTGTGTCCAAGTGTTCTCATTGTTCAATTCCCTCCTATGAGTGAGAACATGCAGTGTTTGGTTTTCTGTCCTTGCAATAGTTTGCTTAGAATGATGGTTTCTAGCTTCATCCATGTCCCTACAAAGGACATGAAGTCATCATTTTTTATGGCTGCATAGTATTCCATGGTGTATATGTGCCACATTTTCTTAATCTAGTCTATCATTGTTGGACATTTGGGTTGGTTCCAAGTCTTTACTATTGTGAGTAATGCCGCAATACACATACGTGTGCATGTGTCTTTATAGCAGCATGATTTATGGTCCTTTGGGTAGAGACCCAGTAATGGGATGGCTGGGTCAAACGGTATTTCTAGTTCTAGATCCCTGAGGAATTGCCACACTGACTTCTACAAGGGTTGAACTAGTTTACCATCCCACCAACCATGTAAAAGTGTTCCTATTTCTCCACATCCTCTCCAGCACCTGTTATTTCCTGACTTTTTAATGATCGCCATTCTAACTGGCATGAGCTTGTATCTCACTGTGGTTTTGGTTTGCATTCCTCTTACAGCCAGTGATGATGAGCCTTTTTTCACCTGTCTGTTGGCTGCATAAATGTCTTCTTTTGAGAAGTGTCTTTTCATATCCTTTTTCCACTTTTTGATGGGGTTGTTTGATTTTTTTCTTGTAAATTTGCTTAAGTTCTTTGTAGTTTCTGGATATTAGCCCTTTGTTAGATGGGTAGATTGTAAACATTTTCTCCCATTCTGTAGATTGCCTGTCCACTCTGATCGTGGTTTCTCTTGCTGTACAGAAGCTCTTTAGTTTAATTAGATCCCATTTGTTAATTTTGGCTTTTGTTGCCATTGCTTTTGGTGTTTTAGTCAGGAAGTCCTTGCCCATGCCTATGTCCTGAATGGTATTGTCTAGGTTTTCTTCTAGTGTTTTTATGGTTTTAGGTCTAAAATTTAAGTCTTTAATCCACCTTTAATTAATTTGTGTTTATGATTTAAGGGAGGGATCAAGTTTCAGCTTTCTACATATGGCTAGTCAGTTTTTCCAGCACCATTTATTAAATAGGGAATCCTTTCCCCTTTTCTTGTTTTTGTCAGGTTTGTCAAAGATCTGATAATTGTAGATGTATGGTATTATTTCCAGGGGCTCTATTCTGTTCCATTGTTCTATATCTTTCTTTTGGTACCAGTACTGTGCTTACTGTAGCCTTGTAGTATAGTTTGAAGTCAGGTAGCGTGATGCCTCCAGCATTGTTATTTTGGCTTAGGGTTGTCTTGGCAATGAGGGTTCTTTTTTGGTTACATATGAACTTTAAAGTATTTTTTTCCAATTCTGTGAAGAAAGTCATTGTTAGCTTGATGGAGATGGGATTGAATCTATAAATTATCTTAGGCAGTATATCCACTTTCATAATATTGATTCTTCATATCCATGAGCATGGAATGTTGTTCCGTTTGTTTGTGTCCTCTTTTATTTCATTGAGCAGTGGTTTGTAGTTCTTGAAGAGGTCCTTCACAACCCTTGTAGGTTGGATTCTTAGGTATTTTATTCTCTTTGAGGCAATTATGAATGGGTGTTCACTTATGATTTGGCTCTGTTTTTCTGTTATTGGTGTATAGGAAAGATTGCGATTTTTGCATTTTTGTATCTTGAGACTTTGCTGGAGTTGCCTATCAGCTTAAGGAGATTTTTGACTAAGATGATGGGGTTTTCTAATTATACAATCATGTCATCTGCAAACCGGGACAATTTGACTTCCTCTTTTCCTAATTGAATACCTGTTATTTCTTTCTCTTGCCTGATTGCCCTGGCCAGAACTTCCAACACTATGTTGAATAAGAGTGGTGAGAGAGGGCATCCCTGTCCTGTGCCAGTTTTCAAAGGGAATGCTTCCAGTTTTGCCCATTTAGTATGATATTGGTTGTGGGTTTTTCATAAATAGCTCTTACTATTTTTACATTCGTCCTATCAATACCTAATTTATTGGAAGTTTTTATCATGAAGGGCTGTTGAACTTTGTCGAAGGCCTTTTCTGCATCTATCAAGATAATCATGCGGTTTTTGTCTTTGGTTCTGTTTAAAGGAAGGATTATGTTTATTGATTTGCATATGTTGAACCAACCTTGCATCTCAAGGATGGACCCAACTTGATTGTGGTAAGTAGGCTTTTTGATGTGCTGCTGGATTGGGTTTGCCAGTATTTTATTGAGGATTTTTGCATTGATGTTCATTAGGGATATTTGTCTAAAATTCTCTTTTTTTGTTGTATCTCTACCCAGCTTTGGTATCAGGATGATATTGGCTTCATGAAATGAATTAAGGAGGATTCCCTCTTTTTCTATTGATCGAAATATTTTCAGAAGTAATGGTACCAGCTCCTCTTTGTACCTCTGGTAGAATTCAGCTGTGACTCCATCTTGTCCTGGACTATTTTGGTTGGTAGGCTATTAAGTATTGTCTCAATTTCAGAACCTGGTATTAGTCTATTCAGGGATTCAACTTGTTCCTTTTTTAGTCTTTGGAGGGTATATGTGTCCAGGAATTTTTCGGTTTCTTCTAGATTTTCTAGTTTATTTACATGGAGGTGTTTAGATTATCCTGATGGTAGTTTGTACTTCTGTGGGATTGGTGGTGATATCACCTTTATCCTTTTTTTATTTCATCTATTTGATTCTCCTCTCTTTTATTTTTCATTAATCTTGCTAGCGGTCTATCAATTTTGTTGATCTTTTCTGAAAAACACCTCCTGGATTCATTGATTTTTTGAAGGTTTTTTTGTGCCTCTATCTCCTTCAATTCTTCTCTGATATTAGTTTTATCTTGACTTCTGCTAGCTTTTGAATGTGTTTGCTCTTGCTTCTCTAGTTCTGTTAATTGTGATGTTAGGGTGTCAGTTTTATATCTTTCCTGCTTTCTCTTGTGGGCGTTTAGTGCTACAAATTTCTGTCTACACACTACTTTAAATGGGTCCCAGAGATTCTGGTATGTTGTGTCTTTGATCTCATTGGTTTCAAAGAACATCTTGAATTCTGCCTTTATTTTGGTATGTACCCAGTAGTCATTCAGAAGCAGATTGTTTAGTTTCCATGTAGTTGAGTGGTTTTGAGTGAGTTTCTTAATCCTGAGTTCTAGTTTGATTGCACTGTGGTCTGATAGACAGTTTGTTATAATTTCTGTTCTTTTACATTTGCTGAGGAGTGCTTTACTTCCAACTATGTGGTCAATTTTGGAATAAGTGTTATGCGGTTCTGAGAAGAATGTATATTCTGTTGATTTGGGGTAGATAGTTCTGTAGATGTCTTTTAGGTCCGCTTGGTGCAGAGCTGAGTTCAACTCCTAGATATCTTTGTTGACTTTCTGTCTCATTGATCTGTCTAATGTTGACAGTGAGGTGTTAGTCTCCCATTATTATTGTGTGGGAGTCTTAAGTCGCTTTGTAGATCTCTAAGAACTTGCTGTATGAATCTGGGTGCTCCTGTATTGGGTGCATATATATTTAGCATAGTCAGGTCTTCTTGATGAATTGATCCCTTTAGTATTATGTAATGGCCTTCTTTGTCTCTTTAGATCTTTGTTGGTTTAAATTCTGTTTTATCAGAGACTAGGATTGCAACCCCTGCTTTTTTTTGTTTTCCATTTGCTTGACAGGTCTTCCTCCGTCTCTTCATTTTGAGCCTATGTGTGTCTCTGCACATGAGGTGAGTCTCCTGAATACAGCACATTGATGGGTCTTGACTCTTTATCCAATTTGCCAGACTGTGTCTTTTAATTGGAGTATTTAGCCCATTTACATTTAAGATTAATATTGTTATGTGTGAATTTGATCCTGTCATTATGATTTTAGCTGGTTATTTTACTTGTTAGTTGATGCAGTTTCTTCCTAGAATCGACAGTCTTTACAATGTCATGTTTTGCAGTGGCTGGTACTGGTTGTTCATTTCAGTGTTTAACGCTTCCTCCAGGAGCTCTTGTACAGCAGGCCTGGTGGTGACAAAATCTCTCAGCATTTGTTTGTCTATAAAAGATTTTATTTTTCCTTCACTTATGAAGCTTAGTTTGGCTGGATATGAAATTCTGGATTAAAAATTCTTTTCTTTAATAATGTTGAATATTGGTCCCCACTCTCTTCTGGCTTGTAGAGTTTCTGCTGAGAGATCTGCTGTTAGTCTGATAGGCTTCCTTTTGTGGGTAACTCAACCTTTCTCTCTGGCTGCCCTTAACATTTTTTCCTTTATTTCAACTTTGGTGAATCTGACAATTATGTGTTTTGGAGTTGCTCTACTCGAGGTGTGACATTCTCTGTACTTCCTGAATTTGAATGTTCACCTGCCTCACTAGGTTGCAGAAGTTTTCCTGGATAATATCCTGAAGAGTGTTTTCCAGCTTTTTTCCATTCTCCCCATCACTTTCAGATACACCAATCAGACATAGATTTGCTATTTTCACATAGTCCCATATTTCTTGGAGGATTTGTTCACATAGTCCCATATTTCTTGGAGGCTTTGTTCATTTCTCTTTGCTCTTTTTTCTCTAAAGTTCTCTTCTTGCTTCATTTCATTCATTTGATCTTCAATCACTCATACCCTTTCTTCCACTTGATCAAATTGGCTACTGAAGCTTGTGCATGTGTCATGTAGTTCTTGTGCCATGATTTTCAGTTCCAACAGTTCACTTAAGGACTTCTCTACACTGTTTATTCTTGTTAGCCATTGATCTAATCTTGCTTCAATGTTTTTAGCTTCTTTGTGATGGGTTTCAACACCCTCCTTTAGCTTGGAGAAGTTTGTTATTATCCATTGTCTGAAGCCTTCTTTTCTCAACTCATCAAAGTCATTCTTTGTCTAGCTTTGTTCCATTGCTGGTGAGGAGCTGCATTCCTTTGGAGGAGAAGAAGCACTCAGATTTTTAGAATTTTCAGTTTTTCTGCTCTGGTTTCTCCCCCTCTTTTTGGTTTTATCTACCTTTAGTCTTTCATGATGGTGTTGTACAGATGACGTTTTGGTGTGGATGTCCTTTCTGTTTGATAGTTTTCCTTCTGACAGTCAGGACCCTCAGCTTCCGGTCTGTTGGAGTTTGCTGGAGGTCCACCCCAGACCCTGTTTGCCTGGGTATCACCTGCGGAGGCTGGAGAACAGTGAATGATGCAGAATGGCAAATGTTGCCGTCTAATCCTGCCTCTGGAAACTTCATCTCAGTGGAGCAGCCAGCTGTATGAGGTATCAGTTGGCTCCTACTGGCAGATGTCTCCCAGTTAGGCTACTCAGGGGTCAGGAACACACTTGAGGAGGCAGACTGTCCGTTCTCAGATCTCAAACTCTGTGCCAGGAGAACCACTACTCTCTTCAAAGCTGTCAGACAAGGATGTTGAAATCTGCAGAAGTTTCTGCTGCCTTTTGTTCAGCTATGCCCTGCCCCAAGACGTGAAATCTACACAGGCAGGCAGGCCTCCTTGAGTTGAGGTGGGCTCCACCTAGTTCGAGCTTCCTGGCCACTTTGTTTACCTACTCTAACCTCAGCAATGGTGGACGCCCCTCCCCCAGCCTCTCTGCTGCCATGCAGTTTGATCTCAGACTCCTGTGCTAGCAGTGAGTGAGGTTCCATGAGCATAGAACCCTCCTAGCCAGGCATGGGATATAATCCCCTGTTGTGCAATTTTCTAAGGCCATTGGAAAAGCACAGTATTAGAGTGGGAGTGTCCCAATTTTTCTCATACCATCATGTCTTCCCTTTGCTAGGAAAGGGAATTCCCTGACCCCTTGTACTTCCCGGGTGAGCTGATGCCCTGCCCTTCTCATGGGCTGCACCCACTGTCTGACAAGCCCCAGGGAGGTGAACCAGGTACCTCAGTTGGAAATGCATAAATCACCTGTCTTCTGTGTCACTCACGCTGGGAGCTGCAGACTGGAGCTGTTCCTATTTGGCCATCTTAGAACCTCCCCATAAATAAGTCTTATAAATAATTTGTATAAATTTTAACAGGATTAAATTTATAAAAAATAAATATATTTATTTACTTATTAGTACAATTTAAATTAAATACATATTTTTAAATTAAAATTTTAATAATTTACTAGCCTCACAATAAGCTTAAATTGAAAAGCATGGACACACAAAAAATTAAAAGCAAGAAATTACAGTGTGCCACCAGAGAAAATCACTTTTACTAAAAGGAATACAGAATGGAATGATAGAAGAGACCAAAAAACAACCTGAAAACTCACAACAAAATTGCAAGGGTAAGTTCTTAATTATAATAATAACATTGAAAGTAAATAGACCACATGCTGTAGTAGAAGACATAGAGTGACTGAATAGAAGAAAAAACAATACACAATAGTCTATTACCTTCAATAAACACCTATAGTGATACACATAGATTGAAAATAAAGGAATAAAAAAGATATTTTATGGCAACGAAAAGCAAAAAAGAGCAGTAATAACTATACTTAGACCAAATGTATTTTAAGACATAAATTCTAAGATGAGACAATGAAAATCATTTTATACTGAAAAATGGGTCAATGCAGCAAAAGAATATTATAATTGCACCGATATTATACATGTATATTAAGTATGTATATATCCTACACTGAAGCACACAGATATATAAAGTAAATATTATTATAGCTAAAGAGAGAGACAGATCTCAACTTGTATTAATTTGTATTGCAGAGCTACAGAGAAAGAGAGATACACCTTAATTTGTATAATAGCTAGAGTCTTCAACACCCTACATTGCATTTGGACATATCTCCAAGAAAAATAATCAAGAAAAAAATAGATCTGAATCTGCACTTTAGTACAAATTGTGCTAATAGATATTTATAAAACATTTAGTCCAATGGCTATAGAATATACATATCTTTTCTTCATTGCATGGATTATTCTCAGTAATAAATTACATGTAATGTCAAAAAAAGTCTTAAGACATTAAATTAATCAAGAATTTTATCTGTCACAATGGAATAAAACTAAAATAATAAAAATATTCTTCAAACTATGCAAACACATGGAAATTAAACAACATGCTTCTGAATGATCAATGGGTTAATAAAAACAGCAAAGTAAATGGAGTAATAAACAGCACTAAGAAGCATATTTACAGCTCTAAGTGCTTACATCAAAAAATAAGAAAACCTCAAATAAATAATCTAATAATTCATCTTGAAAAACTAGAAAAGCTGGAACAAACAGAATGCAAAATCAGTGGAAAAAAGAAATAATAAAGATCAGAGCAGAAGTACATGAATTTGAAATGAAAAAATGCAAAAGATCAATGAAAGAAAAAGTTGGTTGTGATGAAAATATAAACGGAGTTGTCTAATATTTAACCAGACTAGGAAAAAAAGAGAGAAGACCCAAATAAATGAAATTAGAAATGAGACATTACAACTGATATTGAAGAAATTCAGTCATTTGGGGCTACTATGAGCAACTGTATGCCAATATATTGGAAAATGGAGAGGAACTGGATACAATACTAGACACATACAACCCACAAAATTGAACTATGATGAAATCCAAAACCTAAACAGACTAATGACAAATAAAGAAATTGATGTCGTAATAAAATGTCCCCTGGTAAAGAAGAGCCCCAGACTTGACGGCTTTGCTGCTGAATTCTATAAAACATTTAGAGCATAGCAAATACTCATCCTACTCAAATTATGCCAAGAAATAGAGAAGGTGGGACTAATTTCAAACTAATTCTAAAAGACAGTATTAACCTGACACCAAAACCAGAAACATACATATGAAAAAAAGAAAACTATAGGCCAATATCTGTAATAACTACTGAGGCAAAAATTCACCTTAAAATACTAACAAACCATTTAACATTACATTAAAAAGATAATTCATCATGACCAAGGGGAATTTATCCCAGGGATGCAAGATTTTAATACATAGATATCAGCCAATATGACGCATTATATTAACAGAATAAAGGCTAAGTGATCATTTCAGTTGTTGTTGAAAAAGTTCTTGATTAAGTTAATATTTCTTCATAATAATATATCTAAAAAATCTCAGTAGAGAATGAACATACCCCAACATAATAGAAACCAGGTACAATAAAAACATCAAAACCATACTTAGGAGGAATGCATTAAACTTTCCCAGATTTACATAATGTTGGCTATGAGTTCATGATATATAGCTTTTACTAAACTTAGTTATGTTTTTTCTGTGCCCAATTTGAGTTTATTTTTTTAATCATAAAGCAATGTTGGGTTTTATCCAAGGCTTTTGTATGCATTTGTAAATTGAAATGATTATATGGTTTTTGTTTTTAATTCTGTTTCTGTAAACAAACAAACAAACACACATTTATTGACTTTTGTAATTCAACCATTTCTGTATCCCTAGGATGAACCCCATGTGACCTTGATAAATTATTTTTTGATGTACTTTTAGATTTGTTTTGGGCATATTTTGTTAAAAATTTTGCATTTATGACCAGCACGGTGGCTCACACCTGTAATCCCAGCACTTTGGGAGGCTGAGGCGGGCAGATAACCTGAGGTCAGAAGTTCAGGACCAGCCTGACCAATATGGAGAAACCCTGTCTCTATTAAAAATACAAAATTATCTGGGCATGATGGTGCATTCCTGTAATCCAGCTACTCGGGAGAGTGAGGCAGGAGAACCACATGATCTTGGGAGGCAGAGGTTGCAGTGAGCTGAGATTGTGCAATTGCTCTCCAGCCTGGGCAAACAGAGTGAAACACTGTCCCCACCCCCCCCAAAAAAATTCCATTCATATTCATAAAGGTTGTTGGTCTATAGTTTTCTTTTATTGTTATTTCCTTTTCTGGCTTTGGTATCAGTGTGATGCTGGATGTCTTGAATCAGTTAATGAGGATTTTCTTCTTCACTGCCTTTTGGTATAATTTCAGTGTTCTAGTATCAAGTTTTCTTTGAAAGCCTGATTTTTTTTTTTATTTTATAATTTAAGCTTTAGGGTACGTCACACAATGTGCAGGTTAGTTACATATGTATACGTGTGCCATGTTAGTGTGCTGCACCCATTAACTCATCATTTAACATTAGGTATAACTCCTAATGATATTCCTCCCCCCTTTCCCCACCCCACAACAGTCACCAGTGTGTGATGTTCTCCTTCCTGTGTCCATGTGTTCTCATTGTTCGATTTCCACCTATGAGTGAGAACATGCGGTGTTTGGTTTTTTGTTCTTGCGAGAGTTTGCTGAGAGTGATGGTTTCCAATTTCATCCATGTCCCTACAAAGGACATAAACTCATCATTGTTTTATGGCTGCATAGTATTCCATGGTGTATATGTGTCACATTTTCTTAATCCAGTCTATCATTGTTGGACATTTGGGTTATTTCCAAGTCTTTGCTATTGCGAATAGGGCCACAATAAACATACGTATGCATGTGTCTTCATAGCAGCATGTTTTATAATCCTTTGTGTATATACCCAGTTATCGGATGGCTGGGTCAAATGGTATTTCTAGTTCTAGATCACTGAGGGATTGCCACACTGACTTCCACAATGGTTGAACTAGTTTACAGTCCCACCAACGTGTAAAAGTCTTCCTATTTCTCCACATCCTCTCCAGCACCTGTTGTTCCCTGACTTTTTAATGATCACCATTCTAACTGGTGTGAGATGGTATCTCATTGTGGCTTTGATTTACATTCCTCTGATGGCCAGTGATGATCAGCATTTTTTTCATATGTCTTTTGGCTGCATAAATGTCTTCTTGTGAGAAGTGTCTGTTCATATCCTTTGCCCACTTTTTGATGGGGTTGTTTGTTTTTTTCTTGTAAATTTGTTGGAGTTCATTGTAGATTCTGGATATTAGCCCTTGGTCAGATGAGAAGACTGCAAAAATTTTCTCCCATTTTGTAGGTTGCCTGTTCACTGTGATGGTAGTTTCTTTTGCTGTGCGGAAGCTCTTTAGTTTAATGAGATCTCATTTGTCAATTTTGGCTTTTGTTGCCACTGCTTTTGGTGTTTTAGACATGAAGTACTTCCCATGACTATGTCTTGAATGGTATTGCCTAGGTTTTCTTCCAGGGTTTTTATGGTTTCAGGTCTAACATTTAAGTCTTTAATCCATCTTGAATTAATTTTTGTATAAGGTGTAAGAAAGGTTCCAGTTTCAGCTTTCTACATATGGCTAACCAGTTTTCTCAGCACCATTTATTAAATAGAGAATCCTTTCCACATTTCTTGTTTTTGTCGTTTGTCAAATATCAGATAGTTGTAGATATGCGGCATTATTTCTGAGGGCTTTGCTCTGTTCCATTGATCTATATGTCTGTTTTGGTACCAGTAACAGGCTGTTTTGTTTACTGTAGTCTTTAGTATAGTTTGAAGTCAGTAGCAAGATGTTTGCAGCTTTGCTTTTTTGGCTTAGGATTGACTTGGCGATGTGGGCTCTTTTTTGGTTCCATATGAACTTTAAAGTAGTTTTTTCCAATTCTGTGAAGAAAGTCATTGGTAGCTTGATGGTGATGACATTGAATCTATAAATTACTTTGGGCAGTATGGCCATTTTCACGATATTGATTCTTCCTACCCATGAGCACAGAATGTTCTTCCATTTGTTTGTATCATCTTTTATTTCATTGAGCAGTGGTTTGTAGTTCTCCTTGAAGAGTTCATTCACATCCCTTGTAAGTTGGATTCCTAGGTATTTTATTCTTTTTGAAGCAATTGTGAATGGGAGTTCTCTCATGATTTGGCTCTCATGATTTGTCTGTTATTGATGTATAAGACTACTTGTGATTTTTGCACATTGATTTTGTATCCTGAGACTTTGCTGAAGTTGCTTATCAGCTTAAGGAGATTTTGAGCTGAGATAATGGGGTTTTCTGGATATACAATCATGTAATCTGCAAACAGGGACAATTTGACTTCCTCTTTTCCTAGCTGAATACCCTTTATTTCCTTCTCCTGCCTGATTGCACTGGCTAGAACTTCCAACACTCTGTTGAATAAGAGTGGTGAGAGATGCCATCCCTGTCTTGTGCCAGTTTTATAGGGGATGCTTCCAGTTTTTTGCCCATTGAGTATGGTATTGGCTGTGAGTTTGTCATAGATAGCTCTTATTATTTTGAGAAACGTCCCATCAATAGTTAATTTGTTGAGAATTTTTAGCATGAAGTGTTGTTGAATTTTGTCAAGGGCCTTTTCTGCTTCTATTGAGATAATCATGCAGTTTTTGTCCTTGGATCTGCTTATATGCTCAATTACATTTATCGATTTGCATATGTTGAACCAGACTTGCATCCCAGGTATGAAGCCCACTTGATCATGATGGGTAAGCTTTTTGATATGTTGTTGGATAGGGTTTGCCAGTATTTTATTGAGGAATTTTGCATCAATATTCATCTGGGATATTGGTCTAAAATTCTCTTTTTTTGTTGTGTCTCTTCCAGGCTTTGGTATCAGGATGATGCTGGCCTCATAAAATGAGTTAGGGATGATTCCCTCTTTTTCTATTGATTGGAATATTTTCAGAAGGAATGGTACCAGCTCTTCCTTGTACCTCTGGTAGATTTCAGCTGTGAATCTGTTTGGCCCTGGACTTTTTTTGTTTGGTAAACCATAAATTATTGCTTCAACATCAGTCACTGTTATTGGTCTATTCAGAGATTCAACTTCTTCCTGATTTAGTCTTGGGAAGGTGTATGTGTCAAGGAATTTATCCATTTCTTCTAGATTTTCTAGTTTGTTTGCGTAAAGGTGTTTCTAGTATTTTCTGATGGTAGTTTGTATTTCTGTGGGATCACTGGTGATATCCCCTTTATCATTTTTTATTGTGTCCATTTGATTCTTCTCTCATTTTTTGTTTGTTACTCTTGTTAGCAGTCTATCAATTTTGTTGATCTTTTCAAAAAAACCAGCTCCTGGATTTATTGATTTTTTGATGGATTTTTTATGTCTCTATTTCCTTCAGTTCTGCTCTGATCTTAGTTATTTCTTGCCTTCTGCTAGGTTTTCAATGTGTTCACTCTTGTTTCTCTAGTTCTTTTAACTGTGATGTTAGGTTGTCAATTTTAGATCTTTCCTGCTTTCTCTTGTGGGCATTTCTTGCTATAAATTTCCCTTTACACACTGCTTTGGATGTGTTGAATGTGTCCTAGAGATTCTGGTATGTTGTGTCTTTATTCCCATTGGTTTCAAAGAACATCTTTGTTTCTTCCTTCATTTTGTTATGTACCCAGTAGTAATTCAGGAGCAGGTTGTTCAGTTTCCATGTAGCTGAGCAGTTTTGAGTGAGTTTCTTAATCCTGAGTTCTAGTTTGATTGTGTTGTGGTTTGATAGACAGTTTGTTATAATTTCTGTTCTTTTACATTTGCTGAGGAGTGCTTTACTTCCCACTATGTGGTCAATTTTAGAATAAGTGCAGTGTGGTGCTGAGAAGAATGTATATTCTGTTGATTTGGGGTGGAGAGTTCTGTAGATTTCTATTAGGTCTGATTGGTGCAGAGCTGAGTTCAATTCCTGTATATCCTTGTTAACCTTCTGTCTCATTGATCTGTCTAATATTGACAGTGAGGTGTTAAATTCTCCCATTATTATTGTATGGGCATCTAAATGTCTTTGTAGGTCTCTAATGACTTGCTTTATGAATCTGGGTGCTCCTGTATAGGGTGCATATATATTTAGGATAGTTAGTTCTTCTTGTTTAATTGATCTCTTTATCATTAGGTAATGGCCTTCTTTGTCTTTTTTGATCTTTGTTGGTTGAAAGTCTGTTTTATCAGAGACTAGGGTTGCAACCCTTGCCTTTTTTTGTTTTCCATTTGCTAGGTAGATCTTCCTCCATCCCTTTATTTTGAGCCTATGTTGGTCTCTGCACCTGAGATGTGCCTCCTGAATACAGCACACTGATGGGTCTTGACTCTTTATCCAATTTGCCAGTCTGTGTCTTTTAATTGGCATATTTGGCCCATTTACATTTAAGGTTAATATTTTTACATGTGAATTTGACCCTGTCATTATGATGTTAGCTGGTTATTTTGCTCATTATTTGATGCAGTTTCTTCCTAGCCTCAATGGTCTTCACAATTTGGCATGTTTTTGTAGTGGCCGGTATCAGTTGTTCCTTTCCATGTTTAGTGCTTCTTTCAGGAGCTCTTTTAGGGCAGGTCTGTTGGTGAAAAAATTTCTCAGCATTTGCTTGTCTGTAAAGGATTTTATTTTTTCTTCACTTATGAAGCTTAGTTTGGCTGGATATGAAATTCTGGTTTGAAATTTCTTTTCTTTAAGAATGTTGAATATAGGCCCCCACTCTCTTCTGACTTATAGAGTTTCTGCTGAGAGATCAGCTGTTAGTCTGATTGGCTTCCCTTTGTGGGTAACCCTACCTTTCTCTCTTGCTGCCATTAACCTTTATTCATTCATTTCAACTTTCATGAATCTGACAGTTATGTGTGTTGGAGTTGCTCTTCTTTAGGAGTATCTTTGTGGCATTGTCTGTATTTCCTGAATTTGAATGTTGGCCAGCCTTGCTAGACTGGGGAAGTTCTCCTGTATAATACCTGCAGAGTGTTTTCCAAGTTGGTTCCATTCTCCCCTTCATGTTCAGGTACACCAATCAGATGTAGATTTGGTCTTTTCACATAGTCCCATATTTCTTGGAGGCTTTGTTGATTTCTTTTTGTTCTTTTTTCTCTTAAACTTCTCTTCTTGCTTCATTTCATTCATTTGATCTTCTATCCCTGATACCCTTTCTTCCAGTGGATGGAATCAGCTACTGAGGCTTGTGCATTGATCATGTAGTTTTCGTGCCATGGTTTTCAGCTCCGTCAGGTCCTTTAATGACTTCTCTGCATTGGTTATTCCAGTTAGCCATTCATCTAATTTTTTTTGAAGGTTTTTAACTTCTTTGTCATGGGTTCGAACTTCCTCCTTTAGCTCAGAGTAGTTTTATCATCTGAAGTCTTCTTCTCTCAACTCATCAAAGTCATTCTCCATCTAGCTTTGTTCCATTGCTGGTCAGGAGCTGCATTCCTTTGGAGGAGGAAAGGTGCTCTGATTTTTAGAGTTTCCAGTTTTTCTGCTCTGTTTTTTCCCCATCTTTGTGGTTTTATCTACTTTTGATCTTTGATGATGGTGACGTACAGATGGGTTTTTAGTGTGGATGTCCTTTCTGTTTGTTAGTTTTCCTCTAACAGTCAGGACCCTCAGCTGCAGCTCTGTTGGAGTTTGCTGAAGGTCCACTCCAGACCCAATTTGCCTGGGTATCAGAAGCGGAGCCTGCGGAACAGCAAATATTGGTGAGCAGCAAATGTTGCTGCATGATCATTCCTCTGGAAGTTTTGTATCAGAGCAGTATGCAGCCGTGTGAGGTGTCAGTCTGCCCCTACTGGGGGGTGCCTCCCAGTTAGGCTACTCAGGGGTCAGGGACCCACTTGAAGAGGCAGTCTGTCCATTCTTGGATCTCCAGTTGCATGCTGGGAGAACCACTACTCTCTTCAAACCTGTCAGACACGGACATTTAAGTCTGCACAGTATTCTGTTGTCTTTTGTTTGGCTATTCCCTTCCCCCAGAGGTGGAATCTACAGAAGCAGGCAGGCCTCCTTCAGCTGAGGTGGGCTCCATGCAGTTTGAGGATCCTGGCCACTTTACCTACTCAAGCCTCAGCAATGGTAGGCGCCCCTCCCCCAGCCTCACTACCACCTTGCAGTTTGATCTCAGACTGTTCTGCTATCAATGAGCAAGGCTCCGTGGGCATAGGACCCTCTGAGCCAGGCGTGGGATATAATCTCCTGGTGTGCCATTTGCTAAGACCACTGGAAAAGTGCAAGTATTAGGGTGGGAGTGACCCGATTTTCCAGGTGCCATCTGTCACCCGTTTGACTAGAAAAGGGAATTCCCTGACCGCTTGCACTTCCTGGGTGAGGCTGCGCCATGCCCTTCTTCTGCAGTTGCTGGGTGCACTGCACCCACAGTCCTGCTCCCAATTTCCGACACTCCCCAGTGAGATTAGCATGGTACTTCAATTGGAAATGCAGAAATCACTCATCTTCTGCATCACTCAAGCTGGGAGATCTACACTGGAGCTGTTCCTATTCAGCCCTCATGACTCCACGGAAAGCCTGATCTTAATAGAAATTAGCTGTCAATCAATTTCGACATGTGCATTTATTGTTGTTGTTGGATTTTCCATTTTATTACTGATTCTAACTCACTGCTTATTATTGGTTTGTCCAGAATTTCTATTCCTAATTTAAGAATTTTGAATGTTTCCAGAAATTTATCAATTTTCTCAAAATTTTTGAGTTTGTGTGCAAACACATGTTCATAGTAGCCTCTAAAGATATTTTGTATTTTGTAGTGTTTGTTGTCACAGTTTTCATTCCTAATGAAGCTTGTTTGAATCTTTTTTTGTTAGTCTAACTAGTAGCTTATTAATTCTGTTCATTTTTTCAAGAAAAACTTTTTTTTGTTTCATTTATCTTTTGTTTCTTTTATTATTATTATTATTATTATTATACTTTAGGTTTTATGGTACATGTGCACAATGTGCAGGTAAGTTACATATGTGTACATGTGCCAAGCTGGTGTGCTGCACCCACTAACACGTCATCTAGCATTAGGTATATCTCCCAATGTTATCCCTCCCCCCTCCCCCCACCCGACAATAGTCCCCGAAGTGTGATGTTCCCCTTCCTGTGTCCATGCGTTCTCATTGTTCAATTTCCACCTATGAGTGAGAATATGCGGTGTTTGGTTTTTTATTCTTACGATAGTTTACTGAGAATGAGGATTTCCAATTTCATCCATGTCCCTACAAAGGACATGAACTCATCATTTTTTATGGCTGCATAGTATTCCATGGTGTATATGTGCCACATTGTCTTAATCCAGTCTATCATTGCTGGACATTTGGGTTGGTTCCAATTCCTTGCTATTGTGAATAATGCCACAATAAACATACGTGTGCATGTGTCTTTATAGCAGCATGATTTATATTCCTTTGGGTATATACCCAGTAATGGGATGGCTGGGTCGAATGGAATTTCTAGTTCTAGATCCCTGAGAAATCGCCACACCGACTTCCACAAGGGTTGAACTAGTTTACAGTCCCACCAACAGTGTAAAAGTGTTCCTATTTCTCCACATCCTCTCCAGCACCTGTTGTTTCCTGACTTTTTAAATGATTGCCATTCTAACTGGTGTGAGATGGTATCTCATTGTGGTTTTGATGTGCATTTCTCTGATGGCCAGTGATGCTGAGCATTTTTTCATGTGTTTTTTGGCTGCATAAAAGTTTTCTTTTGAGAAGTATGTGTTCGTGCCCTTCACCCACTTTTTAATGGGGTTGTTTGTTTTTTTCTTGTAAATTTGTTTGAGTTCATTGTAGGTTCTGGATATTAGCCCTTTGTCAGATGAGTAGGTTGTGAAAATTTTCTCCCATTGTGTAGGTTGCCTGTTCACACTGAGGGTAGTTTCTTTTGCTGTGCAGAAGCTCTTCAGTTTAATTAGATCCCATTTGTCAATTTTGGCTTTTGTTGCCATTGCTTTTGGTGTTTTAGACATGAAGTCCTTGCCCATGCCTATGTCCTGAATGGTAATGCCTAGGTTTTCCTCTAGGGTTTTTATGGTTTTAGGTTTAATGTTTAAGTCTTTAATTCACCTTGAATTGATTTTTTTATAAGGTGTAAGGAAGGGATCCAGTTTCAGCTTTCTACATATGGCTAGCCAGTTTTCCCAGCACCATTTATTAAATAGGGAATCCTTTCCCCATTGCTTGTTTTTCTCAGGTTTGTCAAAGATCAGATAGTTGTAGATATGTGGCATTATTTCTGACGGCTCTGTTCTGTTCTAGTGATCTATATCTCTGTTTTGGTACCAGTACCATGCTGTTTTGGTTACTGTAGCCTTGTAGTATAGTTTGAAGTCAGGTAGTGTGATGCCTCCAGCTTTGTTCTTTTGGCTTAGGATTGAATTTGTGATGTGGGCTCTTTTTTGATTCCATATGAACTTTAAAGTAGTTTTTTCCAATTCTGTGAAGAAAGTCATTGGTACCTTGATGGGGATGGCATTGAATCTGTAAATTACCTTGGGAAGGATGGCCATTTTCACGATACTGATTCTTCCTACACATGAGCATGGAATGTTCTTCCATTTGTTTTTATCCTCTATTATTTCCTTGAGCAGTGGTTTATAGTTCTCCTTGAAGAAGTCTTTCACATCCCTTGTAAGTTGGATTCCTAGGTATTTTATTCCCTTGGAAGCAATTGTGAATGGGAGTTCACTCATGAATTGGCTCTCTTTTTGTCTGTTATTGATATATAAGAATACTTGTGATTTCTGTACATTGATTTTGTATCCTGAGACTTTGCTGAAGTTGCTTATCAGCTTAAGGAGATTTTGGGCTGAGACAGTGGGGTTTTCTAGATATACAATCATGACATCTGCAAACAGGGACAATTTGACTTCCTCTTTTCCTAATTGAATACCCATTATTTCCTTCCCCTGGCTAATTGCCCTGGCCAGAACTTCCAACTCCATGTTGAATAGAAGTGGTGAGAGAGAGCATCCCTGTCTTCTGCCAGTTTTCAAAGGGAATGCTTCCAGTTTTTGCCCATTCAGTATGATATTGGCTATGGGTTTGACATAGATAGCTCTTATTATTTTGAGATATGTCCTATCAATATCTAATTTATTGAGAGTTTTTAGTATGAAGCGTTGTTGAATTTTGTCAAAGGCCTTTTCTGCATCTATTGAGATAATCATGTGGTTTTTGTCTTTGGTTCTGTTTACATGCTGGATTACATTTATTGATTTGCGTACATTGAACCAGCCTTGCATCTCAGGGATGAAGCCCACTTGATGACGGTGGATAAGTTTTTTGATGTGCTGCTGGATTCGGTTTGCCAGTATTTTATTGAGGATTTTTGCATCAGTGTTCATCAAGGATATTGGTCTAAAATTCTCTTTTGTGGTTGTGTCTCTGTCAGGCTTTGCTATCAGGATGATGCTGGCCTCATAAAATGAGTTAGGGAGGATTCCTTTTTTTCTGTTGGTTGGAATATTTTCAGAAGGAATGGTACCAGTTCCTCCTTGTACCGCTGGTAGAATTCGGCTGTGAACCCATCTGGTCCTGGACATTTTTAGATTAGTAAGCTATTGATTTTTGCCACAATTTCAGCTCCTGTTATTGGTCTATTCAGAGATTCAACTTCTTCCTGGTTTAGTCTTAGGAGGGTTTATGTGTTGAGGAATTTATCCATTTCTTCTAAATTTTCTAGTTTATTTGCATAGAGGTGTTTGTAATATTCTCTGATGGTAGTTTGCATTTCTGTGGGATTGGTGGTGATATCCCCTTTATCATTTTTTATTGCATCTATTTGATTCTTCTCTCTTTTTTTCTTTATTAATCTTGCTAGTGGCCTATCAATTTTGTTGATCCTTTCAAAAAACCAGCTCCTGGATTCATTAATTTTTTGAATGGTTTTTTGTGTCTCTATTTCCTTCAGTTCTGCTCTGATTTTAGTTATCTCTTGCCTTCTGCTAGCTTTTGAATGTGTTTGCTCTTGCTTTTCTAGTTCTTTTAATTGTGATGCTAGGGTGTCAATTTTGAATCTTTCCTGCTTTCTCTTGTGGGCATTTAGTGCTATAAATTTCCCTTTACACACTGCTTTGTATGCATCCCAGAGATTCTGGTATGTTGTGTATTGGTTCTCATTGGTTTCAAAGAACATGTTTATTTCTGCCTTCATTTCGTTATGTACCCAGTAGTCATTCAGGAGCAGGTTGTTCAGTTTCCATGTAGTTGAGCAGTTTTGAGTGAGATTCTTAATCCTGAGTTCTAGCTTGATTGTACTGTGATCTGAAAGATAGTTTGTTATAATTTCTGTTCTTTTACGTTTATTGAGGAGAGCTTTACTTCCAACTATGTGGTCAATATTCAAATAGGTGTGGTGTGGTGCTGAGAAGAATGTATATTCTGTTGATTTGTGGTGGAGAGTTCTGTAGATGTCTATTAGATCCGCTTGGTGCAGAGCTGAGTTCGATTCCTAGGTATTCTTTTTGACTTCCTCTCTCTTTGATCTGTCTATTGTTGACAGTGGGGTGTTAAAGTCTCCCATTATTAATGTGTGGGAGCCTAAGTCTCTTTGTAGGTCACTCAGGACTTGCTTTATGAATCTTGGTGCTCCTGTATTGGGTGCATATATGTTTAGGATAGTTAGCCCTTCTTGTTGAATTAATCCCTTTACCATTATGTAATGGCCTTCTTTGTCTCTTTTGATCTTTGGTGGTTTAAACTCTGTTTTATCAGAGACTAGGATTGCAACCCCTGCCTTTTTTTGTTTTCAATTTCCTTGGTAGATCTTCCTCCATCCTTTCATTTTCAGCCTATATGTGTCTCTGAATGTGAGATGGGTTTCCTGAATACAGCACACTGATGGGTCTTGAGTCTTTATCCAATTTGCCAGTCTATGTCTTTTTATTGGAACATTTAGTCCATTTACATTTAAAGTTAATATCATTATGTGTGAATTTGATCCTGTCATTATGCTGTTAGCTGGTTATTTTGCTCATTAGTTGATGCAGTCTCTTCCTATTCTCAATGGTCTTTACAGTTTGGCATGATTTTGCAGCGTCTGGTACCAGTTGTGTCTTTCCATGTTTAGCACTTCCTTCAGGAGCTCTTTTAGGACAGGCCTGGTGGTGACAAAATCTCTCTGCATTTGCTTGTATGTAAAGTATTTCATTTCTCCTTCACTTATGAAGCTTAGTTTGGCTGGATATGAAATTCTGGGTTGAAGATTCTTCTCTTTAAGAATGTTGAATATTGGCCCCCACTCTCTTCTGTCTTGTAGAGTTTCTGCCGAGAGATCCGCTGTTAGTCTGATGAGCTTCCCTTTGATGGTAACCCAACCTTTCTCTCTGGCTGCCCTTAGCATTTTTTCCTTCATTTCAACTTTGGTGAATATGACAATTATGTGTCTTGGAGTTGCTCTTCTAGAGGAGGATCTTTGTGGCAATCTCTGTATTTCCTGAATCTGAATGTTGGCCTGCCTTACTAGATTGGGGAAGTTCTCCTGGATAATATCCTGCAGAGTGTTTTCCAACTTGGTTCCATTCTCCCCGTCACTTTCAGGTACACCAGTCAGATGTAGATTTGGTCTTTTCACATAGTCCCACATGTCTTGGAGGCTTTGCTCTTTTCTTTTTATTCTTTTTTCTCTAAACTTCCCTTCTCACTTCATTTCATTCATCTTCCAGGGCTGATACCCTTTCTTCTGTTTGATCGCTTCAGCTCGTGAGGCTTCTGCATTCTTCATGTAGTTCTTGAGCATTGGTTTTCAGCTCCATCAGGTCCTTTAAGCACTTCTCTGTATTGGTTATTCTAGTTATACATTCTTCTAAATTTTTTTCAAAGTTTTCAACTTCTTTGCCTTTGGTTTGAATATCCTCCCATAGCTCAGAGTAATTTGATCCATCTGAAGCCTTCTTCTCTCAGCTCGTCAAAGTCATTCTCCATCCAGCTTTGTTCCATTGTTTGTGAGGAACTGCGTTCCTTTGGAGGAGGAGAGGTACTCTGCTTTTTAGAGTTTCCAGTTTTTCTGCTCTGTTTTTTCCCCATCTTTGTGGTTTTATCTACTTTTGGTCTTTGATGAAGGTGATGTACAGATGGGTTTTTGGTGTGGATGTCCTTTCTGTTAGTTTTCCTTCTAACAGACAGGACCTTCAGCTGCATGTCTGTTGAAGTACCTGTCCAGTGATGTGAGTTGTCAGTCTGCCCCTGCTGGATGGTGCCTCCCACTTAGGCTACTCAGGGGTCAGGGGTCAGGGACCCATTTGAGAAGGCAGTCTGCCCATTCTCAGATCTCCAGCTGCATGCTGGGAGAAGCACTGCTCTCCTCAAAGCTGTCAGACAGGGACATTTAAGTCTGCAGAGGTTACTGCTGTCTTTTTGTTTGTCTGTGCCCTGCCCCCAGAGGTGGAGCCTACAAAGGCAGGCAGGCCTCCTTGAGCTGTGGTGTGCTCCACCCAGTTCAAGCTTCTCAGCTGCTTTGTTTACCTAGGTGAGCCTGGGCTATGGCGGGCGCCCCTACCCCTGCCTTGCTGCCAACTTGCTGTTTGGTCTCAGACTGCTGTGCTAGCAATCAGCGAGACTCCGTGGGCGTACGACCCTCTGAGCCAGGTGCGGGCTATACTCTCCTGGGGCACCGTTTCCTAAGCCCGTCAGAAATGCATAGTATTCGGATGGGAGTGGCCCGATTTTCCAGGTGCCATCTGTCACCCCTGGAATGGGAACTCCCTGACCCCTTGCACTTCCCGAGTGAGGCAGTGCCTCGCCCCTGCTTTGGCTGGTGCATGGTGCACTCACCCACTGACCTGCACCCACTCTCTGGCACTCCCTAGTGAGATGAACACGGTATCTCAGATGGAAATGCAGAAATCACCCGTCTTCTGCGTCGCTCACGCTGGGAGCTGTAGACCGGAGCTGTTCGTATTTGGCCATCTTGGCTCCTCCTCCATCTTTTGTTTCTTCTTTTTCTATTTTATTTAGTTCCACTATGATCTTTGTCATCTCTTTTTTTTTCCACTAGCACAGGATTTGGTTTGTTATTTTTTGTTTGCTTTCATGAGGTGTGGTATTATGTTGTCAATTTGTGATATTTCAGACTTTTTAATGTAGGCATTTAGTGCTATAATCTTTCCTTTTATCATTTCTTTTGCAGCATCCACAGGTTTTAGTAGCTTGTGTCACTGTTATCCTTTATTTTGAAAAAAATATTTCATTTTTATTGTGATTTTATTGTTTACCCCAAAATCATATTTGAGTACACTGTTTAATTTTCAGGTTTTTGTGTACTTTTAAGAGGTATTCCTTTTTTGGAATTGATTTTTTTTTTCTCATTGTAGTGTGAGAACTTGATCTGATCTCAATTTTCAAAATTTATTGATACTCATTTACTAGCCTATCATATGGTCTATCTCAGAGAATGCTATGTGTACTAATGAGAAGAATGTATATTTCTATTCCAGATTTTAAGTTAGAAAAGTTGTATGTTTCCAAAAATGTATCTATTTCCTCTGGATTTTTGAGTTTATGTGCAAAGTTGTGTTCACAGTAGCGTCTAATGATATTTTGTATTTTGTAATGTTGGCTGTATTGCCTCTATTTTAATTTCTAATTGCGCATGTTGAATCCTTTTTTTCTACTTGGGTAAATATTTTGTAAATACTTGTTACATCCATTTGTTGTACAGTGCACTTTAAGTCCAGAAATTTTTGTGTTAATTTTCTGGCTCAATGATCTGTCTAGTGCTGGCAGAGAAGCACGGAAGTCTTCCCGTATTATAGTATTGCTGACTGTCTATTTTCTTTGGTCTATTACTAATTGTTTTATAAATTTGTGAGTTCCTTAGTTCAGAGCATATTTATTTAGAACTGTAATATTGTCTTATTGGGTTGATTCTTTTATCATTATATAGTAACCTTCTTTTTCTTTTTACACTGTTTCTTGAAAGTCTGTTTTATCTAAGAATGGATTCTCCCACATATTTTTGTTTCCATTTGCATAATGTATCTTTTGCCACACCTTTGCCTTGAGTCTATAAGAATTAGAATTTTTACATGTTAATTATGACTCTTGAAGACAGCAGATAATTTGTTTGTAATTTTTTATGCAATCTGTAAATTTGTATATTTTAAATTGAGCATTATTATAATTTATGTTCAACATCAATACTGTAATGCACGGTACTATTCCACTCATTGCACTGATTCTTACCTAGTGACTTTTATTCATTGTATTTTATTTTTTAAGCCTTTCGAATTTTATGCTTTGAGGTATTTCCACTCTGTTTCATATCAAACTTTTGTTTTAGGATTTAGAACTAATTTCAGCATTTCTAATAGGACTTGCCTGATATTGACAAACTCCCTCAATATCCTCTCAACTTTTGCTGGTCAGAGAAGGACTGTTTCTCCTTCATTTATTATGTTTAGTTTTGGTGGATACAAAATTCCTTGGCTGATTAGCTATTCTGCTTAAGACTTGAGATAGGACCCCAATTTTTCCTTGCTTGTAATGTTTCTGCTGAAAATTTTGCTTAGTCTGAAAAACTTTCCTCTTTATATTATCTAATGCTTTTATTTCACTGGTATTAGAATTATTTTCTTCATGTTGCATTTAAATAGCATATTCAATACATGCTTTGTTAATGCTCTTTTTGCAATATATCTCCCAGAAGTTTTTTGAGCTGCTTGTATTTTTACATTTGAATTTCTAGCAAAGCCAGAAAAGATTTTCTTAATTATTTTCTCAAGTGGGTTGTTCCAACTTTTTTCTTCTTCTTTTTCTTCAGGAATAGCTATATGTCTTAGATTGCCATTTTACATAATTCTATATTTCTTAGAAATTTATTTTTTCTTCAGTTAGTCTGATTGGGCTAATTTAAAAGCCTTTTCTTTAAGATTTGAAATTCTTTCTTCTACTTGTTAAAAATTTCCAGAGCATTTTAAAATTTCCTAAATGTGTCTTTGATTTCTATAAGTTTTGATTGGTTTTTCTCTAAAATATTTATACCTGGAAACTTTTTTACTAATATTCTGAATTCTTTTGAAATTTCTTTTGTTAGTTTTTATCTTTCCCTTGTAGCTCCTTATGTAACTTATAAATGAACTTTTGAATTATTTATCTGGTATTTCAAAGACTTCCTTTTGGTTTGTATTCATTGTGAAAGAACTAATATGTCCTTTAATGGATGTTATTGAACTCTGTTTATTCATATTCCCAGAATGATTTTTTTTGATTTCTTCTCATTTTTCTATAATTATTTTGTATTTATTTTTTATTCAACTGTGTTTTTTAAATTTCATTTTTCCCATTGAGGCTGTGCCTTTAATGTTTTCAACTTACCATCACCTAGATTCAGCTCTGGGTGCTCTCAGTGGTAAAGACTCTATACGAGTTTCCTCGTTATAGATTATTATCTTTTTGTGATGGCTTTCTCAGATGCTGGTTATGGCAGTGATGTGCTCACTTTGTGGGCAGGTTTACTGTTTTCTCTGTGGCTGAAATAACAGAGGTCCCTTGAAGCTCCACAATAGTTTTATTTTTTATTTTTTTCCTTTTCCCCCCAGTGTTTCATTTACTGGATGAAACAGTTTAGGCTTCAGGAAAGTAGAAAGTGTCCATGGGTAAGAATCAGCTGCATCTAAAGCAGGTGGGTAAATGCAATACCAAATGGTGGGCAGAAGTCCCAGTTGACAGAGGTAGCCAGAGGAGCGCTCACTGAAACACAATGGGGACTTCTCAGAAAGAAGAAAGGAAGGCACGTCAACTCCCCTGTTGAGTCAGTAAGAATGCAGTCCACCTCCTAGGCACACTCCTAACCCAGTGTTCCAGCTTTTCAAATCAGACAGGTACTTCTTATTATCTGCAGACATGTTAATTTTCCATGTCGAGAGGGATTGTGACTCACCTTCATGCAAGCCTGAACGTTTATAACACTCCTTTTATGGCAATGCAGTCACCCTAAAATGTTTCAGAAAGTCTGACTACAAGTGAATGCAGGCCAAACTCCTGTGGAAGAAGTTCCAGCTCTGTCTGCTGTGGCGGGTGATGAGGAAAGGTCTCCTTCTCCAATACCCATCATAAGCAACAGAGCTGCTTGTTGGGATAAAGCCATAGACTTTCTTGACTGATCCCCGCACTGCACTTGTGTCTGTTGCAAGAAATTTCTAACAGCCAGGTGCAGTGGCTCACGCCTGTAATCCAAGCACTTTGGGAGGCGGAGGTGGGTGGATCACGAGGTAATGAGATGGAGACCATCCTAGCTAACAGGGTAAAACCCCTTCTCTACTAAAAATACAAAAATTAGCAGGGCATGGTGGCGGTCACCTGTAATCCCAGGTATGCAGGAGGCTGAGGCAGAATGGCTTGAACCCCGGAGGCGGAGGCAGAGCTTGCAGTGAGCTGAGATCACACCATGGCACTCCAGCCTGGGTGACAGAGAAAGATTCGGTCTCAAAAAAAAAAAAAAAAATCTAACAAGTGGAAAGTTCTGGGACTCAGTTCCTGAAGTCTGGGGTGCTCCCTTGATATGGTACATTCCTCCTATTCCTGCCTTAGAAGTTTCTGAGGGCCAGACTACTGTGAATATTGTTTTCTTCTGGTTCTAACCACCCAATATGGCTGCCACATCCCGACTTTTCATGGGAAATGTCTGCAGTGACCTAGTGATGTGACCTGTCCTCTCATTTTCCAGCAGTGAGCACCAGAACCAGTTCTCATGAGTGTGGAAGCTGAGCAATGTAGACTGCCATATTTTCTTGGGTTATAAAAACCCTTAACGTGTTGACTTTCTTAATTATCAGCTATATAGTGAGCCTGTGGAAAGACTGAAAATCTCCTCAGTAGCCAGTGTGATGCAGGCAATGATGATAGCTGAAGTACTGCAAAAAATTTCTTCTTCCTGGGTTCTGTGTTACTGTCCCTGCAGATGTAATGGACTTTGCTGGTTGGCATCTGACCAGGAGATGGCCCTTGCAAAACAGCACCAGCTGTGGTAATAATGGTGGAATTTCTGTTTGTTATGTTACTCGGTGTGAATGCTTTGGTGTCTCAAGCAATATATGGAGCCATAAAGCTTCCAAAAATTCTTGTCTATTGTGTTAAGCTACCAGGTTGGGTGGAGGAGAAAAGCTGAGTATGGGGGCAAGTCTGTACTCTGGCTCCCTATGTGCAGTGCAAGTGCCAGTTCCACTGGGAATCAGAGGACAGTACAACTGAGTGTGAGGGAAATGTTCCAATGTGAATCACAGATGCCTCTGCTGCACAAAAGAAGTCACACAAGGAAGTGGGGTTAGCAGGTGGCAGTAAGCCAGAGTCAGCTGCATTGAAGTTGTCATGGGAGGTCTTAGACTCATAATGTTTCCATAGCAACAATTAGCTGAGCTCCATCTCAGCAATCTATCCTTTGCACTCAAAACTTCCCCAGACTATAAGTCACTCCAACTAAGACTAAAACCATAGCTTTTATGTCATGCCCTCCTGTTTCACCCATGAAGCAGGGGTGCCCAGCACAGTACCTGTGGCTGTAGCACACTTTTTACTCACCCCCTGGTTCTGCAAAGGGAGTTAATTCCTACTCAAGATTATATCATCATCATTAGTTGGGGGTTTGGCTCAACTTGTGACCACTACCTGAGTTAGCTGGCAAACTTCCATTAGGCTTCCTGGTAGTTAGGATCAGGAGTGGCTTCTCTCTGTACTCATTGTAGTCTGTGAGTGCACACAAAGCATGTGCTGATGCCACTCCTCACATATTCCCCACCACTCATTAAATAAGGTTCAGGACTAGGTAGTGTTAAGGCCTTCTCTCATGGCCTGGAGTACCAAGTTCACCAGTGGGAGTGTCTTATGGTGACAGTCCCTCTCCCTCTTATCCTCTGGAGACTCAGAGTTTTTTTCTTGGCTCATGATGTAGGCCCACCACTTTTCTCCCAAGGTTCTGTGGTGTTAATCAGTTTTTCTGTTAAATCCCTGTGTTACTTCTAGAAAAAAAAATTCAGCATGAATATCTATACACTATTTTGTCTTTCCGTGTTGGAGAGGCATGCTCATAGAATGCTTTTGATGCAACATCTTGGAAACCTAAAAATGTAGTTCATAGGATATTAGAAATGTTTCAAAATAAAAAGAACATTCTGGATCAAACTAAGTAAATATTAAGTAGGAAAATAAAAACTATGAGCTTAAAATGCTTATAAAAATTTTATGTGGTCAATAGCTGAGATTAAATTTACATATAAAGTTTTATTGAAATTACCTTTAATATATTAATAATGCAGTAATATGGATATAAAATTTGTTTTTCTCTTTAGAATAAAATTGTCCTAGAAAAAATTTGGGTCCAAGTGTGGTGTTTGGAAGCTAAAGCAGAAGGAACCCTTTAACCTAGGAGTTTAAAATCAGCCTAGACAATACAGGGAGACACCATCTCCACAAAAAATAAAAACAAATAACTGGATGTAGGGAGTGTGTCTGTATTCACTACTACTCAGGAGGCTCATATGGGAGGATTGCTTGAGCCCAGGAGCTCATGGCTGTAGTGACACTTGATTGTATCACAGCATGCCAGCCTTTGCACAGTCAGACCCTCTCTTTGGGAAGTATTTTTTAAAAACTTTTGAGTTAAATGAAAAAAAAAAAAAAAAGAGGAGAGATAGGAAGAGATAGATTTAGTCACTACACTTTATTAAATCTTTTGTTGAGAAACTGAACCTCTTAGTTATCAAAGTGTAAATGCCTATGCTTTTCAAAATCTTTAACTTATCATTTTGGTTGAATGACCGTCATTTTACAGTTACCTGTGATACAATTTTTAGCAAGTGTTTTAAACCTTTGATATTTGACAAACTTTTCAAAATCAAATTTCAAATTATACATTTATGTTTGTGAACCTTAAATTAGCTTCTTACATGTAAGGGCTCCTAAAAGTCCAAAAGAGATATGTTAGGATTACTTGGCATGTTAAAATCATATGGAAAGCCTTTGCAAATAAAAAAGATGTTTAACTTTCTTTGACTTATATTTCTGCAAATATGTCATTAGCGTGTGTTCCAAAATTGTAAAAGATTCCTAAAATTATTTTGTCTTGTTATATGTTATCAATTATAATTATGATTATTATAAGTTTTTGTATGCCATACAGTCAATTCTTTCTTGTCAATTATTTTTAATTATTATTATACTTTAATTTCTAGGGTACATGTGCACAATATGCAGATTTGTTACACATGTATACATGTGCCATGTGGGTTTGTCATTTACATTAGGTATTTCTCCGAATGCTATCTATTCCCCATTCCCCCAACCCACAACAGGCCCCAGCATGTGATGTTCCCTGCCCTGTATCCAAGTGTTCTCATTATTTACTTCCCACCTGTGAGTGAGAACATGCGGTGTTTGGTTTTCTGTCCTTGTTATAGTTTGCTCAGAATGATGGTTTCCAGCTTCATCCATATTCCTGCAAAGGACATGAACTCATCCTTTTTTATGGCTGCATAGTATTCCACAGTGAATATGTGCCACGTTTTCTTAATCCAGTCTATCACTGATGGACATTTGGGTTGGTTCCAAGTCTTTGCTATTGTGAATTAGTGCCTCAATAAACATACATGCACATGTATCTTTATAGTAGCATGATATATAATCCTTTCAGTATATGCTCTGTAATGGGATCACTGGGTCAAGTGGTATTTCTGGTTCTAGATCCTTGAGGAATTGCCACACTGTGTTCCAAAATGGTTGAACTAGTTTGCACTCCCACCAACAGTGTAAAAACCTTCCTGTTTCCCTACATCCTCTCCAGCTTCTGTTGTTTCCTGACTTTTTAATGATTGCCATTCTAACTGGTGTGAGATGGTATCTCATTGTGGTTTTGATTTGCATTTCTCTGATGACCAGTGATGATGAGCACTTTTTCATGCATCTGTTGGCTGTGTAAATGTCTTCTTTTGAGAAGTGTCTGTTCATATACTTTGCCCAATTTTGATGCGGTTGTTTGATTTTTTCTTGTAAATCTGTTTAATTTCTTTGTAGATTCTGGATATTAGCCCTTTGTCAGATGGGTACATTGCAAAAATTTTCTCCCATTCTGTAGGTTGCCTGTTCACTCTGATGGTAGTTTCGTTTGCTGTGCAGAAACTCTTTAGTTTAATTAAATCCTATTTATTAATTTTGGCTTTTGTTGCCATTTGTTTTGGTGTTTTAGTCATGAAGTCCTTGCCCAGGTCTATGTTCTGAATGCCTATTGTCCAAGTTTTATTGCAGAGTTTTCATGGTTTTAGGTCTAATATTTAAGTCTTCAATCCATCTTGAATTAATTTTTGTATAAGGTGTAAGAAAGGGCTCCCATTTCAGCTTTCTACATATGGCTAGCCAGTTTTCCCAGCCCCATTTATTAAATAGGGAATCCTTTCCCCATTTCTTGTTTTTGTCAGGTTTGTCAAAAGTCAGATGGTTATAGATGTGTGGTGTTATTTCTGAGGCCTCTGTTGTGTTCCATTGGTCTATATCTCTGTTTTGGTACCAGTACCATACTGTTTTGGTTACTGTACACTTGTAGTATAGTTTGAAGTCAGGTAGCAAGATGCCTCCAGCTTTGTTCTTTTTGCTTAGGATTGTCTTGGCAATGCAGGCTCTTTATTGGTTCCATATGAATTTTAAAGTAATTTTTTCCAATTCTGTAAAGAAAGTCATTGTTAGCTTGATGGAAATGACATTGAATCTATAAATCTATTAATCAGTATGGCGATTTCCATGATATTGATTCTTCCTATTCATGAGCATGGAATGTTGTTCCATTTGTTTGTGTCCTTCTTTATTTTTGTTGAGCAGTGGTTGGTAGTTCTCCTTGAAGAGGTCCTTCTCATGCCTTGTAAGTTGGATTCCTCCATATTTTATTCTCTTTGTAGCAATTATGAATGGGAGTTCACTCATGATTTGGCTCTCTGTTTCTCTGTTATTTGTGCATAAGGATGCTTGTGACTTTTGCACATTGATTTTGTATCCTGAGACTTTGCTGATGTTGCTTATCAGCTTAAGGAGATTTTGGGCTGAGACGATGGGGTTTTCTAAATATACAATCATGTCATCTGCAAACAGGGACAATTTGACTTCCTCTTTTCCTAACTGAATACACTTTATTTCTTTCTCTTGCCTGATTGCCCTGGCCAGAACTTCCAACACTATGTTGAATAGGGGTGGCAAGAGAGGGCATCCCTGTCTTGTGCCAGTTTTCAAAGGGAATGCTTCCAGGTCTAGCTCATTGAGTATGATAATGGCTTTGGGTTTTTCATAAATAGCTCTTATTATTTTGAGATATATTCCATCAATATCTAGTTTATTGACAGTTTTTAGCATGAAGCGCTGTTGAATTTTGTCAAAGGTCTTTTCTGCGTATATTGAGATAATCATGTGGTTTTTGTCTTTGGTTCTTTTTATGTGATGGATTGCATTTATTGATTTGCATATGTTGAACCAGCCTTGCATCCCAGGAATGAAGCCAACTTCATCTTGGTGGATACGCTTTTGGATGTGCTGCTCAAATGTGTTTGCCAGTATTTTATTGAGAATTTTCACATGGATGTTAATCAGGGATATTGATCTAAAATTCTCTCTTTGTTGTGTCTCTGCCAGTCTTTGTTATCAGGATGATGCTGGCCTCATGAAATGAGTTAGGGAAGATTCCTTCTTTTTCTATTGATTGGAATAGTTTCAGAAGGAACAGTACCATCTTTTTTTTGTACATCTGGTAGATTTTTGCTGTGAATCTCTCTGGTCCTGGAATTTTTTTTTTGGTAGGCTTTTAATTATTGCCTCAATTTCAGAGTCTTTATTGGTTTATTCAGAGACTCAACTTCTTCCTGGTTTAGTATTGGGAGGGTGTATTTTTCCAGGAATTTATTCATTTCTTCTATATTCCCTAGTTTATTTGCATAGAGGTGTTTATTATATTCTCTGATGGTAAATTGTATTTTTGTAGGATCAGTGGTGATATAGCCTTTATCATTTTATATTGCATCTATTTGATTCTTCTCTTTGCTTCTTTATTAGTCTTGCTAGCAGTCTATCAATTTTGTTGATATTTTCAAAAAACCAGCTCCTGCATTCATTGATTTTTTGCAGGGTTTTTTGTGTCTCTATCTCCTTCAGTTCGGCTATGATCTTAGTTAATTCTTGCCTTCTGCTAGCTTTGGAATGTGTTTGCTCTTGCTTCTCTAGTTCTTTTAATTGTGATGTTAGGGCATCAATTTTAGAGCTTTCCTGCTTTCTCTTGTGGGAATTTAGTGCTATAAATTTCCCTCTACACACTGCTTTAAATGTGTCTCAGAGATTCTGGTACTTTGTGTCTTTGTTCTCACTGGTTTCTAAGAACATCTTTATTTCTGCCTTCATTTCATTATTTACCCATTAGTCATTCAGGAGTAGGTTGTTCAGTTTCCACGTGGTTGTGTGGTTTTGAGTGAGTTTCTTAATCCTGAGTTCTAATTTGATTGCACTGTGGTCTCAGAGACAGTTTGCTATGATTTCTGTTCTTTTACATTTGCTGAGGAGTGCTTTACTTGTAAATATGTGGTCAATTTTGGATTGAGTGCAATGTGGTGCTGAGAAGAATGTATATTCTGTTGATTTGGGGTGAAAAGTTCTGTAGATGTCATTAGACATGCTTGGTGCTGAGCTGAGTTCAAGTGCTGGATATCCTTGTTAACTTTCTGTCTTGTTGATCTGTCTAATATTGACAGTGAGGTGTTAACATCTCCCGTTATTATTGTGTGGAAGTCTAAGTCTCTTTTTAGGTCTCTAAAGTCTTGCTATATGAATCTGTGTGCTCCTGTGTTGGGTGCACATATATTTAGGATAGTTAGCTCTTCTTGCTGAATTGATCCCTTTACCATTATGTAATGGCCTTCTTTGTCTCTTTTGATGTTTGTTGGTTTAAAGCCTGTTTTATCAGATACTATGATTGCAACACTTGCTTTTTTTTGTTTTCCATTTGCTTGAAAGATCTTCCTCTATCCCTTTATTTTGAGCCTATGTGTGTCTCTGCACATGAGAAGCATTTCCTGAATACAGCACACTGATGAGTCTTGACTCTTTATCCAATTTGCCAGTCTCTGTCTTTTAACTGGAGTATTTAGCCTATTTACATTTAAGGTTAATATTGCTATGTGTGAATTTGATCCTGTCATTATGATGTTAGCTGGTTTTTTTCCTCATTAGTTGATGCATTTTCTTCCTCGCATCGATGATCTTTACATTGGCCAGTTTTGCAGTGGCTGGTACCAGTTTTTCCTTTCGGTGTTTAGTGCTTCCTTCAGGAGCTCTTGTATGGCAGGCCTGGTGGTGACAAAACCTCTCAGCATTTGCTTGTTTTTAAAGGATTTTATTTCTCCTTCACTTACGAAGCTTAGTTTGGCTGGATATGAAATTTTGGGTAGAAAATTCTTTTCTTTACGATTGTTGAATATTGACCCCCACTCTCCTCTGACTTGTAGGTTTCTGCCAAGAGATCTTCTGTTAGTCTGATGGTCTTCCCTTTGTGCATAAACCAACCTTTTTCTCTGGCTGCCCTTAGCATTTTTTCCTTCATTTCAAATTTGGTGAATCTGACAATTTTGTGTCTTGGGGTTGCTTTTCTCGAGGAGTATCTTTGTGGTGTTCGCTATATTTCCTGAATTTAAATTTTGGCCTGCCTTGCTAGGCTGGGGAAGTTCTCATGGATGATATCCTGAAGAGTGTTTTCCAGCTTTTTTCCATTCTCCTCATCACTTTCAGATACACTAATCTGATGTACATTTGGTCTTTTCACAAAGTCGCATATCTCTTGGAGGCTTTGTTCATTTCGTTTTACTCTTTTTTCTCTAAACTTCTCTTCTTGCTTCATTTCACTATTTTGATCTTCAATTGCTTATACTCTTTCTTCCCCTTGATTGAATCAGCTGCTGAAGCTTCTGCATCCATCATGTAGTTCTCATGCCATGGTTTTCAGCTCCATCAGGTGTAGAGAAGACCTTAAATGTTAGCCATTTGTCTAATCTTTTTTGAAGGTGTTTTGCTCCTTTTGATGGTTTTGAACGTCCTCTTTTAGCTTGGAGAAGTTTGTCATTACTGACTTTCTGAAGCCTATTTCTGTCAACTCACCAAAGTCATTCTCTGTCCTGCTTTGTTCCATTGCTGGCAAGGAGCTTCAATCCTTTGGCAGAGAAGGGGCACTCTGGTTTTAAGAATTTTCAGCTCTTCTTCTCTGTTTTCTCCCCATCTTTGTGGTTTTATCCACTTTGGTCTCTGGTGATGGTGATCTACAGATGGGGTTTTGGTGCGGATGTCCTTTTTGTTGATGTTGATGCTATTCCCTCATGTCTCTTAGTTTTCCTTTTAACAGTCAGGCCTCTCAGCTGCAGGTCTGTTGGAGTTTGCTGGAGGTCCACTCCAGACCCTATTTGGCTGTGTATCACCAGCGGAGGCTGCAGAACAGCAAATATTGCAGAACAACAAATATTGCTGTTTGATCCTTCCTCTGGAAGCTTCATCTCAGAGGGGCAACTGGCTGTATGAGGTGTCAGTCGGCTCCTACTGGGAGGTGTCTCCAAGTTAGGCTACACAGGGGTCAGGGACCCACTTGAAGGGGCAGTCTGTCCATTCTCAGAGCTCAAACACGGTGCTGGGAGAACCACTGCTCTTTTCAGAGCTGTCAGACAGGGACACTTAAGTCTGCAGAAGTTTCTGCTGCCTTTTTTTCAGCTATGCCTTGCCTGCAGAGGTGGAATCTACAGAGGCAGGTGGGCCTAGTTGAGCTGCAGTGGGCTCCACCCAGTTTGAGCTTCCAAACTGGTTTGTTTACCTACTCAGCCTCAGCAATGATGGATGCCCCTCCCCCAGTCAGACTTGCTGCCTCACCATTTGATCTAGGACTAGGAATGAGCAAGGTTCCATGTACATGGGATCCATTGAGCCAGGTGTGGGATATAATCTCCTGGTGTGCTATTGGCTAAGACCACTTGAAAAGTGCACTGTTTAGGTGGCAGAGTCCCAATATTCCCAGTACAGTCTGTCATGGCTTCTCTTGTCCAGGAAAGGGAAATCCCCTGACCCCTTGCATTTCCTGGATGAGGCAATGCCCTGTGCTGCTTCAGCTCACCTTCCTTTCCCACTAGTCCCCGTAAGATGAACCAGGTACCTCAGTTGGAAATGAAGAAGTCACCTGACTTCTGCAGCAATCACGCTGGGAGCTGCAGACTGGAGCTCTTCCTATTCAGCCATCTTGGAATGTACCCCCTTTCTTGTCAATTGTAGTTGACCATAGCTATTCTAAAACCTTTGTGATCCACAGAAAAATTATTGTTTCATGTTGATTGTTCTAAAAAGTGGTTTATAATACCTAGAGTCCAAAATTTACTTATTTAAGAAAATTCATAAAACGAACTCTGACAAACACTCCTGTATGCAGGTTTCGGATAACTTTACAGATCAGAACTTTAGACTAGAAAAAGTCTCTTCTGGGAGTTAAACTAAAAAGCTAATGCATTTATGAAGACTGCTGACTAAATGTCACACAGTATAAAAATTAATTACATGTAATTAAACTAGATGAACTTTTTGTTTGAAATGATTCTTTGTTTCATTTTTCAGAGTAAAAAACTTTTTTTCTTTATTTGAGCTATTTATAGCTTATAACAATTGGGTAAAGTTACAGAATTTACCTTTCTTTCTACCTGATATCTTTAGAATTTAGAAATCTTGTTACATTAGGGCAATATAGTTATTTGTAAAAGTTCAATGAAACTTGATTTTTTTTGGTAACCAAACACATTGGGGACCTAATTATTTCAACAAGGCTTTGACTAGAATACATATTTTTGGATAAAAGTCCAGCAAAGCCAGCTTTTTAAAGAACCTATATGACCAATTACTGTTTTTGCTACACTTTATACAATACTTTATACAAATAATCAGGGCAAATTAGTAAGGCTAAAACATATTTTACACAGAGCACTGGAGAAATAAAATTTATGATTAAAAAGAGAACTATAATAAACTGTTATTAGATTCCAGCTCTGACAACTGTTTTTTAGTCTTTATTGTTTTCCTAAATTTCAGACTAATCCTGAATTATTTCCTGTCTACAAATCTTCATAAAATAACTATGTTGTAATTTACTTCATGATGTTTTTATTTAACTCTATACTAAAATAGGTTCATTTATTTCCATTCTAAGTAGCATGCACATTCCCTTTTGATTGTACATTATGTTTCTACTATTAAAATGATTATTATTTGTCATTTATTGTTTTACTTCTGCAATGTACTTTTTCTTTTTCTTCTAAGAAAATCAGAATCACGACATTCCAAAGACTAGAAATGATTTAACAGAGTCTGCAAGTCTCTTTCAATTAGAATCCACTAAGCCCAATCTCTTTTCCATTTTTAGCACACTTTTACTAAAGTTGTAAACCTGCAAGCACTCTCCCTCTAGGCCCAGGAAATATCATAGAAGACATTAGCTTGCAAAATTATAAGGGCCAGTTTTGAGTGGTAGAGCTTCCCACCCCAGAAACATGTAATTGATGACTTTTTCCTCACTCTAAAAAAATTATAGCCAATGAAATCACACTGACCATAACAACTCAACAAACAATATTAAATCCCGTGCTAACATGGTATAAAATTTATTGTCCTTTTTGGCTGCATTTTTTTACCCATATGTTCCCTTTTGTTGTAATTTCACCAAAACACCAAGATGTAACTTTTTATGTTGTTTGATGTAATACCCAGAGTTCTTTGTTTAACTTCAAAAATATTAAGGAACATGGTTACAAGGGTGATATTGGAATGAAAGTTTAACAAACAAAATAAGAAAACATTCTGCTAGCAGAAAGGGGACTGAATGGAATGCCCACTGTGTGGACAGCTCTGGGTTTTTTATGGACTGGAATTGGGGAAGCAATGTGCTTAGTCTATGGGCTGTCTTGGAGAATGTGTGCAATGGCATGCTGGCTGTTTTGGAGAATGCATGGATTACTATTTGGAGCTTGATAACCTCTAGCTGAGAGAAAACAATTTGGGTTAAAGCATTAAATATGCAAGCCCCAAACATTAACACAAGACATAAAAGGAGAAACTCTCCTAGTAAGGGAGATAACCAGGTTCAAACAAGACCAATTGATAAAGAAGTAGGATAGTAGGGCCAGGTGTTGTGGTTCATGCCTCCAATCCCACCACTTTGGGAGACTGAAATAGGCCAGTCACTTGAGGTCAAGAGCTTGAGACCAGCCTTTCCACTGGCCAACATGGTGAAACCCCTTCTCTACTAAATGTGTATGTGTATGTATGTGTATATATAAATGCTCCTCTGAGCTGTCTCCTGTTCCTCTGCATTTCAGGCCTTGCCATGAATGTGATCAATCCAAGAGTGGAGTCCTGCAATCTTCACTGCCAAGGGGTTGTAGAGAAGGATGGTGTAAGGTCTCTAACACTTGTGACCTCAAGAGGGGGAAAGAGAGGGAAGAGTCTTCACCAGTTCCAAGTCTCCTGGATTAAAGGGAAGTAGTGTTAGTTATTGGGGTTGGACTTTTAATAGCTGTTTTAATTCCTGCTGGAAGTGGGCCATGGAGGTTGTATGTTTAACCAATTCAGAAATTTCCTGATCTAATATAAAATCATTGCTAAGCAAACGGCATCCATATACCATTTCAAAAGGGCTCAACCTCAAATTTAAAGGGGTCTTCCACACACCCACTAAGGCTGTAAAGAGGAGAGTAGTCTAGGGAACTGCTTCTTGAGACAATTTCTGGAGGTGCTTTTTAGTGATATCATTTGTTTTCTCCACCTTCCCTGAAGATTGTGGTCTCCAAGCACAATGAAGATGGTATTGCATATCCAGTGCTTTTGAGACCTTCTGGGTAACAACCACCTTAAACAAAAGGCCATTATCACTTTGGAGGTATTTAGGGAGTTCAAAGTGAGGAATTCTTTTATTGACTCATGCTTTCATCACCTTAGAGGCCTTTTCTATTCAACATGCAAATTCCTCTATTCAATTACTGAAGGTATCCACCCACACCAGGAGGTAATAAATCTTTTTTCTCTTTGCCATACGGGTAAAATTAATTTGCCAGTCCTCCCCTGGGAAACTTCTCATTTTTTGACTTGGGTGGGGACAAGGTGTCCATTGAGGGGATTGTTTCCACAGCACATCTCACGAGCATTAGCAATCCATTTGTGTTTGGTAAAATTGTTACCCAATAATTTGTCAGCTAGTTGATTAGTTTTATCTTTTTTTTTTTTTTTGAGATGGAGTGTCGCTCTGTCACCCAGGCTGGAGTGCAGTGGCGCAATCTCAGATCACTGCAAACTCCACCTCCCAGGTTCAGGCCATTCTCCTGCTGCAGCCTCCTAAGTAGCTGTGACTACAGGCTCCTGACACCATGCCCAGTTAATTTTTGGTATTTTTAGTAGAGACAGGGTTTCACTGTGTTAGCCAGGATGGTCTTGATCTCCTGACCTCATGATCTTCCTGCCTCAGCCTCCCAAAGTGCTGGGATTACAGGTGTAAGCCTCTGTGCCTGTCCCCAGTTTTATCCTTTTCTAAGTGAAAGGATTGGTGAAAGATTTTATAACTTTCCACTGACTAGAGGCTGACAAATAAAGTTTGCCATTCTCTGATTGTAACCATGCTAAGAGTTGAAAAGTGTATCCTCAAGAGGTGGCCCAATCTCCGCTGGGGAATACTGATGCTTTATTTTCCCTGTAGAGACCTCTCAAATTAGAAGGACTTCAAATACACTTGAACTTTGGGGTTATTTTGTTAATGACTTAGCTCTTTGGTCTGCTAACCTATATCCTTCAACTATTTCAATCATCTTCTTCTGGTGTCCTTAGCAATGTATTACTGCCACTTCCTATGGAAGGAAAACTAAGAGAACAATTTATTTCCTGATAGTATTTAATGTAAGATCCATTAGCAGTCAGGAAGTGTCTTTCTTTCCAAATAACAGAATAATTATGAAGAACCAGAAAAGCATATGTAGAATCAGTACATATGTTAAATGTCTTTCCTTTGCTTAGTTCAAGAGCCCTTGTGAAGATGATTATTTCTGCTAATTGAGAATTTGTATCTGGTGAGAGAGGTGTGCTTTTAATGATGTCATCCAGGGTGATAATTTTATAACCTACTCTATGAGTTTCTTGTTCTACTAAAGAGTTCATTTGTAAAGAGAATCAGGTCTGCGTTTTCTAGGGAAGTTTTCTTGAGGTCCTCTCTGGCTGCATAGGTTTGCACCACAATTTGTTACAAATCATGTTTAAGTTTCCTCTTAGAGGAAATTGGCTGGATTCAGGCAAGGACAGGTCTTTTAGTAAACCATACATTCCTCCATCAGCAATGCTTGATATTTGTGGAGGTGATTATCTGTTAGTCAAAGACTTCCATTAGAGGATAACAGTCCTGCTATATTATGGGGGGTGTAAATAGTCAAGTTATTCCCCATGGTTAACTTAGTGGCTTCTGGCACCAGTAAAACCACCACTACAACAGCTTGGAGGCAAGCTGGCCATCCTGTAGCCACCAAATAAACTTGTTGTTTAGGTAATTGACTGACTGTTGGGCTGAATCTCACACCTGAGTTAAAACCTCCAGGGCTCTTCCCTTCCTTTCTGAGACCTAAAGATCTAATGCCTTTCCTATGGGAAGACTTGGGGCAGATCTTTTAAGTAAGTCTTGCTTTAGCTGATTAAAGACCTTCTGAGCCTCAGGTTCTCATGTAATAAATGACTTTTAGCTTTTATTTATAAGGTGATATAAATGATGAAGTATTTCACTGTACCCAGGAATCCACAATCTGCAAAAACTGTAATGTGCCAAAATTCTCTTAGCTGTTTGAGGGTTTTGAGAAGGGGAAAGGAGGAAATAGGCTTATTTTTCTCATCTCCTAATGTTCTGCTCCCTTCTGACAAGGCTAGATGTATGTGCTCTGTTGAAGTTTTACAAAACTTTGCTTTAGATTTGGAAATCTTATATTCTGTACCAGCTAGTAAGTTAAGAAGTGCCTCAAAGCCTTTTTGAGAAACTCCCTCAGTTAGGACAGAGGAGAATATCATTTATGTATTGCAAAACTTCTACCTGAGGATGAGAAAACTCATAGAAGTCATTTGATGGTATTTGCCCAAAGAAGTGGGGAGGCTGTCTCAGAATCCCTGAGGCAGTACTGCCCAAATCAACTGGGTAGTGCGGTTGGAGAGATCCTTGAAAGCAAGTAAGTATTGAGAGTCAAAGTGCAACGGTATGCAACAAAAGGCATTCTTTAGGTCCAAAGGTGAATTATTCATTTGCCTTGGGTATTTGAGTTAGCAAAGAATAAGAATTAGAAATGACCAGATGGATTGGAACTACAGCTTCGTTAAGGAGATGGGGATCCTGAACTAGTCTCCTCCATTCCTTAAGGGGTTTCTGTAACCCTAATATTGGAGTGTTGAAAGGGCTGTTGCAAGGTTTGTGAAGGTCCTGTGCTTTAAAATGATTAATAATGGCTTCTAGTTCTTTTCTAGCTTTGGCTTTAGGGGGTACATCTTCTGTTTATGGAAGAATGTGGAATCCTTAAGGTAAATCTGGAACAGTATAAGAGTTGCAGACTGGCCAATTTTACCTTGACTTTCACCTCTGGGTTAATAATTTGTTTCTACTAAGGGAAGACAAAGAGTCTGTCCTGGAGCCATAAGGATGATGGCTAGAATATCCCATATAGGCTAGCTGGAATACTAACTAAAATATGTCCACCTAGTAAAGGAGTGAGATTCCCAGGCATAATTAAAAAGGTATGAGTGTGACTAAATAGCAAGTTTCCCCAAGGAAACTAAAGTAAAAGGTTAAGGACTTTCCCAAGTCACCCATCATGTTCATGCTATGGGAGAAGAGAAAATCTGGATTGGAGAGGAGAAAAGGGAGGCTAGTACCAGAGAAGTGGGGCATTGCTATAAAGGTACTTGAAAATGTGAATGCAACATGGAATCAGGGACCTGCCTAAAAAACTGGCTTGGCCACATTTTCACAGAACAGCTGTGCTGTGCTGAGAAATCACCTCCATGACAGATAAACTTGGACTCTCCAAAGCACAAAAGATGGAATGGCTAAGTTGCCCAAACAGCAAAGATGGCAGCCAGCCTACCTCTCTGAGAACTGGGTCCCAGGGAAGTTTCAAATGTCTGTAAGCTGAAGAGCACTGGCAGGGATGACTGGAGGCCTGAATTGAGAGGGCCTGACCAGTGTGGAGAAATGGAAGTTGAGACCCACTTAAAGAAGAAATCTGGCTATATTTTTGTAGAGCAGCCATGCTGTGCTGCTCTACAAAATAGGTACCACTTCTGTTCCTGGCTGGCATGGACTCTCTAATGCTCGATGGCTGATATGGCTAAGTCACCCCAACAACAATGAGACAGCCCACCCCTCCTTTTGGGAGCTCTGTCTCAGGCAGGCTTCAAATTTTTATCAACTGCAGAATACCAGTGGGGGTGACTGAATGATCCAGTTGGGAGATCCTAACCAATGAGAAGGAAGAGCAATGGGGGCCAACATTAAAAAACAGTCTTGCAGTTTTTGTAGAGCAGTTCTGCTGTGTTTGGGGATCTCTTCTGCCTTTGGTTGGCTTGGCTCTCCAAAGCCTAAAGACTGGAATGGCTGAGTCACCCAAAAAGTAAAGATGGTGGCCTACCCCTCCCTCTGGGAGCTATATCCCAGGGAAGTTTCTAATCTCTGTCAGCTACAGAATACTGGTGGGCATGGCTGGAGGCCCCATTTAGTAGGTCCCACCCAGTAAGGAGGAATAAGATTGGCTACCTACTTTAAAAAGCAGTCTTGCCATGTTTTCATAGAGCAGCCTTGCTGTGCTGGGCAATCCCTTCCACCATCAGTTGGCTTGAATTCTCCAAAATCTGAAGGCTGGAATGACCCAAAGAGTAAAGGCAGTGACCTGCCTCTCCTGATAGGAGCTCCATCTTATGCGGCTACTGATGGCAGTCTAGAATTCTAAGCCAGAGTGCATTTTCCTTTGCAGTGCCATGGAAGTAATGTCTGCAAACTGTCACTGCTCATCCCCCTGGATTCAGCCTCTTTCTTAGGGGTATGTATCAGTGTCTAACCTCCCACTGTGCACAGTTGCAGCTACTTTGGCAGGGAAGCCATGAGGACCTGAGTATCTAAGGCTTCTGGGTCTCCATGTGTGCATGAGCAGCTGCTCTACGAAGACTCCATGTAGCTCTGAAGGACCCGGTAAAGTGGGCTCAAAGGGGTCCCCTGACCTGAGGTTGCAAAGAATTTTGAAAGATGTATGAGTTTATTTACTGCTACTCTGGGTTGGGGAGGTACCTTTGGCCCCGTGTTGCTCCCAAGTGTGTCATCATCCTGTCTTGCTTTTCTTTGTTCTCCATGAGTCAAGTTGTTTCCTTGATTAGTCCCAATGTGAGTACCTGAATGTTTCAGTTCAATGTACACAACAGCTGCGTCTAGTCAGCCATCTTGACTGCCTCTTACTTGACCTTTTAAAAAGTGTTATTTGTATAAATATATTATTTATAATATTAACTATTAATACAGATGATGTGTTCAAAATTTTTTTGAGATTCTTCTAATTCTGATGTCTTGGATGTCTTGGACTATGTTATCAGTTATAATTGTGGTTCTTATTTAATTATAATCCACAAAAATAACCAAACTATTGGACAATTTTATCTTTAATAATGACCATTATTATAGAGTCTTTTTTCTTTACATTTTTAATTTTTGTGAGTATATAGTAGGAATATACACTTACCGGGTACATGACATATTTTGATACAGACATGCAGTGCCTAATAATCACATCATGGCAAATGTGATATACATCCTTTCAAAAATTAAGCCTTTGTGTTAAAAAGCATCCAATTATAGTTTTTAGTTATTTTTACATGTACAGACTAAGTTATTATTGACTATAGTTACCCTACTGTGATATCAAATGCTAGATCTTATTCATTCTTTGTAGCTGCTTTTTAATGGTACCCATCAACCATCCCTACTTCCCCAATTCTTCCACTGCCTTCCCCAGTCAATGGTAACCATACTTTTATTATTTCCATAAGTTCAATTTTTTTCATTTTTAGCTCCCACAAATAAATTGGGGCATACAAAATTTGCCTTTCTTGCCTGACTTATTTCACTTGACTGGCAGTTTCATTCATGTTATTGTAAATGACAGAATCTCATTCTTTTTATGGCTGAATAGGAATCCATTGTGTATATGTATCACATTTTCTTCATCCATTCCTCTCTTGATAGACCTTTAGATTGCTTCCAAATCTTGACTATTGTGAAAAGTACTGCAACAAATGAGAGTGCAGACATCTGTTCAATATTCTGATTGACATTCTTTGGAGTATATACCCGGCAGTGTGATTGCTGGATGGTATGGCAGCTCAATATTGAGGTTTTTTTTTTTTTTTTTTTTTTTTTTTTAGGAATCTCCAGATTGTTTTCCATAGTGATTGTCTGAATGTACATAAATTTCAACAGCGTTGGCATGTTTCCTTTTCTCCACATCCTCTCTGATATTTGTTATTGCCTATCTTTTGGATATAAGCAATTTTAACTGCAGCAAGATAATATCTCATTATACTTTTGATTTCCATTTGCCTGAAGATCAGTGATGTTGAGCACATTTACATATGCCTGTTTGTCATTTGTATGTCTTCTTTTGATGAATGCTTATTTAAATATTTGGCTAATTTTTAAATAGAATTATTAGATATTTTCTACAGATCTGTTTGGGTTCCTTACATATTGGCTGGTTGTTAATCCCTTGTCACATAGGCAGCTTGCAAATATTTTCTTTCTTTCTGTGGGTTGTCTCTTCACTACACTGTTTTATTTGCTGTGCAGAAGCTTTTTAACTTGATGTACTGCTACTTGTCCATTTTTGTTTTGGTTGCCTATGCCTGTGGGGGCATTATTCAGTAATTTTTTAACCCCAGCAAGTGTCCTGGAGATTCCCCCAATTTTTTTCTTGCAGTAGCTTCATAGTTTGAAGTCTTAGAGTCTTTAATCTATTTTGATTTAATTATTGTATATGGTGAGAGAGGGTTTCATTCCTCTGCATATGAAAATCCAGTTTTCCCAGAAGCATTAGTTGAATAGACTGTCATTCCTCCAATGTATGGATTTGCATATGCTGTATAGATTTTCTTCTAGTTTTAAAATTCTGTTCCACTAGTCTGTGCATCTCTTTTCAAATCAGTACCATGCTATTTGATTACTATAGCTATGTAGTATAATTTTGAGTCAGGTAATATAATTCCTCCAATTTTGTTCTTTTTGCTCATGGTAGCTTTGGCTATTCTGGGTCTTTGGTAGTTCCACATAAATTTTACAAATCTGTTTCCATTTCCATGGAGAGTGTCTTTAGTGTTTTGGTAGGTACTGCAGTTAATCTGCAGATTTCTTTGGGTAGTACGAACATTTTGATAATTATTTTTCAGTCTATTAACATGGAAGATTTTCCCATTTTTTCAGTGTCCTCCTCAATTTTTTAAACTTTTAGATTCAGGAGTAAATGTGAAGATTTATTATTTAGGTATCCTTATGTTTTGGGGGTTTGTTCTACAGATTATTTTATCACCCAGGTATTAAGGCTACTATCCATTAGTAGTTTTTCCTGATCCTCTCCCTCCTCTCATATTCCACCATCTCATAGGCCTTGGGGTCTCTTTTTTTCTGTATGTCCATGCATTCTCATTGGTTAGCTCCCACTTAAAAATGAAAACATGCAGTATTTTGTTTTCTGTTTCTCCATTAATTTGCTCAGTATAATGGCCTTTGGCTTCATTCATGTTCATACAAAGAACATAATCTCATTTCTTTTTTTATGTCTACATAGTATTCCATGACAAATATGTACCACATTTTCTTTACACAGTCTACCCTTGATGGATATTTCAGTCATTCCATGTCTTTGCTATTATAAATAATACTGCAGTGAACATATACATGCATTTCTCTTTATAAAAGACTCATTTATACTCCTTAAGTTATATATCCAATAATGAGCTTACTGGGTTGAATGGTAGTTCTATCTTTAGGTCTTTAAAAAATTGCCACATTGTTTTTCACAATGGTTGAACAAATTTACACTCCCACCAAAAGTACATAATCATTTATTTTTCTCCAAAACCTCATTAGCACCAGTTATTGTTTGACTTTTTAATAGCCATTCTGACTAGTATGAGATATCATCTAATTGTGGCTTTGATTTGCATTTCTCTGATGATCAGTAAGATTGAGCTTCTTTTTATATGGTTTTTGGCTACATGCATATTCTATTTTGAAATATGTCTGTTTCCCATGGGGTTGTTTGTCCTTGGCTTGTTAATTTGCATAAGTTCCTTACATATGTTGGATATTAGACTTTCGTGAGATGCATAGTTTGCAAACATTTTCTTTTATTCTACAGGTTTTTTGTGCTGTTGATAGATACTTTTATTAAGCAGAAGTCCTTTATTTTAATAACATCTCATGGGTCAATTTTTGGTTGCATTGCTATTGTTTTTAGTTTCCTCATCATAAAATCTTTGCCTATTTCTATGCCAGAATGGTATTGTCTAGGTGATCTTCCAGAGTTTCCACAGTTTTAGGTTTTCCACTGTAATCTTTAATCCATCTTGAGTTATTTTTTGTATATGGAGTGAGAAAAGAGTGAAGTTTTAATCTTCTGCATATAGCTAGAAAGTTATCTCATCACTTATTGATGAGACAGTTCTTTTCCCTTTGCATATCTTTGACAACTTTGTTTAACATCTGATGGTTGTATATGTTCAGCTTTGTTTGTATTATCTAACCTCCCCTGTTGATCTATATGTCTGTTTTCGTACCAGTGTTATGCTGTTACTAAAACCTTGTAGTTTATTTTGTATATACACTGTAGTGTAGTATATTTTGTAGCCAGGTAGTGTGATGCCTCTTGCTTTTGCTGATTTGCACAGAATTTTTTTCTGTTTGGGCTCTTTTTCAGTTGCATGTAAATTTTAGAATAGTTTTTTTTCTCCATTTCTATAAAGAATGTCATTTGTAGTTTAATACAAATAGCATTCAATCTGTAATTGCTTTGAGCAGTTTGACCATCTTAATAATATTGATTCATCCTATTTGGGACCATAGCAAAATTTTCATTTGTTAATGTCGCCTGTGAATTGTGTTTTGTATATCTTGTTACAGAGATCATTTATCTACCTGATTTAGTTGTATCCCTAGGTGGTTTATTCTTTTTGTAATTACTGTGCATGAGATTGTATTTTTGATTTGGCTTTCAGTTTGAACATTGTTGATTTTTAAAAATGATACTAATTTTGTACATTAATTTTTTCTCCTGAAACTTTGCTAAAATTGTTTTTCAAGTCTAGGAGCTTTCTACCAGAGACTACAGGGTTTTCTAAGTGTAGACACATCATCCACAAAGAGAGATGGTTTGACTTTCTTTACCCTTATTTGAATGCTTTTATTTCTTTCTTTTGCCTGATTAATCTGGTTAGAACTTTCAGTATATATTGAATAGGAGTGGTGTGTAGGAACATCCTTTCTTCCCTACTTCACAAGGGGAATTCTTCCAGGTTTTTTTTTTTTTTTAACCATTTAGTGTAATGCTTGCTAGCTGTGGGTTTGTCATAGATGGCTCTTATTATTGTGAGGTGTTCTTTTTCAATGCCTAGTTTATGGAGATTTTAACAGAAAGAGATGCCAAATTTCTCTAAGAGGCTTTTCTGAATCTACCAAAATAACCTTTTTTAAACAGTTTGGTTTATGTGGCCAATCACATTTACAAAATTGCAAGTTTTGAACCATCGTTGCACTACAAACATCAGTCTCTCTTGATCATGGCAGACTAGCTTTCTCATGTGCTACTGGATTCAGTTTGCTAGTATTTTGTTGATTATTTTTTCATCTATTTTTATCAAAACCATATTTTTTTTTATGTTTGTCTCTGCCAGTGTGGAGTATAAGGGTGACACTGGCCTCATTCTTAAGAGGACTCAGGAGAGGCCAGCATCATCCTTATACCAAAAATGGGCAGAGACACACATGAAAAAAGAGAAGTCCCTTTTTTTCAATTTTTTGAAATAGTTTCAGCAGGAATAGCACCAAGTATTATCCATACATTTGGTAAAATTTGGCTAGGAGTTTTCTACCTGAGACTATGCGGTTTTCTAAGTGTAGACACATCACCCACAAAGAGAGATGGTTTGACTTTCTTTACCCTTATTTGAATGCTTTTTTTCTTTCTTTCACCTAATTAATCTAGTTAAAACTTTCAGTAAATGTTGAATAGAAGTGGTGTGTAGGAACACCCTTGTCTTCCCTACTTTACAAGGGGAATTATTACTGGTCCTGGACATTTTCTGGTTTGTAGGTTTTTTATTACTGATTCAATTCTCAAAATATTTACTGATCTCTTCAGGGGTTCAGTTTTTCTTTTAATTCAATCTTGGGAGATCATATGTTCTCAGGAATTTACCCTTCTGCTCTACAGTTTCTAATTTATTTGTATAGAGGTACTTGTAGTAGTCACTGGAGTTTGTTTTTGTTTTTTGTATTGTTGTGGCATTGGTAATAATGTTCTCTTTGACCCAAGATTTGACCAAATGGGCCTAACAGACAACTACAGAACTCTTTATCCAAAAACATCATAATATACATTCTTCTCATCTGCACATGGCATATCCTCTAAAATCAACCACACAATATGGTATAAAACAATTATCAAAAAAACTAAAAAATAATCAAACACCCTTTTAGACCACTGTGCTATAAAAATAGATATCAATACTCAGAAAATATAGTTTTATTGTGTTTATTTGGATCCTTTTTGTCCTTATACATCTAACTAGTGAGCTATTATTTATTCCTTCAAAGAACCAACTACTGGATGCATTTATCTTATTTATAGTGATTTGTGTTTCAAATTCTTTCAGTTCAGTTCTCATTTTGATTATTTCTTTTGTTCTGCCAGCTTTGTTGTAGGTTTTGTTTTGTTTCTGTATTTCTTCTAGGTGTGATGTTAAATTGTTAATTTGTGATCATTCTGAGTTTATGATTCAAGCATTTAGTGTTATAAACTTGCCTCCTAACAGTTTTTTAGCCTAATGGCAGATTTCTGATATGTTTTATCTTTTCTCTGATTAGTTTCAATTAATTTCTTAATTGATGCCTTAATTTTATTGCTTACCCAGGAGTAATTTAGGAGCAGGTGTTTAATTTCCATGTAAATGTATGGGTTTTTCTTTCTTTTTTAGATTTTCTGGGTATTAATATCTATTTTTATTGTACAGTGGTCTGAAAGAGTGTTTGATGTGTTTCTTTGATTGTTATTTTTTTGAGAATTGTTTTACGGCAGATTGTGTGGTTGATTTTAGAAGATGTTCCATGAGCAGATGAGAAGAATATATATTCTGATGTTTTGGGGTAAAGAGTTCTGTAGTTGTCTGTTAGGCCCATTTAGTCAAATGTTGGGTTCAGGTCTTGAATATTTTTGTTAACTTTCTGTATAGATGATCTGATAGTGTCAGTAAGATATTGAACATTTCCGCTGTTATTATTTGGTTAACTAATTCTCTTTGTAAGTCTCTGAAAACTTGCTTTATGAATCTGGCTGTTCCTGTGTTGGGTACACATACGTTTTGAATAGTTAGGTCTTCTTCATGAATTAGACCCTTTGCCATTATGTAACGCTCTTCTCTGTCTGTTTTGGTCAACTGACTTTGATTCTTGTTCTCTCCTAGGTCTTGGAGAAAACCCCTCTGATTACTGTCTCTGAGCCTGCATTTTTATTATTGAGTGTTCACATCCATAGGGTTGCCTTAGCCAGGGACTGCAGTTAGCAGACAGGGCATATCCTTGCCAGGTCTGCCTTAATTTACTGTCTGGGGAACATGAGGTTGTGCCTGCCCACAAAGTTCAGTCAGAAGTGGACTACTTGGCTGGAAGCTCTATTGGATGTGGCCCATCTGGCTGTGGGAGGCAAAGATAAGAAAAGTTGCCTGTCCTACCTTCCTGAGCCTCCCTAGCCATGCTGAACTGTGACTCAATAAAACCTCTTTCTTTTATAAATTACCCAGTCTCTGGTATTTCTTCATAGCAGCATAAGAACAAGCTGATACATGTGATTACCAGCCCTGCCATCTGTGTGCTTTCTGGGACAAGAAGAGGTTGCTGTGGTTGTCTGATTGGCTGAAGTGAGACACAAGTGAGGCCAGTGGACTGGATGACAGTACTAAGTCTTGTCTAATGAGGGAAAGTGGAGCAATCTTACTCTTCCCATGAACCACAAATGTATCCTCTGATGAGTATACATGCCAGTGCTGGTCTGCTCTGGGACCCAAGGCTTATTAAAATTCCTTGGCATCAAAAAAGTTGCCCCACAAAATGCCTGGATGATTCTACCTCAATCTAGAAGTGTGGTGGAGCTGGGGTGGAGAGGCCAGTGTGAGTTTTCTGTTCCCAGTCTTGCAAGGGTCCCTCTAGAGTGTAAATCTTTCAGGGAGCTTTCACTCATTTACCCTTTCTTGTGTCAAAGAGGTTCTCTTGGATCCATGCTAAGCTCAGACAGCCTAGTGCCCAGCTTTGCCCCTCTCTGCTCTTTGTATCACCCTACCAACTAGATGGATCCCAACATTGTGTCTAAGGTGATCAGCCTGTATGGTCAGTGTTCACTAGCTTATTTTTTCTCCCTCTCCATGATAGTGGTGCCCATGGGCCGCTTCTGCTCTGACATATTATTGTTTTAAGTCTTAAATATCAGATAGGCAGAGTTGCAGTATAGATGTGCTTCAATGTCATGGAGAAGTAGGCCCTCCTTTTTCACTGGCAGTTAGGCAGGTCTGGGCCTCTGAAAGGCAGATTTTAAGTCTTGCATTATATGGTTAATTACTTAATTCTTATGCTTTTTCTAAAAGCTCTTTACAAGCAACTGTAATCCAAAAGTGTTGTGCTCTTAAGAAGAGTCTCAGAAGGAATGGAAAAAAAACTCCTACCAACCACTCTTGAATACAGGTTTTAAAAATAACTTTAGGATTATATTATTTGAAGTGTGTAAGAATTACCGAAATACTGATAAAAAGACAATGGCTTATAAAACTGCTAATGCAACCAGCACAAACATAATTGAATATAAAAAAATACAATTTGGGAAAGATGGCTGACTAGATGCAGACAGGTAAAGCAATTGCCACCATGGGATTGAGGTGACTAGAACACCCCTAACAGATTATCAGAGGAAAGGCATTGAGAGTGTATGGAATAAGCTGAAAGAAGAGGGAAGCAGCTAGGAAACCCACATATATTACCTGAATGTTACACTTTGCTCCCAGCCTCCAGTGGCACTTGTGGAAGGGTTGAATAGAGGGATTGGATAATTGCTCAATCTTACCATGGGTCCTCAGAAATCCTAGGTGCTTCAGGGGGCCCCACACTCCCACAGACATGTGAGCTGATAGGCCTTTTTCCCCAGAAATTTGAAAAGGATATAACTTCAGCTTCCACAGGGCCAGAGCCCTTGAGTTATGGATCAGGTCAAGCAAAGCCTGGTTATATTCACCCATGTTCAAGGGTGGCCCATTTTCCTCTAAAAGGCCCTGGATCCACCTAACTCCCAGTGAAAAAGCAGAGCCTACTTCCCCCATGGTATTAGGGTACATCTGTAGTGCAAGCCTGACAGCCCCTTCTGGGACCTCTGCCTAATGGACTCATAGAAGATGAGTCCAGCCTGGGTGCTTTGCTCCACCTAAGTATGTTCTAGCAATCTGAGTGCCCATGGATTTCCCACCACAAATGGCACCAAATCCTAAGGGTCTAGAGGAGGGAACCACAAGCAGGTCCTGGTACCTCGTGCCTTTGGTCTGTTGCTTAGAAGTGCCAAGTAGGATCTGTGCTTAGCACACAAATGGGGAAGAAGCCCACAGTCCCAGAAAACAGAGAGCACTGAGTCACACAGGTTCACAGGCTGGTGTGGCACATAGTTGTGCCTCTTTCCACAGGGCTTGTCCAGGAAGAGTGTGGCCTATTTCCTCACCTGACCTCTTTGGAAGGGAGCCTTACAGGTGAAAGACCTAACTAGAACAACAACAACAAAAATACAGGTGCAGTGTTAGCAATTGGAGATTACTCTCTCAAAGTCCAAAAGCAGACCTGGAGAGGTCATACCTTTCTCCCCCTCATCACAGAGTACAGCTGCAAATGTGAATATACACAAAGGTTGCCATGAGATTGAGTGAAGCCTATCTACTGCCCATTGCTCTCAAGTGCCATCTACTGGATTTCAGCCCAAACTACAATATCAAAAAAAACCCTTAACTAATTCTCCGCCACCCCTCACCCTACAAAGCCAACAGCAAGAATTCAACAATGAAGACTTTGTATAGAGTCTTATTCCCCTGACACTTATAGAAATAAAGGCAATGGAATATACTCAATTTATGCTCAATATAAGAACCACTGTCCACCTAGATGAGAAAGAATCAGCAGAACTCCAGTAGAACTCTGGCAATTCAAAAAGCCAGAGTCCCCTTACCTTCAAACAAGCCCACTAGCTCCCCAAGGGTGACTCTTAACCAGTCTGAATTGTCTGACATGGCAGACATGGAATTCATAATCAGGATGACAAGGAAGCTCCCCAAGGTCAAGGAAAAAGTTGAAACAGCTCAAGTAAGACAAGCAATGCAGTAAAATAATTTAGCAGCTGAAAGACAAAATCACCATTTTTAAGAAAGACTGAAAGTGAACTTCTAATACAAAAAAAATTCACAAGAATTCCATAATACAATCAGAAGTATTCACAGCAGAATAGCCCAAGCTGTGGAAAGACCATCAGAATTCAGACTGGTTCTTTAAGTAGACATAATATGACAAAAGTTTAGAAAAAAGAATTAAGAAACATAAAACCTCTGAGAAATATGGAATTATATAAAGAGACTGAATCTATGTCTCATTGGCACTGCTGAAAGTAGAACAAATTAGCAACTTGGAAAATATATTTAATAATGTAGTTTATAAAAATTATCCTAATCTTGCTAGAGGAGTTGACATACAAATCCAAGAAATAAGATTATACAAGATGACCATCTCCAGTGAACAGTCATCATCACCAAAGTCAATGCAGAAAAAAAAAATCCTAAAGGCACCAGTGATAAGGGGCAGCTCACCTACAGATGGAACTTCACTGGACTAGCAACAGAACTCTCAACAGAAACATCACACGCTGGAAGAGATTGGGAGACCATTTTTAATGCCTCACAAGAATAAATTTTATCCAAGAATTTTGTATCTGGCCAAACTAAGCTTCATAAATAAAGAAGAAATAAGATTCTTTTCAGAAAAGTAAATGCTAAGATAATACATCACCACCAGATGTAGTCTTATGAAAGGCCTTAAAAGAGTGCTACATATGAAAAAAGAAAGGCCAATTCTAGCCACTACAAAAACCAGCTTAAGTAGATAGACCGTTGACACTATAAAGAAACTATACAATAAAGTCTGCATAGTAACCAGGTAAGAACATCGTGATGGGATCAAAATCACACACATACTATTAACTTTGAATGTAAATGGATTAAATGTCCCAATTAAAATGCAAAGAGTGACAATCTGGATAAAATGATAAGACCCAATTACCTGCTTTTTTCAAGAAACTCATATCACATGTAACACACACCGGCTAAAAGTAAAAGGGTGGAGTAAGACCTAGCATGCAAATGGAAAACAAAAAACAACAACAAAAAAGGAAAACAGTCTCTATTCTTATATCCGAAAACATGGACTTTAAAACAATAAAAATTGAGAAGGACAATAAAGAACATTACGTAATGATAAAGGGTACAATCCAGCAAGAAGACTAAACTATCCTAAACATACATGTATGCGACACTGAAACACCCAGGTTCATAAAACAACTTCTTGTCCTGCAAAAAAAACTTACACAACTATACATTAATAGTGGGAGGCAGCAACACTCCATTAACAGTGCTAAACAGATTAATGAGGCAAAAAATTAACAAAGAAATTCTGGACTTAAACTGAACACTTGACAAATTGGACCTAACAGACATTGCAAGAACACTTCATCCAAAAACCACAGAATACACATGCTTCTTGTCTGCACAAAGAACATATTCTATGAAATATCAGAGTCTCAGCTTATAAAGAAACCCTCAATAAGTTATAGAAAACAGTGAAACCATACCAAGGCCACTCTTCATCCACAGTTCAATAAAAATAGGAATCAACACAAAAAAAATCTCATAACACTATGCAAATAGATGAAAATTGGATAATATACTCCTGAATAACTCCTTGATGAACATTGAAATCAAGGCAGAAATAAAAATTATCTGAAATTAATGAAAATGGAACAATGCATACAAAAACCTCTGGGAGATACAGTGAAAGTAGTGTTAAGAGGGCAGTTTATAGCCCTAAACACTTTTATCAGTTCATTACCAACATCTCAAATTAACAATCTAACTTTGCACCTAAATGAACTAGGAAAAAAAAGCTAGCAGAATAAAAGAAACAACTGAAATTAGAGAAAAACTTAATAAAAAGGAGATGTAAAAATCCATATAAAAGATCAATAAAACTGAGTGGATTTTTTTTTGAAAAAAATTGAAATATTTCTAGCTAGATTAATAAAGAAAATGGAAGAGGAGGTCCAGATAAGCACAATCCAAAGTGACAATAGTTATGATACAATTGATCCCATAGAAAACACTATAACTCTATGTGCACAAAGTCAAAAACCTAGAGAAAACTAATAAATTTGTGAAAGTTCACAATCTCCCTAAATGAATCAGAAAGAGATTGAAGCCACAATAGACCAACGGTGAACCAATTGTGAACTGATTTCTGAAACTGAATCAATAATTAAAAAAACTACCAATCAACAAAACCTCTGGAGCACAGCCAAATTCTACCAGAAATAAGAAGAACTGATGTGACCCTACTGAAAGTATTTCAAAAGATCAAAATGAAGAGGCTTCATCCATTGTAGAAGACAGTGTGGCAATTCCTCAGGGAACTAGAACTAGAAATACTATTTGACCCAGCAATCCCATTGCTGAGTATATACTCAAAGGATTATAAATCATTCTACTATAAAGACAAATGCACATGTATATTTATTGTGGCACTTTTCACAATAGCAAAGACTTGGAACCAACCCAAATGCCCATCAATGATAGACTGAATAAAGAAAATGTGGCACATATACACCATGGAATACTATACAGCCATAAAAAAGGATGAGTTCTTGTCCTTTGCAGGGACATGGATGCAGTTGGAAAACAGTATTCTCAGCAAATTAACACAAGAACAGATAACCAAACACCACATGTTCTCACTCATAAGTGGGAGTTGAAGAATGAGAACACGTGGACACAGGGAGGGGAATATCACACATCAGGGCCTGTTGGGGGCTGGGAGGCTGGGGGAGGGAAAGCATTAGGAGAAATACCTAATTTCTTGGTTGATGGGTGCAGCAAGCCACCATTGCATGTATAGCTATGTAACAAACCTGCATGTTCTGCACACGTACCTCAAAACTTAATATTTAATAAAAAATAATGGAAGAGGCTTCTCCCTAACATATCATTTAAAATACTCTTTAAACATAGCATTAGCCTGCACCATTATCTCATGGAGACATAACAACAGCAAAAAAGAAAAAGCCTACCATCATACTACCAGACTTTAAATAAAGTATACTGTAAAGCCACAGTAACCAAATTATTTTAGTATTTGTTGGTACAAAACAGACACAGCACCAATGGAATAGAATAGAAAATTTAGAAATAAAGCTACAAACTTACAACCATCTGATTTTTCACAAGGCTGATGAAAACAAGTAATGGATCCTACTCCATAAATGGTAGTGCGGTGGCTGACTAGACACATCAAAATGACCGAAGTACACCCGTCATTTCACCATATGCAAAAATTATTTCAAAAGGTTTAAAGATTTAAACCTAATACCTGAAGCAACAAAAATCCTGATGACAACCTAGGAAATACTCTTCTCAACATCAGCCTTGGCAAATAATTTTTGATTAAATCCCCAAAAACAATTGCAACAAAAACAGAAGCAGACAAGTGGAATCTAATGAAATCAACCAACCAACCAACAAAAAACTTCTGCACAGCAAAAGAAGCATCACCAGAGCATCACCAGAGCAAACAGACAAACTACAGAATAGGGGGCGATATCTGGAAACTAGGTAACTTACAAAGAACTAATATCCAGAATCTATACAGAACAAAAAACAACAATAAAAAATATCAACAAACAAACAAAACAACATTTTAAAAATGGATAAAGAACAGGAAGAAGTACTTCGCAAGAAAAGACATACAGGTGAACAACAAACATTTTTAAACGTTCAGTATCACTAATTATCAGAGAAATGCAAATCAAACCACAAGGAGATATGATCTCACACCAGTAAGAATGGCTAATATTAAGAAGTCAAAAAAATTAAAATAAATAAAAACCACCGATGATGGCAAGGCTACAGAGAAAACGGAATGTTCAACACTGTTAGTGGGAATATAAGTTATTGCATCCTCTGTTGAAAACAGTCTAAAAATTCTTAGAGAACTTAAAAACAGAGTTATTGTTCTATGCAGCAATTTTATTTCTTGCTATATGCTCATAAAAATTCAATAAATATATCAAAAAAACCACATGTACCAATATGTTCATCACTGCACTACTCTTAGTAGCAAAGATGTGAAATCAATCCAGGTATCCATCATCGATGGTATGTTAAAGAAAATGTACATATATGCCATGTAATACTACACGAATGTATTAGCAGTATAAAAACAATAAAATCATATCCTTTGTCACAACATGGATGAAGCTAGAGGCCATAATTCTAAGCAAACTGATTCAAAAGGAACAGCAAGAAAAAGCAAATACTGCTTGTTTTCTCTTATAAGTGGGAGCTAAACATTGAGCATGAATGGATGTAAATATGGGACCAATAGACAAGGTAGACTATTAAAGGAGGAGGAAAGTGGTGGTTAGTTTTAAAAACTGCCTGCTGTGTACTATGCTCACTATATGAGTGACAGAATCCATACTCCAAACTTCAGCATCAAGCAATATTTCTATGTAACAAATCTTCAGATGTAGCCCTGAAACCAATATAACCTTAAAAAAGAAGAAAATAATAAAAAAAGAATTTAGGGTGGCTGGCAAGAACAACTCCAGACCTGCAGCTCCCAGTGAGATCAATATGGAAGGCAGGTGATTTCTGAATTTACAACTGAGGTACCCAGTTCATCTTACTGTGACAGGTTAGAAGTGGGTGCAGTCCACTTCTGCTGCTTTTCCCATGGTCTACACAACATTCAGACCAGGAAATTCCCTTGGGTAACTATGGCACCAGGGACCTAGGTTTCAATCACAAAACTGGGAGGCCTTTTGGGCAGACACTGAGCTAGCTGCAGGAGTTTTTCTCACACCCCAGTGGCACCTGGAATGCCAGCTAGACAAAACTGTTCACTCCCCTGGAAAGGGGCTGAAGCCAGGAGGCAAGAGATCTCTCAGTGGATCCCTTCCCCACAGAAACCAGCTAGCTAAGAACCACTAGCTTGAAATTCTGCCAGCACAGCAATCTGAAGTTGACCTGAGATGCTTGAGCTTGATGGGCGATGGACATCTGCCATTACTGAGACTTAAGTAGATGATTTTCCCCTCACAGTGTAAACAAAGCCACTGAGAAATTCAGACTGGGCTGCAGCTCCACAAAGCCACTGTAGCCCAGACTGCCACTCTAGATTCCTCCTCTCTGGACAGGGCATCTCTGACAGAAATGCAGCTGCCACAGTCAGTGGCTTATAGATCAAACTGCCATCTCCCTGAGACAGAGCTCCTGGGGGAAGGAGCAGCTGTGGGTGCAGCTTCAGCAGACTAAAATTTTCCTGCTTGCCAGCTCTGAAGAGGGCAGCAGGTCTCCCAGCATGGCACACAAGCTCTGCTAAGGGACAGACTACCTTCTCAAGTGGGTCCCTGACCCCCTGCCTCCTGACAGGGAGACGTCTACCAGCAAGGGTTAGCAGACACCTCAAAGAGGAGAGTTCTGGCTGGCATCTGATGGGTGCCACTCTGATGAAGCATCCAGAGGATGAAATAGGGAACAATCTTTGATGTTCTGAAGCCTCTGCTGCTGATACCCAGGTAAACAGTGTCTGGAGTGGACCTCCAGCAAATTCCAGCAGACCTGTAGCAGAAGGTCCTGACTGTTAGAAGGAAAATTGACCAACAGAAAGGAATAGCATCAATATCAACAAAAAGATCCACACAGAAACCCTATTTGAAGGTCACCAAAATCAAAGACCAAAAGTAGATAAATCCACAAAGATAAGGAAAACACAGTGCAAGAAGGCTGAAAATTCAAAAAGACGTAAAGACTCTTCTTCTCCAGAGGATCACATCTTCTCACCAGCAAGGGTACACAATTGGACAGAGAATGAGTTTGATGAATTGACAGAAGTAGGCTTCAGGAGGTGGGTATAACAAACTCTTCCAAGCTCAAGGAGCAGGTTCTAACCCAATGCAAGGAAGTTAATAACTTAAAAAAAAAAAAAAAAGGTTAGAGGAGGTCAGGCACAGTGGCTCATGCCTGTAATCCCAGCACTTTAGGAGGCTGAGGCAGGCAGATCAGTAGGTCAGATCAAGACCATCCTGGCTAACATGGTGAAGCCCCGTCTCTACTAAAAATCAAAAAATTAGCTGGGTTTGGTGGTGGGAACCTGTAATCCCAGCTACTCAGGAGGCTGAGGCAGGAGAATGGCATGAACTTGGGATGTGGAGCTAGCAAGGAGCCAAGATAGTACCACTGGAGTCTGGTCTGGATGAATAAGCAAGACTCTGTCTCAAAAAAAAAAAGTTAGAGGAATGCTAACTAGAATAACCATTTTAGCAATAACATAAATGACCTGATGGAGCATTTGTGAAGCATACAAAAGTATCAACAGCCAAATCAATCAAGAGGAAGAAAGGATATCAAACTTTGAAGATTAACCTAATGAAATAAAGAGTGAAGACAAGATTAGAGAAAAAATAATGAAAAAAATGAACAAAGCCTCCAAGAAATATGGGACTATATGAAAAGACCAAACCTATATTTGATTGGAATACTTGAAAGCGACAGGGAAAATGGAAACAAGTTGGAAAACATACTTCAGGATATTATTCAGGAGACTTCCCCAACCTAGAAAGACAGGCCAACATTCAAATTCAGGAAATACAGAGAACACAAAAAGATATGCCTCTAGAAGTGCAACTCTAAGACACATAATTGTCAGATTTACCAAGGTTGAAATGAATGAAAAATATTAAGGGCAGCCAGAAAGAAATGTTGGGCTAACCACAAAGGGAAGCCCATCAGACTAACAGTAGATCTCTCTGCAGAAACCTTACAAGCTAATAGAGAGTAAGGTCCAATATTCAACATTCTTACACAAAAGAATTTTCTGTAAGAATTTCATATCCAGCCAAACTAAGCTTCATAAGAGAAGAAGAAATATAATGTTTTACAGACAAGCAAATGCTGAGAGATCTTGTCACCACCAGGCCTGCCTTACAAGAGCCCCTGAAGGAAGCACTAAATATAGAAAGGAAAACCTGGTAGCAGCCACTCCAAGAACATACCAAATTTTAAAGACCATAGACAGTATGAAGAAACTGCATCAACTAATGGACAAAATAGCCAACTAGAATCACAATGACAGGATGAAATTCACACATAGCAATATTAACCTTAAATGTAAATGGGCTGAATGCTCCATTAAAAGACAAAGATTGGCAAATTAGATAAACAGTCAAGATCCATTGGTTTGCTGCATTTGGGAGACCAATCTCATGTACAAAGAGACATATAGACTCAAAGTTAAGGAATGTAGAAATATGTACCAAGAAAGTGGAGAGCAAAAAAAGCAGGATTTGCAATCCTAATCTATGATAAAATGGACTTTAAACCAACAAAGATAAAAGAAGACAAAGAAGGGCATTCCATAATGGTAAAAGGATCAATGCAACAAGAAGAGCTACCTATCCTTGATATATATGCACCCAATACAAGAGCACCAAGAATCATAAAGCAAGTTCTTAGAGACTTACAAAAAGACTTAGACTCCCACACAATCGTAGTTGGAGACTTTAACAACTCACTGTAAATATTAGACACATTAATGAGACAGAAAATTCAAAAGATTATTCAGGTCTTGAATTCAGCTCTGGACCAAGCAGACACAATAGACATCTACAGAACTCTCCTCTTCAAATCAACAGAATATACACTCTTCTCAGCAACACATTGCAATTATTCTATAAATGACAATATAATTTGAAGTAAAACACTCTTCAGCAAACGCTAAAGAACGCAAATCACAGCAAACAATTTCTCAGACCACAGTCCAATCAAATTAGAATTCAGGATTAAGAAAAACACTCAAAACCACTAAACTACATAAAAATTGAAAAACCTGCTCCTGAATAACTACTGAGAAAATAACAAAATGAAGGCAGAAATAAATAAGTTATTTGAAACCAGTGAGAAAAAAGACAGGACATACCAGATCTCTTGGACACACTTAAAGCAGTGTGTAGAGGAAAATTTATAGCACCAAATGCCCACAAGAGAAAGCAGGAAAGATATAAAATTGAAACCCAAACAACACAGTTAAAAGAACTAGGGAAGCAAGAGCAAACAAATTCAAAAGCTAGCAGAAGACAAGAAATAAATAAGATCAGAGCAGAACTGAAGGAGATAGAGACAAAAATAATTCAAAAAAGCAATGAAACCCAGAGCTGGTTTTTTGAAAAGATTAACAAAATAGATAGACTACTAGCCAGACTAATAAAAAAGAAAAGGGAGAAGAATCAAATAGACACAATAGAAAATGGTAAAGGGGATATCACCACTGATCCCACAGAAATGTGAACTACTGTTAGAGAATACTACAAACACCTCTATGCAAATAAACTAGAAAATCTGGAAGAAACAGACAAATTCCTAGATATGTACACCCTCCCAAGACTAAACTAGAAGAAGTCAATTCCCTGAATAGGCCAGTAACAAGTTCTGAAATTGAGGAAGATAGCTTACCAACAAAAAAGAGCCCAGGACCAGACAGATTCACAGCTGAATTCTACCAGAGGTACAAAAAGGAGCTGTTACCATTCCTTCTGAAATTATTCCAAATGATTAAAAAAAAAGGGACTCCTTTCTAACTCATTTTATGAGGTAAACATCATCCTGATACCAAAACCTGGCAGAGACACAACAAAAAAAGAAAATTTCAAGTCAATAACCCTGATGAACATTGATGCAAAAATCCTCAATAAAATATTAGCAAACCAAATCCAGCAGCATATCAAAGAGCTTATTCAAACATGATCAAGTCTGCTTCTTCCTTGGGATGCAAGGCTAGTTTAACACAAGCAATTCATTAACGTAATTCATCACATTAAAAAAAAAAAGAGAAAAACCACATGATTATCTCAATAGATTCAGAAAAGGCCTTAAATAAAATTCAAAATGTTTCATGCTAAAAACTCTCAATAAACTCGGTATTGATGGAACATATCTCAAAATAATAAGAGCTATTGATGACAAACCCACAGCCAATATCATACTGAATGGGCAAATCTGAAAGCATTCCCTTTGAAAACCAATAGAAGACAAGGATGCCTCTCTCACCACTCCAATTCAACATAGTATTGGAAGTTCTGGCCAGGGCAATCAGGCAAGAGAAAGAAATAAAGGGTATCAAAATAGTAAGAGAGGAAGTCAAATTGTCTCTGTGTGCAGATGACATGATTGTATATTTAGAAAACCCATAGTCTCAGGCCAAAATCTCCTTAAGCTGATAAGCAACTTCAACAAAGGATACAAAATCTATGTGCAAAAATCGCAAGCATTCTTATACCCTAATAATAGACAAACAGAGAGCTAATCATGTGTGAACTCCCATTCACAATTGCTACAAAGAGAATAAAATACCTAGGAATACAACTTATGAGTGATGTGAAGGACCTATTCAAGGAGAGCTATAAACCACTGCTCAATGAAGTAAGAGAGGACACAAACAAATCCAAAAACATTCCATGCTCATAGACAGAAAAAAATCAGTATTGGGAAAATGGCCATTAGGTCCAAAGTAATTTATAGATTCAATGCTATCCCCATCAAGCTACCACTGACTTTTTTTCCACAGAATTAGAAAAAAAAAAATTGTTAAATTTCCTATGGAACCAGGAAATATCCCAGATAGCCCAGACCATCCTAAGCAAAAAAGCAAACATGGAGGCATCACACTACCTGATTTCAAACTATACTACCAGGCTACAGTAACCAAAACAGCATGGTAATGGTACCAATACTGATATATAGAAAAATAGAACTGAATAGAGGCCTCAGAAATAAGGCCCCATAAATACAACCATCTGATCTTTGACAAGCCTGACCGAAATGAGCAATGGGGAAAGATTCCCTATTTAAAAAACAGGAAATCTGGCTAGCCATATGCAGAATACTGAAACTGGACCTGTTCTTTATAAAAATTTACTCAAGATGGATTAAAGACTTAAATGCAAGACCAAAACCACAGAAGCCCTAGAAGAAAACCTAGGCAATATCATTCAGGACATAGGCATGGACAAAGACTTCATGACTAAATATCAAACAAAAGCAATAGCAACAAAAGCTAAAATTGACAAATGGTATCTAATTTAACTAAAGAGCTCTGCACAGCAAAAGAAGCTATCATCAGGTGAAAAGGCAACCTACAGAATGGGAGAAAATTTTTGCAATCTATCATCTGATAAAGGGCTAATAGCCAACACCTACAAAGAACTTAAACCACTTTACAAGAAAAAAAAAAAAAACAACTACAGTAAAAAGTGGTTGAAGGATATGAACAGACACTTCTCAAAAGAAGACATTTATCCAGCCAACAAACATATGAAAAAATTCTCATAATCACTGGTCATTAGAGAAATGCAAATCAAAACCACAATGAGATACCATCTCATGCCAGTTAGAATGTCAATCATTAAAAAGTCAAGAAACAACAGATGCTGGAGAGGATGTGGAGAAATAGGAATGCTTTTACACTTTTGGTGGGAATGTAAATTAGTTCAACCATTGTGGAAGGCAGTGTGGTGATTCCTCAAGTGTCTAGAACCTGAAATACCATTTGGTGCAGCAATCTCATTACTGAGTATATATTTAAAGGATTATAAATCATTCTACTCTAAAGACACGTGCACACATATGTATATTGCATCACTGTTCACAATAGCAAAGACTTGGAACCACCCAAATTCCCATCAATGATAGACTATAAAAAGAAAATGTGGCAATATACACCACTGAATACTATGCAGCCATAAAAAAGCATGAGTTTCTGTCCTTTGCAGGAACATGGATGAAGCTGGAAATGAACATTCTCAGCAAACTAACACAAGAACAGAAAACCAAACAACAACATTTTCTCACTCATAAGTGGGCGTTGAAGAATGAGAACACATGGACACAGGGAGCAGAACATCACACACCAGGGCCTGTTGGGGTGTGGGAGATTGGGGGAGAGATAGCATTAGGATAAATAACTAATGTAGATGATGGGTTGATGGGTGCAGCCAGCCACCATTGCTTGTGTATACCTATGTAACAAACCTGCATGTTCTGCACATGTATCTGTAACTTAAACTATATTAATAATAACAAAGAATTCCAAATGACCATCTTAATACTCGATATGAGCAAAAAATAGCACTATTTGTTAAGTATATAAAATTAGAGAAACAATACATTAACAACATGACAAGTTTTATTAAATATTGAAAACACACTAAATTTCCACTGCTGAAGAATACAATGACAGAAGTAAGTTCAAAAGAGAGTTACAACTGCAGAGATGATTATACAGAATATTGGTAACCTCAAACAAATTAGCCAATTATAGTAACAATTAAAATTAGCAGGGAGGGGGTGGGATATCATTAGGAGATATACCTAATGCTAAATGAGGAGTTAGTGGGTGCAGCACACCAACATGGCTCATGTATACATATGTAAAAAACCTGCACATTGTGCACATGTACCCTAAAACTTAAAGCATCTTAAAGCATAATAATAATAAATTTTTTAAAAAAAATTAGCCAATAGTAGTAATAAAAGAAAAATATTTTAAAAATGAAAAAAGCATGATCTTCAAAAGACAATATCAAATAAACGTTTATTCACATTATGAAACTAAAGAGAAGAGAGACAAAAAAGCAGAATGCTTATTTAAAGAATCACCATCTGAATACTTCAAATCCTATAAGGAATATAAGCTTGAAAAACTCAAAAGACCCCATTAATATCTATTTATGAGGATATTAAAACTACAAGTCTCATTATAATGAAATTATTAAAAAGTCAAACTAAAAGGGAATCTTGAAAGGAGCAAGAGACGAAAAAAAAGTCACTTATAAAGAACCTCTCATAAGGTTATCAGCAAATGTCTCAGAGAAATCCTTCCAAGGCAGGAGTCAGATTACATATTCCAGTTGCTAAATGTAAAAAATAAGCCAGCAAAAAATATTCTACCCTACAAAGCTGGTTTTCAGCAATGCAAAGAGAAAAAAAATTTCAAGATATACAAAACATGAGGGAGTCCATCATTATAAGACTTGCCTTACAAGAAATGCTATAGGAGTTCTAGCTGAAACTATAAGGCAATAAATAATAATATGAAAACATATAAAATTATAAAACTCACTGGTAAGGTAAATATGTGGTCAAATTCAGTATACTTTAATACTGTAAAAATGATATATAAATTACTCTTAATAAAGAGTAAAAAGGCAAATGTATAACTATAAAAATTATTTAATCACTTTCAAAATATAAATAGATCTACATAATGAAGTTAATAGCATAAAATACATGGCAGAGTGAAAATATAGATTCTTTGGATGCAACTGAAATTAAGGTACTATTAGATTATGTTTTGTTATGAAAACTATAAGATGGTCTATGTAAAACTTGTAATAACTACAAATCAAAACAAAAATACATAAAAGGCAAAGAAATCTAGGATACCACTAAAGTGACACAACAAATGAAAAAGAAAAGCAGCAAGATTGGAAAATAACTTCAAAAAACTGAAAAGTGGTAAAAAATTTAACAAAATGCCCATAGGAAGTTCTCATACATTAATAATTATTCTTTTCAAATGCTTTTACTATGGAAATTTTTAAACACAGAAAAGTAGAGGAATAAATCCTCAAATACCCATTATCTACTTTCAACAATGAGTAATTTATCTATTCTTCCTTCTACTCCCTCACCATATATGCCTGGGTTATTTTGAAGCAAATATTTAATGCTATCATATCATTTTATCTGAAATAGCATATATATCTGAATAACATAGAATCTTTCAAAATTGTAATTATAATACCATTATCAAACCAAAAAATATACTAAGATAAATTTCTTAATATCATAGAATATTCTATCCTTGTTCAGACTCTATGTAAGTTTCCTAATGTATGTAAGATCCATACCTTATAGATATCTAATAGGTCTCTTAAGTCTCTGTTAAGTTTTGATCCTAGGTTCCCTCTGTTTTTCTCTCTCTGTTCTTCTCCCTGTCTAGGTCCTTTTCTCCTTGTAATTTTTTTTCCAACTTTTCTTTAGGTGCAGATAGAACACTCACAGGTTTGCTACATGGGTAACTTGAGTGTTGTTGGGGTTTAGTGTAAAAATTATTTTATCACCCAGATGGTGAGTATAGTATATAGGAGTTAGTTTTGCAACCCCACCCTCCACCCAGCCTCTATCCTGAAGTAGGCCATAGTGTCTATTCTTCTCCATTCTATGTGTACTCAATGTTTAGCTCTGAATTATAAAGAACATGTGGTATTTGGTTTTCTGTCTCTGCACTAGTTTGATTAAAATAATAACCTCCAGCTGGATTTATGTTGCTGAAAAGGGTGTGATTTTATTTTATTTTTTTTATGGCTTAGTGGTATTCTTTCATGTATATGTACCACATTTTCTTTATTCCATCCACTGTTGATTGGCATGTAGATTGATCTCATGTCCTTGATATTGTGAACAGTGCTGCAATGAACATAGGAGTGTGTGTGGTTTTTGTCAAATAATTTACATTCCTTTAGGTATATTTCAGCAATGGGATTGCTGAGATGAACTGTACTTCTAAGTTCTTTGAGAAATATCCAAACTAATTTGCACAGTGGCCAAAATTAATTATTATTTCAACCAGCAGCATACAAGAATTCCATTTTTTTCAAAACCTAACAAACATCTAATATTTTCTGAATTTTTATAAGAGCTATTCTAACTGGTGTAAAATTATATCTTATCATGGTTTTGATTTGTACTTCCATAATTATTAATAATGTGGAACAATTTGTGCATATGCATTGATGTCTTCCTTTGACAAGTCATCTCTTCATGTCCCTTGCCAAATTTTTCATGTCATCATTTGTTTTCTGTTTGTTAATTTGCATGGGTTCCTTAGAGATCATGAATACTGACCTTTGTTGAATGCATAGTCTGCAAACATTTTCTCCCACTCTGCAGATTGCCTGTTAAAATTGTTCATAGTTGCTTTTGCCATTCAGAAGCTCTTCAGTTTGTGTCCCATTTGTCAAATTTTTTGTTTCTGTTGTAACTTGTTTTGAAGACTTTGTAATAAAATCTTTACCAAGGACTATGTGCAGAATATTTCTTAGGTTATCTTCCAGAGTTTTTATATTTTTAGTTTTACATTTAAGTCTTTTCTAAATCTGGAGTTAATTTTTGTCTATGGTGAAATAAAGGGGCCAAATTTCAATCTGCAAATTATTAGCCAGTTATCTCAGCACCATTTATTGAGTAGGAATTTTTTCTTTATTGCTTATTATTGCTGACTTTAAGATCAGATAGTTGTTAACTGTGTGGCTTTATTTATATGTTCTCTAATTATTCCATTAGGTCTGTGTCTGTTTTTGTGTTTGCTGAGACTGGCTCAGTCAGAGAAACCCTAATCCAGTGGTGCTAGTGGAATTAAAGACACACACACAGAAATATAGAGGTGTGAAGTGGGAAATCAGGGGTTTCACTGCCTTCAGAGCTGAAAGCCCCAAACAGAGATTTACCCACATATTTATTAACAGGAAGCCAGTCATTAGCATTGTTTCTATAGATATTTGATTAACTATAAGTATACCTTATGGGAAACAAAAGGATGGGCTGAATTAAAGAAATAGGTTGGGCTAGTTTACTGCAGCAGGATCATGTCCTTAAGGCACAGATCACTCATACTATTTTTTGTGGCTTAAGAATGCCTGTAAGCAGTTTTCCACCCTGAGCAGGCCAGGTGTTCCTTGCCTACATTCCTGTAAACCCACAAACTTCCAGCCTGGGTTTTAGGGCCATTATGAACATGTTACGGTGCTGCACAGATTTTTTTATGGCCAGTTTTGGGGCCAATTTATGGCCAGATTTTGGGGGGCCTGCTCCCAACATGTCCCCCTTCTCTGATTTGCAAATCAATAAAAGAAAAGACAGCTTTGTCACAGTGAGCTACTTCTCACAGGAGTCAGGATCTGCATCTACAGACTATACAAACACAAACAACACAGATTAAAAGCACAACCATCATTGAAATTACAGGGCTTCCAAGTGTTTTTATCCATTCTAATGGGTTACTAGCTGCTAATTTGTCTGCAGCTCCTTTAAGCACTCCAGTTCCTGGTGTTAAGGTCGAGTGTGCTTGGGATGCTTTAAACATTTGTTCTTTTAATTTTAAATCCTTTTGTTAAGCTCCTAGAGTGGGCCATGTCATTTGTAGTTGTGGAGCCATTATGTCACCATGGTTCCAGATAATAGGAACTTCTGCCATACTTCTTATCATTTCTACCATCTGACCATTTTATTCGATCATCTGAACATAATGTGGCCATGACATGCATACTGAGAGGTGCAATTTAAGGTAAACATCCCCTTAGGAGACCAATTAATAATGATTCCATGGGAATCATTGTGCAGCACCTCTGCCTGTTCTGCAATGCAATCTTCCTAAACAAGTATGTTCATTTTTTCTAACTGGGTCCAATCCTGTTTACAAATAGGTTTTTGAGGGTGGTATGCATCAACTGTAGGAGCAGATTTATTCTGGTAAATACTGAGATTGGAAAGCATGTGTAACTGTGTCAGAGTGATTACATCCAGGCATTATTGCCAGCCAAGATTGATAAATCTGTCCAATAAGTATAACTGTTCTCTGTGTCAGCCCTTATTGAAGGAATACTCATGGCAGTGGGGATAACCGCTACATAGCTACCTTTAAATTATTCATTGTGACTGGTTGTTCTACTTTCCTCAGGTTTTCTTCTGCCATCTGTGACAGCTTTTTATCTGTCCCCAAGTGGGTGGCTGTGTTCGACGGGTGTTGCTTGTGACAGTTGGGGTCCTCCTCAGCATCAGTCTTGACACAGCTGCAACTGGGGGGTCCTCAGGATCCTCCCAGAGTCTCTTTCTTGGCATCTGTCTCATGATAAGGTTTCAGGTGTCTTGAGGGTATCCAAATCAGCTGTTGATTTTGACCTGGAGAAACACAAGCATAACCTCTACCCCAAGTTATTATTTTACCTATTTTCCAACTTTTGGTTATCGGATCTCTCCACCGAACCAATTGTTTTGCTTCTATATTTGCAGCTGGTTTCTGTAGATGCTGTTCAGCTGCTGATAACATTTGTCCTTTGGGCAGGCTCAAAAAATTTAAAGTTAATAATGCTAGATTCAGTTGTATCTGTGGTGTTCCATATTCTTCTCCCCCTTTCTGCTTTTGCAACTGCTGTTTTAGGGATTCATTTTTTCCACTATGGCTTGTCCTTGAGAATTGTATGGGATACCAGTAATGTATTTAATATTCCACATACAAAAAAATGTAGCTAGAGCTTGGCTTGTATAGTCTGGGGCGTTACCTGTTTTAATAGAAGCTGGAATGCCCATCACCACAAAACACTGCAATAGATGACATTTAACACAAACAGAAGACTCTCGTGTTTGGCATGTAGCCCAGAAAAAGTGAGAAAATGTGTCCATACATACTTGTACATAAGCTAGTCTCTCAAATGAGGGAACATGTGTGACATCCATTGGCCAAAGAGAGTTAGGTTCCAGTCCTCAAGGATTAACTCCTCCTATAAAAGATGAGGAATGTACCATTTGACAAGTTGGGCATTGCTGGATAATAGCTTTAGCTTCTTTCCAGGTAATGCTGTATCTGTGTTTGAGACCAGAGGCATTAACATGGGTTAAATTGTGAAAGTGCCTAGCATTAGATATTGCATTAGCAACTAGGCGATCAGCCATTTGATTTCCTTCAGTCAAAAGTCCTGGAAAAGGTGTATGAGCCCTAATGTGAGTGATGTAAAAAGGGTGCATTCTACTTCTAGCTGCTGTTTGCAATTGGATAAATAAAGTCATCAGTTGTTCATCTGTATGAAATCATAACTGAGCATTTCCAATTAACTGTGTGGAGTGAACTACATATAAAGAATCAGAAATCACATTAATAGGCACATCAAAAGCAGTCAATACTTCAGTTACTGCTACAAGCTCTGCTTTTTGAGCAGAAATATAGGGCATCTGGAAAACTTTACCTTTTGTTCAAAAATAAGGTTTACCATACTAGACCCATCTGTAAAAACATTCTCAGCACCTTTAATTGGTTTAAATTTAGTTAATTTGGGGAGAATCCAATTAATTAATTTCAGAAACTGAAACAGCTTCATTTTAGGAAAATGATTATGGAAAATATCCACAAAATTAACTAAATGGGTTTGCCAAGTAAGACTTTAAAGGCTTGCTGCACTCGTGCCTTTGTAAGAGGGACAATAATTTTTCCAGGATCATATCCACGTAATTTAACAATCCAAGTTCTCCCAATCCCTATCATAGTAGCGATTTGATTTAAATATGGAGTTAGAGTCCATAAATCAGGATGTGGAAGAAAAAGTCCCTCCAATAAGTCCTGTTCTTGGACAATAACACCACCAGGTGAATGTTGAGTTCAAAAAATTAGCAAATCTACAGTCTTTTCTGGATCTATTTTATTTATTTGAGCTTTATGGACTTGCTTCTCAATCAGTTGTAACTCTACCTCAAGCCTCCTTTGTTAATTGCTGAGGGCTAGTGAGACTAGGATTTCCTCTAAGGATAGAAAACAGATTACTCATGGCATAGGTAGGAAGGCCTACAGCAGGTCATATCCAATTAATGACCCATAGTAATTTTTGAAAGTCATTTAATGTTTTTAGTTTTTCCCTATGTATGTTTACTTTCTGTGGCACAATGGTAGTGTCATTTACTAAGATTCCCAAGTAGGAGTAAGGAGTAGTAATCTGAATTTTGTGAGGAGTTATAATTAAACCAGTGCAAGAAATCGAATTTTGCAAGTGATCACAACATGGAGTAATATTTCTCGAGTGCGGGCAACACAAAATATATCATCCATATAGTGAATAATCTAACCCTGTGAAAATTTTTTATGAGTAGGTTCAATTGCTTGCCCCACATATGTCTGGCAAATTGTTTGGAATGTTTAACATGCCCTGTGGCAACACTTTCCAATGATAATGCTTAGCAGGCTTCAGGTTGTTTACAGCAGGAATTGTAAATGCAAACCGTTCACAGTCTTCCTCAGCTAAAGGGATAGTAAAGAAACAGTCTTTTTAATCTATGGCTATTAAAGGCCAGTTTTTTGGAATTATAGCAGGAGAAGGCAATCCTGGCTGTAATGCTCCCATAGATTGTATAACTGTATTGATAGCTCTTAAGTCAGTTAAGATTCTCCATTTAACTGATTTTTTCTTAATTACAAAAATCTGGAGAATTCCAAGGGGAAAATGTTGGAGCTCTGTGCCCATTTTCTAATTTTCAGTAACTAATTTCTCTAAAGCCTCCAGATTCTCTTTACTTAGTGGCCATTGTTCTATCCAAATTGGTTTATCTGTTAACCATTTTAAAGGTATAGGTTCTGGAGGCTTAAAAATGGCTGCCATCAAAAATTATTTCCTAAACTTTGGCAGGAACTTTGTTTTTCTGCTTGAAGCAGTTCCTTCAAAACTTGCAAATTTTTCTCTGGTCCCATACAGGGATATATCCCATTTCATGCATTGTATGTTGACTTTGAGGGTTATATAATTGTTCTGGAATTAGAACTTGTGCTCCCCATTGTTGCAATAATTCTCTTCCCCATAAATTTATAGGTACAGAAGTTATAATTGGTTGAATAGTCCCAGGTTGTCCACTGGGCTCTTCACAGTGCAAAATATAACTGCTTTGATATACTTCAGGAGCTTTACCAACTCCAAATATGTTAAATTGAGCAGGTTGAATTGGCCATGCAGATGGCCAGTGCTGCAGAGAAATGGTTTAAATGTCTGCTCCTGTATCTATCAAACCTTTAAATTTATTTCCTTAAATAGTTATTTCACAGATAGGATGTTTATCAGTAATTTGATTTACCAAATAAACTGCTTGACCTTGTTTATTTGTGCTTCCAAATCCTCCTGTTCATTTAATTTCACTTCTTCCCATTCCCACATATGGCACAATCAGAAGCTGTGCTATGTGCTCTCCTGGCTCTGCTTTCCAGGGAACAGAAGTATATATAATAATTTGAATTTTCCTATTGTAATCTGAATCAATGACTCCTGTATGTAGTTGTACACCTTTTAAACTTAAGCTAGACTTTCAGGCAGAAGACTCACAGCTTTTTTGCAGCATAAATCTACTGCAGCACTAATGGCTGTTGTGGGGGTCAGACATCGTACATGGGTGAGGGAATGGCCTGAGCTGGAAATGCCCTGGTTTAGAAGGGGGCCCAGGACGGGCCCCTCATGGTGTTCCCCAAAATCAGGTTCCCATCTTTATCAAATGTAGTATTATACTGACTAGCCCAGTGTTTTCCTTTTTTACATTTTGGACATATTTCAGGCTCAACAATTTTCTTTTTTGCCCTATCTGTTGGCCTGACTCACTGATTTTTTTCTACATTTTTTTTTTTTAGTATGACCATGCTTCCCAGAGTTAAAACAAGCTCCAGAAAATGGAGTGTTTTCTTTATCCACTCTCCATCCTGCCATTGCCTGTGCCAACAAGGTAGCTTTAAGCAGATAACCTCTGATACCATCACAGGCCTTGATATAATCAACTAAATGTGCTTTCCTTCTGATAGGTCACAGAGCAGCCTGGTAATGGGATTAGCATTGTCAAAAGCTAATAACTGCAACACTATATCCTCAGCAGCCAAATCTGCAATCATTTTTTTAAGAGACTACTGTAACTGAGCTATAAAATCAATGTATGTTTCTTTGGGTCCCTGTTTTATAACACTAAATGAACAGTATTTTTCTCCACATGAAGTGATTTTTTCCCATGCTGTAATTCATGCTCCTCTAAGCTGTTCTATGGCATCATCCTGAATGACCAGTTGTTCATCTAAACCAGCCCAGCCACCAGCCCCCAAAAGTTGGTCTGTAGTTATATTAATTTGAGGTTGGGCCTGGCCATTGCAAACAGCCTGAATGGAAGCTTCATCTGTCCATCAAGTTTTAAATTGTAAGAACTGAGCAGAAGTTAGACAAGCTCGAGTAAGAGCATTCCAGTCAGTAGGTATCATCTGACTGGAAATGGCAATATTCTTTAACACTCCCTTTACAAAAGGAGAACCAGTTCCATACTGATTTATAGCTTGTTTAAATTCTTTGAGTAATTTAAAAGGAAAAGACTCAAATACAGCTGTAATATTTCCCTGTTGATCTGGGGGTTGTATTCTAACAGGGAACTGCCACATCTCTAAATCATCCTCTCATCTAGCTTGCTGAATTCATGCCTGGATAGAACTAAGAGTGGTTGCTTGAGGTGTTGCTTGAACAGTCACTGGGGCAACTAATTTTTGCCCAGTGTCCTCTGGAAAAGAAAGAGCTAGAGGGTCTTTTTCTTCAAAATAATAATGAAGGGGTGCAGAAGGGTAGGGATGAGCCTCTCCTTCCTTTGCCACTTTAGCTTTAGCTGACAAATAAACCTGCTCTTTAACCTCTTCTGTTATTTCCTCCTCATCATCAGTGTGAAAAAGTTCCAAGGTGAAATGAACCAGATCCCACACCTGTCATCCCATTGTTACCCTGATGCTTCCAAGCTCTGCTTCTTACTCACCATGGGGATTGTTTTAAGAGTACTCAGGTACCCTCCAGCTACTTTTCCATTCCAAACATCACTTCAGTGTCCCTTCAAATTGGATTCGAGCCCCCACAAATGGACAAAACTTGCCGAGACCAGCTCAGTTGCAGAGACCTGAATCCAGCAGCGCTAGAGTAATTAAAGACACACACACAGAAATATAGACGTGTGAAGTGGGAAATCAGGGGTCTCACAGCCTTCAGAGCTGAGAGCCCTAAACAGAGATTTACCCACATATTTGTTAACAGCAAGTCAGTCATTAGCATTGTTTCCATTGATATTCAATTAACTATAAGTATCCCTTATGGGAAATGAATGGATGGGCTGAATTAAAAAAATAGGTTGGGCTAGTTAACTGCAGCAGGATCATGTCTTTAAGGCACAGATCGCTCATGCTATTGTTTGTGGATTAAGAATGCATTAAAGCAACTTTCCACCCTGGGCAGGCCAGGTGTCCTTGCCCTAATTCCGGTAAACCCACAGCCTTCCAGCCTAGGTTTTAGGGCCATTATGAACATGTTACAGTGCTGCAGACGTTTTGTTTATGGCCAGTTTTTGGGGTCCTACTCCCAACTGTATTAGTTCCTTTTAGTTTTGGTTACTGTACTCATTTAGTGTAAAGCCAGGTAGGGTGATGCCTCTGGTTTTGCTATTTTTGCTCAGAATTGCTTTGTCTGTTGGGGCTCTTTTTTGGTGCATATGAATTTTAGAGTAATTATTTTTTGATTCTGCAAAAGTAGCAGCCTTAGAGTTACATGGAATAGCATTGAATCTGTAAGATACTTTTTTTTTTTAACAGATATCACTATTTCTATGATGTTATTTCTTCCTATTCATGAGCCTGGAATGCTTTTCCATTTTTTGTATTATCTCTGATTTATTTGGGCAGTGTTTTGCAATTCTTGTAGAGATCTTTTGCCTCCTAGCTGTATTCCTAGTATTTTATTCTTTTGTGGCTATTTTGAATGGAACTGCATTCTTATTCGACTCTTATCCTAGATAAATTTTGTGTACAGAAATGTTACTAATTTTCATACACTGATTTTGTATGCTGAAACTTTATTGAAGTTTTTCATCAGTTCTAGGAGTCTTTGCACAGAGACTATGAATTTCTAGGTGTAGAGCCATATCATCTGCAAAGAGAGATTATTTGACTGCACTCTTCCTATTTGTTTTTTTTTTATCTTGGCTAATTTCTCTGGCTAGGACTTCCAGTACTATGTGGAATGAGTGGTGAGAGTGAGCATCCTAGTTCTCAGGAGAAATACTTCCAACTTTTACCCATTCAGTGTGATATTGGCTGTGAGGGTGTCATAGGTGTATTTCTTCAGTGACTAATTGAGGATTTTTAACATAAAAGAATGTTGAATTTTATCAAAAGACTTTTCTGAATCTATTGAGTTGATCATGTGGTTTTGCTTTTAGTTCTGTTTATGTTATAAATTGCATTTACTAATTTTTGTATGTTGAAACCACCTTGTATCCCAGAGTTAAAACCTACTTGATCATGAATTAGCTTTTGATATGCTGATGGATTCAACCTACTAGTATTTTCTTGAGAATTTTTGCATCTATGCTTATCAGGGATATTGGCTTAATGTTTTGTTTCTTTGTTGAGTCTCTGCCCAATTGTGGTATTACAGTGATACTTGCCTCATTGAATGAATTAGAATGCAGTCTCTCATGATCAATCAAGATTAGCAGGCTACTTGATTTAAATGTGTAGACTCCTCATCTGTCTCATACTTTGGCTTATTCAATTTTTTTTTGGTTTGGTTCATGATGACACTGTCTAAGGAGCAATCTCTTAATTCCTGGTGTTATCCTCCTGATAGCCATAACAGTGTGTGCTGTATTCTCTGAAAAGTTTAAATGTTTTCACACAGCCATTTATAATATGTCAAATGGTCTCTTTTTGACTGGGATGACAAAAACATTTTAAAATATGTAATTATAAAGACACTATAGCCAACCTGTTAGTAACATGTAGAGACCAGAAACAAAAATTATAACTGAGTGTAGTATTAAAGCCTTCAGTTTTGGTAACTTTCTCAGCTAGGTGAGAACCTGGCTAGCAGGGGAGAATTGTTAAGCAAAATTATTTGAGACAATTGTTTTGGATTGAGTTTCTGTGCTAGTCTCCAACACACCAGACCAAACTTACACTACAGTCACTCATGCAATGCCACATAATCAAACTAATGCTTTAATCAAGCAGAAAGATCCCAAAACAGATGAGATCTGAGATGAAATAAGACTTGTACATACTATAATGAAACCAAATAAGTTAATTTCTTATAGTAACAGAGGATGATGTAAATGCCTAAAGTTTTAGTATATCTCTCAAAATTCAGAGGTTGAGCAAAAGAGGGGAATTTGATAAATTAAGTTCAGACTAAAGCTGGTTCACTATGTATGGTAAGTTGGACCTAAGGATTTTCCTACACATAGTGTAGTGTTATCTAACTTGGTGTGTAAGCAGACTAATATTCTTCTTTCAAGAAGCCAAGTGTCAGCCAATCAGAGGCACACACTGTTCAAGCTGTTAAAATATATTAAGAAAAATGACCAGCTGAAACCAATCCAGTCATTTATATCATTAATTCCGTTTTCTCTATGTCATTATTATGTGAAAGAATCATATATTCAAAGTGAACCCCAAATGCCAAAGGAGCTGAGAAACCAAATAATAAGGCAGGTAAATTCAGTGTTTCAGTGGAGAAGGATTTATTGAAGATCTTATGAACAGAATTGTTGTCTTGGGCAGCTACAAGATGTCTGCACTGTTAACCTCTCGACACAGGGCTTATGTACTATAAGAAATTGGTATATGAGCCCTATATGGAATGTGCAGGAAAATTTAAGATGACCTTCCAGAAAAGTGGTACATACATCATAGCCTGCAATTTGTGTGATGTCAAAGTTTCATAACATAAGGACAGAACTTCTGGTAAGTATATGTACTTATACAAGGAACTGTAGATACAGAATAAAGCTTAGAGCTATTCCCAGAACTCAGGATAATTAGAAGTGCTTAGACTAGCTCAATCATGGAGACCCTAACCCAGTGGTGCTAGAGGAATTTAAGACACACAGAAATATAGAATGCGAATGGGATATCAGGGGACTCACAGCCTTCAGAGCTGAGAGCCCTGGAGAGAGTTTTACCCACATATTTATTGACAGCAAGCCAATGATAAGCATTGTTTCTATAGATTATACGTTAACTAAAAGAATTCCTTATGGGAAACAAAGTGGTGGGCTGAAAAAAGGGATGGGTTCTGGTTAGTTGTATGTGGCAGGAACATGTCCTGAAGGCATACATCACTCATGCCATTGTTTGTGGTTTAAGAACACCTTTAAGTCGTTTTCCACCCTGGGTGGGCCAGGTGTTCCTTGCACTCATTCCGGTAAACCCACAGCCTTCAGCATGGGCATCATGGCCATCAGAAACATGTCACAGTGCTGCAGAGATTTTGTTTATGGCCAGTTTTGGGGCCAGTTTATGGCCAGATTTGGAGACCTGTTCCCAAAATGTCCTCCTCTTTTGTTTTGCAAAGCAATAAAAGTGAAGGCAGATTTGTCATGGTTATCTCCTCACAGGAGTTGCAATCCACATATGTAGACTATACAAAGACAAACAACACAGATTAAAAGCCCAATCATGATGGAAATCACAGAGCATCCAAGTGTTTTTATCCATTTTAATGGCTTACTAGCTGCTAATCTGTCTGCAGCTCCTTCAAGCACTCCAGTTCCTGGGATTAAGGTCAGGTGTGCCTAGGATGCTTTTAATATTTGTTCTTTTAATTTTGTGATAACCAAAGACAAGTTTGTCTTCTAGATGCCTTTTTATTCTTTCCCAAATTTTGATCTTATAAGAGCCATTAATAGTTTCCACAAATCCTTACATTTAGCTCCTATAGAAGGCCATATCATTTGAAGTTGAGGTGCCACTATGCCACCATGTTTCAAGATAATAGGAATGCTTGCTGTGTTTCTTACCATTTCTACCATCTGACCATTTTGTTCAGAGCAGCTGAACATAGTATCACCATAGCACACCGTCTGAGAAGTGCAATTCAAGCTAAACATCCCCTTAGCGGATGAATCAATAATGATTCCAGTTGTGCAGCGCCTCTGCCTGTTCTGTAATACAATCTTCCTAAACAAGTATGTTTATTATTTCTGGCCAGGTCCAATTCTGTTTACAAATAGGTTTTTGAGAGTGGTATGCTTCAATTATAGAAGCATATTTATTATGGTAAATACTGAGACCAGAAAGCATGTGTAAATTTATCATAGAGTGATTAAATCCAGGCATTATTGCCTGCCAAGGTTGATAAATATGCCCAATAAGTATAATTGTTCTCTGAGTGAGCCCTTGTTGAAGGAATACTCATGGCAGTGGTGATCACCGCTATCATAGCTATCATTAAATTACTCATTGTGATTGGAAGGCTCACTTTCCTCAGATTTTCTTCTGCCATCTGTGACAGCTTCTTGATGTGTCCCCAGGTAGGTGGCTGTGTTCAACGGGTGTTGCTTGTGACAGTTGGGGTCCTCCTCAGCCTCAGTCTTGACATGACTGCAACCGTGGGGTACGCAGGATCCTCCTAGAATCTCTTCCTTGGCATCTGGGTCATGATAAGGTTTCAGGTGTCTTGATGATATCCAAATTGGCTGCTGGTTCTGGCCTGGAGAAATACAAGCATAACTTCTAGCCTAAGTTATTATTTTATCTATTTCCCAACTTTTTGTTATCAGATCTCTCCACTAAAGCAGTTGTTCTGCATCTGTCTTTGCAGCTGGTTTCTGTAGATGCTGTTCAGCTGCTGATAACATCTGGCCTTTATGCAGGCTCAAAAAATTTAGAGTTAATAACATTAAATTCAATTATATAGGTGGTGTCCCTGTTTCCCCCTTTTTTGTTTTTGCAACTGCTGTTTCAGGGAGAGATTCATTCTTTCTACTATGTTTTGTCATTGAGAGTCACATGGGATGCCAGTAATGTGCTTAATATTCCATATAGACAAAATGTAGCTAGAGCTTGGCTAGTATAGTCTGGGGCATTATCTGTTTTAATAGAAGCTGGAATGTCCATCACTGCAAAACACTGCAAAAGGTAATGTTCAATACAAGTAGAAGACTCTCCTGATTGGCATGTAGCCCAGACAAAGTGAGAAAAAGTGTCCACACATACATATACATAAGCTAGTTTCCCAAATGAGGGAACATGTGTGACATCCATTTGCCAAAGATAATTAGGTTTCAATCTTCGAGGATTAACTCCTGTAAAAGATGAGGAATGTACCATTTGGCAAGTTGGGCATTGCTGTATAATCACTTTAGCTTCTTTCCAAGTAATGGTGTATCTGCGTTTTAGACCAGAGGCATTAATATGGGTTAAATTGTGAAAGTGTCTAGCATTAGATATTGCAGTAGCAACTAGATGATCAGCCATTTGATTCCCTGCAGTCAAAGGTCCTGGAAGCGGTGTATGAGCCCTAATGTGAGTGAAGTAAAAAGGGTTTCTTCTAGTCCTAACTGCTGTTTGCAATTGAGTAAATAAAGTTATCAGTTGTTCATCTGCATGAAATCATAAATGAGCATTTTCAATTAATTGTGTGGAATGAACCACATATGGAGAATCAGAAATCACATTAATAGGCATATCAAAGCAGTCAATACCTCAATTAAAGCTACAAGCTTGGCTTTTTGAGCTGAAGTATAAGGCATCTGGAAAACTCTACCTTTTGAGCCAGAATAAGAAGCTTCACCATTACTACACCCATCTGTGAAGACATTCTCAGCACCTTTAATTGGTTTAAATTTCATTATTTCAGAGAGAATCCTATTAGTTAATTTCAAAAATTGAAACGGTTTCATTTTACGAAAATGATTATCGAGAATACTCACAAAGTCAGCTAAATGGGTTTGTCAACTAAGACTATTTATAAAAGCTTGCTGTATTTCTGCCTTCATGAGAGAGACAATAATTTCTCTAGGATCATATCCATGTAATTTAGCAATCCAAGTTCTCCCATTTCCTATAATAGTACCAATTGGATCCAAATAAGGAGTCAGAGTCTGTGAATTACTATGTGGAAGAAAAAGCCACTCTAAAAGATCTTTCTCTTGAACAATAACACCAGTAGATGAATGATGAGTTGGAAAAATTAGCAAATCTAGAGCCTTTTCTGGATTTATTCTTTGGTTGAGCCTTATGGAATTGCTTTTGAATCAGTTATAACTCTGCCTCAGCCTCCTTTGTTAATTGTTATTACCCAACAAGCTGCTTTGCCTTATTTATTTATGCTTCCAAATCCTCCTGCTCATTTAATTTCATTTTTTCCCATTCCCACATATGGCACAATCAGGAGTTGTGCTATACGCTCTTCTGGCTCTGCTTTCCAGGGAACAGAAGTAGGTATAACAATTTGAATTTCCCCATTATAATCTGAATCAATGACTTCTGTATGTACCTGCGTTACTTTTTAATTTAAATAGATCTACCTAGAAGTAATCCTGTCATCCCCACTGGCAACATCTGACTGCAGACAGCAATATTCTTCAACAGTACCATAACAAAAGGAGAACCTGGTCCATATTGATTAATAGCTTGTTTAAATTATTTGAGTAATTTAAAAGGGAAAGGTTCAAATGTAGCTATATTTCCCTGTTGATTTAGGGGGTATATTCTAACGGGAACTGCCATGCCTCTATAACACCCTCTTGTGTAGCTTGCTGAATTCCTGCCTGAATAGGACTGAGAGCGGTCGCTTGAGGAGCTGCTTGAACAGTCACTGGGGAAACTACTTTTCACCCAGTGTCCTCTGGAAAAGAATGATATGGAGGTTCAGGCCATGCTCTTTCTTCAAAATAAGGAGGATGTGAAGAAGCGTAGGGATGGACCTCTTTCTCCTTTGACACTTTAGCTTCAGCTGGCAAACAAATGTGCTCTGCTACCTCTTCTATTACTTCATTTTACTTTCCTTCCTCCTCTTCATTATTGTGAAAAGGTTCCAAGGGGGAACAAAATGGAGCACACAGTTATCCCCTTTTTACTCTGATGCTTCTGAGCTCCCCTCCTTACTCACCACAGGGACTGCTTAAGAGTACTTGGGTGTCCTCCAGCTTAGTTCCACATTCTCACATCATCGCTCTGGCGACCCTTTGACCTGGGTTCAAGCCCCATGTATGGGCACCACTTGCCAAGAATAGCTTTGTCATGGAGACCCTAACCCAGTGGCACTAGAGGAATTAAAGATACACATACAGAAATAGAGGGTGTGGAATGGGATATCAGGAGACTTACATCCTTCAGAGATTGGAGCCCCTAACGGAGTTTTACCCACATATTTATTGACAGCAAGCCAGTGATAAGCATTGTTTCTACAGATTAACTAAAAGTATTCCTTACAGGAAACAAACGGATGGGCTCTGGCTAGTTATTTGCAGCAGGAACATGTCCTTAAGGCATAGATCACTCATGCCATTGTTTGTGGTTTAGGAGCACCTTTAAGTGGTTTTCTGCCCTGGGTGAGCTAGGTCTCCCTTGCCTTCATTCGGGTAAACACACAACCTTCAGTGTGGGTGTCATGGCCATCACAAATATATCACAGTGCTGCAGAGATTTTGTTTATGGCCTTTTTGGGCCAGTTTATGGCCAGATTTGGGGGCCCATTCCCAACAGAAGTGAGTATGGCAAATTAGTATCAAAGATGGAGTTACTTTAGCTTCCACATTCCACTCATCTGCTAAGGTTCTTCTACTCTATTTTTCTGTTTTCATGCTGCTAATACAGACACACCTAAGACTAGGCAATTTACAAAAGAAAGAGGTTTCATGGACTTACAGTTCCTTGTGGCTGGAGAGGCCTCACAATCATGGCAGAAGGCAGCAAGCAAGTCACATCTTACGTGGAAGGCAGCAGGCAAAGAGAGAGCTTGTGCAGGGAAATGCTTCCTTGTAGGACTATCACATCTTGTGAGATTCATTCACTCTCACAAAAACAGTATGAGAAAGACCTGCCTCCATGATTCAATGATCTCCCACTTGGGCCCTCCCACTTGGGCCCTCCCACAACACACGGGAATTCAAGATGAGATTTGAGTGGGGACACAGTCAAGCCATATGATACCCTTGTGAATCCTTCTTTATGGTGGTGGTCCCTGAGTCTCTGAGTTCGGTTGGGCACTGTGGGTGATATGTCAAAACAATTTGTTTTCTGGTTGTAAGCAGAGGTCGCAGCAACACCATAGACAATAGCAGGTAAAAATACCAATGTCAAGTATTAGACAAAAAATTAATAATACTTTATGCCACCAAAATCCCTGGGATCCAAATCAAAAAGAGAGCCATTGGGGGAAAGAAACTGTAGTGTTAGAACAAAAGTGGACAGAGAAGGAGTGTGACGAATTGACAGAAGTACGCTTCAGAAGTTGGGTAAGAACAAACTCCTCCAAGCTAAAGGCACATATTCTAACCCAATGCTAGGAAGCTAAGAACCTTGAAAAAAGGTTTGAGGAATTGCTAATCAGAATAACCAGTTTAGAGAAGAACATAAATGACCTGACGGAGCTGAAAAACACAGCAGGAGAACTTCATGAAGCATACACAAGTATCAGTAACTGAATCATTCAAGTGAAAGTAAGGATATCAGTGATTGAAGATCAACTTAATGAAATAAAGCATGAAGACATCATTAAAGAAAAATGAATAGAATGGAACAAAACCTTCAAGAAATATGAGACGGTGCAAAAAAACCAGACCTATGTTTGGTTGATGTACCTGAAAATGATGCGGAAAATGGAACCAAGTTGGAAATCACTTCAAAATATTACCCAGGAGAGCTTCCCCAAGCTAGCAAGACAGGCCAGTGTTCAAAATCAGGAAATACAGAGAACATCACAAAGATACTCCTTGAGAAGAGCAACCCCAAGACACATAGTCTTCAGATTCACCATGGTTGAAATGAAGGAAAAAATGTTAAAGACAGCCAGAGAGAAAAGTCGGGTTACCCAGAAAGAGAAAGACATCAGACCAACAGTGGATTTCTCTGCAGAAACCTACAAACCAGGAGAGAGTGGGGGCCAATATTCAACATTCTTACAGAAAACAATTATCAACCCAGAATTTCATATCCAGCCAAACTTCATAAGCTTCATAAGCAACAATCCTAAGCAAAAAGAATAAAGCTGGAGGCATCACGCTACCTGACTTCAAACTATACTACAAGGCTATAGTAACCAAAACAGCACGGTACTGGTACCAAAACTGATATATAGACAAAAGGAACAGAACAGAGGCATCAGAAATAACACCACACATCTACAATCATCTGATCTTTGACAAACCTGACACAAACAAGCAATGTGGAAAATATTCCCTATTTATAAATGATGTTGGGAAAACTGGCCAGCCATATGCAGAAAACTGAAACTGGACCCCTTCCTCACACCTTATACAAAAATTAACTCAAGATGAATTAAAGACTTAAACACAAGACTAAAACCATAAAAATCCTAAAAGAAAACCTGGGCAGTGCCATCGGGACTTTGGCATGGGCAAAGACTTCATGTCTAAAACACCTAAAAAAGTGGCATCAAAAGCTAAAATAGAAATATGGGACCTAATTAAACTAAAGAGCTTCTGCACAGCAAAAGAAACTGTCATCAGAGTGAACAGGCAACCTAAAGAATGGGAGAAAATTTTTGCAATTTAACCATCTGACAAAAGGCTAATATCCAGCACCTTCAAAGAACTTAAGCAACTTTGTTAAAAAAAAAAAAAAAAAATCAAAAAGTGGCCAAAGGATATGAACAGACACCTCTCAAAAAAAAAAAAAAAAGGCACTTATGAAGCCAACAAACATATTTAAATAAGCTCATAATCATTGGTCATTAAAGAAATGCAAATCAAAACCACAATGAGATATCATCTCATGCCAGTTAGAATGGCGATCATTGAAAAGTCAGGAAACAACAGATGCTGGAGAGAATGTGCAGAAATATGAACACTTTTACACTGTTGGGGGGAATGTAAACTAGTTCAGCCATTATGGAAGACAGTGTCATAATTCCTCAAGGATCTAGAACTAGAGATACCATTTGACCCAGCAATCCCATTACTAGGTATATACCCAAAGGATTATAAATCATTCTACTACAAACACACATACTCAAGTATGTTTATTGTGGCCCTGTTCGCAATAGCAAAGACTTGGAACTAACCCATATGTCCATCACATGGAATACTATGCAGCCATAAAAAAGGATGAGTTCTCGTCCTTTGCAGGACATGAAGCTGGAAACCATCGTCCTCAGCAAACTATCACAAGAACATAAAGTCAAACACCACATGTTCTCACTCATAAGTGGGAGTTGAACAAGGGGAACACATGGACACGAGGAGGGGAGCATCACATATATTGGGGCCTCTCAGGGTGTCAGGGGCTACGGGAGGGATAGCATTAGGAGAAATACTTAATGTAGGTGATGGGTTGATTGGTGCAGCAAACGACTATGGCACGTGTGTGTAACAAAACTGCACGTTCTGCACATGTACATCAGGACTTAAAGAATAACAAGAACAAAAAAAAACCTGCAAAAATAAAAAAGACATACAGAAATTGTAGAGTCAGAGATTGCTATTATTTTTTCATGCATGTTTGTAGGGTTATAGTTTTATTGCCAGAACAGTCAGGAATGTGTACACAACTTCCATTCTTAATAATGGCACTAGTTATCCCCTGTGCAGAATTTAACGTGTTTAGTGTCACAGAATTTTGTAGAATGTAGACATGAGGGATATTTCAAAGTTCATTAAAGAAATACCTTGAAAGCAGTCATTGAGAGCACATTGAGTATAATTACTGAGGAATTCTACATGCCACATTATTCTTAATGTCTAGAGATGATACAAACACAAATAATCATAACAATGAAAGTCAAGGTGTACTCTCAGAAAATGAAGGTTTCTTGAAAAGACTGTGATCTATTGTTCAGCTGCTTCTGCTGGGCTTTTGCTTTCCATTGGGTTAGTGTTCTTAATTACAAAATGGGAGGACGATCCTCCTCCTCCTTCAAGGTAACATCTATGTCATCATCTGACTCAATAGTTTATTCACAATGATTCCAGGTCTTAATATACCAATTCAGGTTGGCACTTTTGCTCAACAGAGTTACCAAACTCCCAGTAATACAAAATTGGCAGACTAGCTCCCAAATGTTCTTATGGAGTTTTGAGCTTATTTACCAGGTTAGACACTAACAAAGACATGGAGGCCCTCATATCCCTGTCTGACTGTAATTATTCCTCTAACTTTCATATCATCACCTCAGCTGCTAACTGCTTCTGTGATCACTCACACAGCTCAAAAGAACAAGCCCAATGTTGCCATTGCACAACCGTCTTCCTTTCTGTGTGCCATTTAGTTTTCTAATAACAGGTGCTCTACATTTCCTGGCATTTTTAGGACAATTCCATACTCATGCAGTGGTCCACTTGCATTTAGAGAATGGACACCACCCTACCTGGATAATAACCACCCAGAGATTTCCCCTGCTGATGACTTTTTCCACTTGTCCATACATTGGTTCTTAGTTTCCTGCTGGCTACCTTGCCAGATGTCTTGTGACAGAGCTATATATGTAAGGCAATTCCTAAATGCAGAAGTAGCCTAAAAACTGAAGAATCAGGCAGACAAATCCAGATTGTCAATGGGAGTTGATTTTGGAGGGAAATAACAAACAGAACATGGTCTTGGGTGGCTACAAGTCTGGTACTTTGAGGTGCTGTTACCCCCAAACTCAAGTATCAAACACTATAGGGAATGTGTCTATGTGCTCTATAAAATTTTGCAGTACAATTAAACATTTGGGAAAAGATAAGAATGCTATATAAAGAAAATTCTGCAATTTTTGCAGTAACATCAGAGTTGTTTGACCTAAGGTCAGGATTTACATTAATTACATGCAAAACTAAGTACAGTAGAAATCTTAGACATTTCCTGAGCTGGTGTTAATCAGAAGTAGGCATTGCAAACTAGCATTAAAGATGGAAGAATTTAAGGTTCCACAGTCAGTTTCCTTTTCCTGTGCATAAATGTTATCTGTCCATACAGCAATCATGGGGTCACTATGAAACTACTAAGGTTCTGGGGACTGCTCAGTTAGTGAATTGTTCTTCCTTCAAGTAAACTCTGTTTAGTTTAATTCATGTAAATGGTTTGTCTTATCAGTGTGGAGTCTGCATATTTTTCCCACATCTATGTGAACATTTTATAGGTATTTTTCTTTCCTACCACATCTCAAAGATGTGTATTTAGGTTGTCATGTCTAAATTGTCCCAGTACATGTGTGTGTGTTTACTTTTGTGTGAAAATGGCATCCTATGTAGGCTTGGCTCCCACCTTGTGTTCTAAACTGCTGGAAGAAACTTCAGCCATTTGCAACCCTGAAGTGAAACAAGCAGAATAAAAATAAATGAATGAATAATGAGTACAAGTTATTGTAAATTAAAAATTTGTGAAGTATAAAATAATCCCTGAAATGCACAATAAACAATGAACAATGAGTATGTAAACAACAATGGGTAGGTAAGCACTCGGCAAGACCACCAGACTTGCTATTGTTTGTTTTTGAACTACACAGTAGTAGGAGGTGCTTCTTATAATGTTTACTTTGTGAACATTATTTTGTTTATTTAATCTAGAACAACTATAATTACTATCATCCACTGGTTTACCAAAAGTTTGATAATAAGTATCTTGTAGGGAAGGGCCAACATGGGCTAAAATGGATGAATTGAAAGAAGTAGGATTCAGAAGGTGGGAACTGACAAACTTTGCTGAGTTGAAAGTTCTAAGCCAACGCAAAGAAGCTAAGAACCATGATAAAATATTCCAGGACCTGTTATCCAGAATAACCAGTTTAGACAAAAACATAAATTGACTGATGGAGCTGAAAAACACAAGAAAAAAACTTTACAATGTAACCATAAGTATCAATAGCAGAATAGACAAAGTGGAGGAAAGAATTTCAGAACTTAAAGATTGCTTTGCTGAAATAAGGTAAACAAGATTAGAGAATAAAGAATGCAAAAAAAAATTTACAATGCAACCATAAGTATCAATCACAGAATACAGAAAGTGGAGGAAAGAATTCCAGAACATAAAGATTATCTTGCTGAAATAAGCAAACAAGATTAGAGAATAAAGAATGAAAAGGAATGAATAAAACCTCTGAGAAATTTGGGATTATGTATTAATAAAAAGACAAAACTTATGTCTGACTGGGGTATATGAAAGAGACAGGGAGAAAGGAACCAGATTGGAAAACATACTTCAGAATACAATCGAAGAGAACTTCCCCAACCTAACAGGACAGATCAACATTCAAATTTCAGAAATCCAGAGAACCCTAGTAGGATAATCCATGAGAAGATCCACCCTAGGATGCATAATAATCAGATTCTCCAAGGTTGAAATGAAAGAAGAAATGTTAAGGTAGCCAGAGAGAGAGGCCAAATCACCTTCAAAGGGAAGCCCATCAGACTAACAGCAGAACTCACAGCAGAAACCCTACAAGACAGAAGAGACCAGGGGAAAATATTCAACATTCTTACAAAAGAATTTCCAATCCAGAATTTCATATCTGGCCAAACTAAGTTTCAAAAAGAGGGAGAAATAAGATCCTTTTTAGGCAAGCAATTGCTTAGGGAATTCATCACCAGACCTGCCTTGCAGAAGCTCCTGAAGGAAGCAATGAATATGGAAAGGAATAACCACTATGAGCTGCTAATAAAACACACAAAAGTACACATATCAATGACACTATGAAGCAACTACATTAACAAGTCTGTAAAATAACCAGCTAGGATCTTGATGACAGGATCAAATTCATACATAAAGATAATAACCTTAAATGTAATTGGGCTGAATGTCCCAAGTGTAAGGTACAGAATGACAAGCTGGATAAAGTGTCAAGACACATCAGTGTGTTATATGAGACACCCATCTCACATGTAAAGACACACATTGGCTCCAAACAAAGGGATGAAGAAAAATTTACTAAGCAAATGGAAAGCAGAAAAAAGCAAAGTTGAAATGACAGCTTCTGACAAAATGAACTTTAAAACAACAAAGATCAAAAAAGACAAAGAAGGGCATTACATAATAGTAAAAGGATCAATTCCATAAGAAGAGTTCCCTACTCTAAATCATAAGTACCCAATACAGGAACACCCAGATTTAAGAAACAAGTTCTTATAGAGCTAAGAAAAGACTTAGACTCTCACATAATAATATTGGGAGAATTTAACACCACATTGTCAGTACCAGAGAGATCATTGAGAAGGAAATGAACAAGGATATTTAGGACTTGAACTCAGCTCTGGATCAAGTGGATGTGATACAAATCTACAGGACTCTCCACCCAAAAATAATAGAATGTACATTTTTCTTACTCCACACAGCACTTACTCTAAAATTGATCACACACTTAGAAGTAAAGCTCTTAAGCAAATGAAAAATAACTGAAATCATAACCAACAGTCTTTCAGACCATGGCACAATAAAAGTGGAACTTAAGGACTCACTCAAAACCACACAACTACATGGAAATTAAACAACCTCCTTCTGAATATGATTCCTGGGTAAATAATGAAATTAAGGCAGTAATCAAGAAGTTATGTGAAACTAGTGAGAACAAAGAGACAATGTACTTGAATCTCTGGGACACAGCTAAAGCAGTGTTAAGAGGAAAACTTATAGGACTAAAATGCCCACATGAGAATGTTAGAAAGATCTCAAATTGACACCCTAACATCTCAACTAACAGAACTAGAGAACCAACATGAAACAAACTCCAAAGCTAGCAGAAGACAAGAAATAAGCAATATCAGGAGGATCTTGCTTGGCATGAAGTCTGGCTCAACATACAAAAATCAATCAATGTAATTCATCACATAAACAAGTAACTGAAGGAAATAGAGGCACAAAAAAGCCTTTAATAAAATCAATGAATCCAGTAGGTTTTTTTTTTTTGAAACCTTAATAAAGTAGAGACTGCTAGTTACACTAATCAAAAGGAAATGAGAGAATAAAAATCATACAATAAAAATGATAAAAAAGATAATTACCACTTAACCCATAAAAATCACAAAAACCATCAGAAATACCATAAATACCTCTATGCCAATAAACCAGAAAATCTGGAAGAAATTGATACATTCCTGGACACATACACCCTCCCAAGATTGAACCAGAAAGAAGCTTAATGCATGAATAGACCAAAAAGAAATTCTGCAGTTGAGGCAGTAACAAATAGACTACCAAGCAAAAAAAGCCTAGGACCAGAGGAATTTACAGCTGAATTCTGTAAGAAGTACAAGGAGGAACTGGTACCATTTCTACTGAGATTATTTCAAATAATTAAAAAGGAGGACTCCTCCCTACATCATTTTGAGGTCAGCATCATCCGGATAACAAAATGTGGCAGAGGTACAACATAAAAAGAAAACTTCATGCCAATATCCCTGATGAACATTAGTACAAAAATCCTCAATACAAAACCAGTGAACCAAATCCAGCAAGCACATCAAAAAGCTTATGCACCACAATCAAGTTGGCTTCATCCGGTGATGCAAGGCTTGCTCAACATACACAAATCAATCAATGTAATTCATCATATATACAGAACCAAAAACAAAAACCACTTGATTATCTTAATTGATGCAGAAAAAGCCTTTGATAAAATCAACATACATTCATGTTAAAAACCCTGAATAAACTAGTTATTGAAATGTACCTGAAAATAATAAGCCTCTTATGAGAAATCCACCACCAATATCATATTGAATGGACAAAAGCTAGAAGCATTCGCCTTGAAAACCAGCACAAAATAAGGATGCCCTCTCTGACCACTCTTTTTCAACATAGTACTGAAAGTGCTGATGAGAGCAATCAGGCAAGAGAAGGACATAAACGGTATTGCAATAGGAAGAGAGGAAGTCAAACTGCCTCTGTTTGCAGATGACATGATCATTTATCTTGAAAACCCCATCATCACAGCCCAAAAGTTTCTTAAACTGATAATGAACTTTAGCAAATTCTCAGGATAGAAAATCAAAGTGCAAAAATCACAAGCATTCCTATACACTAACAAAAGGCTGAAAGCCAAATCATTAATGAACTCCCATTCACAATTGCAACAAAGAGAATAAAATACCTAGGAATATAGTTGAGAAGGAAAATAAAGGACCTCTTCAAAGAGACTATAAACCACTGCTCAAGGAAATCAGAGGACACAAACAAATGGAAAAACATTCCAGCTCATAAATAGTATAAATATCATGAAAATGGCCATACTGCCCGAAGTAATTTACAGAAAATGTTATTCCCATAAAAATACTGGTGACATTCTTCATAGAATCAAAAAAAAAAAAAAACTTTAAAATTCATATGGAAACAAAAAAGAGCATTTAGAGCTAAGAAAATCCTCAGCAAAAAGAACATAGATGAAGGAACTCTGCCATCTGACTTCAAAGAATATTACAGGATTACAGTAATGAAAACAGCAGGGTACTAATACAAAAAAAAACACACGTAGACTTTGGAACAAAATAGAGATCTCAGAAATAAGACCACACATCTTTAACCATCTGATCTTCAACAACCCTGACCAAAAAACAGCAATAGGGCATGGATATTCTATTTAATAATGCCTGGAAAACTGGTTAGCCATATGCAGAAAATTGAAACTGGACTCCTTCTTTACACCTCATACAAAATTTAACTCAAGATGGATTAAAGACTTCAATGTAAAATAAAAAGTTATAAAATTCCCAGAAGAAAATCTAGGCAATACCATTCAGGACATAAGCATGGCCAAAGGTTTCATGAGGAAAACACCAAAAGCAATTGTCACAAAAGTAAAAATTGACAAATGGGATCTAATTAAACTAAACAGATTCTGCACAGCAAAAGAAACTATCATCAGAGTGAACAGACAAACTACAGAATGGAAGAAAATGCTTATAATCTATCCATCTGACAAAAGTCTACTAAACTAACCAGAATCTACAAAGAACTTAAGAAAATTTACAAGATAAAAACACCCAGTTAAAAAGAGGGCATGGACATGAACATACAATTTTCAAAAGAAGACATTCATGTGGCCAATAATGAAAATAAGCTCAAAATCACTGATTATTAGAGAAATGCAAATCAAAACCACAATGAAATACCACCTCACACCAGTCAGAATTGCAATTATTAAAGTCAAGAAACAACAGATGCTAGTGAGACTGTGGATAAACAGGAATATATTTACACTGTTGGTGGGAATTTAAATAATTCCAACCATTATGGAAGACAGTACAGTAATTTTAAGGATCTAGAACCAGAAATACTATTTGACTCAGCAATCCCATTACTGGGTATATATGTAAAGGGATATAAATCATTCCATTATAAAGATACATGCACCTGTATGTTCACTGTGGAACCATTCACAATAACAAAGACACGTAACCAATCCAAATGCGCATCAATGTTAGATTGGATAAAGACAATGTGGTAAATATACATGAAGGAATACTATGCAGTCATAAAAAGGAATGAGATCATGCCTTTGCAGTGACATAGATGGAGCTTGAAGCCATTGTCCTTAGAAAACACAGGATAGAAGGGGAGGAGCCAGGACAGCCGAATAGGAACAGCTCCAGTCTACAGCTCCCAAAGTGAGTGACACAGAAGATGGGTGATTTCTGCATTTCCATCTGAGTTACCGGGTTCATCTCACTAGTGAGTGCCAGACAGTGGGCACAGGACAGGGGGTGCAGCACACCATACCTGAGCCAAAGCAGGGTGAGGCATTGCCTCAATCGAGAAGCACAAGGGGTCAGGGAGTTCCCTTTCCTGCTCAAGGAAAGGGGTGACAGATGGCATCTGGAAAATCAGGTCACTCCGACCCGAATACTGCACTTTCCCAATGGGCTTAGGAAATGGTGCACCAGGAGATAATATTCTGCACCTGGCTCAGAGGGTCCTACACCCACTGAGTGTCGCTGATTGCTAGCACAGCAGTCGGAGGTCAAACTGCAAGGCAGCACCGAGGCTGGGGGAGGGGTGCCCGCCATTTCCCAGGCTTGCTTAGGTAAACAAAGCAGGTGGGAAACTTGAACTGGGTGGAGCCCACCACAGCTCAAGGAGGCCTGCCTGCCTCTGTAGGCTCCACCTCTGAGGGCAGGGCACAGACAAACAAAAAGACAGCAGTAACTTCCGCAGACATAAATGTCCCCATCTGACAACTTTGAAGAGAGCAGTGGTCCTCCCAGCATGCAGCTGGAGATCTGAGAATGGGCAAACTGCCTCCTCAAGTTGATCCCTGACCCCTGACCATGAGCAGCCTAACTGGGAGGCACACCCCAGTAGGGGCAGACTGACACCTCACACGGCCAGGTAATCCTCTGAGACAAAACTTCCAGAGGAAAGATCAGACAGCAGCATTTACAGTTCACAAAAATCCACTGTTCTGCAGACACCACTACTGATACCCAGGCAAACAGGGTCTGGAATGGACCTCTAGCAAACTCCAACAGACCTGAAGCTGAGGGTCCTGTCTGTTAGAAGGAAAACTAACAAACAGAAAGGATATCTACACCAAAAATCCATCTCTACATCACCATCATCAAAGAGCAAAAGTAGATAAAACCACAAAGATGGGGAAAAAACGAGCAGAGAAACAGGAAACTCTAAAAAGCAGAGCACCTCTCCTCCTCCAAAGAACGCAGTTCCTCACCAGCAATGGAACAAAGTTGGATGGACAATGACTTTGATGAGTTGAGAGAAGGCTTCAGACGATCAAACTATTATGAGATACAGGAGGAAATTCAAACTAAAGGCAAAGAAGTTGAAAACTTTGAAAAAACTTTAGAAGAATGTATAACTAGAATAACCAACATAGAGAAGTGCTTAAAGGAGCTGATGGAGTTGAAAGCCAAGGCTCAAGAACTACGTGAAGAATGCAGAAGCCTCAGGAGCTGATGCAACCAACTGGAAGAAATGGCATCAGTGATTGTAGATGAAATGAATGAAATGAATCGAGAAGGGAACTTTAGAGAAAAGAGAATAAAAAGAAACAAACAAAACCTCCAAGAAATATGGGACTATGTGAAAAGAACAAATCTGCGTCTGATTGGTGTACCCGAAAGTGACGGGGAGAATGGAAACAAATTGGAAAACACTCTGCAGTATATTATCCAAGAGAACTTCCCCAATCTAGCAAGGCAGGCCAACATTCAGATTCAGGAAATACAGAGAACACCACAAAGATAATCCTCAAGAAGAGCAACTCCAAGAGACATAATTGTCAGATTTACCAAAGTTGAAATGAAGGAAAAAATGTTAAGGACAGCCAGAGGGAAAGGTTGGGTTACCATCAAAGGGAAGCCCATCAGACTAACAGCAGAACTCTTGGCAGAAACTCTACAAGCTAGAAGAGAGTGGGGGCCAATATTCAACAGTCTTCAAGAAAAGAATTTTCAAACCACAATTTCATATCCAGCCAAACTAAGCTTCAAAAGTGAAGGAGAAATAAAATACTTTACAGACAAGCAAATGCTGAGAGATTTTGTCACCACCAGGCCTGCCCTAAAAGAGCTACTGAAAGAAGCACTAAACATGGAAAGGCACAACCGGTACCAGCCACTGCAAAATCATGCCAAAATGTAAAGACCATTGAGACTAGGAAGAAATTGCATCAACTAATGAACAAAATAACCAGCTAACATCATAATGACAGGATCAAATTCACACATAACAATATTAACCTTAAATGTAAATAGACTAAATGCTCCAATTAAAAGACACAGACTGGCAAATTGGATAAAGAGTCAAGACCTATCAGTGTGCTGTATTCAGGAAACCCATCTTACATGCAGAGACACACATAGGCTGAAAATAAAAGGATGGAGGAAGATCTACCAAGCAAATGGAAAACAAAAAAAAGCAGGGGTTGCAATCCCTAGTCTCTGATAAAACAGACTTTAAACTAACAAAGATAAAAAGAGACAAAGAAGGCCATTACATAATAGTAAAGGGATCAATTCAACAAGAAGAGCTAACTATCCTATCTATGCACCTAATACAGGAGCACTCAGATTCCAAAGCAAGTCCTGAGTGACCTACAAAGAGACTTAGACTCCCACACAATAATAATGGGAGACGTTAACAACCCACTGTCAACATTAGACAGATCAATGAGACAGAGAGTTAAAAAGGATACCCAGGAATTGAACTCAGCTCTGCACCAAGCAGACCTAATAGACAACTACAGAACTCTCCACTGCAAATCAACAGAATATACATTTTTTTCAGCATCAGACCACACCTATTCCAAAATAGACCACATAGTTGGAAGTAAAGCTCTCCTCAGTAAATGTAAAAGAACAGAAATTATAACAAACTGTCTCTCAGACCACAGTGAAATCAAACTAGAACTCAGGATTAAGAAACTCACTCAAAACCGCTCAAGTACATGGAAACTGAACAACCTGCTCCTGAATGACTACTGGGTACATAACGAAATGAAGGCAGAAATAAAGATGTTCTTTGAAACCAATGACAACAAAGACACAACATATCAGAATCTCTGGGACACATTCAAAGCAGTGTGTAGAGTGAAACTTATAGCACCAAATGCCCACAAGAGAAAGCAGGAAAGATCCAAAATTGACACACTAGCATCACAATTAAAAGAACTAGAAAAGCAAGAGCAAACACATTCAAAAGCTAGCAGAAGGCAAGAAATAACTAAAATCAGAGAAGAAGTGAAAGAAATTGAGACAAAAAAAAAAACCTTCAAAAAATTAATGAATCCAGAAGCTGGTTTTTTGAAACGATCAACAAAATTGATAGACCACTAGCAAGACTAATAAAGAAAAAAAGAGAGAAGAATCAAATAGATGCAATAAAAAATGATAAAGGGGATATCACCACCAATCTTACAGAAATACAAACTACCATCAGAGAATACTACTGACACCTCTACGCAATTAAACTAGAAAATCTAGAAGAAATGGATAAATTTCTCGACATATACACTCTCCCAAGACTAAACCAGGAAGAAGTTGAATCTCTGAATAGACCAATAACAGGATCTGAAATTGGGGCAATAATTAATAGCTCACCAAGCAAAAAAAGTCCAGGACCAGAAGGATTCACAGGCGAATTCCACTAGAGTTACAAGGAGGAACTGGTACCATTCCTTCTGAAACTATTCCACTCAATAGAAAAAAAGGGAATCCTCCTTAACTCATTTTATGAGGCCAGCATCATCCTGATACCAAAACCGGGCAGAGACACAACCAGAAAAGAGAATTTTAGACCAACATCCTTGATGAACATTGATGCAAAAATCCTCAATAAAATACTGGCAAACCGAATCCAGCAGCACATCAAAAAGCTTATCCACCATCATCAAGTCGGCTTCATCCCTGGGATGCAAAGCTGCTTCAATATACACAAATCAATAAATATAATCCACCATATAAACAGAACCAAGATGTGATTATCTCAATAGATACAGAAAAGGCCTTTGAAAAAATTCAACAACACTTCATGCTAAAAACTCTCAATAAATTAGGTATTGATGGGACTTATCTCAAAATAATAAGAGCTATCTATGACAAACCCACAGCCAATATCATACTGAATGGGCAAAAACTGGAAGCATTCCCTTTGAAAACTGGCACAAGACAAGGATGCCCTCTCTCACCACTCCTATTAAACATAGTGTTGGAAGTTCTAGCCAGGGCAATTAGGCAGGAGAAGGAAATAAAGGGTATTCAATTAGCAAAAGAGGAAGTCAAACTGTCCCTGTTTGCATACGACATGATTGTACATCTAGAAAACTCCATCATCTCAGCCCAAAATCTCCTTAAGCTGATAAGCAACTTCATCAAAGTCTCAGGATACAAAGTCAATGTAAAAAAATCACAAGCATTCTTATACACCAATAACAGGGAGAGCAAAATCATGAGTGAACTCCCATTCACAATTGCTTCAAAGAGAATAAAATACTTAGGAATCCAACTCACAAGGGACATGAAGCACCTCTTCAAGGAGAACTATAAACCACTGCTCAATGAAATAAAAGAGGATACAAAGTGGAAAAACATTCCATGCTCATGGGTAGGAAGAATCAGTATCATGAAAATGGCCATACTGCCCAAGTTAATTTATAGAATCAATGCCATCCCCATCAAGCTACCACTGACTTTCTTCACAGAATTGGAAAAAACTACTTTAAAGTTCATATGGAACCAAAAAAGAGCCCGCATCGCCAAGTCAATCCTAAGCCAAAAGAATAAAGCTGGAGGCATCACGCTACCTGACTTCAAACAATACTACAAGGCTATAGTAAGCAAAACAGCATGGTACTCTTATAAAACCAGAGATATAGAACAATGGAACAGAACAGAGCCCTCAGAAGTAACACCACATATCTACAACTATCTGATCTTTGACACACTTTAGAAAAACAAGGAATGGGGAAAGGATTCCCTATTTAATAAATGGTGCTGGGAAAACTGGCTAGCCATATGTAGAAAGCTGAAACTGGATCCCTTCCTTACACCTTATACAAAAATTAATTCAAGATGGATTAAAGACTTAAACATTAGACCTAAAACCATAAAAACCCTAGAAGAAAACTTAGGCATTACCATTCCAGACATAGGCATGGGCAAGGACTTCATGTCTAAAACATGAAAAGCAATGGCAACAAAAGCCAAAATTGACAAATGGGATCTAATTAAACGGAAGAGCTTCTGCACTGCAAAAGAAACTACCATCAGAGTGAACAGAGTGAACAACCTACAAAATGGGAGAAAATTTTCACAACCTACTCATCTGACAAAGGGCTAATATCAAGAATCTACAATGAACTCCAACAAATTTACAAGAAAAAAACAAACAACCCCATCAAAAAGTGGGCAAAGGACATGAACAGACACTTCTCAAAAGAAAACTTTTATGCAGCCAAAAAACACATGAAAAAATGCTCACCATCACTGGCCATCACAGAAATGCAAATCAAAACCACAATGAGATACCATCTTACACCAATTAGAATGGTGATCATTAAAAAGTCAGGAAACAACAGGTGCTGGAGAGGATGTGGAGAAACAGGAAGACTTTTACACTGTTGGTGGGACTGTTATCTAGTTCAACCATTGTGGAAGTCAGTGTGGCGATTCCTCAGGGATCTAGAACTAGAAATACCATTTGACCCAGCCATCCCATTACTGGGTATATACCCAAAGGACTATAAATCATGCTGCTATAAAGACACATGCAAACGTATGTTTATTGCAGCACTATTCACAATAGCAAAGACTTGGAACCAAGACAAATGTCCAACAATGATAGACTGGATTAAGAAACTGTGGCACATATACACCATGGAATACTATGCAGCCATAAAAAATGATGAGTTCATGTCCTTTGTAGGGACATGGATGAAATTGGAAATCATCATTCTCAGTAAACTATCACAAGGACAAAAAACCAAACACTGCATGTTCTCACTCATAGGTGGGAATTGAACAATGAGAACACATGGACACAGGAAGAGGAACATCACACTCTGGGACTGTTGTTTGTTGGGGGAGGGCGAAGGATAGCATTAGGAGAGATACCTAATGCTAAATGATGAGTTAATGGGTGCAGCACACCAGCATGGCACATGTATACATGTGTAACTAATCTGCACATTGTGCACATGTACCCTAAAACTTAAAGTATAATAATAATAAAAAAAGAGAAGATTTAAAAAAAAAAAAAACCTAACACAGGAGCAGAAATCCATTTAAATACCACATGTTCTCACTTATAGTGGGAGCTGAAAAATGAGATCATATGGAGGGGAACAATGCACACTGGTTCTTGTCATGGATGCTGGGGAAGGGAGAGCATCAGGAAAAAGAGCTAATGCATGCAGGGCTTAATACCTAGGTGATGGGTTAATATGTGCAAGAACCGCCATGGCACACATTTACTTATGTAACAAACTTCCACATCCTGCACATGTATCCCAGAACTTAAAATTTAATTAAACATATATATATATATATATATATGTCTGTATAAATACATATAGGTACACATATATACCTTGATTTTTAAAATTAATAAATATACACAAGAGATCACATTTATCTGAGTTTTTATTTTTATTTTTATTTTTGGAGATGGAGTCTCACTCTATTGCCCAGGCTGGAGTGCAGTGGTAGGGTCTTGGCTCACTGCAACATCTGCCTCCCTTGTTCAAGTGATTCTCCTGTCTCAGTCTCCCAAGTATCTGGGATTACAGGTGCATGCCACCATGCTAGACTAACTGTTTTTATTTTCAGTAGAGATGGCATTTCACCATGTTAGCCAGGATAGCCTAAATCTCCTGACCTCTTGATCTACATACCTTGGCCTCCCAAAGTGCTGGGATCACAGGCATGATCCACTATTAATTTTTTTTAATTTGATTATTATTATACTTTAAGTTTTAGGGTACATGTGAACAATGTGCAGGTTAGTTACATACATATATATGTGCCATGCTGGTGTGCTGCACCCATTAACTCATCATTTAGCATTAGGTATATCTCCTAATGCTATCCCTCTCTCCTCCTCCCACCCCACAACAGTCCCCAGAGTGTGGACACAGGAAGGGGAATATTTTAGTTTTTAATAACACAAGTATTCTGCATTTTTTGTTGAATATTGGTGATGTTTCTGTGACTAGGACAATTCCAGAGGATCCTGTCTTGTTTATATCAGTTATGCTATGATAAAACTGGTTAAATTATACTTCCTTTTCTTTAAAGTTACAGTTGTGAAATCTATTGATATATTAAATGAAGATTTAGTGTATGCAAATCTTTTTAAAATATAAGGGACTGTCTTGTAAGCTTTTCAATCAATGAATATTCTTCTCAAGTACCTGAGACACATCTCTTTAAAATGACATCATCAAGGAAGACAAAACCCCTATCTTTCAACTTTTCAAAATCTTATCTCCAGTAGGTACCTCACTTTGAGACTATCTTAAAGATATATATCTTTTCTCTATATAAAGTCAGTCAGCAAACACAGATGGCGACCCTCATTCCAATGAGAATTTATAATATATTATGTATGACAAAAGCTTCTCTCAAGTTCTTATTTAAAATCAGTAATTATCTCAAAAATATGTATGTAACAGGTTTTCTGTGACTGGTTATTTGAAAAATGTGTTTTCTTCTATCAAATCTCATAAATGGATTGCCTCTTATGTGTATCACATTCAAATTGAATGCATATTCAAATATAAAACCTTTTTCCTTCTCTACTTTTGTAAAGAGTTTTCTAGGGTTGGTAGGATATTTTATGTTTAGTTACATTTTACCAAAACCAACTGCCCTTCAAAAGAAGCTACTTTCTAGATGAAGAGAAGGCTTAGCTGACCTGAAGACCCCTGCAAGGGAGACATAGATTTAGCACCATCAGGTATCAGGGAAGACAGAAACATACAACAAGCTAAACTGTGTTTCCTGCAAATCCTTATGTCAGATCCCTCACACCTAGAACCTCAAAATGTGCCTTTTTTTTTTTGCAGACTGTGCCTTTACTCAGATAATTAAGGTAAAATGATGATGGCAGATGGGTCTCCTAACCTAGTATAACTGATGTCTTTAGGAATACAGAAGAATACGACTCTAACAACAAAAAAAAGAGGGATGTTCATATGAAGATCCAGAAAGAAGGATGCCATCTAAAAGTTGAGAGAGAAACTAAATCTGTCGTCTTGCTTTTTGGGTTTCTGGCCTGCAGAACTGTAAGAGAGTATATGTTATTTAAGTCATCCAGAAGGTGATATTTTATTATGGAAGTCTAGATAGAGTAATACAATCATATACTAGTTTTTTTAAGAGGCTTACTATGTTTTTATACACAGATCCCACAGGAAAGGAAGCCGAGAAAGAACTATGCTTAGTTTGACAAGTCACACCATTCCCTGATGATTTCCAAGAAACTTCTCTATGCCCTCCAATCACTGACTGACCTGTAGCTCCTCCATGTTTCAGAGGCAACATAAATACATTCCAAGAAAGCAATATGGAATATTGAGTATCACTTTGTCTCTTTATTTAAAAAACAGTAGCAGAAGAGGGACACTTAAGAAAAAATTACCTCAGGATCAGAAAACTTATCTCTCTTCCAGTCTTAGCAAAATCAGTTCCTAAAGTCCTAATAAATAATAAGGTATTGCCATAGGAATTGCCATAGGAATAACTTAAGAAAAAGTTACCTCAGGATCAGAAAACTTATCTCTCTTCCAGTCTTAGCAAAATCAGTTCCTAAAGTCCTAATAAATAATAAGGTATTGCCACAGGAATTGCTGGTCATTGCTTCAAAAATGTTACAAAGCTATACATTCTTATCAGCCACCTACTCTCCTAAACTTGGACATTTGGCTGGAGTGGCCATGGGGCATCCTAAAACAGTGGTCCCCAACCAATTTTGTGAAAGACAATTTTTCCATGAACAGATGATGCAAGGGGGTGTCTGGTTTCCAGATGAAACTGTTTCACCTCAGATCATCATGTGTTAGATTCCCATAAAGAGCTTAGAATGCAGATCCCTGACATGTGCAATTAATAGGGTTTATGCTCCTTTGAGAATCAAATGCTGCTGCTGATCCCACAAAATGCAGAGCTCTGGGGGCAATGCAAGAAGGTCACTTATTGTTGTGCACCCTGATTTCTAACAGAACATAAACTGGTGGTTGGGAACCCCTACCCTAGAGGACCACAAGCCCTCCCAAGCCATTTGAATCACCTTTGCATGTCAATCTGTTTGTCAAGAGACTTAGAGTCACCTTATTAATAGAATCTGTAATCTGTGGCCACTGTTGCCATCACTAAACATCTGGTCTTCTATGAAGCCCTAAAGACCACAATTCTAGCGTGAAAGCCACAAGTATAAGAAAAGCCAAACTCCGACTCAGCACAAAATGGCTCCAATATCTGGAGAAGTGCATGATTATCAACCTTAATCAGGGCCTTTTCAAAGAGCAACCACAGCCCAAGAAAAACTCACAATCAATGACTGTGACTGCAGCAATGCCAGGGATATGTCTCCAATCTCAACCAACAACACAGACTTGAACTCCAATGTCAACTCAAGAAATAAGACCTCCCAGTCTTAAAACTTGGCCAACCTCAAAATTCAGGCTTTCTACTGTTGCATCTCAGATCGATGATACTCATCTATAAATGTTTGGAGCCACTAGGATAAGGCATAGAAAATCTTGAAGAAGAGTCAAACCAAAAGTAAAGCCACCTTAACAGGCCTTGGTGTCAAAACTAGACAGACAACGTCTATTTTCCAAATGACCCAGAGAAGTGTATTAAATATCTAAGTACACTGGAACAGATGGACAAGGAAGTGAAGGTACCCTCTGTGGTATGGAATAAAGAGTTTTCAGTGCAAACTGGTCTATCTCCTCCAATAGTCACCCAACACACCAGCAGACAGTCCAGAGTATGAATGACAGCCACACTCTGCTGGAGCAGGAGCAGGAGGACATGGTCTGCAATAACAAAAATGAAAAACAAAACAAAACAAAAAATCCCTTCAGGACAAAAGGCAGAATGTCATACAAGTTAGTGATAAAAATGGGAGAGGATGAAGAAGAGAATCAGGAAGAGAATACACAACTAAAATTTGCCTTTTTTGGATGGTAGAAGCTGCCCCTGAACCACCTGTGGGTCATGGAAACATATATCAACATATAATAAACTATTATCTGGCCTTAATCAGCCTTTACCACACGAATATCTCAGGGTTCTAGAGTGCACTAACTGCAGTGTTATTGCTTAGAAATTCAGAAAAACCATTTTCTAAGGGAAATAACTGGTTTCCACACTCAACACAGCTAGTAGAGTCAGATACAGGGTGTAAGTTATTTCTAGGCTGTTCTAAACATATTTTAATTATGAAATCATATAACCCTACCTCTCATAGACTGTCACTTTTTTCTTTGCAGATACATCTATAATTATACAATGGGAGAACATTACCTTGTTAGTCAGGAAATAAAATTCTGACATTTTGTATTATGAATTTTTTCTTCAACCTTCACAAATACTGCATGGAGCTGAGTGGCTTCTTCCACCTAAACCATTGTCTATTCCACAGCACTGTTTCTTCCACAGCCAGAGGGGAATGAGAAAGTACAATGTTAACAAAACACAGAAGTTTAGGGATGACGAGGTTCTAATGGAGTTGGAAAGAAGGCTTTGGGAAAGTAACAATGGAAACTGACTTGGTATTGACCTAGCAGGGGTGGGGGAGTTCTGATGAGAGATTAGCAACCCACAGTTTTATTTTTTACAGACATAAAGGGTTGCCATTTTATTTTCCAGTTTTGAGTAAGCCTCCACTTTCCCTCATCTGTAACATACTTGCAAATAATGAGCTGGCTTGATCCTAAATCAAAACCACATTTGACCCTCTCCCACATTATACTATAAATTTGGTTATACTTTCTTTCTCCCAGTGGCCCTTCCTTGTTATTTATCAAACAAAACTATTCTCTGGCTCATTTTCTCTAGTATTTACAGCATAGGCTATCTACTTATCTTCCTGACTTTTTTTTTTTTTTTTCCCAAATAGCCACATAGGCCTTGTCTCAGAGAAACAATGGTCAGAACTTTCCTGACCGGTTAACAATCATACTCTAGTAAGACACAAAGATGCTAGAAGTATGGATAATTTTCATCAGCATTGCTTGATGTCACTCAGAAAAAAAAGAAAAAAAAAAAAAAAACAACTCTCAGTCTTCCTAGGAACTGCCTGGCAAGGTGCAATAACCTGGTAGGTATGGGGATTAAATGAGCTCCATATCTGTTAGAAATTAAGGCCTACACCGAATCATCAATATCACTCTCTATGCTCTCTACATCTTGTCCAGTGGGAAGGTGTTCATTGCAGTAACACTCATAGAACTGTTATCACATATAACACTGCCTCCTTCTGAAACCACCTGGAGGACTTCTCTGAAGCTGTCTTCCAGTTTATGCTTAGTAGCATAGTGTGCTTTTTACATTAATGTTATGTGAAAAATAAATTGCTACCTTACAAGAAGTATGATGTCACTAGGCAACAAAATTTTTTCAGTTCCATTATAATCATATGAGATTACCATGGTATATGCTGCCAGCCATTGACCTATATTTAGCCATTTGACACACAAATGTATTTCAAAGTATTAAGTTCATAGGATCACAAGGTGTTAGGCAACCACTGTGTAAGGGGACTTGAAGAAACTTACCACTCCTTCACCACTACCAGCCCTCTGATCCAGAAGGCCCAAAGACTTATTCAAAAGTTTCCTTGAGACCCTCATTAGGTTCTAACAGCCCAGACATAGCATTAGTGGGAAAGCTGCTGGCAGCCAGCAATAACCTGCTAGTCACGGTGGGGTCAAAATGCTTTCACTACTCCCTCTCATGGATAACATGAGGTAGATATGTATTCATACAGATCATACAACTAGGCCTTCCTACTGCTGATCAGATTCTGCAAAATTAGTGGCTTTCGCCTGAGAACCTAACACCTAAACTCAGGACCTTCACAGTCTTCTTCTATCATAGGTAGAGCTCAGCTCAACCCTAGGCCAAACCTCCTGCCCAACCCTAACATTTCAAAATGCACTGATACTCTACACACAGGTCACTGGCCCAGCAACCTTTTTTCAGAACAAAGGTCACTGGCCAAGCAAGCTTTTTTCAGAACCACTCCATTCCATCTACCAGTATCAAAATCTTACCTGTAAGTGCCAGTAGTTGGAAAAATAAAAGCACTCCTGATACAAACAACTTAGTAAGAAGCATGGCTGTGTCTATACTAGGCCAGGACAAAAAGTCATTTGCCTTGGGTTGGCAGTCACCCTCGAAACCAAAGAACAGCAGTGATGTCTCTGCATGCAGGTGTTTTCTTTCCTCTTCCTTGGTGGTTCTGATAAACATGGCACAATTATTTCTTGGGATGTAATTATTTCTTTAATATTCCTCTTTCTACATAAAGTGCACAACTAATGAACAAGCATTATTCTTTGTTGAGAGTAGTGGCAAAGATCGTGAGAAATGGAACTTTGGCAGAATTTCTGTGGTAAGCAGTGTATACTGAAGGGAACAATGGGGTGCAGGTACAAATTCCAGGGCTCTTCCCTTTAGCGTAAAAAAAAAAAAGTCATTCCTTTCTGGAAAGTAGCTGAGATCTTGTATAGAGGACTACTCTGCTTTAAGTTGGGGCAGGAAGTTCCTGGTTTTGACTTTTGTGGCTGGCTGTCAACTCCCAGTGTCCAGTATGTATAACAAAGAGACCTAAAACTAGGGAGCCCACACTAGTGGAGTCTCAGTTTTGCCCACCCTTGGTTGGCCCTGGGTACTGGGAAGTAGGGGTTGTGCAAGTTTGAAGGTCTCGAGTGCTGCCAACTCACTGCTACAGTGGGCTTCAGATAACCACTTGCTGGAGATCTTGGTGGGTGCTAGCACAAGTCAGCAAGTATTTGGAGGCATCTCTGCTTCAGCAGATAGCTATTGTGGTGCTAGCTGAAGGCAAAATATGCAGTGTTACCAGATGATTTCCCATCTAAGTTCTGGCTGGATAGATGTGACTCTGCTCTAGATTTGATTAGGTATACATGGCAATACCTACAAAATATTAGTTATTCTGACTGACAGCCTCAAGACCCTGACCTGCTATGTCCTACTGCTATTGCCCCTGCAGTCCTGCAGTCCAGAGCATCTCCACTAGCTGCCTATCACCTGGTGCGGTCTGCCTGGCACTTCTGTTAGGCCACTTCTAATGAGAGCAGTGTGTTGCCACAAGGCTGGCCACTCCATGCTTAGATAGATGCACTGTTCCTTATACCTTGCTAGTGTACACCCTGACTGAAGCAGTGAAGGGGAATAGCATGAGGACTCAGTCCTAGCAGTGTCTTTCTGCCCACTCAGGGGAAACACTCCGGCATTTAGGTTACAGCTGTCTCCCATCATAATTTTCTTGAAGCCTCTGGAAACTTGGCTTCAGTGATCCTGATTATGTATGCAGTTCAGCGCTGCCCTGACTGTGGCTTTACTTTCTGCCTAGCTTCAATCTGCTGCACTCACCAGGAGATGCTAGAGAGGCTAAGGAATACTGGTTCATCCTTTCACCCTTCCTCAGAAGCACCCCCAGTACCACCAACTGAGACCAAGACCCTTCCTCGTTGCCTCTCTCTCTTTGGGAAATAGGCTCTGATGAAGAGGGCAGATCTCAAAGAAGGGTTGTCCTGCTCTGGGCTTGGCCAGCACATGAAGGTTCTGACCTGGGGCTGAAAGTAACCTGAGTGGATCCAGAGAGTGGAACCAGATTGTTCAACAAAGACCTCTGGAGGCCTTTGGACCTATTTATGTCAATAGGTATCATAAAGACAAATGTCTTCTGAGATAGTTCTTGTTTCTTTTCATTTTCTTTTGCATTTTCTGCCTCTGTGAGTAGACTACATACTTGCTGAAAGTGCTTTGACCCTCTCTGAGTGACCTAGTCATTAGCTTGCCACCAGGGACAGGCTCTATTTAGTGACCTGGAGTCTTGAGTGTTTACACACTTTGTAGGACTGGGTACAGAAACAAAGAGATTAACCAGGTGATTCCCTATAGTGGGTAGAGAATGTCATTTACTGAGAAAGCAGTCAATGTCAGGTAGAAACAAAGGTTACATTGGGGGACATTGGGGCCAGCAGTGTCTCATTTTGTCCTTGAGCAAGGGTGCATTTTGCCAAGATATGGTATGCAGGAGAGCTGCATGCTAAGAAGTTCTTATCAGCAAACAAAGGAGACCTTGTCAGCTGACTAGGATCTTCCTCCAGACAATGATGGGGGTGGGGGGGAAGAAAAACATGTCAGGAAGATATTTTGGAAGTGCCACATTATGCAGAGAAGTGTTCTACAGCTGGAAGACACATGGCAAAATTCCAAACACCTAGGATGACGTCAAGGCGGTGGGCTTCTGCTTATCTTCTGAGGCCAGAAGATACAAGAGAACCAATATATTCAGGGTGTTAAGGCCATAGACATCCATAGTCCCATTCCATATGTAAGAGCCTATGATACGTGGCCCTGCAATCCCCAGGACAGTGGACCTGAGCTAAGGAATTCTTATCCAGAAGACTTCACTCCAGGCTGGCCTAAAAAAACAGGTCAGAACACAGCACCAAATAGCTGGCATGTCACTTGCATGCCAATTTCACTGTGTATCCATGAAGAAGTTGGCTGGAAGGTATCCCAGACAGAGTCCTATATCCAAAACCAAAAGCATTTGATATCAGAGACTCCAGGCTGTTTCCTATATGGGCATTGATTAAATGCATTTTCGCTTGACTTCCAAAATCCCACAATTTAAAAAATGCTCAGAGTTTGGGGCCCACAATCCTTGAAGCTTTCTGGAATCCTGGAGAGATCCCAGGTCAGCACTTGCCCATCACTCTTCCAGGCATCATATTGATTTTCTCTCCATCAGCTGCCAGTGCCCTAGAGGGTCTTTATGCTGTTCTGTTGCTCTTCCTCAGAACCCCCCCCAGAACTCTTACTTCATCAAACACTGCCCTACAGCACTTCTCATGGAAAGTTCTGATGGAAAAGAAAAGCTCAACATATGGTTACACTTGGGCTGGTCCTTGTAAGTATGGTAATTCTGCTTCTATCTGTGCTTAAGCAGGGAAGACACTGACTTCCTGGGGGGCATCGATAAGCAAGGGTAAAGGGTGGAGGGGCAGAAGCCTGAAGCAAAACATGGTTGACTGGGGTAGCTTCTTTATGGACATGGCCAAAGCACTGCTCCTTCTGACTTGATCCAAATGCTCTCCCCTGTCACTACCCCTACTTTCTTCCTTGTTCTCCTCCCTCTTGGGCAAAGGCCAGTCCCAGAAGTGCCATGTGAATTCCAAGAAGAGTGCTCTAGCAGACGTGGTCACCACTATGTCTAATCCAGTGACTCATTAAGTCAGCTGTGGATTGGTTTCTGAGGTCCTAAGGCAGATGCCACACTCATGTATTTGCAGCAGGGGGTTCCGAACACCAGCGGCCAACACCATAGGGCAGTTAAGCTCCTGGATGTTGTTTCTGTCTGACCCCAACTTGACCCACCCACCCAGAAAGGAGAGTCCTCCTACAGCCTTTGTTCTGCTAACCCCTCCCTGTTTTACTTGCTCAATTTTCCCAGTAATAACATCAAGGGATATGATTTTGTGGTGGTCATCTCCTGTGGAAGAAGACAGAGCTTCTGAGGGAGAAACTGGTGAAGAGGGCAGCTTTCATATCACAGTGGTCAGCTTTGGTCTCACTGCTCCTTTCATTTGTATCTTCTCTCTACCTCCTCTCTCAGAAGAGGGATCATCATCCTGAAGAAGAGGAGGGCAAGGGAACTCCCATGGAAAGGAGTATCCAAGAGAATTATATCTAGGTGATGCTACTTAGCAACATATTATCAACAGCTAGCAGAATCTGGGTAAAGCTTGTGGGGTATCAAAAGCAGAAGTATAATGCTTAAGACCTGTTGTTTACACATTTAAAAAATAGCACGTGTAAATATCTGAATTTGGCAATATATCTGTGACAGGTAAAAAAGAATCATTTTGGGGGATTAAGGATCTGGAAGCTGGTCAGAGAAAAATACATTTTGGGAGGGAGTAACAGTCTACATTATGCAGGGTAGCATGAAAGGAGACATTCACAGTATGAAACTGTACACAAGATTAAGGTGCAGGGATTACTATTCAGATGCTGAAAAGTAGAAAGTGATTTCTGGGGGATAGGAGGTTCAAACGGGAAGAATGTATATATGAGTTGCTCAGCAGGTCTACCAGGAATTCAGTTCCAAAAGCTCTGTGTTAAGTGCTGGTTTGGGGTCTTATAAGCAAAAGTTATATTTTATCTGCAGCAGATGCTGAGCAAAGTTTTTCAGTTGCACACTAGGAAAATATAATGACTAGATTTTGTTCATTTGTGCTATCTTAAATATATAACTTGTATTAAAATTGGACTCTTGTGCTAGTGGAGTTTGAACAACTAGCTCACAATTTGCATTAATTAACAACAACTTAGGGCCAGTACACAAAGACTATCTTTAACTCATTTATGTATCAATTATTTATAAATAAGATTTTAGCAATAACAGCAGAACCACAGGATGCTGTTCAGGACTGGGAGGAAAAAACAAAGGCAACATTAGACAGGGCTGGCACCCAGAAAAAAAAAACAAAAAAACAAAAAACAGTAGTTATGGCTTGGATGCGGATAAGATGCAATTTTACCATATGTATTTAATTCAGAGGTAGAAAAGCATATGCTTAACAGATGTGGAAAGTTTTAGACAAGAGGTAAAATTATTTGGGGGGAACCACTGAAAGGCAAGGAAAACTTGCAATTACCTTGCAGGTAATTATCACCACCAAAGAAAACGGCAAGAGAAACAATGTCCACAGTTTCTAAAGGAAAAAGGAAACAGAAGTTTCCAAATGAAATACAGACTCTGTTAGGTCTTCTTAAGAAATCTGCTGTCATGACAAAGATTGTTTGTGATATTTAGTTATATTCTTTGATCTCTTAGACAAGGAGCCACAAAATGTTGGCTTGCAGCCACTTCTCCAACCAGCTATTTTTAATGCCTAAGAAATAAAGAATATTTTCTAGTTTAAAATGGTTGGGGGGAAAACAAAAACAAAAAAATTCATTTCCGACACATAATCATTTATTTTCATTACATTCAAATTACATGGTCATAAATAAAATTACATTATATTGGATTATATCTCCAATTATATATGGAGAGTTGAGTAGTCCCCATAGTTATAACTCAAAAATGTTTCAAAGGCCATACGTATTCAAAGGCATATGTATCACATAGGGCTTCATTTAATCTCTTCCTTCTAAATACTGTATATCAATCACACACTCACACACACACACACACACTGGATGAAAAATGTCAAATGTGCTGCAGAGGGAGTCATTTTGTTATTAGATGGCAAATCTATATGTTTATTGTGTAATTTCGTGACGCAATAGTATTTATATTATTTATATTCCTTTTTTTTTTTTTTTTTAGATGGAGTCTCTGTCGTCAGGCTGAAGGGCAGTGGCAGCAATCTGGGCTTATTGCAATTTCTGCCTCCCTTATTAGTGTATAAGAATGCTGGTGATTTTTGCACATTGATTTTGTATTCTGAGGCTTTGGAAGTTGCTTATCAGCTAAGGGAGATTTTTGGGCTGAAATGATGGGGCCTTCTAAATATACAATCATGTCATCTGCAAACAGAGACAATTGACTTTTTTTCTATTTGAATATGCTTTCTTTCTTTCTCTCACCTGATTGCCCTGATTTCAAGCAATTCTCCTGCCTCAGCCTCCCAAGTATCTGGGATGACAAGCACCCAAGGCAAATATTTTTATTTTTTATACTAAGCTCTGGGGTACATGTGCAGAATGTGCAGTTTTGTTACATAGGCATATACGTGCCATGGTCGTTTGCTGCACCCATCAACTCATCATCGACATTAGGTTTTTCTCCTAATGCTATCCCTCCCCAAGCCCCCCAAGTCCTGACAGGCCCCGGTGTGTGATGTTCCCCTTCCTGTGTCCATGTGTTCTCACTGTTCAAATCCCAATTATGCCTGAGAACATTAAGTGTTTGGTTATCTGTTCTTGTGTTAGTTTGCTGAGAATGATGGTTTCCAGCTTCATCCATGTCCTTGCAAAGAACATAAACTCATCATTTTTTATGGCTGCATAGTATTCCATGGTGTAAATCAACTACTATTGATGGGCATTTGGGTTGGTTCCCAGTCTTTGCTATTGTGAACAGGGCCACAATAAACATAAGCGTGCATGTTTCTTTTTATAGTGGAATGATTTATAATACTTTGGATATATACCCAGTAATGGGACTGCGGCATCAAATGGTATTTCTGGTTCTGGATCCTTGAGGAATCACCAGTCTTCCACATGGTTGAACTAATTTACACTACCACAAACAGTGTAAAAGTGTTATTTCTCCATATCCTCTCCAGCACGTGTTGTTTCCTGGCTTTTCAATGACTGTGATTCTAAATGGCATGAGATGGTATCTCATTGTGGTATTAATTTGCATTTCTCTACTGACCAGTGATGAGCTTTTTTTCATGTTTGTTGGCTGCATAAATGTCTTCTTTTGAGAAGTGTCTGTTTATATCTTTCACCAACTCATTGATAGAGTTGTTCTGTTCTTGTGAATGTGGTTAAGTTGTCTGTAGATTCTGGATATTAGACCTTTGTCAGATGGATAGATTGCAAAAATTTTCTCCCATTCTGTAGTCTGCCTTTTCACTCTGAAGATAGTTTATTTTGCTATGCAGAAGATCTTTAGTTTAAATAGATCCCATCTGCCAATTTTGGCTTTTGTTGTCATTGCTTTTGGTGTTCTAGTCATTAAGTCTTTGCCCATGCTAATGTCCTGAATGGTACTGCTTAGGTTTTCTTCTAGGATTTTTATGGTTTCAGGTCTTGTGTTAAGTCTTTAATCCATCTTGAGTTAGTTTTTTTATAAGATGTAAGAAAGGGGTCCAGTTTCAGTTTTCTGTACATAGCTAACTAGTTTTCCCCAATGTCATTTATTAAATAGGAAATTCTTTCCCAATTGGTTGTTTTTGTCAAGTTTTTCAAAGATCAGATGGTTGTAGATGTGTGGCATTATTTTTGAGGCCTCTGTTCTGTTACACTGTTCTATGTATCTGTTTTGGTACCAGTACCATGATGTTTTTGATACTGTAACCTTGTAGTGTAGTTTGAGGTCAGGTATTGTCATGACTCCAGCTTTGTACTTTTTGCTTAGGATTGTCTTGGCCATGTGGGCTCTTTTTTGGTTCCATATGAATTTTAAAGTAGCTTTTTCTAATTCTGTGAAAAAAAAAATTCAATGGTAGCTTGATGGGAAAAGCATTGAATCTATAAATTACATTGGGAAGTATGGCCATTTTCATGGTATTGATTCTTCCAATCCATGAGCATGGGATGTTTTTCCAATTGTTTGTGTCCTCCCTTATTTCATTGAGCAGTGGTGTGTAGTCCTCCTGGAATAGGTCATTCACATCACTTGTAAGTTGTATTCCTAGGTATTTTATTCTTTTTGTAGCAATGACAAATGGGAGTTCACTCATGATTTGGCTCTCTATTATTGGTGTATAAGAATGCTTGTTATTTTTGCACATTGATTTTGTATCCTGAGACTTTAATAAAGTTGCTTATCAGCTTAAGGAGATTTTGGGCTGAAATGACAAGGTTTTCTAAATATATAATCATGTCATCTGCAAGCAGACACAATTTGACTTCCTCTCTTACAATTTTAATACCCTTTATTTCTTTCTCTTGCCTGATTGCTCTGGCCAGAACTTCCAATACGATGTCTCATGCTTTGTCTTATGCCGGTTTTCAAAGGGAATGCTTCCAGTTATTGCCCATTCTGTATAATATGGGCTGTAAGTTTGTCATAAATAGCCCTCATTTTGAGACACCTTCCATCAATACTTAGTTTATTGAGAGTTTTTAGCATGAAGGGACATTGAATTTTGTTGAAGGACTGTTCTGCATCTATGGAGATAAACCTGTGGCTTTTGTCATTGATTCTGTTTATGTGATGGATTACATTTATTCATTTCTATATGTCTGAACCAGCCTTGCATCCCAGGTATGAAGCTGACTCGATCGTGGTGGGTAGCTTTTTGATGTCCTGTTGGATTAGGTTTGCCAGTACTTTATTGAGAATTTTTGCATCGATGTTCATCGGGGATATTGGCCTAAACTTTTCTTGTTGTTGTCTCTGCCAAGTTTTTGTATCATGATGATGCTGGCCTCATAAAATGAGTTAGGGAGGAGTCCCTCTTTTCCTATTGTTTGGAATAATTTCAGGAGGAATGGTACCAGCTCCTCCTTGTACCTCTGGTAGAATTCAACTGTGAATTTATCTTGTCCTGGACTTTTTTTGGTTGGGAGGCTATTAATTACTGCCTCAATTTCAGAACTCGTTACTGGAATATTCAGGGATTCAACTTCTTCCTGGTTTAGACTCAGAGGGTGTATGTGTCCCAGAATTTGTCCATTTCTTCTAGATTTTTTAGTTTATTTGCATAGAGGTATTTATAGTATTCTCTCATGGTAGTTTGTATTTCTGTGGGATCAGTGATTATATCCCCTATATCATTTTTTATTGCATCTATTTGATTCTTCTCTCTTTTCTTCTTTATTAGTCTGGCCAGCGGTCTATTTTGTTGATCTTTTCAAAAAACAAGCTCTTGGATTCCCAGAGATCTTGGTGTATTGTGTCCTTGTTGTCATTCGTGTCAAAGAACATCTTTATTTCAGCCTTCATTTCGTTATTTACACAGTAATCATTTAGGAGCAGATTGTTCAGTTTCCATGTAGTTGTGCAGTTTCGAATGAGTTTCTTAATCCTGAGTTCTAATTTGATTGCACTGTGGTCTGAGAGACTGTTATGAATTCAGTTCTTTTGCATTTGCTAAGGAGTGCTTTACTTCCAATTACGTGGCCAATTTTAGAGTAAGTACGATGTGGTGCTGAGAAGAATGTATATTCTGTTGATTTGGGGTGGAGAGTTCTGTAGATGTCTATTAGGTCCACTTGGTCCAGAGCTGAGTTCAAGACCTGAATAATCTTGTGAATTTCCTGTCTCGTTGATGTGTCTAATATTGACAGTGGGTTGTTAAAATCTCGCACTATTATTGTGTGGGAATCTAAATCTCTTTGTAGGTCTCTAAGAACTTGCTTTATGAATCTGGGTGCTCCGGTATTGGGTGCATATATATTTAAGATACTTATTCTTGTTGCATTGACCCCTTTACCATTACGGAATGCCCTTGTTTGTCTCTTTTGATCTTTGTTGGTTTAATCTCTGTTTTGTCAGACTAGGATTTTTTTGGCTTTCCATTTCCTGATAAATATTTCGTCACTTTATTTTGAGCCTATGTGTGTCTCTGCATGTGAGATGGGTCTCATGAATACAGCACAACGAAGCATCTTGACTCCTTATCCAATTTGCCAGTCTGTGTCTATTAATTGGGACATTCAGCTGTTTACATTTAAGGTTAATATTTTTATGTGTGAATTTGATTCTGTCATTATGATGCTAGCTGGCTATTTTGCCTATTAGTTGACACAGTTTCTTCATAGTGTTGATGGGCTTTACAATTTGGTGTTTTTGCACTGGCTGGTACCTTTCCATGTTTAGTGCTTCCTTCTGGAGATCTTGTAGGGCAGGCCTGGTGGTGACAAAATCTCTCAGCATTTACTTGTCTGTAAGGGATTTTATTTCTCCTTTGCTTATGGAGAAATAGTTTGGTGGGATATGAAACTCTGGGTTGAAAATTATTTTTTTACAAATGTTGAATATTGGACCTAACTCTCTTCTGGCTTGTAGGGTTTCTGCAGAGAGACCCACTGTTAGTCTGATGTGTTTCCCTTTGGGGAGTATCTTTGCAGTGTTCTCTATATTTTCTGAACTTGAATGTTGGTCTGTCTGGCTAGGTTGGGGAAGTTCTACTGGATAATATATTGAAGAGTGTTTTCCAACTTTGTTCCATTTTTCCTGTCACTTACAGGTACACCAATCAAACATAGTTTGGGTCTTTTCAGATAGTCCCATATTTCTTGGATGCTTTGTTCATTCCTTTTTTTTCTTTTTTCTCTAATATTTTCTTCACACTTTATTTCATTAATTTGATCTTCAATCTCTGATTAGAACATGCTCCTTTAGCTTGGAGGAGTTTGTTCTCACCCACCTTCTGAAGCCTACTTATGTCAATTCGTCAAACTCCTACTCTATCCAGTTGTGTCCCCTTGCTGGTGAGGAGTTGTGATTCTTTGGAGGAGAAGAGGCGTTCCAGTTTTTGGAACTTTCAGCTTTTTTGTGCTGGTTTCTCCTCATCTTCATGGATTTATCTACCTTTGGCATTTGATGTTGGTGGCCTTTTAATGGGGCTTCTGAATGAATGTCCTTTTTGTTGATGTTATTCCTGTTCCTTAGTTTTCATTCCAACAGTCAGGCCACTCTGCTACAGGTCTGCTGGAGTTTGCTAGAGGTCTACTGCATACCCTGTTTGCATGGCTATCACTAGTGGAGGCTGCAGAACAGCATAGATTGCTGCCTGTTCCTTCCTCTGAAAGCTTCCTCCCAGCGGGGCACCCGCCAAATGCCAGCCAGAGCTGTCTTGCATGAGAGGTCTGTCAACCTCTGCTGGGAGGTGTCTCCCAGTCAGGATATGTGGGATTCATGGACCCACTTGACAAGACAGTCTTACCCTTGGCAGAGCTCAAATGCTGTGCTGGGAGATCTGTTGCTTTCTTTAGATCTTCTGCTGAAGCTGTGCCCACAGTTGCCCCTTCCCCCGTGTGCTCTGTCCTATGAGATGGGAGTTTTATCTCTAAGACCCTGACTGGCACTACTGCTTTTTTTTTTTTTTTTTTTTTCCCCCAGAGATGCCCTGCCCAGAGAGGAGGAATGTATAGAGCCAGTCTGGCTACAGTGGCTTTGCTGAGTTGCAGAGGGCTCCACTAGTTGAAACTTCCCCATGGCTTTGTTTACACTGTGAGGGAAAAACCACCTACACAAGCCTTAGTAATGGCGGATACCCCTCCCCCTCCAAGCTTAAGCATCCCAGGTCCACTTCAGACTGCTGTGCTACAAGAATTTGAAGCCAGTAGATCTTAGCTTTTTGGGCTCAGTGGGGATGGGATCCACTGAGCTAGACCACTTGGCTCCCTGTTTTCAGCCCCCTTTCTAGGGGAGTGAAAGGTTCTGACTTGTTGGCATTCCATGCACCACTGGGGTATGACAAAAGCTCCTGCAGCTAGCTCAGAGTCTATCCAAATTGCCGCCCAGTTTTGTGCTGGAATCCCAGGGGCACAGTGCTCAAGGCACAATCCTTCATTTTTCCTTGGTTAGCAGAGGGAGTTCCCTGACCCATTTTGCTTCCTGGGTGAGGTGACGCCCACCCTGCTTTGGCTTACCCTCCATGGGCTGCACCCACTGTCTAACCAGTCCCAATGAAATGAGCTGGATACCTCAGTTGGAAATGCAGAAATCACCCACCTTCTAGGTTGATCTTGCTGGGAGCTGCAGACCAAAGGTGTTTCTATTTGGCCATCTTGTCAGCCTCAGTCTAATTTTATATTTTTAGTAGAGACGGGGTTTCACCCTGTTGGCCAGGCTGGTCTCAAACTCCTGACCATGTGATCCAACCACTGTGGCCTCCCAAAGTCCTGGGATTACAAGTGTGAGCCATGGTGATAGAGGCTGACAGTAGTCAGATAAAAGGTCACCCACTCATATCCCATCACGACAAAAGGCATTCTGCTCTCATTTACAGTCTCTTGTCTCTCTGTGGGAATCATGGGATTTCAGTACGAGGCTGTAAAATGCTGGTAGTGTCCAAGATAGGCCTGGCAAAGTCAGTTTCTTTGGACCAGTATCAGCTAGAAGATCTATGTCAAAGCAAATCAACTGTGATCTCAGAGGCAAAATTGTCAGCTCACAGACCTAACAAAAGAAGACTTTAACCAAAATCATCGTGCGAGACTCAAAGTGCTGTTTTGCTCCTCCAAATGCACAAACAACAACGCAAGCTATACAGGTACACATGATACCAACAAAGCGAATTAATAACTGACATAATCAGTAACTGACATAAAATAATGGAGATCTATGAAATTCCTAAGAATTCAAAATGAGAGTCTTAAAAAGCTCCATGCATGAGAAAAAATACAAACAGACAATAAAAGGTTATTAGGGGGCAGGAGTGATGGCTCACACCTGTAATGCCAGTACTTTGGGATGTTGAGGCAGGCGGATCACCAGAGGTCAGGAATTCGAGACCAGCCTGGCCAATATGGTGAAATGCCATCTCTACTCAGAAGAAACAAACAAAAAAACCCCAAAAATCAGCCAGGAGTGGTGGCAAACATCTGTAGTCCCAGCTACTCGGAAGGCTGAGGCAGGAGAATCACTTGAACCTAGGAGGTGGAGGTTGCAGTGATGCAGTGAGCCGAGGGTGCTACACTGCATTACAGCATGGACGACAGAGACCCGTCTCAAAAAAAAAAAAAAAAAAAAAAAAAAAAAGTTTATTAAGGAAAGAATGCGTGAGTACAATTTAAAAATTAAGAAACAGATTTTTTAAAAAAGAACTAACCAGGACCCCTACAGGTATATAAATGCAAAGAAAGAATTTTAAATATTTACAATTTAATATTAGATTTAAAATTTCAATAGTTACAACAGCATAGCTGATCATGCAGAAGAAAGAACTGACAAGCTCAAACAGTGGTCAGATGAAATTAGCCAATTAGAGGAACAACAACAAAAGAAAGACTGGAAAAAAATAAAACGAAAAGTTAAAAGTGGTCTGTGGCACCACATCCATGCATAATATAACAATTATGAGTGTACACAAAACAGGAGAGAAAGAAGAGCAGGAAGCTTATTTAAATATGTACTGTACAAACACTTCCCGAATTCTAGGAGGGATATGAACTCAAGAAATTCAAAATGCCACAATTAGGATCAATTTAAAACAGAATACTCCAAGACACATTAATCAAATTGTAAAAATCAAAGATGAAAATAATCTTGAAAGCAGCAAGAGGATAAACTCAAAGGGGTCTTCTAGGTAAGGCTATTGGGAAACTTCTTAACAAAATACTTGCAAGTGAGGAGAAAGTGGGATGACATGCTGAAAGTGCTAAAATAAAATTTTAAAAAGCTTATTAAAAATACTCTAAACTGCAAAGCTGTATTTCAGCAATAAAAAACAGGTAAGTACATTTTAACACAAACAAAATCTGAGAGTTTATCACCATGAGACAAGACTTATAAGAAATGTCTAAAAGGTTTTTCCATGTGAAACAAAAGCATGATAAATAATAATAACAAAACATATGGCTCTCCAGTAAAGTTAAATGAACAGTCAATACAATATACTCTCCTACTCCAAAAGTAATGTTTAAATTACTATTAAAATTAGTATACAAATATAAAAAACAAATGTATTAATAACAACTATACTATACAGAACTCCTTAGTGGATACCCAATACAAACAGTTGCATAGTACAACATTAATAGCATAAAAGGTGGGAAAGGAAAAGGTAGAGTCTTCATATAGTAATTAACATACTATCAGCTTAAATTAGAACAATACAAGATGTTTTACATAAGAACTATGCTTCGTAATAGAAAAAAAATCTCTAGTAGTTACACAAGAGACAAAAATACACCACTGATAAAACACAACTAATCAAAAACAAAGTGCAGAAGAGAACAAAACAGTCAGTCAAAAATTAACAAAATGCAAGTAGTAAGTTGTTAACTATATGGATTCTTCAATCAAAAGACCCAGAAAGGCAAGTTAGATTTAAAAAAAACAAAAAATATTAAACAATATGGCACCACTAACCAGACACTCACAGTAGACTTAACAACACACAGAGACTTAGAGTAAAGAGATTAAAAAAGCTATTCCAAGCAAATGTTGATCACAAAAGAGGAGATGTTGCTATACTCATATCAGAAAACAAGACTTCCAGTAAAAAGCTGTAAAGAGAGTGGGGGACTATTATCAAATTATGATAATGGGGTGTTAATTAAAATTCTGTACCAATTGTAAAATGCACACGCTCTTCATCAGTGTACCTATATATATAAACGATGTAATAGATTGGAAAGATTCTACGAACTTCAATTTAGTAACAATGGGACATTTCAATAGAACCAAAAGTTCTATTGAATTAGTGAATTAGAACAACACTTTAGACTAGATATACCTACCAGATAAGAACAGAATTTTCCCTTCAACAGCAGAATATACAAAATATGAAACAAATGAAGAGTCTTCATGAGGTAATAAAATTAAGGTACTATCAGCTTAAATTAGAACATTTTAACTGTAAAAGGTAAGTCTTATGAGATGAATACAAATAAAACCACAACACATCAGAATTTAAAGAATGAAGAAAAAGCAGTTCCAAGAGGGAAGTTTATAGCAATAAATGCCTACATCCAAAAAGATATCAAATGGATAACTTACTGTTACATCTCAAGAATATAAAAAAGAAAAACCAAAACAACCGAAAATCAGTAGAAGGAAGAAAACAAGAAAGCGCAGAAATACACAAATAGGGAGTAGAAAGACAACAGAAAAGATCAATGCAACTAAGCAACTAAGCACTGGTTCACCAAGATGATAAAACAGCATACGTTAGCCAGACTAATTTAAAAAGACGAAAAAAGATGTCTCAAATGAACACAATTCAAGAGAAGACATTAAAACTGATACCACAAAAACACAAAGAATCGTAAGAGACTACTATGAACAATTATATGCTGCTACACGGGAAAATCCTCAAGAAACGGGTAAATGCATAGACAAGCAAAATCTACCAACTGAATCAGAACATAATAGAAAACCTGAACAGATCATACACATAAGGAGACGGAATTAGCAATACGAGTCTTCCACTAAAGCAAAGCCTGGTAACTTCATGAGTAAATTTTACCAAACGTTTAATGAGGACCTAATGTTATCGGTAGGTCTTTGTTCTTAGAGCTCCCAAGATGGTGGCAGGCCACTCCCAAGATGGAGGCAAGCCTTTTGTTCTCTGACCTGGGGTTCTTGCCTCACAGATTCCAAGGAATGGAACATAGAGCCATGTGGTGGGTGTTATAGTTCTATTAGAAGCCGTGGGTCATGGAAGAGAACCATGGGACCCTATGACTAGGGCTCAGCTTGAGTAGGACAAACCTGGGCACTTAAGTCATGCAGGAACAATGGCGAGCCTTTAGCCTAATCAGGAGTGGCAATGGGCGACTCACAGCAGACACCCTGCTGGATCCGGAGGGGTGGGAGTCAAAGGTGGGTCACAGCATTCAGCAGTGCTGGACTGGATGGCAAGTGAAAGCTAAGCCCGAGCCTGAACAAACACGGACCAGAAGAATGTGCAGCTGCAAGATTTAAGAGTGAAAAGAGAGCTCTCACACAATGGGAGGGGACCCAAAAGGGGCTGGCCACTTCCTGCTCGAATGCCTAGGTTTATATCCTGATCATTGTCCCTCCCCCTGTGCTCTCAGGCGATACATGATTTGACTATTTCTTTACCTCCTGCTTTTAGCCTAATTTGTATTTTAGTGAGCCCTCTTTACTACCTGATTGGTTGGGTGTGAAATGAGTTACAAGCCCCATGTTTAAAGGTAGGTGCAGTCAACTTCCCCAGCTAGGCTTAGGAATTCTTAGTTGGCCTAGGAAATCCAGCTAGTCCGGTCTCTCACTAAGACCAATCTTTTTCAAGGTTTTCCAAAAAAACTGAAGGAAGAGTTCCTCACTGATTTTATAAGGCTAGATACCAGTCTGATATAAAAGGCAAAGAAGGACACTACAAGAAAATAAAATTGCAGGCCAGTATCTCTGATAAAGTTTGATGTAAACATCCTCAAGAACATACTAAAAACTGAATTCAACAGCACACTGATAGGGTCATTCACCATGATCAAGTGGGATTCATCCCTGGGATGCAAACAGTGGTTCAACATACGCAAAGAAAAAAACCTGATATGCCATTTCAACATAATGAAGAACAAAAAAACCATACAATCATCTCATTAGATGCAAAGAAAGCATTTCAACAAATTCCTCATACTTTCAAAATATAAATTCTCAATAAATGAGGAACGAAAGAATACAAAACCCACAGCTTACTCATCATAATACTCAACAGTGAAACAAGGTTTTTTTCTGGAAGAACAACAACAAAACAAAGATACCCACTCTCATTACTTGTATTCTAATGTATTGAATAGAAGTGGTGGTAGTGTGTTGTACACCTTACTGGAAGATCTAATCACAGCAATTAGACACTCACTATAACCACCACCAACAAAAGTAAGGAATAGAAGACATTCAGATAGAAAAGGAAGAATTAAAATGGTCTCTGTCAATGACATAATCTGGTGTACAGAAATCCCTAAGGCCTCCACTAAACAACTGTTGGAACTGATAAGTGAATGCAGTAAAGTTGCAGGGTTCAAAATCTATACACAAAAATCAGCAGCATTTCTGCACGGTAATAAAGAATTATTTTTTAAAAAATTAAGAAAGAACTTGAATAATAGTATCATCTTAAAAAATACCTAGCAGTAAATTTAACCAATCTGCATACTGAAAACTATAAAACATTGAAAAGAGAACTGGTAGATGATACAAATATACAACATATCCCTTTTGTGGTCAGGAAAAAGTACTGTCCATACTATCAGCTAGGCGCAGTGGCTCACACTTGTAATCACAGCACTTTGGGAAGCTGAGGTGGGCAGATCACAAGGTCAGGAGTTCAAGACCAACCTGGCCAACATGATGAAACCCCATCTCTACTAAAAATACAAAAATTAGGCATGATGGCAGGCGCCTTTAATCCCTACTTGGGAGGCTAAGGCAGGAGAATGTCAAAGGCAGAGGTTGCAGTGAGCCATGACTGCATCACTGCACTCCAGACTGGGAAACAAGAGCAAAATTCCACCATAAAATATATATATAAAATATGTCTATACTATCCCAACAAGTCTTCAGACACAATGCAACCCCTATCGAAATTCCAAATGACTTTATTCACAGAGGTAGAATAAAATGACCCCCAAATTTGTATGTAACAACAAAAGACCTCAAACAGTAAAAACGATCATGAGCAAAAACAACAAAGCTGGAGGAATCACATCACCTGATTTCAAAAATGATTACAAAAGAACGGTTAACTAAACCTCATGGTATTGGTATAACACAGACACACGTAGAGCCCAGAAATAAACCCATGCATTTGTGATGGAGTGATTTTTGACAGATGTCAAGATCACAAAATGAGAAAAGTACAGTCTCTTTAAGAAACTGTGTTGGGAGAACTTGATACCTACGAGCAGAAGACTAGCACTGGACTCTTATTTCATACCATATAGAAAAATCAATGGAACATGGATTAAAGACTTTTAAAGTTAAGACATGAAACTGTGAAAGCACTGAAGGAAAACAGAGAAAAATTGCTCCACAACAATTCGTCTGGGAAAGCATTTCTTGGACATGACCTCAAAGCACAGAGAACAAAAGCAAAAATAAACAAAATGGCTTCTGCACAGTAAAGAAAACAACAGGCTAAAGAGACCACCCATCAACTGAAAGAAAATGTTTCCAAGCCATACATCTGATATGAGGCTAGTATCCAAAATGTATAAAAAACTGAAACATCTTTAATGCCAAGAAAATAAATAAGCCAATCAAAATATGGGTAAGGACAAAAATGGACAGTTCTCCAAAAAGGCATAGAAAAGGCAACTGGTATGTGAAAAAATGCTCATTGTAACTAATTGTTACAGAAATGCCAGTCAAAACCACAGTGAGTTATTACCGTTCATACCTGACAGAATGGTTATTATAAAAAAGACAAAGGATAAGAAGTGCTGGTGAAAGTGCGGAGCAAAGGGAACTCTTGTGTGCTATTTGTGGGAATGGAAGTTAATACAGCCACTACGAAAAACAGCATTAAATTTCCTAAAAATTAAAAATAGAATTACCAAATAATTCAGCAATGCCATTTCTGGGTACATGTGAAAACAATGAAATTGGTTATGTTGGAGATATATCTGTGCTCCCATATTCATTGCTGCACTATTCACAGTAGCTAAGATATGGAGGCTACCATAAGTGTCCACTGTTAGAAAACCATTCATGTGATGGTGGACATTTATGTATTTCTAACAGTAATGGAATAATACTATACAATATATACAATTTTATCCTTAAAATAGGGGGCAGAGACAGATTCTCTCATTTGGGACAAGAATAAACCTGGAGGATATTATGTTAAGTGAAATAAGCCAGACACAGAAAAGCAAATATCACAGTATCTCATTTATACATGAAATCTAAGAAAGTTCAACTCATATAAGTAAAGAGCTGATTGATGGTTACCAGAAAGCAAAGGGTGGGTGGAGGGGGAGTATGAAAAAAGAAATATGTTGATCAATGTGGGACAAAGTTTTAAACAGGAGCAGTTAGTTTTAGTAACCTATTGTGCAAAATGCGAATTGTAATAAGTAAGATATTGTAAATAAAGGAATGCAAGCATAGTAGGTAGTGCAAACAAAAGAAAAAAATGAAAGAAATAAAAGAGAAGCACTGAAAAGAAAAAAGGAGACCACCAATTAAGCACTCATATTTTCAGTTCATAGGAAAGCTGTCGTTAGAAAAAACAGAAAATTTGTATCTCATCAAAGCAGAATTTATTCACAAAAATAAAAAAATGAGTATCAGCATGGAACTAAAGTACGTTTACAAATAGCCGATTTGGTGGCCAAGGAGGCATGGCAATTTACCAATATTGAATCTATTACACTGTGTTTGATTGCAGCAGCTTAAGAACTGTGTCCCGAGAAAATAAAGACAATTAGTGTTTTGGAAGAAACAGTTGATTGAAGAGTTGAAAACACGGAGAAATGCAATGAAAATGAAATAAATAGTGGCAAATTAATTTCCTTCACTTTTAAGTTGACAGATACTACTACTATTGCTCATTTTTGCATTTGGGAAGCCATTGTAAAGCTGGAAGTAACTATAGAATTAGCCTTGTATGCTTTGTATGAAACAGTTAATAGGCAACATGCTACACCATTTGGGCTGTTATAAAAACTTACTTTAGGTGGCCTATAAGCAAAAGATATTTATTTCTCACAGTTCTGGATGCTGCATTTATTTCTCATAGCTCCAAATGTTGGCAACTGCAAAGAGGTGATAAACTTGGTATCTGTGGAGTGTGAACTTCCTGGTTCACAGTGGATCTCACTGTGTTTTCACACAGCGGACGGGACAGGGAACTCTCTGGAGTGTCTTTATAAGGGTGCAAATTCCATTCACCAGGGCTCTGCCCTTATGACCTCAGCACCTCCCAATGGTCCCACCACCAGATGCCATCAAATTAAGGATTAGCCTTCAACATATGAATTTTGGGCGTACATAAATATGTAATCTATAGCAGGTGATAATATTTTTAAAGAAGCTGAGAAAACACAAATTCAGTACAATCTGAAGTCGAATATGCTAAGATGAGCTAGAAATTGTAGTGCAAAAAAAAAAAAAAAAAACCGAGTTTACAAGCCATGTGAAAATATGTGGTGTTTAAAGCCAATAGTTGTTCACTGTATTTCAGTTAACTGCAGGCACTACGCAGAAAATATTTGAGCCTAACATCTGTTTCTGTAACAACAGCATTAATTGTGAACTTTACTCATTTTTATCAACTTAAACATCATCCATTCCATACATCTTCATCAAAATACCAGTTGAAATATCCTACTTACCTACAATACAGTTTGATAGCATTTGATTTGAATATTTTTGTCCCCTCCAAAATTCATTTTGAGACTGGAAACTCAATATGACAATATTAAGTGGTAGATGACCAGGTCATCAAGGTGGAGCCTTCATAAAAGGATTAACTACCTTATACAAGGGGTGAAGGGAAAAACCTAGCTAGTCCTCTTGCCTGTCCACGTGCCAGGTGAGGGCACAGCATTCAACACACTGTTGTGAAAGGAGAGAGCACCGTTCACCAGACTAACAAGCTGCTGTGCCTTGATCTTGGACTTTCCAGACTCAGCTGTCACTATTAAATTTATGCTGTTTATAGACGACTCTGTGTAAGGCAATTTGTTATAGCAGCAGGAAGAGACTCACACAGACACTGGTAAGCAGAGTGAAGTGTTGCTATATGAAACACCTGAAAATATGGAAATGTCTTCAAAAGGAGTTATGGGGAAGAGGCTGGAAAAATATAAAGGAACATGTTGCAGAAAGCCTATTTTGCCACGAACAGACCATGAGGATGATTCTCGTAAGGACTCAAAAAAAGAGAGCTGTAGACAGCCTCAGTCTTCTTAGACGTTATCTAAATGGTTGTGACTGGAAGTCTGGTAGAAATACAGCCAGTGCCAGCATCATCCTGATACCAAATCCTGTCAGAGATACAACAAAAAAACTTCAGGCCAACATCCCTGATGAATATCGACACAAAAATCCTCAATAAAATACTGGTAAACCAATCCAGCAGCATACCAAAAGGCTCATCCATCACAACCAAGTCAGCTTCATTCCCAGGATCCCAGGTTGATTCAACATAAGCAAATCAATAGATGTAACTCATCACTTAAACAGAACCAAAGGCAAAAAGTACAGGATTATGACACAGAAAAGGCCTTCAATAAAATTCAACATCCTTTCATATTAAAAACTCAATAAACTAGGTATTGAAGAAACATACCTCAAAACAGTAAGAACCATTTAAGACAATCCCACAGCCAGTATCATACCATTTGAAAACCTGCACAAGGCGAAGATGCCCTCTCTCACCACTCCTATTTAACACAGTGTGGGAAGTTCTGGCCAGGGCAATCAGGCAAGAGAAACAAGGGTGTTCAAATAGGAGGAGAGGAAGTCAAATTGTCTCACAGTTTCAGCCCAAAAGCTACTTAAACTGATAAGCAACTTCAGCAAAGTCTCAGGATACAAAATCAATGTGAAAAACACAAGCATTCCTATACACCAACAACAGGCAAGCCTAGAGTCAAATCATTAATGAACTCCCATTCACAAATGCCACAATGAGAATAAAATATCTACGAAAATGGCTAACAAGGGAAGTGAAGGACCTCTTCAGGGAGAACACAAGCCACTGCTCAAGGAAATCAGAGGACAGAAACAAATGGAAAAACATTCCAGGCTCATGGATTGGAAGAGTCAGTATCATGATTCTTACTGGGCATACACCCCAAGGAATATAAATTCTTTTATACAGATACATGCACATGTATGTTCACAGCAGCACTGTTCACAATTGCAAAGACATAGTATCAACACAAATGCCCATAAATGATAGACTAAATAAATAAAGTGTGGTACATATATACCGTGGAATACTATGCAGCCATAAAAAGCACAAGATCACATCCTTTATAGGGACATGGATGGACTTGGAAGCCATTTTCCTCAGCAAACTAATGCAGGAACAGGAAACGAAACACTGCATATTCATTCGCACAAGTGGCAGGTGAATGGTAAGAACACATGGGTGGGGACAGGGGAATAACACACATGGGGACCTGTCAGTGGCAAGGGGTTCCGGCATCAGGGAGGAAGAGCATCAGGAAGAATTAATGCATGCAGGCCTTAATACCCAGGTGATGGAACGATGTGTGCTGCAAACCACCATGGCACACGTCCTATGTAACAAACGTGCACATCCTGTATGTGTACCCCAGAACTAAAAAGTTGAAGGAAAAAAGCAAGGTTATATGCAGAGAAACAAATATTTTAAAAAAAGAACACCAGTTAATAGGGTGCACAATACTTGAAATTACAAGGCAGTACAATCACAATATATTCCTCTGATAAGAAAAACATAATAGTTTTAAGACATACTCACTATGCCTTCAAACATCTTAAAAAATCTCATTGTTTTCCAAATGCTACTACAGTCTGATGTTTTTTCACACTTTCTCATTTTCCTAAATCCCATTTTCTTTGAGAAAAAGAATTAACAGAGACAAAAATAGTATTTTTCATGTATATAATGGCATTAAAAGTTGATAAAACTTAAGTACTTGCATATGTATTATTGCATCTGATTTGCCAACATTTTCCACAGCACTGTAAGCTTTTGGAGGGCAGAAATACTTTCCTATTCTTCGAGAGGCTTACAGAGAGCCGGCCTCTGGCAATGCACCCTGTGAAGTAGGCAGAGTAGAATTAATTCCATTGAGTGAATCCTGTGTTACAGGGAAAACAGACACCATTTTTCTTACTGGCTTAGAAGAATCATAGCATCTGCGAACTGAACATCATTATCTTGAGGATGAATGAAAACAGGTAGGAGAATGTTCTTGTTCTTAGGAGATACTTAAGAAGTTAGGAGTGAATTACACGGGTGTTGGAACTTCCTTACAAATGGTTCATCAAAAAATGCGTGTGTGTGTGTGTTTGAGTGTAAGAGACAGGGAAAGAGAGTGACTAAGAAGTTAGGAGTGAATTACACGGGTGTTGGAACTTCCTTACAAATGGTTCATCAAAAAAGGCATGTGTGTGTGTGTGCATATAAGAGAGACAGAGAAAGAGAGTGAGAGAGAAAGAGAGAGAGGAGTGAGTCCACGGGCACAGAATATTAACTGGTACATCATCACATCTATGTGAAGGACAGAGATGTTCATTGTCCTGTTCAAATTATGAAATCTTGAAACTTTTCAAAACAAAAAACTGGGTGAAGAAAAAAATCTGACAGCACGTTAGATGAATAAATATTATCTCATTGGAAATTGGAAAAAGGCCATCCTTGTTAGAAAGTGGCAATGAATTTGGCTGAGTTTTGTGTCCTAGTGTTTCTGAAGGGCGGAAATGAACAGTGATGAAACTAAGACATGTGGAAGAAGCAACTAAACAAAGGCTTAAGGGTGTGGCATGGTTCTCATGATTGCTTACAGTAAAATGTGAGGAGAAATAAAGATCAAATTTGTAACTGAAAAAGAAGCAGAACTTAAAGATTTGGAAAGTTCTCAGCTGGGCCATGTTAAGAATGAAAAAGCGTGTTCAGGAGAAAACAGGCATGTGTCCATATAACATTTCATTAAGATTAGCAGACATAAGGGAGTCAGATGCTATTCATCCTAACAAGAACTACCATAAAACATTTTGGAGTTCTTTGATTATATCGTACCCATTACAGGCCCAGAGTATTAGTCAGGGTCTTGAAAGTAGAGGGTTTTAAACGGGAGGTCTAGAGTGCCCTTGGACCTGGGGCTCACTGCGCAGTACCACTCCAAAACTTGATTTCCTGAATTCTGGTGCAGCACTCCTTAGCTCTGTCAGCTGTGGCTGAAATGGGCCCAGGTATGGCGCAGGTCCCTCCAGAAGTTTGTGCTGTATATGTTTACAATGTGAACTGTGAGCAATACATTTAAGTTTATAAATTGCCAAGTCTTGAGATATTTTTTCTCACAGCAGAAGAGACCAAGACAGCTGGCCTACCAGTGGTAAAGTTTTACTACAATTTTTTTAAACCAAGATTAAATTTTTTTCTGAATTAGAATTATCTCAGAGAACACTGAATGGCCTGTGAAATTAAACTTTTGCTGCAGATTTCATCATGTTTCTTAATGAACATATAACTTCTAATCACAAGGTAAATTCTCGCCTACGTGCAAAAACTTAGTGCTGCATCCTTGTGTATGGTTTTAAAAGTGTCAAAACTGGCCCCTCATGTCTAATACAGCCCCAATTAGGGGAGGCAACCTAAGAAAGGTATACAACTGTCCTGACTTTGGATTGCCTGCTTACTGTGAAGTATGTGAACCGTTTGTGACTCAGAACTTTAGTGAGATTTTTGTAGGCAGAATTTCTCATCATGCCTCATCAGAATTTTCCGTTAACAAGTGTCAGAGAAATCTGTAATGGCTTGAGAATCACGACTTTCCTCCTATTTATGGAAGAGGAGAAAAAAGAAGTTTAGAAGACAATTCTCATATTTAGATAAATTATCTCAGGACTTTCTATTTATTTCACCTGGTCCCTATGGTGTGGTAAGGTAAAGTACATTGTGTTTTGACAGGTGAAGAAATTTCTACTCTACTAGGTCATCACCAAGCATAGCTTTGTTACTGGGTAAGCTAATTATAGTTCCCTATGACAGTATCAAAGAAAGAAAGAGGTGAAAAGAGTAGACAATAAGGAAAGTAGGTATGATTATAGGCATGAGAAATGCTATGGGTAATCACGTGATCTACACTGACTCAAGTCAGCAAGGAGTAAGTGGAAAAGCAAGAGACTCAATCCACGATGACAGAATGTGTTCACTAAAAGGGATTAAGAGAGTATAATACAGTCTATATTATTAGATCACCCAGAGACACACAAAACAAGAACCGTGAATTGAATTAGTGGTATACTGATATAGTGGTTTTACCTGAAATATTTACACATCAATCCTACTGAATTCTTACAACAAATGATTTAGATTAGCTATTGTATTCACCAGTTGAAAGAACAGAAAATACTGAGGGAGATAACTTGTGTCGGTGCAACTCAATCAGATTTAGGACACAAAAGCAACTACATAATGAAAAAGAGAGCTGGTGACTTAACTTGCTAAAATAATCTGAAAAACAAAAAAGTGAGATGAATCTGTCTACCCTATTGTAAGACTTACTATAAAGCAACTGTAACCAAGACAATGTGATCTGGCCACAGGGGACAGACACATAGTTCAATGATGCAATGCAACAAGTAACTCAGATATTGGCACACACAAGTCCAGCCAACAGATTTTCAATAAAAAGCACAAAGCAATTAAGTGTAGGACAGATAAGTTTTCTACTGCTGGTGCTGGGTCAACTGGACATCCCTTTGAGAAAACGTTAACCTTGGCCCTAAGTCTCATGTGTGTTTTCTAAGTAAAATCTACCCTTCCCCACTCCCCTGAACAAGACTATTAAAAATTATGTTGACCCATGCTACTGTTGTTTCCTAACCTCAGTCCTTCACTCTTAAAGTTTAAGAAGTTCAAATCATATTCATAGTATCCAAACATACTCAGGTTTATTTTTAACAAAAGAAATGAAATTAAAAATAGACCACAGGTAGAGTCATGAAATTCTTGTTTTTCTCTATTCTTTTTGGTCTTTACAAGTAATTACACCGTACATTGTCTTCTTTTACAATAAGGACCCAAGGGGAGAAAAGAAAAGGAGGTACGATGAAGGTACAAGTTTTGAAGCACCAAAATATTTTATGACAGGGACAAAAAAACAAAAAACAAACAAAAATTGAAGTACAGAAATAGAGGGTGGTGGGGGCAAAAATAAAGGTATGCACTTGGGCTTCCTCAAGATTTGTTTGTCCCTATTCAGAATAGAATGAAACTGGCTTACGAAATCACTCCTGTATGCTAGCAGGAATGTTGGTGGCAAGACACTTCTGAGCATCGAGGTGTGGACTTTAAGAACCAACCTTTTAACAGTAACTCTAGGAGAGAGGATATCAAAAATTGGCAGTGAAAAATTATAGATAGGCAATAAGCTCCTTCTGAGGTCCAGGCTAGGAGATAGTAGGATTTAAGAAACAAACAAACAAAAACAACCACAAATGACCTTTGGTGCCACTGTCACAACTCTTGCTCATCAGAGCAGGAGAGTTGTAGCAAAGGCATTAAAGAAGGACAAGCAGCTGAGGAGCCTGAATCCTTGTGTTGTGACCTATTTTGGTTTCCTTTGAAGAAAGGGTTGTGGTCTGTGGAAGGTGTCAGGAACGTATTTTCACGGTCTGCTTTCTCCTGATAATGTTCTTCTTCTCGGCCCACCTGAGACATAATCCCTGAGCTCCGAGCCCTTTTTGACTGAAGCTCCTGTTGAACAAGATCCTCAACCTTTCTACCCTGATCCACCTTCTGCCGCCGCCGTCGTCTCTCCAAAGCCCGGCTCCTTGTCCGACTCCCTTGATGTTCAAACTTTTCCAGCTGCAATCACAGCCACACAAGGAGAAAAACGTCAGTACTGGGATCCCTGCCCGCTGGACCTAATCTCCTGCCCTGCCCATGACGCCACTTCCTACCTCCAGAAGTGTGCGAATTCTGTCCAGGTCTGGAGGCTGTCCAGCCTGCAGCAGCTGCCAGATGCTGTGGTTCTCATCCAGGGTCACCTCAAGCAGATCCCCTTCCATCATGAGCTCCTCCAGGGGAGCCCGGATTGCCTCAGGCAGCTCCAACACAGGGCCAGTCAACTGCGGCAACAGTGAGGACAGTAGCTCCAGGTCTGGGCGGAAGGTCGTGGGGTGAGGGGTGCAGGGACAGACTGGGTTAGAGGCCACTCTTGGTCTTATCCTCCATGGCCACAACAGAGGTGACAAATACATGGGTCACTCGGTTATGTTTAGCCAACAGCCTACCCAAACCACACCTGTCTTACCAGAGCCCTTTCCTGGAGCCATGTTCTCAGGACTGGTCACACTGTCTCCATTCTCCAGCAGTCCTTGGACCTATCAGGGAAAAAAAGAATGGGTAACAGTAATTGAGCTGATGAACTAGGTCCTATCTCTCCTCCCACAACCCCAACACTTGGGAGCCTCTATCTCCTGAAGGAGAGTATACACAGTTTTCCAACAGGGATCAGAGTCTAGGGATCTGGATAGGTGTAGAATGGGGCAACGAGACTAGGCCAAAGGAGACTGACAACTGGGGAACAGGGACAAGACTGCAGCCAAAAGAAGGACAGGGGCTAGAAGACAGAAATATGAGGACAATGGCTGGCCTGGAAAGCTCACCTTAGAAATAGTGTTGCCACTGCCTTCTCTGATAGGGTCACAGGCAGTGGCCGAAGTGTAGACTGAGGCCTCCTCTGGTCTGGGTTTGGCCTGTAGCTGTTGGCGAAGCTCAGCCAGCTGTCGCAACAGAGCAGTCACATCCTCAGAGGCCAGAGCCTTTCTGGCACGGTCTTGCCAGCCAATGGCCCTCTCTGTGAGACACTGAAGGGCCTCACCCTCAGGCAGCCGCACAGGCAGCCTCTGCAGGGCAACCAGCAAGGCTAGGATTGTCTCTAGGCGTGGCCGTCGTGAGCGCATACACAGTGGACACAGGAATTTTGTGTCCCATTCCCACCAGGCTAGCAGTGGAGATGAAGTCAGACTGGGCTTTGGAGAGGTGAGGAGATGGGGCACTGACACACACTGCCCATGGAACCAGTCCTGACACAGGTCACACTGCAGAGCTCCCACCCCAGCTGGCACCTGCCCACACACACAGATAGAAGTCGGAGAAGAGGCCATGAGAGATGGTGCCAGTGGACTGGGCTTGGCTGAGTTGGTGCGACGCAGCTGCAGGATACCCTCCTTCTCCTTCTGTTCCCCTTCCTTGAAGGCCACAATCTACCATGTCCAGAAGAGGGGGAAAGTAGGTCAGCAGTCCACCCTTACCCTTGTCTGGCATCCTAATGCCCGGCTCCCACACTAGGAGAACTGTAACAGGGCTCAGACACCCTAACATCACCGGCTCTCCTCTTTTCAGAGAGAAACTCAGAACTCATCTTTTCCCCATCTGGGCCATGTTCCTTACCACAGAGCCTGGGTCTCTGAGGTCCTGTGCAGACAGCCCCAGCAGCTCTGTGTCACATTGGTACAACCCCAGCGCCTTCTCCATCCACCGGCTACGCTTGGTGCTGTCTGAGCCAGCATCTGCACACGGGCAAAGCACCTGAGGCAGGCAGGCAGAGAGACAGGAAATGACCAGGCTTCCCTCACCTCCCACACCCTCTCCTTCCTACCCAGGTGCCCCCTAAAAAAATCTATGTTCTCATTTTACGCGCCATCTCACAGCAGCCAGGCGAGATGCAGAAGAGGCTGTGGGTCTGGGTCCCAGACCTCACCTCAAGCAGTGTGTAGCAAGAATTCTTCTTGAGAAAGGTCTTGGAGGCCTTCTCTCTCCAGGAATGTGCTGTCACTACCTGCAGCTCTAGCTCTCTCAGCTCTTCCAGCCCCACAGGCAAGTCCCGGCCCACAGCCACGAGGCCCTCCAAGTCATCCAGACAGGGGTAGTGGTCACCATTCTGGAATAGGGGAAAGAAACTTCATTTAAATTATGATAACAATATTGTGTCTAAATTTGTCCTGAGTAATACTGGGTATTATACTGCATAATCACAGGACTGAAAATCTGGAGATATTTTCTGCAACAGAAAAATGTGATAGAAACTCTTTTTCTCTCTGAACTCCTACTTTCATTGGCTCAGACCAAAAATTCCACACATACACGTCACTCTGTTGTATCCTGTTTCCTCTGTACACTTCTATATATCAATAGTCTCTGCTTAGCTCTACACCCATATTCATGCTTCTCTTCCCTTGGTTCCTATTCTGACATGCTCAGGTCCCTCAAGGAATCCTCCAATTTTCCACCTTCATTTTCTAGCACAACCCAACCAAGTAAAAACTATAAAGTATATCTGTCTCTCTTCCAACTGCTGGCCTGATGTAGTAAAGCAGAAATACTGATCCTCACTTGGATCTCATCCACATCAGCAATCCAGGCTTGTGCCTTAGTCAGAGCTTCTTTGAGAGCCTGGATGTTAGGCAGGTGAACAGGGATGTTTTCTGTCTCACGAATTATGGCTTCCAATGTGGCTGGTGGATGCTTTTGCCTAAAATTTTTTTGAAAAAGAGAAATCTATCATTACATGTTACAGGTATACATGCACCTTTTTTAAGTCCTAGGTTTCCTTGCTGAAAACATAAGCAATAAAAAGTCTGAGGGACAGAGTAAAGAAGCCACACCGAGGAACTCTCTAACATTGCAGTGGGGTATGTAGGTCTCTTGTAAGTCACATGCTGCATCCATTCACCTGGGAACTAAGTCATCCAAGGAACATTTCCCCAACTGTTGCCTTTACAACAGTGAAACATCAACATGACATGTCATATAGATGGGACTACATGATACATCATGCCAATCCTTTAGAGTTTAGTAGATGCCCAACTGGGAGTCTGTTGCCCAAGGGTCACCACAGAAATACTTAGGGTCATGCCAAACTTTGAGGATTATAGTCAAGATACAGACAGGGACAGACTACGCCCCACCTGGCCTCCAGGCAGAAATGAGCCTTTTCTTCCCAGCGCTCTGCAATGGTCAGCAGCTCTTGCAGCTCAGCCCGGGCCTTGTCCACAGAAGGGCTGGAGGCTATCTTGGCACCCATAACCAAAAGCCCCTGCATGATGACCAGAGAGCCCCTGTGAGCAGAAGGGGCCAGGGCCTGCTTCACTTCATCTAGCCATTGCGCCTGCTCCACCTGCTGCTGAAGCTGATAGGCTTCAGGCACCTCTACACCCAGCTGTTGCCCCCTCTCCAACAGGGACCGCAATAGCCCTGGACTAGAGGGCAGTGTGGCCAGAGCCTCACGAGCCTCAGCTTGATAGGCCTCCACCTGTTCCAGGACATCCTGCAAGGACATAGGATAAAATGCAGATTCTTTAGCTACATAAATACTCAACCACCTAGATTTGCTCCACTTCTCATCTTCTTTTATAGGCATTTCCTACTGCTTAACACTTATTCTCAACCACATCCTAAAACATGATGTATCTGATAATAACAAAGGCCCTCTGTTTACCTAGAATGACATTTTTCTTCTTTAATTACCAAAATTTTTTTCCAAACCCACTTTAATACAATCTTATCCCTCTAGTAAGATTTCTAAGACTCTAGTGTCTGGAGGGAAATCAATCAATCAACCAATCAATTAATCAGTCAACCAATCAATTAATCAATCAATCCTCTCCATCCCATTCCCAAGAGCCAGTGTCTTATATAGGTCCTGTTTAGAGTTTTTAATTATTTCAGTCTGGAAGGATATTTCCTTGCAAGCTGTAAAGACAGAGATGGTATGGGAACACTTATCTCTGCCACTTCCAGGAAAGAACCTGCTATTATGAGGAGGTTGTTTAGAATAATTAGGTTCTCAAGCTTTCCTGACATGTCAGACTTCCTGAGTATTTGCTGTTAACAAAAATTCCAACTTTCCAGGCCCCTCCTTACCTTGACATCCCCAATCTGATGCATGGCACAAGGTAGGCTGCCCATCTGCTCAAGAAGGACGCGGAGTTCAGTCAAAGTCAGCTGTGGAGCGTCCATCCTGTAGAAGCCAGAAGGAACACCTCGTAAGGCCACATTTCAAACAATTTGAGACTTTTAACATACTTCCTTCTCTTTCATATTTCAGTAATACCCACAAAGGTTTTTTTCTAAGTTCAGCGATACTGACAAGTTAAGATTTGAAAAAACACCTGTAGGCGTTTGACAGCAGTTAATAGACACTACAGATATCACAGATATCAAAGTGAGAGAGTCCAGCTTCCTGAGAAAACATAACAGTATTAATCTGCTACCACTATGGCTACTAATACCACGCCACCATGGTACAAGCTGGCTAGTACCATTCGATAGAAGAATAGAAATAAATACAAATAGGTGGCAAGAGAAAACAAAAATGTGAAATGGCCCCCAGGTAGTTTAAGTTATATTTTCATCAGTCATCCAGTTAAGAGTTAAAGAATGAGGAAGAGATGTAAAAACAAATAGCCAACAGGATTCAGAAGTAGTAGCTTTCACAGTGAGACAAAACATCTACTAAGCCAGAAACTGAAGTACAAATGCAATGGAAGGATTAAGAAGGAAGGAGGGCTAAGTGATGATAAGTATGGTCAGAATAAATCTACTCTAGACAAGAAATGAGAGTTCATTATGTCAGAAGTGAAACTGTACTACAGGATGACAACTTCTAAGATTTACTCTTTGGTTCCAACTGCCTACAAGACAAAGAAAACTGAAGAGGCCAGGAAGTTAAATGCATGAGGAAAACTTTAGACAGATTAAAATGGAAACCCAAGGCATGTTATTTGGGTAACATGGGTTCAATCTGGAAAAGCCTTATTTCTCTTGAACCGGAGTAGGGAAATGAGTTATTCATAAAAGTGAAATTTTTTCTAAAATTTTAAGTTTCCATGTTGTAAAGAAAGGCAGCAATGAGAAAAAAGGTTAACAAGTGTGAAATACCGAAATAATGGGCCAGGCGCAGTGGCTCATGCCTGTAATCCCAGCACTTTGGGAGGCCGAGGCAGGCAGATCACGAGGTCAGGAGATCGAAACCATTCTGGCTAACATGGTGAAACCCCATCTCTACTAAAAATACAAAAAAATCAGCTGGGTGTGGTGGCACACACCTGTAGACCCAGCTACTTGGGAGGCTGAGGCAGGATAATGGCCTGAACCCAGGAGGTGGAGCTTGCAATGAGCCAAGATCACGCCACTGCACTCCAGCCATGGTGACAGAGTGAGGTCCCACCTCAAAAAAAAGGAAAAAAAGAAAAAAAGAATATTTGAAATAATCTGTCTCTAAAATATGACAGACATGAGAATGAAGACAAAACACAAGAAACAAAGCTGAGTATGAGTCACTGAATATGTAGGTGGCACAGAAAAGAAAAAAGTCAATCTGGCATCTCAATTATAACTCAGGATAATAATTATGTGATGGACTATTTAAAAAGCTTCCTCATCAGTTTATTTAATTTAAATCAGACCATGCCACATCCTGTGGGACCTATCCTCCAAATAGGCCCAAAATAATAAATTTAAAATATCCATTTTGCTATGTACTTCTCCACTTCAAAATCTTTCTAGGTTTTCTTAAAGTTTATTGAAAAAATTACTTATATTCCCAGGTAGAAACTGGTTCAAATGTATACCCTTGCTTTACAGTCTTGATACCTTTATTCTGACCCTTAAACCTAATGACAAAAAAATCCCTTCTTTATCTAAAAGTCCTTCCTACTAACAGCTTTTTTTTTTAAATAGAGTAGTTCATCTAAAATTCCTTCCTACTAACACAGCTTTATTATTTTTTAAATAGAGTTTTTAAAAATACATGATTTAACATTGTCATGCACCACATGACATTTCAATGACAAACCACATATATAATAGTGGGCCTGTAAGATTATAACAGTACTGAAACACCCCTATCACCTGCTGACATCGTAGCAGTTGTAAAGTAGCAACACATTCCTCATGTGTCTGTGGTGATGCTGGTGTAAACAACCCGTTGTGCTGTCCGTCATGTAAGAGTCTGTTTAGCACATGCATCACATAATACCTGATAACAAACAGCCATATACTGGTTAATGTTTGACACTACATTTTTCTAAACTATTATTTTAGAATATACTCCTACTATAAACAAAAGTTAACTGTCAGGCAGTCTCAAAAGTATTGCAGGAAGTATTCCAGCAAGAGGCACGGTTATCTTAACAGATCCCATTCTACATGTGTCAGTGCCCTGAAGACCTTCCACTAAAATAAGACATAGATGGGGGATGATGGTGACATTCAGAATCTGACTCTGTGTAGGCCTAGGCCAATGTGTGTCTTTATATCTTAGATTTTAACAAAAATGTTTAAAATGGAAAACAAATCTAAAAATTGTTTACACAGAAAAGTTTACAGAACAATATGAGGAAAGAAAATATTTTTGTACAACTCTACGACGCATTTGTGTTTTAAGCAAACCGTTATTAGAAAAGAGTAAAACATTCAAATAGAAATTAAATGTTTATGAAATAAACAATTTACAAAAACAGACTCACAGACCAATGAAACACGATAGAAAGCCCAGAAATGAGGCTGCATACCTACAACCATCTGATCTTTGAGAAAGCTGACAAAACCAAGCAATGGGGAAAGGACTCCCTATTCAGTAAACCCTGTTGAGAAATCTGGCTGAGCCATATGCAGAAAACTGAAACAGGACCCCTGCCATATACCTTACACAAAAATCATTTCAAGATGGATTAAAAACATGAATTTAAAACCTGAAACCATAAATGCCCTGGAAGACAACCAGACACAGGCATGGGCAAATATTTCACGATGACGACACCAAAAGCAACTGCGGCAAAAGCAAAAATTGACACGAGTCCTAATTAAAAGAGCTCCTGCACAAAGAAACTGTCTACACACAGGGTAAACAGACAACCTACAGAATGGGATAAAGTTTTTGCAAATTATACATCTGACAAGGGTCTAACATCCAGCATCTATAAAGGAACCTAATCAAATTTACAAGAAAACAACCCCATTACAAAGTGGGCAAAGGACATAAACAGACACTTTTCAAACGGAGACATACATGCAGCCAACAGACATATGAAAAAATGCTCAGCATCAGTGATCATTAGAGAAATGCAAAACAAAACCACAGTGAGGTACCACCTGATAACACCTGTCAGAATGACAATTATGAAAAAGTCAGGAAATAACAGGTGTTGGCGAGGTGGCGGAGAAAGAGTAACTGCTATACAGGGTTGGTGGGGGTGTAAAAATTAGTTCAACCATTGTGGAAGACAGTGTGGCAATTCCTCAAAGATCTAGAGGCAGAAATACTATTTGACCCAGCTAACCCATTACTGGGTATATACCCAAAGGTATATAAATTGTTCTATCATGAAGATATATGCACGTGTTATGTTCACTGCAGCACCATTCACAAAAGCAAAGACATGAAATCAACCTAAATGGCCATTAATGATAGACTGGATAAAGAAAAAGTGGTACATACACACCATGGAATTACAATGCAGATATTACAAGAACGGCACCATGCCCTTTGAAGAAACATGGATGGAGCTGGAGGCCATTATCCTTAGCAAACTAACACAGGAAGAGAAAATCAAATACCACATGTTCTCACTAATATGTGGAAGCTAAATGATGAGAACACATGGACACACGCACAGAGGGAACAGCACACACTGGGGACTATCAGAGGGTGGAAGGTGGGAGGAGGGAGAGGATCAGGAGAAATAACTAAGCGGTACTGGACTTAATACCTGGGTGATAAAACCCCCATGTACATGGGGTTAACAAAACCCCATGACACAAGTGTACCTATATAACAAACCTGCACATGTACCCTGAAAAAAAGTTTTAAAAATTTACAGTAGCTGAGGCTAATTTACCATCTTTTTTTAAGATACCTTTACATAAATTTAACATAGCCAAAGTGTAAAGTGTTTATTAGGTCTCCAGTAGTGTACAGTCATGTCCAAGGTCTTCACGTTGTCTTACTAGTCAGTTCCTCACCCAGAGAAACTTCCTGTCCTGCAAGTTTCATTCATGGTAAGTGCCCCATATTTTATGTCTTCCACAACTCTTTTATTGTAGTAATTCTACATTTGTGTATTGTGATACACAAATACTCACCATTGTGTTACAACTGACAACAATATTCAGTACAGTACCATGCTGTGCAGGTTTGCAGCCTAGGAACAAGAGGCTGTACCACACAGCCTAGGTGTGTAGGAGGTCACAGCATCCAGGTTTATGTAAGTAGACAGTGCATATGCAACAATGACAAAACCGCCTAATGGTGCTTTTCTCCTAACACATCGCCATCATTAAGTGATGCCTGACTGTACATAATCATTTACTTGATTTTTCAATCTAAAAAGCATATGTATCGATCGTCTTACACATTTGGAAAATAACAGTTAAATAAACTTCTAGGATTATTTTAACCTCTAAAGTTTTACCTAACTACACAGCCAAAAGTAAATTTTATGGAAATTCTGATGTCTGCATAATGCTATGAGATTTCCTAAGAAGTAGGAAAAGACTGCAATTTTGCTAGTATATATTTATATCTTATTGCCACATTATTTTGTTAGAAACTGTTTAGTTCAGTAATTTCTAGTTCATATTATACTGTTTTTTGTCCATGTGTTATCTACTCTTTCTCAGTAAAATCTGAGTCTGCGCTTCTTTTTTTTTTGCTGTTGTTTTGAGATGGAGTTTTCCTCTTGCTGCCCAGGCTGGAGTGCAATGACGCCATCTCGGCTCTCTGTCTCGTGGGTTCAAACAATTCTCCTGCCTCAGCCTCAAACAGGATTGTGTGTTTATAGTCTACCCATTTTTGTCATTCATTTTCACACACTGACACCCTTCTTTGCCTTCTCCTCTCACGTACCTGGCCACCTGACCACTGACCAGCCCCAGGACTTGAGAAATACAAGCCTCCACCTCACTCAGGCAGTTCTTCAGTCGCTGAAGCAGCTCACTATTAGGAAACCTCCTCTCACGAGCCTCAGACTCCAGCGCCCTTAGCTCTTCAAAGCCTAGAGAGAGTGTAAGTTGCAACAGGTAGGCAGTGTTAGGTTGAGAATACCCAAAAGAAAGAAATAAGGCTTACGCAAGGGTTCCTTCCATTTCCCATGACTCACTGCGCTTACGGCCATCCTCCACCTCCAAAGCCACTCGCACTTTGTTGGCCCAGGTGTCAAAAGACTCAGCCCGAATCTTCAGTTTATGCAGCATGGTGGGGAGCTCATCCAAGGTGTACCGATACCTAGAGGAAGAAAGCCAGGAAGGGTACACATCTGGCCCAGCTCTGTAACCTCCTCAACGTCCCCACAGTGTTCTCATGCTCACCGTAGGTACTGTCGGCTACTAGAGCACTTGCAGAGGTCGTTGATGTGGGAAAGGCATACAAGGCCATCTGGGCAGTCGTAGCAGGCCAGAGCTGACAAGAAACATGTAGTCTTGCACTTGATGCACTGGCGTTCATCATCTGGGAGCAGCTCAAAAGCCTCTCGCTCAGCCTCCGTGACGCCCTGGGGGTGTTCAACCCACATATACTGTAAAGACTAGGAGTAGGGTTGTGGACACCCCACCTCAGCCAACACTGAGCCCTGATGTGGACTCAACCTTGTAAGGATAGCTGTAGAGAAATTGGAAGAAAAAATATAAACACATACAGACTCTGTCTTTACATTTCAAAATGCATAACTTAAAGATCAGGCACACAGTGGTTACTCAGCGTTGGTCTGTGTCTCTGTAATGTAATATATGTGACTAAATCCCTAAGCTCTGCTCTTGACCACCCACCTTCTCCAAAAGGGCCTTTCGTAGACGTCGCTCCTCCTGAACCATAATGAACATCTCCTTGTGCACAGCTACTGCTAGATTGAGATCCAATGTCTCTGGGAAGGCAGCCATCTTGCAGATGAGCTCCTCATGGGAGAAGACACAATAGCGCCGGAGCCGGCGGTAGTGTTCAACGCACTGGCGTCCAGCAGGTAGCTGCAAGTGCGTTCAAGATTGTGTGTGGCTATCTGGAGACCACAATGCTTAGCATCTCCACAATAATCCTTACCCATATTCTTTATACGTTCTACCTGCAGGCCCACTGCATGCTCACTCACCCAGTCAGCAGTGCAAAAGTTGACAGCTTCAGCGAAATTGTAGCCTTGGTTAAAACCACTGTGGTAAGCACGAGGAAAAGTGATGACAAATTCCCCTGCACACTGGTTTGTGCGGACAACCTAAAAAGGAGAAAAAAACAGAAAGAGGTGTGGATCAGAACTGATGGGCCAGATGTGAACTCAAAGATGTCTCTAGATGCTGGAACGGATGTAGGAAGAGTGGAAAGGCTCTATCTTCAAGTACATGTCCTAAAGAAAAATGAGATTGTGAAGTTTAAAAGTGATATTCATAGAAAAGTACTCAAAATATGCGTAATTCAAGAAACAAATATAGAGGGGTCCACAAACAAGTGAAAAGAATCTTTGCTTCTATAATCAAAGAAATGTAAATTTTTAAAGTCATAGAATTAAGTCACCAAAAATGATGAAGTTGGAAACTCCACAACTCTGTCCCTCTACTGAAACAATGATCTAGTGTTGAAATGTTCAGAGCAGTGTAATAAAATAATAAAAAAAAAAACCTCAAATCAGGAGAATACTTAATGAATTTTTAAAAGCTTTTAAATTGTGGTACAAGAGTGCTATAATGTAGTAAGTTCCCTGCATACACACTTGCCCCAACTCCTATGTCAGCAGCTACTGTGGGAAAGCAACCTGAGATGCTGGTGCAGCTGATTAGTGACAGGAACCATGATGTGAAACTTTTTCCCAAAGAACTAAGGTGGTGTGTTTTGACCTGTCTGGTGGCTTCCTGGAGGACTACCTCAAGGGCCAGATTTTCTTTCACCTGCCTGGCAGTTCACTCAGAAGAGAAGAGACTTCCCAGGCTGTGTTTTTGGAAAGTATAAAAAAGCAAATGTATTAGTCACAGCCACCTCTGGCTTTAAAACGGGGTGGTGGGGGTGGGGAGGAGACAGAGAGAGAGACAGAGAGAGAGAAAGAGAGAGACTAGAAAAACAACAGATAATTTTAAGTTCCTGGGAGGCAAATCCTAGAGAAAGAGATATCTGGGGAAAAAGGGACTCTAAAAAAGCTTCCACGTAGTACTTGAGAACTGAGAAAGCCACATTAAACATCCAGGGCAAGACACATGCTCAGAAAAGATCTAAGACCTTAAGGTTACCTCTGTCTGACTTTCATGTTCTTCCTAAGCAGAAGGTGGAGTCTAAAACCGTTTTTAAAACAGCCCTGAAAAAATTTCACCAATCAGACACAATCTGCAAAGACTGGGTGGTTAATATTATTACTAGTTATTATCATTATTATTTGGCTTAAGAAAGAGTTTGTTAGGTTGGCAGATGACCAACAGGCTAACAGAAAGCAGAAAAAGAATACAAAATTAAAAGATTACTCACGTATACGAAGAATTGCTCACCATCTTTAGTTGTTAGGAAAATGTAAATCAAAACCACGAGATACTATTTCTTGCCACACAAGATACTATTTCTTGCCATACAAAAGAGGCAGAAAATAACAGCATTGGCAAGAATGCAGACATATTAGAACCCTTGAGCATGGCTGGTAAGAATGCAAAATGGCTATGAAACTGCTATGGAAAACAGTATCTAAGTTCCTCAAAAAGTTAAAACAGAGAACTACCATATGACTGTCCAATACCACTTCTCTGAAAGAAAGAACTTGAACAAATATTTGCACACAGATGTTCACAGTAGAAATATTCACAACAGCTAAGTGGTATAAAAGCACAAATGTGCTTTAACAGACCCATGGATAAGTATAATGTGGTCTGTCCATACAATGCAATGTTATTCAGCCATGGAAAAGGAATAAAACTCTGACACATGCCATACCACAGATGAACTTTGAGAAATCAGATACAAAAGATCACATATTGTATGATTCCGTTTATAAGAAATATGCAAAATAAATTCATAGAAACAGAAAGTGGTCTAAGGTTAGAAGCAGGGATGAATGAGAAATAACTTAATTGTTCTGAGACTTTTCTGGAGTAATAAAAATGTTTCAGAATTAAGTAGACATGGTGGTTGCACAACACTGTGAAGGTACCAAATGACACCAAATTGTTCAGTTTAAGATGGTTCGTTTTGTGTTATGTGAGTTTCACCTTTAAAACATATCCCCCAAAATACTAGTTCACAAAATTTACTAACCAAACAACAACTGTTGTACATAAAAGCAACAACCAATTTTTTGAGAGAAGACAAGGGGGATAACACAATTTTCAGAGTTGAAGCAATACTCTGAGAAGTGTTCAGTTTAAAACATTAGGAGGCATATAAAGAAACCAGAAAGTATAGCCCTTCGGTTAAAAGAAAAAACTCTCAGATAGCCCAGGCTTACTTACTCCCTAAAGTCTATCAACTCTCTTAAACAGGTTTAAATGCCTTAAGAAGCAACGCACAAAGGACTAACGGTTATCAGGAGAATAATGTCCCTCCAAATAGTTCCAAGAAAGGCATTAGAATTACAAAAGTGAAACAAGTCAAAATTCTGAAGCTCTCAGTCCCACAGCAGAAGTGAAAAACTCACAAGATGGTTTCAATAGGAGCTTTGAGTGGCCAGAAGAAAGAATCAGAAAACTCTAAGACATGTCAACTGAAATAAATCAGCAGGGGGCAAAAAGAGAAGCATATTAATCAGATCCTAAGAGACCTGTGTAACACCATCAAGTGCACCCATATATGCAGAATGGGAATTTCATAAGAAAAAAGAAAGAAAAATGCACAACAGTTGATGCAAAAATGGTTAAACAATTTCCAAATTTGTGGAAAGCCCTGAAAGTCTACAACCAAGAAGCTCAGTGCACTCCAACTAGACAAACTCCAGGAGATACAATATAGTTGAACCATCAAAAGGTTAAGACCCCAAGATGGAGTTTGAAAGCAGCATGACAGACATGATTCTTCACATATAATGGATGCTTAACAGAATTATCAATAGATTTCTCATTAGAAATAACGGAGGCCAGAAGCCAGCTGGATGACAAGTTTAAAGCCACGCAATGGGAAAAAATAAATAAATAAATTGATAGAGAATTAAAAATTGTGGAAGTATGTCTCCAGAAGACGTGCCTACAGGGAATACAGAAGGACTCCTTCAGGCTGACATGAAAGGATATCACTGAGTAGTTCAGAGCTATATAAAGAAAGTAATACCCCTGGGAAAGGCAACTATAAAAAAAAAATATATAAAAGTCAGTATTACATATACAGCACATGACAGACAAAAAAATGTAGTTAGTTCAGAAACAGAATCAGAAAGCAAGACAAATGGTGTAATTAGATTGCTTGATGAGCTCATTTTCATCAGTATCTTTTTATTGTGAGACAAGAGGAATACTAGAAAAAAAAGAAAGGTACAAGTTAGAATTCATAAAATGTATAAAATGTCAGGAAACAAAGAGGGCCTTTGGAGACATGAAGCACATTTCGTTGAGATGAAAAAACTGAGGGAGATGGCCAGAAAAGTTATAAAAGCTTATAAAGCAGTTAACTCAAAGCTTATAGAATTTCAAAGGAGAAAAGGCATAGCATGTAACAAGATAGTGACCCAGTCCATTTACCACATACACATTGCTAGCTTATTCTTTAGCAAAATGAGCTGATATAATTCAATCTTAGAAATACTCAAAAGTCTAAAACCAGTCCCTCATCCCCATGTGGGTTTTGCAAAGTAACAATTATATTCAGAAATATTAAGAGAAAACCAATCCTAGACTAGGAGGCAGATAAAAAGGCCAGGATCCAAGTTTTAATTTCTATTCTGTTAAGTAATTATCTAATCTCTCTTTTACTTGTTCTCTTAAGTGTCCCAGCTAACGGTACTGATCTGCAACTTGATGTCAGCAAGGGAAGGCAAAGAGGTGTGATGCTAAGCCTAATCTCCATAGCAAAGTGGATATGGTTTTATTTCTTCCAAAACTAAGTTCTTTCTCATTCCCTTCTCACCTCAGGGAAGAAAAGTAAAATTGTTTTGATCCTTGGTACTCACTGGCACACCGTGGGACATCAAAGTGTTGGGATTCATGAGAGTGACAAGCTGGTGTAGGAGATCAGGCTGGCTATCAAACAGCTCAGGTGTCAGCCTCTTCATCACCTCCTCCAAATGCTCTGCTGCCAGGGAGGGTACACCATACCAGGTCTTCGGCTCACCCCTGCTCATACAGAGAGAAGACATGTCAAGTCTACATACACCCTTGCATATGAGGGCAGTCTTGATATCCAACCCAGCCATTGGGGTCATGCTCACCAATGCAGATAGTTAATAGAGTAACTCCAGTGATCCTCAATATGCCAACAAAATGCTGAGAAAACCATGCCCACGTACAGCCAGGGCACCTTCATGCCTGAGATGTCTGCATTGATGTGACAGAGAACAGACTGATCTAGCACCGGCATCACATTCAGGTTCCAACCACTGGTCGCATACTCCTGTTGGGTCAGAGATTTGCCAGAGTGAGTAGGGAGTAGCTGTTGGGTCAGAGATTTGCCAGAGTGAGTTGGGAGTAGGATAGGTTGAGGAGAGGCAAACTGAGCAAAACATACATAAGAAGACAACTGTGTCTTAGAACATGCTGCCTCTGGTATTCCTGGTCATTCAAGAGGTCCATGTTGTAAACCCAAAAATAATGCCCTGTTTTGCCACTGTCAACTAACATAGTGCCGGAGGTCCCAGTCAGAGCAATGAGGCAGGAAAATAAATTTAAAAAGCATTCAAATTGGAAAAGAAAAATTTATGTTATCCCTGAAGTCTTAAAGAAAACACTTCTTTTTTAAGAGGATGTTAAGGCCTCCATAAAAATGGTGTTAGAACTAACAAATTCTGTAAATTTGCAGGATACAAAATCAATATAAAAATCAGTGGTGTTTCTATACATTAGTAGAAAATTATCTCAAAAAAATAAAAACTCCATTTGTCACAGCTGAAAAAAATCTCTTGCAACAAATTTAAGGAAGTAAAAAGATCACTACACTGAAAACTATACAAATAATGATGAAGTAAACTGAAGACACAAATAAATTTTAAGATACCTTGTTCTCACAGACCAGAAGAATATTGCTAAAATGTCCATACTATCCAAACTGATCTAGAAATTCAATTTAATCCCTATCAAAAATAACAGCATCCTTCACAGAAATTTTCGAAAAAGCAACCCTTAAATTGATATGGAACCCCAAAGACTCAAGATGTGAAACAAAACAAACCAACAAACAAAAAAGCTGAGAGTATTCACACTAATTTACTATTACATCACAAAGCTATAGTAACTAAAAGGGCTTAGTACTGCCATTAAAAACAAAACACACAGCTCCATGGAAAATAATAGCCCAGAAATAAATCTCTGCATTTTCAGCCAACAGAAGTTCCACAAAGACACCAAGAACACACAGAGAGGAAAGTCTCTTCAGCATCTGTTGTCGGAAAACCTGGATATCCACATGCAAAAGGATGAAACTTGACCCGTCTTTCACCATGTACAAAAACCAACCCTAAAGGAAGTAAAAACTTAAATGTAAAATCCAAAATTATCAAACTACTAAAAGAAGACACAAGAGGAAAGCTCCATGACATTGATCTTGGCAAGAATTTTCTGGATTAAGACCTCAAAAGCGTAAGCAACAAAAGCAAAAACAGACAAGTGGTATTACATTAAGCTAAAAAGCTTCTGCACAATGAAGGAAACATCAACAGAATAACGCAATGACCTACAGAATGGAAGAATGTATTTGCAAACTATGCATCTGATAAAAGGTTAATATCCAAAACATAAGAAACTGAACAAATACAGCAGGGAAAAAAAAAAACTAATTAAAAATGAGCAGAAGATAAAGAAAATGAAATACTATGAAATACAGCTAACCAAGTAGGTGAAAAATCTCTACAAGGAAATCCAGAAAACACTGCTAAAAAAGATCAGAGATAACAGAGGTAAATGGAAAACCATTCCATGCCCATATATTGAAAGAAACAATATAATTAAAATGGCCATACCACCCAAAGCAATTTACAGGTTCAATGCTATTTCTATCAAACCGTCAACAACATTCTTCACAGAAGTTGAAAAACATTCTAAAATTTATTTGGAACTTAAAAAAAGAGCCCCAACTAGCCAAAGCAAACCTAAGCCAAAAAACAAAGATGTAGACATCACACTTCCCAAATTTTGAACTACAATATGAAGCAACAGTAACCAAAACAGCATGGTACTGTAACAGAGACCAACAAAAAGACCAATGAAACAGAACAGAAAACTCAGAAATAAAGCCAGACACACACTACCATCTGTTATTTGACAAGGCCAACAAAAATAAGTAATGGGAAAGGGCTTACTATTCAATAAATGGTGCTGGAGTAACTGGCTACCCACATGCTGAAGACTGAAGGTGGACAGCTATATTTCACCATGTGCAAAAATTAACTCAAGGCCAGGTATGATGGCTTATACCTGTAATCCCAACACTCTGGGAGGCCAAGGTAGGAGGACTGCTTGAGCCCAGAATCTTGAGAGCAGCCTGGTCAACCCAGTGAGACTCTGTCTCTAAAAAAAAATTTTAAAAATAATAGCAAAGTATAATAGCTACTAATATAAAAAATAATAACTTTGTAAGAATTTCTTATTTTATAAAACTTTTTTTGTGGTAGCTCCCAGCTACTAGGGAGGCTTAAGTGTGAGGGATGTTTGAGCCCAGAAGTTCTAGGCTGCAATGAGGTCAGTCATGATTGTGTTACTGCATGCCAGCATGTGTGACAGTGAAATCATGCCTCAAAAGAAATTAACTTGGAATGAACCAAAGATTTATTTAAATGTAAAACCTCAAACTACAGTAATCCTAGGGAAACAGTCTTCTCGATAGTGGCCTTGGCAAATAATTTTTGGCTAAGCCCCCAAGAGCAAATGCAACAAAAATAGGTAAGTGGGACCTAATTAAGTGAAAGAGCTTCCCACAGCTAAAGAAACTGTCAACAGAATAAACAACCTTAGAATGGAGAAGATATTTGCTATACATCTGATAAAAGCCTGATATTCACAATCTATAGCAAACATACAAATCAACAAACAACAATCACTCCATTAAAAATGGGCAAAGGACATCAGTAGACACTCCTCTTAAAAATATATACAATTGGCCAACAAGCATATAAAAAGATCATGTCCTTTGCGAAGACATGGATGGAGCTGGAGGCCATTAACCTTAGCAAACTAATACAGGAACAGAAAATCAAGTACTGCATGTTCTCTCTTATGAGTAGGGGCTAAATGATGAGAGAATATGTAGACACATAGGGGACTTCTGGAGTTTGGAGGGTGGGGGGAGAGACAGGATCAGGAAAAATAACTAATGGGTACTAGGCTTAATACCTGGGTGATAAAATAATCTGTACAACAAATCCCCATGACACAAGTTTACCTATGTAATAAAACTACACTTGTACCCCTGAACTTAAAATAAAAGCTTATTCACCATGATCAAGTCAGCTTCATCCCTGGGATACAAGACTGGTTCAACATACACAAATCAATAAACACAGTCCACCATATAAGCAGAACCAATGACAAAAACCACATGATTATCTCAATAGATTCAGAAAAGGCCTTCAACAAAATTCAACAGTCCTTCCTGCTAAAAACTCTCAATAAATTAGGTATTGATGGAAGACTATCTCAAAATAATAACAGCTATTTACGACAAACACGCAGCCAATGTCATACTTAATGGGCAAAAACTGGAAGCATTCCTTTTGAAAAGCGGCATAAGACAAGGATGCCCTCTCTCACCACTCTTATTCAACACAGTATTGGAAATTCTGGCCAGGGCAATCAGGCAAGAGAAAGAAATAAAGGATATTCAATTAGGAAAAGAGGAAGTCAAATTGTCTCTGTTTGCAGATGACATAGTTGTATATTTAGAAAACCCCATCGTCTCAGCCCAAAATCTCCTTAATCTGATAAACTACTTTATCAGGATACAAAATCAATGTGCCAAAATCACAAGCATCCCTATACACTAACAACAGACAAACAGAGAGCCAAATCATGAGTGAACTCCCATTCACTATTGCTACAAAGAAAATAAAATACCTAGGAATACAACTTACAAGCGATATGAAAAATCTACTCAAGGAGGACTACAAACCACTGCTCAAGGAAATCAGAGAGGACACAAACAAATGGAAAAACATTCCACGCTCACGAATAGGAAGAATCAATAGCGTGAAAATGGCCATACTGCCCAAAGTAACTTACAGATTCAATGCTCTACCCATCAAGCTACCATTGACTTTCTTCACAAAACTGGAACAAACTACTTTCAATTTCATACAGAACCAAAAAAGAGCCCACATAGCCAATAGATAATCCTAAGCCAAAAGAACAAAGCTGGAGGCATCACGCTACCTGACTTCAAACTATAGTACAAGGCTACAGCAAGAAAAACAGCATGGTACTGGTATCAAAACAGATATACAGACCAACTGAACTGAAGAGAGGCCTCAGAAATACCACCACCCATCTACAACCATCTGATATTTAATACACCTGACACAAACAAGCAATGGGTTTAATAAATGGTGTTGGGAAAACTGGCTAGCCATATGCAGAAAGCTAAAACTGGATCCCTTCCTTACACCTTATACAAAAATTAACTCAAGATGGATTGAAGACTTAAACATAAGACCTAAAGCCATAAAAACCCTAGAAGAAAACCTAGGCAATATCATTCAGGACATAGGCATGGACAAAGACTTCATGTCTAAAACACCAAAAGCAGTGGCAACAAAAGCCGAAATTAACAAATGGGATCTGATTAAACTAAAGAGCTTCTGCACAGCAAAACAAACTATCATCAGAGTGACAGGCCAGGAACCTACAGAATGGGAGAAAATTTTTGCGATCTATCCATCCAACGAGGGGCTAATATCAAGAATCTACAAAGAACTTAACAACTTTACAAGAAAAAAAGAAAAAAAAACCATGAAAAAGTGACCGAAAGATATGAACAGACACTTCTCAAAAGAAGACATTTATGCAGCCAACAAATATATTTAAAAAAAGCTCATCATCACTGGTCATTAGAGAAATGCAAATCAAAACCACAATGAGATACCATCTCACGCCAGTTAGAATGGCAATCATTAAAAAGTCAGGAAACAACAGATGCTGGAAAGGATGTAGACAAACAGAACACTTTTACACTATTGGTGGGAGTATAAATTAGTTCAACCATTGTGGAAGACAATGTGGCGATTCCTCAAGGATCTAGAACTAGAAATATCATTTGATCCAGCAATCCCATTACTGGGTATACACCCAGAGGATTATAAATCATTCTACTATAAAGACACATGCAAATGCATGTTTAATGCAGCACTGTTCACAATAGCAAAGACTTGGAACCAACCCAAATGTCCATCAGTGATAGACTGGATTAAAAAAATGTTGCACATATACACATGCAATACTATGCAGTCATGAAAAAGGATGAGTTCATGACCTTTGCAGGGACATGGATGAAGCTGGAAATAGCATTGTCAGCAAACTAACACAAGAACAGAAGACCAAACACCATATGTTCTCACTCTGAAGTGGGAGTTAAACAATGAAAACATATGGACACAGGGCAGGGAACATCTGCCTGTCAGGGCTGGGGGGCTAGGGGAGGGACAGCATTAGGGAATACCTAAGGTAGGTAGATCATGGATTGATGGGTGCAGCAAACCACCATGGCACGTGTATACCTACGTAAAACACCTGCACGTTCTGCACATGCACCCAGAACTTAACGTATAATTAAAAATAAATAAATAAACTACAGAATAATACAATTTTTGATCAAATAAAAGGCCATATTATATTTCTTTTGATAAAAGTATCATGTGTTCAATATGTTTATTATTTGAAATAATTAACATGACAGGAATATATTTGAAAAAAATTCCAAAAAAAAGCTAAATATACAAACTAAAAAAATTATATGATTATACTTATCTGCAGTATTATAAAACAATAGTTTCAAAAACTTCTGAATTACAAGTTTAATACATACAACTTCAATTTTCAACTACATTGTAGTTAGATGTTCAGGGGAATCACAAAGTGCCTCAACATGCTAGATAAGAAAATTATTTTTTAAATGTTTTGGCTCAGCTGCTTAGAAAATAAGGAAAATCCTCAGAGAATAAAACTAAGAAATAACATGTACAAATTAAAGGTCTGAAACTGATGACAATTCGGGTCAACCATAAAAGATAAAATTTGGAGCTTTCAAAGAAGGTCATATTAGGGTATGTAACTTAAAACGGGACACTTCTATTATCCTTTTAGCTGTAAAACTGATGGAGGTGAAAAACATTCTGAAGAAATAGATAATAAATACTTTCCTTATCTTGGTACTGCTTCCACAAGAAGAAAAGGAAAGACACTCCTAAGAGCTCTTATCTATCAGCCATCCACACAATAATTCATATTTACTTGAAAACACAACTATTCATATTTACTTGGAAATGCGAAGCTAAAAATTTTTTATCATCTTAGGAGAATCCGTGACATTTAACAGAAACAGTCTATTCTGTAGCTGGACATTAAAATCTAGGTTTCTGAAAAAATTCCCATATACGTTGTTCAAAGAAATACAAGTTCATCAGAAAACAAGAACAGCAACAAAAAACACTAATTAAATCAAAGCCATAAAATATGGAAGGGGGGTTGTAAAATGAGTAAAAATTTGTTGAGAAAACATCAAGCTATAATTAGTTCTCAAAATATGCTATAATAGCTAGGTGTTGAAGATAAAATCAGTTTAATTTAAATAAGAGGATAAAAGAAGTGTGAAGCAGAAAAAGGTTTTCAATATTAACTAGGAAAGTCTGAAAAATAATTAGAAATTCTAAAGATAAAAATGTAACATTAAAATATAAACTAAGTTTAGTAGATGAGGTATTTTAAAAACTGGTGCATTTTTAAGTTGTTTTAAGTAAGTTACTGAAAAGACAATAGCAGCAAAAGAATAAACAAAATGAAAGACAGGTGAAGAACATATAGAAGAGACTAGAATAGTTAAGGTTCTAGCTAATGGGAGAAATAAATTACAGACTGTAAAAGTTGATGACCAAGAATTTTTCAGAAGTGGTAAAAGCTGAATTCTCAAGTTTGAGAATTCCTATCTATTCCCAGAAATATTAAGTAAAAAGGTCACATTCCACACATCAAAAAAACTTGCAAGACACTAAAACAAAGAGATATTACAGCAGTCAAATAGAAAAAACAGAATACACTACTACAAATTAATGTAAGATTCAGAATTGACTTGTCAAAAACCAAAACAGATTTATAATATACTAAGAAAAGACAATTCTCAAACCACATCTGTATATATACAGAGAAATATCTTTATAAGAATAAAAATTCACAAATGCCTCTGTTCAATAAATTTCTTTTTTTTTTTTTTTTTTTTTTCTGGGCAGAGACTTGCTCTGTCACCCAGGCTGGACTACAGTGGTGCAATCTCGGTTCACTGCAAGCTCTGCCTCCCAAGTTCACGACACTCTTCCACCTAGGCCTCCCTAGTAGCTGGGACTACAGGCGCCCGCAACCACGCCCGGCTAATTTTTTGTATTTTTAATAGAGATGGGGTTTCACCGTGTTAGGCAGGATGGTCTCAATCTCCTGACCTCATGATCCACCTGTCTCGGCCTCCCAAAGTGCTGAGATTACAGGCGTCAGCCACTGCGCCCAGGCTTTTTAAGAAATTTCTAAAGAATTTACTTCAGAAACAAAGAAAATGGTTGCAAGAATGGCAAATAATCAAAAGAAAAAATCATGTGTGGATAAATCTATACGCAGTATGAAAACAAAAACAACATCCATTTTGTTGAACAAAAAGCTTTAAAAACATGCGCAAAATTTTATAGGTCAGAAGAGAACTGAACAGAAGAGTAACAGTTATATAGTCTAATATTACTTGGGAGAAGTAAAAAAAAAATTAAATGTTAGGTTATATTTAAAATAAAGTATTAGACTGGGCGCTGTGGCTCACGCCTATAATCCCAGCACTTTGGGAGGCCCAGGTGGGTGGATCACCTGGGGTCAGGAGTTCGAGACCAGCCTGGCCAACACGGCAAAACCCCATCTCTACTAAAAATACACAAAATTAGCCGGGCGTGGTAGTGGGCGCCTGTAATTCCAGCTACTTTGGAGGCTGAGGCAGGAGAATGGCTTGAACCTGGGAGGTGGAGGTTGCAGTGAGCCGAGATCATGCCACTGCACTCCAGCCTGGGAGATAGAGTGAGACCACGTCTCAAAAAAATAAAATAAAATAAAATAGTATTAAAACTAGCATACAAAAAGTTGCTAAACTTACAAGTGGCTAAAATGGAATAAGAAAGGCAAAAAAAAAGAAAACAGAAAAGGCAGCAGAAACTAAGTTCAAAATAAGATAGCAAAAAATGGATGCAATCATCAGTCACAATAAATGAAAATTAACTAATTAAAAAATAAAAACTCACTGGATTAAAATAATCAATTCTGCATTAGTTACAAGTTAAACATTTAAAGCCTATGTATACAGAAAGATAAACTAGATTTAAGATCCAAAGGAAACTAGCAGGAATGGGACTGAGGGGCAAGATAGAGACCAAGGTATTTATTTGCTTTATAAAGTTAAAAAATTAATAGCAGTACAAATTCATCATGAAAGGGGTTAATACAAATATTCTGCATATACTCAAATATCTATATACGTATTTATGTATTAGTTAAGTATAAATGGTGCATCCAATAATTTAGCAGACAGGATAATCTGATGCTCTTAAAGGCCTGCAATTGGAATAAGCTAATGGGAAGTGTTTGACCTTAGTAATCAATGAAATAGTGCTACGTGGGAACATATCATACCCACAAAATTAGGTAACAGTATGAAGTGCTCTGTTAAACATATGGATGACCACTTCTCATTAGTTTCAGTGTAACCTGTCAGAATCCTTTGTAAAACAATTCAGAGTATCATTCAATTCCACTTCTAAACATAGAACCTAGGAACTGTTGCTTCAGGAGACCTGTAAAACAATGCTCATATACTGTTAGTAATAGCTAAACACCAGAAGCAATCCAACAGAAAGAAAGATAAATGAGATGAAATCCCGGCATGCAATATTACATAATAGTGAAAAAACAGATAATTTAAAGCTATGAGCAACAATATAAATGAATTTTCATAACATAATACTGACAGAACAAAACAAGTCAGAGAACATACAACATAACATTAGCAAAGCTTAAAAATTAATATCCTTTTTAAAAATACATACATATGTAATCAAACACTACACTCTTTTTTTATTATGACAAACCCATGACAGTGGAACATTAGGTGTTAGTGGAGAGAAAGGGAGGTATGACTCGCAGAAAAGCCTGTGAAAAGATCTTATATCACAAAACTTCAATTCTTATGTTTAAAAGTTAGTTCATGGATATTACTTAATACCATGCTTTATACTGACAAAAGGACCTGTCTATGGTTTCAAAATACAATTTTTTTTTTGGTTGTTTCAAAAAGGGAATTAGAAACACACCAAAATTACCAATGGAGGCTATAGGTGATTGCTTTCCAATTACTTAATTTATAATTTCAATCCTCAGTAATTTTAACTTACTTCTATTTTAAGAACTATAAGCAAACTATCTGTAAGACTTTTAAGTACTACCATACTCAGCTACATATCTCTTAACAAAAGGAGATATTCTGAGAAATATGTCCTTAGACAATTTTGTCCTTATGTGAACGTCATAGAGTATACTCACACAAACCAAGAAGAAACAATCTACTACATACCTACACTATATAGTATATAACTATTGCTCCTAGGCTACAAATCAGTGCGACATTATTGTATTAATATTGTAGGCCACGTAACACAATGGTTTCAAGTATCTGTGCCTCTGAACACAGAAAAGATTTAGTGAAAGTACAGTATATTGCTCCATTATTAAACTGAAAACTGTTATGCAGCATATGACCGACTATATAATAGCGCTTATCCAGATATAGATGTCTCCATAAATAAACAGTATGTATACAAAAAATCAGAGTAAGGCTTCCTAAAAATGTTAGTCACAGCTATTAGCTAAGTTTACCTTCAAACCACTATTTTTTCTGTCTGGATCAACCCTCTTGTAAGACTAATCTATATACAATGCCAAATACTAATTCTTTTGGTTCTGGCTAACATGGTAAAACAGCAATTATAATAGAATTAATTTCTCAAATGTTCAAATAATGCATAAGGACGGTTACATTTTAGCTTTCTCTCCCCAAATTATGTTACTTCAGGCATTATTTTTTTTGGTTCTCCACTGTGGAAGAAATGTGAATGTGATGAGTCAGAATTTAGGATGGCTGTATGGGTTTCTTTGACTAATACAAGAAATCACCTTGTAATGAAGAATGAAATCAGTGGTTTCTGCATTACTCCATGTGTTTGACATGAACACAAATTGATACACTTAACAAAGGCACTTCTTTCTGCCCTTCCAAATATTTCAAAATAAGCTGGTCATAGTACTTGTTTTTCATAAAAAGATGGTAAGCTTCCAATATTTAGATTTAAGGAAAGGTGAAGGAACACTATAGCTCTTCATTGATAATATCAAGATTTATACTGTTCCTTTTATCTATCTCCATCAGAGTTTCAAGAAAAAAAAAATATGATGACTGTCCATATTCTGGTTCACTGACAGATCATCCAATATCATCAAACCTCATCATTATCCCAAATATGTGAAGACAACACTGTGCGGGAGAACCTATGAAAGTAATTTTACATGCCAAAATGAGTTTCCCTAGTTAAAGTTAACATGAACTACCAACCATATTACCTTCTCCTCAGGAGATAAGTTTCGTTTGCTACTGCTGACAGGAAAGCCACTGCCAAATTCTTTGGAATGAATATCAGCTCCATATTCAACTGTCACATCTTCCTCAATGCTGCTCACCAGCCTCCAGAATTCCTTCTCTACAAGTTCTGTAGGCACCATCTGTGAAAACACGTGTAAAAGATTATCATAGCCCACTATACTTTGGACTCATGCCTCCATGACAACTAAGACCACCACAACAGAATCCCTATAGTCCAGCCCTCAGATCACATACATGTACAGGCATGTTGAAATAGTCGGACTTGAAGGAATCAGCCATTTCACCAAAACTCTGCAAAGTGTACTCCTGGGTAGCCTGTTCAAATCCAAAAGCTTCAGGAGGCTGTTTACACTCCTGAAATAAAATATATTTCAGCAAGAGAAAGGGAATAAAGATCCAAAAAAACAGGAGAGCTAAGGGGAGATCAAGTTTTCATGTTACATTCAATATCTCATGTGATAATTCTGCATTTTCATATGATTCCAGGTAGGTTTGTTTCTTCAGTAGGTATTAAACATTATTTCCTAATCTTTCCTAATATACTTTATGCCACCTGAATTACAGTCCCTTGCCTCTGGTTCACTCATCTCCATCATTCTAGAGTTAGTGTGTCCAGTCATTCTTGCATAGTAGCTCACTGATAGCTTAATCAAAACCTAACACAAATATTAACTTATAAAAGGGCAGAAACTACCTCCCCAAAATCCAGAAGGGTAGATTACAGAAAATCACCAACCAAAAATAAAGCATCCGTGGTTAAGACAGATCTTACCGCCAAGATACATTTTGGGCACCTCCAGATGCCTCTGGGGATTTCAGGAAGGGGTGGTAACAAGCAGAAGATGTGGTAATTGTCATCACAGCCATCACAGAAAAGAAGCTTATCATCTTCATCCCCACGGGAGCATACTTGGCAAATATATGAGTCAATCTACCAAAAAATAAAAAAAAAAAAAGTAAAAAAATCAGCTGCTTGTTCCATGATACCTTATCGCAGGTTTCTAGACCATTCATGAACATCTATCATTAGTCAGTAACTATACAGTGTTGTATTTATGAGTTTACTACCTAGTGCAAACTATGACAGGAAATAATTACACTATAATACAGTAAGTTAATAAAGAAACCATGGGAGGCAAAGTAGACTTTTTATAGAGGTTCAACGGTGTAAACAAAAATCATAAACGGATAAAGCAGCACAGATCAGGGAATTACATACAGTTAAAAATTTAACTGCCACAGAGGGCAAGTTGAACATAAAAAGGTCAAGTGACCGAGTATCCAGCAATACTTGTTCCTCTGGTGAAAAGTTTGGTAGATGTCTACCTTCATTATAAACAGTATCTTAGATTAGGTGATGAATTATAAATAGTCACTCAAGTAGTATGTCACAGAAGAGAAACAAGAAGCAAAGGCTAAATAACTTGATTCTTACATACCATTGAAAAAAATCTAGTAATAATTACCAGTTTAAAAAGAAAACGCAGTGATAAAATTTTTAGGAGGGTACACTCACATTTTGAAACAATTACCTTCAACAAGTAGGATGGGCTTTTCTACAAGAATCTAGAAGTAAACTGATCAATAAAGAGAAAATTTTAAAGATAACTCAATAGCAGAAGAAACTGTGTGAAAATATAAATATATTTTTAAATATATACACACACATACACACATAAATTATATATGTGTATATATACATGCATATATACACATACATATGCATGCATATTACAAATCAGAATATTTATAAATATAAGAGGCCAGGTGCGGTGGCTCAAACTTGTAATCCCAGCAGTTTGGGAGGCCAAGGCCGGCGGATTGCTTGAGCTCAGGAGTTCACAACAAGCCTGGACAACAAGGTCAAACCTCATCTCTACTAAAATAAAAAAAAATTAGCAGGGTATGGCGGCATGCACCTATAGTCCCAGCTACTTGGGAGGCTGAGGCAGGAGAATTGCTTGAACCCTGGAGGCGGAGGTTGCAGTGAGCTGAGAGCACGCCAGTGCAGTCCAGCCTGGGGGACAGTGACATTCCATCTCACACACAAAAAAAAAAAAAAAAAATTCAACAGAATTATCAGGAAAAGATTTCATAAAATAAAAATCTTTTAAACTTATGAAAGATGCTCAATATACAAAATTGTAAACCAGGGAAATGCAAATAAAAATTATAATGAAATACTACACATCTCCCAGAATGGCTAAAATGAAAATGAAACTGTCAATTCTAAGTGTTAGTGAGGCCATGTTGTAACCAGAACTGGCATCCAATACTAGCTGATTAGTTTCTAGTCAATCATTTGTAAAAACAGTCTGACAATAATCCACTACTGAAAATACAGTCTCAGTCACAGCAATTCAATCCTGTCTATTTAGGTAACAGAAATGTCTACATACGTTACCTAGAAACATATACTTTAATATTCACAGAATTATTTGAAATAGCCAAAAACTGGTAACTACCAAAAGTTGAATGGTAAAACAGGTAGAAAAAAAGCTATGCCTAACAAAACTACACTTAATAGAACACAAGCGTGAGCATTAATAGAACCATATAAATGAATTTTTTGAACCACTAAACAAAGAAGCCAATACAAAAGGGGTGATTAATTGAAAGTACACAAACAAGTAAAACTAATCCAGATATTTTTGTGTATGTGTGATATGCAGAAATAGAAACAAAAGCAATGGAATGAAGTGAACTACTAGCTGTAAGGGTTAGAAAGTAGTGATCAATGACTCCCAGACTTCAAGCTTGAGGACAGCTCTACCTTGTGTCTACAAAATGAAAAACAGTAAGACAAGTGGGAACAGGACAGTGGTAGTAAACATGATCTCCCAACCATCAGGTGGAAATGACTAAGAGAAACACAGGAATTTGCAGCTCAAAACAGAAGTCTGTTTGAGAACAAAATTTCTGGAAACATCATTTACATAAAGGAAAGGCAAACAAGGAGGAGGAGCCAAGATGGCCAAATAGGAGCAGCTCCAGTCTACAGCTCCCAGCATGAGCGGCGCAGAAGATGGGTGATTTCTGCATTTCCATCTGAGGTACCGGGTTCATCTCACTAGGGAGTGCCAGACAGTGAGTGCAGCACAGTGGTTGCAGCGCACTGTGCACCAGCCGAATTAGGGCGAAGCATTGCTTCACTCGGGAAGCGCAAGGGGTCAGGGAGTTCCCGTTCCTGCTCAAGGAAAGGGGCGACAGACGGCACCTGGAAAATCGCGCCACTCCCACCCAAATACTGCTCTTTTCCGACGGGCTTAGGAAACAGTGCACCAGGAGATTATATCCCGCACCTGGCTCGGAGGGTCCTACGCCCACGGAGTCTTGCTGATTGCTAGCACAGCAGTCTGAGATCAAACTGCAAGGCCGCAGTGAGGCTGGGGGAGGGGCGCCCGCCATTGCCCAGGCTTGCTTAGGTAAACAAAGCAGGTGGGAAGCTTGAACTGGGTGGAGCCCACCACAGCTCAAGGAGGCCTGCCTGCCTCTGTAGGCTCCACCTCTGGGGGCAGGGCACAGACAAACAAAAAGACAGCAGTAACCTCTGCAGACTTAAATGTCCCTGTCTGACAGCTTTAAGGAGAGCAGTGGTTCTCCCAGCATGCAGCTGGAGATCAGAGAACAGGCAGACTGCCTCCTCAAGTGGGTCCCTGACCCCTGACCCCCAACCAGCCTAACTGGGCAGCACCCCCCAGTAGGGGCAGACTGACACCTCACACAGCCGGGTACTACTCTGAGACAAAATTTCCTGAGGAATGATCAGACAGCAGCATTCGCAGATCACAAAAATCCGCGGTTCTGCAGACACCGCTGCTGATACCCAGGCAAACAGGGTCTGGAGTGGACCTCTAGCAAAGTCCAACAGACCTGCAGCTGAGGGTCCTGTCTGTTAGAAGGAAAACTAACAAACAGCAAGGACATCCACACCAAAAACCCATCTGTACAACACCATCATCAAAGACCAAAAGTAGTTACAACCAAAAAGATGGGGAAAAAACAGAGCAGAAAAACTGGAAACTCTAAAAAGCAGAGCGCTTCTCCTCCTCCAAAGAACGCAGTTCCTCACCAGCAATGGAACAAAGCTGGACGGACAATGACTTTGACGAGTTGAGAGAAGGCTTCAGACGATCAAACTACTCTGAGCTACAGGAGGAAATTCAAACTAAAGGCAAAGAAGTTGAAAACTTTGAAAAAACTTTAGAAGAATGTATAACTAGAATAACCAATACAGAGAAGTGCTTAAAGGAGCTGATGGAGCTGAAAGCCAAGGCTCGAGAACTACGTGAAGAATGCAGAAGCCTCAGGAGCCGATGTGACCAACTGGAAGAAACGGTATCAGTGATTGAAGATGAAACGAATGAAATGAATTGAGAAGGGAACTTTAGAGAAAAGAGAATAAAAAGAAAGGAACAAAGCCTCCAAGAAATATGGGACTATGTGAAAAGAACAAATCTGGGTCTGATTGGTGTACCTGAAAGTGACAGGGAGAATGGAACCAAATTGGAAAACACTCTGCAGGATATTATCCAAGAGAATTTCCCCAATCTAGCAAGGCAGGCCAACATTCAGATTCAGGAAATACAGAGAACACCACAGAGATACTCCTCGAGAAGAGCAACTCCAAGACACATAATTGTCAGATTCACCAAAGTTGAAATGATGGAAAAAATGTTAAGAGCAGCCAGAGAGAAAGGTCGGGTTACCATCAAAGGGAAGCCCATCAGACTAACAGCAGAACTCTTGGCAGAAAGCCTACAAGCCAGAAGAGAGTGGGGGCCAATATTCAACAGTCTTCAAGAAAAGAATTTTCAACCCACAATTTTATATCCAGCCAAACTAAGCTTCATAAGTGAAGGAGAAATAAAATACTTTACAGACAAGCAAATGCTGAGAGATTTTGTCACCACCAGGCCTGCCCTAAAAGAGCTCCTGAAGGAAGCACTAAACATAGAGAGGCACAACCAGTACCAGCTGCTGCAAAATCATGCCAAAATGTAAAGACCATCGAGACTAGGAAGAAGCTGCATCAACTAACGAGCAAAATAAACAGCTAACATCATAATGACAGGATCAAATTCACACATAATAGTATTAACTTTAAATGTAAATGGGCTAAATGCTCCAATTAAAAGACACAGACTGGCAAATTGGATAAACAGTCAAGACCCATCAGTGTGCTGTATTCAGGAAACCCATCTCACGTGCAGATACACACATAGTCTCAAACTAAAAGGATGGAGGAAGATCTACCAAGCAAATGGAAAACAAAAAAAGGCAGGGGTTGCAATCCCTACTCTCTGATAAAACAGACTTTAAACCAACAAAGATCAAAAGAGACAAAGAAGGCCATTACATAATAGTAAAGGGATCAATTCAACAAGAAGAGCTAACTATCCTATCTATGCACCTAATACAGGAGCAGTCAGATTCCAAAGCAAGTCCTGAGCGACCTACAAAGAGACTTAGACTCCCACACAATAATAATGGGAGACTTTAACACCCCACTGTCAACATTAGACAGATCAATAAGACAGAAAGTTAACGAGGATACCCAGGAACTGAACTCAGCTCTGCACCAAGCAGACCTAATAGACATCTACAGAACTCTCCACCACAAATCAACAGAATATACATTTTTTTCAGCACCACACCACACCCATTCCAAAATTGACCACATAGTTGGAAGTAAAGCTCTCCTCAGCAAATGTAAAAGAACAGAAATTATAACTGTCTCTCAGACCACAGTGAAGTCAAACTAGAATTTAGGATTAAGAAACTCACTCAAAACCACTCAAGTACATGGAAACTGAACAACCTGCTCCTGAATGACTACTGTGTACATAACGAAATGAAGGCAGAAAAAGATGTTCTTTGAAACCAACGAGAACAAAGACACATCATAACAGAATCTCTGGGACACATTCAAAGCAGTGTGTAGAGGGAAATTTATAGCACTAAACACCCAAAAGAGAAAGCAGGAAAGATCCAAAATTGACACCCTAGCATCACAATTAAAATAACTAGAAAAGCAAGAGCAAACACATTCAAAAGCTAGCAGAAGGCAAGAAATAACTAAAATCAGAGCAGAACTGAAGGAAATAGAGACACAAGAAACCCTTCAAAAAATTAATGAATCCAGGAGCTGGTTTTCTGAAAGAATCAACAAAACTGATAGACTGCTAGCAAGACTAATAAAGAAAAAAAGAGAGAAGAATCAAATAGACGCAATCAAAATTGATAAAGGGGATATCACCACCAATCCCACAGAAATACAAACTACCATCAGAGAATACTACAAACACCTCTATGCAAATAAACTAGAAAATCTAGAAGAAACGGATAAATTCCTTGACACATACACTCTCCCAAGACTAAACAAGGAAGAAGTTGAATCTCTGAATAGACCAATAACAGGATCTGAAATTCTGGCAATAATCAACAGCTTACCCACCAAGGACTGTCCAGGACCAGATGGATTCACAGCCGAATTCTACCAGAGATACAAGGAGGAACTGGTACCATTCCTTCTGAAACTATTCCAATCAATAGAAAAAGAGGGACTCCTCCCTAACTCATTTTATGAGGCCAGCATCATCCTGATACCAAAGCCAGGCAGAGACACAACCAGAAAAGAGAATTTTAGACCAATATCCTTGATGAACATTGATGCAAAAATCTTCAATAAAATACTGGCAAACAGAATCCAGCAGCACATCAAAAAACTTATCCACCATCATCAAGTTGGCTTCACCCCTGGGATGCAAGGCTGGTTCAATATACTCAAATCAATACATGCAATCCAGCATATAAACAGAACCAAAGACAAAAGCCACGACTATCTCAATAGATGCAGAAAAGGCCTTTGACAAAATTCAACAATGCTTCATGCTAAAAACTCTCAATAAATTAGGTATTGATGGGACGTATCTCAAAATAATAAGAGCTATCTATGACAAACCCACAGCCAATATCATACTGAATGGGCAAAAACTGGAAACATTCCCTTTGAAAACTGGCACAAAACAGGGATGCCCCCTCTCACCACTCTTATTCAACATAGTGTTGGAAGTTCTGGCCAGCAATTAGTCAGAGAAGGAAATAAAGGGTATTCAATTAGGAAAAGAGGAAATCAAATTGTCCCTGTTTGCAGACGACATGATTTTATATCCAGAAAGCCCCATTGTCTCAGCCCAAATTCTCCTTAAGCTGATAAGCAACTTCAGCAAAGTCTCAGGATACAAAATCAATGTACAAAAATCACAAGCATTCTTATACACAAATAACAAACAAACAGAGAGCCAAATCACGAGTGAACTCCCATTCACAACTGCTTCAAAGAGAATAAAATACTTAGGAATCCAACTTACAAGGGACATGAAGGACCTCTTCAAGGAGAACTATAAACCACTGCTCAATGAAATAAAAGAGGACACAAACAAATGGAAGAACATTCCATGCTCATGGGTAGGAAGAATCAGTATCGTGAAAATGGCCATACTGCCCAAGGTAATTTATAGATTCAATGCTATCCCCATCAAGCTACCAATGACTTTCTTCACAGAATTGGAAAAAACTACTTTAAAGTTCATATGGAACCAAAAAAGAGCCCGCATCATCAAGTCAATCCTAAGCCAAAAGAACAAAGCTGGAGGCATCACGCTACCTGACTTCAAACTATACTACAAGGCTACAGTAACAAAAACAGCATGGTACTTGTACCAAAACAGAGATACAGATCAATGGAATGGAACAGAGCCCTCAGAAATAACGCCGCATATCTACAAAATGGGAGAAAATTTTCGCAACCTACTCATCTGACAAAGGGCTAATATCCAGAATCTACAATGAACTCCAACAAATTTACAAGAAAAAAACAAACAACCCCATCAAAAAGTGGGCGAAGGATATGAACAGACACTTCTCAAAAGAAGACATTTATGCAGCCAAAAGACCCATGAAAAAATGCTCATCATCACTGGCCATCAGAGAAATGCAAATCAAAACCACAATGAGATACCATCTCACACCCGTTAGAATGGTGATCATTAAAAAGTCAGGAAACAACAGGTGCTGGAGAGCATGTGGAGAAACAGGAACACTTTTACACTGTTAGTGGGACTGTAAACTAGTTCAACCATTGTGGAAGTTAGTGTGGCGATTCCTCAGGGATCCAGAACTAGAAATGGGTATATCCCATTACTGGGTATATACCCAAAGGACTATAAATCATGCTGCTATAAAGACTCATGCACACGTATGTTTACTGCAGCACTATTCACAATAGCAAAGACTTGGAACCAACCCAAATGTCCAACAATGATAGACTGGATTAAGAAAATGTGGCACATATACACCATGGACTACTATGCAGCCATTAAAAATGATGAGTTCATGTCCTTTGTAGGGACATGGATGAAATTGGAAATCATCATTCTCAGTAAACTATTGCAAGGACAAAAAAACAACCACCACATGTTCTCACTCATAGATGGGAATTGAACAATGAGAACACATGGACACAGGAAGGGGAACATCACACTCTGGGGACTGTTGTGGGGTTGGGGGAGGGGGGAGGGATAGCATTAGGAGATATACCTAATGCTAAATGGCGAGTTACTGGGTGCAGCACATCAGCATGGCACATGTATACATATGTAACTAATCTGCACATTGTGCACATGTACCCTAAAACTTAAAGTATAATAATAATAAAAAAAAAAACGAAAGGCAAGCAAAAATTATCAAAACAGGTTGAAATTAGCTAAAGAGTAAGGAGGAAGGTAGGAATTTTTGTCTTTTTTTTTTTTCTTGTAGTGCAGACTTAAATATATAAGACCTTATAAAAATCTTCCAAGTGAGATGTAGAAAGAGTAAAAGAAGATGTAAACATACAAGGGACAAAAGTAAAACAAGGTAATAGAAAACTGTCACTACTATATGAAATGTGATGATTTGAGAGTCTGGAGGAATTTGCCAAAAACAAACAGCTCTTTAACGTAACTTATATCGGCTCACATTATCTCCTATATTAAGCTGTAAAAGTTCAGAAAATGCTAATAGAGTTGAAAAACAGTACAGTTTGGTGAAAAGTTCTATCTAAAAAGACATAAAAATTTTGCTTTTCACTTTAGTTATCTTAATAAATTTCCTCCCCTATCTAGCCACCTGTCTCTTCAGATAAAGGGCTCATAAATAAGAAGAAAGAAGGAAAGAAAAAAGAAAAGTATGATGAATTCATTTTAGGTTCAATCTAATCTTGCAGTTCAAAGTAGAATATTACAAAATCATGAGTCCTTACAAACTGGGCACTGCTGTGATTCTTCCGTAGTTGCATGGTCGTCTTAGTGCAGGGCTCTAGGCTCAAGTGCTGTTTGAGCAATGTTGATGACACGTTCCCACCTCCACTTCGCTCATCCTTCACCGTAACAGTTGGGGGGCATGTGACTAGGGAAGTGAAAAACAACTCTGAAAACAATCCTCTCCTGCATCAAGATTACCAAACTATTTCTCCCATGAAACTTTACTATTTTACCCCTCACACTTCCCCAGTCTGTTAAAGTTCCTCACCTTTCTTATGCACAGTCTTATCCTTGTCCTTAGCCATAAGGCCCAAGCCCATCATTTTGGGACCTGGCCCATAGATCTGTAACTTCTTTAGCTCTGGATTCTTCTCAATGTCCTCCTCTGTAGGCTCTGGCTGTTTAAAAAAGATTCAAACAACGAAGTTAGCTTTACATATACAGGCATAAATATGTTATGGGCAAGGTCTAGACAAGTCACATGGGCTAAAATCAACTGACAGCCTTTTATCCATTTTTGAATGTTTATTAATCACATTTTTACTGTGAGTGTGTTATGGCCAGGTAGGAGCAAATGGATAAATTTGGAAAGCAATGAAGTTTCTCAACTTTGTTCATGTTATGAAAAAAATGACAAAATACTCCTAGGCTTGCAAGGCTAGTGAAGCTTAAATGTCATAAATTCATACCTTACAACAGAGAATTTTGTAATTAAAAATAAGCCCCACTCTGCAACTGAGTTGAAGATGGAAATGGTTAAAACAGGAAAAATTCTATTCCATTTAAACTCACATCATTAGAATAATAACTGTTTTCAGACCAAAATATAATCACAAACCTGGGAAAATGGAAACCCATTAAGTATCAAAATACAAATCATATACCATATATATTATATACCATTTTCAGCACTTGTCTCTTCTTAGAGGACACTGTAAAATATATTTTATCAATGTTTAAAATAATTTGCTATATTTTGAAATTAAGCTCTATTACATTTTCCATTTATTTTAAAGCTTTATTCTTACAAATTTTCTCCTATACAGAGGTAAGTTTTCTTCTATTTATACAAACACACACATATACACAAAGAGACACAGTAACATATTTTATACTTTTCTTTTATTCCCACAGCAATTTCTGCAAGCAGAAACATACATTGTATTACAATGTCTATGAGAATACATAGCTTATTATAATACTGTTCCACAAATCATTTAACTAACTTTTTAATTATACAACATTGAGGCTGTTTCCCACTTTTTGACATTCTGAAGAGCTAAGTAACTAACTGTATTAATCTAATTTTTATTTTATATACCTTAGATTGTTTTGACATTTCTGGGGTACCTTGTGAGCTAGGGAGACCAGCTCTTTCACAGCTGGCTAAACTAAACCATACCTTTACCATATAAACCAAACAATCCTGAGTCCAAACCTCTAACTATTTGCTTTATTTAACTATCATATACAGCCAGTATTTCCCCTCCTGTAAATCAACTCAGAGCCATGTACCAGAAACCTACTGGCATCCACTATGCCCCACAGAGCACTGGAATTATTCTAACAAACTAGCCAATTCTGACATTTGATTGCCGTGCTTTGCCTGTCTCACAGAAATACCAATAAAGGCTGCGACCTGTGCCTTTCACCTTAGCTTTTACCTCCTGACTGACTACTGTGGCTCTGTGTGGTATGTCGTACATCTCATTTGGAAACAAACAGTCAGCAACGCTAAACTTTTAGCATTGACCTCTCCATCTCATCATTACTGAATCATGTCTATAAATTAAGACTCAGGCACAAATCATTAGTACCCATGTACTTGCTGCATTATTTTTCTCAAAAGATAATTAACAGAAGTTAAGCAGAAAGACATAAACATTTAAAATTTTAGTTAACTTCAAATTTTAATTTTAATACAACCCTTCACTACTACAAAGAGTGCACACGATGCCTAGTTCCTCATATCCTTGACACATTTTGACCTTTTCCTATCAGTTATGTGAAAGTGATATGTGGTTACTTCATATTTTCAATTTATAAGTGAGGTTAAACACTTTTGATTTATTATTCATCCGGGCTGCTAGAGAAGGAAACTTGAAAATAAGCTATGATAAAAAAGAAAAGATTCAATCAGTTTTGTGCTTCTACAACTTTTAGGCACAATACATAATTTTATACACATGCACGTTATATATTTTACATTAATGTTACATAGGTTATTTCTAACTATTAAATACTTTTTAAAAGAGCTGATATTTGCTTGTTTTAAAATAAAGTAATACCATACTACTCTACATTTCGGACAGTCTACTACCCATTCTTGAATTACAAATACACATAAAATACAAAAGATGTGTTAGTCCTCATGTCTCCTTGCTTGCTTTATGCAGAATTTGTAACTTTTTTTCTTTATATTTTGGAAGTACTATCGATTTTTGTAAACCATACAGTTTTCAATTTTGTTTTTGTTTTTGTTTTTGACAGTCTTGCTCAGTCACCCAGGCTGGAGTGCAGTGGAATGATCTTGGCTCACTGCAACCTCTGTCTTCCAGGCTCAAGTGATTCTCATGTCTCAGCCTCCTGAGAAGCTAGGATTACAACTGCCTGCCACCACACCCACTTCATTTTCATATTTTTAATAGAGATGGGGTTTCATCACATGGGACAGGCTGTTCTCAAATTGCAGACCCTGTGTAATCCACCCAACCCAGCCTCCTAAAATTCTGGGATTATAGGCTCAGAGCCACTGTGCCTGGCCCAACAATTTTTAAAACCTTTCCTGCAAAGTGGACAATGAACTCCCCCTGCCAAAAAAGGCCCAACAATTTTTAAAACTTTTCCAGCAAAGTGGACAATGAACTCCCCCTGCCAAAAAAGGGTCTAAGGAACCATTTTATCTGGAAAAATGTTTAGACCGTTTACTGGTATTTACAACTTGAAACAAATTTTACTCGTCTCCTAGTTATTACATGTTCATTTTTCTTATTCAGTTTTTTTCCAGACATAGTTCTTATTATAAAAAACTAAAGTACTAATACAGAATCCATCTGCATTTCGATAATCTTAACTAGATAAAATTTCTCACTTTGGTCTAATTTCTAATATTACAATATCTCAAAATTTAAATATCGTTAGAATTATCCAGAAAACACCTAAGGATACACAACATTGTCTTATTTTAAGGTATTTCAGAAATAAAAACATCCAAATCTTATGAATATGTTGTATATGGAGCAGTGAAAACACACTTACATAAAAGTTATTAAAAACATATTGTTTATATTTTTCATTTTCTGAATATTATGATGTTTTAACATCTTAAATCTTTCTGGCTAGGAGAGATTGTCCTCCCAGGGTTACCTACTCCTACAAATACCAAATGGCTCACCCAGGAGTATGCCTTTAATGTGTCTTTAATATGTTCACTGACAAATCCAAAGCTAATCCTCATCTATTCAGCCCATACAATTCATGAGGCAAAGTTCCTCTGCCTTAATTCTAGGGTCAGGAAACTAGGGAATACTGCTATAGCCTACAGCCTGCCAAAATTATTCAAACTAGCCAATCCTATACTTTTTATCCTGCTCTGTCTTGCCTTTCCCTTGGTAAACCAAATATAGGCTACGGCCTACGTGCTTTTCTTATTCCTGCTTCTTCTGCATGTCCAAGACGGGTTTCCCCTCTAGCACTGTGTAGCACATAGTGACTACCTCTCTAAGGCCTGTGATAATAATAAACTTTGCTTTCCTGAGTCTCTCTGGTCACACCTACTGACCATCACATGGAAGACCGTAGAATAAAACCAACAGTTAACAATAACTAACTTGTACAGTGTGCTTTGAAAAATCATTCCAAGATTCACAGAAATTAACAATACCTTATAACCCGGCATAGCGGCTAACCCATGTAACCCCAGCTACTCCAAAGGCTATATAGAGGGAGAATCACTTAAGCCTAGGAGTTCGAGAACAGCCTGGCAACACAGTAAGACCCCATCATTTAAAACAATGGCAATGCATTTTCTTTTAAAATGTATAAAAGCAAAACTACAAAGACAAAATATTATAAACCATACCTATGAACAAAATAACTCATAATTCATTTCAATTAATTTTATCTTGAACCAGGCATATGTAAAACAATGCATTCAGCAATGAATTTTCCCCAATATCAAGGTCTAGATGAACCTTCTCAGCTATAGAAAGAATAACAGGAATAACAGTCACTCACATCAGGCTGTAGCCTTTTTGCCCGTCGACTGTAGCTGCTGAACTTTGAAGGTTGCACAGATTGTCTAAGGGGGATGCTGTGGGGCTTGTATTCCTTATCTTTTACCTCATTGTCAAACGGGTGTGTGTTACACTGCTAGAGAGAAAAAAAATGTAGAATCAGAAATTAAGTCATATTTGTAATTAGTGATTCCTTCATTTACAACTCTAGCAAATAAAGCTGTAGTTCTTTCTAAATTACACAGGTCCACTCCTCTTGTTCTTTGGATAGAACACATATCCTGAAAATTCTCATGCCTTTGCTTATGAATGAGCAGCACAGAATATGAAAGAACATGGTCTTTGGACTGTCTTGATATCAATCTGGGTTTTTACTCTTATTCTTTGCGTGCTTTCAGCAAACATTCTGAACCTCTCCCTTTGTGCTTCAATTTCCTGGATGAAAAACAAGTAATAAAAATACTCAATCTGGCTGGGTGTGGTGGCTCAAGTCTATAATCCCAGAACTTTGGGAGGTTGAGGCAGGTGGATCATGGGGTCAAGAGATCAAGACCATTCTGGCCAAATGGTGAAACCCTGTCTGAGTAAAATACAAAGGTTAGTAGAGCCTGGGTGACAGAGTGAGACTCTGTCTCAAAAAACAAAACAAAAACAAAAATACTGAATCTTTAGAATTATGTACACTAGATGATACGTGCTTATAAACATAAATACAAAGTTTTTATAAAATATTTTAAAGTTTTATGGATAATAAAACCTAAAAACTGGCCAGTCGTGGTGGCTCACACCTGTAATCCCAACACTTTGGGAGGCTGAGTCAGGTGGATCACGAGATCAAAGGATCGAGAGAATATCCTGGCCAACATGGTAAAACTCCATCTCTACAAAAAATACAAAAATTAGCGGGCATGGTCATGTGCCTGTAGCCCCAGCTACTCAGGAGGCTGAGGCAGGAGAATCATTTTAACCCAGGAGGTAGAGGTTGCAATGAGCTGAGATCACCTGGCGAGAATGATACGCTGCCTCAAAAAAACAAACAAACAAACAAACAAAACAATTAAAAACTTATTATGCAAAAATACCCTGCTAAATCAGTTTCCACACCCTAAGTTAAACCCAAGTCACACCAAGCTTCTAACCTAAACTATCTTCAAGTGAACCAGCCTCATGAAAGCTTCGGAACTTCATTATCCTTTTCAGCCAGGCATGGTGGCTCACGCCTGCAATCTCAGCACTTTGAGAGGCTGAGGCAGGCAGATCACAAGGTTAGGAGATCAAGACCATCCTGGCTAAGACGGTGAAACCCTGTCTCTACTAAAAAAAAAATTAGCTAGGCGTGGTGGCAGTCCCCTGTAGTCCCAGCTACTTGGGAGGCTAAAGCAGAAGAATGGCGTGAACCCAGGAGGAGCTTGTAGTAAGCCAAGATCCCGCCACTGCACTCCAGCCTGGGCAACACAGCGAGACTCCATTTCAAAAAAAAAGATTATCTTTTTCACGTAAGATACTTAAAATAGGAAATGGTTTCCTCTAACTTCTAGTTTAAGATCTTCTCCATAAAAAGATCTCAGTAAACATCAACCTCATAAGATAGAAAGGTCACTCTAGTTCTTACTTATGGATAGTAGGAATAAAACTATGTCACATAATGAGGCTGCAAAATATTTTCTAGGGCCAATTCCTGGAACACCTTCACTCTCGAGATTTAGAATCTATAGACTCTGACTACTCAAGAGAGAAGTCCACTTCAAAGAGAAAATACAAAAGAAAACAAAATCACATCAGGCCACGAACCAGTTTAAGGGCCCTTACCACATGGTTGGCTCCAGACTGAAACATTTCATAGGGGTAAATAATGCGTTCATAATGTGATCGTAGCAGGGAGCCAATATTTTTGCCTGGTGGGTAGTGGAGACGCTGGGCAACTCGAGCCCACCGACGATCCTTGCAGATGGCTTCATAGCCACCTTCCTCTATCACGATCTGCAAGTATAAGAAACAATATGGATGAACTGTGAACAGACTGGAAAGGGCTACCAACACAGCAATGAGACTAGAATATCAGGGGCTCTGCCTTTCCCCCATCACCAATCATTCCGAGACCCAAAGATTATGTCAAGAAACGCTGCCAGGTTCTGTGTTCTTTCCTTTCCTGCCTAGTGTTTCCACCACAGAAGATCCTTGAGGCAAGGCTTTTTGTTTTTCCTTTAAAGTAGACTACTCTTACCTTACTAAGGCTGTAGAGGTCCAAGATCTTCCGCTCCACATTGGGAATCTTTAATGAGGAGCCTTGAATTTCCCAGAATTTTGCAATCTGATCCAAATAGTTCAATTTCACTCTAGTCTGGGCCTGGAAAGAGAGGGCCTTATAAGATTGGCATACTCCTTAACCTGACTTTGTCAAGTATGCAGTAAATGAACAAGTATTATTTTATGCTATCCACACTTCTCTACTAGAGTGCCGGAGCCCCAACTTCACTGTCTTATCTCACCAATGGTGTCCACAAAAAGCTCAAATAAGCTGAGTCTTTAATCTATAAAGAGCTAAGAATGTGCTGTCTTAGAATCAAAATCATATCTAAATTAAAGGACTTATTCTTGGACTTAAAGGTGGCTTGACCAAAAATATGTAGGCTCCAAGAGTATTTAGACTCAATACCATCAAGACACTCATTTAGAATGTACTGATATATAATTCAAAGAATTAAAATATTTTTCTAGTTCATGTAAAAAATCTGGACATGAAACCAGTTTCTGAATCATTGCTTTCTCACCCTAACTCATATGCAGCTTCTAGCTACTAATCATAGTCAAAATCCTAATAGTAAAAGAAAATGACAAATCATTCATATACTTTCTACGTTGAATACTAAACTGTGAAGACTGAGTTGACTGCTTTAAAAGCAAGCTTTGCCTCTGACATTTTATTAAAGCAGAACATTATGTAATACCATCACTCTGTTGCTGGATATTTAAAAGATCCTATTTCTTCTCTGAACTCTGCTTCTGTTAAAGAACTAAAAAAAGTTTACTGACACTGGGTGCACGGGCTCACACCTGTAACCCCAGCACTTTAGGAGGCCAAGGCGGGCAGATCACCTAATGTTAGGAGCTGGAGACCAGCTTGACCAAATGGGTGAAACTCCATCTCTACCAAAAATACAAAAATTAGCCTGGCATGCTGATGTGCACCTGTAATCTCTGCTACTTGGGAGGCTGAGGCAAGAGAATCCCTTGAACCTGGGAGGCGGAGGTTGCAGTGAGGCGAGATTCCACCACTGCACTCCAGCCTGGGAGACAGGGTGAGACTCTGTTTAAAAAAAAAAAAAAAAAATTCAGTCATTAAAATGTGAGTACGAGAAGACAAAATGGGAAAGGTACCGTCATTTTGATAGTTCTAACCTGAAACTATTGAACAGCAAAACAGTGCATCATTCTTCCTCAGAAATTTAAAGCCTTTGTATTCTACCATTTTTGTGGACATACATTATGTATTTTATAGAAGACCTTCTCCAAAATCAGTATTCTGGAAAATGGTGGTGTTCGGATTCAAATTTAATACATTAGATTTCAAAACTTAAGTTCTATATTATGAAACTACAACGGCAAGATTAGAGATCAGATTCCTTTAATAAAAGTGTGCCTCCCAATCTTACCTCCAGTTCATTTAGCCTTTGGATGCGAGGAGTAAATCTGAAATTGTCAACTTCTACTGCAAAAGGAGGCTGCCAGTCCTAGAAGAAAGCGTAAGGACCTGTTAACTATGGCACAGTAAAGGATGAAGACAGTGAAAACCACAATCATTTGTTCCCACTATTTTAAAAAAGTCTTCTGGTAACCGTTTTTGTACACAAGGGCCTCAAATGATTCCTTCTTCATAATCAAGATTAACTGGGAAAAAAAAAAAAAAAAAAAGGAAAAACCCTGCAAATCCAAAACTCTCCTTGACGTGTCCTTCGTAACAGACAAAAAAAAAAAAAAAAAAACCTGTATAATCTCAAGGCTAGAAAGCAACTTCCAAGGAATGACGCACATCTGAACAAACACTATGCTATTTAGGTTATGAGTCCTTACTAAAATAAAGATAAATGTAATGCAAATAAAACATTGTTTCATTTTTTAAACCTAAGCCATTATCTCTTCCCACTCTCAGCAGTATAAAAAAGTTTAATTCCGAATGCTGAGAAGTCCGAACATCCAAATAAAAATAACGTTGCAGCCTGGTTCAATATATGAGAAAAAAGCTGTATGCTCTGCGAAAACTTTTTGACTTCTCTGAATATTTTGCTAGTTGTTTACGACGACAGCCCAGACTCATTTCAGTTTACATTCTTAATTCAGTCAAACTTCTACAAGGTTCATTTAGTAGTTTTCAGTATAGCAAACCAAGATGGTCTACGTTTAATAATATAAATTTAATTGATGGCAAAGGATGCCACATCATTCCCATTCTTTGCTATATTTGTTACATACATCTAAGATCCTACCAAAGAATGAGAACACCAGTCCAAGTGGTTAATACCACAAGCTTATATAACTTGCTTCTGTCATAGCTCAAGCACTTCTGAGTAAGCTAATTTTTTTGCGGTTAAGTGTAATAAAAGCTTGTGTATGCCTAAACTATATTCAATAACAACAGAACGTAGAAATATCTGAATCTTTTATTTTTGTCCCTACAGCAGTCAGATATTTAGAACCCCGTGGAATGTGGCGATCTGATACTAATTTTCTGATGCCAGCTTGTTCTTGTCAGAAAAGTTAAATGAGAAATTTGGTGCTAAGGGTTTCTGGTCGTTAAGTGTAAATAACGCCTCGCCAAGCGGTAAACTGCCCCAACGTTCAAACCAAAGGCTACCCACTCTCAAGTTTTGTTTCAAAGACTTACTGCGGGTGGGCGGATTTTGCAGATGCCAGACTTCTCTGCTATGGGCCTTATTTTCGCAATGTAGCCTAGCGGGTCTTGGAATTCAGCCCAGCTAGGCTCAAAAACCGGGCATTCCGGCGGCGGCAGGAACTCGTCACACCCCGGTTCCATGTCGGACCTTAATGCTAAGCTGTAAAATAAGAATCACATCGTCTTTAATGACGCGCTGGTTCCTCCTACTAAAAGGCCTGGGGAAATTTCATTTTCTTGAGAACTTCAAGGTTACTTTAATCCCATAGCTGCTTACCAATCGCCAGGGATCCTAGCTTTACAACCACCATCTTGACCTCCGAGCCTTGCTGTGTGGTACGAGCCGTCTCACTCCGCGGATCGATTTTCCCGGCGCTATTTCCAAACCTGGGAGACCTTGTGCACCTTAGATAAAAGCTGAGGACGCAAGAGCGATTTTACAACAGAAAAACAGTAACAGAGCAGTCGCTGGACTGATATTAAACAGTACTCCGACGGAAGGAACGAGCAAGATAAAAATAGTATGGCCGGATCTTTTTCTGAAATGGGACCACTGCGCAAGTTACGCCTGCGTATTACAGGGAAGGACCGTAAAAGGGTCTGGTGCAGTTGAAAGAAGGATTTCTCGGAGAAAATTCCTCCTTTGCGGAAATGTCGGTAGAAACGCACCTTTTTTTTTTTTTTTTGCCAGTACAAACCGCCGGCCATATCCGTTCATGTGGAAGTGTTTACTAACATTCTGTGAAGACTCACTGGGTTTTCAGCTCGAGAACGTTCCTGTCACAAGACGTTTAGGAGGCAGGATTCCGGTACAATATATTTATGTTCTTGTAAACTGTTGCATTAACAGTGCACTTAAGGGGGCACATTTGTCGTTGGATTTTTTACGAACTCGAACTTAGACTTTAGGACGGGGAAAAGAAGTGCTAAATGTTTTTGAATAAAACCTTTACTGCACACGATAAACATCCCTTAAAAATCACCTAGGAGCACCCTAAATTTTAAAATGATCACAAAGACCTGGACAGATTACAGTAAACCTTCAACATCGCTAAACACACGTACCATAAATTAAAAGAAACACACCGCTAATGATCTGTTTTTTGATGTGGAAACAGCTATGCTGTTTTTAAGGGAAGTTATAATTTATTGCGATGTTTTATTTCAAAACAAGATGTTAACGTTTTATTTCCTATAATTTTATTTACAATATTTTACACCCCTGTTGAGCAAAAATCCCGCTACATTGCTATTCTAATTTTTTTGAATCAATTCACTGTTGTAGTATCTTTTTGTTCTCCATATATTTTTGAAAAATATGCAAAAGGTAAGTTTCAAAAATCAAATGGTAGATTTCATTTTGAAGGGCACTGCCGGAAATGCCTTAACGTTTGATAGTTTGACAATTGTTTCGTATTTTACGATTCTTGGCATTTCGTTTTTTATTTTTTTAACAATTTATCCATTTCATCTAGATTATCGGCTTCATGAGTTTATTATGCTACATTACGTATATATTCTTGTTTCAAAAGTTGTTACTTAATTTTTGCTTTCATTTTACCGGTTTTATCTACATTTTTCTATTCCATAAAATTAGAGTTATAATTTAGCTTATATTATCTCAAATGATCAGATCTTTTTTCTCAGTTCAAGATAATCATTATAAAACAGCTTTACATTTTATTAATTCATTAGTAAATAGATATTTCAGTTTCTGCTTTCCGCTATTATAAATAATGGTGCTATTAATATTTGTGTAGCGGTTTTTGTGTGCATGCTTAGTGTCATTTCTCGTGTGTATACACCTACAAGTAGAATTAGTGGGTTATATGGGAACTTTAGGTTTAAACTTTTTTTCTCCAAAGCATCTTCATCATTTAATTTCCATCAAAAGTGGAAGACCATTCTAGTTTCTCCATGTCCTCACCAATATTGTAATTACATTACTTACTGATTTGACCATCACAATGTGTGTGAGGTCTCATCGAGTTTTGAGTTGGACTTCCTGAATTACTAATGATACAATAGTGTTGAGCATCTTTTTGTAAGCTTGTTGGCTTGTTCATATGCTTTATATACCTTCTTTGGAAAAATGTCTATTCAAGATTTTTGGCTGTTTTCACATTGGCTTGTCTTTTTTTGTTTAGTTGGAATCTTATCTGATTCTCTTATCAAATGTTTGATTTTTATAAAAAATAATTCTGTGAGCTGGCTTCTCTCCTTCCTAATAGTAAACTTTAAACAGAAAGGTTTTTAATTTGATCTTTATCCAGTTTACTTTTTTTTTATTGTCATTTGTACTTTCACTGTTGCCTCGAGGGGATTTTGTCTAACCCCAAATCACAAAGATATACTCTTATACTCTATTCTAGGACCTTTATAGTATTAGCTTCTACATTAAAGTCTTTGATACATCTTGAGTTAACTTGTGTAAACACCGGGAAGTAATGATCCAACTCAATATTTTTGCGTGTTGCCATCTAGTTGTCCCAGAATTTGTTGGACACATTATTATTGCTTCATTAATTGTTCTTGGCACTCTTGATAACATTACATTGGCCATAAATGTATGGGTTTATTCTTGGACTTTCAATTCCATTCCATATTAATGTGTATGTATGTATTCTAATGCCGTATTGTTTTTATTGCCGTAGTTTGTAGAAGGTTTGAATTGGGAAAAGTGAGTAATCCAACTTTCTTCTTGTTTTTTTTAGAGACTGTTTGGCTATTATTTGTTTTTTGTATTTTTATTAGCTTGTCTGTTTCTACAGAGAAACAAGCTGGGGTTTCTACAGACAAGCAAGCCGGGATTGAGACAGAAATGTTGAATCCACAGACAAATTTAGGAAGTATTTCCATCAAAGTTTCCTATACATGGACAAAGCATGTATTTCAATTTATTTAGGTCTTCTTTGGTTTCCTGCAACAAAGTTTTATAGTTGTACAGTTATATTATACTAATATAATATATTATATATTAGTATTATTTATATTAGTATACATATTACATATATAAGTAGTATGTATTATGTATATTTGAAATTAACTTACTTCAGATTATTTTATTTTATTCTATTTCTGCTACTATGAATCAAATTTTTAAAAAATTTCCCCTATTAAGGGTTTGTTAGTGATACATGAAAATATGACTGATTTTTGTATGTTGATCTTGTGTTCTGCCACCTTGCTAACTTCATTTATTGTAATATATATATATTTTTTAACTTTTAAGTTCAGAGGTTCATGTGCAGGGATATGATGGTTTGTTTTATAAGTAAGCCTGTGTGATAGGGTTGGTTGTAGAGATTATTTCATCACCCAGATGTTAAGCCTAATATCCATTAGTTATATTTCTTGCTTCTCTCCTTCCTCCTATGCTCCACCCACCCACTTATACATGAGAACATGCAGTATTTGGTTTTCGGTTCTGGCATTTGTTTGCTAAGGATAATGGTCTCCAGCTGTGTTACTGCAAAGACATGATCTTGTCTTTTTTTATGGCTGCATGGAAATCTATGGTGTATATTTACCACATTTTCTTTATACAGTCTATCACTGATGAGCATTTGGGCTGATTCCATTGTCTTTGCTTTTGTGAATAGCTGCAGTGAATGTACATATGCTATTGTGAATAACTGCAGTGAACATACATGTGCATGTATCTTTATAATAGAATGATTTATAATCCTTTGGGTATATACCCAGTAATGGGATTGGTGGGGTTGAATGATAATTCTGTCTTTAGGACTTTGAGGAATTGCCACACTGTCTTCCATAATGCTGAACTAATTTACACTCCCACCAGCAATGTAAAAGCATTTCTATTTCTCCAAAACCTCACCTGAATCTGTTATTTTTTGACTTTATAATAATAGGTATTCTGACAGGTTTGGGGTAGTGTCTCATTGTGGTTTTGATGCGCATTTCTATAACGATCAGTGATGTTGAGCTTTTTAAAATGTTTGTTGTCTACATGTGTATGTCTTCTTTTGAGAATTGTCTGTTCATGTCCTTTGCCCACTTTTTAATGAGGTTCTTTGTTTTTTCCTTGTAAATTTGTTTAAGTTCCTTGTGGATGCTAGATATTAGACCTTTGTCAGATATATGGTTTATAATTTTTTCTCATTCTGTACATTGTCTATTTAATTTGTTGATGGTTTATTTGCTAGTGCGGAAGCTCTTTAGTTTAATTAGATGTCATTTGTTAATTTTTTCTTTTGTCGCAATTGCTTCTGACATCTTCAGGAAGTCTGTACACGTGCCTACGTTCTGAATGGTTTTGCCTAGATTTCCTTCTAGGGTTTTTATAGTTTTGGGTTTTACATTTAAGTCTTTAATGCATCTTGAGTTAATTTTTGTATATGGTGTAATAAAAAGTTCCAGTTTCAATTTTCTCTATATGGCTAGCCAGTTTCTCACAGCACCATTTATTAAATAGAGCATCTTTTCACCATTGCTTGCCTTTGTAAATTTTCTTGAAAATCAGATACTTGTAAGCGTGTAGTCTTATTTCTGGGTTTTCCATTCTGTTCCTTTGGTCTATGTGTCTGTTCTTTTATCAGTACCATGCTGTTTGGGTTATGGTATTTCTGTAGTATAGTTTGAAGTTGGGTAGCATGATGAATTTAGTTTTGATTATGTTGCTTAAAATTGCCTTGGCTATACAGGCTCTTTTTCGGTTTCACGTGAGTTTTTAAAGTAGATTTTTCTAGTTCTGTGAAGAATGTTAATGGTAATTTAATGGGTATAGCATTGGATCTATAAATTGCTTTGGGCAGAGTGGCCATTTAGTGACATTGATTCCACCAATCTGTAAGCATGGAATACTTTCCATTTGTTTATGTCATCTGTTAGTTATTTGAGTAGTGATTTGTATTAATAGTTCTTCCTATACAGGTCTTTCACTTTCCTGGTTAGCTGTGCTTCTAGGTATTTTATTCTTTTTGTGGCTATTGTGAATGTGAGTTTGTTCATGTCTTGGCTCTTGGCTTTAGTATTGATGGTGTATAAGAATGCTAATGATTTTTGCACATCGATTTTGTATCTTGAGATTTTGCTTAAGTTGTTTATCAGGTTAAAAAGCTTTGGGGCTGAGATAATGGATTTGTGTGCATATAGAATCATATTGTTTGCAAACAGGGATAATTTGATTTCCTTTTTTCCTATTTCAATATTTTTTATTCCTTTCTCTGGCCTGATTGCCCAGAACTTTCAATACTATATTGGATACAAGTAGTGTCAGAGGACGTCTTTGTCTTGTGCCAGTTTTCAAGGAAAATGATTCCAGCTTTTGCATATTCAGTATGATATTTGCAGTGGGTTTGTCATACATGACTTTTATTACATTATTTTGAGGTATGTTCCTCAAAATATGGCCCCGATAAGTGGAGTAGCACTAGGATCCTTAGTCTTGCATTGGATAAAGTGACATGGACACACGTGAGTGGTTTTAAGGAGTGGAAACTTTAATAGTCAAGAAGGAAGCAAAGAAGAAGCAAACAGGTCCCCTTACAGAGATGGGGTCGGGGAGGAGGGATTCCAACAAAGAGAAAATCCTCTGTGCAGAGAAAAGTGGCTGCTTATATGGGAAGGCTGGAGGACGTGGTGTCTGATTTGCATAGGGTTCAGGAGATTGGTTTGACCAGGCTTGCCATTTACGTAGCCCAGAGAAAACCTGGCCTTTCCACCCTAGCCTTTTAATAGCAAATGTAGGGCACCATGATGTTCTACACACGTAGGGTATGTGAGCGTGGCCATTTTGCCAGGCATATGTAGGGGCAAGGAAGAAAAGGGCAGGAATTGTTATGTTTGGGTGGACCCAGTTTCTGATGGCCAGCATTTTCATATCATAGCTTGCTGCCCAGCTCTCTGAGCAGGGGCTATTCAGGTAGACAAGAAACATTTCTGAAGCTGCTTTCAAAGAAAAAAACTTCTGAAGGACCCCTTTCCCTCTCTATCTGCTTAAAGTAATTTTTTAATAACTCCTACAACATTCCTTCCATAACTGGTTTATTGAGAGTTTTTAACATGAAGTGATACTGAATTTTATCAAAAGTCTTTTCTGCATCTTTTGAGATAATCATGTAGTTTTAGTCTTTAGTTCTGTTTATGAAATGAACGACATTTATTGATTTCCATATATTTAACCAACCTTGCATTCTGGGCCTGAACCCTACTCGATTGTGGTGGATATGTTTTTTGACATGCTGCTGGATTTGGTTTGTCAGTATTTTGTTTGGGGTTTTTTTTATCAGTGTTCATCAAAGATACTGGCCTGAGGTGGTGGTTGTGGTGGTTGTGTCTCTGCCTGATTTTGGTATCAGGGTGATGCTGACTTCATAGAATGAGTTAGGGAAGGGATCCTTTTTTTCCAATTTTTAAAAATAGCTTCAGTAGAAATGGCACCAGCTCTTCTTTGTACCTCTGATAGAATTCAGCTATTAATCCATCTGGTCCTGAGATTTTTTTGTTGTTGGTAGTCTGTTTATTACTGCTGCAGTTTGAGAGCTCATTATTGGTTTGTTCAGGGATTCAGTTTCCTTTTGGTTCAGTCTTGGAAGGGTTTGTATGACCAGGAATGTATCTATTTCTTTTAGATTTTCTAATATATGTGCATAGAGGTGTTAATTCTCTCATGGTTGTTTGTATTTCTGTGGGGTTCAGTGATAATATCCTCATTATTGTTTCTGACTGTGTTTATTTGATTCTTCTTTTTTTTCTTCTTTATTAGTCTTAGAGCTAGCAGTCTGTTTTATTAATCTTTTTCAAAAAAAACAACTTCTGTATTCATTGATCTTTTGAATGTTTTTTTAATGTGTGTGTGTCTCTATCTCCTTGTGTTCAGCTCTGATTTTGGTTATTTCTTGTCTTCTGCTAATTTTTGGGTTTGTTGGTTGTCGGTTATCTAGTTCCTTTAGTTATGAAGTTAGGTTGTTAACCTGAGAAGCTTTTTTTTTTTTTTAAAGTGGGCATTTATGCTATAAATTTCCCTGTTAATACTGCCTTTGCTGCATCCCAAAGATTCTGGCACATTGTAGGTTTGTTGTCATGAGTTTCAAATAATTTTTTGATTTCTGCCTTAATTTCATTATTTACCCAAAAGTCATGCAGAAGCAGGCCATTCAATGTCTATGCAAATTTTATGGCTTTGAGTGAATTTTTTAGTCTTGAGTTCTAATTTGATTGTGCTGTGGTCTAACAGACTGTTTGTAATATTTTCAGTTATTTTGAATTTGCTAAAGAGTGTTTTATTCCCAATTATTTTATTAATTTTAGATGAAGTGCTGTGTGACAATGAGAAGAATGTATGTTCTGTTGTGTTTTGATGCAGAGTTCTGCAGAACCTATCAGGTTGGCCTCTGTGAAGCCTGCAGGCCAGAACTGCTAAGTTGACAAGAAAGCAAAGAAAGCCGACTTCTCTCTGTAGGAAGTCTGTCCCAGGAAGTTTTCAAACCTCTCTTGGCCAGACAACATCAGTGGGAGTGATTGGAGGCCCTGGATAGGAAGTCCCACCACATAAGGAGGAACACATCAGGAACTTGCTTAAAGAAGAATTCTGCCCATGCTTTCATAGAGATAATGTGCTGTATACTAGGGTACTGTCTGCCCCTGCATGGTTTGGACTTTGCTAAGACAGCAGGCTGGAATGGCTGAGTTTTTCAAAGAGCAGAGATCGTGGCCCACCCCTCCCCCTGGGCACTCCATCCCAGGGAGAAATTAAAACTGTTGGAGAATATAGGTGGTGGTGGCTAGAGGCCCCAGTTGAGAGGCTCCTCCCCAGAGATAAGAAGCAGATCAATGTCCCACTTAAAGAAACAGTCTAGCCACATTTTGGTAGAGCAGATGTGGTGTGCTAGGGAGTCCCTTTCATCCCCTGGTCAGTTTTGTTTGCACTCTCCTAAACCTGCAGCAACAGAAAGGATGACAACCTTGCCTTTTCCCTAAGAACTCTGCCCCATTCAAGTTTGGCACAACACTGTTGCCAGGGGCTGGCTGGAATTCCAAGCTGGTGAGTCTTATCCTGTGAGGTGCCATGAAAGTGGGGCCTACAGAAGAATGCTGCTCAGCTTTCTGGATTCAGCTCTCTTCCTAAGGTTATGTACAAAAATCTCATCTTTCACCTTGCCTGAGTTGCAGCTACCTTTGCTGGTGATCCTGTACCCAAAGTGTGCCAACCTTTCCCGATACTCTGTGTGTACCTGAGCAGCTATTCTGCCAAGACTTCACACAGCTCTGTGTGAAACCCAAGGCCTTGGTGAAGTGGGATCATGAGGGGATCTCCTAACTGGAGTGTTAAGAGATCCTTAGGAGAAGCATCAAGCATTATTTCCCAGGGTACACATTCACTCACCACTTCCCTGTGTTAGGGGAGGTTCACTTGGCCGCTTGTTACTCATGTTGTTATTGTTTAACCATTTATTTAGATAATCCATTAAATGCCTAAAGTGGGATTTTGAAGTTGACAATTATTATTGTGTTGGGGTCTATCTCTCTCATTAGCTTAATAGTCTTTGCTTAGTAAATCTTGATTCTCCAGCACTGGGTGCATGTAAATTTAAAATTGTTATATCTTTTTGCTGAATTGATGCCCTTATTATGATTTAATGGCCTCATTTTTGTCTCGAAATCTATTTTACCTGATATAAGTATAGCTACTGCTCCTCTATTTTGGTTTCCGTTGGCACATATTTGTGTCCTTATAAGGTGAGGTAAATTGTCTTGTACACAGCATGTAGTTGTCTTCCCTTTTCATTTATTCACCTACTCTACATCTTTTGGTTAAAAAATTTTGTTTAGTTACATTCATTATTAGAGATGAGCAGGGACTTACTACTGACATTTATTTGTATTTTTTATTAGTTATTTTTTTCTTCCTGTCGTTTTATATAAGTGATTTTTTTTTCTGCTTCTAGGGTTTAATTTCTTTATTTTTATGTATTATGTATCAATTATAGGTTTTGTATATGTGCTTACTAGTTTGCTTACATATAGCATGTTATAACCAATTATTTTAAATTAAAACAACTATAATCAAAATTTTAAAACATAGAAAACTAAAAATCTCTACACTTTAGCTATATTCTCCTCTGTTTTATGTCTTTTGGTTGTCTTGTCTTTGTATATTACCTGTATCTTAAATGATGTAATCATCGGTTTTAACATATTGCTTCTTTAGTCTTTCTACTAAAGATATGAGTAGTTTGGACAACATGATTGTAACATTACAGTATTTTAAACTTGTGTATTTACTAGTAACATTGAGTTTTATAACTTCAGATGACTTGTTGCTCATTTCTGTTTTTTACTTTTTAGATTTCAAACATTTAGGTTCAGGGGATGCAGATGCAGGTTTGTTACATGGATAAACTGCAAGTTGTGTAGATTTGGTGCACAGATTATTTTGTTACCCAAATGACGAGCACAGTATGCTGTAAGTAGTTTTCTTTGCTCAGCCTCTTCTGGCCCTCCACCCTGAAGTAGATCCTGGTGTCCATTATTGTCTTGTTTCCATGTGTACTCAGTTTTAAGCTTATACATATAAGTGAGAACATGCTATTTGGTTCTCTCTTCCTGTGTTAATTTGCTTCGGATAATGCCTTCCAGCTGCATCCATGTTGCTGCAAAGGACATAATTTTATTCTTTTTTTATGCTGTCTGGTATTCCATTGTGCATATATTTATTTTTGTATATGTACTTTTTAAATTCAGCTTACTGTTGATGGACACCTGGGTTAATTTTGTGTCTTTGCTAGTACAAATAGTGCAGTAATGAACATATGTGTATATGTATTTCTATCATAGAATAATTTCCATTTCTTTGAGTATATGCTGAGCAGTGGGATTGCTGGGTCAAAGGTAGTTACGTTCTAAGTTACTTGGGAAATCGTCAAACTAATTTCCACAATGCCTAAAGTAATTTACGTAATCAGTAGCGGTGTATAAATGTTCCTTTTTCTCCACAGCCTCGCCAGCATCTGTTATTTCTTGGTATTTTAGTAATAGCCATTCTGACTTCTGTGAGATTGCCTGTCATTGTGTTTTGATTTGTAATTCTCCAGTAATTAATGATGGTGAGCATTTTTATATGCTGTTTGGCTGCATGTATGTATTCTTTTTAGAAGTGTCTGTATATGTCCTTTGCCCATTTTTAATGGGACTGTTTTCTGTGAGTTAATTTATTTTCTTTCTTTTTTTTTTTTTTTTTTTTTTTTTTGCGATGGGGTTTCACTCTCGTTGCCCAGGCTGGAGTGCAATGGCATGATCTTGGCTTACCACAGCCTCTACCTCCTGGGTTCCTCCTGCCTCAGCCTCCCGAGTAGCTGGGATTACAGGCATGTACCACCATGCCTGGCTATTTTTTTTTTTTTTTTGTACTTTTAGTAGAGACGGGATTTGTCCATGTTGGTCATGCTGATCTTGAACTTCTGACCTCAGGTGATCCGCTTGCCTCAACCTCCCAAAGTGTTGGGACTATAGGCATGAGCCACCACGCCTGGCAATTTAATTTCTTTATAGATGCTGGATATTAAACCTTTGTCAGATGCATTGTTTACAAATATGCTCTCATCTTGAGTGGGTTGTCTATTTACTCCATTTACAGTTATTTTGCTGTACAGAAGCTTTTCAGTTAAATTAGGTCTGACGTATCAATTTTTGTGTTTGTTGCAATTTTTTTTGGAATCTTTGTCATAAAATATTTGCCAGGGCCTAGGTACAGAATGATACTTTCTAGGTTTTCTACTAGAGTTTTTAAATTTTTAGGCTTCTGGTGAAATCTTTAATATATGTTTAGATGATTTTTGTGTATGACAAAAGCAAGGGGTTCAATTCAATCTTCTGCATATAAGTAGCCAGTTACCCTAGCACTGTTTATTGAGTATGGAGATTTTTCCTTATTGCTTGTTCTTGTTGACTTTGTCAAGGATCAGATCTGAGCTGGAGCTGCGGCAGAGGAACATAAATTGGGAAGATTTCATGGGCATTTATCATTTCCCAAATAATACTTTTATAATTTATTATGCCTCCCTTTAATCTCTTAATCCTGTTATCTTTGTAAGCTGAGGCTGTATGTCACCTCAGGACCACTGTGATAATTGTGTTAACTGTACAGATTGATTGTAAAATGTGTGTTTGAACAACATGAAATCAGTGCACCTTGAAAAAAGAACAGAATAACAGCAATTTTTAGGGAACAAGGGAAGACAACCTTAAGGTCTGACTGCTTGTGGGGTTGGGCAAAAACAGCCATATTTTTCTTCTTGCAGAGAGCCTATAAATGGACGTGCAAGTAGGAGAGATATCACTAAGTTCTTTTCCTAGTAGGGAATATTAATATTAATACCCTGGGAAAGGAATGCATTCCTGGGGAGAGGCCTATAAACGACTGCTCTGGGAATGCCTGTCCTATGCGGTTGAGATACGGATGGAGATACCCCCTGGTATCCTGCAGTACCCCCAGGCTTAATAGGGTGGGGAAAAAACTGTGCCCTGGTAAATTTGTAGTCAGATTGTTTCTCTGCTCTCAAACCATTTTCTATTGTTTAAGATGTTTATCAAGACAGTATGTACACTGCTGAACATAGATCCTTATCAGTAGTTCTGCTTTTGCCCTTGGCCTTGTGATCTTTGTTGGATCCTTATCAGTAGTTCTGCTTTTTGCACTTTGAAGCATGTGATCTTTGTACGTACTCCCTGTTCTTACACCCTCTCCCCTTTTGAAAGCCTTAATAAAAATTTGCTGGTCTTGAGACTAAGGCAGGCCTCACGACCTACCTGTGATGTCACCCCCAGCGGCCCAGCTGTAAAATTCCTCTCTTTGTACTGTCTGTCTTTACTTCTCAGCCAGCCAACACTTAACGAAGATAGAACCTATGTTGAAATATTGCAGGCGAGTTCCCCCAATAATAGGTTGTGACTCTATTCTGGGCTTCTCTAATTTGGGCAGTTTATTTAGGTATATTTTTTGTACAAACTATGCTATTTTGGTGGTTGTAGCCTTGTAGTAGAGTTTGAAGTCAGATAGTATGATACCATTGGCTTCACACTTTTGCTTAGGATTGCTTTGGCTAGTCAAGTTGTTGTTGTTATTGTTACAAATAAATTTTAAAATATTAGTTTCTAATTCTGTGAAAATATCATGTTTGGTAGCAATAACATTAAATGTGTAAAGTGCTTTAGCTGTATGATCATTTTAATAATACTGACTTTTCTATCCAAAATTATGGACTTATTTCTTTTATTTGTGTCACATCTGATTATTTTAGCAGTGTTTTCCAATAAATGGAATTGTATTCTTGATTTGACTCTCAGCTTGGATATAACTTATGAATAGAAATGCTACTGATTTTGTACATTGATTGTGTATCCTGAAACTTTGCTAAGGTTGTGTTTTTAAAATCAGTTTTAGGCACCTGTGGGCAGAGACTGTGGGGTTTTCTAGAAGCAGAATAAATATAATCTTTGAAGACAGATAGCTTAACCTTCTCTATTTGTCAATAAAGCACCAGGGGTTTGGTCTAGGTCCTGCAGCTTCCTGCACAGAAAACCAATCACTGAGACAGTAAGTATTGCTAAGGAAAAAGGCTTTAATTGGACACTGCCGCTGAGGAGATGGAAGCCTAGCTTCAAATCCATCTCCCTGACTTATTACTAAAACCGGGTAGAAAATGTAACAATGTGAAAGAAAATAAGAACCAGGGAGGGGCAAGGAAGCAATCCTGGTAACTAAGGGGTCCAGCATCTGGTATGGTGATATGGTGAGTTTCAGTTATTTGATACTTTCTTACAAGGCATGAAGGTCATTTCCTGAGGAATGGACTGAAGTAAAACAAATATTAAGTTATAAGCTTTAAGACCAGAAGGGTCGATCTTTATGCTTATTAAAAAGAACACTCTATGGTCCAGTTGGGTCAGTTTAATATTTCTGTGTAGATACATTTTATTTCTCTTTCTTGATTGCTCTGACTAGGCCTTCCATCACTGTTAAATAGGAGTGATGAGAGTGATCAACTTTGTTTTGGTTCTATTCTCCTCAAAAAGAAGTCTTCCAAGTTTTGTGCATTCATTGTGATGCTGACAGTGCATAATTCCTAACTTTTAAAAAAATTTCTGCCTTAATTTTATTTACCCAAAGTTTACCAGCAGCAAATTGTTTAATATCTATATAACTATAGTTTGGAGATATTCTTGATATTATTTTTATTTTTATTGCACTGAATTTTGTAAATGTTGCTGTTTTCATTTTCTTTTGTATTTTTTAACAATTGCTGTATGGCTCAGTATGTAGTTGATTTTGAATATGTGCCATGTGCAAATCAGAAGACTGTATATTCTGACGTTGTGTGGTGAAGGATTCTGTCAATATTTGTTAGGTCCATTTGGTCAAGTGTCAAGTTTAGGTTCTGATTGTATTTCCATTTTCTGCCTCAGTCTAATACAATCAGCTGCATGTTGAAGTCTTTTACTTTTTGTTGTTTCTTTGAAACAGTTTTGCTCTGGTCACCCAGGCTGGAGTACAATGGTTCCATCTCTGCTCACTGCAACCTCTGCCTTCCAAGTTAAAGTGATTCTTCTGTCCCAGCCTCCCAAGTAGCTGGGATTACAGACATCTGCCACCATCTCCAGCTAATTTTTGTGTTTTTAATAGAGACAGGGTTTCACCATGTTGGCCAGGCTGGTCCTGAACTCATGACCTCAGGTGATCTGCCTGCCTGGGCTTCCCAAAGTGCTAGGATTACAGGCATGAGCCACCACACCCTACTGAAGTCTTTGACTATAAATGTGTGGTTATCAGAAGTGTCTTCATATGTATCTTAGAACTTGTTTTATGAATGTGTGTGCTCATGTATGCATTTGTATTTAGGATAGTTAAACCTTGTTAAATTGAACATTTCATCATGTAATGACTTTCTTTTTCTTTTTGATCATTGTTAAAGTCTGTTTTGTCTAAAATAATACATCCTTTGATGTTGAGCACCGGCTGAACCACGGGAGCTAATGTGTTCAGTCTGCTGACGACAACAGTCCAATGAGGTTGCTGCCAAAGTCCTTCATCAGGGCAGTGGCCATAGAATCTCTCCTTGCACGTGCATGCTTGTGGTGTTTCAGTGGTGGTGTATCTGGGTCCATATACACATGCCCACTGGCAGTGGCAGGCTTGCAGCATGGTGTGGAACAAGGATGCATGCACACAGGTGGTAGTAGAATGGTGAGGCCCATGCGCCAATGCACCAGCATAGTGGCAGGGGGAAGGGTGCGGTCAAGTATGACTCAGCAGTGTGGTGGGATCTGAGGGCAAATATAGACCAGCAAAGCGTGATCTGTCTGTAAAGGGACTATGGTTGCAGCAACTGGGATGCATCCCCAGCTGGGCAGGCCTGACCTGCAAGCAGGCTCACTTAAACAGGTACCCAAGGAGTGGTTGGCAAATAGTGTGTGTCCAAACTGGACGTGTCCCATCCCATGGGCAAAACAGTCCTGCTCAGATTAGGTCTTTAGTCAACAAAGGCAAAGTCATTTGGAAGAGTGTGGCAAACACTGGGGGATGGGCTTCTTGTCTGTGGTTATCTTCAGCCATTACCATGCTAAACCCTCTGAGTTCTAACTCTAGCAACTCTACTAGCAGCTCTCTTTGCCAGTCTAAATGTTTACATGAGTCATGAAGCTAGGATCCTCCAGGTCCATGGTAAGAGCAGCCCATTATACACCTATTAACTCACTTTCACTGAAGGCAGCAGGGGCCAAGAAGAAGTCCTGGTTCCCAGTAATCCTGTGCAGCGTTTCCAGCTTCCTCGTTCAGCCAGGCATTTGCATTCTTCCTCAATCTAATCTCAATGTCTTTCTTCTGCAGATCTGTTCAGAGAGTACCAGTTCTTTTGATGGTCTGGTCTTTCAGTGAAGGAACTTCTTTCTGGCCTCTTACTCAGCCACTTTGGCTGTTGGCATCCTGTATTTTATTTATTTATTTATTTATTTATTTATTTATTTATTTATTTATTTTTGAGATGGAGTCCTGCCCTGTTGTTGCCCAAGCTAGAGTGCAGTAGTGTGGTCTCGGCTCAACGCAAGCTCCACCTCCTGGGTTCATGCCATTCTCCTTCCTCAACCTCCCGAGTATCTGGGACTACAAGTGCCTGCCACCAGGCCGGCTAATTTTTTTTTGTATTTTTAGTAGAGACGGGGTTTCTCTGTGTTATTCAGCATGGTCTCCATCTCCTAACCTCGTGATCCACCCACCTCGGCCTCCCAAAGTGCTAGGATTACAGGCGTGAGCCACCATGCCCAACCATTCTCATGTGTTCTTGTTGTTGTTGTTTGTTTTTGTTTTGTTTGATTTTAATAAAGATCTCCCTTTAAAATTTATTTTATGCTGGTTCTGTTAATGGCATCCTTTAGCTTTTGTTTGTCCAGGAAAAGTTGGTTTTGCTTTCATGTTCAAAGAATGTTTGATACAATGTTCTATGCTGGAAGTGTTTGTTTCTTCACCACTTTGAATGTGTCATCCCACACCCTTTTGGCTATCCAAGGTTTTCAATTAGAATTCTCCTGTCAGATGTAGCGGAGCTACTTTATGTTATTTTCTTTTTTTTTTTTTTTTGCTGCTTTAAAACAAATGAACAAAAAACCCCCAGCTCATTCCATGCCCCTACTCTCATGTTTTCCAGAGTTAGGATAATTTTTATTTGTAATGCTGTAATATAGCAAATCTGTGAGGTATAAATTAATATCTGGTTTAATTAGAATACTTGAGTTACTTAGTGTTCACATATATAAGACATATAAAAATACAAATATAAGTAAATGAGAGAAATGTGATTTATGGATATCGTTTTATTACTTTGTCTTTGAGTTAAGAACAGCTTCCTTTTTTTTCTTTCTTTTTTTTTTTTTTTTTTGAGACAGAGTCTCACTGTTGCCCAGGCTGGAGTGTATTGGCACAATCTTGGCTCACGGGAAGCCCTGCCTCCTGGGTTCACACCATTCTCCTGCTTCAGCCTCCGTAGTAGCTGGGACTACAGGCGCCTGCCACGATACCTGGCTTTTTTTTTTTTTTTTTTAGTAGAGATGGGTTTTCACCATCTTAGCTAGGATGATCTCGATCTCCTGACCTTGTGATCTGCCCATCTCAGCCTCCCAAAGTGCTGGGATTACAGCTATGAGCCACCACACCCGGCTAAGAATGTCATCTTTTAAGTCTTCATTCTGAGACCTAATACATTATAAGATAAACTGTTATGAATATATCCATTTTATAACATTTAAATATTTCACAACTGTATTTGATTAGATTTCCAGTGTCAGTATTCTCCCAATTAACATGGAGTAAGATACTACTCTATGTAGTTTTATAGTTTTTTTATTATTTCAATTGCTTTTGGGGAGCAGGTGGTGTTTGGTTACATGGATAAATTCTTTAGTGGTGATTTCTGAGGTCCTGATGCACTCATCACCTGAACAGTGTATACTCAACTCATTGTGTAGTCTTTTATTCCTCACTCCCCATACTTTACACCAAGCCTCCTCAGTCCTTTACATTATTATGCTTTTCCATTATCATAGCTTAGCTTCCACTTATATGTGAGAACATATTGAGAGGTGATGTGCTAGCAGCCCTCGCTCTCGGCCCTCTTTGGCCTCTGCATCTGCTCTGGCTGCGCTCAATGAGCCCTTCAGCCCGCCCTCTGCGCTGTGGGGGCCCCTCTCTGGGCTGGCCAAGACCAGAGCCAGCTCCCTCTGCTGGAGGGGAGGTGAGGAGGTGGAGGCGCCGGTGGGTGAGCTCGGGCTTGGCAAGCCCCTCACTTGGGGCAGCCACCTGGCGCCTGCTGGGCTTGATCGGAAGCCTAATCCCATGCATGGCCCGCTATTCCCTCTTCACGGGATCGTTGGCCACGATAGCAGGTCTCCATCTCTTTCTCGTTTCCCCTCTTTTCCTCTTGATTGTCTGAGATGAGCTGCCTCTGGGGTGCTGGAGTGCCTGGGCTAGGTGCCACAAAGTCCCGCAGCAAGAGCCAGTGAGAAGTGAAGCCGGCTGGGCTTCTGGAATGGGTGAGGACTTGGAGAACTTTTCTGTCTAGCTAAAGGATTGTAAATGCACCAGTTGGCACTCTTTGTCTAGATAACGGTTTGTAAATGCACCAATCAGCGCTCTGTCCCTAGCTAATCAGGTGGGGACTTGGAGAACTTTGTTCTCTAGCTAAAGAATTGTAAACACACTGTGTCTGGAATTGGTGGGTTCTTGGTCTCACTGTCTTCAAGAATGAAGCCGCGGACCCTCGCGGTGAGTGTTACAGCTCTTAAGGTGGCGCGTCTGGAGTTTGTTCCTTCTGATGTTCGGATGTGTTCAGAGTTTCTTCCTTCTGGTGGGTTCGTGGTCTCGCTGGCTTAGGAGTGAAGCTGCAGACCTTCGCGGTGAGTGTTACAGCTCTTAAGGTGGTGCGTCTGGAGTTGTTCATTCCTCCTGGTGGGCTCATGGTCTCCCTGGCTTCAGGAGTGAAGCTGCGGACCTTCGCAGTGAGTGTTACAGCTCATAAAAGCAGTGTGGACCCAAAGAGTGAGCAGTAGCAAGATTTATTGCAAAGAGTGAAAGAACAAAGCTTCCACAGTGTGGAAGGGGACCCGAGCAGGTTGCCACCGCTGGCTCGGGCAGCCTGCTTTTATTTTATCTGGCCCCACCCACATCCTGCCGATTGGTAGAGCCGAGTGGTCTGTTTTGACAGGGCGCTGATTGGTGCGTTTACAATTCCTGAGCTAGATACAAAGGCTCTCCATGTCTCCATCAGATTAGTTAGATACAGAGTATCGACACAAAGGTTCCCCAAGGCCCCACCAGAGCAGCTAGATACAGAGTGTCAATTGGTGCACTCACAAACCCTGAGCTAGACACAGGGTGCTGATTGGTGTGTTTACAATCCCTGAGCTAGACTTAAAGACTCTCCACATCCCCACCAGACTCAGGAGCCCAGCTGGCTTCACCCAGTGGATCCCACACCGGGGCCGCAGGTGGAGCTGCCTGCCAGTCCTGCGCCATGTGCTCGCACTCCCCAGCCCTTGGGCGGTCAATGGGTCTGGGTTCCGTGGAGCAGGGGGCAGTGCTCATTGGGGAGGCTCAGGCTGCACAGGAGCCCACGGAGGCAGGGAAAGGCTCAGGCATGGTGGGCTGTAGGTCCCGAGCCCTGCCCCGCGGGAAGGCAGCTAAGGCCCGGCGAGAAATCGAGCACAGCGCCAGTGGGCCGGCACTGCTGGGGGACCCAGTACACCCTCTGCAGCCGCTGGCCAGGGTGCCAAGTCCCTCACTGCCCAGGGCCAGCAGGGCTGGCCGGCTGCTCCGAGTGCGGGGCCTGCCAAGCCCACGCCCACCCAGAACTCCAGCTGGCCTGCAAGCGCTGCACACAGCCCTGGTTCCTGCTCGCGCCTTTCCCTCCACACCTCCCCGCAAGCTGAGGTAGTGGGCTCTGGCCTTGGCCAGCCCAGAAAGGGGCTCCCACATTGCAGCCGTGGGCCGAAGGGCTCCTTAAGTGCTGCCAAAGTGGGAGCCCAGGCAGAGGAGTCACCAGCAGGAGTGATGGCAGTGAGGACTGCAAGCACGCTGTCACCTCTCAACACCAATCCGGACTCTGTGTCTAGCTAAAGTTTTGTAAATTTCACAGTCAGCACTCTGTCAAAATGGACCGATCAGCTCTCTGTAAAATGGACCAATCAGCAGGATGTGGGTGGGGCCAGATAAGGGAATAAAACCAGGCCACCTGAACCCCCAGCAGCAACTGACTTGGGACCCTACAGGCTGTGGAAGATTTGTTCTTTTACTCTTTGCAATAAATCTTGCTGCTGCTCAGTCTTTGGGTCTGTACCACCTTTATGAGCTGTAACACTCACCGCAAAGGTCTGCAGCTTCACTTCTGAAGCCAGTGAGACCAGGAACCCACCAGGAGGGATGAACAACTCCGGCCACGCCACCTTTGTAAACTGTAACACTTACTATGAAGGTCTGCAGCTTCACTCCTGAGGCCAGTGAGACAATGAACCTACCAGAAGGAACGAACAACTCCAGACGTCCCACCTTTAAGAGGTGTAACACTCAGCACGAAGGTCTGTAGCTTCACTCCCGAAGTCAGCGAGACCACAAATGCACCAGAAGGAACTCCGGACGCATCTGAACATCTGAAGGAACAAACTCTAGACACACCATCTTTAAGAACCGTAACACTCACCGCAAGCGTCCGCGGCTTCATTTTTGAAGTCAGTGAGACCAAGAACCCACCAATTCTGGACACAGTATGATGATTGGTTTTTCATTCCTGAGTTATTTCAGTTAGGATGATGGTCTCCAACTCCATTTAGGTGCTAGGGAATGTCTGCAAAGAGTCCTGTGATGTGACTTGTATTCAGGCCTCCCAGCTATGAATAGTACATGCTGTGGTGAAGGTGGCAGGGGAGTTAAGTGGGCTCTGTGGGAGTCCTTGGTAGTAGTTTGTTTAGTGTACTGGTTTTCTTGAATGCTGGTTATGCTAGCTATGAAGTTGTCACATTGATAGACTTAGGACAGCAAAGGTGTTGCTGGCAGTGAAATTAGCTCTTCTTTTCCTCTTTGAAACAGGGTTGTTCTGTTATTACTTGCTAAAATGGCTTGAGTTGCTGGCTTCCACCTGGGAGTGGCACTTTAAAGAGAACATCTGCTACAGTGGTAGAAAGGGGATTAATCTTACCCTGCATTTACAGAGTACAGGGGTTTCTAAGGTGATGAGTGGGGCTCCTAAGAGATTATGTCTTCTATCTTCAGCCACAAGGGCTGGTAGAGAACACCGTCAGGTGGGGGCAGAGTGAGGAAGGTTTGAGTTCAGACTCTCCTTGGGCTCGGTTTGCTGTGGCTACTCTAGGGGATGGGGAGGCTGGTCCTCAGGGAAACGGAGTTCTATTCCCAAGGGGATTATGGCTGCCTGTGCTGTATCATACAGGTCACCAGGGATGTGGAGAAAAGCCAGCAGTGACAGGCCTCACTTAGCTCTTATGCAGCCACGAAGGTCAATTTCACTTTCATCATGCCCCCGCAACTGCATTGTTTATATTTAGGCAGCCCTTGAACATGGCTGAGATTCTGCCCCAGGCGACAAGCCTCCCCACTGAGAAAGAAAGCAGAGCTCTCAGACCTCACTTCCTGACCTGCTGGCACCACTGGCTATGGCTTCTGCACATGAATCTGCACTTCTTGCTTACCTCCCCTTTCCCTGCTACCAATTCTGCTCAGGAAAGTTTATGCTCAGTCAAAATTATTACAAAGCTCAGCTAAGAGATTTCTTCATCCTGTGCCCCCATCCCCAATTTCACTGTCTGCCCTCCCTACCCCAAGGATCTCAGCCAGAAATGGCTTCCCTGGGCCTGAGATGGGGCCAGTAGTGCCTACGGGGCTCTTCTGGCTGCTGCTTCTACTTTTACATTTTGCTTGGCTCTCTAAATTCTTTCAGCCCTAGATAAGATTAAATCCTTCTTCTGTGATTTTCATTTTTAGATTCCCCAGTGTGGATGTATTTGGCAGCTTTCTTTTACACCGTCACACTTTTGGAACTCATAGTTTTTTGGCTGCCTTAATGGCATTTGCAGTGGCAAGTTGCTTCTTTCAAAGGGTCTGTGAATTTTTTCAGTTTTTCTGGTATGTTCCTGTAGGGGTTCTTGGAGCAAAATTTCACAGCATCTCCAGATGCTTTGCCATCTGTGTGGGACTTGCAGGTTATTCTTGTCTCCTGTCTGTCATTTTTCTCACATCCCTCTTTTGCCGCTTTTAAAACCTTGCCTTTGTTCTTTACCTTTGAGAGTTGATTAAACTTGGAGGTAGTCTTATGGAAGTTAAATAACCTTTGTAGTTTGTGTTCTGTGACCTTCATATACCTTCATATATCTTTCTCTAGGTTTGTAAAGTTATCTATTATTTTTGTTTTTAATTTTTTTATCTCAATAGCTTTAGGGTTGATATGGTTTACCTGTGTACTCTCCTTAATTTCATCTTGAATTGTAGCTCCCATAATTTCCAGGTGTCTTGGGAAGGACCCAGTGGGAGGTAGTTTAATCATTGGGTAGGTCTTTTATGCTGTTTTTGTGACACTAAATAAATCTCACAAGATCTGATGGTTTTGTAAAGAGGAGTTCCCCTACACAACTACTCTCTTCCCTGACACCATGTAAAGATACGACTTACCCCTCCTTGCCTTCTGCCATAATTGTGAGGCCTCTCACATCTTTGATTAATTATATCCCTGGGTATTTTGGTAGATCTTGTAAAAAGGATCAAATTATTGATTTTTCAGTTTGCTAGATGTTGTTGGATAGCAGTGGTACTTACTGGTGTACATTGATTTTGTGACCTAGTATTTAACTGAATTTATTGATCAAATTAGATTATATCATTGGCAAAGAGATGATCATATAAATTTTTAAAATTTCTTTTTATGTGTTACATTATCTATTGATTTGCAAATGTTAAACTATCCCTGTTCCCCTTGAATGTTAACCACTTGATCATAGTGAATTATCTTTTCCATGTGCTGTTGGATTCAGGTTGCTGGTAATTTTTTCAAAATTTTTGCATCTATATTTGTCAGGGATGTTTGCCTGTAGATTTCTTTTATTGTGAGTCTTTTCCTAACTTCTGTATCAGGTAATATTAGCTTTTTATGATGAGTTATTGAAGATTTCCACTGTCTCAATCGTTTAAAATAGTTTCACTGGAATTGGAACCAATTATTTGAATGTCTGGTGGTATTTGGCTGTGAATCTGTCTGGCCTGGGTTTCTTAATTGGCAGTTTTTTTTGTTGGTTTTTAATTACGGTTTAAATTTCGCTGCTTGTTACTGCTCTGTTCAGGATTACTATTTCTTCCTAATTCAAGTTAGAAGCTTTTATGTTTCTAGAAATTTATTCATTTTCTGTAGATTTCCAATTTTTATATAGAAGTATTCATAGAAGTCTTGAATTCAAGTTTTTATGTTTTTGTGGTGTCTTTTTTTATTTCTCCATTTTTATTTCTAATTGAGCTTATTTGAATCTTCCTTCTTTTCATAAAATCTCTTATATTCAGTGGTACATGTGCAGGTTTGCTATAAAAGTAAACATGTCGTGGGAGTTTGTTTTATTCATCATTTTGTCCACAAAATACTGAGCCAAGTACACACCAGTCATATTTTCTGATTCTCTCACTTTTATCCTGTGAAACAGACATTGGAGGGTAGGAATGATTCTCTCACACTGCTTTCCACAATAATAGAACTAATTTACACAGACATAAGAACAATGTCTGTTGTTCCCTTGTTATCTGTGTGTTATCACACCTGTTTAGCTCCTATTTAAAAGCGAAAACGTAGTATTTGCCTATCTGTTTCTGCAATAGTTGTTAGGTTTCTGTAAAAGCTGTAATTTCAGTATTGTTTATGGCTACCTAGTATTTAATTGTATGTATATACCACATTTTCCTTATTCAGACTACACATAATGGGAATTTAGGTTGCCTCTGTATATTTGCTACTATGAATAATGCTGCAATAAACATGTGCATGAAGGTGTCTTTGTAATTGAATAATTTATAGTCCTTTGGGTGTACACCCAGTAATAGGATTGTTGGATGGAATGGTACTTCTATTTTTAGCTTTTAGAGAAATCACCACACTGCTTTCCACAATAATAAAACTAATTTACATTCCCAACAGTGTATAAGTTTCCTATGCTCCGCAATCTTCTCAGAATGTTATTTTTTGACTTCATGTAGTAGCCATACTGACTAGTGTCAGATGGTATCTCGTTGTGATTTTGATTTGCATTTCTCCAATGACACTATTTTTTTTTCCTTCTGGACAGAGTCTCACTCTGTTGCCCAGGCTGGAGTTCAATGGCATGATTTTGGCTCACTGCAACCCCAACTTCCTGAGTTCAAACAACTCATACCTCAGCCCCCTAAGTAGCTGGGAGTACATATGTTCACCACCATGCCCAGCGATTTTTTCTTATTTTTTAGTAGAGATGAGGTTTCACATTTTTGGCCAGGCTGGTTTCAAACTCTTTATATTGAGCCCTTTTTTAAATATGCTTGTTAGCTGCATGTTTACCTTCTTCAGAAAAATGTCTGTTCTGCTAGCTAAACTGATAAAGAGTAAAAGGGAGATGATCCAAATGAACAAAAATAGAAATGACCGAGGATATTGCCACTGACCTCACAGACATACAAAAGCAACCAGAGAATACTATATTTATGCCCACAAACTAAAAAATGTAGAAGAAATAAATAACTTTCTCTATTCACTCTCTCAAGACTGAATCAAGAAGGAATTAAATCCCTGAACAGACAATGAGCTCTAAAGCAGTCAGTAATAAATAGCTTACCAACCAAAAGTTCGTGACCAAATGGATTCAGAGCCAAATTCTACCAGATGCACGAAGAAATTCTACCAGATGCAATTTCTCCTGAAACTGTTAAAAAAATATTGAGATAGAAGAACTCTCTACCTGATCATATTAGACCAGTATTTTTCTCATATCAAACCCTAGCAGAAATACAACAAAAAGGAATATTTCAGGACAATATTTTTGATGTATAACAATGCAAACATCCTAAACAAAATGCTGAAAAACCAAATTCAGAAGCACATCAAGAAGCTTATTTACCATTACCCACTGTGTTTTATTAGTGGGATGTAAGGTTGGGTTAGCATATACAAATATTTAAATAAATATGATTTCTCATATAAACAAAGGCAAAACCATGTGATTATTTTAATAGATGCTGAAAAGAGTTTTAGTTAAGTTTAACATGACGTATTTTTAGAAACTCTCAGTAAACTAGGCATGAAGTAATATACCTGAAAATAATAAGAGCCATTTATGAAAAACATCTGTCAACATTATACTGAGTGGGCAAAAACAAGAACCATTTCTCTTTAAAATCGACGCAAGAGAAGCATGCCCTTTCTCATCACTCGTATTGAAGTTTGTATTCAAAGTCCAGGCTAGAGCAGTTAGACAAGATAAATAAAAGGTATCCAAAGAGGAAGAGAGTAGGTAAAATTATCTCTGTTTGCAGGCAACATGATTCTGTACCTAGAAAACCCCATATTCCCAGTCAGCTTAAAAGCTGCTTAAACTGATTTTAAAAAAATAAAAAAATTAGTGAAGTCTCAGGATATAAAGTCAATGTACAGAAATTACTGAGTTTTCCATACACCAATAACCAAGCTGAGAGCAAAATCAGGGATTGTATTTCATTCATAATTGCCACAAAAGAATAAAATACCTAGAAATAGAGCCAACAGGGAAATAAAATATCTCTACAGTGATAACTATAAAACACTGCTGCTCAAAACATCAGAGATGTCACAAAGAAATGGTAAAAACATTCCATGCCAATGAAGAGGAAGAAACAGTTATCATTAAATTAACCATACTGTTCAAAGTATTTTACAGATTTAATGTTATTCCTATCAAACTACCAAGTGACATTCTTCAAAGAACTAGAAACAATGATTTTAAAACTCTTGTGGAACCAAGAAACAGCCTGAAGAGCTACTGCAGTACTAATCAGCAAGAAAGGTGAAGGCATCATGCTACCACAAATTACACTGTAAGGTTACAGTGTAAGTTACCATAAATTTATTTTTTTTAATTTTCTATGTGTGTGCATAGAGTTTTTTGTAATATTCTTTGATGCTTGTTAGTATTTCTGTGGTGTTAGTGGTAACATGCATTTAGTTGTTTTGTCTTTATTTGGATCTTCTCTCTTTTTTCTTTGTTAGTAAACTAGTAGTTTATCTTATTAATTTCTCAAAACAAAACAACTCCTGAATTCATCGATTACTGATTTTGGTTATTTTTTATCTTCTTTATGTTTAGTATTGGTTTCCTCTTGTTTCTGTAGTTTCATTAGTTGTGATGTTAGCTTGTGAAATAGAGATGTGGATTTAGTGCTATGAATTTCCCCCTTAACACTGCCCTGCCATATCTCAGAATTTCTATTATGTTGTATATGTTCTTAAAATAACTTTTTAATTTCTGCCTTAATTACCTACCCAAATGTCATTCAGAAACTTGTTGTTTAATTTTCATGTAATGGCATGATTTTGAATGAGTTGTTTTTTATTCTTCTGTTGTTAATTGAACTGTGGCCTCGGTGTATGTTGGGTATGATTTTGGTTCTTTTGTATTTGCTGATTGTTTTATATCCAATTATGTGGTTGACTCTAGAGTAAATGGCGATGAGAAAAATGTGTATTCTGTTGCTTCAAATTGAAGAGTTTTGGGGGAAGTCAATCAGATCTGTGTGGCTCCATGTTGAGTTCAGGTACTGAGCAACTTCGTTAATTTTTTATCTTAATGATCTCTCTAATTTTGTCAGGGGAATGTTGATGTCTCCTACTGTTGTGTGGGAGTCTACATCTCTTAGTGATTTCTAATAACTTGCTTCAAGAATTCAGGTGCTCCTGGCTGGGAGCAGTGGCTGATGCCTGTAATCCCTACACTTTGGGAGGCCAAGGTGGGTGGATCACCTGAGGTCAGGAGTTCTAGACCAGCCTGGCCAACATTGTGAAACCCTGTCTCTACTGAAATACAAACCTTAGCCAGGTTTGGTGGTGCATGTAATCCCAGCTACTTGGGAGGCTGAGGCAGGAGAATCACTTGAACCCGGGAAGTGGAGGTTGTAGTGAGCCAAGATTGAGCCACTACACTCCAGCCTTGGTAACAGAGCAAGACTCCATCTCAAAAAAAAAAAAAAAAGAATTTAGGTGCTCCTGTCTTAGTATGTATTTACAATACCTACCATTATGTAATGTCCTTCTTTATCTTTTTTTTGTTTAATTTTTGTTGATTTAACGTCTGTTTTGTTTGAAATTAGGATTGGGCTCTTTTTCGGTTCTCCATTTCCTTTGTAGATTTGTTTCCATCTCTTTACTTGAGCCTGTGGATGTCTTTGCATGTGCGATGTATCTCTTGAACAGAGCACAAAATTAGGTCTTACTTCTTTATCTAGATTACCACTCTGTGCCTTTTCATTGGGATATTTAGCTTATTTTCATTCAAGATTGGTGTTGATATTTTTGGATTTGATCCTGTCATCATTTTGGTTTCTCATTATGCAGTCTTGTTTATGTGGTTGCTTTATCATGTTATCGGTTTGTGTATGCCAAGAGTTTTTGTTGTTGTTGTTGCTGTTGTTGTTTTTTCAGTGGCTGGTAATGGTCTTTGCTTTCTGTACTTAGTGATTTTTTAGGAGATCTTATACAGCAGGTGTAGTACTAATGAATTCTCTCAAGATTTGCTTGTCTGAAAAAGATCTTATTTTTCACCTATGAAGCTTAATTTGGCTTTATAGAATATATAGAGTATAGAATATATAAAATTGTTGGTTGAATTTTTTTTAATAGTATTGAGTATAAGCCCTGAATATTTTCTGGCTTGTGGAGTTTCTGCTGAGAAGTCTTCTGTTAGTCTAATGGGCTCCCCTTTGTAGGTGGCCTCACCTGCCTCTCTAGCTGCCTTTAATATTTTTTGTTCCATTTTGTCCTTAAAGAATCTGAAGATTATGTGTCTTGGGAATGATCTTTCTGTGAAATATCTTATTGAAGTTCTCTATGTTTCCTGAATTTAAATTTTGGCCTCTCCAGCTACATGAGGGAATTTCTTATAGATAATATTTTGAAGTATGTTTTTCAGGTTGTTTCCATTCTTCTCATTTCTTTCAAGAATGCTAGTGAGTCATAGATTTGGTCTCTTTACGTAACCACATAGTTTACAGAGATTTTGTTCATTCTTTTTATTCTTTATTGTTGTCTTATTTCAGAAAGCCAGTATTTGACCTCTGAGTCTTTTTTTTATCAGCTTAGTCTATTCTGCTCTTAATATTTGCAAGTGCGTTACGAATTTTTTATAGTGTGTCTTTCAGCTCTATCAGGTTATGTCCTTTTTTTTTTTTTTTTTGAGTCTAACTGTTGCCCAGAGTGGAGTACAGTGGTGCAATCTCAGCTCACTGTAACCTCATCTTTCTGGGTTCAAGCAATTCTCTGCCTCAGGCTCCCAAGCAGCTGGGATTACAGTCACCTGCCACCAAGCGTGGCTGATTTTTGTATTTTTAGTAGACATGGAGTTTCACCATCTTGGCCAGGCTAGTCTAGAACTCCTGACCTCCTCATCCACCCACCTCAGCCTTTCAAAGGATTATGTCCCTTTTTATACTGGCAATTTTTTTTTCCGTCAGTGCCTGTATTGTTTTATTTTTTTTTATTTTTATTTTTAGTCTTACATTTTTATGATTGGATTTCAATATCCTCCTGAATCTCAGTGGTCTTAGTTCCTGTGAATAGTCTGAATACTGTTTCTGTCACTTCAGCCATCTCAGCTCAGTAAAGGATCCTTGCTGGAGAGGTAGTGCAGCCATTTGGGGGGGGGGGGAGGGGAAAGCCACTCTAGATTTTTCAGATGTCAGAGTTTGTGTACTGATTTTTTTTCTTTTCTTTTCTTTTTGAGAGAAAGTTCTGCTCTTGTCACCCAGGCTGGAGTGCAGTGGGGTGATCTCAGTTCACTGCAACCTCTGCCTCCTGGATTCAAGCGATTCTTCTGCCTCACCCTCCTGAGTAGCTGGGATTACAGGTGCCCACCACCACACCCGACTAATTTCTTGTATTTTTAGTAGAGATGAGGTTTCACCATGTTGGCCAGGCTGCTCTTGAACTCCTGACCTCAGGTGATCCGCCTGTCTCAGCCTCCCAAAGTTCTGAGATTACAGGCATGAGCCACCATGCTCAGCTGATTTTTTTTTTTTTTTTAAATCTGTATGGGCTGATGTTTCTTCAGTCTTTGAGGTTGCTATCTTTTGGATTTTTGAAAAAATCCTACTTAATAACTTAGTGGGTTGGTTTGTGGCAACAGTGAATTCAATCAACTGGCTTTATTTCTGGAATATTTTAAAGAACCAAGTTATCTCAGGACTTCTGGATGGTGTTCTGTAACTCTGGGGACTGGGAATGAGCTTTGGCTTTGTTCCTTTACACCCTGAGGTTAGAAATCTTCTGCACTGAAGGGACGAAGGTGCTCTCAGACAAACGGTCACACCACTCTGATGATTGGTAGCAGCCAATGTGCTTCATATGCTGGTGGTAGCAGGATTCATCCTCGTACTCACATGCCACCAGCAGCAGCAGTGGCAGCATGATGGGGTGTACATTCGTCAGTTGTGCCAGGGTGTCAGTGGGTGCTGGGTTTCCAGTCTCCATGAAGGCATATGCAGCACTGACAGTGGCAGCACACTATGGGAGGTTATGTGGAGGGCAGTTGGTGATTGTGTGCATATTTGTAGTGTTGGTGGGTGTTAGCATGGGGGCAGGTTTCTTATGGATGCAGGACTGTGTGTGCCCTCTCTGTGCATTTGTGAGGGCAGTGGTGATCACTCAGATGTGTAGGTTGCACTGTTTTCTGTACCTACTTTTATGCTGGCAGCAGTGTAGTTGCAGGTTTCGAGCTGACGGGGCAGGACTGGTGGGCTTCATTCCCTCCAACACTCTGATGACAGTGGCAGTCCAGTGGAGGGTGTGAGATGCACTGACACCAACAGCAGTGGCACAGCAGGTTGCACACACATGCATGCTGGTAGGCAACCAAAAGCAACATCTGTTCAAGCATACATACACCAGCAAATGGGGGTGACCATTTACTTTCAGTCTTAAGAAGAAAGTTTGTCATTTGAAATATGCGATTTTTTTATGGAAGGAGATTAGCATATTTTAAAATATTTTAGGTAAAAATGAAGAAAATGACGTAGAACAAAGCACAAGGGTCACATTGAGAGGTTTTAACTATAATTAGATTTTCATCTAATAAATATGATAATTATAAAGCAAACCAACTGGTTTTTGGAACACATCAAAGTGTTCTGTATCAAACAATAAACTCCATTAACCTATTCTGAAAGGCAGCAGCAGGATGGACTGCATATTCTGAACTTTGGGAGGTAAATCTATGTTGGAGCTGCTCACTGTCCATGGAGGAGTGGAGCACAAAGTATCTGGGGGTGAAGGTCATGGCACCATTTTTTGACAGGGGGAGGAATAATTTTTGGTTTGAAATATTCAAAAAAAATTTTGAAAAAATTAAACTGGGTATGTATGTATTTGAACATAGTAAAAAAATTTTAACAGACCTTTTTTGATTATCATTACGTAATACAAATAAAACTTATTGATAATTCAAAAATTTGAACAACAAAAAACCTTGACCTAAACTGACATATATTGAACCTGAGCTTTGTATTATGTTTTTCAGCACATATGGGTCAATTATTTCATCTCAAAAATTTTAACAAATTATGACATTTTATATAACAAATTATAACCTTTTAATTATGGAATATAGCCTCACTACCCATTAAGTAATAATATTTTTGAAATGCTGTGTTAAATTTCGTAAATAGTAAAAATTAAAACTGGGACATTTGCAATGAATAATTACTTTGTTTGTAAATCACAATGGAGATTCTCCATATCAAAGCTGTGAACTGTATTCTGTAGTATTTAGGCAAATAAGACAGGTACAAATTTAAGTGCTATAATAGCTGCCTGACACTATGTGCTATAGGTAAATCTTTGAAATTTATTAAATGAAGTATAGATTGAATACAAGTAATATGTAATAATACATTATAATTTAGATAATATTTAGAATAATAACATTTTCTGCAAAAATAAAATTAATGATAAAATTCACATAGCTAGTGCAATGGTGAGGAAAATGTGAAAATACAAACAATAAGAATAAACAGCATTAAAATTATTGATAGAGTTTGTAAAACCCCTAGAGATTAAGGAAAACAAACATAGGAATAAATTAGAAAACTAGAGACAATAATAATTTCTGTAAATTGTAGGCTACCAAAACCAAAGTAAGAATAAACGAGGACTCAAAAACAAATTTTAAATATTTGGAAGTATCAATCAAAAGTTCTCATTACTTTAAATGATTCTTTTTCCATTTTTAAGGTCTAGGTATTCCTCATTCAAAGCAGCTTTAAATCAGGAAAAGAGGAAAAGCCATGGAAAAGATTTTATATTATTACACTCAAAACATGCAAGATTTAAAACTAGGCCAATATAAATTATGGACTTGGATATAAAACTAGTATCTAATTATACAAATAATAGCAAATGGTTTATTTCAGAATTATAGGATATACCAGTTAGAGGATAAAATCATATCATCAAATACATTACAAATTAAATGAGACAACTACATTCGCTGAGGAAATCATTTTATACCCTTATACATTGTTTCTAAGCAATTTAACTTAGAAAAAAATTAGCAGAGAACATTTCAACTCTTCATGATAGCAACATATCAGGATATGGAAATAACCAATGAAAATGTCCAAGAAGCACACAAAGTCATGTTCAACATCCTTATTCATTAAGAAAATACAAATAAAAACCACAATGACATATCACTTCACAGCTAGTAGTATAGTTACAGTTAGGAAGACCGATAAATGTGGGTGAGGATGGTGGAGATAAGTGGAAACTAATACAGTGCTGGTGAAATGGTAAAATGATGCAGCCATTTGGGAACACTTTGACAAATGTAACCGTAGAATAACCATATGTAACTCCAAAGGTAACCAGACAGTTACCATATCATCTAGAAATTCCACTCCAAAAGATATGCCCAATACAAATAAAAACATATAGCCACACAAAAACTTGTATATAAATGCTCATAGAAACATTATTTATTACAGCCAAAAGTGGAAACAATCCACAATGGCAATCAGTGGAGGAATACATAAACAAATGTGATGTATTCATACAATGGAATAGTATTTAGGTATAAAAAGGAATGAAATACCAATATGAGCTACAACATGGATGGAGATTGAAAACATGCTCAATGAAACAAGCAACACATAAAAGGCCAGATACTTTATGAATCCATTTGTATAAAATACCCAGAGCAGGCAAATTCATAGAAACAGAAAATCAATTAATTTTTTGCCAGCTTGGGGAATGAGAGTAGGAAGGGACTGCTTAATTGGTACGGTGTTTATTTTGGGGGTGATTATACTGTTCTGGAGTTACCTTGTATTAACAATCGTGAATACATCAAGAAGCACTAAGTTGTAAATTTTAACAGGATCAATATATTTATTTTTTGTTATGTGATTTTAATCTCAATAAAATGAACTTTTAAAAATAAACTTCAGATAATTGTTGCCAAAATGCAGACCATCTTTCCAGCTGCAAATGTAAGTGTAGAAAACACACACACACACACACACACTCACAAACATTAAATGAACAGAAAGAAAAGTTAAAATGAGCAAAGCAGAGTCATCAAGGTTGTGTTGGTGTTTTGGGGTCACCTAGGAAAGCCAAAAATAGACAAACTCAGGCTTCAACCATGCATTTAGTGCAACTGTGTCATAGAAATATACCAGATCTTGGTAGATGAATCAACTAGGTATATCTGTGCAATGTAAAATATGCTTAAAAATAATTTTTTAAAAAAGTCAGACTCATAAAAGAACATATGGTAAAATAATATTTAACTTATGAAGGACCAACAGATATGATAATCTCTTTTTTTTAAAAAAAGCACAATCAGCCAGAAGAGTATTACTCATGAATATCTAAGTGAATGTAAAAATGCAGGGAAAACTCATTTCATTATAGGGTGAAAGGAGAGACGATTGATTGGACAAGACACTATGCTCGTCTGACAGTGACCTAAAACTTACAAAGTTCTGTAAAAGAACTCAGTGGCATTACAGGCTAGAATCATATAACCTGGAGTCGTGTCCCTTAGACAGGCTCAGGCTTACCATTGAAGAACACATTTCTACTATAAAATGTCAAGTGGAAAGTTACAGTTTTCTCAAGAACAGGGTACCATCATTACGGTGACGAGGTTTTTATCACGGGAACTTCTAGTCCCAGATCTGATCATGGCCAAATGAATACCAATGGCATCCCAATGTCTAGGGTGTCACAAAGGCTGATCCCTAACTGGTGAGGGGCCGGCCCGGAGGTACACAGTGGGTGGGACTGAGCACTGCTGTCTTGAGACTCCCAGGTCAGATGGAGAGTCAAGTTGGGTCAACTGGAGCAAAATTCACTTAGTCCTTTTCATGATGCTGTAACAGAAGCTGAGACTAAAAAAATCATTAAGGAAAGAGCTTTATTTATTCCATGTATCTACAGCCTAAGAATTACAAGATTGGCTGGGCACAGTGGCTCATGCCTGTAATACCAGCACATTGGGAGGCCAAGGCAGGCAGATCACCTGAGGTTGGGACTTCAAGACCAGCTTGTCCAACATGGAGAAATCCCATCTCTATTAAAAGTACAAAATTAGCTGAGCATGGTGGTGCATAATCCCAGCTACTAAGGAGGCTGAGGCAGGAGAATCGCTTGAACCTGGGAGACAGAGGTTGTGGTGAGCCGAGGTCACACCATTGTACTCCAGCCTGGGCAACAAGAGTTAAACTGTGACTCAAAATTAATAATAAATAAGATGTACAACCCTGGCACCTGCTGAACTTCTGGAGGGCCTTATACTGCTTTTGCTGTTTCCACTCAGGTTGAAAAGTGGAAGGAAAGCAAGTGTGTGCAAAGAGAACACATGGCAAGAGGGGAAGAAAGAGATAGAGAAACCAAGGAGTCTACACTCTTTAACAACCCATTCTTGCAGAAAATGAGAGCAAGAAGTTACAATGCAGGAATGCATCAATCTCTTTGTGAGGAATCCACACCCATGACCCCAAATCTCCAGCTAGATCCTACCTTACAACACTGTCCCATGGAGAATTGAATTTCAAAATGAGTTTTGTTGGAGACAGTCTACATCAAAATCATAGCATTCACAAAACCACAGAACTAGGAAAAAGAAATGTTGGAGCTCTCAAAGACATAGGAAGCAGGCTTACCCCCTGTCAGCATGAACAGAGCTACAGTTCCCATGAGCCATGTGGACACCTCCTGCGGGAGATCAGCTGTGCCCAGTGCCTGAGCTCATCCACGCCTGTTGTTCTTGCTGCAACTTTGCACCTGATGGGCAACACCTTAGAGCTGATGGGCAATGAAGCCCACAATAGCAACAGAAAGTGCTGTAATATTGTAATAAATATATATATATAGTATTGTAATAAAATATATATATAAAATATACATATTACATGTATGTAATAACATATATTGTAGATGTATAATTGTTATATATTATTAAAGTATACATATACATACATATATATATATATATATCCTTGTCCCAGACATGTGTTCCATTTATTAGTAATTAAATGTTTATGATTGGGATTATTTATAAGTATATTTTCTTACAAACACAATTATCCATCTCATTCTTAGATGAAACACCATCTACCTAATGATCACATTTTTTATAGAGCTACATAGAGTTATCAGTTTCTAAAACATGTCTTAGAAAACATTTTCTGCATAAATGCTGTCCCAAGTTATAATCTCAAAACATATGTAAATCTTATGATCATTTTCACGGGCTGCATTAGATTAAAAAGTGGTATCTTATCAAGTTGTGTAGTTATCTAACCCCTTTACCTTCAGCACCAAATTTTGAGATTTGTCCCTCTGTATCAAAGGCTCAAATGCCACCCTCTTATGCCTCTGGCCTTTACATAGACAGCTGGTAAGAGGCTGCCCAGATCATTTGAAGTACAGGATAAGATTGTCTGACTTCAAGATACCATTTTCCACTTAGCAGCCATGTAACCTTTCATATTCATTTATTCTAAGTGGCACTTTTCTCACATGTAAAATGGGGATAATGAGTTTATTCATCTTTGAGTTGCTCCCAAGCAGAAGTCAACTTGAGACTGTAAACTTCTGCTCACTGCAGTGCTTGGCACCGAGTATGTCCTTAATAAATAGGTGCATACATCTTTTTCTGTACATATCAGATACTTAACTGTGTTCCCCGAAGATGTAGCCAAGCTGAGTCCTCACATAACTCCTGATCCCTTGGGTCACAGGGTGTAAAAACCACACACTGCTGAATTTTGCAGAGTGACTATAAGAGAAGGAAGACAGTTACATCAGTGAACTACAGCACGTGCTGGCTCCTCTCCACTCCCCACTCCCTGGTGACTCACACACTCTCTGCTCTTTCTACCACCAGTCAAAGCAGAAAGACCTGGCTTGACTTTTGCCGACTTTGCTCGGATGACCTAAGAATAAAATAAATGCTATAGGATTTGTGCTTAGAATTCATTGAATATATACTTTATCATACAAGAACCATTATCAGCATATAATGCCAATTAAAACTCTTATGTTCATATGTCACCCAAACAAATTTGTCATTTATTATACGGAGTCATGAGTGACTCTTAACTAGCCCAATTCATTCTATGATTAACTCCTACTGTGGAAAAATAGACCATGGTGGTTAACATTTGTCTGAGTCAGGGCTGGCACAGGACTGCACCATCTCCTTGGCAAGGGCATGGGGACACAAGAGTCCAGAACGGGCTAGCATGGGGGAGAGGGCTTGGGTCATCATTGTTTTTTCTCTCAGGTCTGTGCTGCCTTCTCTCCTTTGTACATCCAGCATTTTGAGAGTACCCAGGATCAAGAACTTAGTTCATTCTGCCTGCTTGGAAGCACTCTAGACCCTATAGTCTTCAGTGTCTACAACTCCTGTGCATCCCAGGGGACTACACAGGGTGCTTAATTGGGCACATGTATCAAATAGAACTATAAATGTTTGCATTATTCTCCTCTGTCAAATACCCATTTAAATTTAATCTTTAAGGTTAACAAAGTTAGATACAGAGGGTGGGGGGTATTAAGGAGTGCTGAGAAAGTGGGCACCTCTATGCAGGTAAACAAGTCATATTTCCAACCACATCAACTACCACAGCTTTAGATTCACCAAAGACTCAGGGTCAGCTTTGGAGACTCCTTTATCTTTTTCCTAGCAGGAGAAAAATAAACAATAACAAAAGCACTCAGGTTTCTTGTTTCAATCCTACCTCACACACACATAAGCCTCATTAACAGCACAGTGTGGGTCTCTTTATCCCATCTTGTGCACCGCTTGCCTGAGAGAATTTGCTACTGGTCCTGGGGAGCCTTCTCATATTCCCTTAACAGGCCTGCAAAGATCTGTATCCATTTCTTTTCCAAAAACTCATTTTTCTCTCAACATCCCAACCTCATTTCCAAAACTGTCAATAATTATGAAGGTTCTTAGATTTTACTCATTTCTTAAGCCAACATATTAACCTTCTAATTTCATGAATGCTGATAGAAAGCATGAGACACTTATGCATCACATAAAAGCGTTTTTTATTCATTGCATAACTAGGAGTAAAGCTCAATGTTTGTATTCCTTTTTCTTGTCAACTTCTGGTACTTCAGGGAATGCAAAAAGGCTCCAGTGGACACTGCAAATTCAGTGCATTTTTGTCAGCTGGGGACTTTCAGGGTTAAGAAAACCCTATTATTAAAGTGGCCAAGAATATCAGAATTCAATCATGTATTAAAATTAAAATTTTCAGAATATGATGAAGTGTTACAAGCAGAATTCACCAATCTGAGGAAGAATCTCAAAACCTAAAGATCTGATCTATGAAGTAACTCAGAAAAAAATAAAACCTAAAGAAAAAAAAAAACCTTTGAGAAATACGCGATTATGTAAAGAGACCAAATCTATGCCTCATTGACATTCCTGAAAAACAGGGAGAGAAAGCAACAACTTAGATAATGTATTTCATTATACCAAGATGAAAATTGTTTTTGAACCCACTAGATAGGCCAAAACTCAAATTCAGGAAATGCAAAAAAAAAAAAACAAAAAAAAAACCCAGTAAAATACACAAGATCATTCCCAAGACACAAAGTTATCAGAACCTGCAAGGTTCAAATGAAAAAAAAAAAAAAAAATGCTAAAGGCAGCTAGACAGAAGTGGAAAGTAATGTTATCTACAAAAGAAACTCCTTTGGGTTAACAGTAGACCTTTCAGTAGAAACTCTGTGAGCCAGTAAAGAAGGGAGCCTTCTATTCAAATTTTTAAAGAAAAAAATTTCCAATAAATAATTATGTAGTCAAATTAAGCTTCCTAAATAAAGAAGTAAGATTATTTTCAGCATGAGATCTACCTTATAAGAATTTAAATTTGTTTTCCTGTTCAAATGTTGCCTTTTAAGCTCCACCTCCCGTGTTCACACCATTTCTGCCTCAGCCTCCCGAGTAGCTGGGATTACAGGCACCTGCCACCATGCCCGGCTAATTTTTTGTATTTTTAGTAGAGACGAGGTTTCACCATGTTAGCCAAGATGGTCTCGATCTCCTGACCTCATGATCCGCCCGCCTCGGCCTCCCAAAGTGCTAGGATTACAGGCATGAACCATCATGCCTGGCCAAATGTTGGCTTTTCTAACACCACCCATGACCCCACCTCACCCCCAAGTCTTTGCCTGTAAACCCCTAGATGGAACCAGCAGAAAGGAGAGAAGTAGATGAACATCTGAAACTATACCTGAATGTCAGAGAAAAGTGGATTGACTTCAGAGAGACAGCTTGATGGTGTAACTTTGGAGAAGAATCCAGCTGGAGATGGCCAGAGTAAAGGGAAATATTCCATCCCTCCTACTGTTTAGCACCCATTCCCACTGAAAGCCACCTCTATCACATAAAATCCTCCACATTTACCATCATTCAATTCATCTGCACAACTTCATTTTTTCTCAATATTAGACAAAAGTTTGGGAGCCATGAGTGCAAATCCAATTGCTGTCACACTGTCCTTTAACCCTTGCTGGTAGACAGTAGCTGCCTCAAAAAAAGGCTATGAGCATACTAAGCTGTTAACACTTCAGGCTGTCTTTGGATGTTAGAGCTAAAAGAGCACTGTAACACCCTCTCTGGGACTTTATGGGTCATGGACACCACCCCTATACACTGCTGCGGGGCCCGCACAGAGTTTGCCTCTGGCAGCACCCAAAAGCATTCACCCTGGCTCCTGCACCTGCTCACCTGCATGCCCCATCCTACACATTACGGCATGCAGCAGATCCAACTAAGTGGCATTCACCACTACCGGTGCCAGTCTGGCCTCTGCAAATACAAAAACCAGATCTTTTTTTAATACCAGATAGCTCCTACAGCTTCAGGCTCCTGGCTGGTATCAAGGAACTGAAACTCAATCTTCTCCTAGTTCGAAGCTAGATCCCATAGCTATAAAAATGAGGCCTTTTAGTCAAACTAGGTCTCCACACATGTCACAGCACTAGGTGGAATCCCAGCAGTCCTGAAAAACAGATTTTCTGTATCAAAAGACTAAAGAAGAAAAGAAGCTTGTGGAAGTCATGGAACAGTATAAAAAAGACAAATACTCGAGTTATAGATGCTTTAAAAAGGAGAATTAAAAGACTGAAAGTTTACTTAAATAATAGCTGAAAACTTTCCAAATATAAATGTACTTATAAAAAAGAATAAATTTCCAGATATAGAAAATCAAATGTCTTTAGACTCCACCCTAACAAGGCCATTCCGAGACATATTATAATCAAACTGTCAAAGACAAAGGATGCTTAAAGCAGAAAGAAGAAAAAAGAGAGTTCCAATAATTCTAGCAAAAGACTTCTCAGCAGAGACCTCACAAAGAAAGAGATATAATATACAGGGATGCCGTGTTTTGTTGTGGTTTGCTTTATCACATATTTAAAATACTATTTTTTTTTTTTGCAATTTGAATGTTTGAGGCACCCTGAGTAAAACAAATGTTTTGGGACCCTTTTCCTAATAGTATGTGCTCATTTATCTGTGTCACAATTTGATTATTCTTGTAACATTTCAAACATTATTTTTATTATATTTGGGTATAATAATCTAGTCTGTGATCCTTGATGTCTTTATTGTTCATATTTTTGGGTGCCACAAAATGTTCTCACATAAGATGGCAAACAAAATTAATAAATTATTTGTGCTTTGTGACATCTCCGTGGTTCAGCCATTGCCCCATCTATCTTTTTTCTGGTCTCCTTATTTCCTGAGACACAACAATATTAAAATTAGTCCAATTACACAGGAAGTGGAACATCGCACACCAGGGCCTCTTGTGAGGTTGGGGTAGAGGGGAGGGTTAGCATTAGGAGATAGACCTAATGTAAATGACGAGTTAATGGGTGCAGCACATCAACATGGCACATGTATACATATGTAATAAACCTGCACGTTGTGCACATGTACCCTAAAACTTAAAAGTATAATAAAAAATATATATTAAAAAAATTAAAAAATTAAAAAATAAAATAAACTTAGTCCAATTAACAAAACTGCAGTGACCTTCAGTGTTAAGAAAAATAGTTCCATGTCTCTCACTTTAAATCAAAACCTACAAGCTTAGGAAGCTTAGTAAGAAAAACATGTTGAAAGCCAAAATAACCTAAAAGCTAGGCCTCATATGACAAAATAATAGCCAAGTTGTGAATGATATTTTTTTTTTTTGAGACATAGTTTCACTCTTTTTGCCCAAGCTGGAGTGCAGTGGCATAGTCTCAGCTCACTGCAACCACTGCCTTTCCACTTCAAGTAATTCTGCCTCAGCCTCATGAGTAGCAGGGATCACAGGCACCACACCCAGCTAATTTTTGTATTTTTAGTAGAGACAGGGTTTCACCTGGGTTTGTCTTGAACTCCTGACCTCAGATGATCCACCAGCATTGGCCTCACAAATTGCTGGGGATACAGGAATGAGCCACCATCCCCAGCCAATAGTAATTTTTAAAATCCCAGCTTAAAACAAACAACAACAAAAAACTATAAGTGTTATTCCAGTCAAAACATGATGAATAAGACTGTAAAGCAGACTTATTGCTGAAGTAACATTTTAGTGATCTGAGTAGAAGACAAAACCATCCACAAAATCCCTAAAGTCAAAACCTAAGCCAGAGCAACTCTCCTATCTTTAATTCTACAAAAACTGAGAGGTGAGTAATCTGAGAAGAATGAGAAGAGGGATGAACTTGAGAAGCAGTTGCCTACTGTGATGAAAGCCCCTGCAAACTTGCTAAGGAGCTGTGATCATCTAGTAGAAAATGGACTCCCCAGAGACCACAGGAATCATCAGAAATAAGTAGGGAGAGGGTTCAAGATAGCTTGCCCAGCTAGGAACAAACTGAGAGTTGGGAGAGTCTCCCAAACACAGAAAAACAGAACTCCTTAGAGCTCCAAAATAGGCTTTCACATCTTGGCTACAGGAAAAATCTTCAATCCATTATGGCATTCTGTATCATAGATGCAGCTACCTAAAGATGGCACTGAGATCTTTCTCCAGAAACTGAACCCACACATAATTCCACAAGCATCTGAGCCTGTAGCAGCCTCAGCTTCCATTTTGATGGGAACTTAGATACTGGGGTTCTACAGACACAGCTGCAGCCACTGTACCACTCCAAGGACACAGAACAGTTGTACACACACACCCATGGAGGGGTACTTTCCACACTGCTGTGAGCTGCTGTTGAGACTGAGAATTGACCAGACCATGCACTTCACAGCTTCTTGCTCCTGCTCCTTGCCTAGGTTCTGCCCCACCTTCTCTGGTCTTGAACCCAAGATGCCATTTTTGAGAGTTTGATGCTGAATTGTAGCCCACCCTTGGCCTGAGTTCAGGTTGATGCATTTGCTATCACTGCCCATCCAAGAAGAGACAAAAACACTAGGCTATCCTCTTTATACTTAGAATAATATCCACTGCTCTTCAACAAGACACTGTGAAACTGAGATAAGACTGGACTCCCCTTCTTCCAGCTACTTGCCCATGCCACTCACCTGAGAGAGGTCTCACTGTCTCCAGTAACAAGTGCTTAGCCAGTACCATTGTGAAAGTTTAGAGACATTGTTTAGTTACCTGGCAGTGGTGGTCTCTAGAGGCATTTTGGTCTCAGGCGAGATATTGGAGCACTTGCTCTGGGAGGAAGGGCTTCCACATCCAGGAATGAGTAGTGAATGTGAAGAGGGTGCCCAGAAGTAGGTACTGGAATTAGGCTCTCTTCTTTCACAGGGGTGAAGCAGGAGGAGAGTTACAGAAAGTGAGGTTCTTCCTGGGCAGCAAGATTTGCATCCAGAATAGCTTTCTGACCTGGAAACAGTCTGCATGTGTCATTGCTGGTTGCCCTAGTGTTCTCCCTTGGTAAATGAAAGACCCACCAGCTGCTAGGGACAGGAGGCAAATGGATGCCAGCTTCTCTGGTGCTGTAACCATCAGCAAAGTCCACCTCTAAGGGAAAGGAAAGTAAAGCTTGTTGAAGCCCCCCTTGGGTCAAAGTACACATCAGTAGAGTAACAGTTGCCGAAGACGACACCAGCAAAGCATGGGAACAGATTTGGAAAGTGGAGCACCTCTTTTCTCCCAGCGACATTTGCAGTGCATGGTTGCAGACTTGGCCAAGTCTCTTTGAAATTAAATCCTGGAGAGCACGGCCTCAACGAAACCACCTTTCACGCATTTCCAGTGGTTCTATCCCCCACTGAAGGTGACTGCATGCTGGGGGGGCACTTTTCATGTTCTTACATTACCTTTATTCCCACATTTACCTTCTGTCTCTCACTACTAAATGCCACCTACTGGACTTTAGCCTGAGTGAAACCACCAAACAAAATTTAAATGGCTACAAGGAGTAATTTCTGAAAAAGCCACTGCACAAACCTATCTGCAACCAAGGAACTCATACAAAACTGCAAGCACCCAGAAGTGAAGCCGACACATTATACAAAATTTTCACCACAATTGTACCCTTGAGGGAAAAAAGAACACAAAGTTAAGAAGTCTCAACTAAAATAGATTTAAAAAAAAAAAGAAAAAAGGAGCATTATGTTCCTCAGATAAGAAGAAACTAAGTGCATGAACTGTGGTAATAAAATGTGCTTACCAGAGTGTTTTTTCACATCCAAAGGTCCAACTAGCTCTTAAGCAGTTGATTCTAAGCAGGGTAAAAAATCTGGAATTACAGTTATAAAATTTAGAACAGATGGCAAAACTCAATGAGATCCCCCCACAAAAAAAAAAAAAAAAAAACTTACAGAAAAAAACTAAAAATATGATCCAGAATTTGAAAGACAATATAATTATATAAACAAAGAACCAAGCAGAACTTCTGGAATTTAAAATTTTACTACAATAATTTGAAAATACAGGTAAAAACCTCAATGACAGATTAGTCCAAGCAGAAAATAAGAATTTCAGAGGAATATGTGGCCAAGATGACTGACTAGGAGCAGCTACAGCATGTGTTTCTCATACAGAGAAACAAAAGGTATGAGAAACTATCGCATTTTCAATTGAAATATCCAGGTGTGAACCTTGGGACTGAGCAGGGAAAAAGCTTGACACATGGAGAACAGAGAAATGCAGTGCAGGGCAAGGGCCCACCCAGAAGCAGCACAGTAAATGGAGCCTCCTTCACCCAGGAAACTGCAAACTGAATGCATGATCCGAGGATCCTCTCCCATGGATCTTTGCAACTTTCAGGTCAGGAGATCCAGTCAGGGACCCATTCCACTAGGGCCTTCAGTTTGAAACACAGAGCTTCGTGGAGTCTTATCAGAGAAGCTGTTCAGGCATGCGCAGGTACCCAGGAGCTTTATATACCCTGACTGCAAAATTCCCAGCAAATATGACTGAAATTCAAGCAAGGTGGGAGACTACACTTCGCACATACACTTGGGAAGGGATTGGAAATCAAGAGGCCAAGCAGCATTGGTCTGCGAACCCCACTTTCACAACATTTCACAAGCTAAAAGCCCACTGGCTTGGATTTCCAGTCAGCTGCCAGCAATAGTGTTGCACATTCTTGGGATCAAATGGAGTTCCTGGCGATAAGGAAAGACTACCATATTAATTCTTGGATTACTTAGCCTTTCCAACCTGTAGGCATAGGAGAGTCCAGAGTTACTAGGGATGTAAGGGATCCTCCTACACAGAACAGGTGCACTACCAAAATGTGGCCAGAGTGCTTTAAGCAGGACCTTGACCCATTTCTCATCTCTGGGAAGGACCTCACAACTGGTGCCTTCAAACACACCCACCCTTATTGTTTGGCTGACAAAGTCGTTACTTATTGCTGAAAAAGAGTGCCCTGAGGGAAAGGCAGCCTCCCATCATTGATGCTTGAATGACTCATCTGTTCTAGCCTCCAGGTTACAGAAAGCCCAAGCTGACTGGGGATGAAACCAGTACCCCAGATTAACCAAATGGAGAAAATAATTTCAAAGCTTGAAAATCGTCTTTCTGAAATAAGACAGGCATACAAGACCAGACCAAAAAATAAAAAGATAGAAAAGAAATGAACAAAACCAAAACTGGGATTATGTTAACAGACCAAAACTATGACTGAGTGGTGTACTCAGAGACAGGGAGAACAGAATCAAGTTAAAAACACTTCAGGATATCATCCATGAGAATGTCTCTAACATAGCAAGACAGACCAACATTCAAATGCAGGAATTGCAGAGAACCTCAGTAAGATACTCCACAAGAAGATCTTACCCAAAACACATAGTCATCAGATTCACTGGGGTCAAAATGAAAGGAAAAAATGATAAGGGCAGACAGAAAGCCAGGTTGCCTACAAAAAGAAACCATCAGAAAAACAGCAGATCTCACAAGAGAATCCCTGTGAACCAGAAGGAATTGGAGGCGAATATTTTACATCCTCAAATAAAATAATTTTTAATTTAGAATTTTATATCAGACCAAACTAAGTTTCATGACAAAAATAAAAATAAGATCATTTTCAGATAAACGTTGAGGGTATTTGTAACCACCAGATCTGCCTTATAAAGGCTTCTGAAGGAAGCACTAAAAATAGAAAAGGAAAACAATTACTTGCCACTCCAAAAAACACACTGAAATACACAGACCAGTGACACCACAAAGCAAACACATTAAAGAAGTCTGCCAAATAACCAGCTAGCATCATGACGACAGAATTAAATCCTCACATAACAATACTAACTTTAAATGTAAATGGGCTAAATGAACCAAGTAAAAGATCCAGGTTGAGTGCAGTGGCTCACGCCTGTAATTCCAACACTTTGAGAGGCTGAAGAAGGCAAATCACGAGGTCAGGAGTTCAAGACCATCCTGGGCAACATGGTAAAATGCCATCTGTACTAAATATATATATATATTTTATATATATAATGTATATATTATTACATATATTATTACATATAACATATTATTTTATATATATGTATATATAAAATCAGCTGGACATAGTGGTTGACACCTGTAATCCCAGCTATTTGGGAGGATGAGACAAAAGAATTGCTTGAACCCAGGAGGTGGGGTTTGCAGTGAGTTGAGATCATGGCACTGAACTCCAGCCTTGGTGGCAAAGTGAGACTTTCTCTCTCAAAAAAATAAATAAATAAAAATAAAAATCCAGAGTGGCAAGCTGGATAGTGACTCAAAACCCATTGGTATGCTGTTTCTATGACACCCGTCTTACATGCAATGACACTCATAGGCTCAAACAGATGAATGTAAACATAGTAAGCAAATATATATATATATAAAATATGCAAGCAAATATTATATACATACATTTATGTATATGTATGTGTATATATATATGTAACAGAAAAAAGCAGAATGACAGTCTTAGTTCCTTATAAAACAGACTTCATACCAACAAAGATCAAAAAAGAAAAGGTCATTTCATAATATCAAAGGGATCAATTCAACAAAAAGAGCTAACTAAATCTCATAAATATATGTGCACCCAACACAGGAACACCCGTATCTATAAAGCAAGATCTTCGAGACCTACGAAGGGACTTTGACTCTCAAAGAATAATAATGGGAAGCTTTAACAATCCACTGACAATATTAGACAGATCATCAAAAAAAAAGTTTACAAACATATTTAGGACTTGAGATCCACTTTGGATTAAATAGACCTTATATATATCTACAGAACTATTGACCCAAGAGCAACAGAATATGCACTCTTCTTTGTGCCACGTGGCACTTACTCTATAATTGATCATATAATCAAAAGTAAAACACTCCTTAGCAAATACAAAACAACGAAATCACAATTCTCTTTGACCCCAGCAGAATCAAATTAGAACTCAAGACTAAAATTTACTCAAATCCATACAATTATATGGAAGTTTAATGATCTGTTTCTCCATGACTTTTGTATAAATAATGGAATTATGTCACAAATCAAGAAATTCTTTGAAACTGAGAGCAAAGATACAATGAACCAGAATCTCTGTAACACAGCTAATACAGTGTTAAAAGGAAAATCTGTAGCATTAAATGCCCACGTCCAAAAGCTAGAAAGATCCCAAGTTAACAATCTAACAGGGCTTGCAGAACACAAGAAATAATCAAAATCAGAGCTGAACTGAAGGAGATGTAGACAAAATAAACACTCAAAAGATCAATAAATAGAGGAGCTTCTTTTTTGAAAAGGTGAAGTAGATGGACTGTTGGCTAAACCAATAAGGAAAAAAAGAACATTCAAAACAACACAATTAGATATGATAAGGGGAGTATTACCACTGACCTCACAGAAATGCAACCAACCATGAGATGATTTTATGTGAAAACCTCTAGACACATATATTAGAAAATCTAGAAGAAAAAGATCCATTCCTGGACACTTACACACTCCTAAGGCTGAACTAGGAAGAAATTGAATCTGGGAACAGACCAAGAATGAGCTCTGAAATTGAGGCAGAATTAATTAGCCTACCAACCAAAAAAAAACTCAGGACTGGATTCATTTATAGGTGAATTCTATCAGAGGTACAAAGAACCACTGGCACCATTTCTACCGAAGCTATTTTTAAGAATTGAAAAGGATGAGTTTTTTTCACTTATCTTTTAATTTTAAGAATATTACAAGTTTAAAACTTTAATTATATTTTTAAAATACAAAACAATGAGTTTTTCCTAACTCTGTGAGTCCAGAATCATCCTAATAATTTGCACTAAAAAGAATTTCAGGGGGGTTGTTCCAAGATAATCAAATAGGAACAGCTCCAGTCTACAGCTCCCAGCATGAGCAATGCAGAAGATAGGTGATTTCTGCATTTCCAACTGAGGTACTGGGTTCATCTCACTGGGGCTTGTCAGACAGTGGGTGCAGGACAGTGGATGCAGCCCACTGAGCATGAGCCAAAGCAGGGCGAGGCATCACCTCACTTGGGAATCAAAGGGGTCAGGGAATTCCCTTTCCTAGCCAAGGAAAGCTGTGACAGATGACACCTGGAAAAATGGGTCACTCCACCCTAATACAGTGCTTTTCCAATGGTCTTAGCAAATGGCACACCAGGAGATTATATCCCATGCGTGACTTAGAGGGTCCCACATGCACGGAGCCTCACTCATTACTAGTACAGCAGTCTGACATCAAACTGAAGGCAGCAGCGAGGCTGGGGGAGGGGTACCCGCCATTGCTGAGGATTGAGTAGTCAACAAAGTGGCTAGCAAGCTTGAACTTGGTGGAGCCCACTGCACCTCAAAGATGCCTGCCTTTGAGACTCCACCTCTGGGGGCAAGGCATAGATGAACAAAAGGCAGCAGAAACCTCTGCACACTAAAATGTCCCTGTCTGACAGCTTTGAAGAGAATAGTGGTTCTCCCAGACAGAGTTGGAGATCTGAGAATGGTCAGACTGACTCTTCAAGTGGGTCCCTGACCACCGAATAGCCTAACTGGGAGGCACCCACCAGAAGGGGCAGACTGGCACCTCACATGGCCGGGTACCCCTCTCAGAAGAAGCTTCCAGAGGAACGATCAGGAAGCAATATTTGCTGTTCAGCAATATTCGCTGTTTTTCAGCCTCCGTTGCTGATATCCAGGCCAACAGTGTCTGGAGTAGACTTCCAGCAAACTCCAACAGACGTGCAACTGAGGGTCATGACTGTTGGAAGGAAAATTAACAAACAGAAAGGACATCCGCAACAAAACGCCATCTGTACATCACCATCATCAGAGAAAAAAGGTAGATAAAACCAAAAAGAAGGGGAAAAAACAGAGCAGAAGAGCTGAAAATTCTAAAAATCAGAGTGTCTCTCCTCCTCCAAAGGAACGCAGCTCCTCACCAGCAATGGAACAAGGCGGGATGGAGAATGATTTTGATGAGTTGACAGAAGAAGGCTTCAGATGATCAAACTTCTCTGAGCTAAAGGAGGAAGTGCAAACCCATCACAAAGAAGCTAAAAACCTTGACAAAAGACTAGATGAATGGCTAAGTAGAATAACCAGTGTAGACAAGTCCTTAAATGACCTGATGGAGCTGAAAACCATGACATGAGAACTACGTAAAAAATGCACAAGCTTCAGTAGGCAATTCGATCAACTGGAAGAAAGAGTATCAGTGATAGAACATCAAATGAATGAAATGAAGGGGGAAGAGAAGTTTAGAGAAAAAAGAGTAAAAAGAAATGAACAAAGCCTCCAACAAATATGGGACTATGTGAAAAGACCAAATTTATGTTAGATTGGTGTACCTGAAAGTGACGGGGAGAATGGAACCAAGTTGGAAAACACTCTGCAGGCTATTATCCAGGAGAACTTCCCCAATCTAGCAAGGCAGGCCAAAATTCAAATTTAGGAAATACAGAGAATGCCACAAAGACATTCCCTGAAAAGAGAAACTCCAAGACACATAATTGTCAGACTTACCAAAGTTGAAATGAAGGAAAAATGTTAAGGGCAGCCAGAGAGAAAATTCAGGTTACTCACAAAGGGAAGCCCATCAGACTAACAGCGGATCTCTCAACAGAATCTATACATGCCAGAAGAGAATGGGGGCTAATACTCAACATTCTTAGAAAAAAGAATTTTCAACCCAGAACTTCATATCCAGCCAAACTAAACTTCCTAAGTGAAGGAGAAGTAAAATACTTTACAGACAAGAAAATGCTAAGAGATTTTTTCACCATCAGGCCTGCCCTACAAAGAGCTACTGAAGGAAGCACTAAACATGGAAAGGAACAACCGGTACCAGTCGCTGCAGAACCATGACACGTTGTAAATACCATCGAGGGTAGGAAGAACCTGCATCAACTAACAAGGAAAATAACCAGCTAACATCATAATGACAGGATCAAATTCACACATAACAATATTAACCTTAAATGTAAATGGACTAAATGCTCCAATTAAGAGACACAGACTGGCAAATTGGATAAAGAGTCAAGACCCATCAGTGTACTGTATTCAGGACACCCATCTCATGTGCAGAGACACAGATAGGCTCAAAATAAAGGGATGGAGGAATATCTTCCAAGCAAATGGAAAACAAAAAAGGCAGGAGTTGCAATCTTAGTCTCTGATAAAACAGACTTTAAACCAACAAAGATCAAAAGAGACAAAGAAGGCCATTACATAATGGTAAAGACATCAATTCAACAAGAAGAGGTAAGTATCTTAAATATATATGCACCCAATACAGGAGCACCCAGATTCATAAAGCAAGTGCTTAGAGACCTACAAAGAGACTTAGACTCCCACACAATAATAATGGGAGATTTTAACATCTCACTGTCAACATTAGACAGATCAATGAGACAGAAAGTGAATAAGGATATCCAGGAATTGAACTCAGCTCTTCACTGAGGCAACTGAATAGACATCTGCAGAACACTCTACCCCAAATCAATAGAATATACATTCTTCTCAGCACCACATCACACTTATTCCAAAATTGACCACATAGCTGGAAGTAAAGCACTCCTTAGCAAATGTAAAAGAACAGAAATTATAGCAAACTCTCTCTCAGACCACAGTACAATCAAACTAGAACTCAGGATTAAGAAACTCCTCAAAATCATGCAACTACATGTAAATTGAATAACCTGTTCCTGAAAGACAACTGGGTGCATAATGAAATGAAGGCAAAAATAAAGCTGTTCTTTGAAACCAATAAGGACAAAGACAACATACCAGAATATCTGGGACAGATTTAAAACAGTGTGTAGAGGGAAATTTATAACACTAAATACTCACAAGACAAAGCAGGAAAGATAAAAAATTGACAACCTAACACCACAATTAGAACAACTAGAGAAGCAAGAGCAAACACATTCAAAAGCTAGCAGAAGGCAAGAAATAATCAAGATCAGAGCAGAACTGAAGGAGATAGAGACACACACACAAAAAAAACCTTCAAAAAATCAATGAATCCAGTAGCTGCTTTTTTAAAAAAAGATCTACAAAATTGATAGATTACTGGCAAGACTAACAAAGAAGAAAAGAGAGAAGAATCAAATAGATACAATAAAAAATGATAAAGGGCATATCACCATCAATTCCACAGAAATACAAATTACCACCAGAGTAAACACGTCTACACAAATAAATTAGAAAATCTAGAAGAAATGTATAAATTCCTGGACAAATACACCCTCCAAAGACTAAACCAGAAAGAAGTAGAATTCATGAATAGACCAATAACAGGTTGTGATATTGAGGCAATAATTAATAGGCTACAAACCAAAAAAAGTCCAGGACCAGACACGTTCACAGCTGAATTATACTAGAGGTACAAGGATGAACTGGTACCATTCCTTCTGAAACTATTGCAGTCAATGGAAAGAGGGAATCCTCCCTAACTCATTTTATGAGGCCAGCATCATCCTGATACCAAAGCCTCTCAGAGACACAATAAAAAAAGAGAATTTTGGACCAGTATCTCTGATGAACAGTAATGCAAAAATCCTCACTAAAATACTGGCAAACCGAATCCAGCAGCACATCAAAAAACTTATCCAACATGATCAAGTGGGCTTCATCCCTGGGATGAATCGCTGGTTCAACACATGCAAATGAATAAACGTAATCCAGTATATAAACAGAACCAAAGAAAAAACCAACATGATTATCTCAATAGATGCAGAAAAGGCCTTTGACAAAATTCAACAGAACTTTGTGCTAAAAACTCTCCATAAATTAGGTATTGATGTGATGTATCTCAAAATAATAAGAGCTATTTGTGACAAACCAACAGCCAATATCATACTGAATGGGCAAAACTGGAAGCATTCCCTTTGAAAACTGGCACAAGACAGGGATGACCTCTCACACCACTCCTATTCAACATAGTGTTGGAATTTCTGACCACAGCAATGAGGCAGGAGAAAGAAATAAAGGGCATTCAATTAGGAAAAGAGGAAGTCAAATTGTCCCTGTTTGCAGATGACATGACTGTATATTTGCAAAATCCCATTGTCTCAGCCCAAAATTTCATTAAGCTGATAAGCAACTTCAGCAACATCTCAGGATACAAAATCAATATGTAAAAATCACAAGCATTCTTTTTTTAAATTTTTTATTATTATTATCATACTTTAAGTTTTAGGGTGCATGTGCAAAAATGTGCAAATTAGTTACAAATGTATACATGTTCCATGCTGGTGTGCTGCACCCATTAACTCGACATTTAGCATTAGGTATATCTCCTAAAGCTATCCCTCGTCCCTCCCCCCACCCCACAACAGTCCCCAGAGTGTGATGTTCCCCTTCCTGCGTCCATGTGTTCTCATTGTTCAATTCCCATTTATGAGTGAGAATATGTGGTGGTTGGATTTTTGTTCTTGTGATAGTTTACTGATAATGATGATTTCCAATTTCAACAATATCCCTACAAAGGTCATGGACTCATCATTTTTTATCACTGCATAGTATTCCATGGTGTACGTGTGCCACATTTTCTTAATCCAGTCTATCTTTTTTGGACATTTGGGTTGGTTCCAAGTCTTTGCTATTGTGAATACTGCCGCAATAAACATACATGTGCATGTGTCTTTATAACAGCATGATTTATAGTCCTTTGGGTATATACCCAGTAATGGGATGGCTGGGTCAAATAGTATTTCTAGTTCTAGATCCCTGAGGAATCGCCACACTGGCCCGCAAGGATTGAATGAGTATACAGTCTCACCAACAGTGTAAAAGTGTTCCTATTTCTCCACATCCTCTCCAGCACCTATTGTTTCCTGACTTTTTAATAATTGCCATTCTAACTGGTGTGAGATGATATCTCATTGTGGTTTCGATTTGCATTTCGCTGATGGCCAGTGCTGGTGAGCATTTTTTCATGTGTTTTTTGGCTGCACAAATGTCTTCTTTTGAGAAGTGTCTGTTCATATCCTTTGCCCACTTTTTGATGGGGTTGTTTGGGTTTTTTTGTAAATTTGTTGGAGTTCATTGTAGATTCTGGATATTAGCCCTTTGTCACATAAGTAGGTTGTGAAAATTTTCTCTCATTCTGTAGGTTGTCTATTCACTCTGATGGTAGTTTCTTTTGCTGTGCAGAAGCTCTTTAGTTTAATTAGATCCCATGTGCCAATTTTGGCTTTTGTTGCCATTGCTTTTGGTGGTTTAGAGATAAAGTCTTGCCCATCCCTATGTCCTGAATGGTAAAGCCTAGGTTTTCTTCTACAGTTTTTATGGTTTTAGGTCTAATGTTTAAATCTTTAATCCATCTTGAATTAATTTTTGTATAAGGTGTAAGGAAGGGATGCAGTTTCAGCTTTCTACGTATGGCTAGCCAGTTTTCCCAGCACCATTTATTAAATAGGGAATCCCTTCCCCATTGCTTGGTTTTCTCAGGTTTGTCAAAGATCAGATAGTTGCAGATATGTAGCGGTATTTCTGAGGGCTCTGTTCCGTTCCATTGATCTGTATCTCTGTTTTGGTACCAGTACCATGCTGTTTTGGTTACTGTAGCGTTGTAGTATAGTTTGAAGTCAGGTAGCATGGTGCCTCCAACTTTGTTCTTTTGGCTTAGGATTGACTTGGTGATGTGGGCTCTTTTTTTGTTCCATATGAACTTTAAAATAGATTTTTCCAATTCTGTGAAGAAAGTCATTGGTAGATTGATGGGGATGACATTGAATCTAGAAATTACCTTGGGCAATATGGCCATTTTAATGATATTGATTCTTCTTATCCATGAGCATGGAATGTTCTTCCATTTGTTTATATCCTCTTTTTTTTCATTGAGCAGTGGTTTGTAGTTCTCCTTGAAGAGGTCCTTCACGTCCCTTGTAAGTTGGATTCCTAAGTATTTTATTCTCTTTGAAGCAATTGTGAATGGCAGTTCACTCTTGATTTGGCTCTCTGTTTGTCTGTTATTTCTGTATAAGAATGCTTGTGATATTTGTACATTGATTTTGTATCCTGAGACTTTGCTGAATTTGCTTATCAGCTTAAGGTGATTTTGACATGAGACAGTGGGGTTTTCTAGATATACAATCATGTCATATGCAAACAGGGACAATTTGAATTCCTCTTTTACTAATTGAATACCCTTTATTTCTTTCTCTTGCCTAATTGCCCTGACCAGAACTTCCAACACTATGTTGAATAGGAATGATGAGAGAGGGCATCCCTGTCTTGTGCCTGTTTTCAAAGGGAATGCTTCCAGTTTTTGCCCATTCAATATGATATTGGCTGTGGGTTTGACATAGATAGCTCTTATTTTGAGATACATCCCATCAATTTCTAATTTATTGAGAGTTTTTAGCATGAAGTGTTGTTGAATTTTGTCAAAGGCCTTTTCTGCATCTATTGAGATAATCATGTGGGTTTTGTCTTTGGTTCTGTTTATATGCTGAATTATGTTTATTGATTTGCATGTATTGAACCAGCCTTGCATCCCAGGGATGAATCCCACTTGATCATGGTGGATAATCTTTTGGATGTGCTACTGGATTCGGTTTGCCAGTATTTTATTGAGGATTTTTGCATCAATGTTCATTAAGTATATTGCTCTAAAATTCTTTTTTTTTTGGTTGTGTCTCTGCCAGGCTTTGGTATCAGGATGATGCTGGCCTTGTAAAATGAGTTAAGGAGGATTCCCTCTTTTTCTATTGATTGAAATAGTTTCAGAAGGAATGGTACCAGTTCCTCCTTGTACCTCTGGTAGAATTTGGCTGTGAATCCATCTGGTCCTGGATTCTTTTTTATGGGTAAGCTATTGATTATTGCCATAATTTCAGAGCATGTTATTGGCCTATTCAGAGTTTCAACTTCTTCCTGGTTTAGTCTTGGGAGGGTGTATGTGTTGAGGAATTTATCCATTTCTTCTAGATGTTCTAGTTTATTTGCATAGAGGTGTTTGTAGTATTCTCTGATGGTAGTTTGTATTTCTGTGGGATCAGTGGTGATATCCCCTTTATCAATTTTTATTGCATCTATTTGATTCTTCTCTCTTTTCTTCTTTATTAGTCTTGCTAGCAGTCTATCAATTTTGTTGATCCTTTCAAAAACGCAGCTGCTGGATTCATTGATTTTTTGAAGGGATTTTTGTGTCTCTATTTCCTGCAGTTCTGTTCTGATTTTAGTTATTTCTTGCCTTCTGCTAGATTTTGAATGTGTTTGCTCTTGCTTTTCTAGTTCTTTTAATTGTGATGTTAGGGAGTCAATTTTGAATCTTTCCTGGTTTCTCTTGTGGGCATTTAGTGGTATAAATTTCCCTCTACACACTGCTTTGAATGTATCCCAGAGATTCTGATATGTTGTGACTTTGTTCTCATTGGTTTCAAAGAACATCTTTATTTCTGCCTTCGTTTCATTATGTACCCAGCAGTCATTCAGGAGCAGGTTGTTCATTTTCCATGTAGTTGAGCAGTTTTGAGTGAGTTTCTTAATCCTGATTTCTAGTTTGATTGCACTGTGGTCTGAGAGACAGTATGTTATAATTTCTGTTCTTTTACATTTGCTGAGGAGAGCTTTACTACCAACTATATGGTCAATTTTGGAATAGGTGTGGTGTTGTGCTGAACAAAATGTATATTCTGTTGATTTGGGGTGGAGAGTTCTGTAGATGTCTATTAGGTCTGCTTGGTGCAGAGCTGAGTTCAATTCCTGGGTATCCTTGTTAACTTTCTGTCTCGTTGATCTGTCTAATGTTGACAGTGGGGTGTTAAAGTCTCCCTTTATTATTGTGCAGTAGTCTAAGTCTCTTTGTGGATCACTCAAGACTTGCTTTATGAATCTGGGTGCTCCTGTATTGTGTGCATATATATTTAGGACAGTTAGCTCTCCTTGTTGAATTGATCCCTTTACCATTATGTAATGGCCTTCTTTGTCTCTTTTGATCTTTGTTGGTTTAAAGTCTGTTTTATCAGAGACTAGGATTGCAACCCCTGCCTTTTCTTCTTTTCCATTTGCTTGGTATTTCTTCCTCCATCCTTTTATTTTGAGCTTATGTGTGTCTCTGCACGTGAGATGGGTTTCCTGAATACAGCACACTGATGGGTCTTGACTGTTTATCCAATTTGCCAGTCTGTGTCTTTTAATTGGAGCATTTATCCCATTTACATTTAAAGTTAATATTGTTATGTGTGAATTTGATCCTTTCATTATGATGTTAGCTGGTTATTTTGCTCATTAGTTGATGCAGTTACTTCCTAGCCTTGATGGTCTTTGCAATTTGGCATGATTTTGCAGCGGCTGGTACCGGTTGTTCCTTTCCATGTTTAGTGCTTCCTTCAGGAGCTCTTTTAGGGAAGGCCTGGTGGTGACAAAATCTCTCAACATTTGCTTGTCTGTAAAGTGTTTTATTTCTCCTTTACTTATGAAGCTTAGTTTTGCTGGATATGAAATTCTGGGTTGAAAATTCTTTTTTTAAGACTGTTGAATATTGGCCCCTGCTCTCTTCTCACTTGTTGAGTTTCTGCCAAGAGATCCACTGTGAGTCTGATGGGCTTCCCTTTGTGTGTAACCCGACCTTTCTCTCTGGCTGCCCTTAACATTTCTTCCTTCATTTCAACTTTGGTGAATCTGACAATTTTGTTTCTCAGAGTTTCTCTTCTCAAGGAGTATCTTTGTGATATTCTCTGTATTTCCTGAACCTGAATGTTGGCCTGCCTTGCTAGATTGTGGAAGTTCTCCTGGATAATATCCTGCAGAGTGTTTTCCAACTTGGTTCCATTCTCCCCTTCACTTTCAGGTACACCAATCAGACATAGATTTGTTCTTTTCACATAGTCCCATATTTCTTGTAGGCTTTGTTCATTTCTTTTATTCTCTTTTCTCTAAACTTCTCTTCTCGCTTCATTTCATTCATTTCGTCTTCCGTCACTGATACCCTTTCTACCAGTTGATCGCATCATCTCCTGAGGCTTCTGCATTCTTCACATAGTTCTGGAGCCTTGGCTTTCAGCTCCATCACCTCCTTTAAGCACTTTTCTTTGTTGGTTATTCTAATTATATATTCCTCTAAATTTTTTTGAAAGTTTTCAACTTCTTTGCCTTTGGTTTGAATTTCCTCATGTAGCTCAGAGTAGTTTGATCATCTGAAGGCTTCTTCTCTCAACTCATCAAAGTACTTCTCCATCTAGCTTTGTTCCATTGCTGATTAGGAGCTGCGTTCCTTTGTAGGAGAGTCACTCTGCTTTTTAGAGTTTCCAGTTTTTCTGCTCTGTTTTTTCCCCATCTTTGTGGTCTTATCCAAACCTTTGGTCTTTAATGATGGTGATGTACACATGGGTTTCTGGTGTGGATGTCCTTTCTGCTTGTTAGTTTTCCTTCTAACAGACAGGACCCTCAGCTGCAGTTCTGTTGGAGTTTCTTAGAAGTCCACTCCAGACCCTGTTTGCCTGGGTACCAGCAGCGTTGTTTTCAGAACAGCAGATTTTCATGAACTGCAAATGCTGCTGTCTGATCGTTCTTCTTGAAGTTTTGTCTCAGAAGAGTACCCAGCCGTTTGAGGTGTCAGTCTGCCCCAACTGGGGAGTGCCTCCCAGTTTGGCTGCTCAGGGGCCAGGGGTCAGGGACCCACTTGCGGGTGCATTCTGCCCATTCTCAGATCTCCAGCTGAGCGCTGGGAGAACTACTGCTGTCTTCAAAGCTGTCAGACAGGGACATTTAAGTCTTCAGAGGTTACTGCTGTCTTTTTGTTTGTCTGTGCCCTGCCCCCAGAGGTGGAGACTACAAAGGTAGGCAGGCCTCCTTGAGCTGTGGTGGGCTTCACCCCCTTCGAGCTTCCTAGCTGCTTTGTTTACCTAAGCAAGCCTGGGCAATGGTGGGGACCCCTCCCCCAGCCTCACTGCCACCTTGCGGTTTGATCTCAGAGTGCTGTGCTAGCAATGAGCAAGACTCCATGGGCATAAGACCTTCAAGCCAGGTGCGGGATATAATCTGGTGTGCCGTTTTTTAAGCCCATTGGAAAAGCACGTTATTGGGGTGGGAGTGACCCGATTTTCCAGGTGCCGTCTGTCACCCCTTTCTTTGACTAGGAAAAGGAACTCCCTGACCCCTTGCACTTCCCGAGTGAGGCAACGCCTTGCCCTGCTTAAGCTGGCACGTGGTGCGCTGTACTCACTGTCCTGCACCCACTGTCTGGCACTACCTAGTGAGATGAACCCAGTACCTCAGATGGAAATGCAGAAATCACCTGTCTTCTGCATCGCTCACAATGGTAGCTGTAGAATGGAGCTGTTCCTATTCGTCTATCTTGGCTCCACCCCTGCACAAGCCAATACAGGAAGCCAATAATAAACAAACACCAGTATACAGACAAACAGGGAACTAAATCATGAGGGAACTCCCATTCACAATTGCTTCAAAGGGAATAAAATATCTAGGAATCAAACTTACAAGGGATGTGAAGGATCTCTTCAAGGTGAACTACAAACCACTGCTCAATGAAATAAAAGAGACCACAAACAAATGGAAGAACATTCCATGCTCATGGATAGGAAGAACGAATATCGTGAAAATAGTCATACTACCCAAGATAATTTATAGGTTCAATGCCATCCCCATCAAGCTACTGATGACTTTCTTCACAGAATTGGAAAAATCTACTTTAAAGTTCATATGGAACCAAAAAAGAGCCCACATTGCCAAGACAATCCTAAGCCAAAAGAAAAACGCAGGAGGCATCTTGCTACCTGACTTCAAACTATACTACAAGGCTACAGTAACCAAAACAGCATGGTATTGGTAGCAAAGCAGAGATATAGAACAATGGAACAGAACAGAGCCCTCAGAAATAACGCCTTATATCTACAACCATCTGATCTTTGACAAACCTGACAAAAACAGGACATGGGAAAAGGCTTCCCTATTCAATAAATGGTGCTGGGAAAACTGGCTAGCCATATGTAGAAAGCTGAAACTGGATCCCTTCTTTACACCTTATACAATAATTAATTCAAGATGGATTAAAGACTTAAATGTTAGACCTAAAACCATAAAAACCCTAAAAGAAAACCTAGGTAATACCTTTCGGGACATAGGCATGGGCTAGAACTTCATGTCTAAAACACCAAAAGCAATGGCAACAAAAGCCAAAATTGACAAATGTGATCTAATTAAACTAAAGAGATTCTACACAGCAAGAGAAACTACCATCAGAGTGAACAGGCAACCTAGAAAATGGGAGAAGATTTTTGCAATCTACTCTTCTAACAAAGGGCTAATATCCAGAATCTACAAAGAACTTAAACCAATTTACAAAAAAAATAAATAAATAAACAACCCCATCAAGAGGAGGGCTATGGATATGAACAGACACTTCTCAAGAGAAGACATTTATGCAGCCAACAGACACATGAAAATGTGCTCGTTATCACTGGCCATCAGAGAAATGCAAATCAAAGCACAATGAGATACCATCTCACACCAATTAGATTGACAATCATTAAAATTCAGGAAACAACAGGTGCTGGTGAGGATGTGGAGAAATAGGAACACTTTTACACTGTTTATGGGACTGTAAACTTGTTTAACCATTGTGGAAGACAGTGTAGGGATTCCTCAGGGATCTAGAACTAGAAATACCATTTGATCTTGACATCGCATTCCTGGGTATATATCCAAAGGATTATAAATCCTGCTGCTATAAAAACACATGCACACGCATATTCATTGCGGCACTTCTCTCAAAAGCAAAGACTTGAAACCAACCCAAATGTCCATCAATGATAGACTGGATTAAGAATATGTGGCACATATACACCATAGTATACTATGCAGCCATAAAAAATGAGGAGTTCATGTCCTTTATAGGGACATGGATGCATTTGGAAACCATCATTCTCAGCAAACTATTGCAAGGACATCCTTATGCTGTCTTCAAGAAACTCATCTCATATGTAATGATTCCTACAGTCTCAAAGTGAAAAGATGGAGGGGGATTTATCACATAAATAGAAAATCAGAGAGAGAGAGACAGAGAGTAAGAGAGAGAGAGTTGCTATATTTATACTAGATGAAAGAGCCTTTAAGTCAACAACAGTAAAAAAAGTCATTAAATGATAATAATTTAATTCAGCAAGAATTAACCACTATAAATATACATACAAGCAACATTGAAATATCTAGATTTATAAAATGATTGCTTCTCAGTGTAAGAAAAGATCTTCACAATACTAGTGGGAAGCTTCAGCACCATACTGAAAACTCTAGACAGATTACTGTGAAAAAAACTAAGAAATTCTGAACTTAAATTGAATACTAGACCAATTAGGCCTAATAGACATATACAAAATACTACAATGAACAACCATAAAATATGCATTCTTCTCTGCCACACAAAAAACATTATTGAAAATTGACCTCATTTTATTTTAAAGTCTCAATAAATTTCATAAATTTAAAATTATACTAACCAACTTCTTGGAATACAATGAAATAAATATAAAAGTCAATGCCAAGAAAAATCTCAAAAACACACAAATACATGAAAACCAAACCACTTAGTCTGCATAACATGTGAATAAACAACAAAATTAAGGTGGAAATCAAAACATTATTTGAAACAAATAAATGTAGAAAAAAATAGCAAAACCTCTGACGTGGTAAAAGAAGTGTTAAGGGGAAGTTTATGAATATTAAATGTCTACACCAAGAAGATAGAAAGATCTGAAATTTGCAACCTTACCTTTCACGTAAAGAATCTAGAAAAACAAGAAAAAAAGAAAAAAACTATACCCAAAGTTGTAGAAAAAAAAAAAATCAGAACATAATTAAATGAAATTGAAACCCCCGGAAGCCATAAATGGAATAAATAAAATAAATAGACCACTAGTTAGACTATCAACGAAAAAGAGAGGGAAGACCCAATAAGCACAGGCAGAAATGACAAATCTGACATCAAAACTGCTCCCACAAAAGTACAAAAGAGCCTCAGAAGCTACTGTAAACATTTCCAGGCATACAAACCAGGAAATTTAAAGGAAATTAATAAATCCCTAAAATCACAGAATCTTCAAATAATGAACAAGAAAGAACAGAAATCCTAAACATACTAATAATGAGTAATAAAATCGAATCAGTAATAAAAAATTATTAGCCCCCCAAAAAGTCCTGTACCAAAAAGCTTCCCAGCCAATTTTTTTCAGACGTACTGAAAAGCTGATAGGAGTACTACTGAAACTATTCATAAATAAAAAATAAAAAAGGAAGAATATATATATATATATATTTTTTGAGACAGTTTCTGGCTCTATAACCCAGACTGGAGTACAATGGCATGACCTCTGCTCACCACAACCTCCGCCTACCAGTTCAAGCAATTCTCCTGTCTCAGCCTCCCAATTAGTTGGAAATACAAGCACCCGCCACTGCACCCAGCTAATTTTTGTGTTTTTAGTAGAGACAGGGTTTGACCATGTTGGGCAGGATGGTCTTGAAATTCTGACTTCATGATTTGCCCACTTCAGCCTCCCAAGGTGCTGAAATTACAGGTGTGACTCCTAATTTATTCTATGTAACAACTATTATCCTGATACTCAAATCTGGCAAAGGCACAACAAAATAGAAAACTACAGACAAGTAACCTCAATGATTGTAGATAGAAAAATTATCAACAAAATATTAACAACCCAAATCCAGAGTTACATCAAAAAGTTTATGCAGTAGTATCTAGATGGCTTTATTCTTGGAATTTCAAGATAATTTAATATAGATAAATCAATAAATGAAATTCAACAAATAAACAACTGAAATCATTTAATTATCTCAATACTGCAAAACATGCATTTCATAAGATTAAATATGTCATAATAAAATCACTAAATAAGCTAGGCATCAAAAGAACATAACTCAAAATAATAAGAGCTATCTTCCACAAACACACAGCCAGTATCATGCTGAATGAGAAAATTGATAGCATTCTCCGTATAAGCTTAACAAGATAAGAATGTCCGTTCTTATCTATCTTACTCAACTTGGTATTGCAAGTCGTAAACACAGCAATCCAACAAGGGAAAGAAATAAAAGACAAACAATTAAGAAAAGAAGAAGTAAAATTATCTATTTGCAGACAGTATGATTCTATACCTAGAAAATCCTAAATATTTTACAAAAAGGCTCTTTCAGAAGAACAAATTCAGCAAGTTTCATGATATAAAATCAGTGTGCAAAAATAAGTAACATTTTTATACACTGATAATTTTCAGGCTGAGATCCAAATAAAGAATGCAATTTGGGCAGGCATGTGTGTCATACCTGCAATCCCATAATTATGGGAGGCCAAGCTGGGTGTATCCTTGGACAGCGACCTAGGCAACATGGAGAAAACTTGCCTCTACAAAAAATACCAAAATTAGCTGGGTGTGATGGTGCATGCCTGTAGTCCCAGCCACTTGGGAGGGCTTGAAAATCTCTTGAACCTGGGAGGTGGAGGTTGTATATAGTTAGCAGATGTTGTGCAACTGCACTCCAACCTAAGACACAGGGTGAGGTCCTATAATAAAAAAAGTGCAATTTCACTTACAGTAGCCATAAAAATGGAAATAGAGCTAACCAGGAAGGTGAAAAATCTCTGCAAGGGGAACCAAAAATATTTCTAAAAGAACTCATAGATAACACAAACAAATAGCAAAACATTTAATATAAATTAGTTGAAAAAATTAATATTGTTAAACTGTCATCTGCTCAAAGAAATCTAGAAATTCAGTGCTATTCTGAACAAATTACTAACATTATTTTTCACAGAAATTACATAAAAATTTCTGAAGTTTATCTGGAATCAAAAAATTGCTTGAATAACCAAAGTGATCCCCCCAGACCAGACAAATGACAGGAGCTTTACATTATTTAACTTCAAATCAAACAATAAGGTTACAATAACAAAAATAGCATAATATTGATACAAAAAATAGATACATAGTTTAATGGAAAATAATAGAGGGTCTAGAAATGTAGTTGTACATCTACTACCAGCTGATCATCAACAAAGTTGACATAAAAATAAATAATAGGGTTTTGATTTGCATTTTTCTAATGACCAGTGATGAGCTATTTTTCATATGTTTGTTGGCTGCATAAATGTCTTCTTTTGAGAAGTGTCTATTCATATCCTTTGCCCTCTTTTTAATGGGGTTTGTTTTTACCTGTAAAGTTGTTTTAGTTCCTTGTGGATTCTGCATATTAGCCCTTTGTCAGATGGATAGATTGCAAAAATTTTCTTTCATTCTATAGGTTGCCTCTTCAGTCTGTTGGTAGTTTCTTTTGCTATGCAGAAGCTCTTTAGTTTAATTAGATCCCATTTGTCTATTGTGGCTTTTGCTGCCATTGCTTTTGGTCTTTTATTCATGAAGTCTTTGCCCTTGCCTATGTTCTGAATGGCATTGCCTATGCTTTATTCTAGTGTTTATGTAATTTTAAGTTTTACATTTAAGTCTTTAATCCATCTTGAATTAATTTTTGTGTAAGGTGTAAGGAAAGGGTGCAGCTGCAGTTTTCTGCATATGGCTAGCCAGTTTCCCCAGTGTCATTTATTAAATAGATAATCCTTTTCCAATTCCTTGTTTTGGTCAGGTTTTTTTGAAGATCAGGTGGTTGTAGATGTAATTCTGAGGTCTCTGTTCTGTTCCATTGGTCTATATGTTTGTTTTGGTATCAATATACATCAGTTAGAAGGGTGATCATTAAAAAGTCAGGAAACAACAGATGCTGGAGAGGATGTGGAGAAATAGGAATGCTTTTACACTTTTGGCGGGAGTGTAAATTAGTTCAACCATTGTGGAAGGCAATGTGGTGATTCCTCAAAGATCTAGAACAAGAAATACCATTTGACCCAGCAATCCCATTATGGGGTATATACCCAGAGGATTATCAATTATTCTTTTATAAAGACACATGCTTATGTGTTTACTGTGGCACTGTTCACAGTAGCCAAGACTTGGAACCAACCCAAATGCCTATCAATGATAGATGGAAAAAGAAAATATGACACATATACACCATGAAATACTATGCAGCCACAAAAAACGATGAGTTCATGTCCTTTTCAGGGACATGGATGAGGCCGGAAAACATCATTCTCAGCAAACTAACACTGGAACAGAAAGTCAAACACCACATGTTTTCACTCATAAGTGGGAGTTGAGCAAAGAGGATGCATGGACACAGGGAGGGGAACATTACACACCAAGGTCTGTTGTTGGATGGTGGGCTAGGGGAGCATTAGGAGAAATACCTAATGTAGGTGACAGGTTGATGGATGCAGCAAACCACCATGGCACATGTATGCCTATGTAACAAACCTGCTCATTCTGCACATAAACCTTGGAACTTGAAGCATAATAATAATAATTATTATTATTATTAATAAGGAGTTCTGGAAAATTACAAATAATAAAATATTTTCTTTAAGCTTGTTTCTGTACAATAAATGGGTGAAAGGAAAATTTAAAAAATCAAAAAATACCTTGAGATTACAAAAATGGAAATAAATTATCACAAACTTATGGAGTACAGCAAAGTAGTGTTACAGGGTAAGTTTATAGCAGTAAGTGCAAAAAAAAGAAATATTTCATATGAGCACTTTAATGTTATACCTCAAGATACAGTGAAATTAGCACAAAGTTTAAAGAGATTAGAAAATATAAAGATTAATATAAATAAACAAAATAGACACTAGAAAAATAATTGAATAGCCAAAGCAGAATTAGAGTTGGTGTTTGAAAAATATAGAAAAGGTTGACAAACCTTTATTTAGATTAATTAAGGAAGATAAAGACTAAAGTAAATAATATTATAAATAAAAGAGCAGCTATTACATGTGATAACACAGAAATCCAGGATTATAAAACAATCTTGCTAACAACTGTCTGCTACAAAATAACTGGAATATATGAAATAAATGAATAAAATTTTAGACACATAAAACCTACAAAAGCTCAGTCATAAAAATAGTAAATCTATAAAGACAAATATTGAATAAAATATTAAGGTAGAAATAAAATTTCTCTGATAAATTAAAAGCATAAGAATTACAATATTGGCAAGATGGCACAATAGGCCAGTGAAGACCAGGGTTACAAATTTTCAAGTAAAAATTTGAAACTGAGTACTGAAGCAAAGCTCATCTTTCATATGGCTTATGTAAGTGCTTGGCTTGATTGTGTCTATGCCCTAGGGCTTTCTGGAATGCTGAATTTAGGAATATGAGTTATTTTTTAGAAGGAATTTCTAAGCAACAAAGCATTCAAGATGTAGTGTGGCAGCTTGTAACCACCTATGATTAGATATGAGAACAAAGAAGTGACTTAAGATTGAAACATAATTAAAAGTGAAGCAGAACAAAATGTAATATTTACAGCTTGGCCATATGTTAGAAAAGGAAAAAGAATTTTCAGGAGAAGAATCCAGGTAGAGCTGTGAAGCAACCACTTGCTAGAAAGATTAAACATAAGGAAGCCAGGTGCTATTATTCAGAATAATGTATACACTAAAGGTATTCCAGAAACCTTCTAAGTTGCATCTTCCATCACAGTGTCAGGGACGTAAGAGAACAAACTGGTTTTGAGGGTTGTGTCAAGAACACTGCTTTTCTGTGCCACCTCAAGATGCAGCTCCAACATCATGGTCAATCTGTCTCCAACTGGAGCCTAAAGAGCCTCAGGTACAGCTCAGTCTGCCACTCAGAATAGTGCAAGCCATAAGACTGCATGCTTTAGATGAAGAATTATAGTGGTGAAGCCTTTGATGCTTTCACCTAGATTTCAAAAAAATATGCTAAAAAGCCTAAGTGGTAAAGCATAAGCCTCTGGGTGCAAGAGAGTTCCAACATAGAGACTCTACAAAAGCAGTGAAAAAGGGAAATATGTGGTTGGGGACCTCAAACAGAGTATGCCTAGTAGAAATGTGGAAATTGTGCTGCCACCCTGCAGACTTCAGAACTGTAGAGCCACTGGCAGATTTTATCTTCAGCCTGGAAGAACAACAGTCATTTAACTCCACCACTTGAGAGCAGCCATGGTGACAAGTGTGTATACATTGTATACATTGCCTAGACATCAAGTCAAAAGATACCATTTTGAAGTTTTCAAATTTTTGCTTTGTTTTGGTTTGAGAAGGAATCTCACTCTGTCACCCAGGCTGGAATCTGGTGGCATGATCATAACTCACGGCAACCTCCACCTCTGTGGTTCAAGTGATTCTTCTGTCTCAGCATTGCAAGTAACTGGGATTAGAGGCACATGCCACCATGCCCAGCTAATATTTGTATATTAGCAATGATGGTTTTCACCATGTTGGCCAGGCTCTTCTTGAACTCCTGGATTCAAGTTATCAACCCACCTCAGCCTCTCAAACTGCTAGGATTACAGGCATGAGCCACCACACCTGGACTGAAGCTTTCAAGTTTAATGTCCATCCTCTGGATTTTGAAGTTTTGTGGAGACTTTTGTCTACTTTTTTGCCTGGTTTTTCCTTTTCAGGATGAGAATGTTTATGCAAACCTATACCATCACTGTATCTTGAAAGTAAATAATTTTATTATTATTATTATATCTTATATGAAAATAACTTTCTTTGAGTCTAAGATAAGAATTTGGACTTTGGACTCTTGAGTTGATACTTTTTTGCCTAGTTTTTCCTTTTTAGGATGGGAATGTTTATGCAAACCTATACCATCACTGTATCTTGAAAGTAAATAATTTTATTATTATTATTATATCTTATATGGAAATAACTTTCTTTGAGTCTAAGTTAAGAATTTGGACTTCGGACTCTTGAGTGGATACTAAAATGAATTAAGACTCTGGGGATGAGAGGATTGTATTTTGTAATGACAAAGGCAGAGTATTTGAGTGCCAGAAGTAAAAAAATATACTTTGAATATTTGTGAGCTACAAATCTTATGTTGAAATTTGATCCCCAATGTTGGAGGTGGGGCCTAGTGTGAGGTATTTGGATCAAGGTGGCAGATCACTCATGAGAGACTGTTTGATGTCATTGTGGTAATAAATGAGTTTTAACTCTATTAGTTCCCTCAAGATTTGATTGTTCAAATAAGCCTGATATCTCTCTTTGCTTTCTCTTGCTCCATTTTTGGCCATGTGGCATATCTTTCTTCCCTTCACCATATTCCTTAATTAGAAACTTTCTAAGGTTCTTATCAAAAGCAGATGCTGGCATTATTCTTAAACATCATGCAGACCTATGAGCCAAGTTAAACTCCTTTTTAAATAAATTGCCCCGCCTCAGGTGTTCCTTTATACCAACACAAAACAGACTAACACAATCATATTGAATAAGAATAGATAAATTTTTACAGTTAAAAAACATGGTGTGGATGAATAAATTAAAAAACAAGACCAAATATATGCTGCCTTCCAGAGGCTCACATCACCTGTAAGGACATAGCAGACTGCAAGTAAAATAATGGAAGAGAAATTTTTCATGCAAATGAAAACCATGAAAGATCAGTTTATGCAAGATAAAGTTTAAGACAAAAACTGTGCAAAACCAAAAAGATTATTATACAATGACAAGGAGTCAACTTAGCATGAGAATGTAACAATTATAAATATATATACACACACATATATACGTGTCATATAAATGTATATTTATACATATATGTATATAAATATATACACATTTGTGTATATTTGTATATATTTGTATATATATTTATATATGTGTTTGTATTTGTATTTGTATATATGTACAAATACATTTGTACATATGTACAAATACATTTGTATATATATTTATATGTGTATTTGTGTATCTATATATGTATAAATATATATCTATACATAAATATATATTTTATGTAATTTATATTATATATAATATATATTTATATATGTATATATATGTATGTGTATATATATAAATATTATGTGTGTATATATATATATAAATATATATGTATATGCCCCAAGCATTGGAACAGCTAAATATATACAGCAAATATTATAGTCCTAATGATGAAATTTCCTGCAATAAAATAACGTTAGAAAACTTCCACATCTTACTTTTATCCATGGACAAAACATCAAATAGGAAATCAACAAATGATCACCAGAGTTATATTGCTTTCAAAACAAATAACCCTAACAGACATTTACAGAATATTACCTTTTTTTTTTTTTTCTAGTTGAAGTTTTGCTCTTGTTGCCCAGGATGAAGTTTCACTCAAGTTGCAATGGCATAATCTTGGCTTACTGAAATATCTGCCTCCAGATTCAAGCAAATCTTCTGCCTCAGCCTCCTAAGTAGCTGGGTTTACAGGTGCCTACCACCACATCTGGCTATTTTTTTGTATTTTTAGTAGAGATTGGGTATAGCCATGTTTGCCAGGTTGGTCTCCAACTTCTGGCCAGGTACTGGGATTACAAGCATGAGCCACTGCACCCAGCCAGAACATTAGCTTTAATAGAATCAGAATATATATATAATCTAGCTATTTGTAAAAGTGGAAAAAATATAGTTGTTAAGCTTCTGAGAAAAGTGAACACTTATACACTGTTGGTCAAAATGTAAATTACTTAAACCAGTCTAAAAACTAGCTTAGAGATTTTTCAAACAATGAAAAATGGAACTACCATTTGCTCCAGTGTTAAGAAGTAATCTTAGCACTAGACATGTAACCAAAACTATATCTTATTCTAACAAAAAGACACATGCACTTATGTGTCTGTTGCAGCACTCTATTCATTTCACCTAAGGCACAGAATAAATCCAGGTACATATCAACAGTGAATTAGATAAAGGAAATATGGTACATGTATACCATAAATTATTATACACTCATAAACAGAACAACATCATGCTCTTTACAGCAATATGGATACAGCTTGGGGGTTCTTTTTTTTTACTTTAAGAATATACTTTTTTTTTTAAATTATACTTTAAGTTCTAGGGTAAACGTGCACAAGGTGCAGGTTTGTTACATAGGTGTACATAATGCCATGTTGGTTTGCTGCACCCATCAACTCCTCATTTACATTAGGTAATTCTCCTAATTCTATCCCTCCCCCAGCCCCTCAACCCCTGACTGGCCCCAGTGTGTGATGTTCCCCACACTGTCCCTGTGTTTTCATTGTTCAGCTCCCCACTATGAGTGAGAACATGTGGTGTTTAGCTTTCTGTCCTTGTGATAGTTTGCTTGGAATGATGGTTTCCAGCTTCATCCATGTCCCTGAATCTTTTTTATGGTTGCATAGTATTCCATGATGTACATGTGCCACAATTTCTTAATCACTGATAGACATTTGAGTTGATTCCAAGTCTTTGCTATTGTGAATAATGCTGCAAGAAACATATGTGTGTATGTGTCTTTATTGTAGAATGATTTATAATCCTTTGGCTATATGCCCAGTAATGGGATTGTTGTGTTGAATGGTATTTCTAGATTTAGATCCTAGAGGAATTGCCACACTGTCTTCCACAATGGTTGAACTAATTTACACTCCCACCAACAGTGTAAAATCATTCCTATTTCTCCATATAATCTTTAACGTTAATCTGTTGTTTCCTGACATTTTAATGATCGCCATTCTACTGGCATGAGATGGTATCTCACAGTGGTGTTAATTTGCATTTCTCTGATGACCAGTAAGCATTTTTGCAAATATCTCTTGGCTGCATAAATGTCTTCTTTTGAGAAGTGTCTGTTCATATACTTTGCCCACTTTTTGATGGGATTGTTTGTATTTTTCTTGTAAATCTGTTTAAGTTATTTGTAGATTCTCGATGTTAGCCCTTTGTCAGATGGGTAGATTGCAAAACCTTTCTCCAATTCTGTAGGTTGTCTGTTCACTCAGATGATAGTTTTTTTGTTTTTTTGTTGTTTTGCTTTTTGTTTTTTGTTTCTTTGTTTTTTTGCTGTGCAGATCTTTAGTTTAATTAGATCCCATTTGTCAATTTTGGCATTTGTTGCCATTATTTTTGGAGTTTTAGTCATGAAGTCCTTGCCCATGCCTATGTCCTGAAGGGTATTACCTAGGTTTACTTCTAGGGTTTTTATGGTGTTACGTTTTACATTTAAGTCTTTAATCCATCCTGAGTTAATTTTTATATATGGTGTAAGGAAGTGATCCAGTTTCAGCTTTCTACATATGGCTATCCAGCTTTCCCAGTACCATTTATTAAATAGGGCATCCTTTCCCCATTTCTTGTTTTTGTCAGGTTTGTGAAAGATCAGATGGTTGTAGATGTGTGGTGTCATTTCTGAAGCCTCTGTTCCATTCTATTGGTCTATATTTCTGTTTTGGTGCCAGTATCATGCTGTATTGGTTACTGCAGCCTTGTAGTATAGTTTGAAGTCAGGTAGCATGATGTGTTCAGCTTTGTTCTTTTTGCTTAGAATTGTCTTAGTGATGAGGGCTCTTTTTTGGTTCCATATCAACTTTGACATAGCTTTTCCAATTCTGTGAAGAAAGGCAGATGTAGCTTGATAGGGATGGCATTGAATCTATGAATTACTTTGAGCAATATGGCCATTTTCATGATATTGATTCTTCCTATCCATGAGCAGGGAATGTTCTTCCATTTGTTTGTGTCCTCTTTTATTTCCTTGAATAGTGATTTGTATTTCCGCTTGAACAGGTGCTTCACATCCCTTGTAGGTTGGATTCCTAGGTATTTTATTCGTTTGTAGTAATTGTGAATGGGAGTTCACTCACAATTTGTCTCTGTGATTGTCTATTATTGGTATATTAGAATGTTTGTGATTTTTGCACATTGATTTTGTATCCTGAGACACTGCTGAAGTTGCTTATCAGCTTAAGGAGATTTTGGGCTGAGATGATGGGTTTTTCTAAATATACGAATATGTGATTTGCAAACAGATAAAATTTGACTTCCTTTTTTCATAATTGAATATCTTTATTTCTATCTCTTGCTTGATTTCCCTGGCCACAACTTCCAACAGTATGTCGAATAGGAGTAATGAGGGAGGGCATACTTGTCCTGTGCCTGTTTTCAAAGGGAATGCTTCCAGCTTTTGCCCATTCAATATGATATTGGCTGTGGGTTTGTCATAAATAGCTATTATTTTGAGATATGTTCCATCAATACCTCTTTTATTTAGAGTTTTTAGCATTAACAGCTGTTGAACTTTGTTGAAGGCCTTTTCTGCATGTATTGAGATAATCCTGTGGTTTTGTCATTTGCTCTGTTTATGTGATAAATTACATTTACTGATTTGCATGTGTTGAAACAGCCTTGCATCCCAGGAATGAAGCCAGCTTGATCGTGTTGGATAAGCTTTCTGATGTGCTGCTGGATTCGGTTTGCCAGTATTTTACTGAGAATTTTTGCATCGATGTTCATCAGGGATATTGGCCTTAAATTCTCTTTTTTTGTTGTGTCTCTGCCAGGCTTGGTATCAGGATGATGCTAGCCTTGTAAAATGACTTATGGAGGATTCTCTCTTTTTCTATTGGTTGGAATAGTTTCAGAAGGAAACAGACCAGCTCCTCTTTGTACCTCTGGTAGAATGCTACTGCGAATCGGTCTGGCCCTGGACTTCTTTTGATTGGTAGACTGTGAATTATGGCCTCAATTTCAGAACATGTTTTTCCTCTATTCAGAGGTTTAACTTCTTCCTGGTTTGGTCTTGTGAGGGTGTATGTGTGCAGAAATTTATGCATTTCTTCTAGATTTTCTAGCTTATTTGCATAGAGGTGTTTACAATATTTTCTGATGGTAGTTTGTATTTCTGTGGGATCAGTGGTGACATCCTCTTTAACATTTTTTGTTGTGTCTATTTGATTGTCCCCTCTTTTCTTCTTTATTAGTTTTGCTAGCAGTCTATCTATTTTGTTGATATTTTCAGAAAACCACCTCCTAGTTTCATTGATTTTTTGAAGGGTTTTTTATGTCTCTATCTCCTTCAGTTCTGCTCTGATCTTAGTTATTTATTGTCCTCTGCTAGCTTTTGGATTTGTTGCTCTAGCTTCTCTAATTCTTTTGTTAGGGAGTTGAATTTAGGTCTTCCCTGTTTTCTCTTGTGGGCATTTAGTGCTATAAATTTACCTTTACACACTGCTTTAAATGTGTCCAAGAGATGCTGGTATGTTGTGTCTTTTTTCTCATTGGTTTCAAGAACATCTTTATTTCTGCCTTCATTTGAATAACTACTGTTCACCCAGTGGTTATTCAGGAGAAGGTTGTTCAGTTTGCATGTAGTTGGCCAGTATTGAGGGAGTTTCTTAATCCTGAGCACTAATTTGATTGTAATGGGGTCTGAGAGACTGTTTGTTGTGATTTCTATTCTTTTACATTTGCTGAGTACTGTTTTGCTACCAATTAAGTGGTTAATTCTCAAATAAGTATAATGTGGTGCTGAGAAGAATGTTTATTCTGTTGACTTGAGGTGTAGAGATCTTAGATGTCCATTAGGTCTGGTTGGTGCAGAACTGAGTTCAACTCCTCGACATCCTTGTTAATCTTCTCTCTCATCAATCTGTCTAATATTGACAGTGGAGTGTTAAAGCCTCCTGTTATTATTGTGTGGGAGGCTAAGTCTCTTTTTAGGTCTCTAAGGATTTCTTTTATGACTCTGATCCTGTATTGGGTGTGTATATATTTAGAACAGTTAGCTCTTCTTGTTGAATTGATCCCTTTACCATTATGTAGTAGCCTTCTTTGTCTCTTTTGATCTTTTTTGGCTTAAAGTCTATGTTATCAGTTAGTAGGATTACACCCCCTGATTTTTCTTGCTCTCCATTTGCTTGGTAGATATTCCTCCATCCCTTTATTTTGAGCCTATGTGTGTCTCTGCATGTGAGATGTGTCTCCTGAATACAGCACACTGATGGGTCTTGATTCTTTACCCAACTTGCCAGTCTGTGTCTTTTAATTGGGGCATTTAGCCCATTTACATATAAGGTTAATAATGTTGTGTGTGAGTTTGATCCTGTCATTATGATGCTAGCTGGTTATTTTGCCCATTAATTGATGCAGTTACTTCATAGCATCAATGGTTTTTACAATTTGTCATGTTTTTGCAGTGGCTGGTATCAATTGTTCCTTTCTATATTTAGTACTTTCTTCAGGAGCTCTTGTAAGGTATGCCTGCTGGTGACAAAGTCTCTCAGCATTTGCTTTTCTGTAAAGGATTTTATTTCTCCTTCAGTTTTGAAGTATAGTTTGGCTGGAGATGCTATTCTGGGTTGAAAATTCATTGCTTTAAGAATGTTGAATGTTGACCCCCACTCTCTTCTCATTGGTGACATTTCTGCTGAGAGATCCTGTGTTAGTCTGATGGGCTTCCCCTTGTAGGAAACCCGAACTTTCTCACTAGCCGCCCTTAACATTTTTTCCTTCATTTCAACCTTGATGAATCTGACAATTATGTGTCTTGGGTTTCTCTTCTCAGGAGGTATCTTTGTGGTGTTCTCTGTATTTACTAAATTTGCCTGCCTTGTTACTTGGGGAAGTTCTTCTAGATAATATCCCGAAGAGTGTTTTCCATCTTAATTCCCGTCTCCCTATCACTTTCAGGTACATCAGTAAAACATAGAGTTGTTTTTTTCACATAGTCCTATATTTCTTCAAGGTTTTGTTCATTTCTTCTTACTCTTTTTTCTCTAAACTTGTCTTGTCACTTTATTTCATTAATTTGATCTTCAATCACTGATATCCTTTCTTCCACTTGATTCAATTGGCTATTAAAGCTTGTGCATGCATCATGAAGTTCTCTTGCCCTGTTTTCATCTCCAGCAGGTCATTTATGGTGTTCTCTGCAGTGCTTATCCTAGTTAGCCGTTCATCTAACTTTTTTTCAGGGTTTTTCTCTTCCTTACTATAGGGTAGACCATGCTCCTTTAGCTCGGAGAAGTTTGTTATTAGCAACTTTCTGAAGCCTACTTCTCTCAACTCATCAAAGTCATTTTTTGTCCAGCTTTGTTCCCTTGCTGGTGAGGAGTTGTGATCCTTTGGAGGATAAGAGGTGTTCTTGTTTTTAGAATTTTCAGCTTTTCTGCTCTGGTTTCTCCTCATGTTTGCGGTTTTATCTACCTTTGGTCTTTGATGTTGGTGACCTACAGATAGGGTTTTGGTGTAGGTGTCCTTTTTGTTGATGTTGATGCTTTTTTTTCTGTTTGTTTGTTTTTCTTCTACCAGTGAGACCACTGGGGGGTCATTTTTCTAAATGAATTTCACACACATCCACGCCACCACCATCAACAACAAAAAATATGTACTCACTTTTAAGTGGGAGCCAATTCTTAGATATGCATACACATCATATGTAAAGAAGAGACACTATAGATTCCAAAATGAGGGAGTAAAGCATAAGCAGAAAAGCTAAATAAAACTTCCCCATTTAGTGTTATGTTCTTTGTCTGTGTGATAGGATTAATAAAATTCCAAACTTCTGCATGACATAATATATTCTTGTAACAAATCCAAAAATGTAGGCTGATAATATAAAATAATAAGTAAAATTCTAAAAAGATCAATACACTATACATAAAAATACACACTTTTGTCAACTGCATATGGAACATTCACTAGGAGAGATTATATTAGGTAAACAAGCAAGTCTCAATAAGCTTAAGAAAGTTAAAATCATATCTTCTGACCTGACCACATGGTATACAATTAGGAATCAATATCAGGCAGATATGTGAAAACTTTAGAAATACATGAAATTTAAACATAGCCCTGAACAACAAATACTTGAATAAAAATATTGAAAAAAATACAAAAATATTTTGAGAAAAATAAAAATGAATATGGAATTTACCAAAATCTGTGGCATAAATAAAAACAGTTTTTTTAAGTTAACAGTAATTTTTTTTTTTTTTTTTTTACTGAAGAACGTCTCAAATAAAGATTCTAATAATGCACCTCAAGGAAATAAAAAGACGTACAGAGAAAACTATCCCCAAGAGTAGTACAAAGAAAGAGATAATAAGGATAAGAAAAACATTTTTAAAAAGTTAGTTAAAACAATAAAAATTAATAACATAAAATTTTTTGGAATGATAGATAGAAGCAAATGACCTTTACCTAAACTCAGTAAACACAGAGAAAACCCAAATAAATAAAATAAGAAATAAAGAATACATCCCAGCTCATGCCAGAGAGAATTATATAATATTATTATTAACAATTATTAGTTAACACCCTTTAAATCCTAGAGAAATAGGTACACTTCTGGACACACAAAACCTACTAAAATAAAATGTAAAGAAATAAAAAAATTGAAAAGAACAAAAATGAATAAGGAGATTAAAAAGAAATAAACAGTGTCTATCAAGAAAATCCCAGGATATGGCATTATTGGTCAATGCTAAAGATATTTAAGAAGGAGACTACTATGAGTTTTTCTCATACTCTTCCAAAAACTTCAGAAGGTAGTACTTCAAAACTCCATTTTACAATGCCGGCTTATTATGATAGAATTATCAGACAGCAGCACAGCAACAACATCAAAACTACAGACCAACGTTTCTAACAAATATGCATGCCAAAAATCCTATACAAAATAGTAGCAAATCAAATTCAATACCACAATTAAGAAATCATTTATCACGGTCCAGTGGAACTCATCCCAGGAGGGCAAGAATAGTTTAATATTTACAATTTAATACACATGATGCTTTATAGTAACAACAATAACAGATAAAACTATATAATTATTTAAATAGATGCAGAAGGATTTGATAAAATTCAACATTCTTTTATGATATAATTTTCAACTATTTGATGTAAAAGAAATATATACAACACAATAAAAGCCACATTTCACTAACCCACAGGTAACATTATACTGAATTCTTGAAAGCACAAACCTTTTACTCTAAGATATGGAAAAAGACAAGAATGTCCACTTTCACCACTTTTATTCAACATAGTATTAAAATATGTAGCTAGATCTATTATATTAACAAAAAAAGGAAAATATCAAAGTTGGAAGAAAAAAGTCAAACTGCCATTTTGCAGTTGACAGGATATTATATATATGTAAATTTGAACCAGCCACAAAAAAATCCTGTTAGAATTAATAAATAAAAATAAAATGAGTAGAGTTGGAAACAAAAAATCGATATGTGAAAATCAGCAAAGTTTCTACACATTTATAGTAAAATGAGAAAAAACTTCAAGAATCTCATTTACAATAACTACAAAAACATACAAATTAATTTAATTAAGAATTACACACTAAAAGATGTAAAAGATTGACAACAAATTGAGTAAAGTGTAAATAAATTGAAGGATATTTACTTTTAGGGACTGAAATTATTAATATCATTAAAATATTTATAAAACCCAAAGTAATATATCAATTTAATCCACTATCAAAATGTGAGGGACATTCTTTACACAAACAGAAAAAAAATCTCTTAAGCTTTGTGTTGACTCAAAGATTCCAGAAAGCCAAAGCAATACTGAACAAAATAACAAAACTGGAGGCATGATGTTACATACTTCGAAATATAATATGATACAAGAGTAAACAAAACAGTGAAATAGCATGGTATTGGTAAAGACAGATTAATGAAACCAAACAGAAAGCCTCAAAATATTTACTATCAACCAATTTTTGGCAAAGAAACCAGGAAAACATAAGATGAAAAAAAAAAGTGTCTTGATTATAGTGAAAAAATGGAATATTTTCCTGCACAATAATAAAATTAGAAATTTATCTCACATAATTACAAAAATAAACTTTAAATAAATCAGAGACTTAAAAAGAATCCTGACTTTAAAAATTTACTAGAAAGAAAGTTACAGAAGGTACTTTCAGACATTGAGTTTGGCAAGAACTTTCTGAGTGAGATCTCAAAAAGTAGACCACAAAAGCAAAAATAGGCAATCAGATGCATCAAGCCAAAGAGCCTCTGCATAGCAAAATATGCATTTGTCAAAATAAAAAGACAACCTACAGAGTAAAAAAGATATTTGCAAATTCTGCATCTGATAAGACATTCAAATCTAAAAATTCTAAGGAATTCAAAACGTAATAACAAGAAAAAGAAAATCAACTAACAACTCAATTTTCATAGACAAAATATTTTAACAGATATTTTTGTAAAAAAGACATATAAATAGTAATACGTATATAAAAATGCTCTACATGACTAATCATAGAAAATGGTAAATAAAAACAATTTGATTTTTCCTCAGTTCATTTAGAATGCATGTAATAAAAGAACAAAAGAAGTGCTGGTAAGAATGTGGGAAGAAAACACACATGTTGTTGGTAGATAAATTAGTCCAATGATTTTGAAAAATAATACAAACATTTCCAAAAAGTTAAAACAAAATAGTTAACAAACCTGCAATTACTCTACTTTCTATATATCCAAAAATAAAATAAAATTAATGCAACAAAGAAATATCAGCACTGACAAGTTTATTGCAGTGCTATTCACAATAACCAAGATATTAACTCAAACTAAATGTATATTAGAAGATGAAAGAAGAAAATATAGTATATAGTGAACCTAATGCTATTCACCCATAAAAATATAAAATTATGTCATTTGTGACACATAAATAAACCTGAAAAACACTTTGCTACATAAAATAACCCAGGAATAGAAAAAGCAATACCATATAATCTCACTCATATGTGGAGTCTAAAAAGGTTGATTTCACAAATAGAGTAAAATAGTAAATAAGTGAGGCTAACATTAATGGAGGAAGAAGGCAGTATAAAGAGGCTGGCCAAAGAGTACATAATTACATTTAATTAGGTATGATAAATTTAAGAATTATATTGTACAGGACTGTGACTGCAGCTAATAATGACATACTACACTCTTCAAAAGTGGAGAATAATTCTTAAGAGCTATCATTAGAAAAATAATAATTATGCAGTGTTATTCATTAATAAACTAAAAATAATCACTCCATGGTACATATGTACCAAAAAAATCATGTTGTGCATGATAAATACATACAATAGTATCTGTCAAACTTAAAAATTTTATACCAAGAAGATAAAGAATTGTTCATTACCTGATGACTTTCCTACTGAATTCTACAAAATACTTAAAGAATGAATATTAATTCTTCTAAAACATTTACAAATAACTAAAGAGAGAAACATTGTTCAAACTTCTTTAGCAAGGTCTGCCTTAAAAATGTAAGAAATTGGAGGAAGTTCCAAGATGGGTGAATCGGAACAGCTCCAGTCTACAGCTCCCAGTGTGAGCAACACAGAAGATGGGTGATTTCTGTATTTCCAACTGAGGTATCATGTTCATCTCACTGGGCCTTCTCAGACAGTGGGTGCAGCCCATGGAGTATGAGATGAAGCATGGTGGGGTGTTGCATCACCTAGGAAGTGCAAGGGGTTAGGGAATTCCCTTTCCTAGCCAAAGGAAGCCATGACAGATGGTACCTGGAAAATTGGTAAACTCTGACTCTAATACTGCACTTTCCCAATACTCTTAACAAGTAGTACACCAGGAGATTATATCTCCCGTGCCTGGCTTGGAGCATCCCATGCCCATGGAGCCTCACTCACTGCTTGCTCAACAGTCTGAGATCAAACTGCAAGGTGGCAGCGAGACTGGGGGAGGGGCGTCTGCCATTGCTGAGGATTGAGTAGGTAAACAAAGTGACCAGGAAACTCGAACTGAGTGGGGCCCACTGCAGCTCAAGGAGGACTACCTGCTTCTGTAGACTCCACCTCTGGGGGCAGGGCATAGCTGAACAAAAGGGAGCCTAAACTTCTGCAGACCTAAATGTCCCTGTCTGACAGCTTTGAAGAGAGTAGTGGTTCTCCCAGCACAGAATTTGATATCTGAGAATGGACAGGCTGCCTCCTCAAGTGGGTCCCTAAACCCTGAGTAGCCTAACTGGGAGACACCTCCCACTGTGACCAACTGACACCTCATAGAGCCTGGTGCCCCCCTGTGATGAAGCTTCCAGAGGAAGGATCAGGCAGCAACATCTGCTGTTCTGCAACCTCCGCTGGTGATACCCAGGCAAACAGGGTCTGGAGTGGACCTCCAGCAAATGCCAACAAACATGCAGCTGAGAGTCTTCTTAGAAGGAAAACTAACAAACAGAAATGACATCCACACCAAAACCCCATCTGTAGGTCATCATCACCAAAGAACAAAGGTAGATAAACCCACAAAGATGGGGAGAAACCAGGGCAGAAAATATGAAAATTCTAAAAATTAGAGTGCCTCTTCTCCTCCAAAGGAACACAGTTCCTCACCAGCAATGGAACAAAGCTGGAAAAAGAATGACTTTGACGAGTTGAGAGAAGACTTCCGGTGATCAGTAATAACAAATTTCTCCGAGCTAAAGGAGGATGTTTGAACCCAAAACGAAGAAGCTAAAAACAATGAAAAAAGATGAACCGCTATCTAGAATAAACAGTGCAAAGAAGACCTTAAATGACCTGACGGAGCTGAAAACCATGGCACGAGAATGGTGTGACACATGCACAAGCTTCAGTAGCTGATTCGATCAAGTGAAAGAAATGGTATCAGTGATTCAAGATAAAATGAATGAAATGAAGCAAGAAGAGAAGTTTAGAGGAAAAAGAGTAAAAAGAAATGAATAAATCCTCCAAGAAATATGGGACTATGTGAAAAAATCAAATCTATGTCTGATTGGTGTACCTGAAACTGACAGGGAGAATAGAACCAAGTTGGAAAACACTCTTCAGAATATTATCCAGGAGCAATTCTCCAACTTAGCAAGGCAGACCAACATTCAAATTTAGGAAATACAGGGAATACCACAAAGATATTACTTGAGAGGAGCAACTCCAAGATGAATAATTGTCAGATCCACCAAAGTTGAAATAAAGGAAAAAATGTTAAGAGAAGCCACAGAGAAAGGTCAGATTACCCACAAAGGGAAGCCCTTCAGACCTACAGCGGATCTCTTGGCAGAAACTCTACATACCAGAAGAGAGTGGGGGCCAATATTCAACATTCTTAAAGAAAAGAATTTTCAACCCAGAATTTCATATCCAACCAAACTAGGCTTCAAAAGTGAATGAGAAATAAAATCTTTTACAGACAAACAAATACTGAGAGATTTTTTTCGTCACCAAGCCTGCCTTAAAAGAGCTCCTGAAGGAAGCAATAAACATTGAAAGGAACAACTGGTATCAGCCACTGCAAAAACATGCCATTGTAAAGACCATCGATGCTAGGAAGAAATTGCATCAACTAATGAGCAAAATAATCAGCTGACATGATAATGACAGGATCAAATTCACACATAACATTAACAACCTTATGTAAATGGGCTAAATGCTCCAATTAAAAGACACAAACTGGCAAATTAGATAAAAAGTCAAGACCCATCAGTGTTCTGTAAACATTCTCACATGCAGAGACACACATAGGCTCAAAATAAACGGACATAGGAAGATCGACCAAGCAAATGGAAAAAAAAAAAAAAAAAAGCAGGGGACTTTAAACCAACAAAGATCAGAGACAAAGAAGGCCATTACATAATGGTAAAGACATCAATTCAACAGGAAGAGCTAACTATCCTAAACATGAATGCACCCAATACAAGAGCATGCAGATTCGTAAAGCAAGTCCTTAGAGACCCAGAAAGAGACCTAATAGACATCTACAGAACTCTCCACCCCAAATCAACAGAATATACATTCTTCTCAGCACCACATCGCACTTATTCCAAAATTGACCATATAGTTGAAAGTAAGCCAATCCTCAGCAAATGTAAAAGAACAGAAATTATAACAAACTGTCTCTCAGACCACAGTGCAATCAAACTAGAAGTCAGGATTAAGAAACTCATTCAAAACCGCTCAACTGCATGGAAACTGAACAACCTGCTCCTGAATGACTACTGGATACATAATGAAATGAAGGCAGAAATCAAGATGTTCTTTGAAACCAGCGAGAACAAAGACATGACATACCAGCATCTCTGGGACACATTTAAAGTAGTGTGCTGAGGGAAATTTATAGCACTAAGTGCCCACAAGAGAAAGCAGGAAAGATCTAAAATTGACACTCTAACATTACAATTAAAAGAACTAGAGAAGCAAGTGCAAATAAATTCAAAAGCTAGGTTAAGGCAAGAAATACTAAGATCAGAGCAGAACTGAAGGAAATAGAGACACAAAAAAAATCAATGAAGCCAGGAGCTGGTTTTTTTTTTTTGTTTTTTTTTTTCTGAAAAGATCAACAAAATTGATAAGACTGCTAGTGAGGCTAATAAAGAAGAAAAGAGTTAAGAATCCAATAGGTACAGTTAAAAATGATAAAAGGGATATCACCACCGATCCCACAGAAATACACACTACCAACAGAGAATACTATAAACACTTCTATGCAAATAAACTAGAAAATCTAGAAGAAATGGATAAATTTCTGGACTCATACACGCTCCCAAGACTAAACAAGGAAGAAGGTGAATCCCTGAATAGACCAATAACAGGCTCTAAAATTGAGAGAATAATTAATAGCCTACCCACCAAAAAAACTCCAGGACCAGATTTATTCACAGCCAAATTCTAACAGAGGCACAAAGAGGAGCTGGTATCATTCATTCAGAAACTATTCCAATCAACAGAAAAAGAGATAATCCTCCCTAAATTATTTTATGGGGCCACCATCATCGTGATACCGAAGCCTGGCAGAGACACAATAAAAAAAAGAGAATTTTAGACCAATAACCCTGATGAACATCGATTCAAAAATGCTCAATAAAATACTGGCAAACTGAATCCAGCAGCACCTCAAAAAGCTTATCACCCACCATCAAGTTGGCCTCATCCCTGGGGTGAAAGCCTGGTTCAGCAGCAAATCAATAAACGTAAGCCATCATATAAACAGACCCAAAGACAAAAACCACTTGATTATCTCAATACATGCATAAAAGACCTTTGACAAAATTCAACGGCTCTTCATGCTAAAACTCTCAATAAACTAGGTATTGATGGAATGTACCTCAAAATAATAAGAGCTATTTATGAAAAACCCACAGCCAATATCATATTGAATGGGCAAAAACTGGAAGCATTCGCTTTGAAAACTGGCACAAGACAGTGATGCCCTCTCTCACCACTCCTATTCAACAGAGTGTTGGAAGTTCTGGCCATGACAATCAGGCAGGAGAAAGAAATAAAGCATATTCAATTAGGAAAAGAGGAAGTCAAATTGTCCCTGTTTGCAGATGACATGATTGTATATTTAGAAAATCTCATTGTCTCAGCTCCAAATATCCTTAAGCTGATAGTCAACTTCAGCAGTCTCAGGATACAAAATCAATGTGCAAAAATCACAAGCATTCCTATACACCAATAATAGACAATCAGAGAGCCAAATCATGAGTGAACTCCCATTCACAATTGCTTCAAACAGAATAAAATACCTAGGAATCCATCTTACAAGGGATGTGAAGGACCACTTCAGGGAGAACTACAACCCCTGCTCAACGAAATAAAAGAGGATACAAGCAAATGGAAGAACATTCCATGTTTATGGATAGGAAGAATCAATATCAGGAAAATGGTCATACTACACAAGATAATTTATAGATTCAATGCCATCCCCATCAAGCTACCAATGACTTTCTTCACAGAATTCTAAAAAACTACTTTAAAGTTCACATGGAACCAAAAAAGAGCCTGCATTGTCAAGATAATCCTAAGTCAAGAGAACCAAGCTGGATGCATCATGCTACCTGACTTCAATCCTATACTACAAGCCTACAGTAACCAAAACAGCATGGTACTGATACCAAAAGAGAATTATAGAATAATGGAACAGGAAAGAGCCCTCAGAAATAATACCACACATCTACAAGCATCAGATCTTTCACAAACCTGACAAAAACAAAAAATGAGGAAAGGATTTCCTATTTAATAAATAGTGCTGGGAAAACTGGCTAGCCATATGTAGAAAGCTGAAACTGGATCCCTTCCTTACACCTGACACAAAAATTAATTCAAGGTGGATTAAAAATGTAAATGTTAGACCTAAAACCACAAAAACACTAGATGAAAACCTAGGCATCTATGGTATTATTAGGCAATACCATTCAAGCCGTAGGCATGGGCAAGGTCTTCATGACTAAAATACCAAAAGCAATGGCAACAAAGCCAAAATTGACAAATGGGATCTAATTAAACTAAAGAACTTCTGCACTGCAAGAGAAACTACCATCAGAGTGAACAGGCAACGTACAGAATGGGAGGAAATTTTTACTGTCTACACATCTGACAAAGGGCTAATGTGCAGAATCTGCAAAGAACTTAAGCAAATTTACAAGAAAAAATAAAACAACCCCATCAAAATGTGGGTGAAGGATATGAACAGACACTTCCCAAAAGAAGACATTTATGTAACCAAGAGACACATGAAAAAATACTCATCCTCAGTGGCCATCAGAGAAATGCAAATCAAAACCACAATGAGATACCATCTCACACCAGTTAGAATGGCAATCATTAAAACGTCAGGAAACAACAGGTGCTGGAGAGGATGTGGAGAAATAGGAACGCTTTTACACTGTTGGTGAGACTGTAAACTAGTTCAACTATTGTGGAAGACAGTGCAGTGATTCCTAAAGGATTTAGAACTAGAAATACCATTTGGCCCAGACATCCCATTACTGGGTATATACCCAAAGGATTACAGATCATGCTGATATAAAGACACATGCACACGTATGTTTATTGTGGCACTATTCACAATAGCAAAGACTTGAAACCAACCCAAATGTCCATCAATGATAGACTGGATTAAGAAATTATGGCACATATACACCATGGAATACTATGCAGCCATAAAAAATGACGAGTCCGTGTCCTTTGCAGGGACATAGATGAAACTGGATACCATCACTCTGAGCAAACTATCGCAAGGACATAAAACCAAACACTGCATGTTCTCACTCGTAGGTGGGATTTGGACAATGAGAACACTTGGAGACAGCATGGGGAACATCACACACCGGGGCCTGTTGTGGGGTCGGGGCACATGGGAGGGCTAGCATTAAGGAATACACCTAATGTAAATGACCAGTTAATGGGTTCAGCACACTAACATGGCACATGTATGCATATATAACAAGGCTGCATGTTGTGCATATGTACCCTAGAATTTAAAGTATAATAAAATAAAGTAAATAAGTGAATAAATGTATGTATACATGTGTTAATGTTGGCAAGTTAGAATAAATAAATAAGGGAAGACTCAGTAATGCTGTAATTCTTTAGTTATGGTCCTGCCTGGAGCAGTGTTATTAGGGATATAAATACTGCATTAGATTCTGATCATGACACAAACCCCACCTGTAAGAAATTCAAAACCTAATAGTGATAAAAACAAAACTAACTAAGATCCCAATTTTTTAAAAGGCAAAATATGTTAATAATATGAATTTTATTTTAATATTTTAAAATTTTAAAATATTTTAATAAAGAAGACATATAAATCTCAATAAGTATATAAAAATAGCACGGCCAGCAACCTAATATTAAATCCAGGAAAAGATAAACACATACAGACACAGACACAAGCAGACAACTACAGACCAATATTTATTATAAACAGAGATGCAAAAATATTCAACAAAATAGCAGTAAACAAATTTAAATAATATATTAAAAGAATTTATTTGCTATGGCTAGGTAACGTTTATCTCAGGGATAAAAAATGGTTCAATATACTCTGTTATGTAAATGAATACACCATATTTATAGGAAAAAGACAGAAAAATCATGTGATCATTTAAAAATATTTGGAAAAAGCATTGACATTGTTAACCGTATTTTTATGTTTAAATACCCTCAAAGTACAACATATAGAAGGAATGTATATGATCACAATAAAGGCTGTAGATGATGAATTTGTAATTGAAAGTTTTTTCCTAAGATTAGAAACAGAACAAGAATGTCAATATATTTTTCACCATAGTACTAGAATTCCTAGCCAGAGAGTTGAGAAAATACTAACATGGAAAATATATTCTAATAGAAAGGAATAAGTAAAGTATATTCTAGTTGCTGATGACATAATCTTATATTTAGAAGCTCATGATTCCATCAGAAAAACCCATGAGAGTTTGAAAAATAAACTTAGTAAAGTTACACGTTACAAGATCAACATACAAAAACGTCATGTTTATTTTTTTAATTTTAAGTTATTTTGAATTTTATTCTGGGTATGAAGTAGATAGATATATTTATAGGGTATATAAGATGTTTTGATACAGAAATGTAATATGATATAAACACTTCTATGGAGAGCAGAGTAACCATCCCTTAAAGCATTTATTGTTTGAGTTACAATTTAATTACATTATTTAAATCATATATACATATACAGTTATTATAGATTATAGCCACCCTATTTTGCTTTCAAATATGAAACTATTTAGAAACAGCTAGTGTGCATGACTCTCATGAAAAATAATGAAAAAGATGAGTAAATACAACACCTTCAACAGAAATATCCGGGAGCCAAGAGAACCTCCCCCACCCAGGGAAGTGGTAAGTGAATATGTAAACCTGAAAAATCACACTTCTTCCACAAATGTTTGTAACCCTCAGGTAAGAAAATCTCTGCTAACCCATTCCACCAGTGCGTTTAGTATAACAGACAGCTAAATGGAATCTCCACAAAGCAGCTATTCTAGCATCAATAAAGACCCTGGAGACTTAGATACTCAGGCTTTCCAGCAAAAGCAGCTACAGCTTCAATAAAGTGAGAGGTTAGGGTCGGGTGTGGTGGTTCATGCCTGTAATCCCAGAACCTTGGGAGGCCAAGGCAGGTGGATCATGAGGTCAAAAGATTGAGATCATCCTTCCCAACATGGTGAAACCCAATCTCTACTAAAGACACAAAAATTAGCTGGGTGTGGTGGCATGAGCCTGTAATCCCAGTGAGAAAGAAAGCTCAAAATCCTAAGGAAATTGAACACTCAAAACAAAGGATTCTTAGCAAAGAAATTTTACTTCTGCACAGAGGGGTGCCTCGTTGGCCAGTCATCATGAGAGCACACCTGGACAGAGGGGCATGAGAGCCTTTATTTCTGATGCAAGCCCTGCCCCTGTACCCTTTCTCCATTGGCTGGGTCTGGGTCATACAATCTCAGCTAATTCCAGTTGACTAAACATTTGATTATTTTAGATAAAGTAGGCATGTAAAAGAAAGCAGAGAGGAAAGGGGAAGGGATGTCTGCAATGAGCTAGAAATTTGGTCCTCTTTACAAATAAGGAAAGAAATATGAGCTGGTAGTGATAACTGGTATTGTGGTGTGCCTGGGCATCATTTTTGCCAAGGAAAAAAGGAAAAAAAAAGAAAGGAGAAAAAAGAAGAAAAGGAGAATGTACTATGAATTAGAAAATAAAGGATTGATCAAGTTATTTGAGGAGAAACCTCATCGTATCCCACAGCTTCCCCTTTTTCCTCTTTTTCTTTTTTTTTTTAATAACTCTTTCTTTTCAAATCTTTCAGCGTAGTTTGGCTTCATTGTTCTACTTGGTATTCTAGAAGGAAAAGCTTATTTGAATGAGGGGGAGGAGGATTGTAAGAGGTTTCAGTAAGAACTGTTTCAATAAGTCTTTTTATTAATCTTTGGGCCCAGGGTATGATGCAACATCTTATGAGAATAAGCAATCCTTTTCCAATGGCCAGGGAAATGAGGGTTGAGGACATAAATCCCTTCCATCTACAGAACCAATTTCCAGTGAAATTTGTGAAGGGATTGTTTAGTCCAGAATTTTTGGCTAGCCCATTTGATAGGGCAGTAAGGCCCTGTAATGTTTTAGTTATGGTCCTGCCAGGAGCAGTATTGTTTGGGATATAAGCACAGCACTGGATCCTGATCATGACACAAACTCCACCTTGTTTTGCTAGTATCATGTCTAATGCTATCCTATTTTCCCAGGCCATTTGACTGGCAGGTCCTAATTTTTCAGCTATTCCTTTAATAGCATCTCTAGTATTATTAATAAATCACTGCTGATTGTAATGAATGTAATTTACCCAATTCACATTTTTATTTACAGTTAACCACCAGAAGAACATACATTGAAATCCAGCAATTATTTGATTTTGGGGCTTAGATTTATTTAGCACTCCTCTTGGGACCCCAAAGGCATATATATTTATAAACACGATAATTGAAGGACCCAATGGGAGGGTCTCTCTTATTTGACGGTATTTTGTTCCCACCCTTTCTGGTTGATGAAATGTCAGGGCAAAAGGGATGGCCAATTTAATTAGAGCACATATTCTGCGTCAGTTACTTCGCACAGCGTCTAGTATTGGTCCACCACAATACTGCCACACATCCCCTCAAGGGTGGCTAAGAACAGTCTGTTGGATAAGCTCTTGGAAGGGCTTAAGCTCACTGCATCCCATTAAGGATACCAGCAATGCCAAGTTCTCTTCCTGTCATGAGAGATGCAAAGTAAAATAGTCATTGGGAGATGGAGCCTAAATGGCCCTTGGGGGCTGACCCGCAGGATGTTGAACTTCAGGGAACAGCAGAGAAAGAGCTTAGTATGATTTGTTGCCCCAGGCTGAGGGGTTTTGGAAGAGAGCCACCATACAGCTCATGCCCAGTCAGCTAGAAGACCATCCAAGTGGAAAGGGGACAATCTGGGCCACTGGTCTACCATACACACAAGGTAACATTCACTTTTGTTTAAAGTGCAGAAGGAATATTTAATCCATTCCAGCCAAGCATTTGCATCTTGATATCCTGTGTCTAGAGCTATAGTTTGCCTTTGCCTTAAGTTTTCTACCTCCACAACCATTACCTTGGTTGGGTCATTTTGGAGATGAGAGGAGGATGTTGGACTTGCTATATTTGGGCAAAGCATTGGGTTCCACATGTCTCCCAGACTTTGTCTCTGAACTCCTTTATTATTGTTATCCACTGTTTTAACTAACCTTAGGGAGAAGATTCTACAGGGTCCTGTCCTTTAACATCTGCTCCTAACATGCCATGTGAATATAGACAGCTCTTGGGCCATCATCCGGGGACTATTTATAATCAGCCACAAGGAGTTACAGTGGAATAGCTTACAATTTGGTGGGGTGGGACAACAGACTAGTTGAAGATTTTGTTTCAGTCCCCATATCTTATTTGAAGTGGGGGTTGGCTGTCCACCCTTTGTACTTAGTATTCCACCAAACATCTGCTCAGTCACCTCAGGGACTTTTTAAGGCTGCATACTTAATTGATTCTTTGCAGTATGGACATACATACTTATCAAGATGGGATAGCTTCCTTTGAGCTTGCTCATCTCTACACAGGATGACTGAACACGTGTTGAACTGAAGGGTTAACAGATGAGTAACCTGAGTTACACTGATGACAAGATGACCTTCTGTTGAGAATAGAAAAGAGAATAAACTCATTTTAGAGTTTATTAAGTTCATTTTAGAGTTATTTTGGTGGGAGTGGGCTCTGGAGTGACAGTCCATGATTCTGGAGATGGCAGTGTCTCCTTGACTTGGGTGTGATGAGTCTATCCTCTTTCTGCTGTCCAGACTGCAGTCTCAGTGGTTAGGAGCACTAAGTAGGGTCCTTCCTAGGCTGGTTTGAGCTTCCCTTCTTTCCACCGTTTGATGAGAACATGGTCTCCAGGCTGATGCTGATGTGCTGGAAACTCCAAGTGTAGTGCCTGTATTAGGAGAACTTTGGTCTTAAAGGAAGAGAAGGTAGAGGATACACCAAGTATATAATTTTTGAGGAACTGATCCTTTGTTTTAAATATAGGAATGTCAGCAGTGGAGTGTAAGTAGGGCAAACTATAGAGCATTTCATAAGGGGAGAGGCCAACATCTCTCCATGGGACAGTCTGGATTTTTAACAAAGGAACAGGAAAACATTTAGTCCATGGCAATTGACTTTCCAAAACTAACTTAGTTAAATGATTTTTTAGAGTCTGATTCATCTGCTCTAATCTTCCTTTGGAGGATGGATGCCATGGAGTATGGTATTCCCATTTTATATCTAGTACCTGGGGAACTTCTTAATGACATGCACAATGAAATGAGTTCCATTATCTGAATCAATATTTTATATTAGTCCAAATCTGGGTACGAAGTTTTCAATTAATGCATTAACTACATTACTGGCAGTTGCACTTGAGAATGGGATTGCCTCTACCCAGTGGGTAAAGTGGTCTATTATCAGTATTTTAAATGACCAGTTGGAGGCATTTCAGTGTAATGGGTCTGGACATTTTGAAATGATCTCAGCCCTGGATTTCTTCCTCCAAGGGGTGATTTCCTTAGAATTTGCTTGTTACTGTGTCTGTGTGTGTGTGTGTATATATACATATATATATGTATACGTGTATATATACATATATACACGTATACATATATATACATATGTACATATGTACTTATATATGTATACATATATATATACATCTTAAGCAACTATCTATAACTTGTTTGGCCATGGTGTAAATTCCTGTATACTCATAAACTCAGAGAAAGGCATCGCACATTGCTTGGGGTCCCCAAAGGGCCCCTGATGTAATTGAGACAAGACCTCCCTAATGAGAGGTTTTGACAACATCTCCCTTTGATCTGGTAATATGCATTTCCCTTCCACATTCTCTTTAGTTCCTATTTTTATCAAGTTCTCTTTTTAATGGAAGAGAAAATTGGCGTTGCAGTAGGAGAAGGGAGGCACGGAGTTAAATGAAAAACAGGCATTTTGGAAGAAACAGCAACTTGTTTTGCTGTCTGATCTGCAAGATTATTTCCCTGACTTGTGAAAGACCAGTCTTTGGTGCCCTGGGACATGTAGAATAGCTATCACTGCGATCAATTGGAGATTGTTGAGGACAGGAGTAATCAGTTCTCTGTGAACTAAATCTTGGCCTCTATTATTGATAAAACCCCTCTCCATTCAAATTTTCCTAAATGTGTGTTCCACCCAAAGGCATACTTAGAGTCAGTATAGATAGTTCCTTCTTGGTTTTGTAAATGTCCTAATGCTTGGCTGAGTCCTGGGATTATAGGTGTGAGCCAACACACCTTGTCAGAATTCAGGAAATTCTTAGGACTAATTGGATATTGTTGCTTATGGATTGACTCATATGCATTAAAAAGTAAACATCTATATGAGAAACTTGCCCAGTAGAAGCCTGATTATTTCTTGTGGACTTCCCAGGAAATCCAGCAAATTGAAATTAAAAGAGAGGTTCATAACTGCCTCATTCTAGCTCTACCCTTCCTAGAAAAGCCATTCACACATTTGGGCAGACCAGTTATTAGGCAGCCTTCCCAATTCTACTTCAAGCATCCCTCCATCAATCACTGAATGCCCATTATGTCTTTTCCTTTCAATCATCTGGCATGACCTATATTTGAATAAGTGTTGCCATTTCTTGAAGGTAGTTTCTCCTAAGTTTTGTTGAACTATTTTATGGTAATAAATAAGATCTAAATATGTGTGGTCTCATTTTAAGTTTGGATCCTTTGTTAAAAATCCTGCTGGATTAAGTGAATTATCAGTAGTTAATATTAAATCACCTTTTTTCCAGTAAGAGAGCCTCATATTTTAAAATTCTGAGTCAGTGATCCATATCCCCGCTTTCTGATTTAATATAGTTCTAACGTGGTGGGGCATGCTTACTGTTAACTTTCCTCCAAAGGTTAGCTTCCTACTGTCTTTGACTAATACTTCTGTAACTGTGATGGATTGGATACATTGGGGCCACCCAAGAGTGACTGGGTCTAAGACCTTTGACAAGAAGGCCACAGGCTGTCTGCAGCCTCCATGTTCTTGGGTGAGCACTCCTAGGGCTACCCAGTTATTTACATTAATGAAAAGGTGAAACGGCTTTTCTAGGAAGGGTAGAGCTAGAATGTGGCAGTTATGAACCTCTCTTTTAATTTCAATTTGCTGGATTTCCTGGGAAGTCCACAAGAAATAATCAGGCTTCTACTGGGCAAGTTTCTCATATAGATGTTTACTTTTTAATGCATATGAGTCAATCCATAAACAGCAATATCCAATTAGTCCTAAGAATTTCCTGAATTCTGACAAGGTGTGTTGGCTCACACCTATAATCCCAGGACTTTGGGAGGCTGAGGCAGGCAGATCACCAATTCAGGAGATTGAGCGTATCCTGGCTAACAGTGAAACCCCATCACTACTAAAAATATAAAAAAATTAGTCCCAGCTACTCAAGAGGCTGAGGTAGGAGAATGACGAGAACCCAGGAGGTGGAGCTTACAGTGAGCTGAGATTGTGCCACAGGTCTCCAGCCTGGGTATCTGAGCCAGACTCCATCTCTAATAATAATAATAATAATAATAATAATAATAATAATAATAATTTCCTGAGTTCCTGTTTAGTTTGAGGCATGGGCAGGGAAACAATTCCCTCTACTGTTTTAGGTCCTATTCTTTGTTTACTTGCACTTATTAGGTGGCCTAAGTATTTAACTTCAGATTCTACATACTGAAATTTCCCTTTTGAGACCCACAACTCCTCACATTGCAAGTGATTGAGAAAGTGTGTGGAGAAGTCATCTGCTTCTTTTATGTCTTTACCAGATCTAAGAAGATCATCTGTGTACTGAAGCAGACATATTTGTTTAGGGACTGTAACTTTCTCTAGTACTTGTTCTAGGATATGACTAAAGAGGTTGGGGGAATCTGAGAACTCCTGGGGCAAGACTGTCCATTGATATTGTTGTCTCTGCCCCAAAGAGGGGTCTTCCCACTCAAAAGCATATATATCTTGGCTATCCTTAGCGAAGGGCACACCTAGAAGGCATCCTTCAAGTCTATCACTGTAAACCACTGATGACTGTATAGAATTGTGCTAAGAATGATGTAAGGGTTAGGAACAATGGGGTGAGTGGTCTGTACTATTTGATTAATAACTCTAAGGTCTTGCACCAATTGATGTGACCCATCTTATTTCTTGACAGGCAGGATTGAGGCATATACAGGGCTCAAGAAACTCATCTTTAATGAGACCCTCAATTACAGGCTTTAGCCCTACTCTGCCCTCTAAAGGAAATGGGGTATTGCTTTCTCCTTACTATTTCCCCAGGAGTTTTTAGTTTGATATGTATTAGAGGGATTTGGAGTTTCCCTCTATTTCCTTCTTTTGACCAGACATGGGGATTAATATATTTCTCATCCACAGCATGAGTAAATGTAGTGAAGTAAGAAATCCTTTAGGTCCTACTTGAAGTCCTATGCCTAGCCTTAACATTAAGTCCCTTCCTAATATATTTGTTCCCACTTCAGGAATTAATAAAAATTAAATATGAGTAAATCGATTTTGAATCTGATGTCTGTGCTTTCTAAAATTTTTGCCTTAAATCCTCCTTTTACACTAGAGACTAAAAGTTCTTCTGAAGACCAGGTGAGACCAGGTGGAGGGAAACAGAGGAGCATGAAGCCCCTGAATTGACTAAAAAGGTGATAAATTCACATTAAGTCCCACCTCCAAATTTATCAAGGGCTCCTAGTGGGACTCAAAATAAAAGTAGCAGAGCCCCTGACTCCCCAATTGTTCTTTAAAACTCATGAACTTGAGAGTTTCTGTCTCTCTCTCTAGTTAAGGATGCTCCCTCTTGAAGTGGCCTGTTCTTCCACATTGGTAACATCTATCTTGTCCTTCTCCCTCCTCAGTCTTAGCATTATCTTTTCTTGCCCCACTATACCCCTTAGGAGGCTTATTTGTTGAGGACCTCAGCCCTCCAGGTGGAGGTTTGGGACCTCTTAAGATGGGTCTAGGCCCCTTATAATTTCTGGCCCCTTGGAAGCCCTGCTTAGAGATATATGGATTTGGAGCCATGTGCTGGAAGGTAGGTAACATAAGTTTTATTTTTGTTTTTGCTTTTCCTTGTCTCTTCTGACATATACATTTTGAGCCTCCCTGAGCAGTTCACATAGGGGACCGTCATCCCAATTATCTATTTTTTGTAATTTTCTTGAAATGTCTGGCCAAATTTTAGTAACAAAGTGAAGTTTTAACATTCCTTGTCCAAAGGGATTTTCCAGATCAAGGTCTGCATACTTTCTCATTTGCTCCCTCAGTCTATCTAAGAATCTAGTAGGTCCCTCATCTTTTTCCTGTTGAATATCAAATGCTTTGGAAATATTTTGATTTGGGGGTACTGATTCTCAAATTCCTTTTATTATCATCTCTCTTAGATCTTGCATGTTTTCCTGGTGATTTGCATTGTTATAGTCCCTTGGGCTGGAAATGTATGGCTTGCAGGAGGAACATTTTGACCAGGAGGGGGCTCATGTTCCCAAACCTCCATCGCAGCCCGCTGAATCATACATCATTTTCCTGACAAGAGAGTGCCCAAGATGGACATCAACTTCGTCCAAGTGTATATCTGAGGCCATAAAAGTTGATCAATCTGATCTGCTACTCCATAAGGATCATCCAGTAATGGCTTAAAATTCTTTTTTAAATTCCAGACCTCTGAACTAATCAAGGGAGGTTTTACAAAGCCAATAGCCCCTCCACCCTGTGGTACCTCTCTTAAAGGAAAGAAAGTGGGATATGGCTCTTTGGTTGTGGAGGGAAATGGAAAGTTTTGAATACCTTTTTTACATTGCTCTATTTCATGTTGAAGCCCCTTTAAATAGGGACACTTAATAGGTTAAGAAGGGGCAGGCTCACAAGACGGTAATTCTGTAAAGCTGGGATTATAAGGAGGGGGAGCAATATAAGCAGAAGCACTGCAAGAGGAGGAGGGATCCACAGCAGCAGCTGGGGTAATAGAACAAGCTGGGGCCTGCCTGAAACAGCTGGGGAATAACCCCAAACCGCAGCCAGAGGGATGGCCTAGGCTGGGGCGTGGCCTGAAATGGCTGGGGAGTAACCAGAAACCACAGCTGGAGGGAGGGCACAGGCTGGAACATGGCCTGAGATGGCTGGAGAGTAACCCAAAAGTGCAGCTGGAGGGACAGGATAGGAGGCAGCCGAAAGAGTGATGCAAACAGGGGAGGAACCTAAGATGGGAACTGGAGGGGCGGAATCACAGGCAACTGGAAGAGTGACACAAACAGGGTAGGAACCTGAGACTGGTACCAGAAGGGTGGAATGCGGGGGGGCAGCTGGAAGAGTGAGGCAAATGGGAGGGACCTGAAATGGGAACCAGAGGGGCGGGATAGGGGGCGCTGAATGGAGGAAGATGATTTAAAGGATCCCACGTGTTAGTAGATGTGGGTTGTCTAGGTATGGGAACAGTTTCCCTTTTAGAAGGGTTGGCTTCTGACTTTCTCCCTCCAGAGTCTAAACATTAAAGGAGAACTTGTCCCTGCTGCCAACAGAGGGTGTAATCGATTTGTTCGTGGGAGACAGGGTTCTTATCATTAACATGTTTAATTAACAGCTGACAAATCTGCTCTTCATTAGACCCAAATTTTGGCCAGAAAATTGAGGGTTTAAAGAGGGGTTCTCGAACCCAAATAAAACAACATATTTTATCGCCCGCTGTTTTTCTTTATACTTGGTTCTCTCATTATCTTTCCAATACTTTAGCATAAGCCCCAAGGGGCTATCTGAAGGAATTTCATCACTCTCTAGACTCTTCAGTTTTCCTGTTTTACTTGAAACATTCCCATCTTACGGGTTATTCGGGGGACAACCCCTCCTGTTAGAGATGTCTACCCTCACCCTTCCTGGAGGCTTACTGAGGCTTTGGGGAAAACCTCCAACCCCACCTGTCAGAGGTTTCTACTCTCTCCCTTCCTCTGTGTCTACTTTGTATTTTCCTGCATCTAGTCGATAGATGGCAGCATGAGACTGGAGAGAAGACTCATTCACTCCACACAACCATGATACTTATTCCCATTCACACCCTCTCAGCCTCCATCTTATCCTGACCACCCAGGAAATACTTTGTCGCCTTCGTGAAGTCTCCTACCTTATTCCATGCACAATAATTGCCTGGTCCTCTTATTGCCCTGGTCTTGCAAGCCCCTCCTCCCCGCTTTGCTGAGAATCCAGATTTATTCATTACCACAAGTGGGCCTTCACCCTAGGGCCACCCTAATGAGACAGTAGCATGCGTCCCCCTTGGGAAGGGTAACTGAAGGCCCTCTTACCGAAGGAGAATATTCAATCCCCAAAGTTGGTTACCAGAAGTGTTAGAAATAACAGTCAAAATCCTAAGGAAATGGAACACTTGTAAAAAGGATTCCTAGCAAAGAAATTTTACTTCTATGCAGAGGGGTTCCTCCTTGGTCTGTCACCTTGAAAGCACACCTGAACAAAGGGGCACGAGAGCCTTTATTCCTGATGCAAGTCCTGCCCCTGTACCCTTTCCCCATTGGCTGGGGTCTGTTCATACAATCTAAACTAACCCTGGTTGGCTAAATATTTGAGTTTTTTTTTTTGATAAGGGGGGCACATGAAAGCAGAAAGGAAAGGGGAAAGTGTGTCTGTAATGAGCTAGAAAGATAGTCCTCTTTCCAAATAAGGAAAGGAATGTATGTTGGTACTGCTAATGCCTGGTACTGTGGTGTGCCTGGGCATCTAACAAAGGCAAAAAGGAAAACAGGAGAAAAAGGGAAAAAAAATGAGGGGAGTACTAGGGGTACTATGAGTTAAAGAATAAAAGATTGATCAGGTTATTTGAAGAGAAATCTCATCATATCCCACACCAGCTACTTGGGAGACTGAGGAGGGAGAATTGCTTGAACATGGGAGGCAGAGATGGCAGTGAGCCAAAATCCAGCCACTGCACTCCATCCTGGAGACAGAGCAAGACTCAGTCTCAAAAAAAAAAAAATTGGGATTCTAGAGCCCTGTACATAACCCTGTGAAAGAGGTTAAATGCAAGGGGCTGAGCCATTACAACCTGCAAGCCCCAGTTCCAAAGCATCTCAAAAGAAAAGACACACTGACTTGGAATTCCAGCCAGTCACTGTGAAGTGGCCTCACTCTCTGGCAGTGATACGTGAGGTTCATTGTCTCATGGCCATGAAAAACTAGAATTCAGACACAAAAAGAGTGAGCTTAAAAGTGGAGTTTAATAGGCAAAAGAAAGAGAAGAGCTTTCTGCTGCCCAGAGAGGGCCTGAAAAAATAGGTTGCTGTTTCCGTGGTGAAATGCAGTGGTTTTTATAGATAAGCTTAAGGATTAAGTGTCTGATTGACATAGGGCACAAAAGATTGGATGAACCACTTGCATATGGCATAGGAAACTGGTTAGGGCTAGGAGTGCCACTTGCAGAGGGTGAAAAAAGCTGGCCACGTCTATTCTAATCTTTTACTATGCAGATAGGTTTTCTTCCTGGTTAGTGCCATGTTGCCTGTTTCTTTACTGCATACATGGTAAAAAGAATAAAAGATAATGGGGCCTTCATGGTGGTTATGTCTGCTGCCTAGGCAGCCATTTTCTGTTGGCACAGCTGCTGGCATTCAATCATGTAAGCTTCAAGCTTTTTTACCTATGTTTACAGCTCTATTTGTTAGGCTCCCCCTTGTTATAACAGATAATTTATTGGGCTGCTTTTTGCTAGAAGGGAAGCCTTGCTGAGAACTCTTTTATTCTCACTACCTGCCTAAATAATTTCTTTTTATTCCTTGTGTCAACTGTTAGTGTCATTGCACCTCCTTAAGAAGGAAATCTCAAATGGAAAGTCCCAACCATCTTTGTTGGTTGGGCACCTTAGCAATTTCAGGCGTCAGTCTGTGGAGACTCTGAGTGAACTGGGGGTGGGAGGAATCCCCCAGTGCAGCATAGTTGCCCTCCAAAAATGTTGACAGACTGCTGCTTTAAGCAGGTCCTAATCCTTTTCCTTCTCACTGATTGGGATCTCCCAAGTGGGACCTCTAGCCTTCCTTATGCATGTTCTTCAGCCAAGAAAGTCTTGACTTTCTCCTGGGAAAGCAACCCCAGAGTGAGATTTGGGCTACCATCTTTGTTCTTGGGGTGACTTAGCCAATCCAGCCTTTAGGTTTTGATCATTCTGAGCGTACTAGAGATGAAGGAGTCCCTCAGTGCAGCACAGCTGCTCTACCAAAATGTGCCCAGGCTGCTTTTTAAAGTGTGTCCCTGATCACATTTCTCTTGGTTGAGTGATTCCTCCCAATTGGACCCTCCAGCCATCCATGGCAGTGTTCTCCAGCCAAAAGATATTTGTAACCTCCCTAAAATGGAGCTATAAGAGAGATTGATGGGCCACAAGTTTAGTTGTTTAGGTGACTTAACTGTTTTAGACTTCCAGCTCTGAAGCATCTGAGGCAACAAGGGCTGAAGCAAACCCTTTAGCACAGCACAGTTATATTATCAAAGTGGGAAGATAGCTTTTTAAAGTGGGTCTCTAACCCCATTTTTATTCACTGACTGGGATTTCTCAACCAAGGTATCCAGTCACGTCCTATAGGAGCCTTCATGTCAGCAATAGGCCTGTACCTCCCTGGGATTAAGTTCACAGAGACAGAAAAAAGGCTGCCATCTTTGCTGTTTTTCAAACTTCTCTAGTGATACCTCAAGGTATCACTGTTCAAGAGAACACTCTGGTGTGACTAGAGGCTGGAGTGAGCCACAACATACTGCAGCAACCCTGTAGAAAAGTAGCCAAACTTTTATGTGATAGCCCAGTCCCTTATCTCCCATTAGCAGGTCCTCAAGACCTGCACTTTCAGAGCTAAGTGGAGTCTCTACAGAGCCACACCCTTCAGAGCTATCAGCCAGTAGCAACTTGGCAACTCCCTGGACAGAAGCCTCCAGAGAAAACTGAAAGCCTTTCTGCCACAGCCTGTGCAGTGGAACTGCCCTTGCCACCCTGAAACTAACAAAGGAGAAAAGACCCTAAGTGCCTTATCTATACCTCCAACAAACTGCTGTTGACCCAAGGAGAAGAGACCAGTCCATCTCCTGTAAGTCTCACACACCCCATGTTGCTAATCATCAGAGAGAGAATCCCTGGCTTGGGCCTACAACACAAAATATCCCTCCAGAGCTGGTTGCATTGAGAGATTGCTGACCTGCATTTCCCTTGGATGGAGGCCACAGGAAACAACAAAAAGACACTTGGCCACAGCCACTACTATGATATTTTCTTCTGCTGCCTCCAAGCTGAGGAAGAAATAAAAAAACAGAGATGCATGCAGGGCAACACAGTGCAGTGCAGGAATGCAAAGTCATGATCTACACTCAAAAGTTAACAAGATAAAAATACACATTTTCAGATAATTGAGAGAAAACACAGCTGCAGTTGTGAGAAAAAAAAAAAAAGGAGAGCCATATAATTAAGCAAGAGTCTACTAAGTAAACAGTATGCTCAGGTGCTACCTGCTGAATCACATTCCAATCCTTCAACACCAAAATTATCTCAGTAACACACCCTCTTTAAAATAAGAGAGAAGAAACCAGCTTTAAATAAAGACCTCGCAAAAAACATTGGTCCAGTGAAATTCAGAATGTGTCTATGGACTCTACTCAATCTACACTACAGTTCAAACAATAACCATATGCAGAAATAAGAAAGAACACACAGATGAACTCTGGTAACTCAAATGACCAGAGTGTCATATGTCCCTCAAATGACAATGCCAGTTCTCCAGATGGTTTTTAACTATGATAATATGGCTGAATTGACAGAAACATAATTCAGAATATAAATAGAAATTAGGATCGTTGAGATTCAGGAAGAACAAAACCCAATCCAAGAAAACTAAGAATCACAGGAAAGCAATACAGAAGCTGAAGTACCAAGTAGCTGTTATAATAAAGAACCTAATGTGTCTGACAGAGCTGAATAACACTATACAACCATTTCACAATGCAGTTACAAGAATTAAAGCAGAAAAAAACAAGTTGAGAAAATCACCTCAGAACTTGATTCCTGGGTCTCTGAAACAATAGTCAGACAATTTTTTTTTTTTTTTAAGAATAGAAATGAATGAATAAAACTCTGGGAAGAATGGGATAAACTAAAGAGGCGAACTTTATAAGAACTTAGCATTCATGAAAGGGAGAGAAAGAAAAAACTTGAAAAGTGTTTTAGAATATTATTCATGAAAACTTTTGCTACTTTGCTAAAGAGGCCAACAGTCAAATTCAGAAAATATAGAGTACCCCTGCAAGATTCTACACAAGATTATTCCCAAGACACGCAATTATCTAATTTTTAAGGTCAAAATAAAATAAAGAATGTTAAAGACATCTAGAGAGAAAGGGCATGCCACCAACAGAAGGAATTCAATTAGGCTAGCAGCATAACTTTCAGCTAAAACCGTACAGCCAGAAGAGATTGGGGTCCTATAGTCAACACTCAAAAAGAAAAAAAATCAATCAAGTATTTTAGGTAAAGCCAAACTACGCTACCTATGTTAAGGAGAAATAAGATCCTTTTCAGATAAGCAAATATTAAGGAAAATTACCTCCACCAGATCTACCTCACAAGAGATGTTAAAAATAGAACTAAATATAGAAAAAAATAGATCACTGCCAGAAAATACAAAAACACACTTAAACACACAGATCAGTGTCACTGTAAAGCAACTACACAAACAACAAACATAATAATTCCATTTATGTAACTATGTTTACATGTTAACAGCACAATGTCAAGATCAGATACACATATTAAAACTAATCTTACATGTAAATGACCTAAATGTCCTATTTAAAAGGCACAGAGAAGAGTGGCAAGCTGGATAAAATTGCAAGACTCAATTGTGTGCTGTCTTTAAGAGGGCAATCTCACATGTAATACACTCATAGGCTTAAAATTAGGAAATGGAAGGAAATCTACCAAGCAAATGGATGACACGAAAAAGCAAAACTTGCAGCCTGGAGTGGTGGCTCATGCCTGTAATCCCAGCACTTTGGAAGGCTGAGGCAGGTGGATAATTAGGTCAGGAGATGGAGACCATCGTGGTCAATATGGTGAAACCGCATCTCCACTAAAGTACAAAAAATTAGCCAGGTATGGTGCTGCAGGCCTGAAGTCCCAGCTACTGAGGAGTCTGAGGCAAGGGAATCACTTGGACCCTGGAACCAGAGGTTGCAGTGAGCCAAGATCACACCACTGCACCCCAGCCTGGTGACAGAGTGAGGCTCCGTCTTAAATAAATAAATTAATTAAATTAAATTAAATTAAATTAAAACCCAAAATTTGCAATTCATATTTCAGAAAAAAAACAGATTTCAAACAAACAAAGATAAAATAAAACAAAAAAGGGAATTACATAATGGTAAGTAGTTAAATTCAACAAGAAGAACTAACCTTTTTAAAGTCTGTTCTTACTATGTGCACCCAAGACAGGAGCATCTGAATTCATAAAACAAGTTATTAAAAGCCTACAAAGAGACATAGACTCCAATACAATAATAGTGGGAGACTTCAAAACTCCACTGACAGTATTAGACAAATTATTGAGGCAGAAAATTAGTAAAGATATTCAGAACTGAAATTCCATGTTAAACCAAATAAATCTGATAGATCTTTATGGAACCCTTCACCTAAAAGCAGCAAAATATACTTTCTTTTCATTGCCATGTGGCACATACTCTAAAATTGATTATAATTGGACATAAACCAATCCTCAACAAATGTGAAAAAAAGAATCATACAAAACAGAGTCTTGGACCACAGTGCAACAGAAACAGAAGTCAAGACTCTGAAAAACTACTCACCAGGATGCAATTATATATAAAGTAAACAACATGCTTTTGAATGACTTTTAGGCAAACAATAAAATTAAGAAAGAAATTAAGACAATTTTGAAAATAACTTTAAAATTTTTTTAAAAAGATGCAACATCTTAGGATCTCTGGGTCACAGCTAAGGCAACATTAAGAAGTAAATTTATAGCACTAAATTCCATATCAAGAATTTAGAAATAAATCAATTATAACACTATTTGACAACTGAAAGAATTAGAGAAACGAGCAAATCAACCTCAAAGTTAGCAGAATGAAAGAAATGACAAAAATTAGAACTGAACTGAAGGAAATAAAGGCAAAAGATATTTAAAAGATCAACAAATCCAGGAGCTGATTTTTTGAAAAAAATAATAAAATCAATAGGCCACTAGTTGGAGTAATAAAAGAAATAGAGACAATCCAAATAAACACAATTAAAAATGATAAACAGAATGTTACTGTTGACCCTACAGAAGTCAGAACAATAATCAGAATCTACCTTATTACCTCTATGCACAAAAACTAGAAAACGTAGAAGACATAAAAAAATTACTGGAATGTGCATCTTCCCGAGACTAAGCAAGGAAGAAATTAATATCTTGAACAGACCAATAACAAGCTCCAAAATTGAATCAGAAAACAATAGCCTACCAGCCAGAAAAAAAGCCCAGGACCTGATAAATTCATACCCAAGTTCTAACAGATGTACAAAGAAGAGCTACCACTCTTCCTACTGAAACTAAAACAATTGAGGAGAAGAACATTTTTTCCAACTCACTGTATGTGGCCAGTATTATCTTGATACAAAAACCTGGTAGAGACCCAATAAAAACAAAGAAAATTTTAGGCCAACAAACTTAATGAACATCAATGCAAATATCCTCAATAAAATGCTTGCAAACTCAATCCAGTAGCACATTAAGTAATGAATCCAACGTTATCAAGTAGGCTTCAATGCCAGAATGTAAGGTTTTTTCAAAATGCACAAACAAATAAATGTAATATACGACATAAAAAAAACTAAAGATTAAACCCACCTGATAATTTCTATAAATGCAGAAATTCTTATAACAAAATTAAATATCACTTTATGTTAATAACTTAATAAACTTGATATTAGAGAATACATTTTTAAATAATAAAAGCCATCTATGACCAACCCACAGACAACATTATACTGAATGAGCAAAAGCTAGAATTATTTCCTCTGAAAACCAGCACAAGACAAGGATGCCCTTTGTCACCACCTCTGTTCAATGCAGTATTGAAAATTCTAGGCTATCGGAACTTCAACAAGAAGTTCTGGGAGTTGAATCCAACAAGCCATAGAAATAAGCCTCAAAATAGAAAAAGAGGAACCCAAAAAACCCCTGTTTGCATTTGGTATGATTCTATAACTAGAAAAGCATGTAGCCTCAGCACAAAAGCTACTTCAGCTGATTAACAACTTCAGAAAGTTGCAGATTAAAAAATCAATGTACAAAAATCACTAGCATTCTTACGTATTAATGACAACTGAGAGCCAAATTAGAATGGCAATCTCATTCACATTTGCCACAAAAGAATAAAATATCTCAGAACATATTTAACAAGGGAGGTGAAAATCTCTGGAAGAAGAACTATAAAACTCAAAGGAATCGGAGATAATAGAAACAAATAAAAATCATGCTCATGGGTAGGAAGAAACAATATTATTAAAATGGCTACTTTGCCCGAAAAAATTTACAGATTAATTGCTATTTCTATCAAACTATCAATGACTTTTTTTTACAAAACTAGAAAAAAACTATTTAAAAAATTTATTTAGAACTAAAAAAGAGCCAAAATAACCAAGACAATTCTAAGCACAAAGACAAAATTAGAGGCATCACATACTTGACTCCAAATTACACTGCAAGACTACAGTAAACAAAACAACATGACACTGGTACAAAAACAGGAATATACACCAATGGAAGAAAATAGAGAGCCTAGAAACACATTTGTACCTCTGTGTCCATTTAATCTTTGGCATACCTAACAAAAAATAATGAGAAAAAGAATACCTATTTAATACCTTATGCGGAGATAATTGGCTATCCATATGCAAAAAAAAAAAAAAAATGAAACTAGACCCATTTGAAGACCATATAAAAAATCAATCAACTCAAAATGAGTTAGTGACTTAAATGTAAAATCCAATACTGTAAAAACTCTGGCAGGCAATCTAGGCAATTTCATCTTAGGCATAGAAATGGCAAAATGTTTTGTGATAAAGACACCAAAAGAAAGTGTACCAAAAGTAAAACTTGACACTTGTCATCTAATTAGAGTAAAGAGTTTCTGCCAGCAAAAGAAACATTGTAAGAATGAACAGACAATCTACAGAATGGAGAAAAATTTTGCAAAATGCATATCTGTTAAAAATGCACAAAGGACATGAGCAGACACATCAAAATAGAAGACATACATGGAGCTAACAAGCATATAAAAAAAAGTTTAACATCTCTTGATACATATGTGTGTGTATATATATAATCATTAGATAAATGCAAATGCAATCCACAATAAGATACCATTTCACACCAGTCAGAATGACTATTATTTAAAAGCCAAAAATCAACAGATTCTGGTGAGCTTAAGAGAAAATGGAATGCTTATACATTATTGGTCAAAGTGTAAATTATTTTAACCATTGTGGAGAGAAGTATGAGGATTACTCAAGCAGCTAAAAGCAGGAATGTAATTCAATCCAGCAATCCCATTGCAGGTATATACCTAAAGAAATATACATTATTCTATTCTAAAGATTCGTGCATGAAAATGTTCCCTGCAGCATTATGCACAATAGCAGAGATATGGAGACAAATTACATGCTAATCAGTGACAGACTGGATTAAAAAATGTGATACATATCCACTATGGATTACTATGCAGCCAACAAAACAAGCAATATCTTGCCCTTTGTGGGAACTGGCTGAGCTAGAGGCTGTTATTCTTAGCAAACTAATGTAGAGTCTGAAGACCAAATGCCACATGTTTTCACTTATAAGTGGGAGATAAATAACAAGTACTTAGGAAAACAAAGAAGAAAGTAGACATTGTGGTGTACTAGAGGGAAATGGGTGAGAGAAAGGAGAGAAGACAAAATAACTATTGGGCATTGGGCTTGATATCTGTGTGATAAAATAATATATGCAACAAGCCCCTGTAACATGAGTTTACATGTACACCAGACCTTCACATGTACACTTTAACCTAAAATAAAAGTTAAAAAAATTACATATAATGAAATAAATGTCAAAATTTCTAATGTTTATGAAATGATAAAAATATTATTAATAAAATATTCATATTGCCTTGTATAATCTACAGATCTAAGCCAACTTGTATAGTACTTCAGAGATATTTTGTACAGAAATACTAATTTTCTAAACAGACAGAAGCACACACAAGAAAGAATAGTCAAAGATATTGAAGAACTGAGCTTGTGGCATTTTACAATCTAACTTTAAAATATTCTACGAAGCTACTATAAGTAAACCAGCACATCATTTACATTAAACAGACACAAAAATTAATGGAATAGAATGAAGAGACATCACATATGTCCATGTATTTTTTGTCAAGTATTTTTGACAAAATGCCAAGAAGACACATTAGAAAAACGACAGACTCTTTAATGTATAAGGTTTGAAAATTTGATGTCTACATGCAGAACAATGTGATTCTACTCTTATCTCATGTTATATATTATAATAATTCAACTTATAATTGATTAAAGGCTTAGATATGAAACCTGAATTTGTAAGACTATCAGAAAATAATAGAAAAATCTCCATGAGATTACATGTGCAATTGTTATTATATATACTGAATAATGGAGGCAACCAAAGCAAAAATAGAGAAATTAAATTACAATAAACTAAAGAGCTTCAGCACAAGAAAGGTAAAAATAAATGATAGAGAAATAATCTCCAAATAAAGTATTCACAATTCATACTTCTGATAAAAAGTTATTAAAATTATTATTAATATTAAGTATTTGTAGGGAACTCAAATAAATAGCAATATTAAAAGTGTGTATTGAACTCAAGTAAATAGCAAAAATCAAATTATTAATATTAATATATTAATGTTTTTATTAAATATGTGTATTGAATTCCACTAAACAGCAAGAAAACAAATTATTCAATTAAAAAATGGACAAACAACCCAAATGAAAGTTTCTTACAAAATCTCACAGAAATAGCCAACATATATATGAAACGTGCTGATTAGTAGTCATTAGAAAAATGTAAATTGAAACCATGATTAAATATTACCTTATACAATTTACAAATGTTCTTATTTAAAAGACAAAAAAAGTGTTCATGACGACATGTAGAAAGTTGAATCCTTGCATACTGCTGGTGGCAATGTAAATTAGCACAGCTATTATAAAAAACAGTATACAAATTCTTCAGAAATTTTAAAATAGAACTACCATAGTATCCAACAATCTCACCACTGGGTATACATTTATGGGAAATAATATTAGTGTGTTGAAATACCTGTACTCTCATGTTTATTGCAGAACTATTTGCAATAGATAAGGTATAGAAAAATCTCTCTATCAACAAATAAATATTTATAGAAAATGTGCCATATATATATTATATATATAAAATATTGCAATGGAATATTATGTAAAGGCCTTAAAAGCAGGGGAAATTCTATTATTTATGGTAACATGTTGGAACTTGAAAGACATTATGTTAAATTAGAAAAGATGGGTACATAAAAATTCCACAAAATCTCTCTCATGTGAAATATAAATAATATATATCATATATATAATTGAAAAATAAAAATTATCAACTGTACAGAAGTCTAACTTCAAATATAAAAGCAAAGATACCAGCTTTTAAATCAAGAGTTGAGCTATTTTAAGTTACTGAGAAAGATAGCAGATAGGAGACAGAGCTAATGTGCAGCTCCCACCTGGATGGAAAGAACAGTGTGAGAAGGTTAATACCGTGGACTTTTGCCTCAGAAAACACTGCAGCAATGTACCAATAAAACGGAAAGAGTTATCAGATCACTTGAAAGAAGCAGCATACTACTATGAATTTTACAAGACAGGTTAAAAATGAGTTCCCAAAATATGAGAGGTAAAACAAGAGCTTGCTCTCGAACGTCAGACGTGTTTTAATGACAGCAACTTCATCTTGAAAAGATGCCGAGTAATAAGACTGAGACCTGCTAGGCTGTATTCTCAGGAGGTTACTCCTTTTTAGTTAAAAGATGAGATAGGAAGTAGGCGTAAAGATACAGGTCAGAAAGCTCTTGCTGAGAAAACAAATTGCAGTAAATAAACCAGATAAAACCCACCAAAATCAGGATGAGAATGAGAGTAACTATTGGTTGTCCTCACTGCTGCAGTCCTGTCATTGCCATGACAGTTTACAAATGCCATGGCAACGTCAGGAAGTTACCTCGTATAGTCTAAAAAGGGGAGGCTGCACACATGTATACATATGTCACAAACCTGCACATTGTGCACATGTACCCTAAAAAGTTAAGTATAATAATAATAATAATAAAAAAGGTAAAAAAATAATAAAAATAATAAATAAATAAATAATTTTTATAATATATATATAATTTTAAATATAAATTATATTTATAAATAAATACTTATTTATTTATAAAAATAAATAATTTTTTAATAAGTTATATAATAATTTTATAAATTTTATAAATTTATTGTATAAATTTTATAAATTTATAAAATAAAATATTGTATAAATTTTATAAATTTATTTTATAAATTTTAAAAATTTTATAAATTTATTTTATAAATTTTAAAAATTTTATGTTTATTTATAAAAATAAATAAAAAATAAAAAATAGAAAATAAAAAAATAAAAAGGGGAGGCATAAATAATCAATGCTTGCTTAGAATATAATCAAGAAACAACCATAAAAATGGGGAAGCAGCAGCTCTTGAGGCTGCTTGGCCTATGGACTAGCCATTCTTTATTCCTTTACTTTCTTAATAAAGTTGCTTTCATTTGACTGTATGGATTCACACCCAAATATTTTCTTGTGTGATATCCAAGAACCCTTATTGGGGGAACCTGCCCCTGATAGTCATGTAGGTTCTTTTCTATTTTCCCTAAGTGTTGGCTGATCTGATAACTAAAAAGACAGAGAACAAAAGAAAGAAATTTTAAATCTGGGTGTCCAAGGCAGACATCACATGTTGGCAGGTTCCGTGACGCCCCCCAAGCCACAAAACCAGCAAGTTTTTATTAATGATTTTCAAAAGGGGAGGGAGTGTATGAATACGGTGCAGGCCATAGAGATCCCATGCTTCACAAGGTAATAAGATATCACAAGGCAAATGGAGGCAGAGCAAGATCACAGGACCACCAGACCAGGGTTAAATTAAAATTGCTAATGAAGTTTTGGGCATGCATGGTCATTGATAACATCTTATCAGGAGACAGGGCTTGAGAGCAGACAATCAGTCTGACCAAAATTTATTAGGTGGGAATTTCATCATCCTAATAAGCCTGGGAGTGCTACAGGAGACTGGGGCTTATTTCCTCCCTACAGCTGCAACCATAAAAGACAGCCATCCCCAAAGCAGCCATTTCAGAGGCCTACCCTTGGGGACATAATCCCTTTCTCAGGGATGTTCCTTGCTGAGAAAAAGAATTCAGTGATATTTCTCCCATTTGCTTTTGAAAGAAGAGAAATATGGCTCTGTTCCCCCTGGCTCACCAGCAGTCAGAGTTTAAGGTTATCTCTCTTGTTCCCTGAATATTGCTGTTATCCTGTTCTTTTTTCAAGGTGCTGAGATTTCATATTGTTCAAACATGCATCCTCTACAAAAATTTGTGCAGTTAATGCAATCATCACAGGGTCCTGAGGTGACATACATCCTCCTCAGTTTACGAAGATGATGGGATTAAAAGATTAAAGTAAAGACAGGCATAGGAAATCACAAGGGTATTGATTGGGGAAGTGATAAGTGTCCATGAAATCTTCACAATTTATGTTCAGAGATTGTAGTAAAGACAGGCATACACAATTATAAAGGTATTAATTTGGAGAACTTATAAATGTCCATGAAATCTTCACAATTTATGTTCTTCTGCCATGGCTTCTGCCAAACCTCTATTTGGGTTCCCTGACTTCCCGCAACAAATGCTCTCTTGTAGTCTTAATCTGGACCACTTTCCAGTTAGAAAAACACACAACCCAACTGGGCACCCTGAAAATCCAGATTACAAGAGAATTTTATCTCACCTAGAGCTTAAATGGATTTAGTGCAAAATATAAAACCAGAAACAGCAGCAAGAATAGCCTTGTAGGCATTTCTGATTCTCCAGCTCAAGCTCTGCTCAAAACCGTCCTAACTATAACTCACATAGGCCTCTGGAGAGGGAAGTGGCTAAAATTTGACAGGGTTTAAAGGGTAAAAGAGGCTTCCAACTCAATATAATAATATTAACTGTCACAAACTATCAAGCAAATCTGGGAATTGAAAGGAAACTAATGCAGGAGGAAGAACAGAGACCAGTGAAATAGGTGAGGGTCACTGGTCTTATTGTCTAAGGTGTTTTCTGAGGTTGTTATCTCAGAATCAAGAAAGGTAAGCAGTGTAGACACAAAGGCTGAGGTTGGAGAAAATGTTCAAAAAGTGAAAAAGGAAAGCTTTATGCAGCTGAGAAACAAAATGGGTTGTTGTTTTTACAGTACAGTTCAAGAGCTTTTATGAGAAACTCCTCTCATTTCTGTAGCTGTTTATGTAACTTATAAGAAAGGCTGTCTGTACAAATGCCCTTTATGTAGTGGTGGATATGTCTCTAGGCAAGCACAAGGGCCACCTCTCTTGTTTTTTTAAATTATAAAATCTTCTGTGGATTTGTTTTAGGTAAGTCCCAAATTTCCTGTTCAAGTTCCCCTGGAACCCACCATGTACATGCCTGAAAAGGAAGGAAACTTTTTCCTGGGAGCCTGCTAATTCTGGAAAGAACCAAAGTGTTCTGTGCTGGATGCTGCTTTCTTCTCTAGCAGATGGAGACTGAGTTTTCCCCCATCTGCTCTATTTTTACCTACATATGTGATTATTTTTAGGCAGGTTGCTTCTCTGAGAACTAGACTTAGTGGACTACCTAAATGATTTTTTCTTTTCTTCTCCATCATGCCCCCTCTCAAGTAGAGACCCTTATTGCTCTTCAGGAAATTGAGCACTGATTGTTCTATCTGTTTCCTCCTGGACTGGGCCTCTGTGTGGGAAACAGCATCCAGGATTCCACCCAGGGCTCATTTAAGAATTTTTAGAATAAAATTCTTCCACATTTATGTATGCTTTCATTTGCATTGCCATTTGGGCTTGATAGCCCCTAGGGAGGGAAAAAATAGGCTATTAAAGACAGTTATTAAAATGGGAGAAGGAGGGTAACAACAGCTCACAAATTTTGAAGCTGCTAAAATGCTCTAATTACTGGTGGCTATAGTTATTCCTGTTAAGATTTGTGTGTATGGGGCTTGGCTCTGGTTATCCTCCTTGGCCTTACTTTCCCAAAAAGAAAACCTCTTCATTATGGGTACTCTCTTTACCTTACTACCTAGCAGCATTTGTAGAATAGTTGCCCAGAACTAGAAGGTTGTCCCAGATTTTTACATTACCCATCCCTTTCTGTCTTTTTGGAGCTGCAGCCAGAGATTGCCATTTAAAATGTAGTTGGAAACTTAAAAACCAGTAATGAGACTACAAATTAATGACAGATGTATGATACGATTTTAAACATAATTTCTCTATTTCTAGTCTTCATTTTTGTTAAAAACAAATCATAATAGGACTCAGATTTTTGAAAATTGGGCTTTGGTCTTATGCTTCTTCTACTTATTTGCATTAAGCACAGCAAGAATACTTATGTTTTACATAGGCCTTTTAGACTGGCTTTGATGGAACTCTGTTTCATAACAAATCTGAGATAGGACTTTCTAAAGCTGAACATAACCATCGGATTGTACCCTCCAATATCTGTGAGTTGGGTAAATTTCTCTCTCCTTGAGGTCCCAAGAGCATGTAGATTTTCATCCTATTGTAAAGTCACATTCTTTACACACTGGAGCTTACTGTAGGGTCCAGCCCCAAAGGGTCAGTGGGTTTTCTCCCTGTGTGTGGAGATTAAAGAGTGTAGAAATAAAGACACAAGACAAAGAGATAAAAGAGAAGACAACTGGACCAGGGGGACCACTACCACCAAGATGCAGAGACTGCTAGTGGCCCTGAATGCCAGGCTGCACTGATATTTATTGGATACGAGAAAAAGGGGCAGGGTAAGGAGTGTGAGCCATCTCCAATGATAAGTAAGGTCACATGGCTCACGCATCCGCTGGACAGTGGGCCCTTCCCTGCTTGGCAGCTTTGGCAGAGACAGAGAGAGAGAGGAGAGAGAGAGAGAGAAAGAGACAGCTTATACCATTATTTCTGCTTATCAGAGACTTTTAGTACTTTCACTAATTTGCTACTACTCTCCAAAAGGTAGAGCCAAGTGTACAGGATGGAACATGAAGGTGGCCTAAGAGTGTGACCACTGAAGCACAGCATCACAGGGAGATGGTTAGGCCTCTGGATAACTGTGGGTGGGCCTGACTGATGTCAGGTCCTCCACAAGAGGTAGAGGAGTAGAGTCTTCTCTAAACTTCCCCAAGGAAAGGAAGACTCCCTTTCCTGGTCTGCTAAGTACTGGGTGTTTTTCCTTGACACTGATGCTACCACTAGACCATGGTCTGCTTGGCAACAGGAGACTTCCCAGATGCTGGTGTTACCGCTAGACAAAGGAGCCCTCTGGTGACCCTGTCTGGGCATAACAGAAGGCTCACACTCTTGTCTTCTGGTCACTTCTATGTCCCCTAGGCTATCTCTGTATGGCCTGGTTTTTCTTAGGTTATGATTGTAGAGCAAGGATTATTATAATATTGGAATAAAGAGTAATTGCTACAAACTAATGGTGAATGATATTCGTATATAATCATATCTAAGATCTATATCCAGTATAACTATTCTTATTTTATATATTTTATTACACTGGAACAACTCATGCCCTCGATCTCTTGCCTGGGCACCTGGGTGGTGCCCATAACTTACAAACCTTGTATGTGGACTGTGTAGGCAAAGTTCATTTTTCCAAGGGGCTTTTATTGACTTTGCAAGTGAAGATTCACTTGCAAGTGAAGTTTTTACTTTGGAAAGTCTGTTAAATATGTTAGAGTTTTAAAATATTTGATGTTATGAAAGATAATTCCATGTTACCATAAGTTGTTTACTTTGCAAAAATGGTGAACCAAAAATTTGAAAAAGCCAAAACCTTTCATTAACCTTCAGTGTTACATAAAAATTCTGCTCAAGACAGGAAAAAGCCAATTTTCATGCTTGTATTTTTCTATTAATTTTTACTCTAATTTTTAATAAAATATTATGGACAATTCTATTCAGTCTCAACCAGTTTCATCAGGAGGATAAATTTTCACAAAACTTTTATAACCCCTTCAAATTTTTTTCTTCTGTCTTTTTTCTTTACTAGTCTTAAGAAGCTTTTATTTATTTATTTTATTACACTTGAAGTTTTAGGGTAAATGTGTACAACATGCTGCTTTGTTACATATGTATACATGTGCCATGTTGGTGTGCTGCACCCATTAACTCTTCATTTAACATTAGGTATATCTCCTAATGCTATCCCTTCCCCGTCCCCACACCCCACAAAAGCACCTGGTATGTGATGTTCCCCTTCCTGTGTCCATCTGTTCTCATCGTTCAATTCCCAACTATGAGTGAGAATATGCAGTGTTTGGTTTTTTGTCCTTTTGATAGTTTACTGAGAATGATGGTTTCCAGCTCCAGCCAAGTCCCTACAAAGGACATGAACTCATCCTTTTTTATGGCTGCATAATATTCCATGGTGTATATGTGCCACATTTTCTTAATCCAGTCTACCATTGCTGGACATTTGGGTTGGTTCCAAGTCTTTCCTATTGTGACTACTGTCACAATAATCATACATGTGCATGTGTCTTTATAGCAGCATGTTTTATAATCCTTTGGGTATATACCCAGTAATGGGATAGCTGGGTCAAATGGTATTTCTAGTTCTAGATCCCTGAGGAATCACCATACTGACTTCCACAGTGGTTGAACTAGTTTACAGTCCCACCAACAGTGTAAAAGTGTTCCTATTTCTCCACATGCTCTCCAGCACTTGTTTCCTGACTTTTTAATGATCACTTCTAACTGGTGTGAGATGGTATCTCATTGTGGTTTTGATTTGCATTTCTATGATGCCAGTGATGATGAGCATTTTTTCATGTGTCTTTTTGCTGCATAAATGTCTTCTTTTGAAAAGTGCCTGTTTATATCCTTTGCCCAGTTTTTGATGGGGTTGTTTTTTTCTTGTAAATTTGTTTGAGTTCACTATAGATACTGGATATTAGCCCTTTGTCAGATGAGTAGCTTGCATAAGTTTTCTCCCACTCTGTAGGTTGCCTGTTCACTCTGATGGTAGTTTCTTTTGCTGTGCAGAAGCTCTTTAGTTTAATTAGATCCCATTTGTCAAATCTGGCTTTTGTTTCCATTGCTTTTTGTGTTTTAGACATGAAGCCCTTGCCCGTGCCTATGTCCTGAATGATATTGCCTATGTTTTCTTCTAGGGTTTTTATGGTTTTAGGTCTAACATTTAAGTCGTTAATCCATCTTGAATTAATTTTTGTATAAGGTGTAAAGAAGGAATCCAGTTTCAGCTTTCTATAATTAGCTAGCCAGTTTACCCAGCACTATTTATTAAATAGGGAATCCTTTCCCCATTTTTGGTTTTTGTCAGGTTTCTCAAAGTTCTGATAGTTGTAGATAAGCAGCATTATTTCTGAGGGCTCTGTTGTGTTGCCTTGGTCTACATCTCTGTTTTGGTACTAGTACCATGCTGTTTTGGTTACTGTAGACTTCTAGTATAGTTTGAAGTCAGGTAGCGTGATGCCTCCAGTTTTATTCTTTTGGCTTAGGATTGACTTGGCAATGTGGGCTCTTTTTTGGCTCCATATGAACTTTAAAGTAGTTTTTTAGAATTCTGTGAAGAAAGCCATCAGTAACTTGATGGGGATGGCATTGAATCTATAAATTACCTTGGGCAGTATGGCCATTTTCACGCTATTGATGCTTCCTACCCATGAGCATGGAATGTTCTTCCATTTGTATCCTCTTTTATTTCATTGAGCAGTGGTTTGCAGTTCTTGAAGAAGTCCTTCATGTCCCTTGTAACTGGGATTCTTAGGTATTTTATTGTCTTTGAAGCAATTTTGAATGGGAGTTCAGTCATGATTTGGCTCTCTGTTTGTCTGTTATTGGTGTGTAAGAATGCTTGTGATTTTTGTACATTGATTTTGTATCCTGAGACTTTGCTGAAGTTGCCTATCAGCTTAAGGAGATTTTGGGCTGCGATGATGGGGTTTTCTAGATATACAATCATGTCTTCTGCAAACAGGGACAATTTGTCTTCCTCTTTTCCTAATTGAATACCATTTATTTCCTTCTCCTGCCTGATTACCCTGGCCAGAAATTCCAACACTCTGTTGACTAGGAGTTTTGAGGGAGAGCATCCCTGCCTTGTGCTAGTTTTCAAATGGAATGTTTCCAGTTTTTGCCCATTCAGTATGATATTGGCTGTGGTTTTGGCATAAATAGCTCTTACTATTTTGAGATATGTCCCATGAATACCTAATTTATTGAGAGATTTTTAGCATGAAGGTTATTGAATTTTGTCAAAGGCCTTTTCTGCCTCTATTGTGATAATCATGTGGTTTTTGTCTTTGGTTCTGTTTATATGCTATATTACGTTTATTGATTGCATATGTTGAACCAGCCTTGCATCCCAGGGATGATGTCTACTTGATCATGGTAGATAAGTTTTTGATGTGCTGCTGGAATCTGTTTGCCAGTATTTTGTTGAGGATTTTTGCATCGATGTTCATCAGGGATATTGGTCTAAAATTCTCTTTTTTTCTTGTGTCTCTACCAGGCTTTGGTATCAGGATGATGTTGACCTCATAAAATGAGTTAGGGAGGATTTCTGCTTTTTCTGTTGATTGGAATAATTCCAGAAGTAATGGTACCAGCTCCTCCTTCTACCTCTGGTAGAATTCGGCTGTGAATCCATGTGGCCTTGGATTTTTTTTGGTGCATAAGCTATTAATTATTGCCTCAATTTCAGAGGCTGTTATTGGTCTTTTCAGAGATTCAACTTCTTCCTGGTTTAGTCTTGGGAGGGTGTATGTGTCGAGGAATTTATCTATGTCTTCTAGATTTTCTAGTTTATTTGTGGAGAGGTGTTTATAGTATTCCCTGATGCTAGTTTGTATTTCTGTGGGATCAGTGGTGTTATCCACTTTATCATTTTTTATTGCATCTATTTGATTCTTCTCTCTTTTTTTCTTTATTAGTCTTGCTTGTGTTCTATCAATTTTGTTGATCTTTTCAAGAAACCAGCTCCTAGATTCATTGATTTTTTCAAGGGTTTTTTTGTGTCTCTATCTCCTTCAGTTCTGTTCTGATCTTAGTTATTTCTTGCCTTCTGCTAGCTTTTGATTGTGTTTGCTCTTGCTTCTCTAGTTCTTTTAATTGTGATGTTAGGGTGTCAATTTTAGATCTTTCCTGCTTTCTCTTGTGGCACATGGTTCTATAAGTTTCCCTCTACACACCACTTTGAAAGTGTCTCAGAGATTCTGGTATGTTGTGTCTTTGTTCTAGCTGGTTTCAAAGAACATGTTTATTTCTGCCTTCAATTCGTTATGTACCCAGTAGTCACTCAGGAGCAGGTTATTCAATTTCCATGTAGTCGAGTGGTTTTGAGGGAGCTTCTTAATCCTGAGTTCTAGTTGGATTGCACTGTGGTCTGAGAGACTGTTGTAATTTCTGTTCTTTTACATTTGCTGAGGAATACTTTACTTCCAACTATGTGGTCAATTTTGGAATAGGTGTGGTGTGGTGCTGAAAAGAATGTATATTCTGTTGCTTTGGGGTGGAGAGTTCTGTAGATGTCTATTAGGTCCACTTTGTGCAGAGCTGAGTTCAGTTCTTGGCTATCCTTGTTAACTTTCTGTCTTGATCTGTCTAATGTTGACAATGGAGTGTTAAAGTCTTCCATTATTATTGTGTGGGAGTCTAAGTCTCTTTGGAGGTCTCTAAGGACTTGCTTTATGAATCTGGGTGCTCCTGTATTGGGTGCATATATATTTAGCATAGTTAGCTCTCCTTGTTGAATTGATCCCTTTGCCATTATGTTATGGCCTTCTTTGTCTCTTTCTATCTTTATTGGCTTGAAGTCTCTTTTAACAGAGACTAGGATTGCAACCCCTGCCTTTTTTTTGTTTTCCATTTGCTTGGTAGATCTTCCTCCATCCCTTTGTTTTGAGCCTATTTATGTCTGTGCATGTGAGATGGGTTTCCTGAATACTGCACACTGATGGGTCTTGACTCTTTATCCAATTAGTCAGTCTGTGTCTTTTAATTACAGCATTTAGCCCCTTTACATTTAAGGTTAATGTAGTTCTGTGTGAATTTGATCCTGTCATTATGATATTGGCTGGTTATTTTGCTCACCAGTTGATGCAGTTTATTCCTAGCCTTGATGATCTTTACAATTTGGCATGTTTTTGCAGTGGCTGGTACCAGTGTTCCTTCTCATGTTTAATGCTTCCTTCAGGAGCTCTTTTAGGGCAGGCTTGGTGTGACAAAATCTCTCAGCATTTGCTTGTGTGCAAAGTATTTTATTTCTCCTTCACTTATGAAGTTAATTTGGCTGGATATGCAATTCTGTGTTGAAAATTCTTTTCTTTAAGAATGTGGAATATTTCTCCCACTGTCTTCTGGCTTGTAGAGATTCTGCCAATAGTTCTGCTGTTAGTCTGATTGGCTTCCCTTTGTGGGTAACCTGACATTTCTCTCTGGCTGCCCTTAACATTTTTTCTCTATTTCAACTTTGGTGAATCTGACAATTATATGTCTTGGAGTTGCTCTTCTGAAGGAGTATCTTTGTGGGATTCTCTGTATTTCCTGATTTTGAATGTTGGCTTGCCTTTCTAGATTAGGGAAGTTATCCTGAATAATATCCTGCAGAGTGTTTTCAAACTTGTTTGCATTCTCCCCGTCACTTTCAGGTACACCAATCAGACCTAGACTTGGTCTTTTCACATAGTCCAATTTTCTTGGAAGCTTTGTTCATTTCTTTTTATTCTTTTTTCTCTAAAGTTCTCTTCTTGCTTCATTTCATTCATTTGATCTTCCATCACTGATACCCTTTCTTCCCATTGATCAAATTGGCTACTGAAGCTTGTGCATTTGTCATGTAATTCTCATGCCACATTTTTCAGCTGTATCAGGTCCTTTAAGGACTTGTCTGCATTGGTTATTCTAGTTAGCCATTCATCTAATTTTTTTTCAAGGTTTTTAATTTCTTTGCCATGGGGTTTAACTTCCTCCTTTAGCTTGGAGTAATTTGATCATCTGAAGCCTTCTGTCAACTCATCAATTCATTCTCTGTCTAGCTTTGTTCCATTGCTGGTGAGGAGCTGCATTCCTTTGGAGGAAGAGAGGTGCTGTGATTTTTATAGTTTCTGGTTTTTCTGCTGTTTTTCCCCCATCTTTGTGGTTTATCTACCTCTGGTCTTTGGTGATGGTGATGTACAGATGGGGTTTTGTTGTGGATTTCCTTTGTGTTTGTTAGTTTTCATTCTAACAATCAGGACCCTCAGCTGTATGTCTTTTGTAGTTTCCTGGAGGTCCACTCTAGACCCTGTCTGGATATCACCCTGGGGATCAGCAGTGGAGGCTGTAGAACAGCTTTATATTGCTGAACAGCAAATGTTGCTGCCTGATCATTCCTCCAGAAGTTTTGTCTCAGAGGAGTACCTGGCTGTGTGAGGTGTCAGTCTGCCCCTACTGGGGGGCGTCTCCCAGTTAGGCTACTCAGGGTCAGGTACCAACTTGAGGAGGCATTGTGTCCATTCTCAGATCTGCAGCTGCATGCTGAGAAAACCATTACTCTCTTCAAAGCTGTCACACAAGGACATTTAATCTGCAGAGATTTCTGCTACCTTTTGTTTGGCTATGCCCTGCCCCCAGAGGTGTAATCTACACAGGCAGGTGGGCCTCCTTGAGCTACGGTGGGCTTCACCAAGTTCGAGTTTCCCAGCTGCTTTGTTTGCCTACTCAATCCTTGGCAATGGCAGGTGCCCCTCCCTCAGTCTTGCTGCCACCTTGCAGTTTGATCTCAGACTGCTGTGCTAGCAATGAGGGAGGCTCCATGGGTGTAGGACCCTCTGAGCCAGCTGCAGGATATAATCTCCTCATGTTCCATTTGCTAAGACCATTGGAAAAGCACAGTATTGGGGTGGGAGTGACCCAATTTTCCAGGTGCTGTCTGTCACCCCTTTCTTTGACTAGGAAAGGGAATTCCCTGACCCCTTGCACTTCCCAGGTGAGATGATGCCTCACCCTGCTTTGGCTCATCCTCAATGCACTGCATCCACTGTCCTGCACACACTGTCCAACACTCCCTGGTGAGATGAACCCTGTACCTCAGTTGGAAATGCAGAAATCACTGTCTTCTGCATCACTCACACTGGGAGATGTAGACTAGAGCTGTTCCTATTCGGCCATCTTGGCTCCACACACCCTTTCAAATTTTTTTCTAAAGAGCATATTTACATCTTATGAAAGCCTTATTTTGTTTTTATTTAATACTAAATTTATGAAAAATTCTCTTGAATTTAGTCAATAAATTAATATACAGAGTTTTCTTTGCAAAATTAATTTTTACAATCTTTCTATGATTTTCTTAAATATTTTACTTATTTTATCTAATTTAAGACAATCCTTTGTCCCTAGGCAAAATTAGGATTTCTGTGCCTTCTTATAATGTTTACTAAGAACACATTTTACTATTTTTACATACCTTGCATTGAAATCTATTTTCAGTAGTTTCAATTACATGTTGTAATAGTAATTCTTAGCAACTTTCATGTTAATATAAAACCTGTTAGGTTGTTTCAATGATACCCTAGCTGCAGAAAATTTTGACTCCTTCCAAAAGAGTTAGAAACATCATTATTTTCATATGTTCCCAGGCCTTATCCATTGTGAAGTAAGTAAATTCAACAGTTCCCCAAGATGAAGGGAGCAGTTTACATTCTTGAAACATTTAGAAAACCTAGTATCTGACCTGTGTAATTTAGACCACATCTTTATGCCTAGAAAACACTTGTATATTACCAATAATCTCCAAGATTTTTTATTTATTTTTGAAAATTGGAGTCACATAAAGTAAGAGCCGTTATGGCTTTTATTTTTTCTAAAATATTGTAGGCCAATGAATTATAGCTTTTTAAAAATAGACACCTTACACATAACTCATATGTGACTATACAGACAGAAGAAGATCCAGTAGCTCAGGGTATACCCCTTTAAGAGTAGTGCTAGGAAATCATGTAGTTTTTGGGACCTAATAAACAGGCATATCTGGAAGATTAAAACAGATTTTCATAGGGATTAAGCCACCACCAATTCCAGGGGTTCCCTGAGGAAAATAGAGATTTTTTCCCCAAAATGCAATCTGTAACAGCTTTTCTGTTTTCATAAGGAGTCCCAGGTCACCAGAAGTCATCTTTGACCCTTTCAGGCATGCAAAACATGGGCAAGGCAGAGTGGAGAAAAGTTATTCAGCCAAATAATTTTTTTTCCAGAAAAACAACACTAATGAAGAGAAAACCATAGAACCTTTTAAACTATACCTATAGCTTATATATTCACTTTTAATTGAGCTGAGTGCTTCTTAATAAAATCCTTTTTTATTAATCAAAACTTTACAGAGAATAAATTCTGCAATTTTTATCTTTTTTTTTTTTTTTTTTAACCAGAATTACTTGTTCACAATCATGTTCAGTTTCTTCAGAGTTTTCTAGGAGAAAGTGGCTGAATTCAGGCAAGGATGGGTTTTTTACTAGACTGTAGACTGGAGTGTAGATTCTTCTAGGAGCAAAGTAGGATACTGGGGGAGGGGATATTGTCTGTTAGCCAGAGAATCCCTTTTGAAGATAGCAGTGCCCTATATATTCTATGGGATGTGAGTAGTTAAGTTATTCCTCATGGTTATCCTGCTGGCCTCTGGCACCAAGAAAGCCATCACTGCAAATGCTTGGAAGCAGGCTGCCCAACCTTTAGTCACCAATTTAAGTTACTTGCTTAGATAATTCACTAACTATTTAGCTGGACCTCCAGCCTGAGATAAAACTCTCAGTGCCATTCCCTTTCCCAGTTTCATAGATAATGAATGCCTTACCTATGGGAAGATTGAGAGCTTCTGTTTTTAGTAAGAGATGCTTTAGATGGCTAAAGGCTTTTTGAGCCTCAGGTTTCCAGGCCAAAGAATGACTTTTAACTGCCTGAGTTTCTTTTATGAGGTGGTGTAAATGGGAAGCTATTTCACCATGCCTGGTACTCACAGTCTGTTTATACTTCTCCTTGAAGAGGTCCTTCACATCCCTTGTAAGTTGGATTCCTAAGTATTTTATTCTCTTTGAAGCAATTGTGAATGGGAGTTCACTCATGATTTGGCTCTCTGTCTGTTATTGGTATATAAGACTGTTTGTGATTTTTGTACATTGATTTTGTATCCTGAGATTTTGCTGAAGTTGCTTATCAGCTTAAGGAAATTTTGGACTGAGACAATGGGTTTTTCTAGATATACAATCATGTCATCTGCAAACAGGGACAATTTGACTTCCTCTTTTCCTAATTGAGTACCCTTTATTTCCTTCTCCTGCCTAATTGCCCTGGCCAGCACTTCCAACACTATGTTGAATAGAAGTGGTGAGAGGGGATTCCTGTCTTGTGCCAGTTTTCAAAGGGAATGCTTCCAGTTTTTGCCCATTCAGTATGATATTGGCTGTGGATTTGTCATAGATAGCTCTTATTATTTTGAGATAGGTCCCATCAATACCTAATTTATTGAGAGTTTTAGCATGAAGAGTGGTTGAGTTTTGTCAAATGCCTTTTCTGCATCTATTGAGATAATCATGTGGTTTTTGTCTTTGGTTCTGTTTATATGCTGGATTACATTTATTGATTTGTGTATATTGAACCAGCCTTGCATCCCAGGGATGAAGGCCACTTGATCATGGTGGATAAGCTTTTTGATGTGCTGCTGGATTCGGTTTGCCAGTATTTTATTGAGGATTTTTGCATCAATGTTCATCAAGGATATTGGTCTAAAATTCTCTTTTTTGGTTGTGTCTCTGCCCAGCTTTGGTATCAGAATGATGCTGGCCTCATAAAATGAGTTAGGGAGGATTCCCTGTTTTTCTATTTATTAGAAGTTTCAGAAGGAATGGTACCAGTTCCCCCCTGTACCTCTTGTAGAATTCGGCTGTGAATCCATCTGGTCCTGGACTGTTTTTGGTTGGTAAGCTATTGATTATTGCCACAGTTTCAGATCCTGTTATTGGTTCCTTCAGAGATTCAACTGCTTCCTAGTTTAGTCTTGGGAGAGTGTATGTGTTGAGTAATTTATCCATTTGTTCTAGATTTTCTAGTTTATTTGTATAGAGGTGTTTGTAGTATTCTCTGATGGTAGTTTGTATTTCTGTGGGATCGGTGGTGATATCCCCTTTATCATTTTTTATTGGTCCTATTTGATTCTTCTCTCTTTTTTTCTTTATTAGTCTTGCTAGCAGTCTATCAATTTTGTTGATCCTTTCAGAAAACCAGCTGCTTGGTTCATTAATTTTTTGAAGGGTTTCTTGTGTCTCTATTTCCTTCAGTTCTGCTCTGATTTTAGTTATTTCTTGCCTTCTGCTAGCTTTTGAATGTGTTTGCTCTTGCTTTTCTAGTTCTTTTAATTGTGATGTTAGGGTGTCAATTTTGGATCTTTCCTGCTTTCTCTTGTGGGCATTTAGTGCTATAAATTTCCCTCTACACACTGCTTTGAATGTGTCCCAGAGATTCTGGTATGTTGTGTCTTTGTTCTTGTTGGTTTCAAAGAACATCTTGATTCCTGCCTTCATTTCATTATGAACCCAGCAGTCATTCAGGAGCAGGTTGTGCAGTTTCCACATAGTCGATTGGTTTTGAGTGAGTTTCTTAATCCTGAGTTCTAGTTTGATTACACTGTGGTCTGAGAGACAGTTTGTTATAATTTCTATTCTTTTACATTTGCTGAGAAGAGCTTTACTTCCAACTATGTGGTCAATTTTGGAATAGGTGTGTTGTGGTGCTGAAAAAAATGTATATTCTGTTGATTTGGGGTGGAGAGTTCTGTAGATGTCTATTAGTTCTGCTTGGTGCAGAGCTGAGTTCAATTACTTGGTATCCTTGTTAACTTTCTGTGTCATTGGTCTATTTGATGTTGACAGTGGGCTGTTAAAATCTCCCATTATTGTTGTGTGGGCGTCTAAGTGTCTTTGTAGGTCACTCAGGAATTGCTTTATGAATCTGGGTGCTCCTGTTGGGTGAATATATATTTAGTATAGTTAGTTATTCTTGTTGAATTGATCCCTTTACCTTTATGTAATGGCCTTCTTTGTCTCGTTTGATCTCTGTTGGTTTAAAAGCTGTTTTATCAGAGACTAGGATTGCAACCTCTGCCTTTTTTTGTTTTCCATTTGCTTGGTAGATCTCCCTCAGTCCTTTTGTTTTGAGCCTGTGTATGTCTCTGCACGTGAGATAGGTTTGCTGAAAACAGCACACTGATGGGTCTTGACTCTTTATCCAATTTGCCAGTCTGTGTCTTTTAATTGGAGCATTTAGTCCATTTACATTTAAAGTTAATATTATAAAGTGTGAATTTGATCCTGTCATTATGATGTTAGCTGGCTATTTTGCTCATTAGTTGATACAGTTTCTTCCTAGTCTCAATGGTCTTTACATTTTGGCATGATTTTGCAGTGGCTGGTACCAGTTGTGCCTTTCCATGTTTAGTGCTTCCTTCAGGAGCTCTTTTAGGGCAGGGCTGGTGGTGACAAAATCTCTCAGCATTTGTTTGTCTGTAAAGTATTTTATTTCTCCTTCACTTACAAAGCTTATTTTGCCTGGATATGAAATTCTGTGTTGAAAATTCTTTTCTTTATAATGTTGAATATTGGCCTCCACTCTCTTCTGGCTTGTAGAGTTTCTGCCGAGGGATCTGCTGTTAGTCTGATGGGCTTCCCTTGTGGGTAACCCGACCTTTCTCTCTGGCTGCCCCTTACATTTTTTCCTTCATTTCAACTTTGGTGAGTCTGACAATTATGTGTCTTGGAGTTACCCTTCTCGAGAAGTATCTTTGTGATGTCCTCTGTATTTCCTGAACCTGAATGTTGGCCTGCCTTGCTAGATTGGGGAAATTCTCCTGGATAATGTCCTGCAGAGTGTTTTCCAACTTCGTTCTATTCTCCCCGTCACTTTCAGGTACATCAGTCAGATGCAGATTTGATCTTTTCACATAGTCCCCTATTTCTTAGAGTCTTTGTTCATTCCTTTTTATTCTGTTTTCTCTAAACTTCCCTTCTCACTTGATTTCATTCACTTTATCTTCTATCCTTGATACCCTTTCTTCCAGTTGATCACATCAGCTCTTGAGGTTTCTGCATTCTTTTCATAGTTCTCGAGCCTTGGCTTTCAGTTCCATCAGCTCCTTTAAGCACTTCTCTGTTTTGATTATTCTAGGTATACATTTGTCTAAATTTTTTTCAAAATTTTCAACTTCTTTGCCTTTGGTTTGAATTTCCTCCTGTAGCTCGGAGTAGTTTGATCATCTGCAGCCTTCTTCTCTCAACTAGTTGAAGTCATTCTCCATCCAGCTTTGTTCTGTTGCTGGTGAGGATCTACATTCCTTTGGAGGAGGAGAAGTGCTCTGCTTTTTAGAGTTTCAGTTTTTCTGCTCGTTTTTTTCCCATATTTGTGGTTTTATCTACTTTTGGTCTTTGATGACGGTGATGTACAGATGGGTTTTTGGTGTGGATGTCATTTCTGTTTGTGAGTTTTCCTTCTAACAGACAGGACCTTCTGCTGCAGGTCTGTTGGAGTTTGCTAGAGGTCTACTCCAGACCCTGTTTGCCTGGGTATCAGCAGTGGTGTCTGCAGAACCAGATTTTCATAATCTGTGTATGCTGCTGTCTGATCATTCCTCTGGAAGTTTTGTCTCAGAGGAATACCCGGCTGTGTGAGGTGTCAGCCTACCCCTACTGGGGGGTGCCTCCCATTTAGGCTGCTTGGGGGCCAAGGGTCAGTGACTGACTTGGGGAGGCAGTCTACCCATTGTCAGATCTGCAGCTGTGTGCTGGGAGAACCATTGCTCTCCTCAAAGCTGTCAGACAGGGACATTTAGGTCTGCCGAGGTTACTGTTTTATTTTTGTTGGTCTGTGCCCTGCCCCCAGAGGTGGAGCCTACAGAAGCAGTCAGGCCACCTTGAGCAGTGGCGGGTTCCCCACATTTCAATGTTCTGGGCTGCTTTATTCACCTAAGTGAGCCTGGACAATGGTGGACGCCCCTCCCCCAACCTGGCTGCCACCCTGCAGTTTGATCTCGGACTGCTGCGCTACCAATCAGCAAGACTCCATGGGCATAGGACCCTCCGAGCCAGGTGCAGGATATAATCTCCTGGTGCACCATTTCCTAAGCCCATCGGAAAAGCGCAGTATTCACCTGGGAGTAGCCCAATTTTCCAGGTGCCATCTGTCACCCCTTTCCTTGACCAGGAAAGTGAAATCCCTGACCCCTTGCACTTCCTGAGTGACGGAATGCCTCGCCCCACTTCAGCTGGTGCATGGTGTGCTGCACCAACTGTTTTGTGCCCACTTTCTTGCACTTGCCGGTGAGTTGAACCCAGTAGCTCAGATGGAAATGCAGAAATCACCTGTCTTCTCTGTTGCTCACGCTGTGAGCTATTGACCGGAGCTGTTCTTTTTCGGCCATCTTGGCTCCTCTCTCATGAAAAAAAATTTTATTCCTTCTGACCTATAGGTTTTTCTATTAAAAATAGTCTATTGTCAATTTGGTTGACTTTATTTTATACATGATTTGATTCTTCCTTCTTATTTCTTTCAGAATTTGTTCCTTCACATTTACTTTTTAATTCTCTTATGATTATATGCCTTATTGATAATCATCTTGCAAAGCATCTTTCAGGTTATACTTTAGCTTTTTTAAAAAAAGTCTAAATGGCTACAGCGATAAGAGAAGAGAAACTTTTTTTCTGGATTATATCATCAAATTAATTTTTCAAACTTTTTACTATTTATTGTTTTTTTCTCAAGTGTTCCTTAAGGGATACAAGACTTTAAGCTAAAAATGGGAAGAATAAAAAATGCCTGTAACTTATAACATCTGTCACTATGCACTCCCATATTTCTTGAAGCCTTTTTTTCAGTTTTTATATTTTTTTCTGTTTTTGTTTTTAAAGTTTTATATTTTTCTACTGGGAGAGCTTAAGAGTCTTTTCTTCAAGTTCTGAATTTTTTTCTTCTCTTTGGTTTGGCTTATTATAGCTTTCAATTGTATTTTTTAACCTATTAGTAAATTTTTCTAAGTTTTTCTTTGGCTATTACCAGTTTATCTCTTCTTTCATATTTGCATCTTTTCCTGATTTTTTTGTGTTGATATCTGACTTTCTCATGGATCTCACTGAGCTTTCTTATAATCCATATTTGAACTTTTAAGAATTTGTTTTTACATAATTTTTATTTTAGTTAGAATCCATTGCTGGAGACCTAATATGATTTTTCTCTTTACTCATAAGTGCAGAAATAACTGGGTCCTCTCCTACATGAGTTTTTAATGTATGTACCTTCAGTCCTCTCACACATTTCAGCATAACTACATCCCAACAGGAAGAGCATTCTTCAGGTTCAAGCGTGCATGAAAGGTGGACTAAAAATTCATCCCTACTTGGAATGTCAACATACCTATATATAAAAATGGTATTTGCCCAGTTTGAGCAGCCAGACCCTTGTTCAGAAAAAAGTCTGAGAAGTGGATCACTTTCCTGCAGTCCTGGCAAGGGAGATGATGTTTTTTCCACCCTTTCTGTGTTAAGATGTCAGTGTGTTTTACTGAGAGCTCCCCAAGCAATCTCTGCCAACCTTCTGCATATTATTAAGTATTTCGACTACTAACCTGCTTTAGCTACAACAAATCTCTACTCAGAGAGACCTCTCCTAAAGCCATGAAGCCTAAAATTTTCAATACAGTAAACAAAATGGAAACAAAATAAATCAATAAAATGTGCATGCAATGGGGGAACAAGGTGAGCTTAAAGAGACTTCTGTCATTTCAAACTCACAGGTAACAGTGAACTTGCTCTCACACTCAGTACACTGCTACTGCAAACCAGCATCTGAGAAAGCTGTTACATAACAATATTCTATAACAAAAATCTCAAAAGTCTGCACCCTGAAAGCAGAAAGTGCCAAATTAGTCTAGAATAAGCTATAAATATTAAAAAATAACATCTTTAAGGTGAAAAATTTCAAGACAGAAAATTTCAAAAATTAAAAATATGTATAACTTGTCTACCCAAATGAGAAGGAACCAGAAAAATAACTTTGATAATATTAAAAAAAAAAAAACAGGTTCTAAAACACTCCAAAAAGTTTACAGTAACTCCTCAATAGAGCCAAATCAAGATCAATATTCTCTGAAATACTTAGTCTGGATTTGGTTCTTTCTGGTGCGTTCTTGGTCTCGCTAACTTCAAGAATGAAGCCACGGACCCTCATCGTGGGTGTTACAGTTCTTAAATTTGGTGTGTCCGGAGTTTGTTCCTTCAGATGTTTAGATGTGTCTGGTGTTTATTCCTTCTGGTGGGTTCATGGTCTTGCTGACTTCAGGAGTGAAGACACAGACCTTTGCCATGAGTGTTACAGCTCTTAAAGGTGGCTTGTATGGAGTTGTTCATTCCTCCCAGTGGGTTCATGGTCTCACTGACTTCAGGAGTGAAGCTGCAGACCTTCGTGGTGAGTGTTACAGCTCATAAAAGTAGTGTGTACCCAAACAGTGAGCAGCAGCAAGATTTATTGTGAAGAGCAAAAAACTGTGGAAGGGGACCTGAGCAGGTTGCCGCTGCTGGCTTCAGTGCCCAGCTTCTATTTGCTTATTTGGCCCCACCTATATCCTGCTGATTGGTCCATTTTACAGAGTGCTTATTGATGCATTTACAAACCTTTAGCTAGACACAGAGTGCTGATTGGTGCATTTTTAGAGTGCTGATAGGTGCATTTACGAACTTTTAGCTAAACACAAAGTGCTGATTGGTGTGTTTGCAATCCTTTAGCTAGACAGAAATGTTCTCCAAGTCCCCACCCTACTCAGAAGCCCAGCCAGCTTCACCTCTCAATACTCAATATAAGAAATATGGAATTTGTAAAATGGCTGAACCTAAGAATAAGTGGTGTTGCTGATGGAGAAGAAAGAGAAACATATTTGGAAAACTTATTTGAGGGAATAATTAATAAAACATTCCTTGGCTTTGCTAGAGATTTAGATTCACAAATATAAGAAGCTCAAAAATTTCCTGAGATATTTATTATAAAAAGGAGTTCACCAAAGTATATTGTCATTGGGCCATCTAAAGTCAACATGAAAAAAAAATTCTGAGACTAGTGAGATAAAAGAATCAGGTGACCTATAAAGGAAAATCTGTCAGACTATCAGGAGAATTCTCACAAAAACTCTATAAGTCATAAAGAATTAGTGTCCTATTTTTAACTTTTTAAAACAGAATAACTATCAGTCCATAATTTTTTTATCTAGTAGAACTAAATTTTCAGGCTGGGCACTGTGGCTCATGCCTGTAACCCCAGTACTTTGGGAGGCCAAGGTGGGCAGATCACCTGAGGTCGGTAGTTTGAGACTAGCCTGACCAAGATGGAGAAACCCACTCTCTACTAAAAATACAAAAAAATAGCCGGGAATGGTGACACATGCCTGTAATTCCAGCTACTAAGGAAGGTGAGGCAGGAGAATCACTTGAATCTGGGAGGCGGATGTTGCGGTGAGTTGAGATAGTGCCATTGCCCTCCAGCCTGGGCAACAAGAGTGAAACTCCATCTCAAAAAACCAAACCAAAACAAACAAAAAACAACAAAAACTAAGTTTTCTATATGAAAGATAAATAAAGTTATCTTCAGACAAATAAACATTGAGGAAAATAATTACCACCAGACCAGCTGTACATGAATGCAAAAAAGTTCCAGATCCTAAAGCAAAAGATTGATATGCACCAGAATAGAACGTCTTGAAAGTATAAAACTCACAGGACCTATGAAACAACAACACAATGAAAAAGACCAAACATCTAGGTCACTAGTAACATAATGATTGCAACAGTACCTCACATCTCAATATTAATGTTGAAAGTAAATTGCCTAAGTAGAAGGCTGGAAAAAGTTATTCCATGCAAATAGAAATCAAAACTGAATAACATCTATTCTTATATCAGATAAAACAAACTTTTAAGCAACAACAGTAAAAAAAGACAAGATTATCATTTAATGATAAAAGTTTTAATTGAATAAGAAATTAAAAGCCTAAATGTATAGGCAACCAACACTGGGCTCTTAAAACATTTACTTCTATACTTAAGATAGAGAGCAACAGAATAATAATAGGGAACATCACTACTCCACTGACAACATACAGCAACATAGCTAATTGAGACAGGAAGCCAACAAAGAAATAGTAGACTTGAAGTGCACTCTAGAGCAAATAAATCTAACAGATACTTAAATAACAATCTAGCCATGAATTGCAGAATATACATTCTTCTCATTAGTAAAGAAAACGTTATCGAAGATAGAACATATGATAGGCCAGAAAACAAATCTCAATACATTTAAAAGTATTAAAATTATATCAACTGTTAGACAACAAAAATAATAGGAATAAACACCAAAGAAACCCTCAAACTATATAAACACAAGAAAATTAAAACCATCTGCTCCTGATAATTTTTTGTCTAACTATAAAACCAAATGAAATGTAGAAATTATTTGAATTAATAATACCAACACAAACTATCAGAACTTCTGGGATTCAACAGATGTATTGCTAAGATGAAAGTTTATAGCACTAAATGTCTACATCAAAAAGTCTGAAAGATTACAAATTTACACCCTAGTTTTACATCCCATGAATAACAGGAACAAATTAAACTCAAAGCTAACAGAAAATAAGAAATAACATTGGTCAGAGCAAAACTAAATAAAATTAAAACAAAAATTAAAAAGATGAGTAAAAAAAAAAAACTGCTTGTTTGGAAAGATAAACAAAGTTTATAGACTATTAGCTAGACTAACCAAGGAAAGAAGAGACAAGATTCAAATAAAGTCAATTGGGAATAAAATGATATATTACCATCAGCACCACAAAAATAGAAAAATTACTTGAGACTACTATGAAGACCTTCACGTATGTAAACTAGAAAATCTAGGGAAAACAAATAAGTACTTAGAAACAAACGATGCTTCTAGATTAAATTAGAAAGAAATATAAAGCATAAACAGATCAATAACAAGCAGTGAGATTGAAAGAGTAATTTAAAAATTGCCAACACAGAAAACCCAGAGCCAGATAGATTTACACGTGACATCTACTAGTGTGGGGGTTCAGCCAGGCTGGTGGGAAAAATTTTAATTATAAAGAACATACACAAGACCTTTTGGAAGGCCTGGAGGATTTTCCATATATTACTTGGCTGAAAGCAGCCTTGTCCCTTAGTTAAATAAATTAGAGTAGAAACAAAGGAATGTGACGAGTTTGTCTAACTAATTTGCTTACTAATGTGATCCTAAGACTAGATCTACCACAGGTGCTTAATTGCTTTCTACTGGTGAGGTCTGCAATGTCAATTACCCTCTAGTGGTGTGGACTCAAGCCTTTGTTAATTAATCTTTACTGAACAAATGCAAGTCTCACTGGCTGGCTGGACAGAGCGGCTGTCACAACTGTTTGCAGCACTCTGCTTGGAGTCTGTAAGAGGCCAGGATGCTCAGCCGGACTGACAAAACAGAATATCTGTCTGTCAGTGTACTTTATTGATCCCTCATTGGGTCAGGGCATGCAGGATGGACCCCTGAAGCTGGTGCCCCTGTGTAAGGATTGCTGAGAAGGGAGTGCAATGGACCCCTGGAAAACAAAGGTGAAGAGGAGCAGGCAGTCAAGTCAGTAAAACAGTAAGTCATTGGTGCCCAGTTGGGATCTCCACATTCAGGGAAGATTGTTCAGGCTGAGGTTTCATCATGTGACAACAGTTATTAGCACAGCAAAAACAGTATATTAAACTATTAAAACAGCTGCTTAAGGCTAGCAGAGCCTCAATTTCACAGGCTCAATGAACAGACCTAAGCCAAACTGTTTTCTCACATAATCCGTGTTCCCAGAAGAAGGAATGCTAGACATAGTCCCCCTGAGCCCCCTCCTCCAATAGCTAGGAAAAAGGACAGGAAATACGCTGCAGCTATGAGACCCTGAGTTAAGCAAGGGTTAATAGAAAGCGAGCTTTTATCCCGCTGGGTGATGCAAGATCAGAAAGGCAATCAGGTACATAAAAAGTTAAGAAAAAGCATTGGAGGTCTGAGCCCTGAGGTCAAGCAAGCCCTAGGCAAAACAGAAAGCTTGGCAGTCGGAAAGCTCACAAACCTGGAACCAGCAAATACTCCTGGAAGCTCAGCCTGCGTGGCAGCGGCGGCATCGGATAACTAGGCCCAGCAGGCTGCAATTGGTCTCCTAAGGAGGGGCAGGAAGTGTGCGTGGAAAGGTCTGCCCAGCCGGAAGCAGCCACCTGGCTGTGGCAGTGGGGAGGGAGTGGCACACAATGACAAAAAAGGGAAAAATGCGGTGCAGACAAAGTGACAGCTCCTAAGCAAGCATAATGAGCCACCGGCCCTGGAACTGCCTGCTTAGCCTTACAGCTCCACAGGCGGCCGACGGCAAAATTTCATGTATTTATTGTATACAAGTGACGTCACAGATTATAATCCTCTGCTAAGATTTAAATAAAATTTAAAAAGTTTAAAGACCTTTTTCTGATAATAGCCACAGTAATCTCTCTCACCTATAACATGACTCTCTCCTAATCCAATTTAAGTAAAACAGCGACCTTTAAAGGCAGAGAGATTACCAAAAAGCCCATGAGTTAGCTAATAAATTAAAAGCGGAACATTAAACATGGAAAAGCGACAGTTTGGTGGAGACCATATAATTCAATCACTCAATCCAGATTTACTACCACTCAGAGAGCTGAGATTGTGACTCTGATATTATCAAGCCCACAGCTCACTTCCTCACCCATTAGCTTATGGCAATAATAAAGCTGACCTTCAGATTATGACATCACTGCTGGACAAAGCCACCCAATTGCATCTATTTTTCCACCAAAGTTGGAGAAACTTATCTATGCAATACCTACTTATGTAGAGACTAGTTAAACAAATTATCCTACAATGCCCAGATTGCCAGCTCCCAGGTGTGTCTTTCCTTCAACAAGTGTTAATCCTAGAGGATAAGAACCTAATAAGTTATGACAAATAGATGTTATACATATCCCTGAATTTATAAAACTAAGATAATGTACAGGTATCCATTGATACCAACACTCATTTAATTAGTACATGGGCTCTGCCTGGAGAGTCAACTCAATATGTCATTAAACATCTTCTTTTAACTTTTGCATTTATGGGATGGCCCACAAAAATTAAAACTGATAATGGGCCAGCTTAGGCCAGCTCACAATTTCAACAAATTTGTCACACGTGGAATATCTATCATTCCACAGGCATCCCATATAACCCCCAAGGACAAGCCATGGTAGAACATGCCCTCTCCACTCTTAAATATATGCTCAAAAAAACAGAAAATGGAGAGTATGGGGAAGATGCTGCAACACTATTGGCACAAGACTTATTTACACTTAATTTTTTTTAATTTAGATGACACATTTCAATCAGCTCTGGAAAAGCACTTTGCTAAAACCTCTCAAGGCAAAAAACCTGCAGTTTTATGGAAAGTTGTAAACAATAATGTATGGGGTCATCCAAGTAAAAGAAGAGGGTATGGTTTTGTCCTCACCCCCTCAGGTTCTTTTTAGATTGCAGCACAACTTGTCAAACCATACCATAGCATGGCTAGGACCAAACCCTGTATCAGAAATGAAGGAATTAACACTAAGACCCACAGCCCCAGTCAATGTGGCTCCTGTGGATGACACAAGCCCTGGACATTACTTGGGAGATGCTGAAGGCTGAATGGATCCTGCTGCAGACACAGACATCATTTACTCCAGATAATTTGTTTCTTGCTATGCTTTCTATTGCACATTGCAAATCATGTAGGGTATTGATCCTTCTTATGCTCTCACTTTGTCTGCTGTCTGTACCTGCTACACTCTATTGGGCTCATATTATAGATCTGGCTTTCTTTCACCCTGTCACCTGGGCAGACACTCCCTTCCCAGCCTTTAATACCATAGCTTCTTGGCTAGGAGGGATAGATTTACCCTCAGTGGGATCCCTCAACAATGGCACACATTGGACTAAGGTGCCAGATAACACTACATATCATTTCATTATTCTCCCACTCTGTGCAAGTTATAAAAGTTCTAACCCTTACTGTGTGCCTGTCCAAAAACAAGAATGGCTACATCATGACAAAGGAAATGCCTTAACATTCTTAGCTGCAGGTAACCTCAAACCGGGCAATGCAATCAATGCCACTTTCCCAAACATTCCTTCCTGTGCTAAATAACAAATTTGGGAAAGTGATGTACACTTTAGCTGGGAGTTCTGTTATGGGAAACAAACCCATAGCATCCAGTTAGGCAATTATAATATCTTAGACCACAGACCAAATGGCTGATTGCAGGGCAGCCTTGCTAATGTCTTCGTCCATCATAGCATCAATCACAGTTTCATAGCCATGTCTCATTCACCTATAATTTGGGCCAATAGGGAGATGGGCTATCCTAGACCCTGAGTAAAGTCCATGCCACCCCAAGTCACTTTACAGCACCTGGGACATCTTAGCACCTCCCTTAACATCTGGCATGGGGCACATCATAATTCCAATCTCAACTATACTATAACCTTTATTCATAATCACACAGATCAGTGCCTGATTTGCACTACTCTTCTATATGTTTTCTTCATGGGAACTAACATTTCCATTACACCCCAAAACTCCACATTTGTGACCCGGGTGCAGGGACAGGCTTAGTTTGCCTCATGTATCATTAATCACAATATGTCTAATTTAAAAATTAATCATGTCATGGTATTAAGAAAACAATCTAAGGCATTTCTACCAGTCAATTTGACACGTGATTGGCAAGGTTTCTCTACCCTTGCCACCTTAAAACATGCTCTGTCCCACGTCAGACAAAAAGATTCATAGTTACACTTAGGGCCTTTTTAGTCTCAGCCATAGTCTTTCTGGCAACTGCGAGTGTTACTGTGGCATCTATTCCTGAATCAGCACAAACAGCTGCTTTTGTAGATAATATAGCCAGAAATGTATCTAATAAATTTCTCTTGCAGCAAATATAGATCAAAAGATTCTTACTTGACTGCATGCCCTTGAGGCTGCCTTAGAATATGTGGGGGAGAAACAAGATGCACTGGGATTTTGACAGCAGTTAAACTGTGACTGGGAATATAAACATATATTTGTCACTTCTCTATCATGGAATCAATCAATACATAGTTGGGATGAGGTGAAACATTTAACAGCACATGTAAAGCAACTGAAAACTAATCTTTTAGAATCCCTTCACACCATAGATCTACACACCCAACAAACAGCCACATGGAAGGTTGTTGAAGGTCATTTCTCCTGGTTAGACCACCCACTCCTGGGGGTCACTCTTTGACTGGAAAAGAATGTTGCTAATTTTACTCATCATTGTTTTATGTTATTTACTAAGTCTAGATGCAAAGTCAAAATAAGAGCAATGACCACTATACCTGAAAAACCTGTTGCTGCAGATGTCTATGGTTTCCAATCCAAAAGACTTAATGCTGAAAACATGAAAGAGGGAGATATGAGGGTTCAGTAAGGCATGTGAGAAAATTTTGACTTATAGAGAATATACACAAACCCTTTTGGAAGGCCTAGGGGTTTTTAGGTGTAGTATTTGGCTGAAGTCAACCTTGTCCCCTTAGTTAAATAAATTAGAGTAGAAACAGATGAATGTGCAGAGTTTATCAAACTAGCTTGTTTACTCATGTGGTCCTAACACTAATATTTGGTCACTGCTGGTGCTTAATGGCTTTCTACTTGAGTAGTGAGCAATGTCAATTACCCTGTAGTGGTGTTGACTCAAGCCTTTGTCAATTAATCTTTACTGAATAAATGCAAGTCTCACTGGCTGGTCAGGGCCATGGTCACAACTGTTCACAGCACTCTGCTTGGAGTCTGTGAGAGGCCTAGATGCTCAGCTGGACTGGCAAAGCAGAATATCTGTGTGTCAGTGTAATTTATTCATCCATCATTGGGTCAGGTTCTGCGGGATGGACACTTGCATACCAGAAATTTTAAGAAGAATGAGCACTAATCCTATTGAAACTATTTCAAAATACTGAGAAAAAAAGAATTTTTCCTAACTAATTCTATAAAGCCAATATTATTACCCTGATATCCAAACCAGGAAAGGATATAAAAACAGAAAGCTACAGACAAATATTCTGTATCAACATGGTTGCAAAATTTCTCAGGATACTAAGTTAACTGAATCCAAGTGCACATCAATAAGTAAATACACCATAATCATGTGGATTTTATTCAGGGATTCATAAATAATTTAACATACATTAACAGAAGGCAATAAAATAATACCTTGCATAAACAGAATTAAAAACAAAAACCATATTATTATTTCAATAGATGCAGGAAAACATCGATATAATCCAGCATCACTTTATGATAAAAGCACTTAAAAAAGTAGGAATAAGAAAGATTTATCTAAAAAAAAGAAAAAAGGCCATATATGACAGGCCCACAGTAAACATTATATTGAATGGGGAAAAGTTGAAAGCATTTCCACTAGAACAAGACAATATGACCAGCTTCATCACCTCTATTTAACATAGTACTGGATGTCATAGCCACAACAATCTGGCAAGTTAAATAAATAAAGGCTTCCAAATTGGAAAAGAGGAAGTTACATGATTGCTTAGTTAACTATATGATTTTAAACCTAGAAAACCCTAAAGACATGACCAAGAGTCTTCTCAGTTTGATAAACAAATTAGGAAAGTCTCAAGTTTCAAAATCAATATGCACAAATTGGTAGTACTTAAAAAGCAGTATGGATATATATTAAAGAACTAAAAGTAGACCTACCATTTTATCCAGCAGTCCCACTACTAGATAGCTACCCAAATGAAAATAAATTATTATATTTAAAAGACAGCTGCACATGTATGTTTATTGTAGCACAATTCACAATTGCAAAGACATGAAACCAACCTCAGCATTCACTAAGTCCATGAGTAGATAAAGTAAATATGATATATATACACCGTAAAATACTACTCAGCCATAAAAAAATAATGTCTTTTGCAGCAACATTGATGGAGCATCAGATTTTACTTTCGGGCTATTATTCTAACTAAAATAACTCAGTAATAGAAAAAAATGCCATATGTTCTCAGTTATAAGTGGGAACTAAGCTATTGATATGCAAGGAAATACAGATAAATATAATGAATTATTAAAACAAAGAAAATGGAGGTGAGAAAAAAAACAAACTACATGATGTGGACAATGCACACCAATTAGGTGACGGCTACACTAAAATCTACTTCACCACCGTACAAGTAATTTATGTAGCAAAAAACCTCTTGTACCCCCAAAGTTATTGAAATTAAAAACTTTTAAAAAAAATGTATACTACACTACAAAGCAATAATATCCAAATGGCATACTAGTACAAAAACAGCCACACAGTCAAAAGAAACTTAATAGAGAACACAGAGTCTATGCATTTACAGTCAAATAATTTTGACAAAGTACTCAAGAGTATACATTGATGAAAGGACTATCTCTCAAACAAATGATGCTGGTACAGCCAGGTATTCATAAGCAGCAGAATGATACTACATTGCTATCATTTGCCATATACAAAAATCCACCTAAAAGAAATAAATACTTAAATTCAAGACACCAAACTATAAAACAATAGAGGATCACATAAGAGAAACACATCATGACATTGGTCTATGAAAAGATATCGATAAGATTAAAAAGCATAGCCAAGAAAAAATAGTCATGTAGGACCATATCAAACAAAAAGCTTCTACACTACAACAATCGACAGAAAAAATGAACCACTTACAAAATGCAAAAAATATTTTCAAAGCAAAAAAAAAAAAAACTCCTTTAAATTTAATATGGGAAAAAGATTGAGCAGACTTAAAATAAAAAGACAAATATTTAACAAGTTATATAATTTGCTTCTGTATTCCCACCCAAATCTCATTTCGAACTCTAATCTGCATGTGTTTAATGAGAGACCTGGTAGAAGACCATTGAATTTTAGGAGCAGCTTCCCCATGCTTGGGTCTTGATGTTGAGGGAGTGCTCACAAAATCTGATGGTTTATAAGTGGCAGTTTCCCTGGCACTTGCTTCTTTCTGCTGCCACCTTGTAAAGAAGGTGCCAGCTTCCCCTTCCCCTTCTGCCGTCATTGTAAGTCTCCTGAGGCTTCTCCAGCCATGTGAAACTGTGAGTCAATTAAAACTCTTTCCTTTATAAATTACTTAATTTCAGGCAGTTGCTTATAGCAGTGTAAAAAAAAGGACTTATGCAAGAAAGTACTTTAAAATTGATCAACATTATTATCAGGGAAATGCATATTAACACTACAATGAAATGTCTTACCTGTGTTAAAATGTGATATCTAAAAGTGAGACAAGAATAATAACTGTTGGAGAAGATGCAGAGGAAAGAAAATTTATATATATCTTTGGTGAAGTAAATTAGTAAATCCATTTTTTAAATGAGTAAAAAAATTAACCCCCAAAATAAAATAGCATTATTATACAATCTAGCAGTTCCAATAATTGGTATTTAACCAAAGGAAAAAAAAATAGTATTTAGAAGTGATAGCTGCATCCCATATTTATTTTAGCAATTTACAATATTTATAAATATTTACAATATTGCTAACATATGGAATCAATCTAAATGCCAATCAAAAGATGAATGAATAAAGACAATGTGGTAAATACTCATAATGTGATACTTTTCTGCCATTAAACAGGAATAAAATCTGTTCATTCATGGCAACATGAATGAGCCTGGTGGAAATACAATTAAGTTAAATAAGTTTAGCTACATAAGTAGGAATCATTTAAAAGTTCAGCTTATTGAAGAAGAGAGTAAATTGTGGCTATTGGAGCATGAGAAGAGTAGTGAGGAAGGGGAGATAGAAAATGTCATGTTAATAAACACAGAATTACAGGTAGATAAGAGGAAATATTCTAGTGTTCTATAGGGGTATAGAATGAAAAAAGTTATCAATAATATATTGTATATTTTCTAATGTCTGGAAAGTAAGATTTTGTATATCAATGGAAACACATAATAAAAGTTTGAGGTGAAGAATATGCTAATTTCCAGGATATAATGTTGGACATTTTAAATGTGTACTAAGACATCATTCAATATGTAAAAACATGTACAAGTAGTACATGTCATGTAAAAATAAAAAAAAACTATGACATGGATCTAAGAAATGTATAGAACATTTTATCCAACAGCTGCATAATGTACATTCTTCTATTCTGTATATAGATTATTATCAAGAATAGACTATATGTCAGGCCAAAAAAAAGTCTTAAAAAACTCAAAACATTGAAATTATATCAAGTATGTTCTCTAACTACAGTGAAATAAAACCAGAAAAAAATAACAAGAGGAACTGTGTAAAGTATAGGAACATGAAAATTAATATGCTTTTAAATGAGTGGATTAATAAAAATGTTAAGATAAAATACAAAATTTTTTTGAAAAAAATGAAATGGAAACTACTATACAAAAACCTATAGAACACAGTGAATGCAGTATGCTATAAAATAAAAAAATGATAATAATAATCACTATATTTGAAAAGTAGAAAAATTTCAAATAAAAAGCTAATGATGCATTTTTTTATTTTATTTTAGATTCAGAGGGTACATGTATAGATTTCGTATATGAATATACTGTATGATGCTGAAGTTTGGGGTTCAAATAATACTGTGACTCAGGTAGTAATTACAGTACCCAGTAGGTAGTTTTCCAGCCCTTTCCCCTCTCCCTCACTCCTTTCTTTAATGGCCTCCAGTGTCTAATTATTCTTCTCTTTATGATCCTATGTACCCCATAATAAGTTATGAACTATACATGAGAATACGCAGTATTTAGTTTGCTGTTTCTGCAATCGTTTATTTAGGGTAATGGCTTTCACTTGAGGCAACTTCAAGAACTATAAGAACTAGAGAAAACCAAATAATAAAAACAATTGATTCTTTAAAACATGAACAAATACGATAACACTTTACCTGGACTAAGAAAAAATAAAAAATACTGAAATAAAATCAAAATTTAAGAAAAAGACATCTAGCACCACAGAAATTAAAAAAAAAAATTCTTTGAATTTCAACAGGATATGCTGAATTTCAGCAGGATACATTGAAGTACTACATGCCAACTAAGTAGAAAAAAAAAAAATTGATAAATTTCTAGACAACTAAAACCTACCAAAACTGACCAATGAAAAAATCCAAAGCCTAAAGAGTAAATATTTTATAAAAGCTGTAATGAAATATCTTCCAGCAAAAGAAACAAGCAAAAAATTAGAAAGCTGAGCCCTGATGGCTTCACTGCTGAATTTTACTAAACATATAAGAAATAACAATTCTACTCAAAGTGTTATTAAAAAAAGAGGAGAAGAAAATATTTTCAAATTTATTCTCTGAGGTTAGTATTACTCATACTAAAATCAAAGGCACTCCATATTGAGAAAACTACAGATCAACATCTCTGATAATTATTGATGCATAAATTTTTAACAAAATATGAACAAACAATTCAATAACACATTGTAAAATTATTCATGCACAAGTAGAATTAATCCCATATTAATAATAATGATTCAACATAAGCAAATCAATTGTCTGTTGTATCACATTAACAGAATGAAGGACAGAAACTATATTATCATTTCAATTGATGTCAAAAAATTAATAAAATCCAACATTGCTTTATGATAAGAAAAAAAACCTCAAAACCTGTGTATGGAAATAACATAACACTGAAAGCCATACACAACAAATCCACAACTAATATCATAGTGAATGGGAAAAGACTTTCTTCTAATATGTAAAAATAAGAAAAATGTCTACATTCACCACTCTTCTTCAATACAATACTGGAAAGTCCTAGATAGAACAATTAGACAAATGAAAGAAATAAAGGATATTCTAATTGGAAAGTAAGTCACATTTTCCTTGCTTGCAGGTGGTATAATCTGATAGTTGGAAAAATCTAAAGACTCTACCAAAAATAATTAGAATTAAGAACAAACTCAGTAAATGTTCAGGAACAAATCAATATTCAAAAGTTAGTGGCATTCCTGTATGTTGATGATGAGACATTTGAAAATCGAAATAAGAAAGTGATCAAGGCAGGGTGCAGTGTCTCATGCCTGTAATCCCAGCACTTTGGGAGGCCAAGGTGGGTGGATCACAAGCTCAGGAGATCGACACCCCCCTGGCTAACAGTGAAACCCTGTCTCTACTAAAAAATACAAAAAAATTTAGCTGGGTGGGTGTGGTGGCAAGTGCCTGTAGTCCCAGCTACTTGGGAGGCTGAGGCAGGAGAATGGCATGAACTCAAGAGACAGAGCTTGCAGTGAGTTGAGACTCCATCTCAAAAAAAAAAAAAAAAAAATGCAATTCATTATAGTTACAAACAAAACTAAAACTAAGTACCTAAAAATTTTAACGAAAATAAGAAAAGAATCTCTACAATGAAAGCTCATAAAATATTGATGCAATAAATTGAAGCACACACACACACACACACACACACACACACACACACAAATGAAAACATTATTTCATGTTCCTGGATTGGAAAACAAAGTGAGCTCTGTTTTTGCCGTAGACTACTGCCTGGATATCCAGCCTTTTCAATTTATTCTCTGAAATCTGAGCAGAGGTCCCTAAACCTCAACTTGCGTTCTGTCCACTCACAGTTGCAACATCACATGGAAGCCACCAATGCTTGGGGCTTGCATTCTCTGATCCACTGGCCTGAACTGTACCTTGGCCTCTTTCAGCCATGGTTGGAGCTGAAGCAGCTGGGATGCAGGGCACAAAGTCCTGAAGCTGCACAGAACAGTGGGGTTCTGGGCCTGGTGAATGAAACAACTTTTCCCTCCTAGGCATTCAGGCCTGTGATGGGAGAGGCTGCCATGAAGGTCTCTGAGATGTCCTGGAAATATTTTTTTTTTCCTTTCTCTTGGGTATTAGCATTTGACACCTTCTGCATGGTTAGGAGGACTTATAAATCTTACAATTATGGCAAAAGGTAAAATGAAACAAGCATCTTCTTCACAAGATGGGAGAACAGAAACACAGGAAGAGCAGGGGTATCTCCTACTTTTAAGCTATCATATCTCATGAAAACTCCCTCACTATCAGAAAACAGCATGGGGGAAGCAACCCTATGATCCAATCACTTCCCATCAGATCCCTTCTTTGACATATGAGCATACCTATACAAGATAAAATTTGCATGGGGACAGAGAGAAAAGCTATATAAACTGGAATAACTGAAAGAGAAGGAGAGAAAGCAAACAACTTGGAAAACATGTTTTAGAATATCAACCAGAAATATATTTTCAACCTATCTGTAGAGGACAACATTGAAATTCAAAAAATGCAGAGAACCCTAGTGAAATACTACATAAGAAGACTATCCCCAAGATATATAGTCATTAGAATCTCTCATATCAAAATGAAAGAAAAAATGTTAAAGGCAGCTAGAGATAAGGAACAGGACACCTACAAAGAAAACTGCACTGGGCTATTACAGACATTTTGGCAGATATCGACAAGCCACACCACTTTCAGGACCTATATTCAAAATTACCGCAGAAAATAATTTTCACACAATGATTTTATATCTAGACAAACTAAGCTTCCTTATTGGTTATAATTCTTTTCAGACAAGCAAATGCTAAAAGAACTCACTAACAGTAGACTTGTTTTACAAGAGGTTGTGAATAAAGTGCTAAATGTAAAAAGAAAAGGCCATAATGGCCACTTTAAAAACACACTAAAGTACACGTACCAGTGATACTAAAAAGCAACCACCCAAACAAGTCTGCGTAATAACCAGCCAACAGAATAATAACAGGATCAAAATGAGGACTAACTTCTGATATTTTATCTTATTCAAATTCCTACCTAAGGGGTCTAGAAAGCCATGCCCTACAAACCATAATTTCTCATTTCACCCTGTATATTGTGGCTTACTTTTCAATCTGACTCTAGCATAACATTATAAAACAAGAAAAAAAATATTTAACCCCAAAATATATTTCCTTGCCATATCTTGATATTACTCTTCAAACTCTCTTGTGGGAAAAATCCACATTCTATAGCATATTTGCTACCTGTTTGTTTTTCTTCCTTTCCAGATCCATGAAATAATCAGCTAAGAGCTGGACACCATTTTGGGTCTAATAAGAAACATTTTACAACGTGTTCTGTCACTGAAGTCTGCTACCTGACAGTTTCCTCTGCACAATAAAACTTCTTCCACACAATTCTTTATCTTAACCTGAACATTCCTTTCTATTAATCCCAGGTCTTCAGATTAACTCAATCAACAGTCAAACAGAAAATTTTTAAATTTTCCATAGGCTGGAAGCCCCTGCTTTGAAATAACTTGGCTTTCTTAACCAAACCAATGTATTTATTGCATGCATTTGATTTATATCTCAGCCTCCCAAGCTATACCCTGATCATCTTGGGCACAGGTTTTCAGACCTCCTGAGAGCTTTGTCTTAGGCCATGGTCACTCATATTTGGCTCAAAATAAACCTCTAAAAATATTTTACAGAGTTTGACTCTTTTCATCAACACAATCCACATGCGTCAATACTCTGCTTGAAGGTAAATGGGCTAAATGCAGCACTTCAAAAGCACAGAGTGACAAACTGAATAAGAAAAGCAAGATCCATTGGTATGCAGTGTTTGAGAGGCTCATCTCACATGCAATGACACCCAAAAATTCAAAATAAACAGATACAGAATAATATACTATGCAAATCGCAAACAACAACAACAAAAAACAACCAATCACTACCACTGCCACCACCACCAACAAAAAATGATGGTTGCTCTCCTGATTTCAGAAGAAATGGAATATAAATCAAAAAATATATTGAAAGGCAAAGAAGGGCATTATATAATGAATGGTAAGGAGCTCAATTTTAACACAACCCAGCTGTGTTAACCTCACTCAGAAGTGCCACGATTTATTAAATAAGTTATTAGAGATCTACAAAAAGACTTATATGACTACCCAATAAAAATGAAATACTTAAACACTCTACAGAAAGTATTAGACAGATCTTTGGGACAAAAAAGCCAACAAAAATATTCGGGACATGAACTCAACAGTTGACAAAATGGACGTAATCATCGTCTACAGAACACTCACCACAAAACAACAGATAATGTATTATTGTCATCAGCATATGACACATACCTTAAAATTGACCACAGAATTAGGCTTAAAACAATCATCAGAAAATTACCAAAAAAGTATTTACCCAACAGACTCAAACTGCAGCACAATGAAAATATAAATTAATTTTAAGAAAATAGCTCAAAATGTTATGTGTATATATAGAAATTAAATTACTATATAAATTAAATTAAATTACTCCTGAATGATTTCCAGGTAAATAATAAAATTGAGGCAGAAATAAAGGATAATTTTGGAACTATGAGAACAAAGTTATGACATACAAGAATCTCTAGCACATCAGGAAAGCAGTCTTAAAAGGGACATTTACAGCACTAAATGCTCACATTTAAAAGTTACAGATATCTCAAATAAACAACTTAACTAAACAATTAGAGGAACTAAAGAAACAAGGGCAAATCAACCCCAAAGCCAGTAGAAGAAAAGAAATAATCAAAATCAGAGCTGAACTGATAGAAATTGAAATGGGAGGAGGGAGGAGCCAAGAAGGCCGAATAGGAACAGCTCTGGTCTACAGCTCCCAGCGCGAGTGACGCAGAAGACAGGTGATTTCTGCATTTCCATCTGAGGTACCCTGTTCATCTCACTAGGGAGTGCCAGACAGTAGGCGCAGGTCAGTGGGTGAGTGCGCCCTGCGACAGCCGAAGCAGGGGCAAGGCATTGCCTCACTCGGGAAGTGCAAGGGGTCAGGGAGTTCCCTTTCCAGGGGTGAGAGACAGCACCTGGAAAATCGGGCCACTCCCACCCGAATACTGTGCTTTTCCAACGGGCTTAGGAAACGGTGCCCCAGGAGAGTATAGCCTGCACCTGGCTCAGAGGGTCCTACGCCCACGGAGTCTCGCTGATTGCTAGCACAGCAGTCTGAGATCAAACAGCAAGTTGGTAGCGAGGCTGGGGGATGGGCACCCGCCATTGCCCAGGCTCGCTTAGGTAAACAAAGCAGCCTGGAAGCTTGAACTGGGTGGAGCCCACCACAGCTCAAGGAGGCCTGCCTGCCTCTGTAGACTCCACCTCTGGGGGCAGGGCACAGACAAACAAAAAGACAGCAGTAACCTCTGCAGACTTAAATGTCCCTGTCTGACAGATTTGAGGAGAGCAGTGGTTCTCCCAGCACACAGCTGGAGATCTGAGAATGGGCTGACTGCCTCCTCAAGTGGGTCCCTGACCCCTGACCCCTGAGCAGCCTAACTGGGAGGCATCCCCCAGCAGGGGCAGACTGACACCTCACACGGCCTGCCAGGTACTCCAACAGACCTGCCGCTGAGGGTCCTGTCTGTTAGAAGGAAAACTAACAGAAAGGACATCCACACCAAAAACCCATCTGCACATCACCATCATCAAAGACCAAAAGTAGATAAAACCACAAAGATGGCAAAAAAACAGAGCAGAAAAACTGGAAACTCTAAAAACCAGAGTACCTCCCCTCCTCCAAAGGAACGCAGTTCCTCACCAGCAACGGAACAAAGCTGGATGGAGAATGACTTTGACAAGCTGAGAGAAGAAGGCTTCAGATGATCAAATTACTCCGCACTACGGGAGGATATTCAAACCAAAGGCAAAGAAGTTGAAAACTTTGAAAAACATTTAGAAGAATGTATAACTAGAATAACCAATACAGAGAATTGCTTAAAGGAGCTGATGGAGCTGAAAACCAAGGCTCAAGAACTAAGTGAAGAATGCAGAAGCCTCAGGAGCCGATGCGATCAAATGGAAGAAAGGGTATCAGCCCTGGAAGATGAAATGAATGAAATGAAGCGAGAAGGGAAGTTTAGAGAAAAAAGAATAAAAAGAAACGAGTAAAGCCTCCAAGAAATGTGGGACTAGGTGAACAGACCAAATCTACGTCTGATTGGTGTACCTGAAAGTGACGGGGAGAATGGAAACAAGTTGGAAAACACTCTGCAGGATATTATCCAGGAGAACTTCCCCAATCTAGCAAGGCAGGCCAACATTCACATTCAGGAAATACAGAGAACGCCACAAAGATACTCCTTGAGAAGAGCAACGCCAAGACACATAATTGTCAGATTCACCAAAGTTGAAATGAAGGAAAAAATGTTAAGGGCAGCCAGAGAGAAAGGTCGGGTTACCATCAAAGGGAAGCCCATGAGACTAACAGCGGATCTCTTGGCAGAAAGCCTACAAGCCAGAAGAGAGTGGGGGCAATATTCAACACTCTTAAAGAAAAGAATTTTCAACCCAGAATTTCATATCCTACCAAACTAAGCTTCATAAGTGAAGGAGAAATAAAATACTTTACAGACAAGCAAATGCTGAGAGATTTTGTCACCACCAGGCCTGCCCTAAAAGAGCTCCTGAAGGAAGCGCTAAACATGGAAAGGCACAACCGGTACAAGCCGCTGCAAAATCATACCGAAATGTAAAGACCATCGAGACTAGGAAGAGACTGCAACAACTAACGAGGAAAATAACCAGCTGACATCATAATGACAGGATAAAATTCACACATAAAAATATTAACTTTAAATGTAAATGGGATAAATGCTCCAATTAAAAGACACAGACTGGCAAATTGGATAAAGAGTCAAGACCCATCAGTGTGCTGTATTCAGGAAACCCATCTCACGTGCAGAGACACACATAGGCTCAAAATAAAAGGATGGAGGAAGATCTACCAATCAAATGGAAAACAAAAAGAGGCAGGGGTTGCAATCCTAGTCTCTGATAAAACAGACTTTAAACCAACAAAGATCAAAAGAGACAAAGAAGGCCATTACATAATGGTAAAGAGATTAATTCAATAATAAGAGCTAACTATACTAAATATACATGCACCCAATAAAGGAGCACCCAGATTCATAAAGAAAGTTCTGAGTGACCTACAAAGAGACTTAGACTCCCACACATTAATAATGGGAGACTTTAACACCCCACTGTCAACTTTAGACAGATCAATGAGACAGAAAGTCAACAAGGATACCCAGGAATTGAACTCAGCTCTGCACCAAGCGGACCTAATAGACATATACAGAACTCTCCACCCCTCTCCTCAATAAATGTAAAAGAACAGAAATTATAACAAACTACCTCTCAGATCACAGTGCAATCAAGCTAGAACTCAGGATTAAGAATTTCATTCAAAACCACTCAACTACATGGAAACTGAACAACCTGCTCCTGAATGACTACTGGGTACATAGCGAAATGAAGGCAGAAACAAAGATGTTCTTTGATACCAACGAGAACCAAGACACAACATACCAGAATCTCTGGGATGCATTCAAAGCAGTGTGTAGAGGGAAATTTATAGCACTAAATGCCCACAAGAGAAAGCAGGAGAGATCCAAAATTGACACCTTAACATCACAATTAAAAGAACTAGAAAAGCAAGAGCAAACACATTCAAAAGCTAGCAGAAGGCAAGAAATAACTAAAATCAGAGCAGAACTGAAGGAAATAGAGACACAAAAAACCTTTCAAAAAATAAATGAATCCAGGAGCTGGTTTTTGAAAGGATCAACAAAATTGATAGACCACTAGCAAGATTAATGAAGAAAAAAAGAGAGAAGAATCAAATAGATGCAATAAAAAATGATAAACGGGATATCACCACCAATCCCACACAAATACAAACTACCATCAGAGAATATTACAAACACCTCTATGCAAATAAACTAGGAAATCTAGAAGAAATGGATAAATTCCTCAACACATACACCCTCCCAAGACTAAACCAGGAAGAAGTTGAATCTCTGAATAGACCAATAACAGGAGCTGAAATTGTGGCAATAAGCAATAGCTTACCTACCAAAAAAAGTCCAGGACCAGATGGATACACAGCCGAATTCTACCAGAGGTACAAGGAGGAGCTGGTACCATTCCTTCTGAAACTATTCCAATCAACAGAAAAAGAGGGAATCCTCCCTAACCCATTTTATGGGGCCAGCATCATCCTGATACCAAAGCCTGGCAGAGACACAACAAAAAAAGAGAATTTTAGACCAATATCCTTGATGAACATTGATGCAAAAATCCTCAATAAAATACTGGCAAACAGAATCCGGCAGCACATCAAAAAGCTTATCCACCATGATCAAGTGGGCTTCATCCCTGGGATGCAAGGCTGGTTCAATATACGCAAATCAATAAATGTAATCCAGCATATAAACAGAACCAAAGACAAAAACCACATGATTATCTCAATAGATGCAGAAAAGGCCTTTGACAAAATTCAACAACCCTCCATGATAAAAACTCTCAATAAATTAGGTATTGATGGGACATATCTCAAAATAATAAGAGCTGTTTACGACAAACCCACAGCCAATGTCATACTGAATGGGCAAAAACTGGAAGCATTCCCTTTGAAAACTGGCACAAGACAGGGATGCCATCTCTCACCACTCCTATTCAACATAGTGTTGGAAGTTCTGGCCAGGGCAATTAGGCAGGAGAAGGAAATCAAGGGTATTCAAGTAGGAAAAGAGGAAGTCAAATTGTCCCTGTTTGCAGATGACATGATAGTATATCTAGAAAACACCATTGTCTCAGCCCAAAATCTCCTTAAACTGATAAGCAACTTCAGCAAAGTCTCGGGATACAAAATCAATGTACAAAAATCACAAGCATTCTTACACATCAATAACAGACAAACAGAGAGCCAAATCATGAGTGAACTCCCATTCACAATTGCTTCAAAAAGAATAAAATACCTAGGAATCCAACTTACAAGGGATGTGAAGGACCTCTTCAAGGAGAACTACAAACCACTGCTCAAGGAAATAAAAGAGGATACAAACAAATGGAAGAACATTCCATTCTCATGGGTAGGAAGAATCAATATCATGAAAATGGCATTCCTTCCCAAGGTAATTTACAGATTCAATGCCATCCCCATCAAGTTACCAATGACTTTCTTCACAGAATTGGAAAAAACTACTTTAAAGTTCATATGGAACCAAAAAAGAGCCCACATCACCAAGTCAATCCTAAGCCAAAAGAACAAAGCTGGAGGCATCACGCTACCTGACTTCAAACTATACTACAAGCCTACAGTAACCAAAACAGCATGGTACTGGTACCAAAACAGAGATATAGATCAATGGAACAGAACAGAGCCGTCAGAAATAATGCCACATATCTACAACTATCTGATCTTTGACAAACCTGAGAAAAACAAGAAATGGGGAAAGGATTCCCTATTTAATAAATGGTGCTGGGAAAACTGGCTAGCCATATGTAGAAAGCTGAAACCGGATCCCTTCCTTACACCTTATAGAAAAATCAATTCAACATGGATTAAAGACTTAAATATCAGACCTAAAACCATAAAAACCCTAGAAGAAAACCTAGGCATTACCATTCAGGACATAGGCATGGGCAAGGTCTTCATGTATAAAACACCAAAAGCGATGGCAACAAAAGCCAAAATTGACAAATGGGATGTAATTAAACTAAAGAGCTTCTGCACAGCAAAGAAAACTACCATCAGAGTGAACAGGCAACCTACAAAATGGGAGAAAATTTTCCCAACCTACTCATCTGACAGGGGGCTAATATCCAGAATCTACAATGAACTCCAACAAATTTACAAGAAAAAAACAAACAACCCCATGAAAAAGTGGGCAAAGGACATGAACAGACACTTCTCAAAAGAAGACATTTATGCAGCCAAAAAACATGAAAAAATGCTCACCATCACTGGCCATCAGAGAAATGCAAATCAAAACCACAATGAGATACCATCTCACATCAGTTAGAATGGCAATCATTAAAAAGTCAGGAAACAACAGGTGCTGGAGAGGATGTGGAGAAATAGGAACACTTTTACCCTGTTGGTGGGACTGTATGCTAGTTCAACCCTTGTGGAAGTCAGTGTGGCTATTCCTCAGGGATCTAGAAGTAGAAATTCCATTTGACCCAGCCATCCCATTACTGGGTATATACCCAAAGGACTCTAAATCATGCTGCTATAAAGACACGTGCACACGTATATTTATTGCGGCATTATTCACAATAGCAAAGACTTGGAACCAACCCAAATGTCCAACAATGATAGACTGGATTAAGAAAATTTAGCACATATACACCATGGAATACTATGCAGTCATAAAAAATGATGAGTTCATGTCCTTTGTAGGGACATGGATGAAATTGGAAATCATCATTCTCAGTAAACTATCGCAAGAACAAAAAACCAAACACCGCATATTCTCACTCATAGGTGGGAATTGAACAGTGAGAACACATGGACACAGGAAGGGGAACATCACACTCTGGGGATGGTTGTGGGGTGGGGGGAGTGTGGAGGGATAGCATTGGGCGATATACCTAATGCTAGATGACGAGTTGGTTTGTGGAGCGCACCAGCATGGCACATGTATACATATGTAACTTACCTGCACATTGCGCACATGTACCATAGAGCCTAAAGTATAATAACAACAATAATAATAATAATAATAATAATAATAAAAAGAAAAATTACAAAATAAAATAAAATAAAATAAAATGAAAAAATAAAATAAAATAAAATAAAATAAATTGAAATGGGAAAAGTATTAAAATGAATGATAAATTTAGCAGCTGATCTTTTGAATAAATTAATAAAAGTAATAAACTGCTAGCTACACTAATGAGGAAAAAGACAGAGTATTCATATAAACACAATAAATGAGAAATTAACATTACCAGTAACACCACTTAAATAGATACTTTTAAAAATTCAAACATAGCACTATAAATACTTTCATGCACACTCAAGATAGAGCTAATAAAGCTAGAAATAGGTAAAGTTCTGGAAACATGAAAACCTACAAGAGTAAATGTGGAAACAGTTGAAACTTCGAACTACAGTTCATTTCAAATTAAACCAGTAATGAAAAGGCTATTAAACCAAAAAATCTAATGATCAGATGGATGGATATCCAAATTATTCCAGATGCATAAAGAAGACCTGGTATGTTTCTTTTTAAACTACAAGACAAGCATCATTTTGATACCTAAATCCTGGCAGAGAAAACAACAAAACATTTTCAGGCCCATATTTTTGATAAAGATGCAACTGTTCTCAACAAAATACTAGAAAACAAATACAGCAGCACATCAAAAAGATAATCAATATTGTTAAAGTAAACTTTATCCTGAGACAATAATTTCGTTCAACATATGCAAACTGATAAATGTGATTTATCATATAAACAAAACTAAGGTAAAAAGCCACATGATCATTTCAATAGATGCTGAAAAGGCTTTTGAAACAATTCAATATCACTTTATATAAAAATGATAGAGAAACTAGGAGTTGAAGGAACATACCTCAAAGTAATAATAGCCAATTATGGCAAATAGCCAACATTATGCTGAATGAGTGAAAGCCAAAATGTTTTCCCTCAAGAAAGGAAACAAGAAAAAAATAATTCCTATCATCAAGTGTATTCAACATAATATTTAACATTTTAGTCAGAGTAATAAGGCAAGAGAATAAAATAAAAGGGAAGTCAGGATACAAAACCAATGTACAAAAATCACTAGCATTTGTATACATAAACAACAGTCAAGCCGAGAGAGAAATAAGAAACACAATTACATTTACAATTTCAGCAAAAAAAAAAAAAAAAAAGAAAAACAAAAAAAATCTAGGAATATACTTCCCCCGGGAGATAAAAGACCTTTACGTTGAAAACAATAATACTCTGCTCAAAAAAATTAATGATGACACACAGAATTGAAAAAATCTTATGTTCATATATAGGAAGTAGCAGTATGACCATTTTAATAATATTTATAGGCCAGGTGCGGTGAACTGCCTGTAATCCCAGCAATTTGGGAGACCGAGTTGTGTGCATCATGAAGTCAGGAGATAGAGACCATCCTGGCTAACACAGTGAAACAACATCTCTACTAAAAATACAAAAAAAAAAAAAAAAAAAAGAAAGAAAATTAGCTGAGTGCAGTGGCAGGCGCCTGTAGTCCCAGCTACTCAGGAGGCTGAGGCAGGAGAATAGGGTGAAAACAGGAGGTAGAGCTTGCAGTGAACGGAGATGGCACCACTGCACTCCAGTCTGGGCGACAGAGTGAGACTCTGACTCAAAATAATGATACTACTACTACTACTAATAATAATATTTATAGATTATTTCCTTTATAGATATTGTATTGAATAGTGATATTTATGTAGTTATAGGTATTATAGATTCAGTACTATTCCTATCAACAATGACAGTGGGCAAAGAATTAGAAAAAAATTTAAAGTATATTTAGAACCAAAAATAAATAAATAAATAAATAAATAAATAAATAAATAAATAAATACTCAGCCAAGATGCATTAAAGACTTAAATGTAAGACCTAAAACCATAAAAACCCTATGGTTTTAAGAAAATCTAGGTAATACCATTCAGGACGTTGGCATGGGCAAAGATTTCCTGACTAAAACACCAAAAGCAATAGCAACAAATGCAAAAATTGACAAATGGGATCTGAATAAACTACAGTGCTTCTTCACAGCAAAAGAAACTATCATCAGAGTGAACACGCAACCTACAATATGTGAGAAAATTTTTACAATCTATCCATCTGACAAAGAGCTGATATCCAGAATCTACAATGAATTCAAACAGATTTACAATAAAGCAAACAAACAAACAAACAATTCCATCAAAAAGTAGGCGCAGGATATGAACAGACACTTCTCAAAAGAATACACTTATTCAGCCAACAAACATAAGAAAAAAAGCTCATCATCACTGCTCATTAGAGAAATGAAAATCAAAACCACAATAAGATATCATCTGATGCCAGTTAAAATGGTGATAATTAAAAAGTCAGGAAATAACAGATGCTGGAGAGGGTGTGGAGAAATAGGAACACTTTTACACTGTTGGTGGGAGTGTAAATTAGTTCAACCATTGTGGAAGACAATGTGGCAATTTCTCAAGGATCTAGAACTAGAAATATCTTTTGACCCAGCAATCTTATTACTGGGTACATACCCAAAGGATTATAAATTATTCTACTATAAAGACACATGCAAGTGTATGTTTATTGTGGCGTTGTTCACAACAGCCAAAACTTGGAACCAACCTTAGTGCCCATCAGTGACAGATGATTAAGAAAATGTGGCATATATATACCATGGAATACTATGCAGCCATAAAAAGGATGAGTTCATGTGCTTTGCAGGAACATGGATGAAGCTGGAAACCATCATTCACGGCAAACTAACATAAGAACAGCAAACCAAACACCGCATGTTCTCACTCAGAAGTGGGAATTGAATGATGAGAACACATGGACACAGGGAGGGGAAAATCATACCCTTGATGTTCTGTCAGTGGGTGAAGGGCTAGGGAAGGGATACCATTAAGAGAAATACCTAATACAGATGACAGGTTGATGGGTGCAACAAACCACCATGGTACGTGTATACCTATGCAGCAAATCTCTATGTTCTGCTCAAGCACCCCAGAACTTAAAGTATAATAAATAAATACATAAATAAATAAAGGTAATTTATTGTCAAGTTCACGTATTTTAAGTTAGTAAATTACATAATGTCATATGCATAAAAAAGATAGAAATACTTCAACACAATAAACATAATATTTTAAAAGTCCAGCTAACATTATACGTAATGAGGAAAAATGGAAACTTTCTATACAAGATCGGCACAAGACTGTCACACAACTATTGTTAATTTTAATCAATATATTAGAATCACTGGTCACAGCAATTAGTAAAGAAAACCTCATAAAAGTAGAAAAAAGTTTTCTCAATTTGAAGAAAACATAATCTTAAATGTAGAAAACTCTAAAGATGCCATTAAAAAACTGTTAAACTTGTAAATACAGTAAAAATACATGCAAAATACATATATAAAAATCGTAAAAATATTTACAGCAGCTATAGATACAGTAATGAATACATTTAATGAAAGCAATAGATGATTTTTACAGTGAAAACTATAAAATATTAATGAATAAAGTTTAAGATAAGACAAATAGCATGTTATGTATCATATGTTTATAGATTACTAGAATTAATATTTTCTAAATGTCCATATGATTCAAAGTAACCTACATTTTCTTTTTTTTTTAAATTACACTTTAGGTTCTAGGGTACATGTGTACAATGTGCAGGTTTGTTACATATGTATACTTGTGCCATGTTGGTATTCTGCACCCATTAACTGATCTTTTATGTTAGGTGTATCTTCTAATGCTATCCCTCCCCACTCACCCCACACCATGACAGGCCCTGTTGTGTGATGTTTCCCTTCCTTTCTCCTGGTGTTCTCATTGTTCAATCCCCACGTCTGAGTGACAACATGCAGTGTTTGGTTTTTTGCCCTTGCGATAGTTTGCTGAGAATGATGGTTTCCAGTTTCATCCATGTCCCTACAAAGGACATGAACTTATCATTTTTTATGGCTGCATAGTATTCCATGGTGTATATGTGCCACATTTTCTTAAACCAGTCTATCATTGATGGACATTTGGGTTGGATCCAAGTCTTTGCTGTTGTGAATAGTGCTGCATGTGTCTTTATAGCAGCAAGATTTATAATCCCTTGGGTATATACCCAGTAATGGGATGGCTGGGTCAAAAGTTATTTCTAGTTCTAGATCCATGAGGAATCACCACACTGTCTTCCACAATGGTTGAACTAGATTACAGTCCGACCAACAGTGTAAAAGTGTTCCCATTTTTCCACGTTCTCTCCAGCACCTGTTTCCTGACTTTTTAATGATCGTCATTCTAAATGGTGTGAGATGGTATCTCATTGTGGTTTGATTTACCTTTCTCTGATGGCCAGTGATGCTGTGCATTTTTTCATGTGTTTTTTGGCTGCATAAATTGTTATCTTCTTTTGAGAAGTGTCTCTTCATATCCCTCAACCTTTTTAATTTTTTTTGTTTTTGTAAATTTGTTTAAGTTCATTATAGATTCTGAATATTAGCCTTTTGTCAGATGAGTGGATTGAAAAAATTTCCTCCCGTTCTGTAGGTTGCATATTCACTCTGATGGTAGTTTGTTTGGCTGTGCAGAAGCTCTTTAGTTTAATTAGATCCATTTGTTAATTTTGGCTTTTGCTGCCATTGTTTTTGGTGTTTTAGACATGAAGTCCTTGCCCATTCCTATGTCCTGAATGGTATTACCTAGGTTTTTTCTTCTAGGGTTTTTATGGTTTTAGGTCTAACACTTAAGTCTTTGATCTATCTTGAATAAGTTTTTTATAAGGTGTAAGGAAGGGATCCATTTTCAGGTTTCTACATATGGCTAGCCAGTTTACCCAGTACCATTGATTAAATAGGGAATCCTTTCCCCGTTTCTTGTTTTTGTCAAGTTTCTCAAAGATAAGATGGTTGTAGATGTGTGGAATTATTTCTGAGATCAATGTTCTCTTCCATCAGTCTATATCTCTGTTTTGGTACCAGTACCCTGCTGTTTTGGTTACTGTAGCCTTGTAGTATAGTTTGAAGTCAGGTAGCATGATGCCTCCAGCCTTGTTCTTCTGGCTTAGGATTGAATTGGCAACGTGGGCTCTTTTTTGGTTCCATATGAACTTTAAAGCAGTTTTTTCTAATCTGTGAAGAATGTCATCTGTAGCTTGATGGGGATGGCATTGAATCTACAAATTACCTTGTGCAGTATGGCCATTTTCATGATATTGATTCTTCCTATCCATGAGCATGAAATATGCTTCCATTTGTTTCTGTCCTCTTTTCTTTCATTGAGCAGTGGTTAGTCGTTCTCCTTGAAAAGATCCTTCACTTCCCTTGTAAGTTGGATTCCTAAGTGTTTTATTCTCTTTGTAGCAATTGTGAATGAGAGTTCACTTATGATTTGGCTCTCCATTTGCAGGTAATTAGTGTATAGAAATGCTTGTGATTTTTGCACATTGATTTTGTTTCCTGAGACTTTGCTGACATTGCTTTTGGGGTTTTCTTAATATACAAGCCTGATTTCCCTGGCCAGAATTTCCATCACCATGTTGAATAAGAGTGGTGAGAGAGGGCATCCATATCTTGTGCCAGTTTTCAAAGGGAATGCTTCCAGTTTTTGCCCATTCAATATGATATTGGCTGTGGGTTTCTCATAAATAGCTATTATTTTGAGATATGTCACATCAATACTTAATTTATTAAGAGTTTTTATCATGAATGGCTGTTGAATTTTGTCAAAGGCTTTTTATGCATCTATTGAGATAATCATGTGGTTTTTGTCTTTGGTTCTGTTTATATGCTGGATTATGTTTATTGATTTGCATATGTTGAACCAGCCTTGCATCCCTGGGGTGGAGCCCACTTTATCATGGTGGCTAAGCTTTTTGATGTGTGGCTGGATTTGGTTTGCCAGTATTTTATTGAGGATTTTTGCATCAATATTCATCAGGGATATTGGTCTAAAATTCTCTTTTTTTTGTTGTGTCTCTGCCACGCTTTGGTATCAGGATGATGCTGGCCTCATAAAATGAGTAATGGAGGATTCTCTCTTCTTGTGTTGATTTGAATAGTTTCAGAAGAAATGGTACTGGCTTGTATTTGTGCCTCTGGTAGAATTCGGCTGTGAATCCATCTGGTCCTGGACTTTTTTTGGTTGGTAGGCTATTAATTATTGCCTCAATTTCACAGATTATTATTGATCTATTCAGGGATTCAACTTGTTCCTTTTTTAGTCTTGGGAGGGTGTATGTGTCCAGTAATTTATTGATTTCTTCTGTATTTTCTAGTCTATTTGTGTAGAAGTGTTTATACTATTCTCTGATGGTGGTTTCTATTTCTGTGGAGTAAGTGGTAAGATTGCCTTTATCATTTTTTATTGGGTCTATTTGAGTCTTCTCTTTTTTCTTCTTCATTAGTCTTGCTAGCAGTCTATCAATTTTGTTGGTCTTTTACAAGAACCAGCTCCTGGATTCATTGATTTTTTTCAAGTGATTTTTGTGTCTCTGCCTTCTTCTTCAGTTCTGCTCTGAGGTTAGTCATTTCTTGCCTTATGCTAGAAATAATTTGAATTCATTTACTCTTGCTACTCTAGTTATTTTAACTGTGATATTAGGGTGTTGATTTTAGATCTTTCCTGCTTTCTCTTGTGGGCATTTAGGGCTACGAATTTGTCTCTACACACTACTTTAAATGTGTCCCAGAGATTCTATGTTGTGTCTTTTTTCTCATTGGTTTCAAAGAATATCTTGATTTCTGCCCTCATTTTGTCATTTACCCAGTACTCATTCAGGAGAACGTTGTTCAATTTCCATGTAGTTGAGTGGTTTTGAATGAGTTTCTCAATCCTGAGTTCTAATTTGATTGCACTGTGGTTTCAGAGACAGTTTGCTGTGATTTTTTTTCCTTTACATTTGCTGAGGAGTACTTTACTTCCAACTATGTGGTCAGTTTTGGAATAAGTGCCATGTGTGATGTGATGCTGAGAAGAATGTATATTTTGTTGATTTTTGATGTAGAGTTTTCTAGATGTCTATTAGGTCTGCTTGGTGCTAAGCTGAGTTGAAATCCTGGCTATCTGGGAGGAGCCAAGATGGCCGAATAGGAACAGCTCTGGTCTACAGCTCCCAGCATGAGTGAAACAGAAGATGGGTGATTTCTGCATTTCCATCTGAGGTACCGGATTCTTCTCACTGGGAGTGCCAGACAGTGGGCGCAGGTCAGTGGGTGCATGCACCGTGCACGAGCTGAAGAAGGGTGAGGCATTGCCTCACTTGGGAAGCAGAAGCGCAAGGGGTCAGGAAGTTCCCTTTCCTAGTCAAAGAAAGGGGTGACAGACGGCACCTGGAAAATCGGGTCACTCCCACCCAACTACTGCGCTTTTCCAATGAGCTTAAAAAACGGCGCACCAGGAGATTAATATTCCACACCTGGCTCAGAGGGTCCTACGCCCACGGAGTCTCACTGATTGCTAGCACAACAGTCTGAGATCAAACTGCAAGGTGGCAGCCAGGCTGGGGGAGGGGCACCCGCCATTGCCCAGGCTTGTTTAGATAAGCAAAGCAGCTGGGAAGTTTGAACTGGGTGGAGCCCAGCACAGCCCAAGGAGGCCTGCCTGCCTCTGTAGGCTCCACCTCTGGGGGCAGGGCACAGACAAACAAAAAGACAGCAGTAACCTCTGCAGACTTAAATGTCCCTGTCTGACAGCATTGAAGAGAGCAGTGGTTCTCCCAGCACGCAACTGGAGATCTGAGAATGTTCAGACTGCCTCCTCCAGTGGGTCCCTGACCCCTGACCCCTGAGCAGCCTAACTGGGAGGCACCCCCCAGCAGGGGCAGACTGACACGTCACACGGCCAGCTGGGTATTCCAACAGACCTGCAGCTGAGGGTCCTGTCTGTTAGAAGGAAAACTAACAAACAGAAAGGACATCCACAACAAAAATCCATCTGTACATCACCATTATCAAAGACAAAAAGTAGATAAAACACAAAGATAGGGAAAAAACAGAACAGCAAAACTGGAAATTCTATAAAGCAGAGAGCCTCTCCTCCTCCAAAGGAACGCAGTTCCTCACCTGCAATGGAACAAAGCTGGATGGAGAATGACTTTGACGAGCTGAGAGAAGAAGGCTTCAGATGATCAAATTACTCGAGCTACAGAAGGATATTCAAACCAGAGGCAAAGAAGTTGAAAACTTTGAAAAAAAATTAGAAGAATTTATAACTAGAATAACCAATAAAAAGAAGTGCTTAAAGGAGCTGATGGAGCTGAAAACCAAGGCTCGAGAGCTACATGAAGAAAGCAGAAGCCTCAGGAGCTGATGCGATCAAATGGAAGAAAGGGTATGAGCAATGGAAGATGAAATGAATAAAATGAAGTGAGACGGAAAGTTTACAGAAAAGAGAATCAAAAGAAACGAGCAAAGCCTCCAAGAAATATGGGACTATGTGAAAAGACCAAATCTACATCTGATTGGTGTACCTGAAAGTGACGGGGAGAATGAAACCAAGTTGGAAAACACTCTGCAGGATATTATCCAAGACAACTTCCCCAATCTAGCAAGGCAGGCCAACATTCAGATTCAGGAAATACAGAGAATGCCACCAAGATACTCCTCGAGAAGAGCAACTCCAAGACACATAAATGTCAGATTCACCAAAGTTGAAATGAAGGAAAAAATGTTAAGGGCAGCCAGAGAGAAAGGTCGGGTTACCCTCAAAGGGAAGTCCATCAGACCAACAGCGGATCTCCCGGCAGAAACTCTACAAGCCAGAAGACACTGGGGGCCAATATTTAACCTTCTTAAAGAAAAGAATCTTCAACCCAAAATTTCATCTCCAGCCAAACTAAGCTTCATAAGTGAAGGAGAAATAAAATACTTTACAGACAAGCAAATGCTGAGAGATTTTGTCACCACCAGGCCTGCCCTAAAAGAGCTCCTGAAGGAAGTGCTAAACATGGAAAGGCACAATCGGTATGAGACGCTGCAAAATCATGCTAAAATGTAAAAACCATCGAGACTAGGAAGAAACTGCATCAACTAATGAGCAAAATAGCCAGCTACTATCATAATGACAGTATCAAATTCACACATAACAATATTAACTTTAAATGTAAATGGACTAAATGCTCCAATTAAAAGACATAGACTGGCAAATTGGATAAAGAGTCAAGACTTATCAGTGTGCTGTATTGAGGAAACCCATCTCACATGCAGAGACACACATAGGCTCAAAATAAAAGGATGGAGGAAGATCTACCAATCAAATGGAAAACAAAAAAAGGCAGGGGTTGCAATCCTAGTCTCTGATAAAACAGACTTTAAACCAACAAAGATCAAAAGAGACAAAGAAGGCCATTACCTAATGGTAAAGGGATCAATTCAACAAGAAGAGCTAACTATCCTAAATATATATGCACCCAATACAGGAGCACCCAGATTCATAAAGCAAGTCCTGAGTGACCTACAAAGAGACTTAGACTCCCACACATTAATAATGGGAGACTTTAACACCCCACTGTCAACATTAAACAGATCAATGAGAAAGAAAGTCAACAAGGATACCCAGGAATTGAACTCAGCTCTGCACCAAGCAGACCTAATAGACATCTACAGAACTCTCCACCCCAAATCAACAGAATATACATTTTTTTTCAGCAGCACACCACACCTATTCCAAAATTGACCACATACTTGGAAGTAAAGCTCTCCTCAATAAATGTAAAAGAAAAGAAATTATAACAAACTATCTCTCAGATCACAGTGCAATCAAGCTAGAACTCAGGATTAAGAATCTCACTCAAAATTGCTCAACTACATGGAAATTGAACAACCTGCTTCTGAATGACTACTGGGTACATAACGAAATGAAGGCAGAAATAAAGATGTTCTTTGAAACCAATGAGAACCAAGACACAACATACCAGAATCTCTGGGACATATTCAAAGCAGCGTGTAGAGGGAAATTTATAGCACTAAATGCCCATAAGAGAAAGCAGGAAAGATCCAAAACTGACAACCTAACATCACAATTAAAAGAACTAGAAAAGCCAGAGCAAACACATTCAAAAGCTAGCAGAAGGCAAGAAATAACTAAAATCAGAGCAGAACTGAAGGAAATAGAGACACAAAAAACCCTTCAAAACATTAATGAATCCAGGAGCTGGTTTTTTGAAAGGATCAACAAAATTGATAGACCGCTAGCAAGATTAATAAAGAAAAAAAGAGAGAAGAATCAAATAGATGCAATAAAAAATGATAAAGGGGATATCACCACTGATCCCACAGAAATACAAACTACCATCAGAGAATACTAAAAACACCTCTACGCAAATAAACTAGAAAATCTAGAAGAAGTGGATAAATTCCTCGAAACATACACTTTCCCAAGACTAAACCAGGAAGAAGTTGAATCTCTGAATAGACCAATAACAGGAGCTGAAATTGTGGCAATAATCAATAGATTATCAACCAAAAAAAGTCCAGGACCAGATGGATTCACAGTCAAATTCTACCAGATGTACAAGAAGGAACTGGTACCATTCCTTCTGAAACTATTCCAATCAATAGAAAAAGAGGGAATCCTCCGTAACTCATTTTATGAGGCCAGCATCCTCCCGATACCAAAGCATGGCAGAGACACAACCAAAACAGAAAATTTTAGACCAATATCATTGATGAACATTGATGCAAAAATCCTCAATAAAATTCTGGCAAACCAAATCCAGCAGCACATCAAAAAGCTTATCCACCATGATCAAGTGAGCTTCATCCCTGGGATGCAAGGCTGGTTCAATATACACAAATCAATAAATGTAATCCAGCATATAAACAGAACCAAAGACAAAAACCACATGATTATCTCAATAGATGCGGAAAAGGCCTTTGACAAAATTCAACAACCCTCCATGATTAAAACTCTCAATAAATTAGGTATTGATGGGACATATCTCAAAATAATAAGAGCTATCTATGACAAACCCACAGCCAATATCATACTGAATGGGCAAAAACTGGAAGCATTCCCTTTGAAAACTGGCACAAGACAGGGATGCCATCTCTCACCACTCCTATTTAACAGAGTGTTGGAAGTTCTGGCCAGGGCAATTAGGCAGGAGAAGGAAATCAAGGGTATTCAATTAGGAAAAGAGGAAGTCAAATTGTCCCTGTTTGCATACGACATGATTGTATGTCTAGAAAAACCCATCACCTCAGTCCAAAATCTCCTTAAGCTGATAAGCAACTTCAGCAAAGTCTCAGGATACAAAATCAATGTACAAAAATCACAAGCATTCTTATACACCAAAAACAGACAAACAGAGAGTCAAATCATGAATGAACTCCCATTCACAGTTGCTTCAAAGAGAATAAAATACCTAGGAATCCAACTTACAAGGGATGTGAAGGACCTCTTCAAGGAGAAGTATAAACAACTGCTCAAGGAAATAAAAGAGGATACAAACAAATGGAAGAACATTCCATTCTCATGGGTAGGAAGAATCAATATTGTGAAAATGGCCATATTGCACAAGGTAATTTATAGATTCAATGCCATCCCCATCAAGCTACCAATGACTTTCTTCACAGAATTGGAAAAAACTACTTTAAAGTTCATATGGAACCAAAAAAGAGCTCACATCACCAAGTCAATCCTAAGCCAAAAGAACAAAGCTGGAGGCATCACGTTACCTGACTTCAAACTATACTACAAGGCTACAGTAACCAAAACAGCATGGTACTAGTACCAAAACAGAGATATAGATCAATGGAACAGAACAGAGCCTTCAGAAATAATTCCACATATCTACAACTATCTGAACTTTGACAAACCTGAGAGAAACAAGCAATGGGGAAATGTTTCCCTATTTAATCAACGGTGCTGAGAAAACTGGCTAGGCTTATGTAGAAAGCTGAAACTGGATCTCTTCCTTACACCTTATAGAAAAATCAATTCAAGATGGATTAAAGACTTAAACGTTAGAGCTAAAACCATAAAAACCCTAGAAGAAAACCTAGGTATTACCATTCAGGACATAGGCATGGGCAAGAACTTCATATCTAAAACACCAAAAGCAATGGCAACAAAAGCCAAAATTGACAAATGGGATCTAATTGAACTAAAGAGCTTCTGCACAGCAAAAGAAACTACCATCAGAGTAAACAGGCAACTTATAAAATGAGAGAAAGTTTTCACAACCTACTCATCTGACAAAGGGCTAATATGCAGAATCTACAATGAACTCCAACAAATTTACAAGAAAAAAACAAACAACCCCATCAAAAAGTGGGCGAAGGACATGAACACACACTTCTCAAAAGAAGACATTTATGCAGCCAAAAAACACATGAAAAAATGCTCACCATCACTGGCCATCAGAGAAATGCAAATCAAAACCACAATGAGATAGCATCTCACACCAGTTATAATGGCAATCATTAAAAAATCAGGAAACAACAGGTGCTGGAGAGGATGTGGAGAAATAGGAACTCTTTTACACTGTTGGTGGGACTGTAAACTAGTTCAACCCTTGTGGATGTGAGTGTGGTGATTTCTCAGGGTTCTAGAACTAGAAATTCCATTTGACCTAGCCATCCCATTGCTTGGTATATGCCCAAAGGACTATAAATCATGCTGCTATAAAGACACATGCACATGTATGTTTATTGTGGAATTTTTCACAATAGCAAAGACTTGGAACCAACCCAAATATCCAATAATGATAGACTGGATTAAGAAAATGTGGCACATATACACCATGGAACACTACGCAACCATAAAAAATGATGAGTTCATGTCCTTTGTAGGGACATGGATGAAATTGGAAATCATCATTCTCAGTAAACTATCACAGGAACAAAAAACCAAAAACTGCATGTTCTCACTCATAGGTGGGTATTGAACAATGAGAACACATGGACACAGGAAGGGGAACATCACACTCTAGGGATGGTTGTGGGGTGGGGGGAGGGGGGAGGGATAGCACTGGGAGATATACCTAATGCTAGATGACGAGTTAGTGGGTGCAGTGCACCAGCATGGCACATGTATACATATTTAACTAACCTGCACATTGCACACATGTACCCTAAAATCTAGTGTATAATAATAATAATAATAATAAAGAAATCCTGTATCTCTTTGTTAAGCTTCTGTCTGGTTGATCTGCCTAATATTGACAGTGAGCTGTTACAGTCTCCCATTATTATTGTGTGGGAGTCTAAGTCTCTTTGTAGGTCTCTAAGGACTTGCTTTATGAATCTGGGTGCTCCTGTATTGGGTGATATATATTCAGGATAGTTAGCTCTTGTTGAATTGATCACTTTACCATTATGTAATGCCCTTGTCTCCTTTGATCTTTTTTGGTTTAAAATCTGTTTTATCAGATACTCATATTGCAGCCCCTCTTTTTTTTCTGTTTTCCATTTGCTTGGTAGATCTTCCTCCGTTTCTTTATTTTGAGCCTATGTGTGTCTCTGCACGTGAGATGGATCTCCTAAATATAGCACACTGATAGATCTGGACTCTTTATTCATTTTGCCAGTCTGTGTCTTTTAATTGGGGTATTTTGCCCACTTACATTTAAGGTTAATATTGTTATGTGTCAATTTCATCCTGTCATTATGAAGTTAGCTGGTTGTTTTGCACATTAGTTGATGCAGTTTTTTCCTAACATCTATGTTCTTTACAATTTGATATGTTTTTGCATTGGCTGGTACTGGTTTTTCTTTTCCATGTTTAGTGCTTCCTTCTGGAGCTCTTGTAAGGCAGGCCTGGTGGTGACAAAATCTCTCAGCATTTCTTTGTACGTAAAGGATTTTATTTCTCCTTTAGTTTTGAAGGTTAGTTTTGCTGGATATGAAATTCTGAGTTGAAAATTCTTTGCTTTTAGAATGTTGAATATTGGCCCCCACTCTCTTCTGTCTTGTAGAGTTTCTGCCAAGAGATCCATTTTTAGTCTGATGGGCTTCCCTTTGTTGGTAACCTTACCTTTCTCTCTGGCTGCCTTTAACATTTTTTTTCCTTCATTTCATCCTTTGTGAGCCTGACAATTATGTGTCTTGGGGTTGCTCTTCTCCAATAGTATCTTTGTGGTGTTCTCTGTATTTCCTGAATTTGAATGTTGGCCTGCCTTGCTAGTTTGGGGAAGTTCACCTGGATAATATCCTGAAGAGTGTTTTCCAGCTTGGTTCTATTCTCCCTTTCACTTTCAGGTACGCCAATCAAATGTATATTTCATCTTTTCACATAGTCCCATATTTCTTGGAGTCTTTGTTCATTTCTTTTTACTCTAAACTTCTCTTCTCAATTCATTTCACTATTCTGACCTTGAATCACTGATACCCTTTCTTCCATGATCCAATTTGGTACTGAGGTTTGTGTATGTGTCATGTAGTTCTTTTGCCATGGTTTTTACTCCATCAGGTCATTTAAAGTCTTCTCTATACTGTTTATTCCGGTTAGCCATTCATCTAACCTGTTTTCAAGGCTTTTAGCTTCCTTGCGATGGGTTTGAACAACTTCCTTTAGCTTGGAGGAGTTTCTTGTTACTGGCCTTCTGAAGCCTACTTCTGTCAACTTGTCAAAATCTTTCTCCGTTCAGCTTTGTTCCATTGCCGGCGAGGAGCTGTGATACTTTGGAGGAGAAGAGGTGCTCTGGTTTTTAGAATGGTCATCTTTTGTGCTCTGGTTTCTCCCCATATTTGTGGTTTTACCTAACTTTGGTCTTTGACGATGGTGACTTACAGATGGGGTTTCGGTGTGGATTTCCTTTTTGTTGATATTGATGTGATTCCTTTCTGTTTTTTAGTTTTCCTGCTCACAGTCAGTTCCCTCAGCTGCAGGTCTGTTGGAATTTGCTGAAGGTCCACTCCAGACCCTGTTTTTCTGGGTATCACCAGTGGAAGCTGCAGAACTCCAAATATTGTAGAACAGTGATGATGAGCTGTAGAATACTGTTGTCTGGTTCTTCCTCTGGAAGCTTTGTCTCAGAGGGGCACCTGGATTTATCAGGTGTCAGTCAGCCCCTACTGGGAGGTGTCTCCCAGTTATGTTACATAGTGGTCAGGAACCCACTTGAAGTGGCAATCTGTCCATTCTCAGAGCTCAAACACCATGCTGGGAGAACCACTGTTCTCTTCATAGCTGTCAGATGGGGATGTTTAAGTCTGCAGAAGTTTCTGCTGCCTTTTGTTCAGCTATGCCTTGCCTCCAGAGGTGGAGTCTATGGACGCAGGCAGGACTCACTGAGTTGTGGTGGCCTCCACCCTGTTCAAGCTTCCTGGCCTCTTTGTTTACCTACTGAAGCCTCAGCAATGGTGGATGCCCATCCCCCAGCCAGGCTCCTGACTCACAGTTTGATCTCAGGCTGCTGTGCTAGCAGTAAGCAAGGCTCAGTGGGCATGAGACTCATTGAGCCAGGTGTAGGATATAATCTCCTGATGTGCCATTTGCTAAGTCCATTGGAAAACACAGTATTTGGGTGGCAGTGTCCCAATATTCCAGGTACAGTCTGTCACACCTTTCCTTGGCTAGGAAAAAGAAATCCCTCACCCCTTCCACTTCCTGGGTGAGAGGATGCCCTGCCCTGCTTCAGCTCATCCTCTGTGGGCTGCACCAACTGTCCAACAAGTCCCAATGAGATCAACAATGTACCTCAGTTGGAAATGCAGAAATCACCTGTATTCTGCATTGATCATACTGGGAGCTGCAGACCAGAGCCGTTCCTATTCAACCATCTTGGAATGGATCCAAGTCCAAGCATTCCTATTTATCCACATCCTCTCCAGTATCTGTTGTTTCCTGACTTTTTAATGATTGCCATTCTAACTGTTGTGAAATGGTTTTTCACTGTCATTTTGATTTGCATTTCTCTAATGACCAGTGATGATGAGCTTTTTCTACATATGTTTGTTGGCTGCATAAATGTCTTCTTTTGAGTGGTGTCTGTTCATATGCCTTGACCACTTTTTGATGAGGTGTTTGTTTTTTTATTTTTGTAAATCTGTTCATGTTCTTTGTAGATTATGGATATTAGCCCTTTGTCAGATTGATTAGATTGGAAAGATTTTCTCTCATTCTATATGTTGCCTGTTCACCTTGATGATAGTTTCTTTTGCTGTGCAGAAGCTTTTTAGTTTAATCAGACCCCATTTGTCTATTTTTGTTGCCACTGCTTTTTGTGTTTTAGTCATGAAATCTTTGCCCATGCGTATGTACTGAATGGTATTGCCTAGATTTCTTCTAGGGTTTTTATGGTTTTAAGTCTTATGTTTAAGTCTTTAATCTATCTTGAGTTAATTTTTGTATAAGGTTTAAGAAAGCATCCAGTTTCAGCTTTCTACATATGGCTAGCCAGTTTTCCCAGCACCATTTATTAAAGAGGGAATCCTTTCCCCATTGCTTCTTTTTCTAAGCTTTGTCAAAGATCAGATAGTTGTAGATATGCAGCATTATTTCTGAGGGCTCTGTTCTGTTCCATTGATCTATATCTCTGTTTTGGTACCAGTACCATGCTGTTTTGGTTACTGTAGCCTTGTAGTATAGTTTGAGGTCAGGTAGCATGATGCCTCCAGCTTTGTTCTTTTTGCTAAGGATTGTCTTCACTATGTGGGCTCTTTTTTGCTTCTGTATGATATTTAAAGTAGTTTTTTCCAATTCTGTGAGAAAAGTCAATGACAGCTTGATCAGGATAGCATTGAATCTATAAATTACTTTTGGCATTATGGCCATTTTGATGATATTGATTCTTCCTGTTTATGAGCATGGAATGTTTTTACATTTGTTTGTGTCCTCTCTTATTTCCTTGTGTGGTGGCTTGTAGTTCTCATTGAAGAGGTCCTTCACATTTCTTCTAAGTTGTATTCTTAGGCATTTTATTCTCTTTGTAGCAATTGTGAAAGGAAATTCAGTCATGATTTGGCTCTCTGATTGTCTGTTATTTGTGTATAGAAATGCTAGTAATTTTTGCACATTGATTTTCTATACTGAGACTGCTGAAGTTGCTTGTCAGCTTAAGGAGATTTTTGGCTGAGATGATGGGGTTTTCTAAATGTAAAATGATGTCATCTGCAAACAGACAATTTGATTTTCTGTTTTTCTAACTGATATCCTTTATTTCTTTCTCTTGCCTGATAGCTCTGGCCAGAACTTCCAATACTAAGTTGAGTAGGAGTGGTGACAGAGGACATTCTTTTCTTCTGCTGGTTTTCAAAGGGAATGCTTACAGTTTTTGCCCATTCTGTATGATATTGGCTGTGAGTTTCTCATAATTAGCTCTTACTATTTTGAAATACATTCCATTAATGCCTAGTTTTTTGAGAGTTATTAACTTGAACAGCTGCTGAATTTTATTGCAGACATTTTCTGCATCTATTGAGATAATCATGTGGTTTTTGTCATGGGTTCTGTTTATGTAATGGATTACATTTATTGATTTGCATACGTTTAGCCAGCCTTGCATCCCAGGGATGAAGCCAACTTAATTGTGTTGGATAAGATTTTTGATATGCTGCTGCATTCCAATTGCCAGTATTTTATTGTGGATTTTTGCATCAATGTTCGTCAGGGATATTGGCCTGAAATTTTCTTTTTTTGTTGTTATGTCTCTGTCAGGATTTCCTAGCAGGATGATGCTGGCATAAAAATGAGTTATGGAGAATTCCCTCCTTTTCTATTGTTTGGAATAGTTTCAAAAGAAATGGTACCAACTCCTCTTTGTACCTCTGGTAAAATTCTGCTGTTAATCCATTCCATCATGGACTTTTTTTGGTTGGTAGGCTATTACTTGGTGCCTCAGTTTCAAAATTTGTAATCGGTCTATTCAGGGATTCAACTGCTTCCTGTTGGGTGGGTGTATGTGTCCAGGAATTTATCCATTTCTTCTAGATTTTCGAGTTTATTTGCATAGAGTTGATTATAGTATTCTCTGATGGTATTTTCTATTTCTGCGGGATCATTGGTGATATCTTCTTTATCATTTTTTATTGTATCTATTTGATTCTTCTCTCTTTTCTTCTTTATTATTCTGGCTAGTGGTCTATGTATTTTGTTGATCTTCTCAAAAAAACTCCTTATGGATTCATTTATTTTTTGAAGCATTATTTTATGTCTCTATCTCCTTCAGTTCTGCTCTGATCTTAGTTATTTCTTGCCTTCTGCTAGCTTTTGAATGTGTTTGCTCTTGCTTCTGTAGTTCTTTTCATTGTGATGTTAGGGTGTTAGTTTTAGATCTTTCCTGTTTTCTCTTGTGGGCATTTAGTGCCATAAATTTGCCTCTACACACTGCTTTAAATGTGTCCCAGAGATTCTGGTACTTTGTATTTTTGTTCTCATTTGTTTCAAAGGACATCTTGATTCTTGCCTTCATTTTGTTATTTACCCAGTAGTGATTCGGGAGCAAGTTGTTCAGTTTCCATGTAGTTGTGTGGTTTTGAGTGAGTTTCTTAATCCTGAGTTCTAATTTGATTGCATTGTGGTTTGAGAGACTGACTGTTATGATTTCCATTCTTTTGAATTTGCTGAGGAGTGTTTTACTTCCAATGATGTGGTCAATTTTGGAATAAGTGCAATGTGGTGCTGAGAAGAATGTATATTCTGTTGATTTTAGGTGTAGAGTTCTGTAAATGTGTCTTATGTCCCCTTGGTCCAGAGCTAAGTTCAAGTTCTGGATATCCTTGTTAATTTTCTGTCTTGTTGATCTGCCTAGTACTGACAGTGGGATGTTAAAGTCTCCCACTATTATTGTGTGGGAGTCTAAGTCTCTTTGTAGGTCTCTAAGAACTTGCTTTATGAGACTGGGTGCTCCTGTATTGGATGCATATTTATTTAGGATAGTTAGCCCTTGTTGCATTGATCTGTTTACCTTTATGGAATGACCTTCTTTGTCTTTTTGATCTTCATTGGTTCAAAATCTGTTTTATCAGAGACTAGAAGTGGCACTCCTGCTTTTTTTTTTTTTTTTTGGCTTTCCAGTTACTTTGTAAATATTCCTCTATCCCTTTATTTTGAGCTCATCTATGTCTTTGCATGTGAGATGGGTCTCTTGAATACTGCATACCTATGGGTCTTGACTATTTATCCAATTTGTCATTCTGTATTTTTTAATTGGGGTATTTTCCTGTTCACATTTAAGATTAGTATTATTATGTTTGAATTTGACAATTCCATTAGGATGCTAGCTGGTTATTTTGCCTGTTATTTTATGCAGTTTCTTTATAGCCTCTATGGTCTTTACAATTTGATATGTTTTTGCAGTGGCTGGTCCTGGTTGTTCCTTTCAATGTTTTGTGCTTCCTTCTGGACCTCTCATAGGGCAGGCCTGGGAGTGACAAGATCTCTCAGCGTTTCTTTGTCTGTAGAGGATTTTATTTCTTCTTCACTTATGATGCTTAATTTGCTCAGATATGAATTTCTGGATTGAAAATTCTTTTCTTTATGAATGTTGAATATTGGCCACCACTCTCTTCTGGCTTGTAGGGTTTCTGCCATGAGATTCACTCTTTTTCTGAGGAGCTTCCTTTTTCAGGTAATCTGACCTTTCTCTCTGGCTACCCTTAATGTTTTTTTCTTCATTTCAACCTTCATGTATCTGATGATTATGTGTCTTGGGGTTGCCCTTCTCGAGGAGTATCTTTGAGATGTTCTCAGTAATTTCTGAATTTGAATGTTGGCCTGCCTTGCTAGGTTGAGGAAGTTATCCTGGATAGTATCTTGAAGAGTGTTTTCCAACTTGGTTCCATTCTCCCCATCACTTTCAGATGAACCCATCAAATGTAGATGTGGTCTTTTTGCATAGTCCCACACTTTCTAGAGGCTTTGTTTCTTTTCAGTTTTTTTCTCTAATCTTGTTTTCTCACTTTATTTCATTGAGTTGATCTTCAATCACGGATATCATTTCTCCTGGTTGATTGATTCTTCTGTTGATACTTGAGTATGCTTCATGAAGTTCTTGTGCTTTGTTTTTCAGCTCCATTAGGTCATTTATGTTCTCTACACTGGTTAGTCTAGTTAGCAATTCATCTAACTTTTTTTTTTCAAAGTTCTTAGCTTCCTTGCATTGTGTTAGAACATGCTTCTTTAGCTCAGGGAAGTTTGTTATTGCCCACCTTCTGAAGCCTACTTCTGTCAATTCATCAAACTCATTCTCCATCCAATTTTGTTCCCTTGCTGGTGAAAAGTTGTTATCCTTTGTAGAAGAAGAGGTATTTTGGAATGTTTTTTGGAATTTTCAGCCTCTTTGCACTGGTTTCTCCCCATCTTCATGCATTTATCTACTTTTGTTCTTTGAAGTATGTTACTTTTGGATGGGGTCTCTGAGTGTACATCCTTTTTATTGACATTGATGTTATTCCTTTGTTTTTGTTAGTGTTCCTTCTAACAGACAGGTCCCTCTACTTCAGGTCTGCTGTAGTTTGCTGGAGGTACACTGCAGAGAGTTTGCCTGGGTATCACCAGTGGATGCTGCCAACCAGAAAATATTGTTGCCTGTTCCTTCCTTGGGAAGATTTGTTTCAGAGGGGCACCCAGCAGATGCTAGCCAGAGCTCTCCTGTATGAGGTGTCTGTCATTCCCTAGTCAGAGGTGTTACCCAGTCAGGATACACAGGGGTCAGTGACCCACTTTAGGAGGCAGTCTACACCTTATCAGAGCTCCAGCACTGTACTTGTAGATCCACTGCTCTCTTCAGAGCTGCTCGGTAAGGACATTTAAGTCTACTGGAGATGCATCCACAACAACGCCTTCCCTCAGATGCAATGTCCCAGCATGGTTGGGGTTTTATTTATAAGTCCCTGAGTGGGGCTTCTGCCTTTTTTCAGAGACTCCCTATCCAGAATGGAGGCAGTCTGGCCACAGTGGCCTTGCTGGCTGGGGTGGGCTCTGCCCAGCTCAAACTTCCCAACAACTGTGTTTACCCTGTGAGGGTGAAACCCCTTTACTCATGCCTCAGCAATGACAGATGGCCCTTCCCGAATGAAGCTCATGCATTCCAGGTCAATTTCAGACTGCTGTGCTGGTGGTAGAATTTCAAGCCAGTGGATTTTAGCTTCCTGGTTTCCATGGGGGTGGGAACCACTAAGCCAGAATACTTGGCTCCCTGGCATCAGTTCCCTTTCCAGAGGAGTGAACAGTCCTATCTCACTGGCATTCCAGGTGCCACTGGTGTATTAAAAAAAAAAATACAAAAAAAACAAACTACTTCTGCTAGATTGATATCTACCCTAATGGCTTCCCAGGCAGAAAACACTAAGACACATGATTCACAATACCACAGCTTCCTCTTATCCTAGGGGTCCTCTCAAGTATGATCAGAGTGCTGTTCATAAACCCCTTGGTAGGGATGCTGAAATTCTGAAAGGAAGGACCTTCCCAGTGAGAAAAAGTGAATTGGAATCCCACTTAAAGAAGCAGTCTGGCCATGAATTGTCCCAGGCACTGTGCTGTGGTTAATTGTTCCCTGTTTAAACCTCACTGGCACTGGTGGCAGGGGAAAATGGCTAACTGGACATGCAGTGATGGTGGCCAACTCTCCCCTCCAGAAACTCAGCCTTTCCATGTCTGCATGAGTGGCCACACACAGGAGCAGCCTCTGTGAGTCTCTACAGTTCTATGCTTGAGACCAAAGGCCCTGGTGTTGTGGGATCATGAGAGGACCTCCTAATCTGTGGGTTGCAAGGAATCATGGAAAAAGTATGGTTTTCAAGGAGTAAGTATCACAATCCCCACCACCTCCCTTGGCTAGGTGAGGGAGCTCCCTTAGCACCATGTAGCTCGCAGGTGGGCCCTCTTTCCTGGGAGGAGATTTCCTGGAGGAAAATAATGGCCACCATCACTTTGCCTCCAGTCAGCAATTTTCCAATCACAGTACCTAGCTTTAACATTATATTGTTGAAAGAGGTACTGAAGAGGTTGGACAGCTTTAAATTACTTACACTACCTCTCCTCCATCCTCCAGCAGCAGTCACACTTCATGAAGGGAGAATCTGTACACTTTGTGAAAGGACAGAACAGTGACTGTGAAACTTGACATTGAATTCAGTGCTGCCTTGTCACAGCAGAAAGTAAGAGTAAGAGTGGCTGTGCTGCATTTGGAATAATTTATATTGACTAGGCTATTCCTATTGTATTGGGCTCAGCTGGTGCAAACACACAGAGGAGAACATGGATCCACCCTAGCCAGACAGGGGTCACCCACCACAGTAGTCAGAAATTGAGTTTTCTCTGTAGTCCTGATCACTGTGGGCTTAAATGCTCTGTAGTTATTGGTAAATTTGAAACGCAGTTTTGGGTACAAAAGCCACACTTTCTATGCAATTTCTAATGCTGGGCCAGGCTTACAGGCTATTTCTAAGTGGCACATGACTTTGGGAGACATCAGCTGCAGCATCTGAGTGACTATATGCATCAATCCTCCCCCAAACAAAGGCAGCACAGTCTAAAGAAATAAGTGACTCCTTTCTTTTGCTTGAGAAGAGCAAAGAATAAAGAACACATTGTGGGGGATAGGGCCAAGATTACCAACTAGAAGCAATGATGATCAGAAGCTCCTATAAAAAAGAGCCACAATTAGTGTGTGAATTCTGCACTAGCACCCAACGTATCCAGATTCCCTAGGACTAAGCAGCTGGTGTGATCCATAGAGAGGAAGGAAGAGTAATGTGGTATGGCAGCTCAGTAAGAGTCACACAGGGCAGAGGAGCCATCATCCTCTAGCCAAGGGAGGTGGTGGGTGAGTGTGCTATCCAGCTGGGGAAACTGTGCTTTTTCCACGGATCTGTACAACCCATGGATGGGAATATTCCAGTCGTGAACCCATGACACTGGAGCCTAGGGTCCCTATCCCTCATCTGTACAGATTCACAACAACCTCTCAGCTAGAATCTACTTAAGTCTGCCAAGTTTGTTGGGGGAGGTGCCACCAGCATGACAGCTGTGGTTGCCTGCTGTCTAAGCTGTTTAAATTCCTTGAGATGGGGCATCAGCCAGTACTGGGACTCATAACTACCTAACATACTAAGCTCCCTGTGCAGGGGAAGGATGTATCTCTCTCTATAGCTCCAGGCCATGCTTTTCCCCTGCTGGAGCCAGGGAGGCTGAATAGCTTGGTTCTAAGAGGTGTCCCCCACAGCCCAAAACACTGACTCTATGGCTGACTGTGTCCAGAGAAACTTTTCAGGCCTGACCTTGACCCATCCTTTTTCATTGGACAGGGCTCCCTGCAGGAACCCCAACAAGTCCAGCCAGGGCTCAGAGAAAGAATCTTGATCTCTCTGGGCCTGAGACCCAAGGGGGAGGTGTGGGCACAGTCTCTACAAATCAGCAGACTTAATTTTTCTTCCTGGTATTTCTGAGGAATCTTCTCAGCCCAGATGAGTACTTTCCCCCAACTGAAGCACAGTCCCTCCACAAAGAGAATCAAAGTGTTTTGTTAAATAGGTCCTGTTCCCCATGTCACCCAACTGTGTGAGATCCTCCAACAGAGGTTTTCAGACACCCTATACAGAAGTAATCCTATTGGCATCAGGTTGGTGCCCCTTGTGATTAGAAATTCCAGAAATCCCAGAAGGAGGAACAGACATCTATCTAGCCTTTTTTTCTTTAAGACGCAGTCTCACTCTGTCACCAGGCTGGAGTACAGTGGCACGATCTTGGCTCACTGCAACTTCCATCTCCGGGTTAAAGTGATTCTCTTGCCTCAGTCTCCCAATTAGCTGGGACTACAGGCATGCACCACCATGCACAGCTAATTTTTGTACTTTTAGTAGAGATGGGGTATCACCTTGTCAGCCAGAATGATCTCGATCTCTTGACCTCGTGATCTGCCTGCCTTGGCCTCCCAAAATTGCGGGATTACAGGCATGAGCCACAGCGCCTGGCCTCTCTAACCTTCTTGAGTTACATCTTCATGTGCAAGATTGAGTCAGATAAATGGGGTCTGAAGCAAAACCCCAGGAAATCACAGAAGCCCTAAAGAAGAAGGACCTGGCCATTTAAAGAAAAACAAACAAAAAGCAACAACAACAACATCAATGACAACAAAAATCTCCAAAAAAACCCCATTCAAAAGTCAGCAGCCTTGAATATTAAAAATAGACCAAGTCATGAAAATGACAGTCAATGAAAAAATCCTGAAAACCTAAAAGCCGGAGTGCCTCTTCTCCAAATGATTGTAACACCTTTCCAGTAAGGATGCAGAACTGGACAGAGGATAAGATGGACAAATTGACAGAAGCAGCCTTCAGAAGATGTGTACTAAAAACTCCACTGAGGTAAAGAAGCCCATCCTATCCCAATGCAAAGCAGTTAAGAATCTTGATAAAAGTTGGAAGAGCTGCTAACTAGAATAATCAGTTTAGAGAGGAACAAAAATAACCTGATGAAGCTAAAAAACTCAGCATGAGAACTTCTGAATCATACTCAAGTATCAATAGCTGAATACACCAAGCAAAAGAAAAGGTATCAGAATTTGAAGACCATCTTTCTGAAATAAGGAACACAGACAAGATTAGAGAAAAAAGAATGAAAAGGGGTGAAGAAAGCCTCAAAGATGGACTACTTAAAAAGACTGAACCTATGATTGACTGAAGTATCTGAATGAGAAGGGGAGAATGGAAACCAGTTGGAAAACACACTTCAGAATATATCCAGGAGAACTTCCCCAACCTAAAAAGACAGGCCAACATGCAAATTCAGGAAATACAGAAAACACCACTAAGATACTCCACAGTAATATCAACCCCAAGACACATAATTATCAGATTCTCCAAGGTTGAAATAAAGGAAAAATATTAAGGGCAGATAGATAGAAAAGGCCATGTTACCTAGAAAGAGAAATCCATCAGACTGAAAGCAGACTTCTCAGCAGAAACTCTACAAGCCAAAGAAGTTGGAAGCCAATATTAAATATTCTTAAAAAAAATTCAACCATGAATTTCATATCCAGCTAAACTAGACTTCATAAACAAAGGAGAAATAAAATTCTTTCCAGACAAGCAAATGTCCTGAGATTTCATCAACACCAGGCCTGCTTTGCAAGAGCTCCTAAAGGAAGCACTAAATATGGAAACAAAAAGTGCTATCAGGCACTGCAAAAACACACAAGACATAAGGACCAATAACATTATTAAAAACTGCATCAAATAATGTGCAAAATAACCAGATAGCATCATGATGGCAGTATCAAATTCACACATAACAATATTAACCTTAAATGTAAGTGGCTACATGCCAAAATTGAAAGACACAGACTGGAATATTGGATAAAGAGTCAAGATCTGTCAGAGTGCTGCTTCTAGGAGACGCATCTCATGTACAAAGACACACATACTCTTAACACAAAGGGGTGGAGGAAAATTTGCAAGACAATTGGAAGCCAAAAAATGGAGGGGTTGCAATCCCAGTCTTCATTGGTCTTTAAACCAACAAAGATCAAAAAAGACAAAAAAGGGCATAAAATAATAGTAAAGGGGTCAGTTCAACAAGAAGAATTAACTATCTTAAATGTATATTCACCTAATACAAGAGCACCCAGATTCATAAAACAAATTTTTAGAGACCAGCAAAGAAACTTAGATTCCACACAATAATAATGAGAGACTTTAGCATCCCACTGTGAATATTAGGCAGATCAAGGAAACAGAAAATTAAAAATATTCAGGATTGAACTTGGCTCTGGCTCAAGTGGACTTCATTGACATCTACAGAACTCTCCACTTCACATCTACAAAATATACATTCTACTCAGTGCCACAAAACACTTATCCTAAAATTGACTACATAAGTGGAAATAAAACACTCCTCAGCAAATACAAAATAACTGAAATAATAGCAAACCATCTCTCACACCACAGTGGAATCAAATTAGAACTCAGAATTAAGAAACTCACTCAAAATCACACAATTACATGAAAATTAGACAACCTCCTCCTGAGTGACTTGTGGGTGAATAATAAAATTACAAAATTAAAACAGAAATCAAGATGTACTTTGAAACCAATAAGAATAAAGAAACAGCATACCAGAATATTTGGAACACAGCTAAAACAGTGGTAAGAGAGAAATTTATAGCACTAACTCCCACATCGAAAGCTAGGAAGATCTCAAATTGACACCCTAACATCACAATTAAAAGAGTGAGAGAAGCAAGAGTAAATGAATGCAAAAACTAGTAGAAGACAAGAAATAACACAATAAAAAATGATCAGGGGGATATTATCACTTACATCACAGAACTACAACCATTTTTTACTTCATTTTCATCACAGAATACTAAAACCACCTTTACACAAATAAACAAGAGAATCTAGTAGAAATTGATAATTTCTAGTAGAAATGGATAAATTCCTGAACACATACACCCTTCCAAGTCTAAACCAGAAGGAAGTAAAATCCCTCCATATACCAATAACAAATTATGAAATTGAGTTAAGATTTAATAGACTACCAACCAAAAAATCCCCAGGACCAAATCTGTTCACAGATGGATTCTACCAGAGGTGCAAAGAGGAGTTGGTACCATTATTTTCTGAAACCATTTCAAACAATTGAAAATCAGAGACTCCTCCATTACTCACTTTATAAATCCAGCATTATCCTGATATCAAAACCTGGCAGAGACACAACAAAAAAAGAAAATTTCTGGCCAAAACATCTCATGAACGTCGATGTGATAATCCTCAACTAAATATTGACAAACAGAATCCAGCAGCATATCCAAAATCTTATCCACCATGACCACACTAGCTTTATTCTTGGATGCAAGGCTGCTTCAACATACACAAATCAATAAATGTAATCCATCATATACACAGAAACAAAGACAAAAATCATGTGATTTTCTCAATAGATGCAGAAAGTCTTTGATAAAATTAAATATCCCTTCATGTGAAAAAACCTCAATAAACTAGGCAAGTATGAAACATATCTCAAATAATAATAGCTAGTTATGACAATCTTATAACTAGCCAATATCATAATTAATGGCCAAAAGCTGAAAGTATTTCCTTTGCAAACTGGTAAAACACAACAATGTTCCCTCACACCACTCCTATTTAATATAGTATTGGAAGTTCTGTCCTGGACAATCAGGTAAGAGAAATAGAGAAGAAAAAAAGATGTATTGAAATAGGAAGAGAGGAAGTCAAATTTTCTGTTTGCAGAGGACATAATTATTATTTAGAAAACCCCATCATCTCAACCTCAAAACTTCTTAGGTGATAAGCAACTTCAGCAAAGTTTCAGGATACAGAATCAATGTGCCAAAATTATAAGCATTCCTTTACACTGACAACAGACAACCAGAGAGCCAAATAATAAATGAACAATCGTTACAAAGAGAATAAAACACCTAGGAATACAGCTAACAAGGGATGTGAAGAACCTCTTCAAGGAGAACTAAAAACCACTGCTCAGGAAAATAAAAGATGACAAAAGCAAATGGAAAAACATTTCTTCCTCATGGATAGGTAGAAATAATATTGTGGAAAATAGACATATTGCTCAAAGTAATTTATATATTCAATGCTATTCCCATCAAGTTACCATTTATATTCTTCACAGAATTATTTTAAAAACTTTACATTTTATATGAAAAAAAAGAAGACCCTGTATAGATGACCATCCTAAGCAAGAAATAAGAAAGTTGGAGGCATCTCGCTACTTGATTTCAAACTATACTGCAAGACTACAGTAACATAAACAGCATAGTACTGGTACAAAAACAGACATATAGGCCAAGGAACAAAACAGAGACCTCAGAAATAACACCACATGTTTACAGCCATCTGATATTTGACAAACCTGGCACAAACCGGTAATAGGTAAAGGATTCCATATTCAATAAATGGTGCTGGGAGAAATGACTAGCCACATGCAGCAAACTGAAACTGGAGCACTTCCTTACACCTTATACAAAAATTAACTCAAGATGAATTAAAAATTTAAATGTAAAACTCAAACCATAAAACCCTAGAAGAAAACCCAGGCAATACTATTCAAGACATAGGAACAGGAAAAGACTTAATGACAAAAATGCCAAAAGCAATTGCAACAAAAGCCAAAAGTGACAAATGGGATCTAATTAAACTAAAGAGCTTCTGCAAAGCAAAATAAACTATCACTAGAGTAAACAGGCAACCTATGGAATGGGAGAAATTATTTGCAATCTATTTAGCTGACAAACAAACAATATCCAGAATTTACAAGGAACTTAAATAAATTTACAAAAAAAGATAACCCCATCAAAATGTGAGCAGTGGATATGAAGAGACACTTCTGAAAAGAAGACATTTACACAGCCAACAAACATATGAAAAAAAGCTCAACATTTCTAATTATTAGAGAAATGCAAATCAAAACCACCATCAGATACCATCTCATGTCAGTCAGAATGGTGATCATCAAAAAGTCAAGAAACAATAGATGCTGGTGAGGCCATGGAAAAATAGGAACACCTTTACATGGTTGGTGGGAATGTAAATTAGTTCAAGCATTGTGGAAGACAGTTAGGTAATTCCTCAAGGATCTAGAACCAGAAATATGACCCAGCAATACAATTACTGAATATATACCCAATGGAATATAATTTATTTTACTAAAAAGACACAGGCACATGTATGTTTACTGCATCATTACTCACAACAGCAAAGTCATGGAACCAAACAAAATGTCCATCAATGACAAACTGGTTAAAGAAAATGTAGTACATATACACCATGGAATACTATGCAGCCATAAAAAGGAATTAGATCATGTCTTTTGCAGGACCAGAAAATCAAACCCCACATGTTTTCACCCATAAGTAGGAGTTGAACAATGAAAATGCATGGACACATGGAGGGGAATAACACACACCAGGGCCACGTGGGATGTTGTGGGTGAGGAGAGAAAATTAGAGGATAGATCAATAAGTGTAGCAAACCATCATGACACACATATACCTATATAACAAACCTTCACGTTCTGCATATGTATCCAGGAACTTAATAAAAACAAACTAAAAACAACAAAAAATAACAATTACAAAGAACCCATTGTCTCACATTTTGGATACCAGATAAGTGATGATAGAATAGGGCACTGAGAAGAGTTGTGAGGAAGACTTTCCAGGCCATAGCTTCCAGATGACATTTTTCAACACATTCTAGAACAGGAGAAAGCCAGTTATCTTGAAGGGAAACACCTAGTCTTGGCAGAATTTATCACCTGCTGACTAAAGAGTCCTTAGGCCCTGACCACAATATCCCAGTAGTGTGTCAGGGGCTTGGGAGAGACTCTAAAACTTACTGGAATCAGGTGAGACTCAGCACATTTTCAACTGTGGTGGATATGGCAAAAGACTCCATCTCCTTGAAGAAAGCAGGAGGAACAATAAAGGGGGTCTTGTTTTGAACCTTAGTTACTAGCTTAACCAAGCAGTTTATGGCAAGAGGGTCCCCAAGACATGACCTGGGCTCTTGGACAGTGTTTGGAGACCATTCCTGGTTCAGAGAGGAGCCCACTGCCTTGAAGAGTGAGTCCCAGGCTTTGCAGCATTCACCACAGCTGAGTAAAAAGATCTTGAGCTTTAAGTGACTATTGGTTAGTGGCCTGGAAGAACTTTTACATGCCGTGGTCTTGGTGATCACAGGAAGACACTGCTCTGACTGTATAAAAGGGATGAAGAAGTGGGAAAATATTTGCCTTGTGGTTTTAGTGCCAGCTGAGTTACAATAGAATAAAATATCATATAGATTTAAGATTTTTACTCTAATTGCTTCCAGAACATTTCTCTGAAGCCACTTAGGGCCTTGGGGAATTTACTACTCTAGGTAAGTAAATCTTTACAGCTAGGTATGTAAGTAAGGGAAAAACTTACACACCTTGATGGATTAGCTGTATGCTGATTGTGGAGTACTAGTGCCTTAAGTGAACCTAAATGTTAGCCAGGTAACAGTTAGAGTGGGCCTTTGGTAAAAAACCACTGCTATGCTGGCTTCAAAGTTGACACATCACAATCAAAATGGTGGATGACCACAACTGTAGTTGTGTTAACCCCAGCTGCTGGCAGCTTAGCACTAAGAAAGACTCAGTTTGTTTGAGAAAAGTATAAAAAGAAAACACTCTGCCTCATAATCTAGAGAACTCTTTCAGATCTTACCTAAAACTACCAAGGTGTTACTTCTATGAGTCTACAAGATCCACAGCATTCTTGGGCTTGGGATTCAAGTCCTTGAATACTTGGAAAGCCTTCCTAAGAAAGACAAACACAAACAAGCTCATATTGCAGAGACTACAGGAAATAGTTAGCTATTAAGATACTGAAGATCCCTATCTATCAAGATCATCTAGGAAACGTGATCTCACCAATAAACTAAATAAAGCTCCAGTAACCGATCTTGGAAAAACAGAGATTTGAGACCTTTCAGACAGAGAATTCAAAATAGCTCTTCTAAGCAATTTCAAATAAACCCAAGATAACAAGGAGAAGGATTACAGAATTCTATTAGATAAATTTAAATAAGAGAATAAAGTGATTGAAAGAAAAGCAGAAATTCTAGAGTTGATAAATGTAATTAATATGTTGAAGAGTGCATCAGAGTCTACTAACAATAGAATTGATCCAACAGAAAAGAGAATTAGTAAACTTGAAGATAGGCTATTTGAGAATACACAGTCACATAAGACAAAAGGAAGAAAAAAACAAGGAAGCAGGGCTACAGGATCTAGAAAATGGCCTCAAAGGGCAAATCTAAAGTTATTGGTCTCAAACAGGAAGTAGACAAACAAATGTGCATAGAAAATTTATTCAAAGGAAACATATAGAGCTTTCCAAACCTAGAGCAAGATATTAGTATCTAATTAAAAGCAGGTAATGGAACATGAAGCACATTTAACTCCAAAAAGACAACATCATGGAATTTAGTAATCAAACTTTCAAAGGACTAAAATTAAAAGAAAAATTCTAAAAACAGCAAGAAAAAAGAAACAAATTGCACAAGATGAAACTCCATGTATCTGGTGACAGTGTTTTCACTGGAAATTTTTCAGGCCAGGAAAAAGAGAAATGACACAATCAAAGTGCAGAAAAAAAATTAACTTCTTACTCTAGAAATAGCATATCCAGAGAAAATATCTTCCAAGCAGGGAGAAATAGACTTTCCAACAAACAGAAGCAGAGGAATAGCATCAAAACAACATCTATCTTAAAAGAAATATTACAGAGAGACAATTAACCAGGAAAAGGGAATAATAATGAACAATAAGACATCACAAAAGTGAAGAAAATTTACCTGTAATAATAAGTACACAGGAAAAACACAATAGATTATCATATAACTGGGCAAGTTTAATATGTAAAGCTCTCTTTAAAAGTGAATAAAAATATTAAGATATAGACTTTACTGTTTTTTTTTTTTTTTGGCTTGTTTGTTTATAAAATCAGTGTTAACTTGTCATCATTTTCATGTAAAAAATATAGTACTTGCAAGCCTGTTGGTAACTTCAAATTGAAAAACATAGAATGAATAACAAGAAAAATAAAATGCAGGAAACTAAATCATTATCATCAGTCTCACTGAAGAGAAGAGAGAAATGAAGAAAAGAAGAGAAGACCATAAATCAACCAGAAAACAAATAAGAAAATGTCAAGAGCGAGTTATTACTTATTAACAAAAACATTGAATGTTAACGGATTAAGTCTTCAATCAAAAAAAAAAAAAAAAAAAGGAGTGACTACATAGATCTAAAGAACACCCAATGATCTTTCACCTGAAAGAAACACACACATAGTATTGGAAGTTCTGGCCAAGATAATCACACAAGAGAAAAAAATAAGAGGCATTCAAATAGGAAGACAGAAAGCCAAATCGATTTTATTTGCAGATGACATAATCTAATATCTAGAAAATCCCACTATCACAGTCCAAATGCTTCTTAAGCTGACAAGCAACTTCAGCAATGTATTGGAATAAAACATCAATGTGCAAAAATTGTGAACATTCCAACACACCAACAACAGGCAAGCAGAGTACCAAATTATGAATTCACTTCTATTTACAGTTGCTGCAAGGAAATAAAATATCTACAAATATAGCTAAACCAGGAAGCGAAGGAACTCTTAAAGGTAACTACAAATCTCTGTTCAAGGAAATCAGAGAAAACATGAACAAATGGAAAAATATTCCATGTTCATGAATAAAAAGAAACAATGTCACAAAAATGGCCATACTACCCAAAGTAATGTGTAGAACCAGTGTCATTCCCATTATATTACCATTGACATTTTTACAGCATTAAAATAAAAGCTATATTAAAATTTGTATGAAACAAAAAAAAGCTCATATTGCCAAGACTATCCTAAACAAAAAGAGCAAAGCTAGAGGCCTTATGCTTACGAACTTCAAACTATACTACAATGCTACAGTAACCAAAACAGCCTGGTACTGCTACAAAAACAGATGCAGAAATCAATAGAACCAGAATAGAGAACTCAGAAATGAGACCGAACACCCACAACAATTTGAACTTCAGCAAACATAATAAAAACATCATGCAATGGGGAAAAATTTTATCTTCAGTAAATAGTGATGAGAAAACTCACTAACCATATGGAGAAAAATGAAACTGGACCACTGCCTTATACATTATGCAAAAATTAGAAGATTCATTAAAGGTGCATATGTAAAATCCCAAAATATAAAAACTCTAGAAAAAAATCTTGGCAAAACTATTGAGGACATAGGCATAGGCAATTATTTCACAACAAAATTATCAGAAGAAATTGTAACAATAGGCGCGAGCCACGCAGAAGACGGATGATTTCTGCATTTCCATCTGAGGTACCGTGTTGATCTCACTAGGGATTGCCAGACAGTGGGCGCAGGTCAGTGGGTGAGCGCACCGTGTGCCAGCCGAAGCAGGGGCAAGGCATTGCCTCACTTCGGAAGCGCAAGTGGTCAGGGAGTTCCCCTTCCAGGGGCGACAGACGGCACCTGGAAAATCGGGCCACTCCCACCCGAATACTGTGCTTTTCCGATGGGCTTAGGAAACGGTGCCCCAGGAGAGTATAGCCCGCACCTGGCTCAGAGGGTCCTACGCCCACGGAGTCTCGCTGATCACTAGCACAGCAGTCTGAGATCAAACAGCAAGTCAGCAGTGAGGCTGGGGGAGGGGCGCCCACCGTTGCCCAGGCTCGCTTAGGTAAACAAAGCAGCCTGGAAGCTTGAACTGGGTGGAGCCCACCACAGCTCAAGGAGGCCTGCCTGCCTCTGTAGGCTCCACCTCTGGGGGCAGGGCACAGACAAACAAAAAGACAGCAGTAACCTCTGCAGACTTAAATGGCCCTGTCTGACAGCTTTGAGGAGAGCCGTGGTTCTCCCAGCATGCAGCTGGAGATCTGAGAATGGGCAGACTGCCTCCTCAAGTGGGTCCCTGACCCCTGAGCCCCGAGCAGCCTAACCAGGAGGCACCCCCCAGCAGGGGCAGACTGACACCTCACACGGCCGGCCAGGTACTCCAACAGACCTGCAGCTGAGGGTTCTGTCTGTTAGAAGGAAAACTAACAGAAAGGACATCCACACCAAAAACCCATCTGTACATCACCATCATCAAAGACCAAAAGTAGATAAAACCACAAAGATGGCGAAAAAACAGAGCAGAAAAACTGGAAACTCTAAAAAGCAGAGTACCTCTCCTCCTCCAAAGAACGCAGTTCCTCACCAGCAACGGAATAAAGCTGGACGGAGAATGACTTTGACGAGCTGACAGAAGAAGGCTTCAGATGATCAAATTACTCCGCGCTATGGGAGGATATTCAAACCAAAGGCAAAGAAGTTGAAAACTTTGAAAAAAATTTAGAAGAATGTATAACTAGAATAACCAATACAGAGAAGTGCTTAAAGGAGCTGATGGAGCTGAAAACCAAGGCTCAAGAACTACGTGAAGAATGCAGAAGCCTCAGGAGCCGATGCGATCAAATGGAAGAAAGGGTATCAGCCCTGGAAGATGAAATGAATGAAATGAAGCGAGAAGGGAAGTTTAGAGAAAAAAGAATAAAAAGAAACGAGCAAAGCCTCCAAGAAATGTGGGACTAGGTGAAAAGACCAAATCTATGTCTGATTGGTGTACCTGAAAGTGATGGGGAGAATGGAACCAAGTTGGAAAACACTCTGCAGGATATTATCCAGGAGAACTTCCCCAATCTAGCAAGGCAGGCCAACATTCAGATTCAGGAAATACAGAGAACATCACAAAGATACTCCTCGAGAAGAGCAACTCCAAGACACATAATTGTCAGATTCACTAAAGTTGAAATGAAGGAAAAAATGTTAAGGGCAGCCAGAGAGAAAGGACAGGTTACCATCAGAGGGAAGCCAAACAGACTAACAGCGGATCTCTTGGCAGAAACCCTACAAGCCAGAAGAGAGTGGGGGCCAATATTCAACATTCTTAAAGCAAAGAATTTTCAACCCAGAATTTCATATCCAGCCAAACTAAGCTTCATAAGTGAAGGAGAAATAAAATACTTTACAGACAAGCAAATGCTGAGAGATTTTGTCAACACCAGGCCTGCCCTAAGAGAGCTCTCGAAGGAAGCGCTAAACATGGGAAGGCACAACCGGTACCAATCACTGCAAAATCATACCGAAATGTAAAGACCATTGAGACTAGGAAGAGACTGCATCAACTAACAAGCAAAATATCCAGCTAACATCATAATGACAGGATCAAATTCACACATAATAATATTAACTTTAAATGTAAATGGACTAAATTCTCCAATTAAAAGACACAGACTGGCAAATTGGATAAAGACTCAAGACCCATCAGTGTGCTGTTTTCAGGAAACCCATCTCACGTGCAGAGACACACATAGGCTCAAAATAAAAGGATGGAGGAAGATCTACCAAGCAAATGGAAAACAAAAAAAGGCAGGGGTTGCAATCCTAGTCTCTGATAAAACAGACTTTAAACCAACAAAGATCAAAAGAGACAAAGAAGGCCATTACCTAATGGTAAAGGGATTAATTCAACAAGAAGAGCTAACTATCCTAAATATATATGCACCCAATACAGGAGAACCCAGATTCATAAAGCAAGTCCTGAGTGACCTACAAAGAGACTTAGACTCCCACACATTAATAATGGGAGACTTTAACACCCCACTGTCAACATTAGACAGATCAACGAGACAGAAAGTCAACAAGTATACACAGGAATTGAACTCAGCTCTGCACCAAGCAGACCTAATAGACGTCTGCAGAACTCTCCACCGCAAATCAAGAGAATATAGATTTTTTTCAGCACCACACCACACCTATTCCAAAATTGACCATATGCTTGGAAGTAAAGCTCTCCTCAATAAATGTAAAAGAACAGAAATTGTAACAAACTGTCTCTCAGATCACAGTGCAATCAAGCTAGAACTGAGGATTAAGAATCTCACTCAAAACCACTCAACTACGTGGAAACTGAACAACCTGCTCCTGAATGACTACTGGGTACATAACGAAATGAAGGCAGAAAAAGAGATGTTCTTTGAAACCAACGAGAACCAAGACACAACATACCAGAATCTCTGAGATGCATTCAAAGCAGTGTGTAGAGGGAAATTTATAGCACTAAATGCCCACAAGAGAAAGCAGGAAAGATCCAAAATTGACACCCTAACATCACAATTAAAAGAACTAGAAAAGCAAGAGCAAACACATTCAAAAGCTAGCAGAAGGCAAGAAATAACTAAAATCAGAGCAGAACTGAAGGAAATAGAGACACAAAAAACCCTTCAAAAAATAAGTGAATCCAGGAGCTGGTTTTTTGAAAGGATCAACAAAATTGATAGACCGCTAGCAAGATTAATAAAGAAAAAAAGAGAGAAGAATCAAATAGATGCAATAAAAAATGATAAAGGGGATATCACCACCGATCCCACAGAAATACAAACTACCATCAGGAAATATTACAAACACCTCTATGCAAATAAACTAGAAAATCTAGAATAAATGGATAAATTCCTCAACACATACGCCCTCCCAAGACTAAACCAAGAAGAAGTTGAATCTCTGAATAGACCAATAACAGGAGCTGAAATTGTGGCAATAATCAATAGCTTACCAACCAAAAAAAGTCCAGGACCAGATGGGTTCCCAGCCGAATTCTACAAGAGGCACAAGGAGGATCTGGTACCATTCCTTCTGAAACTATTCCAATCAATAGAAAAAGAGGGAATCCTCCCTAACTCATTTTATGAGGCCAGCATCATCCTGATACCAAAGCCAGGCAGAGACACAACCACAAAAGAGAATTTTAGACCAATATCCTTGATGAACATTGATGGAAAAATCCTCAATAAATTACTGGCAAACAGAATCCAGCAGCACATGAAAAAGCTTATCCACCATGATCAAGTGGGCTTCATCCCTGGGATGCAAGGCTGGTTCAATATATGCAAATCAATAAATGTAATCCAGCATATAAACAGAACCAAAGGCCAAAACCACATGATTATCTCAATAGATGCAGAAAAGTCCTTTGACAAAATTCAACAACCCTTCATGCTAAAAACTCTCAATAAATTAGGAATTGATGGGACGTATCTCAAAATAATAAGAGCTATTTATGACAAACTCACAGCCAATATCATACTGAATGGGCAAAAACTAGAAGCATTCCCTTTGAAAACTGGCACAAGACAGGGATGCCCTCTCTCACCACTCCTATTCAACATAGTGTTGGAAGTTCTGGCCAGGGCAATTAGGCAGGAGAAGGAAATCAAGGGTATTCAATTAGGAAAAGAGGAAGTCAAATTGTCCCTGTTTGCAGATGACATGATAGTATATCTAGAAAACCCCATTGTCTCAGCCCAAAATCTCCTTAAGCTGATAAGCAACTTCAGCAAAGTCTCAGGATACAAAATCAATGTGCAAAAATCACAAGCATTCTTATACATCAATAACAGACAAACAGAGAGCCAAATCATGAGTGAACTCCCATTCACAATTGCTTCAAAGAGAATAAAATACCTAGGAATCCAACTTACAAGGGATGTGAAAGACCTCTTCAAGGAGAACTACAAACCACTGCTCAAGGAAATAAAAGAGGATACAAACAAATGGAAGAACATTCCATGCTCGTGGGTAGGAAGAATCAATATCATGAAAATGGCCATCCTTCCCAAGGTAATTTACAGATTCAATGCCATCCCCATCAAGCTACCAATGACTTTCTTCACAGAATTGGAAAAAACTACTTTAAAGTTCATATGGAACCAAAAAAGAGCCCGCATCGCCAAGCCAATCCTAAACCAAAAGAACAAAGCTGGAGGCATCACGCTACCTGACTTCAAACTATACTACAAGGCTACAGTAACCAAAACAGCATGGTACTGGTACCAAAACAGAGATATAGATCAATGGAACAGAACAGAGCTGTCAGAAATAATGCCACATATCTACAACCATCTGATCTTTGACAAACCTGAGAAAAACAAGAAATGGGGAAAGGATTCCCTATTTAATAAATGGTGCTGGGAAAACTGGCTAGCCATATGTAGAGAGCTGAAACTGGATCCCTTCCTTACACCTTATACAAAAATCAATTTAAGATGGATTAAAGACTTAAATGTTAGAGCTAAAACCATAAAAACCCTAGAAGAAAACCTAGGCAATACCATTCAGGACATAGGCATGGGCAAGGACTTCATGTCTAAAACACCAAAAGCAATGGCAACAAAAGCCAAAATTGACAAATTGGATCTAATTAAACTAAAGAGCTTCTGCACAGCAAAGGAAACTACCATCGGAGTGAACAGGAAACCTACAAAATGGGAGAAAATTTTCGCAACCTACTCATCTGACAAAGGGCTAATATCCAGAATCTACAATGAACTCCAACAAATTTACAAGAAAAAAACAAACAACCCCATCAAAAAGTGGGCGAAGGACATGAACAGACACTTCTCAAAAGAAGACGTTTATGCAGCCAAAAAACACATGAAAAAATGCTCACCATCACTGGCCATCAGAGAAATGCAAATCAAAACCACAATGAGATACCATCTCACACCAGTTAGAATGGCAATCATTAAAAAGTCAGGAAACAACAGGTGCTGGGGAGGATATGGAGAAATAGGAACACTTTTACACTGTTGGTGGGACTGTAAACTAGTTCAACCCTTGTGGAAGTCAGTGTGGCGATTCCTCAGGGATCTAGAACTAGAAATTCCATTTGACCCAGCCATCCCATTACTGGTTATATACCCAAAGGACTATAAATCATGCTGCTATAAAGACACATGCACACGTATGTTTATTGCGGCATAATTCACAATAGCAAAGACTTGGAACCAACCCAAATGTCCAACAATGATAGACTGGATTTAGAAAATGTGGCACATATACACCATGGAATACTATGCAGCCATAAAAAATGATGAGTTCATGTCCTTTGTAGGGACATGGATGAAATTGGAAATCATCATTCTCAGTAAACTATTGCAAGAACAAAAAACCAAACACCGCATATTCTCACTCATAGGTGGGAATTGAACAGGGAGAACAAATGGACACAGGAAGTGGAACATCACACTTCGGGGACTGTTGTGGGGTGGGGGGAGGGGGGAGAGATAGCATTGGGAGATATACCTAATGCTAGATGACGAGTTGGTGGGTGCAGTGCACCAGCATGGTACATGTATACATATGTAACTTACCTGCGCATTGGGCACATGTACCATAAAACCTAAAGTATAATAATAATAATAATAATAATAAAATAAAAAAAATGAATAAATAAAATAAATTAAAAAAAAAAAGAAATTGTAACAATAGAAATAATTGACAAAGGAGATCTAATTAAACTAAATAATTTTTTTTTACAATAAAAGAAACTATCATCAGGACAAATGAGAAAGAGTAAGTTTTTACAATTTATTCATCTGACTCAGGTCTAATGTCCAGACTCTGTAAGAAACTTAAGAAATTTACAAGGAAGAAAATAAACATTCCCATTAAAAAGTGAGCAAAGAAAATAAACATACACTTCTCAAAAGAAAACATTTATGTAGCCACCAAACATATTTTAAAAAGTCAACATCACTGAATATTAGAGAAATGCAAATCAAAACCACAGTAAGATATAATTTCACACCAGTCAAAGTGGCAATCATTAAAAAGTCTTGAAGCAACAGATGCTGGAGAAGCTGTGGATAAACTGGAATGTTTTTAAAGTTTTGGTGGGAAAGAAAATTAGTTTAACCATTGTGGAAGATAATGTGGAAATTCCTGAAAGATCTAGAACCAGAAACACCCTTTGACCCAGCAATCCCGCTAGTAGGTATATACCTAAAGGAGTTTAAATCATTCTATTATAAAGATACATACATGTGTATGTTTGTTGCAGCACTATTTACAATAGCAAAGACTTGGAACAAATTCAGATGCCCATCAACGATAGACTGGATAAAGAAAATGTGGCAAACCAATGCCATGGAATACTATGCAGCCATAAAAAAGAATGAGTTCATGTCCCTTGCAAGGACATGGATGAAGCTGGAAACCATCATCCTCAGCAAACTAACACAGGAAGAGAAAACCAAACACTTCATGTTCTCACTCATAAGTGGGTGTTGAACAATGAGAACATATGGGCACAGGGAGGGGAGCATCATACACTGGGTCCTGTCGGGGTTTTGGGTACAAGGGGAGGGATACTATTAGGAGAAATACCTATTGTAGATGATGGGTTGATGTGTGCAGGTAACTACCATGCACATGTATACCTATGTAAAAAAACTTCATGTTCTGCACATGTATCCCAGAAATTAAAGTGTAATTTAAATAGAAAGAAAAAGAAAGAAAGAAAGAATCAATATATCAAAGGGATATTTACATTTTCATGTTTTTTACAACACTGATCACAAGAGCTATGATTTGAAAGACACCTGAAATGTCCATCAGGAGATGAATGGATAAGGGAAATGTGGCACATATACACAATGGAATACGGTTTAGCCATAGGAAAAAATATTCTGTCATTTGGAACAACACAGAAAGAGCTAGAGGTCATTATGTTAAGTGAAAAGAGCCAGGTACAGAGGACAAACTGCATGTTCTCACTTCTTTTGTGGAAGCTAAAAATTAAAACAATTGAATAATTTATGGCAGTAAAGTAGAAGCATGGGTACTCGAGGCTGGTGAAGATGGTGGGGTATTTGGGGGGTTAGTAAGTGGGAATAAAATGTAGTTAGGGAAAATCAATTAGATCTAGTATATGATGGCACATCAGGATGACTATAGTCAATAATGAAATAATTATAACATTTTAAAACAACTAAAAGTAAATTGGTTTTTTTTTTTTTTTGGAATACAAAGGATAAGTGCCTGAAGAGACTGATACCTCATTTACTTTGATTTCATTATTATATATTTTATGTCTGTATTAATGCAGCTCATGTAATCTATAGATGCACCTCCTGTTTACTCACAATTACAAACAAAAAATTAAAAATATATAGTACTAACATTTCTGTGTTCATTTTTTATCCTGCACCCTTTCTAAAATTTTCCATGCATTCTAGTTTTTTTTGCAGTGTATTATATTTTTGTAAATATAAAATGTTATCTGAAGATGAGCATAATTTGACTACTTGATTTTGACTTTAGGTACTGTTTATTTCTCTTGTTTACCTATGCTGGCTAAGACTTCCAACATTATGTTGAATAAAAGTGGTAAAAATTGTTATTCTTGTCTCATTTCATACCTTAGGCAAGTGATTTTTATGTTTTTCTTTTTTCAATATGATACTAGCTATGAATTTGTCTAATACAGCCTTTAATAAAGTTTTTTGAGGTATTTTCTGTTTATTTCTAGTTTGTTGAGAGTGTTTACTATTAAGAATTGTTGAATTTTATGGAATACTTTATTGGCATCTATTGAATTGATTATATGCTTATTGTCTTTTGTTCTGTTAATCTGATACATTACAATTATTTATTTCTCTATGTTGAACCATCTAGCCATTTTGTGAATAAAAACATCTTGGCTGTAGTACTTTCATTGTATTGTTGAATTCTGTTTTTTGTTACCTATTAAAAAATTTGTGGAGGATATTTGCATTTATGTTTGTCAGAGGTATTGATCTACGTTTTTGTTTTGTTTTAGTTTGCTATATGTTACCTGACTTATCTATCACCATTAATGATGGCCTTGTAGAAAGACCTTGGAAGTATTCTTTACTCCTTAAATTTTTAGAATAGTTTGAATATAATTCATATTAGTTACTCACTCAATATTTGATATGAATAAAATTTTATCCATAAAGGTATCTCATTCTGGAATTTTCTTTTATGAGACATTTTATTAATGTTTCTACTTTATTGTTAGTTATGAGTCTATTTGAATTTTCTATTTCTTTTTTTAACTTTTATTTTGGGTTTGGATGTACATGTGCAGATTTGTTATATAGAAAAACTCATGTCATACAGGTTTGTTGTACAGATTATTTTGTCGCCAAAGTACTAAGCCTAGTACCCAACAGTTATTTTTTTTTCTTGTCCTCTCTGTCTTCTCAGCCTCCATCCTCAAGAAGATACCAGTGTTTGTTGTTCCCTTCTTTGTTTTCATGATTTCTGATTATTCAGCTTCCACTTGTAAGTCAGAACATTTGGTATTCAATTTTATGAATACCACATGTATTTGTTTGCTCTCCATTTGTTTGCTAAGGATAATGGAATCCAGCTCCATCTATGGTTTCATGAAAATTTTGATCTCATTTTTATAATAACTGCATAGTATTTTATGGTGATACATATCACATTTCCTTTATGCATTCTGTCATTGATGGGCATTTATGTTGATTCCATGTCTTTGCTATTGTGAATAATGCTGCAATCAACACTTGTGCACGTGTGTCTTTATGGCACGACAGTTTGGATTCATCTGTGCATATACCCAGTAATGAGATTGCTGAGTTGAGTAATAGCTTCACTTTTAGCTCTTTGAGAAATCTTTCCACAATGGTGGAACTAATTTACACTCCCACTAATAGTCTGTAGGTGTTCCTTTTTCTCTGCAAACTTGCCAGTGGTCTGTTATTTTTGAACTTTTTAGTAACAGCCACTCAGGCTGGTTTAAGATGGTATTTCAATGTGGTTTTAATTTACATTTCTCTAATGATTGGTGATATTGAACTTTAAAAAATATGCTTGTGGGCCGCAGGTATATTTTCCTCTCCCCTCTCCTTTGCTCCCCACCCCTCCTCTCCTCTTCTTTTCTTTCATGTATCTTTTTCTTAGACAGGTTCTCATGGTCTCACCTTTGTTGCAGGGCAGTGGTATGATCTTGGCTTACTGAAACCTCTACTTTCTAGGCTCAAGCAATTCTCCTATGTCAGCCTGCCAAGTAGCTGGGGCTTACATGCATGCACCACCACATGTAGCTAATTTTTCCCCCCATAGAGATGGAGTTTCACGCTTGTTTTTCATGATGGTCTCAAACTCCTGGGCTCATGCAACCAACCCACTTCCACGTCCCTATGCTGTGATTACAAGCATGAGCCACTTCACCAAGCCAGGTATGTTTTCCTCAGAAAAGTGTCTGCTCATGTTCTTTGACTACTATTTAATAGATTTGTTTGTCTTTTTCTTGTAAATGTGTTTAAATTCCTTGTTGATTATAGATACTAGACCTTTGTCAGATGCATAATTTGCAAAAATTTTCTCTCTTTTTTAGGATGTGTGTTTACTTATTTGACAGTTTCTTTTTTGGTATGCAGAAGCTCTTTCATTGAATCTTATGTGTTAATTTTTGCTTCCATTGCAATTGCTTTTCTCAACATGATTTTATATCTGAAACTTCATAATCTTGGTCTAGAAGCTTTTGCAGGTGACAAACAATTTCAGTAAATTTTCAGGATACAAAATCAATCACAAAAAATACTAGCTTAACTATACATTAACAGCAACCAAGCTGACAGCCAAATTAGAAATAGAATCCCATTCACAATTTCCACCAAGGGAATAAAATGCCAAGGAATACAGCTAACGCAGGAAGTAAAATATCTTTACACTGAGACTTACAAAACATTACTCTATGAAATCAGAGATAAAACCAACAAATGGTAAAGGATTTCATGCTCAGGGATAGAATTAATATTATTAAAATGCCCATTCTGCCCAAAGCAATTTATATATCCAATGCTATTTCTAACAAACTACCAAATGACATTCTTCATAGAACTTAAAAATAATAATTAATTTAAAATTTATACACAACCAAAAGTGCATTCTCATTGCCAAGGAAATCCTAAGCAATAGCAAAAAGGCTGGAGGGATCATGCTACTCAACTTCATACAGTTACCAAGATAGCATGGTACTGGTAAAAAACCAACTCCTTGTTCAACAAATGGTGCTGAAATAACTGGCTAGCCAATAAAAATGATTGAAATTAGACTTCTTCTTTATATCACATACAAAAATCAGCTCAACAGATTAAAGACTTATATAAAATCCCAGAGTATAAAACCCAGCAATACAATCTAGACAATGCCATCCTAAACATAAGAAGGGGGAAAAATTATGACAAAATGCTTCTATTCCTTCATGGTTCAACCTTGGTGAAATGTATATTTCTTGAAACTTATGTATTTCTTCTAGATTTTTCCACTAAATGGCACATAGTTTTTATACCATGATAATATGATACAACTTTTTTGAATTTCTGTGGTATCAACCTTAACATCTTTTTAACTGATATTTTTTCTGTCTTTTGCTTAGTCTGCTTAAAGTTTTGCCAATTTTAATTTTCAGAAACCAAGTTTTTATTTCATTTGTCATTTGCATTTTTTACTTTCATTATCTTCTGATTATTACCATTTAATTTTTTATCCAAATTTTAGTTAAATTTGCTTTTTATTTTTTAGTTATTTAAGCTGTATTTTTAAGCTATTTCCTTGAAGACTTTCCACTTTTAAAATTTAGAAGTTTGTTGCTATAAACTTTTCTCTCACTACCACTTTCACTGTATTTCCATTAGTTTTGATATGTTGTGTTTTAATTTTCATCGGTCTTAAAAAATTTTTTAAATTTCTTAAAGATCCAATTGTCATTCAGAAGCAAGTTTTAAAATTTCCATTTATTTTTGTAATTTGCAAAGTTTTTCTTGTTTATAATTTTTAGTTTTCATTGTGATTAGAAAAGATGCTTGATATAATTTTAATGATTTTTAATTTTTTGGACTTGTTTCATATAATGACCTATAATTTCTTTTTAAAGAATGGCTGAGGAGCTATATTAGCTCATTCTCATGTTGCTATAAGAAGTATCTTGGACTGAAAAATTTATAAGATGTGTAATTATAGTTACACAGGGTGTATAGGAGACATGGCTGGGGAAGTCTCAGGTAACTTACAAACATGACTGAATGTAAAAAGGAAACAGGTACAATGTTCACAAGGCAAAGCAGGAGAAAGATAAAGTGAAGTCAAAAGGGCTACACACTTTCAATCAAGGAGATTGTCTGAAAAGTATCATGAGATCAGCAAGGGGCAAGTCCACCCCCATGAACAAGTTGCCTCTTCCCAGGTCCCTTTTCCAACACTGGGGATTACAATTTGACATCAGATTTTGGTGGGGACACAGAGCCAAATTATATTATTTCAACCCTGGCCCTTCTTAAATCTCATGTCTTTTTTACATTTCAATACACATTCATGCCTTCCCAACAGTGCCCCAAATTGTTAACTCATTTCAGTATTAACTCAAAAGTTCAAGTCCAAAGTCTTATCTGAGGCCAAGCAAATGCCTTCTGTCTATAAGCCTATAAAATGACATAGATAAATAGTTATTTCAAAGATACAATCATGGTAAAGGCAATGGATAAATGCTCCTATTCCAAAAGACAGAAATTGACCAAAACAAAAAGCTACAGGACCCCTGCAGTCCACAAACTGGCAGGAAAGACACTAAATTTTAATTCTCCAAAGTAAACTTCTTTCACTTTATCTGTCACATCTGGCCACATTGACACAAGGGTGGATCTCAAGGTATAGTCACCACTGCTATTTAACAGGCTGGCATTGTGTCCTTGCAGTTTTCTCAAGTTGCATGCTTTCAGTGGAACTACAATTCAAGGGCCTGGGTGATGATGACCCTTTCTTTATAACTTCACTGGGCAGTGCTCTAGCGAGTACTCTGTGTGAGCATCGAACCCCACATTTCCCCTACAGAATGTGCTAGTACAGGTCCTCTGTGAGGGCACTGTCTTGCAGCAGACTTCTGTGTGGATATTTAGGCATTTCTTTACATTCTCTCAAACCTAGTTGAAGCTCCCAACCTCAATTCTTGACTTCTGCACACCTGCAGGCCCAGCACTATGTGGACACTGTAAAGGTTTTGGGCTTTCACATGCTGAAGCAAAGGCCCAAACTGTACCATGACCCATTTTATTTACAGGTGGAGCTGCAGCAGAGGGGAAACACAGCATCATGTCCCAAGGCTGACAGGATTGCAAGGCCCTGGGACATGGAAAGTTCTCTGTCATTTCTTTGAATAAATTTTTACCCTGATATCTTTCTAGACCTCCTCTTTAAATCCACTAACTAAATATTTCCATTTTGTGGTTATTTTATAAGTCTTATAGATGTACCTGATTTTTCTTCTTTTTCTTTATGCTGTATTTTCAGATAGCATGTCTTCAACCTCACTAGCATGTTTTCTTTTTTTACCTAATTAACTGCCATTGAGATGCTCTGACACAATTCTTACTCAAGTTTAATTTTCAGCTCCAGAATTCTTGCTTAATTTTTCAATTTAAATCTTTGTCTAATTTTTTGAATAGAATTCTGAATTTCTTCTCTGTTTCACTGAAATTCATTCAGCTTTTTTGTTTTTTTAAACAGCCATTTGGTTTTGTTGTCATAGTGGTCACATATATCCGTCCCTTCAGGATTGGTTCCTGGTGTCTTATTTAGCCCATTCAGTGAGATCATATGTTCCTGGATGTTGTTGATGCTTATGGAGATTTAATGATGTGTGTACATGAAAGAGTTAGGTATTTTTTCTAATATTTGCAGTCTAATCTTCTCTGTATTAATATGTGTTGAGAGAATTTTTCAAGAAATAAAAAGAAGAGTGCAAAGATGGCTGACAAGAAGTAGCTACAGCGCATTGCTCTCACACAGAAGAGACAAAATGGTAAGAAAATACTAGCTCTTCAGGACATGTTGGGATTTACTAATGAAGTGATGTATTTCTTGGAGAATAGAGTAGAATAAGAGAGGAGAGCCACCTACCAAGGATTGGTATTGAGCCAAGGGAGGAACTCCACCATGAAAAAATACTGAGTGAGTGAGAGCTTCCAGAAACCTGTATTTCTTCTATTAACCTTTGCAACACAGGGCACAGGAGATCTCTGCATGGTATTCTCCCTCTGGAACCTCCTGACTGACATGGCCTTGGGACCCTGAGCATTCAGTGCCAGTGGCTTTAACTTTGCCAACAAGAGAAGACATGCCCTCTCACATGCTCACAGGATGGGGTCCAAATCTATAGTTCTGAGGAGTGGGTGGACTACAGGCTTCATTACCCTTAATCTTTGCCAGGGAAAGCCCACTGGCCAGGGACTTTTCCATAGCCACCACAGCCCCACACAAACACTTTGGCCAAGAGTACCTTTATGCATTTCTTTGAGTTGGAGCTACCAGATATAAAAGGGGGTCCTACCAGTCTTCCTGAAGCTACAGCCTCTACTGCTGTCATGATTTAGAGGAAGTGAAGAGTTTAAGGACTATTATGAGCCTTCAGCAAAATGCAGTTGCCTTATGGAAAATAGGCCATATTGCTTCCCATACAGGTCCCTGCCCCTACCATTCCTCACTAGGTGGGGCCTCCTAAACTGTGTCCCAAACATAGTCATCCTACTCTTACCTGAGTTTTCAGGGTAGCAGCATATTTGTATTTTCCTTGTATACAGCACCAAGTGGTAGCAGGCGGGCTTTCTATTTTTGCCACTCCATGGCCCCCACTCTTATTGCCCTTTATTCAGGAGAAAGCAGAGGTTAGAGACTATCATGAGCCTCCTGCACTGTGCAGCCTGCATTATAGAAAAGGAGCTAGACTGTTTCCTATGTGGGTCTATGATCTTGTAAATTCTTACTGTGCAAGGCCTTTCAATCTGTACCTCTAGGTTGTATAAACACCCTGTCCCAATTTTATCACTTTAGTTGGTGGTAGCTTGGCATTTCTCTGGGAAAAAAAAAATCTCAGAGACAACATGCAGATCCATTGCCATTACAGCTGTGGTAATACTATCCTTATTGCCCTTGGGATGAGGAGAAAACAAAGGACCTGACCACTGTATAGGCACCTCCAGCATGTCACAGCTGCCATATAGAGCAAAGCTCAGGTTCTTTATTCTGTGAGTTCCCACTTATACTCTTCATCAGACAGATCCCCAGGCACTTCCACAGTGCAGCTGTCCCAACCCTGGTTGAATATTCTCACTGGGAGAAGGTCTGTGTTTATCTAGTGTGGAGCCTCAAGAGGAAATTGGCAGCTCCTCTGCCACTGCCACTGCAGTGGTACTCCCTTGCTACAATAGGCTTGGGGAAGGAACAGAAACCTTGAGTGTTTTTCAGCACACTACAGTTAAAAAAATGAAGTAGAGCCCAGTTTCTCATTTATGTGAGCCCCCAACCCCTCCTACTTCTGAGCCAGGACTCTCAACTTCAGCCCATAGTGCAGCTGCTGCCCCAACCCCACCTACATCTCCATGGATAATGGCTCTAATTTATTTGGGGTGGAGCTCCTAAAAGCAATTAAAATCCTCTTGACCACTGCAGCAGTCCTGCCCTTGCTACCCTTCAAATTGAAATAGAATTAAGACCCTGACTGCTTTGTTCACACATCAACCAAGCCACAGCAACCCAATGGAGAAAAGGCTAATCTATCTTCCCCATGAGGCCTCCAACCTCCTTGCTAATCACCAGGCAAGACCCCATAGCTCAGGGCCAAAACACAATCTCCTCCTGAGTTGGTCATTTTGATTGGCAGTGTTCTGTGTTTCCCTGGCATGGAGTGCCAAAAGACAAGTGAAAATTCCTCAGCCACTGCTACTATCAAGGTCCATGACCCTATTTCTCTCAAGCTAAAGAGGGAAGAAAAAAGCCTGAGGTCACCTAAAGGCTGTGGTGCACAGCCCAGGACTGCCAAGCCAAGATCTGCAGTCAGAATGTAATATTGTTTGGCTCTGTGTCACCACCCAAATCTCCCATTGAATTGTAATAATCCTCACGTGTCAAGAGTGGGACCAGGTGGATATAATTGAATCTTGGTGTGGTTTTCCCCATGCCATTCTCATGAGAGTCAGTGAGTTCTTGCAAGATCTAATGGTTTTATAAGGAGTTTCCCATTTGCTTGATTCTCCTTCTCCCTCTTGCCTGCCATCATGTAAGATGTGCCTTTACTTCTCCTTGGCCATCTGCCATGATTGTGAAGCCTGCCAACCATTTGAAACTGTGAGTCTATTAAAACTCTTTTTCCTTACAAAGTACTCAGTTTCAGGCACATCTTCATTAGCAGGATGATAACAGAATAATACAGCATGTGAGTGGGAGAGAAGCCCACATTCTCAGAGTACCAAGATGAAACATAACTGTAAATGTGATGAAATACATAGGAGCTTCATGGATGAGAAAGAGCCTACCTTTCAGTCATTATAATTAAGCACCTTCTACTGGATCAGACCCAAACATCAACACTAAAAATATTTTGTTGGCATACCCACTTTGAAATGAAGGACAAGTATTCGGCCACAATTAAAGACCTTGCAGAAAGTCTTGGCCTTCTGAAAACACCCGGAAACAAAGTCAGTAGACTATGCTAAAATTATTCCACAGCTAAATAAACTACAGCACACATAGCCCACACAGATGAGAAAGAGCCAGTGCCAGAATGCTAGAAACTTTAAATACTGCAGTATCTGTTTTCCTTCAAATGACTGCACATACTCTGCAGAAATATTACTTAACCAGATGGAAATGGCTAAAATGATAAACATAAAATTCAGACTCTGGGTGAAAATGAAGATTATTGAGATTTAGAAGAAAATTTAAACCCATTTCAAAGAAACTTAGGGGAACTAATGGAAATAGAGAGTAGAAAGATGGTTATTGGAGGCTGGGAAGGTTAGCTGCTGTAGGTATCGGGGAGAGGGTGGATGGTTACTAGGTATAAAAAAAAGAAAGAATAAATAAAATATCTGATAGGTCATCAGGGTAATGATAATCAATAATAATTGAATTGAATACTTACAAATAACTAAAATAATGTATCATACTTGGATTTGCAATACAGAGGATAAATACTTGAGTTGATGGACACCTCATTTACTCTCATGTAATTATTAAACACTATATGCCTGTATCAAAATATTCCATATACCCTATAAACCTATATATCTACCATGTATACATAAATATTAACAATTACATATTTGAAAAGTTATGATTAAGGTTATATGGTTGAAGAAATGTTTAAGCACAAAATCATGTAAGATGTTGCTTCTATGTGGTATTAAGTCTGCAGGCATTCATAATGCCAGGAATAAAGGAGGCTTGACAACCTCCACCTGGATTTCAGAGAGTATATGAGAAAGCCTATGTGCCCAGGTAGAAGCCTGCCACAAGGGGACAGCCCTCACAGAAAACCTGTACTAGGGTGGTGGAGAGAAGAAATGTAGATTTGGAGGGCTCACACAGAGTTCCTTCCCACTGGGACATTGCCTTATGTCTGTGGGAGCTGTGGGAAGGGGACCATTATCTACCAGATTTGAGTGGTAGATCTACTGGTGGCTTGCACTCTGCACTTAGAAAAGCCTCAGGTACTCAACTCTGTCAGAGCCATTCAGTGGGGCTATAGCTTGCAGAGACAGAGTGTAATGTTTAAGCTTCTTGCCTACCAGGCCAAAGAATTGGTGTGGCAGCTGACTGCAGTGAGTGTTAGAGACACGGACCAATAGAGAGAAAGAGCTATAGGCTTTATTGAGCAGAGTGAAAGTATAAAGCTTCCACAGCATGGAAGGGGTCCTGAATGGGTAGCCATTGTTGGTTTTGGGTGATTGCCTTTTGAACTCTATTTTTTTTAATAAAACCCATTTAATACGGCTTTTCATTAACTTACTTACCACTAATTCAGAACAGAAGGCTATTATTCTTTTTTTTTTTTTTTTTTTTTGCGTACCACCAGGGAAGAAAATTCCTCATTTATTTATTTATTTATTTGTTTATTATTATGCTTTAGGTATATCTCCCAATGCTATCCCTCCCCAATCTCCCCACCCCACAACAGTCCCCAGAGTGTGATGTTCCCCTTCCTGTGTCCGTGTGTTCTCATTATTCACTTCCCACCTATGAGTGAGAATATGCAGCATTTACAGCATGGTACTAGTACCAAAACAGAGATATAGATGAATGGAACAGAACAGAGCCCTCAGAAATAATGCCACATATCTACAACTATCTGATCTTTGACAAACCTGAGAAAAACAAGCAATGGGGAAAGGATTCCCTATTTAATAAATGGTGCTGGGAAAACTGGCTAGCCATATGTAGAAAGCTGAAACTGGATCCCTTCCTTACACCTTATACAAAAATCAATTCAAGATGGATTAAAGACTTAAACTTTAGACCTAAAACTATAAAAATCCTAGAAGAAAACCTAGGCATTACCATTCAGGACATAGGCATGGGCAAGGACTTCATGTCTAAAACACCAAAAGCAATGGCAACAAAAGCCAAAATTGACAAATGGGATCTAATTAAACTAAAGAGCTTCTGCACAGCAAAAGAAACTACCATCAGAGTGAACAGGCAACCTACAGAATGGGAAAAATTTTCGCAACCTACTCATCTGACAAAGGGCCAATATCCAGAATCTACAATGAACTCAAACAAATTTACAAGAAAAAAACAAACAACCCCATCAAAAACTGGGTGAAGGACATGAACAGACACTTCTCAAAAGAAGACATTTATGCAGCCAAAAAACACATGAAAAAATTCTTACCGTCACTGGCCATCAGAGAAATGCAAATCAAAACCACAATGAGGTACCATCTCACACCAGTTAGAATGGCGATCATTAAAAAGCCAGGAAACAACAGCTGCTGGAGAGGATGTGGAGAAATAGCAACAATTTTACACTGTTGATGGGACTGTAAACTAGTTCAACCATTGTGGAAGTCAGTGTGGCTATTCCTCAGAGATCTAGAACTAGAAATACCATTTGACCCAGCCATCCCATTACTGGGTATATACCCAAAGGACTGTAAATCGTGCTGCTATAAAGACACATGCACACGTATGTTTATTGTGGCACTATTCACAATAGCAAAGACTTGAAACCAACCCAAATATCCAACAATGATAGACTGGATTAAGAAAATGTGGCACATATACACCATGGAATACTATGCAGCCATAAAAAATGATGAGTTCATGTCCTTTGTAGGGACATGGATGAAATTGGAAATCATCATTCTTAGTAAACTATCGCCTTTTGAACTCTTTAAGGTGGGAAATACCTGCAGCAGGGAGATGTTACCAGAGTGAGAAACAAAGGCAGTAAATTATTTTATGACATGTCTTAGATTTTGAAGAAAACCAGAATTGCAACTTAAGCTTTATGTACTTTATAACCTTGCACGACATGTCAAAGGAGACAGGATTTTACAGGACTTTCCAAAGGATGTTTACAAGGAATTGGAATTGAGAGTAGAGATAAGGTCTGTTGGTCAAAGGAAAAACAGGCAATTAACATTTCTTTTGATTTAGTTTTGGGGGAAGGGGAAGGAAGAGAGGGAGAAGAGACACAGGAAAACTTACAGCAAAATTTTTGCTGTTTATACCTTTCTTGAGGAAGAAAACACATGCTGAAATCCTGGTGTTGGGAATAGTTTAAGCATATATCTTCAATATTATCCATCCAGGATGGAAGTAATTCCTAATGCAGGAAATCAGTAAGTTTCACAGCTTTCCGTGCCTCTATTCAACCCAGGGAGCCCAGCTAGCAACTCCTCCCAGTCTCGCCTCCAAACAGAACACCCCAACTGCTGTTGGGACCTGTGCAGGGGTTGTTCTGGCTACTCCCTGCTGGTTAGGGGTAAAGAAGGGGCTCTGTAGTTGTGGTATCCTCCAGAGGGGACATTTCTAGTCTAGTTGAGGGACCAGTGGGTGGATCCAGGTGTCCTTGGTAGAATCTGTGAGTTGAGCTCAAGAAAGTTTCCATTTGTAAGACCATTTGTAGCTTGATAGCCTCAATCCTGGAGGACATAAATTTGACAAGGAGGTTAAAATTGCAGAGCCTAAAGGCAAGTGTAGGATGGCTGTTACATATCCTAGAAAGGGAAGGAGCCAAGGTATCCACTGGTTAAACATATTCCAGGGTCCTGAGTGTTCAAGCTCCTTTTTTCTACTTTCTATCCATTCTCTTGTTTCTTTGACCTTTTTAATAATGATTTCTGAATGGCTAGTGAAATAGCAACATGAATTGAGAGTTAGAGTTCAGGGAATGCAGAAGAAGGCATCTTTGAGGTCTAGAACAGTGAACCATTCTGCCTTTTCTGGTATCTGAGACAGCAGTGTATAGGGGTCGGGTACAGCAGGATATAAAGAAATTACTGCTTCAGATTATTTTGAGGTCTTGCACTAGTCTCCACTGACCAATTGGTTTTTGTATTCCTTGGCTTGGGGTGTTGCAAGGACCTCTGCTTTTTCTTACTAAGGCTTGAGCTTTTAAATATGTAACAATATCCTATTATCTCTTGTGAGCTTCAGGCCTTTAAGAAGGAAAAGTGGTGGGGTCTTTTAGCCTTATTTGAACTAGGCTAGTGTGGTGGCTCATGCCTGCAATCCCACCAATTTGGGTACAGAGACGGGCAGATCATGAGGTCAGGAGATCAAGAACATCCTGGCTAACATGATGAAACCATATCTCTATTAAAATAGAAGAAATTAGCCAGGTGTTGTGGCAGGCACCTGTAGTCCCAGCTACTCAGGAGGGTGAGGCAGGAGAATGGTGTGAACCTGGAGCTGGAGGTTGCAGTGAGAGCTGAGATCACACCACTGCACTCCAGCCTGGCTGACAGAGTCTCAAAAAAAAAAAAAAAAAGAAAGTATAACAATATCCTGTAATCCTTTGTGAGCTTCAGGCCTTAAGGGATATTGCCTTTGAAAAGGAAAAATGATGGAGTCTTTTAGCCTGATTTGAGCTGGATGGGCATTGTTTGCCCTTCAAAATTGTCCTTCTAAGTCTTGATTTCAGAGTTGATTCCTTTTTCAAATAGGGAACAATAAATGGATAATTTGTTCCCCATATTCATGTAGATAATAGCCCCAGATTTGGTAATATATCCCTTCTTAATAAGGGCGTGGGACTTTCAGGAATAACAAGAAAGGCATGTGAAAGAGCAAAGTCTCCTAATTGCAGCTGAGGAGGCAAGAGAAATATCTGGTTACAGGCTGTCCTAAGATTCCTCAGATGGTAATGGACTTTGAGGACAGTCATTCAGGACAGGAGATTAAAACTGAGAAGGCCACACCAGTGTCCAGGAGGAAGTCTACTTCCTGGACCTCAATGGTCAAACTTACCCAGGGCTCTGTGAGGGTGATGGCATGAGCTGACGCTTGCCCCAGGCACCCTCATTTCTGTTGCTGAATCATCTGGTTGGGTGTTCCTGGCCCAGAGAGGCTTTGTCCTCTAGGGCAGTGCATCTTCCAGTGATTGCCTTGGCATATTGGACATGGGTGAGGGGGTGGTTTGTTTCTGGTTGGACAATCTTTCTTAAAATGTCCTTTCAAACTGCATTGAAAACAAGCACTACTATGCAATTGGCCTGCTTTTCTTTTGGTTTCTTCTGTGACACCAAGGTCTGCTTGTCTTAGGGCCATGACTAAGGCTGCAGCCTTTCTCTTATCTTGCTTCTCCCTTTTGGCCTGTTTCTCCTGGTCCGTGTTATAGAAAACTGAGGTTGCCAGGTTCAATCATGTCTCCAAATTTTGTAATAGGCTTAAGACATACTTTTGGAGTTTTCTCCTAATGTTGACCACTGATTGGGTGATAAAGTTTTCCTTTAAAATAAGTTGGTCTTCTACAGAATCTGGAGTTAAGGAGGTGTGCTTTCTTAGGGCTTCCTTTAGGCTTTCTAGAAAAGTGGAGGGGTTTTCCTCTTTTCCCTGTGTTGTTGTGGATAGCATTGAGCACTTCATGGGTTTTTTCCTATGTTTCCTCAACCATTCTAAAATGCAAGTTAGCAAATGCCTGTGGCTCCAGTCTCCATGATCTGAATCAGTATCCCAGTGAGGGTCTACACTGTGGACTGCCTGTTGCCTTGTGGGGAATTTTTCCCTCTCCTCCAGGCCAGTTGCCCATTTACCTGGGTAAGGTACCACAGATCCCCAAATTGCTGGGCTGCTGTTACAGCTGCTTATTTTTCAGTAGTACTTGAGGTCTGATCAAGAAGCAACATATCTCTCCAAGATAGATCAAAGGACTGCTTTAATCCTTTCAGGACATCTATATAGTTATCAGGATGACCTGATAATTTCCCTAAAACTGCCTTTATTTGTTTTAAATCTGAGAGCGACAAGAAGACATGTACACGGGTGGGCCCAAATTCCCCTCCTACTGCTTGTAAGGGACATAGTTTTGGTGCCTGACTCACAGCGTTTATGTTCTCTCTCTGGTGTGCATTTAACACTTTGGTGGGCCCAGATAGAGGAGAGTCAGTGGTGGTGGAGAGTGTGGCTGAGGGAAGAGGCCCTAAGTATGGAGGTAATTGTGGGCCTCTGTCATTGGGGCAAAACTTACAGGCTTGGCACAGTGCAGTATTGTCATGAAAGACAAAGAAAGCCTGTACATGAAGGACTTAACTCCATTTACCTTCCTGTTTACAGAAAAGATTTAGTTGTAGAAGGGCGTTATAATTAATACTTCCCTCAGGGGGCCATTTTGTAAGGAATATTTTGTTTTTCATTTTGTAAGGACTATTTTGGCCAGGCAGTGATACAGAAGAAAATCAGCCACTTCTTTTTTAAGGTTTCAGGGTCAAATTTGTCCTAGTTATTCAGGATACATCTTAAGGGATTGTCTGTTTTGAAGGTGTGGTGCCCATCTGGAATTTTAAACACAGGGATGCCCACCCCTCTGGTTAGTCCTGGGACTCATTTTCCCCTCAGGCATCCTCTAAGGGTCAGGTCCAATTCTGCTCAAAGTTCATGGCCACTTCTCCTGAGTTCTCCATCTACCAGATTTAACCATGTTACCGAGCAGGATGGAAAATTCCCTTGCCCATGCCATGCACCCACTGACCACTAAATGGGTCAGAAGGACTATTGGATTTATTATGTTCCTTCTCCCAACACACCCCACCTGTTCCACGATGGCAAGGCCTGAGTTAGGGGCACCACTGATGCTTGCATGCTAAGGCCCAATTTACATGGGCCTGGCCATCTAATCTGTCCTTCAAGGAGAAATCTCTGAATTAGTGACAGGAGGCTTAGTAAGCTTAAAGGGGGTGGTAGATGTCCTCTAGGCCAGGGCTGAGAGAACAGCTGCTGTACTCTAACCTTCTATCCCCACTTGCCATCAAAGGAGTAAGCCCCTCTCTCAAGGCAGTACCAATATCCTATGTCCCAACTGACTATATTTTCTTCCTTCCAATACCAAATATTGAATGGTTGAAACAACAATTCAATGGCTCTAAGAGCTGTACCCATGCACCACAGATTGTACTTGAGAGGCCCCAAGGAAGGGAAAAGTCTACCTAGGGAGCAATGGAGGAAATGCCCTAAGGCTTCTACTAACCACATGAAAATTACAAACATGTCTTTAAATTATCCTGATGTAGGGGACCGTACACTATGGTGGGGAACTGGCCCTTCAAAATAGCCAGCAAATGGCAACACATGCATAACCTAGTGAGAACTCTGAGAACTGGGTTGGAGTTTGTTAATTTCTTAGTACTTTGATGTATATACCTGCAGATAAAGCCAGTTTGACACATCTTTGTGGTTAGTTTCCCAAGTCCCTTTCTCTCTGTAATCCCACTTGTGTTGTGCACCTGGCACACTTGCTACTAAATTGAAGAATATTTGGCAGTGGGAAGAGACAAAAATCTCAATATTTACTCCATCTCATGACATTACAGCTCTGGCAATTAGAAGAACATTTCTCACAGTCAGAGCTTTAACAATTAATTAATCATGGGCTGTTATTGGAGACCCTGATATCATTGCCATCAGATTGTTTGAAGCTGGATATAAGAAAAAAAAAGAAATTTAAAGAATGGAATTTCTATAATTCTCTAAGCATTGGGAGTTGTTTTCCCAATTTTTTTTGAGGGAGGCCTAGAAAACCTTTCCAGACTCAGTGGTAGTGTATTTACTCCACAGTACTCAAGAACAAATAACCTATTTGATATGATCTTGCTCTGTGTCCCTACTCAAATCTCATGTTACATTATAATCTTCAGTGTTGGAGGAGGGGCCTGCTGGGAAGGGATTTGATCATGGGAACAAATTTCCCCTTTGCTGTTCTTGTGACAGTGAATTAGTTATCATGACATCAGATGTTTTAAAAGTGTGTGACACTTCTCTCTTTGTTTTCTCTGTCCTCCTTCTATGTGAAAACACGCTTGCTTTCGCTTTGTCCTTCATCATGATTGCTGTTTTCTGAGACATCTGCAGCCCTGCCTTCTGTACAACCTGTACAACTGTAAGTCAATTAAGCCCACTTTGTTTATAAATTACCCTGTCTCAGGCAGTTCTTTATAGCAGTGTGAGAACAGAATAATACACAATGTCATCTAGGCATATTATTTGTATGTATGTAAAGAATCCTAGACCTTTGCCATTTCTTTCCTAAGCCATTTTTACATGGTTGTTTGTCAGCAAGTCACCTGGAGAAATAATATAACATCTTCTCCAGAAAAGAGTCTACATTCCTCTCTTTACTAATTATATCAGTGGTTTATCTAGCCCAGTGTTTCCTAAAACACAGCTCTGCAATCATTAATGGTTGGCTAAGTGTAAACTGTCTGAGCTTAGGGAAGCAATAAAAACAACCTTGTTTACTGCTTTTGTTGTGAGTTATACAGTTTCTAGTTTCTGACCTGAAGTATTTTCCCTTCTGCTATTATCCGTGAAAATAATGTATCAGATTATTAGTCTGAAGTTGAGGTAAAATTTCAGAAAATAAACAGTTTTTTTAAAGTTTTGTGATTAGATGGAATGCCAGCAGACAGACAGTCTTGTGTAAGAAAGAGTACTAGTCCACACAGGCCAGGTTAGGTGATATGAGAACACTTCTTGGAATCTGGGAGGAGGGTTTCTTGCCCAATTTGTGAATAAGAAGATAAGATTCTCCACTATTAGAATTGAAGCCTGCTTCCTAAATGATGCCTTGGTTTGGTCATTCTCTTTCAAGTAGTAGGAAAAAGGATGCTCTTAAGGTGACTCCAGCAGAAAATAAAAATACATCAGTGGCTCTTTGGTTGAGGAATCCCTAAAGGTGAAATAAGTGTTGTCAATGTGAGAAGTGAAAACAAAATCGGAAATTTACCTTAATTGAATAGAGTATCCAATACATTACTGGACTCTAGATATAGGAGATTACATATGCCTGCTTAATCAAATTCAAGGGTGCAGTGCCCTGGGCTGAGCATCATCTCAGTTTTGCATGAAGAGGTAGCAGGTACTCTACTTGGAGAAAATTTATCTTTCACACGTGACCTATAGCAAAACCTCTGTTTCAGTGAGACTCTCCATTTTAGATTTCCTTAGCTGCATAGGTGAAATTGACTGATTGCTTGGCTAAGTTTCAGGTGGAATTGACTGATGGATTATTGAGATTTGAACTTGATAGTTTTATCATGAAATTTACCACTAAACTATTAAACATTTAGACATTAAACTGCTAATTTTAATACTTTATAATCTGTCATGCAGATGCCAAAGAAATATATTTACTGAAAGAAGTAGAAAGAACTAATTGAGAAAACTCTATTCAATAAGCATTTATTTAACTCTGCCTACTCTTGGGCCCTAGTCAATGATCTGGCTCTGTGGTCTGCTGTGTAAAAAACTACACATTGATCAACCAAAGACATTCCCCTTCAGGTCCTCTAATTGTGAACACAAACTGCAACTGTGATTGACCTATCTGAATCATGCTGAAGATGCCCGTGGTAAGCTTACTCTTAGATATTCTCAGTCACCTTGAGGCTAGCTATTTATTATGCCTACCTGATGCAAAGTTTCTCATTGAAAACAGAAACACAAAAACAACTACAGGTTAGAGCTCACAGATTAAAAGGATTTGTTTCTGATGAAGCAGGAACCATATATGTCAGATTATTGTTGACTTCTGCCAAAATATGATTTATTTGTATCCTGGTAAAGGACACATTATATGATAAAGATCACATTATATGGGTCACATTATATAGATCTGATCTTTGTTTCCTTCTCTGGACGATCACAGGTGCCTTACAAATGGTGACTTTCTATTAAGATACAATATTTCTATTTCAGTCTGATTGGCTGACTGCCACCAATGACTTCCGTGGTCAGAAGCCTCAGATCCCAAGATTTTCTCTGTAGTGTCTTTAGCTTTCCAGATAAATTTACATTTTAGTAACGCTGCACTATACATAGTAATGCAATAGGAGATTGTTATAGTAGTTAATGGATGTTCCATACTCCCTAACATCTTCAGACATCTGTAATTATTTCATGTTGGACAGATTTATAACTCTATCACCTCACCTACTCCTGTCCCATAAAATTTTAAAAGGTGTTTGATTACTGAATAAAACAATTCCTATGAAGGGATTATCTCCTCTTGGCTCCTTCCTGAGTACAAGTTGAAAGTAGTAGATGTTACATAGAATACATAGAGGTATTTTTAAAGTTTAGGACTTGACACTGATCTTTCTGGACAGAAGTTTGAGTATATATGGGGGAAATAATTGGAAATAATACTCTTATAGGTACTGAGATGCAATACATTGATTTAATGGGGATAAAGAGACAGCAACAATCCTAGCATATAAGTATAAAAGACTTTAAATTTCTGAAAATTTCTAATTGACTTATGTATCTGGCACCACTGCTTCACAGCTTGACTCAAGATGAAATTGCAGCTGGCAGTCAGGCCTACATGCTATAGAAACAGCCTTTTTTTTTCTGTGAAAGATAAAAAGTAATAGCTTGAATACAATAGCTTGAATACAATAGCTTGAATAGCAGGCTTATTGTTTTTGGCAATAAATACATATTTTAAGGAGTTTAAGTCACATTCCATAAATAATGAAGTAAGTGAGAAATACCTCCTGGAAGGGATTATATCTGTGCTGTAACATTGTAAGTGGGCAAGAAGAGAGAGGGCCTTTTATCTCCAGGAAAGAAATTAGGTAAAAGTTACAAGATGGGAAACTGCATTGGTGAAAGTGGTTTGTCTGAAAGTAGCTCCAGATAGAGAGTGATGAAACAGAAAGGCATGAAACTGAAAGGCAGACAAATGCCAGATCTTGAAGTGATTTCTTCAGCCATGCTTAGAATCTGGGCTCAGAATCTAGAAAGTATTAAATGCCAGCATAAGAATTTAAATCTGAGGTTAGATGAAGCATGAAATCAATGTGATAAAAATGTGCATTAGAAAACATGAAAGGTGGACTCTTGTGGGAAGTAATTAAAGGCAAAAACTAGCTGGAACTTTTTGAGGGAAGATAAAAAAGGACCCTTGCTAATGACAGTTGTAAAATTCCACCATGTGCTGACAGTGAGGCAAACTGTGAGTATAATATTATGTAAATTTGTTACAAAAGTGATGACAAAAATAATGGTGTTCATGCAAACTGATCTGGCTGGGTATGAGCTGTAATAAAGAAAATCTTTGCCAACAAAATCCCATGTATAACTTTAAAATATCTGGCACATGCATGCATATATTTATTGCAGCACCATTCACATACCAAAGTCATTAAATCAACGTAAATATTTATCAGTGATAGACTGGACTAAAAATAAATGATACATATATACCATGTAATGCTGTGCAGCCACAGAAAGAAATGAGATCATGTCCTTTGCAGGGATATGAATGGAGTTGTGGGCCATTATCTTTAGCAACTTACACAGGAGCAGAAAACCAAACACCACCTGATCTTTCTTTTCAGTGGGAGCTTATAGGCATTTTCTTAAGGGGCTTTTTGCCTTTTCTATTTGTGGATATTGCTTTTCTGAAGGAAGTTTTTTTCCTTCTCAATTGACAAATTATTTGTCTCCATTTTTCTCTTCCCACTATTAATGAAAACATGAGGTGCTCCAGGATGACTTCTGATGGCCTGGGGCTCCTTGGGAAAAACAGAAGAGCTTCCAGTTAGCTGTTTTGGTAAAAAACTCTGTTTTCCTCAGGGAGTCCCAGGGATTAAAGCAGACAGATGCCTCTCAAAAATCTGTTTTTGGGCCTGGTGCAGTTTCTCACACCTGTAATCCCAGCACTTTGGGAGGCCAAGGTGGGTGGATAACCCGAGGTCACGAGTTCAAGACCAGCCTGACCAACATGATGAAATCCTGTCTCTACTAAAAATACAAAAATTAGCTGGGCATGGTGGTGGGTGCCTATAATCTCAGCTACTTGGGAGGCTGAGGCAGGAGAATCACTTGAACCTGGGAGGTGAAGGTTGCTGTGAAGCAAGATCATGCCATTGCACTCCAGGCTGGGCAACAGCATGAGACTTCATCCCCCCAAAAAATGTTTTTTGGCTAGGTGTGGTGAATCATGCCTGAATCTTAGCATTTTGGGAGAGCAAGGCAGGCAGATCACCTGAGGTCAGGAATTCAAGACTAGCGTGGTCAACATGGTGAAACCCCATCTCTACTAAAAATATGAAAATTAACGGACATGGTGGTGGGTGGCTATAATCCCAGCTACTTGGGAGGCTGAGGCAGGAGAATTGCTTGAACCTGAGAGGTGGATGTTGCAGTGAGCCAAGACTGTATGTACCATTGTGCTCCAGCTGGGGAAAAAGTGAGAATTTATCAAAAAAAAAAAATCTGTTTGTCTTCCAGCAATACCTATTTATTACACCTAGGAAACTGCATATTTTCCTAGTCTTAGTTTCTGAGGAGCTCCACCCTGAGGCCAGTAATCTAATTAAGAAATTGGCACATGGAAAAATCATACAACTACTGAATCTTCTTCTGTCTGGCTGCGTAGTTATATATGTGTGTGTCATATATTATGTGTTATATAATGTGTGTTATATATATGTGTGTGCCATATATTTTATATAAATGAGCTATATACATATAAAGGGCTCTAATTGACTTAAAAAGGTAAGCACTTAGATTAAGTATTAGGAAAAAATAAAGCTGTAATGTCTTTTAGTTCATGTGACTAATCTTTGAGAAATAAAGATATCTTTGAAATGTAGATATAGGGTTTAAATTAAGCAGTTCAGAAACTAGTTCTGTTAAATGCTTTAAGGTTATAAATCACTTCTTTTGCTTTTGAAAATAGCTTGACTTGCCTGCTTTACAGGTTAGTTAGATCTGAGGACATATTAAGTTAATCACAACTGTAGCTATGCTTGATATTAGTCAGACCTTATCTGTACCTAGTATGTAATTAAAACAACTTACCAGGTTTTTAACCAAAACTAAAATTGCTGAGAGTTATCACTATAAAACATAATTGAGATTACTGAAAATATATTCACTTGCAAAGCTCATAGAAGGGAGAGTTAAATGTGGTTGTGGTAAAAGATTATAAGATTTCATGGGAATGTAAATTTTTAATCTTAAAGGGTTAAAGAATTGTTTAAAAATAAAAGTTTGAAGAAATTGTTGATAGTTCATATGCATTAATCTAGTAAAATAAATTTATGTTGACCAAATTCAAAAGCGTATAATTTGGTTTGTCTGTAAATTGAATATTAGAATAAAAACACAACAAATGTTTCTTCAGGCAGTAATCTGCTCTTTACCAAAAAATTGTAAACAGTTATAAAAAGAGTATAAGAATCTCAGTTCATATCCTTCACCCACTTTTTGATGGGGTTGTTTGTTTTTTTCTTGTAAATTTGTTTGAGTTCATTATAGAGTCTGGATATTAGCTCTTTGTCAGATGAGTAGGTTGCAAAAATTTTCTCCCATCTGTAGGTTGCCTGTTCACTCTGATGGTGGTTTCTTTTGCTGTGCAGAAGCTCTTTAGTTTAATTAGATCCCATTTCTCAAAAGAAGACATTTATGCAGCAAAAAAACACATGAAAAAATGCTCATCATCACTGGCCATCAGAGAAATGCAAATCAATACCACAATGAGATACCTTCTCACACCACTTAGAATGGTGATCATTAAAAAGTCAGGAAACAACAGGTGCTGGAGAGGATGTGGAGAAATAGGAACACTTTTCACTGTTGGTGGGACTGTAAACTAGTTCAACCATTGTAGAAGTCAGTGTGGTGATTCCTCAGAGATCTAGAACTAGAAATACCATTTGATCCAGCCATCCCATTACTGGGTATATACCCAAAGGACTATAAATCATACTGCTATAAAGGCACATGCACACGTATGTTTATTGCAGCACTATTCACAATAGCAGAGACTTGGAACCAACCCAAATGTCCAACAATGATAGACTGGATTAAGAAAATGTGGCACATATACACCATGGAATACTATGCAGCCATAAAAAAGGATGAGTTCATGTTCTTTGTAGGGACATGGATGAAGCAGGAAACCATCATTCTCAGCAAACTATCGCAAGGACAAAAAAACAAACACCGCATATTCTCACTCATAGGTGGGAATTGAACAATGAGAACACATGGACACAGGAAGGGGACCATTACATACTGGAGACTGTTGCGGGGTGGGGGAATGAAGGAGAATAGCACTGGGAGATATACCTAATGCTAAATGATGAGTTAATGTGTGCAGCACACCAACATGGCACATGTATACATATGTAACAAACCTGTACGTTGTGCACATGTACCCTAAAACTTAAAGTACAATAATAATTTTAAAAAAATCTCAATTCATGGTCAAACTGATTAAGGTTGAATAGTTTTTTCTGTAACGTTTCATTAAAGAAAAATTGGAGTTTCCATTAATAGTAGACTGATTCAAGTGAAATTTTGGCTTTCTCTCTCTTTGACAAGGCTTTCATGTAATGAAAGATTTTTGTTAGTTTTATAAACACTGAAAAGAAGAAGGAAAGGACAAGAAACTGACTGTTTGGAAAACTAGAATTTTCCTCTTAATAAAAAATATTTTGGCTTTTTAAAATTTGAGTTATCATTTTGGCTAAATGGATGACTTTTATGTAACCTGAAATTCTATTAAGAGTTTTAAGCCTTTAACTTATTTGACAGACTTTCCAAAATTAAATTTCATCTTCAAAATTACCTAATATTTAACATGTTTAGTTACATAGGATTGATGAAATATCATGGTGTTTGACCTTCACATTATATTTTAGTGAGTAATGTTAAGCTGTGTTTCAAAATGGTATGGGCTTTCTAAAATTCTGATGTTTAAGTTTGTGTTATCAATCATAATTAGGGTTATTTCTAGGTTATTGTAGACCACAGGTAACCAAATTTTTTATCGGTCATGTTTCTGACTGTGAGTGTCATAGGACACTTTGACATTTACAGACTGTTGTCTTGTTTTGATCCTCTTCAAAGGATGGCTTGCAGCCCACAAGTATGGATTTCTGGGAACTTGGGAGATTTTGACTAGGATTTGACTGGGTAAACTGAACTGCTGGAAGTCGTCTTTTCTTTTGACTTTTTGCTTGCAACATTTTTTATTTTTCTTTGTTTTTCAGAATAAAGGCAACTTTTTCTTTTGAGGTATCTGTATATTTTGACAATTTTGGGGGTGAACCAATCAGTGATCGTTGACTGCACCTCAGAAGAAATGAAAGGTTTGGGTCATTAAACTCCAAACTTTTGTGCAAATGGAACCTTGAATAATAACTCCCTTTTACTGAGAATCCCTAGATAGGTCTCTGAGAGAAATGACTGTTGTTTTCCCAAATCAGTGCCTTTGTCATTATCAAGCAGTTAAGGTTGATGATCATCAACCCTTTCCTGATGGCAGTTAGAAGTACTTCTTTAGAGGTGGAACTGATGGCAGTGGCCACTCCACTGCCTGCTGCTTTCATTCTGCTAGATGCAGCAGGGAGGTGCATCTTGGGCTGCATGCTCTGTGGAGATGGCAGGAGCCTTGCCACTTTTGAGTTGAGGTGGGGGCTCCCTTGGTGCCACTGCAGCCACCAAAATTGTGACTGCAGATTCATGCCTTCTGCTCCAAAAGTAAGGTAAGAGCCCCACCTTCCTGGGAGGAGCTGCTATTGCCCAAATTGTATCTGTGGATGCAAGCCTCCCTGTGCACTTGGGTAGCTGGGGGCAAGCAGAAGCCCCATTCCCTAGGGTGCAGCATCAGATGCCCACCCGTGGCATCCCTGCACTCTTTATTTTTTTATTTTTTTTATTTTTAAGATGGAATCTTTCTCTGTTACCCAGGCTGGATTTCAGTGGCATAATCTCAGCTCCCTGCAGTCTCTTTCTCCTGGGTTCAAGCAATTCTCCTGCTGTAGCTTCCTGAGTAGCTGGGATTACAGGTGCATTCTACCACACCTGGATAATTTTTGTGGTTTTAGTAGAGATGGGTTTTTACCATGTTGGCCAGCCTGGTCTCGAACTCCTGACCTCAAGCAATCCACCTGGCTTGGCCTCCCAAAATATTGGGATTACAGGTATGATCTACCATGCCTAACATGGTAAAACAATGTGACACAAGTTTACCTATGTAAAACAGTACACTTGTACCTTTAAATCTAAAATAAATGTTAACAACATAAAATTAACCAATTAAAATATAAAAAACAAAAAAGAAAATACCAATTATAATAGAATCAAAGTATTTAAAATACTAATAATACCTGGGAATATGTAATTGATAAAATACTGAAATAAACTGTGTTAACCTTTCTCTAGATTTTCTGTGTGTGTGTGTCTGTGTGTGTGTGTGTGTTTGTGTGTACGCATGTCTGCATCTGTTTCCTTGGGGTCCTTCCAATTTAGGCTCTTATTTGATTTATGACAGACTATTTAAGAAGTTGCTTTTTACCTTTTCCTAGCTCTAGTTCCTTCTTTCTACCTTGCTAACTGCCATGTCTTTGAATGTCCTCTCCAAATCCCACATGGAAATTCTGTGGCCATCATAATAGTGTTAGGAGATAAGGCCTTAAACCAGTGATGAGCTGTGAGGGCACACCCTCATGACTGGATTGATGGCATTTTCTGGAAAATAAGTTATTTATTGTGTGAATGGGCTTTCAATAAAAATATGAGTTTGTCCCAATTTTCTGTTATTCATGTGTCCTTCACTATATGATGCCCTCCTACCATGTTGTAACTTAGAAAGAAGACCTCACCAGATGTAACTCCTTGGACTTTCTAGCCTTCAGAACCATGAGCAAAATAAGTCTCTTTACAAATTACCCAGTCAGTGGTATTCAGTTGTTCCAGCAGCAAGTGGACTAAAACACTCTATTATTTATTCCTTTTCAGATAGCTAAATAAAGTAACTTAAAAGGGGGCATTTAAAGTGTCTTGTCCAATAGTCAAAAAGCCCATATATTTTTAAAAAAATAGTACAATAGCCTGTCATTGAAATAAAACCCCATTTTACTCTAAATCATATTTTTAGAAGTAAAGGAAAAACAACCATAAAAGTGAACATGTAATTTTGTTGTTCAGTAAGAGAATTGCAAGAATTGTTTTTGTCAGCATCAGAGATTTTCAATCACTGTTGTTCTGCATAATCTATTATTCTTCTGGTGGAAGGTCAGTTGTAATTAGGGTGATGTTTGCCCAGTGAAGATTGTTGATGAGCTGACCTAAAACAAGAGGCAGCTGAGGTATCAGCTATCACAGGCACTTGGCACCACAGGTTGCTTTCTTGTAGCAGGTTAGAATAAGATGCCTTATTGAGTAATATCTCAAAATATTTGTTTGTAAAAGTAGATGGTTCCACCATTAGGCCCAAAGAACTATTCTGCAAGGGTGATATGATGTGGTATTGAGAAGTTGCAGTTGGAACAAAATTCATAAGGTAGCCATTTGGTTGCATTTAGGTGCTATGAGAGTGAATATGAATAGTCACCAACTGATTAAAATAGTATGTTGATCTGTTGCAATTTGGACTGATGGTCCAAACTGAATAAATGTCAGCCCACACAGATGGGAAAGAAACAGCGCGCTAACTCTGACAACTCAAAAAGTTGTCTTCTTTCCTTCGAATGACTGCGCTAGCTCCACAGCAATGGTTCTTAAACAAGCTGAAATGGATGAAATGTCAGAAATATAATTCAGATAACAATGAAATAATAAAAATTATCAATGTACAGGCGATAGTCAAAACCCAATTAACCACAAAATCAGGCATACAACAATCCTCAGGAAATTCAGAAAACTGAAATTATAACAAACACACTGTTCAGCCATAGTGCAATACAAAATAGAAATTAATGCTCAGAAAATTACTTAAAACTATACAATTACATGGAAATTAACCTACTCCTAAACGACTTCTGAATAAATAATGAAATTAATGCAGAAATCAAGAAATTCCTTGAAACTAATGAGAACAAATTTACAACATACCAGAATCTGTGACAAAGCCATAATAGTGTAAATGAGAACGTTATAGCAATGAATGCCAACATCAAAAAGTTGGAAAAATCTCAAATTAACACCTCTCATCACAATTATTAATAGAACCGGAGAAACTAAGAGAAATAGAGAAACACTAGTAAACCAATCCCAGGGCTAGCAGATGACAAGAAGTAAGAAAAATTAGAGTTGAACTGAAAGAAATTGAGACATGGAAAACCATACAAAAGATCAATGAAATCAGGAGCTAGATTTTGAAGAATTAATAAGGCAGATTTACTGCTAGCTTGATTAATACATAGAAAAGACATAAATTATGTAACAATCAGATATGATGTGGGACATATTGTCACAGATCCCAGAGAAATATGAAAAACCCTCACAGATAGTTACGAACACTTCTATGCACATAAGATAGAAAACCTTGGAAAAGGTGGACTGTATAAAACACATAACCTCCCGAGTCTGAACTAAGAAGTAACTGAATCCCGGAACAGACTGATAATGAGTTCAAAAATAGCGTGTCATAAAAATCTTACCAAGCAGAAAAAGATGCAGTAGGTGGATTCAAAGCAGAATTCTACCAGATGTATAAGGACAATATGCTATTTCTACTGAAAATATTATTTTAAAATGAGCAGAATGAACTTCTCCCTAATTCATTGTATGAGGGCAACATCATCCTGATACTAAAACCTGGCAGAGACTAAAATAAAAATAAAACATTAGGCCAATATTCCTGATGAATGCAGATGTAAAAATACTGAACCAAATAATAGCAACTCAAATACAGCAGCACATCAAAAAGCAAATTCACTATGAACAGGTAGGCTTTTTCTATTGGATGTAAGTTTTGGTCAACACATGCATAAAAATCAATGTCATTTATGAGACAAAGATAACTGGAAACAAAAAACACATAATTACCTTAATAGATGTGGAAAAGTCTTTCAATAAAATTTAACATTCCTTCAGGCTAAAAACCTTCAATAAACTCGGCATTGAAGAAACATACTTCAAAATGATAACAGACATTCATGACAAAAGCATAGCCAACAACATACAGAATGGCAAATGTTGGCACCTTCCCCTTGCAACCAGAGAAAGACCAGGATTTCCTCTCTCACCACTCCTATTCAGCATAGTACTGGAAGCCTTAGCCAGAGCATTCAGACAAGAAAAAGAAAGAAAAGACATCCAAATAGGAAAAGAGGAAGCCAAATTATTCCTGTTTTTATATGGTATGATTCTATTTCTAGAAAATCCCATTTTTCTGCGCAAAATTTCTTATATGATTAAAACATGTTCATCAAATTTTCAAGATATGAAATCAATGTATGAAAATAAGTGTCATTCCTATATGCTAACAAAGTCTAACCATTCCATTCGCAGCATCCTGCCCCCAACAAATACAAGCATACCTAAAAATAGAGCTAACTTTTACTAAGAAGGTCAAATAATTACAGAACACTGTTTGAAAAGCTCACAGATGACACAAACAAATGGAAAAACATTTCATGCTCATTAACAGGAAGAATTAATATTGTTAAAATGGTAATACTACTCAAAGCAGTTTATATATTTCATACTATATGTATCAAACTACCAATGACAGTATTCACAGAATTAGAGAAAGAAAATCCTTATTTTTAACATTTATATGGAATCAAAAAGAGCATGATTGCCATGATACTGGTACAAAACCAGACACAGACTATTGGAACAGAATAGAGAGCCCAGAAATAATCCCACAAACCTACAACAATCTTATCTTTGACAAAATCAACAAAAATAAGCAATGAGGACAAGCTCACTATTTAGTAAATAGTAATGGGATAACAAATGAACCATATGCAGAAAATTGAAACTGTATTCGTTCCTTAAACCGTATGAAAAATTCTACTCAAGATGAATTAAAGACTTAAAAGTGAAGCCTAAAACTTTAAAAAACAATAAACCCTGGAAGATAACCTATGAGATATTATTTTAAATGTAGGACCTTGGTAATATTTCCTGATAAAGTCTCCAAAATCAATTGCAAGAAAAAAGGAAATTGACAAGTGACACCTAATTAAAAAGCTTCTGTACAGCAAAAGGAGCTATCAACAGAGTAAATGAAAACCTATGGAATGGGAGAAAATATTTTCCAACTATGCATCAAAGAAAAGGCTACTATTGTCCAGACTCTGTAAGAAACTTAAACAAATTTACAAGAAATAACAACCCCATTAAAAAGAGTGCAAATGATATAAGTTTTTAAAGGAAGACATACATGCAACCAACAAGCATATGAAAAAAAAATGCTTAATACTACTAACAGAGAAATGCAAATCAAAACCACAATGAGATACCATCTCATGCATGTAAGATCCAACTTTTTTTGATTAAAAAGTAAAGAAAAAAATAACATGTTAATGAGGTTCTGGAGGAAAGAACACACTTATACATTGCTGGTGGAATGTAAATTATTTCAGCCATTGTGGAAAGCAATTAAAAGAAGTTCTCAAAGAATTTAAAACAAAGCTACCATTTCACCCAGCAATCCCATTATTAGGTAGATACCTAGAGGAATAGAAATTATTCTACCATAAAGACAGACACACAAAATGCTCACACACACAAACACAATGTTGTAGTGCAATTTACAATAATATTGTAAGCAAAAACATTGCAGCACAATTTACAATAACAAAGACATGGAATTAACCTAAATGACCATCAATGGCAGGAGGGATTTTTTAAATGTGATATACCATGGAATACTATGCAGCCATAAAAGAAGGTTAATGTCCTCTCCAGCAACATGGATCGAGCTAGAGGCCATTATTTAATGGAAGCTAATGCAGGAACAGAAAACCAAATACTGCACGTTCTAACTTACAAATGGAAGCTAAACATTGAGTACATGTGGATATAAAGAAAGAAAGAAAGAAACTTGACAGTTGAGATTGGGAAGAGGATGAAGACAAAACACTACCTATTAGGCACTATGCATTTTACCTAGGTGACAAAATAATATGACAACCAACCCCTGTGACATGGAATTTACCTGTATAACTAATCTGCACATGTATTCTTGAACCTAAAATAGAAGTTAAAAAAGGAAACTCATTATAGGAAATTGCAGAGACAGAGTTCTTTGGGATTCCAGAAGATTAAAGTTAATTTTAAGCATGTTTCTGAAAAAGCAGATGCATAAATTCCATTTTGTCATAAAACATTCAGTCTTCCTTTCACTCAGTGTTTGTAACTTGAATGTAAAGTTCATCTTCCTTTAGTAGAGCATTGTTTTCATAAATCCTTTTTTGATAATAACTCAAGCAAGCAAAAAATTGTATTACTCAATGAAATAAACAAATTAAAATTTCTTTTTTAAGTTTGAAGAAATATGTAGCAATTTCTTCTCAACCTAAAATGTTATTTTTTTCCTTTTAATGAATGTATCTTCCTCAATGAAATTTTTTTCCTACAAATATTTCACATGATTTCAGAATATCTTTTTTACCTCATATTTCTGATGGCCTAACAAAGTGATAAAGTGTTTGTGATGAAAATAGATTATATGCAATATTTACAAAAGTACCTTTTCAGGTAATTGTATGTGCTCCTAGGGAATATTTGATTTTTATTTTCCTATCATATGCATTTGTCTTCAGCAGACACTTTTGTGATTGTGACATACAGACTCGTTTACTGTAGTCATATTTCTTGCAAGGAAATAGCTAAGTATATTATAAAGACAAAGGTGGCAAACTTATATGTCTAATATAAACTTGTCCAATATAAACTTGAAAACAATATATTGAAGCTATTGGTTGTTTATATATGTATAAACATTTGTAGAATTTTGGTGTTTCTCAAATTGTTAGCAAAATGGTGACAACCTGATATAATAATAACTTAAAATACATTTAATAAATGTGATTTACCTATAGAAGTGTAAATGCTTTTAAATATGTAATGGTATATCCATCAATCGTCAGTGTTAAAATTCAGGTTATCTCATGGAAAATGCAGATAATATGAAAGAAATGTGATCACATGAAAACTCTTCTAGTATCTCCAGAAATTAAATGAGAAATAATATTTTATTTTTAACTAAGCAGGATGTTTCTTTAAATGTTTTGAAGTTCAGTTTTGCATATCACAAACTGGTCTTATTATGATAAATTTGAACAAACCTAAAGGCAAACATATAAAAAAATTTGGAATAAGATTTAATAAATGTTGTAAGTATAAAAGAGAACACAAAAATACTATCTTCGATGATAGAAGTGTTTTTAATGTCCCAAATTTAAAAAAAAATTGAATTTTGACTTGATAACTTACTGGCATATTAATGATTGTAAGGTCTAAATAAATAACCTAGAAAACACTTCAATAGGGGGAGAAAAAAAAAACAAGATGCAAATAGAAACTATAATGTAAGAATAAACCCACATTTTGTTACTCCAAACTCTATGTACATATTTGTACAGTATTTAGCTCCCACTTTTATGGGAAAATATATGCATTTGACTATTTCTAAGTTATCTTACTTAAGATAATGCCTCTAGTTCTATTCATGTTATTACAAAAGATATAATTCCATTCTTTCTATGGCTGAATAGTATTTCATGTGTATATATACAGAGAGAGGAGAAATCACTCCTTGGACACAGTGTACATTATACATGTGATAATTATACTAAAAGCAGACTTCACCACTACATAATATGTCCATATAACAAAATTGAATGTGTACTCCTTTATTTGATTTGATATTATTATTATTATTATATATTTTTGTGATTGAGTATAACTATTGTCACCCAGGCTGAAGTGCATTGGTGTGGTCTCGGCTCACTGCAACCTCCACCTCCTGGTTTCAAGTGATTCTCAAGCCTCAGCCTCCAGAGTAGCTGGGATTACAGGCACATACCACCACGCCCAGCTAATTTTTGTATTTTTAGTAGAGACAGGGTTTCACCATGTTGGCCAGGATGCTCTCAATCTCTTGACTTTGTGATCCTCCCACTTTGGCCTCCCAAAGTGCTGGGATTACAGGCATAAGCTACTACTCCTGCCTTGTAATCCTTTAATTTACACAAAAAAGAAATAAAAGTATGTGCCTCATGAATATGTATAGTTATTTTTAAATTAAAAATGTTAAATAGATATATGTACTTTTTATGCTTAAAATAATAACTCCACATTTTAATAACTCTGCAGTTCACAGAAATCATAATGATGGAGCCATTTCACCAAAGCTAAAATAGATTGAGCTAGGTAATTTTAATTATATTATAAATATTGGGAAATAACAGAAAAATAAATAAGGATGAAAGTTAGACTGAGAACAATAAGTGTTAAGCTAATTCTCAGTGATAAACTAAAGCATGAAAACTTTAATTTTCAGGCAATGGGAGGACAGTAAAGAGAGAAAGATGTATGATGTTAATACTGTTAGCCCTACAGTTAATAAGAAAACAGCACACATAAAAATAGACAAATTAAAAAATATTACAGACAGAGTAGATGATTGAGAAATTAACCTTAAAATCATGATTTAGATTATTAATTTAAATTTAAGTATTTAGATATTCACTTAGTATATCTAGATGAGGAAACTATTAGCAATGAAAAAGAGCAAGTTAACCACGGTATTGTACAGAAACAACTGACAATATTTGATGACAATCTAGGTGAGGCAATACAGATTATTTATATATCCATACATATATATGTATGGATATCATACATTTATAAAGTTTTACTGATGTAGTTGAAAACAATGTAAAAATATATTTTGTAAAAATACATAGAAGAGTGACTTCTTAAAACTTTTAAGTTCCAGTATACATGTGCTGGTTTGTTGTATAGGTAAACGTATGTCATGGGGGTTTTCTGTACAGATTATTTTGTCACCAGGGTAGTAACCCTAGTATCAGTTAGTTATTTTCCTTGGTCCTCATTCTCCTTTCACTTGCTAGCCTCTGGTGGGCTCCATCATCTGTTGTTTTTCTCTTTGTGTTTATGTTTTCTCACAATTTAGCTTTCACTTCTAAGTGAGAAGATGTGGTATTTAGTTTTCTTTTTTACATTAGTATGCTAAGGATGATGACCTTCAGCTCCATCCACGTTCCTGCAAAGGTCATGGTCTCATTCTTTTTTATAGCTGTATAGTATTCTATAGTGCATATGTGTCATATTTTCTTTCTCTAGTCTACCATAATTTGGTTCTATGTTTTGCTATTGTGAATACACGTGTCTTTACAATAAAACAATTTATATTCCTTTAGTTATATGCCTAGTAATGAAATTATGGGGTCAAATGATAGTTCTGTTTTACACTCCTTGAGGAATTTGAATACTGCTTTCTATTACTGAACTAACTTAGAGTCTCACCAACTGTGTATAAATGTCCTCTTTCCTCTGCAACCTCATCAGCATTTGCTATTTTTTGACTTTTGCTAATAGTCATTCCAACTGGTGTGAGATGGTACCTCATTGTGGTTTGGACTTGCATTTCTCCAATGATCAGTGATAAGATTTTTTGAAATATGATTTTTGGCCAGTTGTATATCTTCCTTAGGAAAGTGTCTTTTCATGTCTTTTGCCCATTTTTTCATGTGGTTGTTTCTTTCTTGTAATATTAGACATTTGTTGAATGCATAGTTTGCAGAAATTATCTTCTATCAACAAGCTGTTGATAGTTTGTTATGCTGTGCAAAAGCTCTTTCATTCAATGATATCTCAAAATACTATGCACTGGGTCTAGTATACACTGCTGGGGTGACAGGTGCACCAAAATCTCAGAAATCACCTCTAAATAACATTCATGTAAGCAGACACCACCTGTTCTGCCAAAACTACTTAAATAATAAAAACATAATAAATAAAATACCCAGGTGATTTTAAAAAAATGTCTTTTATAATATCTTACAATGTTTTCCACATGTGAGTCAAATATGATTAGAAAATAATGATACAAAAGAAAAAGACATACAAATGACAAAGTTAAAATCACAATAAGATATATTCCATCTGTTAGAATGGCTTTTATTTAAAAACTCAATGAAGTTAGGCTGGGCATGGTGGCTTACTCCTGTAATCCTAGTCTTCTGGGAGCCTGAGGCAGATCAATCACTTGAGGTCAGGAGTTCAAGACCAGCCTTGCCAATATGGTGATACCCTATCTCTACTAAAAATACAAAAATTAGCTGGGTGTGGTGGCAGGTGCCTGTAATCCCAGCTACGTAGGAGGCTGAGGCAGGAGAATCATTTCAGCCCAAAAGGCAGATGTTGCAGTGAGCTGACATCATGCCACTGCATTCCAGTTTGGGTGGCAGAATGAGACATGCCACAAAAATAAATAAATAAATAAATAAATAAATTTTAAAAAATGAAATAACAGAAATTAAAAATAATTGGTGAGGTCATGAAGAAATGGGAACCCCGTATGCTGTTGGTAGAAATGTGCATCAATAGAGACATTAAGAAAAACAATATAGAGCTTTCCTTAGAAAACTAAACACGGAACTATCCCACTTCCAGACATATATCCAAAATAACAAAAAGTGTATACTGAAGAGATATGTTCATATGCTCTCAGGTTCATTGCAACATTATTGACAATGGATAAGATATGAAAGGAAACTATATGTGTTCATTGTCAGATAAATAGAAAGAAAGTCTGGTACATATACACAATGAAATATAATTCAACCTTTAAAAATAATGAAATACTGTTATTTGAGATAATAAAGATGAACTCAAAGGTCATTATACTTAGTAAAGTAAGCCAGACTCAAGAGACAAATACCACATGATCTCATTTATACGTGAAACCTTAAAAGTCAAACTCATAGAAATAAAGGGTAGAATGATTATTATCACAGGATAGAAGAAAGGGCTGAATGGAGAAATTAAAAATGTTGGTTACACATACATAATTATAGACAGGAGGATTGTGATTTAGTAATCTTTCTTACAAATGGTGACAAAAATAACAATTTATTACACATTTCAAATTACTAAAACCATAAATCTTAAATGTTTTGATGAAAATATAAGTATTTAAAGTCATGAATTTTTTAATTAGCTTGATTGAACAACTTTACAATGTAAGCATATATCGAAACATCAAGTTTTATTGTATTGTACAAATATATAATATATAAAAGTTTTATCTGTAATTGTGTAAATTGTAATAAAGTTTTTAAAAATAAAAATAAATTATCACAATAGAGAAAAAATCATTTTGCTATCTGACATAATAAAATGGACAATTAAAGACATTTTAATTTCAACAATACTTTTAATATTTAAAAAATTGATTCAAATATTTTGATTAAATAGTACTAACAAATATTTTAATTTTAAAACTTTATGTAACATTTTAAGATAAGACTTACAGTTGTAAAATAATCTTACTGTTGTATTGTTTCTTTAGTTTGCCTTAAAAAAATTACTACTTTAATACAGTAAAAACATTTATATGTCCATGTCTGAAAGAAAAGTACTATAACAAGATTTTATTTTTATTGTATAAGGCAAACTAATTTCCTCTTTACAAAAAAAATCTTTTATTTTATTACGTATCTTTATTTTTATTGTAAATTTAACAAGATTTTATTTTTATTGTATAAGGCAAACTAATTTCCTCTTTACAAAAAAAATCTTTTATTTTATTGCGTATCTTTATTTTTATTGTAAATTTTTATTGATGCATAATAATTGTATATATGTATGGAGTACATGCAATATTTTGTTACGTACATAAAATATGTAATGATCAGGTTAGGGTATTTAGAATATCCACCACAACAAATATTTATCATTTCATTGTGTTGAAAACTTTTTAAGTCCTCTCTTCTAGCTATTTTAAAATATACAACATATTGTTATTAACTATAGTCACCCTATACTGCTATCAAACATTAGAGTTTATTCCTTCTATCTAACTATATGTTAGTACCTATTATCCCATCTCTGTTTACCACCCCCAACTTCACACAACCCTCCCAGTCTCTGGTAATTATCACTCTATTCTGTTTACTTTTATGAGATCAATTATTTTAGCATCCACATATGAGTGAGAACATTTAATATTTGTCTTTCTGTGCCTGGTTTAATTCACTTCACATAATGACCTCCAGTTCCATTTATGCTGACAGACACTTCATTTGATTTCATGTTACATTGTTGTGAACAATGCCAGAAAAAAGCATGGAAACACAGGTATTTATTTGATGTATTGACTTCCTTTGTAGTAGATATCTAGCAATAAAATTGTTGAATTGAATGGTAATTCTATTTTCATTTTTTTAGGAATCTTCATATTGTTTTCCACAGTGGCTGTATTAGTTTAAGTTTCCACCAATAGTATTTCAGAGTTCCCATTTCTCTCATCCTTACCAAGATTTTTTGTTCCTTGTCTGTAATAAAACCATTCTGATTGGGGTAAGGTGATAACTCATTGTGGTTTTTGATTTTGCATTTCCATGATGATTAGTAGTGTTGACCATGTTTCATATATCTGTTTGCCATTTGTACATTTTCTCTTTATAAATGTCTATTAATATATTTTGCCCTGCGTTTAATGAGTTTTTTATGTTAACATATATACGATCTTTGTGTACTTTGGATGTTTAGTGCCCTGAGAGATAAGTAGGATGCAAGCATTTCCTCTCATTTAACAGAAAGTCTTTCACTCTATTGGTTATTTATTTTGCTGTGCAAAACTTTTTAAGTCCCATTTGTCAGTTTTCATTTTTCTCTCCTGTGCTTTCGTAGTCTTAGTCACAATTTCCTCCTCTAGGCCAACATCCAAATGTATATTTCTGGGTTTTCTTTTGCTTTAATGTTTCAGGTCTCATATTCCCAAATATTTCTTATATCTTGAGTTGATTTATATATATTGTGAGAGATAGGAGGCAGAGGTATTCTTCTGCATGTGGCTATCCAGTTTTCCAGTAATATTTATCAGGATAAATTCTTTTACTGAGTTTAAAATCTTATCATTTATGTCAAGGATCACTTAGCTATAAATATCTTTAACTGTTACTTATGGCTGTATTCCTTATTACTAAAAGTAGTATATGTGTCTATTTTCATACCACTAACATGCTGTTTTGGTCGCTACAGTCTTGTATTTTTGAAGTCAAGTAGTATAATGCCTTTAACACTTTTCTATTTGCTCAAAATTGGTTTGTCTATATGTCCTCTTTTGGGTTTTATAAGAATTTCGGGATTAAAAAAAATTCTGTGAATAATGATGTTGGTATTTTTATAGGGTTGCACTAAATATGTAGCTTGTTTTTGGCAATGTGATCATTTCAATGATACTTTATCTTTTAGACCATAAGCTTAGTCCATGTTTTCCCAGTTGTTTGTGTCATGTAAAATTTATTTCAACATTTTTTTTTGTATGCAGTTTTCCTTGTAGTAATTGTTCACATCTTTTTTAAAATTTAGTCCTAGGTAGTTTAATATTTTGCAGCTATTATGAATGAGATTGGCTTCTTGATTTCTTTCTCAGCTAGATGACTATTGTATGAAAATGCAAGTTGTTGTAACCTAAAATTTTACTGTAATTATTTGTCAAATATAATTTTTTTTGTGGAGTCTTTAGGTGTTTCTGCATTTAAGATCATATTGTCAGAAAAGAGGGACAGTTTGACTTTCTCATTTCTAATTTGGATACTTTTTATTTCCTTCTTTAGCCTGATGTCTCTGGCTAATACTCCCAGGGTTGCGATGAATAGGAGTGATGAACATGGGCATCTTTGTATTGTTCTATTTTTAAGAGGAAAGACGTTTAACTTTTTTCTATTTAGAGTGATGTTGGCTGTGGGTTTGTCATTTGTACCCTTTATTATTCAATGTATGTTCCTCTATGTCTACTTGTTCAGTGTTTTTTTATCATGACAAAATGCTGAATTTTATCAAATGCTTTTCCTGTGTCCTTTATTCTTGATTATTGATGTGATGTATTATGCTTAGTGATTTGCACATGTTGAACCAGGCCTGCATCTATGGTGTAAATTCCACTTTATCTTCATGCAACACTTTTTGATTTGATGCTGGATTCTGTTTGGTGATATTTTGTTGAGAATTTTTGTATCTGTGTTCAGCAATGATATGCAACTGAAGTTGTTGTGCTATTATTATTATTATTTTATCCTTGTTTTGTTTGGCTATCAGGATGATGCTGGCCTTCTAGAATGAATTGAGAATAAATTTCTCTTCTTTGATTGTTTTTCAAATAGTTTCAGAAGAACTGATGTTAGTTCTTCTGTATACATGTTGCAGAATGTAGCAAAGAATATATCCAATTTTTGGATTTTATTTGTTGGAAGACTTTATTATTGATTCAATCTTCCTACCCATTGTTGGTCAGTTCAGGTTTTCCATTTGTTATTGATTCAGTCTTGTGTAATTGCATAATTTCAAAAATTTGTTCATTTCCACTAAACTTTCCAGTTCATTTGTGTATGGTTGTTCATCATAGTCTCTGATAATCTCTTTGTATTATTATTATGTCAATTGTAATGTCTTTTTTTATATCTCATGTTCTTTAATTTGGCTTTTCTCTTTCCTCTTGGTTTGTCTAGTGAGAAGTTTATCAATTTTCTTTATATTTTCAAATTATTTTTTGTTTCAATGTGTTTTGGTCTCTTTAATTTTAGCTGTGCTAAGATTATTTTTATTGCTTCATTCTTCTACATTTTGGATTTTTTGTTCATGCTTTCTAGTTCCTTAAGGAACATTTTTAGATTGTTAATTTGTAATATCTTTTTACTTTTTTGTGTATATATTTATTGGTATGAATTTTATCCTTTTAGTATTGCTTTTGCTGTATTGCACAACTTCCATATGTTGTGTTTCCACATTCAATTGTTTCAAGCAATTATTACATAAATTTTAACTTTTTTTATTACTTGGTGGTTATTCAAGAGTATGTTGTTTAACTTTTATGTATTTGTATAGTATAATTGCCAGAGTTTGGGTAGATATTTGTTTCCACTTTTATTCTACTGTGGTATGACAGAAGTATTTGATATGATTTTGACTTTTTAAAACTCACAAAGACTGATGAATGCTGATATATGATTTATCCTGAATAATGTTTTATGTGCTGATTTTAAAAATGCCTATTTTGCATTTGTTGAAAAGAGTGTTCTGTAAATATCTATGTGGTTTAAAATATATCTTAACCCAATGTATCTTTATTGATTTTTGGTATAAATGAGCTGTCTAATGCTGAAGGTAGGGTGTTGAAGTTCTGTCAATATTATTCTATTGTAGTATATCTCTCTTCTTAGACTCTCTTCTTAACACTGAGTGCTCCAGTGTTAGATGCATGTATGTATTTAAAATTATTACCTTCTCATTTGATTGATTCCATTATTATTATATAATCATCTACTTGATTTTTTTTCTTTTAGCTGTTCTTGATTTGAAGTCTGTTTTATCTTTTATGACTGCAGGTACTTCAATTGACTTTTGGTTTCTATTTGCATGGAATAAACGTGTGTGTGTGTGTGTGTGTATCTTTATTTTCAGTCTCTGTGGTAAGGTGAGCTTCTTGTAAAAAGCATATAGATGGGTCATGATTAGTTCCACTCATCCAATCATTCTATGTCTTTTAACTGAAGATTGAAGTCCATTTACATTGAGATTTTCATTAACTGTGTGGTTTATTTCTTATTATATTAACTATTTTTTGGGTGTTTATATATTTTCTTTACTTTCTTTTTCTCATATTTCTCTCTTTATGGTTTATTGATTTCTGTGGTGATATCATTTGCATCCTTTCTTTTTTTTCTTTGTGTGACTGCTTTACATGTGAGTTTTATAATTCTGTGTGATTTTATAATGGTTAATGTCATCCTTTACTTCCAGATTTAGGACTTCCTGGAAAATTTCTTGTCGGTTCAGTCTAGTGGTAACAAATTTCCTCAGAATTTCCTTGTCTGGGAAATACATTATTTCTCTTAGGAAGGATATAATTGCTGAATATTTTATTCTTGACTTCCAGTATTTTCTCTCTAAGCACCATGAATATATCATTTTATTATTTTTCTGACTGAAACGTTTTGGCTTAGAAGTCTGCATTAGTTTGGTGATTTTTTTCCCTGTATAGGTAATTAGATGCTTTTCTATTGCTCCTTTTAAGATTCGCTCTTTGTGTTTTACTTTAGACAAATTATAACGTGTCACATGTATAATTTTCGCATTCTGTTTTCCTGGGAATCATTCAGACTCCTTTATCTGAATATATAAATATATTGATAGACTTGGGAAACCTTTATTTATTATTTTATTAAATAAAATTTCTAATTTAAAAATTTTCCATTCACCCTTATAATATTAATAATTTGCTTATTTATTTTCTATATGTTGTCCTATATGTCATGAAGGCTTTTACTCATTTTTAATTTTTTAAAATTTTATCTGATTATGTTATTGCAAAATACTTGTCTTCATGTTTCAATATTATTTCTTTTGCCTGAGAGAATCTATTGCAGCTTTAAAATGCATTTGTAATTTCTTCAATTATTCAGCTTCAGAATTCCTATATTTAATTTTTTAAATTATCTATTTGGTAAAATTCTCATTCATATGCTTAATTTTTTTCTGATTTGTTTGCATTAATTTTCTGGATTCCCTTGTTTTTCAATGGGCTTCTTTAAAAATCAGCATTTTAAAGTATTGACCCAGAATTTTGCAAATTTCATTTTAACTGAAACCTGTTACTTGAAAATTATTGTCTTCGATTAGTGTTGTTACATTTTCTTGTTTGTCATGTTTTCTCTGTCCTTACATTAATATCTACAAATATGATGTAACAGTCACTTCTTCCAATTTTATTGAGCTACATTCATGGGGAGAATTTTTTCCTGAAGAATGTATATATTTTCTTGGTTATATAGAATGATCTAACTTTAATTTTAGGTGCTTGTCATAGTGTGATCTGTGTATAAGTTGTTCAGAAATACACAGGCTTAGTTGCATCTGTAATTTTCTCAGTGACTTTGCATGGAAACTTCTGGTAAAATTTTGCTGTAGACTGGAATCCCATGTGGGCAGTCTTTGGGCCCCAGTGGTAGCAACAGTGAGCTGAGTGTGCCTGTTCATTGGTTCCAGAGGGGTTTATGCTGGCACTATAGGATCCAGTTGTGGATCTGGTGGGGGGGTGGATTTTTTGACTCAAGGTAGCTTGTTATGATAAAATGTAGGTAGTGGCAGTGATAATCCAGGCATATAGGTGATCCTTAGGACTCCTGAGCAACTGATGAGATGGGGTTGATGTCAGGAGCAGTGGTGGAGCAACTAATTAGAACCCTAGCAGTTCATGCTGATATTGGTGGTGGCTGCAGTGGGTTGGATGGGACAATCCTCTGGTCCACTGGTAACATGTTCAGATTGATGTCAACTGGTGGTACTGGCTAGTTGTGTTAACCTGTCCTTTGATCCTGGGAGGAGTAACTGGGCTGAACAATTAGTGGGCCCTTGGATATACTGGGAGCACAGGAACAGGCCAGCAGACTTGTTCTCAGACTCCTTGGTGATACATACAGATGCTGACTGTGACTGAAAGAAAATAATGTTCTTCAGGACACCAGCAGAGTGCTCAACTGTCAGCTGTGACAGCTGTGCTGCATTGCTGCCACTGGGGAATGTGAGGCCCCTCTCAGCTAGAGAAGCATGGGGAGATAAGAATGGAAAGTGTGGCCTGCCTTTACTTTGGTCTTACAGCACCCTATTGCAGTGTGGTATTATGTGTTCTATGTATACATGGGATTGCTCAGTCTTCCCTATCTTTTCTCAGACCAGTGACAGCAACAGGAGTGACCATATCATTCTGAACTCAGGACAGAACACAGATTCTGGTAGTTATCTCTCATAGTAATACCAAGCTGAAGCAACTCTGGACTCACATGTTTGTGGTAATCTCTTTGATCTCTCATTCTGGAGCAATTTATCTTTGCAATACCTAGGCAGCTGTCTATGTCAGGTGTAATGACCACACAAGAAGAGATATTTTCTCACAGTTAAGATTGTTAAATCTAATCATGCAAATTTGGAGTTCTTTCTTTTACTTTTTCCTGTGTCTAGTGTCTTCTCCTAGCTCCAAGACAATTGCTTTACTCTCCTTCCTTACTTTTGGTTGTTCCTATTACATCTCTTTTGAGTCTCAATATTCCTTCTTAGATAATCCATTGTATGAATATTTATTTGCTATTTGTGTTCTCTTGTGGAAAAAAGTGCATACTAGCTGGATCTACTCAGTCATCTTGATTCTCTCTTTTCTCAAGTGGGAAAGTAAAATTTTATCAAATGTTTTTCTGTGTATAATGAGATGACCATAAGATTTTTGTCCTTCATTCTGTGGATGTGGTGTATCATATTTATTGATTAGTGTTTGCTGAAACATTCTTGCATACCTGTAACAAATCTCTCTTGATTATGTTGCATAATCTTTTTGATGCACTATTGAATTTTGTTTACTACTACTATGTTGAGGTTGTTTGTATCTATGTTCATCAGGAATAATGGCCTTTAGTTTTCTCTTTTTTGTTGTATTCTTGTCTTTTGCTGGTCAAGGTAATATTCATCTCATAAAATAAGTTAGGGAGTATTCCTTTCTCCTATTTTGATATAGTTGGAGGAGAATTCATTTTACTTCTTTGTAATTTGGTACACTTCAGGAATTAGGCTTTCCACTCCTAGACATTTTTTGCATTGGAAGACATTTATTATTAATTCAATCATTATTGACTTTTGGTCTCTTTTGATTTTCTATGTCTCCCTCATTCAATCTTGTTAGGTTATATATGTGTAGCAATTAATTCATTTCCTCTAGTTCTTCTATGTCGTCACTGGCTAGCTGCTCATAATAGTTTCTGATAATCCTTTTTATTTTTGTATCTGTTGTAACATTTTTTTTTGTTTCTGATTTTATTTATTTGATTTTTTTTTTCTTTGTCTTAGTCCAACTAGTGGCTTATCACTTTTTTTCCAAAAAAAAATTACATTTTGCTATATTAAAAATATTTTTTATGTCTCTACTTGGTTCAGTTCTCCTGATGTTTACTATTTCCTTATTTCTATGAGTTTAGGTTTTCTTTTGATTTGCTTTTTAAAGCTGCTTAAAAGTGCATTCTTTGGTGGTTTACTTATTTCTTGTTTGCTTTTTTCATATGAGTATTTACTGTTATAAATTTTCCTCTTAGGATTGCTTATGCTACTTGTTTCTATTGTTTGTTCCAAAAATTATTTGAATTTTTTCTTATATCTTTATTGACTCAATCATTACTCAGAAATAGAGAGTTTAATTTTTATATATTTAGATGGATTCCAAAGATCCTTTTGTTATTAATTTATAGTTTTTTTCCAATTGTATTCTGAGAAGATAATTAATGTGATTTCATTATTTCTAATGTTGAGACTTATTTTCTGTCTTAACACATTATATATCCTAGAGAATGACCCATGTGCTAATGAGTAAAACTGTATTCAGCAACTGCTAAATAAAATGTTCTGTAAAGGTTGTTAGGTCCATTTGGTCTGAAGTTCAGCTTAAACCAATTTGTACTTTTTGTTTTCTGTCTAGATTTTCTCTCTAATACTGAGAGTGGAGTGTTAAAGTCTCCAAAAATTATTGTACTGGAGTTCATTTCTATCTTTCTATCTAGTAATATTGGCTCTATGTATTTGGATGTTTCAGTGTTAGGTGAAGATATATTTAAAATTGTTATATCATCTTGCTGAAGTCTCCTTTTGAATTACATAATGACTTTCTTTTTCTCCTTACTTTCTTTGAATTACAGTCTGGTTTACCAGATATAAGCACAGTTACTCCCACTCATTTTTGCTTTTTGTTTGCATGAAGTTTCTTTTTTTTATTTCTTCATTTTCAGTCAATATGTTCCTTTAAAGACAAAGTGAATTCCCCATTGGTTGCATATAATTGTGTCTTGTTTTTCAGTCTATTCAGCCAGTCTACATATATTGATTGGAGAATTTAATCTATTTATACTGGAAGTTATTATTGATAGGTTAGGAACTATTTTTGTCTTTGTGTTACTTACTTCCTCATTTTCTTATTTTTTCTTACAACTTTGTTTTAAGTGTAAAGCATAATATGCAAGATTATTACATGGGCAAAATACATGTTCCTGGGGTTTAATGTATAAATGGTTTCAGCACACAGTTATTGAGCATAAGGCCTAAGAAGTTGTAATCCTTCTCTTCCTTCCACCCTCTGCCCTCAGTTAGAACCTTGTGTCTATTGATACTTTCTGTGTGTCCATGTGTACTTAAGGTTTATCTCACATTTACAAGTTAGAACATGTAGTATCGGGTTTTCTGTTTTTGCTTAAAATAATGACCTCCAGCCCTATTCATATTGCTGCAAATCCTATGGTTTCATTCTTTTTATGGCTATGTAGTATTTCATGGTATATATGTACCACATTTTCTTTATGCAGTCCACCTTTGATGGAAATCTAAGTTAATTTCTTGTTTTACTTTTATATCTTCAATCTATATTGAGATAATTTTTGTATATGGTAAAATATAGGCATCTTGTTTCAATCCCTTGCATATGGTTAGCCAGTTTTTCAGTACCATTTACTGAACAGGGAGTTCTTTTCCCATTGCTTGTTGTTTGTGACTTTGTCAAAAATCTTAGAGTTATAGCAGTGTGGCTTAATTTCTTCATTCTTTATCCTGTTGCACTGGTCTTTGTGTCTGTTTTTGTACCCATACCATACTGTTTTGGTTACTGTAGCCTTGTAGTATAGCTTAAATTTGGGTAGTAAAATGCATCCCCCTTTGCTCATTTTGCTCAGTTTTCTTCAGCTATTCAGAATCTTTTTCAATTCTACATTAATTTTGGATTTTTTTGTTTCATAGAAATAGCATTCAATCTGTACAAAAAATTAGCAGGCACCTGTAGTCCCAGCTACTTGAGAGGCCAAGGCAGGGGAATGGCATGAATCCAGGAGGTAGAGTTTGCAGTGAGCTGAGATCATGCCACTGCACTCTAGCCTGGGAGACAGAGCAAGACTCCATCTCAAAAAAGAAAGAAAAAGAAAAAAAGAAATAGCATTCAATCTGTAAATAGCTTCATGTAGTATGGTCATTTAGAAAATGTTTGTTCTTCCTTATTCCATGCTCATGGGTAGGAAGAATCAATATCGTGAAAATGGCCATACTGCCCAAGGTAATTTGTAGATTCAATGCCATCCCCATCAAGTTACCAAAGACTTTCTTCACAGAATTGGAAAAAACTACTTTAAAGTTCATATGGAAACAAAAAAGAAGCCATAAGCCAAAAGAACAAAGCTGGAGGCATCATGCTATCTGACTTCAAACTATACTACAAGGATACAGTAACCAAAACAGCATAGTATGTCTACCAAAACAGAGATATAGACCAATGGAACAGAAAAGAGCCTTCAGAAATAATGCCATGTATCTACAACTATCTGATCTTTGACAAATCTGAGAAAAACAAGCAATGGGGAAAGTATTCCCTATTTAATAAATGGTGCTGGGAAAACTGGCTAGCCATATGTAGAAAACTGAAACTGGATCCCTTCTTTACACCTTATTCAAAAATTAATTCAAGATGGATTAATGACTTAATGTTATGGGCTGGCAGCCAAGGTGGCCAAATATGAATAACTCCAGTCTACAGCTCCCAGTATGACTAACACAGAAGACAGGTGATTTCTGCATTTCCATCTGAGGTACCAGGTTCATCTCACTAGGGAGTGTCAGAGAGTGAGTGCAGGACAGTGGGTGCAGCACATGGTGCATGAGCCAAAGCAGAGTGAGGCATTGCCTCACTCAGGAAATGCAAGGGGTCAGGGAGCTCCCTTTCCTAGTCAAAGAAATGGGTGACAGATGGCACCTGGAAAATTGGGACACTCCCACGCTAATACTGTGCTTTTCTGACAGGCTTAAAAAACAGCGCACCAGGAGATTATATCCTGCACCTTGCTCAGAGGGTCCTATGCCCATGGAGTCTCACTGATGGGGAAACCACAAAGATGGGGAAAAAATGAGCAGAAAAACTGGAAACTCTAAAAAGCAGAGTGCCTCTCCTCCTCCAGAGGAATGCATTTCCTCACCAGCAATGGAACAAAGCTGCATAGAGAGTGACTTTGACGAGTTGAGAGATGAAGGCTTTAGATGATCAAATTACTCTGAGCTACAGGAGGAAATTCAAACCAAAAGCAAAGAAGTTAAAAATTTTGAAAAAAGTTTAGACAAATGTATAACTACAAAAACCAATATGGAGAAGTGCTTAAAGGAGCTGATGGAGCTGAAAGTCAAGGCTCAAGAACTACATGAAGAATGCAGAAGCCTCAGGAGCCGATGTGATCGACTGGAAGAAAGGGTATCAGTGATGGAAGATAAAATGAATGAAATGAAGCAAGAAGGGAAGTTTAGAGAAAAAAGAATAAAAGGAAACAAGCAAAGCCTCCAAGAAATATGGGACTATGTGAAAAGACCAAATCTATGTCTGATTGATGTACCTAAAAGTGATGGGGAGAATGGAACCAAGTTGGGAAACACTCCACAGGATATTACCCAGGAGAACTTCCCCAATCTAGCAAGTCAGGCCAACATTCAGATTCAGGAAATACAGAGAACACCACAAAGATACTCCTCGAGAAGAGCAACTCCAAGACACATAATTGTCAGATTCACCAAACTTGTAATGAAGTAAAAAATATTAAGGGAAGCCAGATAGAAAGGTCGGGTTACCCACAAAGGGAAGCCCATCAGACTAACAGCAGATCTCTTGGCAGAAAATCTACAAGCCAGAAGAAAGTGGGGGCCAATATTCAACGTTCTTAAAGAAAAGAATTTTCAACCCACAATTTCATATCCAGCCAAACTAAGTTTCATAACTCCAGGAGAAATAAAATACTTTACAGACAAGCAAATGCTGAGAGGATTTGTCACCATCAGGCCTGTCCTAAAAGAGCTCCTGAAGGAAGCACTAAACATGGAAAGGAACAACCGGTACCAGCCACTGCAAAATCATGCCAAATTGTAAAGACCATTGGTGCTAAGAAGAAACTTCATCAACTAATGAGCAAAATAACCAGCTAACACCATAATGACAGGATCAAATTCACACATAATGATATTAACTTTAAATGTAAATGGACTAAATGCTCCAATTAAAAGACACAGACTGGCAATTTGAATAAAGAGTCAAGACTCATCAGCATGCTGTTTCAGGAAACCCATCTCACGTGCAGAGACACACATAGGCTCAAAATAAAAGGATGGAGGAAGATCTACCAAGCAAATGGAAAAGGAGAAACAGGCAGGAGTTGCAATCCTAGTCTCTCATAAAACAGACTTTAAACCAACAAAGATCAAAAGAGACAAAGAACGCCATTACATAATGGTAAAGGGATCCATTCAACAAGAAGAGCTAACCATCCTAAATACATATGCACCCAATACAGGAGCACCCAGATTCATAAAGCAAGTCCTGAGTGACCTACAAAGAGACTTAGACACCCACACAATAATAATGGGAGATTTTAACACCCCACTGTCAACATTACACAGAGCAATGAGACAGAAAGATAACAAAGATACCCAGGAATTGAACTCAGCTCTGCACCAAGTGGACCTAATAGACATCTACAGAACTCTCTACCCCAAATCAACAGAATATACATTTTTTTCAGCACCACACCACACCTATTCCAAAATTGACCACAAGGTTGGAAGTAAAGCTCTCCTCAGCAAATGTAAAAGAATAGAAATTACAACAAACAGTCTCTCAGATCACAATGTAATCAAACTAGAACTCAGGATTAAGAAACTCACTCAAAATCCCTCAATTATGTGGAAACTGAACAATTTGCTCCTGAATGACTACTGGGTACATAACGAAATTAAGGCAGAAATAAAGATGTTCTTTGAAACCAATGACAACAAAGACACGACCTACCAGAATCTCTGGGACACATTCAAAGCAATGTGCAGAGGGAAATTTATAGCACCAAATGTGCACAAGAGAAAGCAGGAAAGATACAAAATTGACACCCTAACATCACAATTAAAAGAACTAGAAAAGCAAGAGCAAATACATTCAAAAGCTAACAGAAGGCAAGAAATAACTAAAATCAGAGCAGAACTGAAGGAAATATGGACCAAAAAACCCTTCAAAAAATTAATGAATCCAGGAGCTTGTTTTTTGAAAGGATCAACAAAATTAATAGACCACTAGCAAGATTAATACAGGAAAAAAGAGAGAAGAATCAAATAGATGCAATAAAAAATGATAAAGGGGATATCACCACCGATCCCACAGAAATACAAGCTACCATCAGAGAATACTACAAACACCTCTCTGCAAATAAACTAGAAAATCTAGAAGGAATGGATAAATTACTCAACACATGCACTCTCCCAAGACTAAACCAGGAAGGAGTTGAATCTCTGAAGGGACCAATAACAGGATCTGAAACTGAGGCAATAATCAATAGCTTACCAATCAAAAAGAGTCCAGCACCAGATGGATTCACTGCCGAATTCTACAAGAGGTACAAGGAGGACCTGGTACTATTCCTTCTGAAACTATTCCAATCAATAGAAAAAGAGGGAATCCTCCCTAACTCATTTTATGCGGCCAGCATCATCCTGATACGAAAGCTGGACACAGACATGACCAAAAAAGAGAATTTTAGACCAATATCCTTGATGAACATTGATGCAAAAATCCTCAATAAAATACTGGCAAACCAAATCCAGCAGCACATCAAAAAGCTTATCCACCATGATCAAGTGGGCTTCATCCCTGGGATGCAAGGCTGGTTCAATATATGCAAATCAATAAATGTAATCCAGCATATAAACAGAACCAAAGACAAAAACCACATTGTTATCTCAATAGATGCAGAAAAGACATTTGACAAAATTCAACAACCATTCATGTTAAAAACTCTCAATAAATTAGGTATTGATGGGACATATCTCAAAATAATAAGAGCTATCTATGACGAACCCACAGCCAATATCATACTGAATGGGCAAAACCTGGAAGCATTCCCTTTGAAAACTGGCACAAGACAAGGATGCCCTCTCTCACCACTCCTATTCAACATAGTGTTGGAAGTTCTGGCCAGGGCAATTAGTCAGGAGAAGAAAATAAAGGGTATTCAATTAGGAAAAGAGGAAGTCAAATTGTCCCTGTTTGCAGATGACATGATTGTATATCTAGAAAATGCCACTGTCTCAGCCCAAAATCTCCTTAATCTGATAAGCAACTTCAGCAAAGTCTCAGGATACAAAATCAATGTGCAAAAATCACAAGCATTCTTATACACCAACAACAGACAAACAGAGAGCCAAATCATGAGTGAACTGCCATTCATAATTGCTTCAAAGAGAATAAAATACATGCGAATCCAACTTACAAGGTATGTGAAGGACCTCTTCAAAGAGAACTACAAACCACTGCTCAGTGAAATAAAAGAGGATACAAACAAATGGAAGAACATTCCATGCTCCTGGGTAGGAAGAATCAATATCATGAAAATGGCCATCCTGCCCAAGGTAATTTGCAGATTCAATGCCATCCCCATCAAGCTACCAATGACTTTCTTCACAGAATTGGAAAAAACTACTTTAAAGTTCATATGGAACCAAAAAAGAGCCCACATCACCAAGTCAATCCTAAGCCAAAAGAACAAAACTGGAGGCATCACGCTACCTGACTTCAAACTATACTACAAGGCTACAGTAACCAAACAACATGGTATGGGTACCAAAACAGAGATATAGACCAATGGAACAGAACAGATCTCTCAGAAATAATGCCACATATCTACAACTATCTGACTTTTGAAAAACCTGACAAAAACAAGCAAAGGGGAAAGGATTCCATATTTAATAAATGGTGCTGGGAAAACTGGCTAGCCATATGGAGAAAGCTGAAACTGGATCCCTTCCTTATACCTTATACAGAAATTAATCAAGATGGATTAAAGACTTAAATGTTAGACCTAAAACCATAAAAACCCTAGAAGAAAACCTAGGCATTACCATTCAGGACATAGACATGTGCAAGGACTTCATGTCTAAAACACCAAAAGCAATGGCAACAAAAGCCAAAATTGACAAATGGGATCTAATTGAACTCAAGAGCTTCTGCACAGCAAAAGAAACTACCATCAGAGTGAACAGGCAACCTACAAAATGGGAGAAAATTTTCACAACCTACTTATCTGACAAAGGGCTAATATCCAGAATCTACAATGAACTCCAACAAATTTACAAGAAAAAAACAAACAACCCCATCAAAAACTGGGTGAAGGATATGAACAAACACTTCTCAGAAGAAGACATTTATGCAGCCAAAAGACACATGAAAAAATGCTCACCATCACTGGCCATCAGAGAAACGCACATCAAAACCACAATGAGATAACATCTCACACCAGTTAGAATGGTGATCATTAAAAAGTCAGGAAACAACAGGTGTTGGAGAGGATGTGGAGAACTAGGAACAATTTTACACTGTTGGTGGGACTGTAGACTAGTTCAACCATTGTGGAAGTCAGTGTGGTGATTCCTCAGGGATCTAGAACTAGAGATACCATTTGACCCAGCCATCCCATTACTGGGTATATACCCAAAGGACTATAAATCATGTTGCTATAAAGACACATGCACACGTATGTTTATTGCATCACTATTCACAATAGCAAAGACTTGGAACCAACTCAAATGTCCAACAATGATAGACTGGATTAAGAAAATGTGGCACATATACACCATGGAATACTATGCAGCCATAAAAAAAATGATGAGCTCATGTCCTTTGTAGAGACATGGATGAAATTGGAAATCATCATTCTCAGTAAACTATCTCAAGGACAAAAAGCCAAACACCACATGTTCTCACTCATAGGTGGGAATTGAACAATGAGAACACATGGACACAGGAAGGGGAACATCACACTCTGGGCACTGTTGTGGGGTGGGGGTAGGGGGGAAGGATAGCATTAGGAGATATGCCTAATGTTAAATGACAAGTTAGTGGGTGCAGCACACCAGCATGGCACATGTATACATTTGTAAATAACCTGCACATTGTGCACATGTACCCTAAAACTGGAAGTATAATAATAATAAAATAAATTTAAAAAAAAGAAGTAGAGCATGCATTAATGGAATGAGCTAAGCAAGTACAAAACTGAAGCAAGATTTTTGACTTCTGCTTGAAACATTGCTGATCCTCATTTTGTTTTTCAGCAATCAAGGAAACTTTCTTAAAAGCTTTTAACACTTGAGCAGGTTATAAAAATATGAACAAAAATTTTGATGTTTTTGTTTCTCTGCCTAGTTACTCTAGAATTTGAGAAGTAGTTATGAATATTATTAAATTAAAACAATATGGTTGTTTGCATCAGTGCAACAAGAATCCATTTTCTTTTACAACAAGATGCAATTAAAAAAAAACTGGTTGTTTTACCAATGCTTTTTCTGGAAGAATGTGTTTCCCTTTAAGGAAACAAGCTTAATTTGCAGAGAACATAAAATCCCCCTGGTAAAACTGGCCTCACACCTTGTCTACACAGTCCCCTTACAGGGTCCCTGGCCTTCAGTGAGCATAGAATGTCACTTTCTAGCAGACCCGGGAACCCCATTCTCTTGAAACCTGAAGAAGAGAAGAGTTTTCTCTACTCACAGTTATTTGAAGGTACAAACCCATGGCTGGGCTTGGCTTTTGAAAATCCAATCTGAGTTTTCTTATGAAACAGAGTTCCATCAAAGCCAATCAAAAAGGCCTATATAAAGATGATTGCTCCTGCTGCACTTTATGCAAATAATTAATCCACATATAAGACTAAAGTCTATTTCACAAAAGCCCAGTGCTATTATGTTTCTCTGTTTTGTTTTTGGATAGGACTGGAAAGAGAAAGATTATGTTGCAAAACTTATCATACAGCTGTCATTGACTTTCAGTCTCAGTTGTTGTTAAGTGTCTTCCTACATTTTAGATTAACCATGATAATTTCAGTGAGCCAACAAGCAATTTCTGGCTGTGGCTCAGAGTAGACAGAAAGGAATGGGAAATGTAAAAATATGGGAGAACAACTCCAATACTAGGGCAATTGTCCTATATATCTTGCCAGGTAATGGAAGTAAAAAGGGTGCCCATAATCAGGAGGTTTCTGTTTGGAAGGATGTGACCAAGAAAGGGAACCAAAGAAAAACTCCACACACCCAAATGTTAACAGGCATATCTGTAGCCACCAGTTATCAAGGCATGTCAGCAGCCTCAGAATTCTTAGGCTGTCCTTATCCTCCTTTTCTTATTTTAATACACGCCCTCTAAGAATTTAAATTGTTTCTTTTCAAATAGAGACTATCCAAATCTAAATGGTGATTCAACTAGAACCATGGCATAAATGAACCTTTCTTCTGAGGACACTTTAACCAACCTAAGAGTCTTAGCAGCTGTTTTTTACTCAACCCCCTCCTTCATCAGGAAGTAGGCAGAAAGATCAATGCTCAATCTCCCTGAAAGCAATTAGGGTCTCTACTTCTAAGCAGGGACACAAAAGAGTAAGCTAGCTTGCCCAGAAGGCCTCTGACCCATGGGTCAGTGCCTCATTCTCACATAATAAAAATCAGTCTGGAAAAAAAAAAGTAGAATCTACAGGCACCAATAAGGTAACTTCTGGCAGAAAGAGTTGTGCCTGGAGACATGCCTGTGACTATGCAGGTTGAAAAACCTCTGGCCTATTTAGATAAAAATTTGCAGAAACCTTTCACTCACACACATACAAGAGGAAGGCCTGGCATAGAAATAACTTTGTCCTTTGTACAGTCAGTGAGCTCCCAGAAAAAAAGCTTTTTCTTTTGTGGGCATGGGTACCGTGAGCTCTGGTGGGTTCTGGTGAAAACATTTCTTCCCTTTTTTAAAACTGTGAGTCCAGGCTCTATGAATCATCATTTAAGCCTCTAACTGGTCCTGGGACAAGGTCCCAGGACAAGCTGTCACTTCACCTCTTGATAGTTCTTGGGCCAAGCTCTATGACACATCAACCTCTATGAATCATCACGTCAGCCACTTATTAGCCCCAGGCCATGTCCTCTAAATTATTTTGGGTTTATCATCATTCAGAATAAAAAAATATAAAGATAGCATTGGACTGTATTACTCAATCGTATGTCATTACTATATGGTATGAGAACCTAGAGAAAGGTGGATTCGGTTAAAATTTTGGTACAATAACACAGCATTCAATATTAAGCCATGCAGATAAATTAAAAATATGTTTTGTTGACTAAAACAAATTCAGTTCTAATCAAATCGAATGTAACCTACACTAAGTAATGCATTTCAAAATCCACTCTATTCTCAATGACCAAAATACAGATTACAAACACTAAAGAATTATTTTTGCTCCCTGTTATGATGATCTATGTAAAAATATACCTTTTATAAAGCTGAAGCTATGTACTTACAATACTAACCATACAATGATTCTGTGTCCTCTGAGATGGAAGTTATCTGAATATTCATCTAATATTTGTGTAGATGTGTTCATTGTTTCTATACCAATATGAAGACGAATCAGAATGTTAATGGACTGGCCAGACATTTTTCTTAATGATCAGTTGGCAAAAATATTTATTTCTAAACATCAAGCTGTTTTGGTGTCTTATTTTAATTCAGAAGAATGATTCTCTGAACACCCAATTTACATGTGACTTACAACACTTTTATAAATAAAGCAAAATGGCACTACCATTTGGATTGTCATTATACATTCTGCAGGCCAGCACCTTTAATATTCTATTGGTGAGATGATGGGAATTATGCTCACCTAATATAAATGAGATTAAGATAAACAATCAATTTCACGCTCTACATAAACACTAGAAATTAAGTATTATTCTTTAATATAAGTTTAATTGTATCAATAATATTCACAAAAATCATTTCAAATAATGTCACAACAAAATGAATATACATTGAATATGAATATTTTATTGATCCATCAATCTCTGCTGCTTTGAAACAAATTATCTAATACTTGGACTTTGAATTATTCTTTAAAATAAATGTTCTTACTTAGAGTAATGTCTAAAAGTTTTAGTGTCTTATTTCTAGTGTGATTCATGTAATTTATATGTAGATGATTTTTATCACATTTATAATGGTTTATTTCTATAGGAATTATTTAAGTAAGACTTGAGCAATACCTAAAGGCTTCACTACCTACTTTATATTTGCATATTTTTTTTCAATAGAAATACTATAGTCCTCAATAAGAGGTAGATTTCAAACGGAGGTCTTTCCAAAATTATTACAGATATAGCATTTCTATTTAGTATTGATATGCTACTGTTGAGTAACGTGTAAGCACAAGTTAATGACTGAGACATGTTCTTTATATGTGCAGGTTTTCTATTTAGTATACATTATCTTATGCAGCACAATGTTTGAGCACTAATACCTGTGATGTGATGAGATGATACACACAGTAAACCACCATGGCACATATTTACCTGTGAAGCAAACAGGCACACCCTGCAAATATGTCTCAAAATCAAAAGTAAAAATAAGAAAGAAAGAAAAAAATGAATGAAAGGTATGTCACATTCATTACATTTGTTGTATTTCTTTTTAAAATAAATTATCTGATTCTGAGTAAAATTTGAACATGTGTTAAAAGCTATGCAACTTTGTACACATTTATAGGGTTTTTCTCCTGTATACATTCTCTGATATTGTGTAGGGTGTGCTATGCATTCTCTGAGGTTCTGTAAGCTGTGCATACTGCTAACATATTTGACACAATTTTTACATTTGGATGGTTTCTCTCCATTACAAATTTTCTGATGTACATTAGAATTTTAAAAGTTGTTGAAGCCTTTACTATACTTTTTTACATATGTAGAGCTTCTCTCCAGCATAAATTCTCTTATATATAAGGTTTAAGAAACAATGAAAGGCTTTGCCATGTTCTGTAACTTTGCAGCATTTCTTACCAGTACAGATTCTCTGACATCATGTAAGGTGAGCATACTGGATAAAGACCTGCAACATTTTTTACATTTGTAATTTCTCACCTATATGGACTTTTTGATGTTGTTTAAAGATTGAGTTTCAGTTAAAAGATTTGTCAATTTTTTTTAGCATTTGAATTTCTGCCTAATATTAAGAGATGTAAAGCTGTGGAGGATTTCAGTGCTTTTTAAAAGAATTGCCAATTTTTTTACATTTTAATTTTTCTCTAATAATAATTTGACTAAAGGTTCAATTATTGAGTAATAAGTGAATAGAGGCTTTTCTACATATATTACATCTGTGCATGTTCTAACATGTATTATTTGAAATTTAGACGTTCTGAAGACACATTAAAAATTTTATCACTCATTACTATTTTAAGGCTTCTCTTAAAGATGAACACACTGATAGATAATAAGTTTTGAAAGGTAACAAAATAATTTGATGCATTATTGCAATTGTAATAATTCTTTGGAAAATTAGTACTTTGGTGTTTATCAATGTTTGAGCCATAAAGGTTTCCTTTTTTGCTTATTTTATTATGATAGTTGTATTTCAAAAAATGATATTGATACGTGTTTACAGAAACACGTGTTTCTTTAAAAGTAGCCAAAATAATTTGAGTTTTTTTTTCTAAAATATTCTATGTTCTTGATATCCTTTGGCAGTTAAACGTTTGTTATGAGTATTGGGACAAATTGATGATATGTATTATTGTGTCCGGAACTGGTGTGTTCTTGGTGTCACTGACTTCAAGAATGAAGCCCCGGACCCTCCCGGTGAGTGTTAAAACTCTTAAGGTGGTGTGTCTGGAGTTTGTTTCTTCTGATGTTCGGATGTGTTCAGAGTTTCTTCCTTCTGGTGGGTTCATAGTCTCGCTGGCTCGGGAGTGAAGCTGCAGACCTTCGCAGTGAGTGTTACAGCTCTTAAGGTCTGTAGTTGTTCGTTCCTCCCAGTGGGCTCGTGGTCTCACTGGCTTCAGGAGTGAAGCTGCAGACCTTTGCCATGAATGTTACAGCTCGTAAAAGCAATGTGGACCCAAAGAGTGAGCAGTAGCAAGATTTATTGCAAATAGCAAAAGAACAAAGCTTCCACAGTGTGGAAGGGGACCCGAGTGGGTTGTCAATGCTGGCTTGGGCAGCCTGCTTTTATTCTCTTATCTGGCCCCACCAATATCCTACTGATTAGTAGAGCCAAGTGGCCTGTTTTGACAGGGCACTGATTGGTGTGTTTACAATTCCTGAGCTAGATACAAATGTTCTCCACTTCCCCATCAGATTAGTTAGATACAGAGTTTCCACACACAGGTTCTCCAAGGCTCCACCAGAGCAGCTAGATACAGAGTGTGGATTGGTGTACTCACAAACCCTGAGCTAGATACAGGGTGCTGATTGGTGTGTTTACAATCCCTGAGCTAGACATAAAGGTTCTCCAAGGCCCCACCAGAGCAGCTAGATACAGAGTGTCGATTGGTGCACTCACAAACCCTGAGCTAGACACAGGGTGCTGATTGGTGTGTTTACAATCCCTGAGCTAGTCATAAAGACTCTCCACATCTCCAGCAGACTCTGGAGCCCAGGTGGCTTCACCCAGTGGATCCTGCTCCGGGGCTGAAGGTGGAGCTGGGACTGGGCACTGTAGAGCAGGGGGTGGCATTCATTGGGGAGGCTCAGGCTGCACAGGAACCCACGGAGGTAGGGGAAGGCTCAGGCATGGCAGGGTGCAGTCCCGAGGCCTGCCCCGGGGGGAAGGAAGCTAAGGCCTGGGAAGAAATCGAGTGCAGCGCAGGTGGGCTGGCACTGCCAGGGGACCCAGTACACCCTCGGCAGCCACTGGCCCAGGTGCTAAGCCCCTCACTGCCTGGGACCAATAGGGCTGGCTGGCTGCTCCCAGTGCAGGGCCTGCGAAGCCCACACCCACCCAGAATTCCAGCTGGCCCACAAGCGCGGCGGGCAGCCCCGGTTCCCACTCACGCCTCTCCCTCCACGCCTCCCCGTAAGCTGAGGAAGCCGGCTCTGGCCTTGGCCAGCCCAGAAAGGGGCCCCCACAGTGCAGCGGTGGGCTGAAGGGCTCCTCAAGTGCCGCCAAAGTGGGAGCTGAGGCAGTGGAGGCGCCCAGAGCAAACGAGGGTTCTGAGGACTTCCAGCACGCTGTCACCTCACATTATGGTATTATTTCTTCTCTTCATCTTCACCTAATCTTTCCGAGTTTATTACAGTGTAAATTTTTGAGGCCACAGCTTGCATATTTTCCCAGTATTACCTTTTGAAATTAACCTTCTATGACTACCTTTGGTGAAAGACTTTAGTTGTACAAATTACACATAACTAAAAGTAATAAAAATAAATCCCACATACCAGATTTAGTTGAATATACTTTACAAATATAATAAGTGGGCCTCATTTTATCTTAGGTATATCAACTTAACTCTATACTGATCTAATGTCTTTGTAGAAACTCTAAAAATCAGATAAATATTTGCAGGACCAAAAGGGTATAAAACATTAAAATGTTTAATTTAGAAGGAAAAGTTAGTCTCATATACCTAACACAGCCTTACCTCCTCCAAGTGCAGCTTGGTGAAATTAAGAGAAACTTCCAACTCTACATAGTTTCCAAGGGAGAGAAAAAGAAAAGTGGTATGTGCATGTACATTTCTGGCTTTTAGATAAATGCTCAAATGCTGTTTTTTGTCTCCACTGACAGAGTGCTCAAGGAAAGGGTGGTATATTTTAAATAATAGGTATTCACTTTTTGCATTAATATAGATAGCAATTATGTAAACCCTATTAAATCTGAAGAGACCAGAACTCAACAATTGTCAAAAAGGGAAACATCATTGGAGGCGTCATAATTCCTGGTCTAAAAGCATATTATAAAGCTATAGTAAACAACATACTAAATATGGTACTAAAATAAAGACAGATAAATACATCAATGAAACATAATACAACAAATAAATTCTTGTATATAGGGTAAAATAAAGTTATTTACACATCTGTATTCATCGTAGTATTATTCAAATAAATCAATAAGTGGAAAGAACCCAGCTTTTCTTGAAAAATAAATTGAGAAATATAATTATATATATATGAATAATTAAATATTTCTTTACTTTTAAAGAGCAAGAATTTTTGTTATATTCACAATAAAAGTAAGTATTGAGGGCATTGCACTATGTGAAAAGATAAGCAGAAAGTGATAAATACTATATATGATTCAATTTATAAAAGATATCTGAAATAAAGTTTTGGAAAAAGAAAGTGGATTGGACCCTTTCAGGTGCCACAGAGAAGAGAAAATAAATAGTCATGGTTTCATGGACAATCTGTTAGAACACTAAAAAATACTAATTATTTTTAAGAAGACTAAATCATGCAATGTGTCTTCGCTGGTCACATGAAATTAAACTAGTAAAAATAGCAAAAGCAAAACTGACAAATTAATATGTATGTGGAACTTAAACTCTTGAACACACTCTTCAATAAGAGTAAGTAGATTTACTATTATTTAGATGTAAATACAACCCATGGTGGCTTTTAAATGCAATGTAATCCCTATGAAAGTCTAAATGAGAGTTATTTACAAAAATATTTTAACAAGTTTTAAATTTATATAGAATCTCAAAGGACTATGAATAGCCCAAACAGCCATAGGAAATAAAATTAGAAGCCCCACACTTCCTATTTTAGAACAGATTACTAGGCTATAGAGATAATATAACAATGCAGTACTGACAGAAAGACCAGCAAGTAGATGATGAAACAGAACAGAGAACCAGAAAAATAAACCCTTGTGTGTACAATCAAATGATGTTCCACAGAGCTGCCATAATCACAAAATAAGGAAAAGAAATCTCTTCAATATATTAAGTTGGGAAACAATATTCTACATAGGAAATTTTGAGTTTAGACTCTTTCTCCAGAACATATACAAAAACTATTTTTAATAGATTACACAGTGAAATGTAACAACTAAAACTCTACAACTTTTCAAAGAAAATACATGGTACAAATTATAATATAGATTTTGGCAATGTTTTCTGGATTTGATATCAATTTCATATGCAATAAAGAGAACACTAAAATGGTGCTACATTAATTTAAACTTGTGCCTGTCATGAGCAACATTTAGTGGTATAAAAATTACATCCAAGAATTGGAGAAAGTATTTTAAAACCATTTGTTTGACAAGAGATAATACCTAGGATATGTAAATAACTGCAAAAAGGTTAACAACAACAATTGAACAACAATGTTTAAAGAAGTGGACAAAAAATGAGCAGAGATTTTTTCAAAGATAACATATAAATAGTCAATATTAATTTGAAAAATGGCCACTTTTTAGAAAAAAATGAAAACAAAACAAAAATTACACACCATATTATACCCATCCAAATGGCCACTATCAAGAAAATAAAAAATAATGCTGAGGATATAAAAAACATTGAAATCCTTGTGTGCTGGTGTAGGACAAAAATGATGAGGCAGCCCCTCCTACAAAAGATAGTGTGGAAATTCCTCAAAAATTAAAACAAATTTATCACATAATCCAGCAACTGTACTTACGGGCATCTATTCAAGCTGTGCAAAGCAAGACCGGGAAGGGATATCAGTACACTTATGTTAATTGCAACAATATTTACAAAAGGAATAGTTGGATGATACAAAAATTCTTCTAAGTAGAAAAATCAATTTTAAAAATGTGGCTTATACATACTACACTAGAATGTTCTCTGGGCTCTATTAAGAATATATTGTCACATTTTACAATAGAAAATACTTAGGCATTATATTAAGTGAAATGACAGTGACAAAATGTCACATACTGTATGATTCCACTTACATAAATTATTTCAACTCCTCACAGCAATGGTCCAGAAATGATCTTTCCCATTGAAAGACCTTCAGGGAGGATCAGCCAGCCATAGCTCTGTAGCAGGCCTGCACATCTTCGGCAGCACTGTGGTTCTCAAAGCAGTCCTGTGACTCAGTTCCAGCCCTCACAATCACAGTTCATTAACAGTCTGACACACTCAGGGACCATATAGTGACCTGTGTAAAACCCTCTCAGGTACTCAGTGGGAACTAAATCTATTTACACAGATGATATTAGATGCACTGTACATGGACCCAAATGTGTGATGCTATTCTAGTGCCTGCTGTATAGATAAAAGCACTCAAGGATCTGCAATCTCAGGGTCATACAGAATCCATGACTACATAATCCCCTAGTATCAGGACCACTGAAGGCTGACCATGCAGCAGCCTTGTGACCCACTGGCAACTCCATTTCTCTGCAATCCCAGGGGAAATCACATCAGCCTTATTACTCAATGAGAGATCTCCACTTTACAAATTTGTAAACACTGGAAGAGGTGTTAGCATTTTTAAATGCACAGACACCAGATGAAGACTATGTTGTGCCTACTAGCAATGTTTTCATCTCAACATGTTACTTGAAGGCTGTATCAGAACAATTAGGAAAAAAATTAAAGAGCCATCCAAATTAGTAATTACATTACACATTCAAATGTCATTATTTGTAGTTGACACAATCTTATATTTTAAAATCCTAGAATACACCAAAAAAGGAATGTTAGAACTAATAAGTACATTCAGTAAAATAGTAAAAATCAAAGTAAATACACAAATAGTTGTGTTTCTGCATGCTAACAATAAACTGTCTGAAAAAGGAAAGAAAAAACAAATTTAGTTTAAACATCATAAAAATAAAAAACCTTGGAATAAATTTAATGAAGAATATTAAACATCTGTACACTCAGATGCATACAGAATTGAAGTAGACATAAATAAATAATAGTACATTCAATGTTTATAAATTAAGGTATTTAATAGTATAAATACTACATTGTCCACAGAAATCTACAGATTCAATGTTATCCCAATCAAAATTCCAGTAAAAGTATTTCAATTTCATAGAAGCACAAACATCTCCAGATAGTCTAAGCAGACTGAAGAAGAAATCAAGCTGGGGTCACTATGGTTCCTGATCTCACACATGACTTAAAGGCTTTATTAATGAAAATCATATGATATGACCAGAAAACCCACACAAAACCAATGGAACCGTATAAACATCCCAGAATAAAACCTATACATACAAAGTATGTACAAACCTATACATACATATCAACTAATTTTTGATAAAGCCACCAAAACTATACAATGTGGAAATTAATACCCTTGGAAAACTAAATATTCATAAAGAGAATAAATGAATTTGACTATTTTCTTATGGTATACTATAAATTAAAATGAAATGAAAACAAATGTAACAAGTAAAATTTCAAAATTCATCAGAACAAAATACATGATGAAACTTTCTTGGTGTTGGTCTTTTCAGTTTTTTTTTAGGTATGACAACAAAAGCATAGCAACACAAGCAAATATAAACAAGTGGGACTGCATCAAATGAAAAAGTGTCTTCACAGCAAAGAAAAAAAACAAAATATATTTAAAAACCTGCAGGAAAGAAACATTTTCAAGCCATATATTTTATATGTTAATTTCATGTATATAAATTATACATACACACTTATAAAGCATGCAATCCAAAGCAAAAAATATTAATGACAATAATAACTCAGTTGGAAAATAGGCAACAGGCTGAATAGATGTTTTATCCAAAGAAGTCACACAAATAACAAACCAGTACATACAAAACTGACAAAAATTATAAATCATCAGGCAAATGTAAATCAAATACAAGATGAGGTACCAACCACATATATTTTAGAATGCTTAGTAACAAAAAGAATAGACATAATAAGCATTAGTGAGTGTGTGGAGAAAAGAAAACCTGTGCACTCTTTGTTAAATGTAACTTTGTAGAGTCATCACAAAAACCAATAAGGACCCTCTTTCAAAAGTAAAATATAAATAAATCTATCATATAATCCAGCAATCCAAATTCTGGACACATAACCAAAAAGAAAATAAGGACTTTGATTAAAAATATCTGCATCCAATCATTAAAAAGTCAGGAAACAACAGGTGCTGGAGAGGATGTGGAGAAATAGGAAGTTTTACACTGTTGGTGGGACTGTAAACTAGTTCAACCATTGTGGAAGTCAGTGTGGTGATTCCTCAGGGATCTAGAACTAGAAATACCATTTGACCCAGCCATCGCATTACTAGGTATATACCCAAAGGAATATAAATCATGTTGCTATAAAGACACATGCACATGTATGTTTATTGTGGCACTATTCACAATAGCAAAGACTTGGAACCAACCCAAATGTCCAACAATGATAGACTGGATTAAGAATATGTGGCACATATACACCATGGAATACTATGCAGCCATAAAAAATGATGAGTTCATGTCCTCTGTAGGGACATGGATGAAATTGGAAATCATCATTCTCAGTAAACTATCGCAAGAATAAAAAACCAAACACTGCATATTCTCACTCATAGGTGGGAATTGAACAATGAGAACACATGGACACAGGAAGGAGAACATCACACTCTGGGCACTGTTGTGGGGTTTAGGGAGGGGGGAGGGATAGTTTTGGGAGATATACCTAATGCTAAATGACAAGTTAATGGGTGCAGCACACCAGCATGGCACATATATACATATGTAACTAACCTACACATTGTGCATATGTACCCTAAAACTTAAAGTATAATAATAAAAAAATAAAATAAATCTGCATCCTCATGTTTATTGCAGCATTATTTAAAACAGCCAAGGGAGACAAAAAAACGCTGAATATCTGTTGACAGAATAATGATAAATAAAATGTTATATATGCCCAGTAGAATATTATTTAGCCACAAAAAAAACAAATATCTAGCCATTTACAACAACATCAATGGATTTAGGAAACAACATGCTCAGTTAAATAAGCCAGACACAAGACAAATACTAGGTGTTCTTGTTTTGATGTCAAATCTAACATGCTGAACTCATTAGAAACAGAGAGTGTTATTAGAAAAAATTCAGAAGACACTTGATGAAAATTTTCCAGTTACCAATCTTGTACTATGCTTCATGTAAAACACAGTAATTATAGAAAACTCTAAAAAATTAATTCCAAAATCTTGTTTTCTGTCAGATTCTTTATTTAAAAAGTATTTTTAACTTGTGGATGATTCTTAGTACCACTACCCATACTACTAAATCAAAAAGAATTCATAAAAAATGAACTTTAGGAAGTGAATACCAATATTTTGTACCGCATAATTTTTAGAGTTCCTATTAATCCACAGTGAAGATATACAAATCAGCCCAGTAAAAGAGAAGATTTCTATCAAGATGAAACATCTTGATGATTTTTTTTTACACCAGCTGTCTCCTACTTATTTTGAAAATAAAAACTAAAATTTATTCATGTAAAGCTGAAGCTCCCAAAAGACCTTCTACTAAGAACAAAAGCAAAATCCACAGGTTTACTAGGAATTGTGAAAGAAAGTTTTGTCACCAAGTTACACCACACGTACCTTCAGTTTCCTAACATCACATCCCTAAACAATTTTCAATAAACAGTGTCCAGTCCCTGAAAAAAAATGTAACATATGCCAAGTGGCAGAGATCTTAATTTGACTCTAAGTAAAATTACTTAATGGAACTATTTCTGACTTATGCAAATGACTCAAAACATCCAATAAGATATCTTATAACACTCTAATATACTGTAATCAGTCCTCTAACTCTGAGGAAAGAGATATAAGACCCCAAAAATCTGCATAGATACCATAACTTTCTGGATGTTACAGTAAAAATTTAAGGCACTAGTAGAGTTGCAATATATATAATATATACTTACATTTAAATAATCATATTTAAATATTATTTAAATATAAATATAAATTTATATTTATACTATACTGCTGCCATTTTTATTTAATTAATTAATCCTCAGATTCTAGCTAAGAGACACACCCATCAGAATATCAGAGCACTGTTGCCAAACTCTTATAATTACCATATCCTCAAATGTCTTCACATATTATATGGTGCTATATATTTAATACATTATGTATGTGTATATAATGTATTATATACACATCTATTTATTTATTATAAATTTATTATAAAATAAAATTTATATCATAAATTGTAATATATAATATAAATTGAGATGCATAATATGTATTATATACACATTTATAATATGCAGGTATTGTATTACATACAATATACACATATTTTATATCCATATATACATACATATGTATATAATATAACTTATAATTCAATATTATATGTATTATATGTCATATATGTATACACATATATAATACATGTATATATAATATATGGTATTTAATGATATATACCATATATTGGTACATATAATACATTGTATTATATAATACAATATGTATCATAAACATCATATATGTAATACAATATTGTATTATGTATTATGTACATTATATACATATATATAATGTATTAAATATATGGCACCATATAATATGTGAAGACACTGGAGGATATGGGAATTATAAGAGTTTGGCAACAGTGTTCTGATATGCTCATGGGTGTGTCTCTTACCTAGAATCTGAGGATTAATTAATTAAATAAAAATGGCAGCAGTATAGTAGTTACGAGACCTTGGTCAAGCACACTGGCTTTTGATTCCCCAGAAAATATTACAGAGGCTTAGGAAGAGAAGATTTTAGTCCTAACTCAAACTGTGGTTTTGCTTCTCCAAATACATGAACAACTGAAGATTTGCTAATCACAACCATTTTGACACGAATCAGAGAATTTAACAAGTCTTCAAACAAATAAAGAAAATAGAGATCTATGAATTGCTTGAAATATAAATAAAAATAATTGTTGTGAAAATAGTATATGCATGCAAGTAACATAAAATCAAGAAGGAATACTGAAAAAGTTGGAGAAAAATGCATGAGCACAATTCAAACTTTACTGTAAAAAATTATAAAAATTACAAAGCAGAACACCTATAGCTGTGTAATACACTCACAAAATTAAAAATGTCAATACAAAATTGCCACAGCATAACTGATCATGTAGAAGAATTAATTCGGCATCACTGACACAGATTTTATGAATTTAGTCAATTAAAAGAATAACAACAAATAACAGTGAAACCGGAAGTAAAAACATCTTATTCAAGACACTATCCTTTGTACAGATATGCCAATTATGAGAGTAACCTAAAGACAAGATAGGTTAAAGGGCATGAATTTCCTGGAAACTATATTGTTCAAATTCTGGGAAGAATATGAAATAAAAAATTTAAGGGATTCAAATAGCTTATAATATATTGTATTATATGGTATTATGTATGTAATATGCAATATGTGTGTATATATATATTTGTTTTGAGACAGTGTCTTGCTCCATCACTCATGCTGGAGTGCAGTGGTCCAATCTTTGTTCACTACAACCTTCACCTCCCTAGTTCAAGCTATTCTTCAAAGTCACTGGGACCACAGGTGCGTGCCACCATGCCTGGCTAATTGTTTTTATTGTTTGTTTTTTTGTTTTTGTTTTTGTGTTTTTATATTGGCCAGGCTGGACTCAAACTTCTGACCTCAAGTGATCTATCTGTCTCAGCCTTCCAAAATGCTAGGATTACAGCCATGGGCCACCACTTATGGCCTACCTTCTTTCTATAAGTAGAAAATGGCTTATTTAACAGTTACTAAGCTACCAAATATTTTACAAGAGAAGGTGTATGCATACGCAGATTTATTACATGGTGATATCTTCTGATGCTGAAGTTTGAAGTGCAGATTTTATCATTGAGGTAGTAAGCATATTACTTAATACAAAGTTCTTTAATCCATCTGTTGTCCCTCCACCCTCAAGTAGTCCACAGTCTATGGTTCTTTTATTTACACCTATGTGTACCCAGTGCTTAGCTTTCATCTCTGTGGGAGAACTGACAGTATTTCATTTTCTTGAATTAATTTAGTTAGTGTTATATTCATCATCTTTATCCAGGTGCTACAGAAGACATAATTTTACTTTTGGTAGCTGTTTATATTCTATGATCTTGCATGACTATTTTCATTTTAATTTTTTACCAATATACCTTTGAGGGACAACTGTGTTGACTTCAAGCATTTGCTATTGCAAATGCCACAAGGAGAAACAAAGAAATTCATGCATCTTTTTGGTACCATCATTTATTTTTTGATATACACCAAACAATGAGGTTGCTAGATTACATGATAGCTCTATTTAAACACCTTCCACATATCTCCAAACTATTTTTTACAGTGACTGAATAAATTTACATTATATATATATGGTCAAACATTCTCCCCCTCCTGGCTGCCCCACTGAGAACTCCTTAGAGTCTATTTTTAAAATAATATTAATTCTTGCTAGTATGAAGTGGTATCACATTGTGGTTTTGATTTGAATTCGCTAAAAAGAGTCAACACAAAACTCAGGATTTTTAAGTAGCCAAAGTTTCTCCTTATTTTTAAATAAGCACACTAGCTCCCCACATATGGTTCTTATTCAGTCTGAATTCTGTGAAATGTCAGATACAGAAATCACAGTCTGAATAGCTGTGAGCCTCATTGAGGTTGAGGAGAACACTGAAATTCAATGAAAGACATATAAATTGGAGTAAAATGAGAAATAGGGAGAAAAATGAAGATATCATATTAAGAAGATATAAAATAAGCTTCTTGACATCAAAAACTTACTGAAAGTATTTTATACTATAAGCAGAAATGTCAATAATAACAGCAAAATAAGCCACCCTGAGGAATGCTTTTCAGAGCTCAGATACTAATTCTTAAAATAAGCACTATCAGAAAAAAACAGAAAACAAAAACATGCAAGTAAGAAACAATAAAGAAAATATCTCAGAAATATCTGGTTCTATGTAGAAGCAAATCTATAATTAATCAGAATTTCTTTCTTCTCAAAATAAGAGTTATCAATATTCTATCTATGGCGTTAAGTTAAAAATAATGGTCTATGAAACTTTTCAAAACCTGCAGAAGACACTTTCAATTCTACAATAAAATAATTTATTTCTTCAGCCTCTGAGGGAAATCCTTTAAACTTAATGAAAGGCTATTAACAGATAAAGGAACATATTTCCACAAAGGTACAACAATGAATCACAGGAGATAGATATTACAATTGTTACCTTTAAACTTGCTGACAGTCTTTTTTTATTATTACTATACTTTAAGCTCTGGGGTACATATGCAGAACGTGCAGGTTTGTTACATAGTTATACATGTGCCATGGTGGTTTTCCACACCCATCAATCCATCATCTACATTAGGTATTTCTCCTAATGCTATCCCTCCCCTAGTCCCCAACCCCATGATGGGCCCCAGTGTGTGATGTTCCACTCCCTATGTCCATGTGTTATTATTGTTCAACTCCCACTTCTGAGTGAGAACATGTGATGTTTGGTTTTCTCTTGTTGTGTTAATTTGCTGAGAATGACAGTTTCCAGCTTCATCCATGTCACTGCAAAAGACATAAACTCATTCTTTTTATGGTTGCAAAGTGTCCATGATGTATATGTGCCACCTTTCCTTTAACTAATCTATCATTGGTAGGCATTTCTGTTGGTTCAAATTCTTTGCTGTTGTGTATAGTGCTGCAATAAACATACGTGTGCATGTGTCTTTATAGTGGAATGATTTATAATCCTTTGGGTATATATCCAGTAATGGATTGCTGGGTCAAATGGTATTTCTGATTGTAGATTTTTGACAAATTGCTACACTGTTTTCCACAATATTTCCACCAATTTACACTCCCACCAACAATTTAAAACCATTTATATTTCTCCACATCCCCTCCAGCATCTGTTGTTCCCTGACCTTTTAATGATTGCCATTGTAACTGGCATGAGATGGTATCTGATTGTGGTTTTGATTTGCATTTCTCTAATGACCAGTGATGATGAGCTTGTTTTTGTATGTTTGTTGGCTTCATGAATGTCTTCTTTTGAGAAGTGTCTGTTCATATCTTTTGCCTACTTTTTGATGGGGTTGTGTGTTTTGTTCTTGTAAATTTGTTTACCTTTTTTAGATTGTGGATATTAGCCCTTTGTCAGATGGATAGATTGCAAAAAATTTCTCCCATTCTGTAGGTTTCCTGTTCACTCTGATGATAGTTTCTTTGGCTGTGCAGAAGCTCTTTAGTTTAATCAGATCCCATTTGTCAATTTTGGCTTTTGTTGCCATTGCTTTTGGTGTTTCAGTCATGAAGTCTTTGCCCATGCCTATGTCCTGAATAGTATTGCCTAGGTTTCCTTCTAGGGTTTTTATGGTTTTAATGGGGATTTGGAGAACTTTTATGTCTGGCTAGAGGATTGTAAATGCACCAATCAGCACTCTGTGTCTAGCTCAGGGATTGTAAACACACCAATCAGCAACCTGTCAAAACGGACTAATCAACTCTCTGTGAAATTGACCAATCAGCTCTCCATAAAGTGGACCAATCAGCAGGATGTGGGTGGGACCAAATAAGGGAATAAAAGCAGGCTGCCTGAGCCAGCAACCCGTTCAGGTCCCCTTCCATAGTGTGGAAGTTTTGTTCTTTCCCTGTGCTAACTGCCTTTTAAATTTTATTTTTCTTTATATTACCATAATTGTTTCTCTCATTTCATTTCTTTTATATTATTTTCATTTTTCTTTTTGTTTACATTTGTATTTTACATTTATTAATAATGATTTTAAATTCATATTCTATTTTATTGAAATTTTTCTTAATTTTATTTCAATTTTTAAAATTTTATTTAAAATTTGTTATTTATATTTAGTTTGCTTCCTTTTTTGAATTTTCTTTATTTTTATTTCATTTTAAATTTTGTCTCATTTTCTTTGTTTGAATTTGCTGTTTTTTGTTTGTTTTTTTTTTTTTTTTTTTTTTGCTTTATCACTTAGGTTGGAGTACAGTGGCTAGATCTTGGCTAACTGCAACCTCTGCCTCCTGGGTTCAAGCAATTCTCCTGCCTCAGCCTCCTGAGTAGCTGGGAGTACAGACATGTGCCACCACATCCAGGTAATTTTCATATTTTTAGTGGAGACGGGGTTTCACCATGTTGGTCAGGCTTGTCTCAAACTCCTGACCTCATGATCCACCTGCTTCAGCCTCCCAAAGTGCTAGGATTACAGATGTGAGCCACAGTGGCCAACTTGCTGTTCCTCTTTTTTTTTTTTTTTTTAGTTCTGTTTTATTCTGTTTCCCTTGCTACATTCTAATTTTTATGAATTTTATGTCTACATTTTTGATTTTTATTTCTATTTCTTTTACTTTAATGTTACTTTATTATTTTATTTTTATTTATTTCTAAATTTCTGTTTTTCTTTTATTTTAAATTTTTCATATTTTATTATTCTTTTTATGTATTTATTATTGAACTATATTGTTTTTAAAATTATATTTATTTTTATATTTTTAATTAAATTACTTATTCTTTTAATGAATTTTTTATTTTCTTTGTCTTGATTTAATTTAATTTTCTTCTTAATTTCTATATTACATTCTCAATATATCTTATTTTTCTTAATTTTTTTAACTTTTTTTATTGTTATATATTTTTGTATTTCTTATTTATATATTATTTTATATTTCTTTTTCTTGTTTTATAATAGATTTTAAATTTTTTTAGTTCTTATTTTTATTCTATTCTATTTCATTTTATTTTGCTTTTATTTATTTTATTTTGTTTATTATTAATTTTATTATATTGCCTTATTTTAAAATTTTAATTTAATTATTTTAATATAATCATTTTTTGCTTTTATTTTTTAAATTTCTTTTTATTTCATCTTGTTTTTGTTAATTATATATAATTTATTTTTATTATTTTATATTATTTTATTTTATTATTTTATTTTCTTTTTTTCCCACTTCTTTGTATTCATCTTTATTTATTTCTTTAGTTCTTTTTGTATTATTTTATTTTATTTGTACTGTCTTAAGACAAGGCTTTACTCTGTTATCCTGGCTGGAGTATATCAGCGCAATTGTAACTTAGTGCAGCCTCCATTTTTCAGGCTCATTTTTCTTCTATGTCAGTTTCTCTACTTCACTTTCTCAAGTAACTAAAATTACAGCCTCTGAAAGTGTTGGAATTACAGACATAGCTATTGTTATTTTATATTTCTATTTTTTTCTGTTCATTTCTCTATCAGTGTATTCACTTTCATTTTATTTACTTTTCTATTTCCCTTTTAGTTTTTAATTTTATGTCGTTTGATATTATTTCTGTTATTTCTTTTCAATTGACTTTATGTCTCTTCATTTGTTTTTATATTACATCTTATTTCTCTTAATTTTATTTCTCTTCATGAATCTTCAGGTCTCTTCACTATATTTTCACTCCTTTCATTTCACTTCAGTTTGTTTTTTCTCGTTTCCTCTTATGTTATTTTACTTTATTTTATTTATCCTTCATATATTTCTCTTTATTATATATTTTTCTATTTTTATTTCTGCTATTTTTTCTTCTTACTTCTTTTGTTTTTGTCTGTTTTTTGAGACAGAGTCTCACTGTGTCTCCCATGCTGGATTGCAGTGGTATGATCTTGACTCACTGCAAACTCTGCTACTCCTTCTGAAGTGATTGTCCTGCCTCAGCCTCCCAAGCAGCTGGGATTACAAGCATGAACACCACACTCTGTTAATTTGTGTATATTTAGTAGACAGGAGGTCTCAGCATGTTGGCCAGGTTGGTCTCCAATTGCTGACCTCATGTGATCCACCCACCTACGTCTTCCAAAGTGCTGGAATTACAGGCCTGAGTCACTGTGACCAGCCTTATTACTCTGTTTATTTTTGTTTATTTTTAGAAATGTCCTTTAATAAACCAATTGCATCTTGAAGCTTAGAAGATTTTTATGATTAATTAATGATTTTTTGTTGCATTACATTCTTGCAGAACTTTTTGAATACTAGATTGGTAATTAAAATGCAATTGTAGATTTCCATTAAAGATTTTTTTTTTTTTTTTTGCTGAGGTAACAAAAAGAAAACAAAATTAAGATAATTTGCTTTAGATTTCATAATTTTACCCTAAATTCTTAATTGATTCCTTTCAGTTTTACAGGTAGTATATTTTCAATGTTTTTGTTTCATTTGCTTGTTTATTAGAATTCTTCTCTTAAGACCATACTGTCATGTAAATCATTCGTCACTAATATATAATTACTTTTAAATTTTTATTTTATATACAGGAGGTCTATGTACAAGTTTGTTACCTGGGTATATTGCAGGAAAGATTTATGCATAGTACCCAATAGGTAATTTTTTTCCCCTTATTCCATTCTTCCTCATTATCCTGACTAGTAGTCTACAGTTCAGATTATTCCCATATTTATATTTATGTGAGTTCAATGTTTAGCTCCCACTTATGACTAAGACCATTACCATTTGATTTTCTGTTCCTGTGCTAATTTACTTAGGATTGTGATCTTCAGCTCAATTCGTGTTGCTGCAAAGGACATAATTTTATAAATTTTATGGCTGTGTAAGATGTCATAGTGTATATTCTCTTTATCCAGTTTATTACTGATGGGTGTCTAAAGCTGATTTCATGACTTTGCTATTGTGAATACTATTTTGATGAACATATGAGTGTGCATGCATCTTTTTGCTATAATGATTTATTTTTCTTTGGGTATATTGGATTGCAGAGTCAAATGGTAGGGTTTTTTTTCTCTTTTTTCTCATACTTCTTTTGTTTTATTTCATTTTATTTCTCATTTTTTATTTCTTTATACATCCCTTCATTTTGTTCCAGTTCTCCTCATTTCATTGCATTTACTGTCTCTTTATTTTATTTTATATCTACACATTTCATTTTATTTCTCATTTCATACTTTTAATAAAAATATTTTATTTTCCTTTATTTTTGTCTCTTTATCATTTTTATTTTTCATTTTATATTTTAATTTAATTTTCTCTTGATATATTTAACTTTCTCTTTATTTCTTGATGTTATTGTGTTATTTATCTTTATATTTAATTTATTTTATTGCAGTATTCTTTATGTTATTTTAATTTATATTTCATTATACTTTACATTATTTTAATTTATGTATCTATATTTTTATTATTTTAATGTTATACATTATTATATTTTATTTTGTATTATTCCTTATTTTATTTTATGTATTTTTCTTTTCCCACTTCACTTCTTTTACTTTGTCTTCATTTTTCTCCATTTCTATGAATTCATGTTTATTTCTCATCATTTTTTTTTTGTTTTTATTGTTGCTGGGTTTGTTTTCTGAAGGCAGGGTCTTGTTCTGCGACTCAGTCTGGAATGGAATGGTGCAACCACTGCTCACTGCAGCTTTGAACTCATGTTTTCTAGTGATTCTTCTACCTCAGCCTCTCAAGCAGTTGGGACCACAGGTTTGTGGAACCACACAGAGATAATTAAAAACATATATATTTCTATCCCTGGGATAAATATCATTTGGTCATGATAAATGATCTTTGTAAGGTTTTATTGAATTCAGTTTGCTAGTATTTTGTTAGGCATTTTTACACCAAAATTTGTCAGTAATATTGACTCTGTTCTAATGCTGCTAAAATTTACTCTCACCTATGCATATTTTAAGGTATTTTATTTAATTATAATATTCATTTTAATTGAAATATAACATATAAGGTAAAATGCAACATTTTTCAATTTATAGCTCCATGAATTTTGCAAAGCAAAAACATCCTTTAACCACTATATTAACCACATTATCACCAGAAAGAAACTCCTTTGTGGCCCCTCTCAGTTATTGTATAGCTACTGTACATTCCACTATTTGTTTTTTGTTTGTTTGTTTGTTTTTATTTTTTGAGACGGAGTCTCACTCAGTCACCAGGCTGGAGTTCAGTGGTGCAATCTCACCTCATTGACCTCTGCCTCCCAGGTACAAGTGATTCTTCTGCCTCAGTGTCCCAAGTAGCTGGGAATACTGGCATGGACAACAACACCCAGCTAATTTTTGTGTTTTTAGTAGACATGGGGTTTCACTCACTATGTTGGCCAGGATGGTCTCGATCTGTCGACATTGTGATCCACCCACCTTGGACTCCCAAAGTGCTGGGATTACAGGCCTGAGCCACACTGCTACAGTTTTTCTGTCTTTACATATTATATAATGTGAATCACGCAGTATACATTCATTTACATCTGCCTTAGCTTGCTTAAAGTATATCTGAGATTCATTTGTGTGTATAATTGTGATTGGTTCTTTTCCATTGCCAAATAGTATTTTATTTTAAAAATGTGCCATATTTTATTTACTAGTTTTATTTTTCATGTGCATTGTTTGTAGATTTTAAATATTAAAATGTTACTCTCATAAATATTCATTGATGTTTCTATTGCTGCACACATATATGTGTGTGCTTTATGTAGCAATTTGTATTGTACTCTCAGACTTTAATTTTATTTTTTCTGATACACATGTTGCAATGGCTCATTGTGACTTTAAATTTTATTTATCAGATACTATTGACCATCTTTAATTTGTTTGTGGACATTTTGATGCCCTGGTCTATAAAATTTTTTTTTTCTGGTTTTCTATTGAATTGCCTATCTTTTTTTGTTTATTAGTTTGTTTTTGTTTGTCAGATATGTATATAAGAAATATCTTTGTCCACTACATCACTGGCTTAACTTATTTGTGTGTTTCTTTGACTAAAAAAATTGTAATTTTAATATAATTTAAATTATTATTTATCTTAAAATTGTTACTTTTTTATCTTCTTTAGAAAATGTTTACTAATCCCAATTTCATAAAAATCTTCTCTTATCCTTTTGAATCTTTGTTTTTTTGGTTCTTGTAAGTATACAATATATTTTGTTCATAGTGTGTGAATATGTCATGGTTTAAATCTCTGTATAAGTAGGCTATTAATTCAACATAATTTATTTAAAAGGCAGTTGTTTTTCAAATGTACTAGTGTGGCTTTTTCTGTTACAGAACAAGTAACAGAAAATATTTATTCTGTGTATATCTTTGTAACATGCATGTTACCTTCTATTTTCTTTGTTTTTGCACCAATATTATATGGCATCAATTACTATACTACGTGTTGAAATAGAAATAAATCTTGATATCAGGCGATGTGTCATTCAAATTTTTGGATATTCTTAGCTATGAATTTATAAATTTTAAAATAACTTGTCTATTTGAGCAAAAAAAAAAATACCCTGGAACTTTGACATTTTATCATTATTTGGATCAAGTTAGAGATATTCTAAAATATTGAGTATCATTGAGAAGGAAGTATATATGATTTTATATTGAAGTCATTTAGAATTTTTTTCAGAATTTTTTTAATGAAAAAGTTATGCATTTCTTTTGTTAAAATTTTTTAGGCTCTTAAACCTTATGTGTTTTTCTGATTTTTGTTATAACCACTTAGAAACACAATTGATTTTATATATTAACCTGTTCTTAATGGCTTTACTTAATTCACTAATCATTCATAAATTATTTTGTATTTTATATGTACGTAACTATGCTGTACATAAAACCTAACACTAATTGTTTTTTCTTTTTGATATTTATCCAACTGATTTACTTTTTTCCCTTATTGCACTGTACAATGCAATAAATTATTGAATAGTAGCAAAATCGTGGACACCTTTGCCTCATTTCTGATCTAGAGAGAAACAACTTTAATATTTTACTTTTGAGATTATTTTGGAATTAATTGTCTTTCCCCCCAAAGATGTCAAAATCCTAAATTCCAGTAACTGAATGTAACCTTATTTTGGAATAGAATATTTGCAGATACAATAAAAGTAATATAATATTGGACTGAGGTGAACACTAACATATATACTGTAATAAAAGGAGAAAAATTTGGACATGGAATAACACAGTGAGAATGCCAATTGAAATCTGAGGCAGAGATAAAAGTAATTTATCTGAAAGTCAGAAAAAAATGATATGCGTACGTTACTAAAGGCTAAGAAAGAGGTATGAAAGAGTTTTTCTCTTTTTTTTCTCAGTGCCTTCAAAAGGAGTGTATTGCTGATAACTTGATTTCCAACTTCTAGTGTCAAGAAGTGTGAGGAATTAGATTTTGTTTTTGTTTGAAGCTATTCGTTTTGTAGTACCTTGTTATAGCAGCCTTGGAAAACTAATAGAGTGTAATAAGACTACCTCATATTAAATGAAGAAAATGTCTTCCTATTTATTTCTACTTTGGTAAATATCTTTTGATAAACATATTTTGATTATTTCTTCAGGTTTCTTATTTATTTTTGTTCCATTTAGAAAATCTGATTAGCAATACAACTATTTTAAAAATTTAATCTGTAATTAAAAACACTTTTGTACATACCTCCAGACTAACTTTTATGCAAACTATTCTGTAAATAGTAGACAAAATAAATGTCAATTTTTATCTAAATACAATATTAGCATACATTAACAAAATACAGGACAAAAATTTCATAATTCTTCTTTACTATGTTTCAGATATATTGTGATATGCTCATGGAGGAAATTTGTGAATTGCTTCTAACTCTGAAGAATTGCTAGGGGTTTATCATTTTTATGAGTGTTCTCACCTAACAAACTAAGTTGTGTTAATTTTGTGTTATACATTTACTTTGTATTTTATTCATTTTTGTTTCTTTATTATTTTTTGACTTTTATTTGTCTAGATTCTGCTATTTGTTTTCTTTTTTAGCTCAGGAATAATAGGTGATTTTCCATCTCTTTAAGTATATACATTTAATGCTATATAGTTTCTTCTAAACACTTTTATTAGTTTTATTCATCAGTTTTGATATGTTGTGTTATTATTTAGTTTGATATATTTTCTCACTTCCGTTTGATTTCTCCTTTGACTTATTAAATATTTAAAAGTGAATTTCTAAATATTTGAGGAATATTTAGATATCTTCCTGTTGTTGGTTTCTGGTATACAATATATTCTGCATGATTCTATCCTTTAAAATGTATTGACATTTGCTCTAATGTTCAGCATTTGTTTGATTCTGTTAAATGTTTCATGTATATTGAAAAAGTGTCTGCAGTATTCAGTTTTTGGATATAATATGTCAATGAGGCAATATTTGGACTATTAAAAAGCCAAAACTAAACATTATATTTCTTCTTATAAAGGCAAACAATTGTGACTGTGTATTTGGGAAATAATATCAACCTGAATCTGATCCAGTATCTGATCTAATTACCAATTTAGGAAATACAGAGAAAACAAACATATCCAACATTCTTAGGGCTGCATTAATAAAATTGAGTGTGAGAAACTTCATAGAAAAGAAATTTGATTTTTTTCAAAAAAAGTCAAAAATAAAAGAGGAAGCATATCAATTAAAAGAGACTTGGATATTTTTCATTGTCCACAAATCAGATGTGTATAATGTAAGTTGTTGTATTAATTAAAGTTAATTTCTCTCCCTGAACACTTTCTGCCAAATGTGAAAACTTAATCTGGTTCCTTCTAGGTTAGCTTGGTAAAATTCAAAATGAGTTTCTCTTGCACAAGTCTCTTATTGACCAGAAAAGAAACTTCCTTTCATGGTGAGTGAAGACTGCTTCTCTTTGTAAAAGGAAACAAGAAAGTGATCTGTAATTCCAATGTCTTTCTGCTGTTACTATGTAGCTTCTATTTCTTTAGAAACTAGAATTTTATAACACATTACATCAAAAGAGGTGTCATTAATTGAATATCAATATAAGATGTCTGATGCCTAACAGTCTGTAACATGTAGCATGTTGACTGTACCACTTCTGACAATCAACAGTTTTTTGTGTGTTGTGTGTGAATTTATGTGAGAGTGTGTGTTTCTGTGTGTGTGTGTTACTCTGTGTTTGTGTGATTGACATAGAGTAGTGAGAAGTAAAAGATAATCCCTATGGAATCTATAAGGCAATTAAAACAATTAAGTTATATCTCCAAGCCTTCCTAAAAAGAACAGGTAGGAATAAGCCCAATCTGTAAAAATAACAATACATAATTAACTCTTTGATGCCCAGATATCAACAAATATTCACAAGCATCAAGAACATCCAGGAAACCATGCTCTCACTAAGAAAACTAAGTAAGGTACCAGAAGCCAAATCCAGGGAGACAGAGATACATTTCTTTTCACACAGAGAATTCAAAATAGCAGTTTTGCAGAAACTCGAATTCAGGACAACACAGAGAAGAAATTTAAATTCTTTGTTTGAAACAAAAGTCTGTGTTCTCATTGTTCAACTCCCACTTCTGAGTAAGAACATGTGGTGTTTAGTTTTCTGTTCTGTGTTAGTTTTCTGAGAATGATGGTTTTCAGCTTCATTCGTGTTCCTGCAAAGGACATGAACTCATTCTTTTTCATGGCTGCATAGTATTCCGTGATGCATATGTGACACATTTTATTTATCCAGTCTATCATTGGTGGGCATTTGGGTTGATTTCAACTCTTTGCTATTGTAAATAGTGCTGCAATAAACATACCTGTGCATGTTTCTTCATAGTAGAATGATTTATAATCCTTTGGGTATATACCCAGTAACAGGATTGCTGGGTCAAATGGTATTTCTTGTTCTAGATCCTTGAGGAATTGCCATTCTGTCTTCCACAATGGCTGAACTAATTTACACTCCCACAAACAGTATAAAAGCATTCCTATTTCTCTACATCCTAGCCAGCATCTGTTGTTTCCAGACTTTTTAATAATCACCAATCTAACTGGTGTGAGATGGTATCCAATTGAGGTTTTGATTTCATTTCTATAATGAGCAGTGATGATGAGCTTTTTTTCATATGTTTGTTGACTGCATGAATGTCTTGTCTCTTTCTTTTTTTTTTTTTTTTTTTTTTGAGATGGAGTCTCGCTCTGTTGCCCAGGCTTGAGAGCAGTGGCCTGATCTTGGCTCACTGCAACCTCCGCCTCCTGGGTTCAAGCAATTCTTCTGTCTGAGCCTCTCAAATTGCTGGAACTACAGGCATGCACCACCATACCTGGCTAATTTTTGTACTTTTTAGTAGAGACAGGGTTTCACCATATTTACCAGGCTGATCTCAAACTTCTGACCTCCTGATATGCCCATCTTGACCTCCCAAAGTGCTAGGATTACAGGTGTGAGCCTCCACACCTGGCCATGAATGTCTTTTGAGAAGTGTCTGTTCATCTTCTTCACCCACTGTTTGATGGGATTGTTTGTTTTTTCTTGTAAATTTGTTTAAGTTCCTTGTAGATTCTGGTTACTAGTTCTTTGTTAAATGGATAGACCGCAAAATCGGATGCCTCTTCACTCTGATGATAGTTTCTTTTCCTGAGCAGAAGATCTTTAGTTTAATTAAGTCCACTTTGTCAATTATGTTTTTTGTTGCCATTGCTTTTACTGTTTTAGATATGAAGTCTTTTCCCATGCCTATGTTCTGAATGGTATTGCCTAGGTTTTTATCAAAGGTTTTTATGGTTTGGGGTTTTACTTTTAAGTCTTTAAGACAACTTGAGTTAATTTTTTTATAAAATGTAAGGAAGGTGTTCGGTTTCTGTTTTCTGCAGATGGCTAGTCAGTTTTCATAACACCGTTTATTAAAGAGGGAATCCTTTCCCCATTGCTTTTTTTGGTCACATTTGTCAAAGATCAGATGGTTGTAGATGTGTGGTGTTATTTCTGAGGCCTCTGTTCTGTTCCATTGGTGTATATATCTGTTTTGGTAGCAGTACCATGCAGTTTTAGTTACTATAGACTTGTATGTATATAAACTATAGACTTGTAGTATAATTTGAAGTCAGGTAGTGTGATGCCTTTAGTTTTGTTCTGATTTTGTCCAAGATCAGATAGTTTTAGGTGTGCAGATTTATCTATATGTTTACTCTTCTTTTCCATTTGTCTAGATGTCTGTTTATATTTTACAAAAGTCTTTTAATTTTGTGCCATACAGTATAGTTTAAACGTGGTCAGTGTGATGCCTCCAGCTTTATTTATTTTTTATTTTTTTGCTTATAATTGCATAGGTTGTTTGAGCTCATTTCTGGTTTCAAATAAATTTTGGAATAGATTTTTCTAATTCTATGAAAATTTACATAGGTAGTTAGACACTGTTAACATTGTTTCTACAAACTTCTTAGAGCAGTGTAGTGATTTTAACTCTTTGTTCTCCCAATTCATGAGCATGTAATTTTTTTTTTTTTTATTTGTGTCATCCCTGACTTCTTCCAAGACTGGTTTATAGTTCTTTTTATAAAGACCTTTCACTTAATTGGCTAAATTAGTTCTAGGCATTTTGTGTTTATTTGTGTGTTGCTTCCATAAATAAAATTGTTTTAAATTTCATTGTTACTTAAAATTTTATTGATGTGTAAACTTACTGTTGATTATTATAATATAATTTTATATTCTGAAATATGTTAACTTTTACATCTGTTCCAGGAACCATTTTGGAAACTCTTTAGAGCTTTTTTTTGGGGGGGGGGGGGTGGGGATTTAAAATTATACCATCAGAAAAAAAGATAATTCAACTTAATTTCCTGTTTGGATTTATTTATTTATTTTTCTTGACTGCTTTTTCTAGGATGTATAATACTTTGTTGAAGAGAAGTGGTGAATGTAGCATCTGAATAATTTCCCAGTTCTCAAATGATACAATTTCACACTTTTCTCTTTCAGTCTGAGGTTGGTTTTATACATAGCGAATTTTTGCATGTGAGTTTCATACATAGTGCTTATTATTTTGAGTTGTGTTCCTTCAGTGCCTAAACTGCTGAGGGCTTTTTTCATTAGAGGATGTTGGATTTTATCAAAACTTTTTCTGCATCATTTGAAATATGGTTTTCATTCTGAATTATTTTTATGTGCTGAATTATACTTACTGATTTGTGTATGTTAATCAATCTTGCATATCAAAAATAAAATCTCTTTGATGGTGGTGAATTATCTTTTGGAAGTTCTGCCTGATTCAGTTTTGTAGTATTTTGTTGAGGATTTTTGTGTTTATGTTTATAGATTTGTTGTTGCATCTATACTTAGGGATATTCGCCTGAAGCTTTTGTTGTTGTGTCTTTGTAAGATTCTGTCAGAATGATGATGGCTTTGTAAGAATGTGTTAATAACTAGCCTTGCCAACATGGTAAAACCTGTCTCTACTAAAAATATAAATATTAGCTGGGTGTGGTTGTGCATGCCTGTAGTCCCAGCTACTCGGGTGTCTGAGGCAAGCAAAATCAGGTTACAGTGATCCAGTATCGCACTACTGTACTCCACTCTGGGTGACAGGGCCAGACTCCATCTCATAAAACAAAAAAAAATTAAAAAAAGAATGCATTTATAAAAACTCTTTCATCCTTAATTTTTTGGAAACATTTCAATAGGATTGGTATCAAGAATTTGGCTGCGAATCAATCTGGTCAGTGCTCTTTTTGTTCATAGTTTTATTATTATTATATTGACATTATATATTAATTATATAACATAATACTATATTACATATATTATTTTAATATTATATTAATATTACGTAGTATATTTACTATGTATTAGATATAATAATGTATTATATGTTAACATAAAATATTATTAATAATAATAACTATTATTATTATTGATTCGGTTTCCAAATTTATTATTGGTCTGTTCAGGTTTTCACTTTTTTCCTGCTTCTATCTTGGGATACTATGTATTTCTAGGAATGTATTCATTTCCTCTATATTTTCTAATTTTTTTAATAAAAGTACTAATAATAGCCTCTGAGAATCTTTTGTATTTCTGTGGGATTGGCTTAATGTGATCTTTGTCATTTATGATTGTGTGCATATTTGGATCTTCCTTTTTTTCTTTTTTAGTGTATCTACCAGTCTATCAGTCTTATTCTCTAAATAATCAACACAGTTTTATTAATTTTCTGTGTGAGTTTTTGGGTCTCACTTTTGTTCAATTCTTCAATTTTAGTTTTTTTTTTTAATTCTAATAGCTTTGGGGTGAGATTGTTATTGTTTTCTAGTTCCTCTCATTGTGATGTTAGGTTGTTGATTTGACATATTTAGTACTATAACTGTTTCTCTTAAAACTGTTTTAGTTGCATCCCAAAGTTTTAGTAAGTTGTGTCTCTATGTTTATTAATTTCAGAGATTTGTTTCCATTTCTGTCAATATTATTGTTTACTCAATAGTTATTGAGAAGCTTATTTTTAAATTTGCATGTTTTTGTGTAGTTTTAAGATATGTCTTTGTATTTATTTTATTTTTATTGTACTATGTTCCAAGAGTGCTTGGCATAATTTCATTTTTTAAAATTTATTTATACTTGCTTTATGGCTGAGAACCTGGTCAGTCCTAAAACAAGTTCTATGTGCTAATGAGAAGAATGTATATTCTACAGTGATTGGGTGAACAATCTATTGATGACTACTACATCATATTTTTCAAGTGTCAAATTTAAGTACAGAATTTCTTTAATAGTTTTTTGCCTTGATGAGCTATGTAACACTATCTGTGGAATATTAAATTTCTCTACAATTATTGTGTGACTGTGTAAGTCTTTTTGTAGATTAAGAAGAACTTGTTTTGTGAATCTAGGTGCTACATTGCTGGGAAAATACATATTTAGGATAGTTAAGGCTTTTTTAAAAAATGGAACCTGTTATCATTCAGTACTACCCTTCTCTGTCCTTCCTGATTGTTGTTTGTTTAAAATCTGCTTCATCTGACATAACAGAGACCCCCACTCTTTTCCATTTTCCTTTTAGCTGATATACATTTCTCCCTCTCTTTCATTTGAGCCTGTGGGTCTTATTTCATGTAAGATTTATGTCCTGAAGACTGCAGACAGCTGAGTTTTGTCTTTTTGTCCAGATTGCCAAAATATGCCTCTAAGTGAGGACATCTAGATAATTAACATTCAGGATGTATACTGATATATAAGCTCTTGATTCTGTCCTCATATTGTTGGCAGTTTGTTTTGTAGACTTGCTTATATAATGTTTTACATAGTTTGTCGGCTATGTGCATAATAGTATTCTTGAAGTGTTAGGTTTTTATGTTTTGTTTCCATGCTTAGCACTCCTTAAATAACATTTGTAAGGGTGGTCTGATTGTAGCAATTACCCTTAGTGCTTGCTTGTCTTAAAATAATTTACTTTTCTTTAGACTTTTACTTATGAAGCTTAGTAAGATGAAATACAATATTTTTTATTGTTTTGCAATAACAAATATATTGAATCAACCTAAATGGCCATTGATGATAGACTTGATGAAGAAACTGTGACACAAATATTCTGCAGAATAATATGCAACCATAAAAAAAGGAGATAATGTCTTTTGAGAAAATTGAGATAATTCCCTCCAGGGAGCTGTAGGCAATTATCCTTACCAAACTAGTGGAGGATCAGAAGACCTAATACCATATGCAATTGCAAGAAAAGCCAAAATTGAAGAATGGAATCTAATTAAACAAAAAAGCTTCTGCACAGCAAAAATATTATTAGAGTGAACAGGCTACCTACAGAATGGGAGAAAATTGTTGCAATCTACCCATCTGAGAGAGGTCTAATATCTAGAATTTACAAGGAAGTTAACATATTTACAAAAATAAAAACAAACTCACTAAAAAGTGAGCAAAGGATATGAACAGACACTTCTTAAAATAACACATTTGTGCAGCCAAAAGGCATATAGAAAAATGCCCAACATCACTGATCATCAGAGAAATGCAAATCAAAACCACGATGAGAGATCATCTCATACCAGTCATAGTGGAGATTATTAAAATGTCAGGAAACAACTGATACTGGCGAGGCTGTGGAGAAAGAGGAAAACTTTTATACTGTTTTTGGGAATGTAAATTAGCTCAACCACTGTGAGAGACAGTATGGTGTTACCTCAATGCCCTAAAACCAGAAATACCAGTCTACCCAGCAATACCATTACTGGATATATACCCAAAGGATTGTAACTCATTCTACTATAAAGACACATGAACATATATGTTTATTGCAGCACTATTCATAATAGCAAAGACTTGGAATCAACCCAAATGTCAATCAGTGATAGACTAGATAAAGGAAATGTGGTACATATACAACATGGAATAATATGCAGCCATAAAAATGGATGAGTACATATCCTTTTCAGGGACATGGATGAAGTGGGAAACCATCATTCTCAGCAAACTAACACAGGAACAGAAAACCAAATGAGAGGTGAAGCCAACTGGACTTCTGGGTTGGATGGGGACTTGGAGAACTTTTCTGTCTTACAAGAGGATTGTAAAATTGACCTATCAGTGCTCTGTAAAATGGACCAATCAGCAGGACATGAGTAGGGACAAATAAAGAATAAAAGTTGGCCACCGCAGCCAGCAGTGGCAACCTGCTTGGGTCCCCTCCCACACTGTTGAAGCTTTGTTCTTTTTCTCTTTACAATAAATCTTGCTGCTGCTCACTCTTTGGGTCTGTGCCACCTTTGAGAGCTATAACACTCACCGTTAAGGTCTAGCTTCATTCTTGAAGTGAGCAAGACGACAAACCTGCCAGAAGGAAGAAACTCTGGATACATCTGAAGGAACAAACTCTGGACATAACACCTTTAAGTGCTGTAACACTCACTGTGAAGGTCAGCAGCTTCATTCTTGAAGTAAACAAGATCATAGACACATCTGAAGGAGCAAACTCCAGAGACACCATCTTTAAGAGCTGTAACACAAACCAAAAAGGTCTGCAGCTTCATTCCTGAGGTCAGCGAGATCACAAACTCACTGGAGGAAACAAACTCCAAACACATAAACTCTGCAATTACTCATTCATAAGTGGAAGTTGAAAAATGAGAATACATGGACATAGGGAGAGGAACATCAAACACTGGGGACTGTTGGAGGGTGGGGAGCTAAGAAGGAATAGCATTAGGAGAAATACCTAATGTAGATGACAAACTGATGGGTGCAACAAACAAGTGTATACCTCTGTAACAAACCTGTGCATTCTGCACGTGTGTCCCAGAACTTAAAGTATAATAAATAAAATGGAAGACAAACAGGATAGAATAATGATACTGTGGTAAAACAAGTCATGACAGTGTTTATTTATGGTTAAAAGTGCCTCTGTGGCCAGGCATGGTGGCTCACCCCTGTAATCCCAGTGTGTCTGGAATTGGTGGGTTCTTGGTCTCACTGACTTCAAGAATGAAGCCACGGACCCTCACGGTGAGTGTTACAGCTCTTAAGGTGGAGCGTCTGGAGTTTGTTCCTTCTGATGTTCGGATGTATTTCAAATTTCTTCCTTCTGGTGAGTTCATAGTCTCACTGGCTCAGGAGTGAAGCTGCAGACCTTTGCGGTGAGTGTTACAGCTCTTAAGGCAGGACATCTGGAGTTGTTCATTCCTCCCAGTGGGCTCATGGTTTCACTGGCTTCAGGAGTGAAGCTGTAGATCTTCATGGTGAGTGTTACAGCTCATAAAAGCAGTGTGGACCCAAAGAGTGAGTAGTAGCAAGATTTATTGCAAAGAGCAAAAGAACAAAGCTTCCGCAGTGTGGAAGGGGACCCAAGTGGGTTGCCAATGCTGGCTCGGGCAGCCTGCTTTTATTCTCTTATCTGGCCCCACCCACATCTTGATGATTGGTAGAGCGAGTGGCCTGTTTTGACAGGGTGCTGACTGGTGCATTTACAATCCCTGATCTAGATACAAAAGTTATCTATGTCCCCATCAGTTTAGTTAGATACAGAGTTTCGACACACAAGTTCTCCAAGGCCCCATCAGAGCAGCTAGATACAGAGTGTCGATTGGTGCATTCACAAACCCTGAGCTAAACACAGGGTGCTGATTGGCATGTTTACAATCCTTGAGCTAGATACAGAGTGCTGATTGGTGTGTTTACAATCCCTGAGCTAGACATAAAGGTTCTCCAAGGCCCCACCAGAGCAGCTAGATACAGAGTGTGGAGTGGTGCACTCACAAACCTTGAGCTAAACACAGGGTGCTGATTGGTGTGTTTACAAACCTTAAGCTAGATACAGAGTGCTGATTGGTGGGTTTACAATCCCTGAGCTAGACATAAAGGTTCCCCAAGGCCCCACCAGAGCAGCTAGATACAGAGTGTTGATTGGTGCACTCACAAACCTTGAGCTAAACACAGGGTGCTGATTCTTGTGTTTAAAAACCTTGAGCTAGATACAGAGTGCCAATTGGTGTGTTTACAATCCCTGAGCTAGACATAAATGTTCTCCAAGGCCCCACCAGGTCAGCTAGATACAGAGTGTCAATTGGTGCACTCACAGACCTTGAGCTAAATACAGAGTGCTGATTGGTGTGTTTACAATCCCTGAGCTAGTTATAAAGACTCTCCACGTCCTCACCAGACTCAGGAGCCCAGCAGGCTTCACCTAGTGGATCCTGCACTGGGGCTGCAGGTGGAGCTGCCTGCTGGTCCTGAGCCATGTGCTCACACTCCTCAGCCCTTGGGTGGTTGATGGGACTGGGTGCCGTGGAGCAGGGGGCGCCACTCATTGGGGAAGCTTGGGATGCACAGGAACCCACGGAGGTGGGGAAAGGCTCAGGCATGGCAGGCTGCAGTCCCAAGGCCTGCCCCATGGGAAGGCAGCTAAGGCCCAGCAAGAAATTGAGTACAGCACCAGTGGGCTGGCACTGCTGGGGGACCCAGTACACCCTCCGCAGCCGCTGGCCCGAGTGCTAAGTCCCTCACTGCCTGGGGCCAGCAGGGCTGGCCGGCTGCTCCAAGTCCTGGTCCTGACAAACTCATGCCCACCTGGAACTCCAGCTAGCCCGCAAGTGCCTCATGCAACCCTGGTTCCCGCTCATGCCTCTCCCTCCACACGTCCCTGCAAGCTAAGAGAGTGGGCTCCCACCTTGGCCAGCCAAGAAAGGGGCTCCCACAGTGCAGCGGTGGGCTGAAGGGCTCCTCAAGTGCTGCCAAAGTGGGAGCCCAGGCAGAGGAAGTGCCAAGAGTGAGCAAGGGCTGTGGGGACTGCCAGCACGCTGTCACCTCTCAATCCCCCTCTAAACAGGACACCCCAACTGCTTTTGGGAATTTGGCCAGTGACCACTCTAGCTACTTCCTGCTGGATAACGGTGAAGAAGGGGCCCTGCAGTTGTAGTGTCCTTCAGAGGGGAACTCTCTAGGCCAGTGGAAGTGTCAGCAGGTTGGTCCAGGTGTCCTCGGTAGAAGTTGTTAGTTGAACTCATTTGGGGTTCCATTTGTAAGACCATCTGTTGCTTGATGGCCTCAATTCTAGAGAAAACAAATTTGACAAGAAGGTTAAAAATACAGGGCCCAAAGGCAAGTAACAGCAAGATGGCCATCACAGGACTTAGAAAGGGGAGAAGCCATGTTGTCCAACTCCAAAGGTTTGTATAAGAATTTGAAAGGCGTTGTCTGATTTCAGAAGCCTTTTCCTGTAAATGCCGGGCAGCATCTCTTACTATCCCTGACTGGTTAGTGTAAAAATGACATTCTTACCCTAAGAAGGTGCAGAGTCCTCCTTTCTCAGCAGTGAGGAGTTCTAGGCCTCAGCGGTTTTGGAGAGTCACTGCTGCCAAAGAGTCTATTTGGGATTGTAAAGTAAGCATAGATTTCATTATTTCTTGCAAACTGTCTGAGAGACTGATATAGGTTGAAGATCCACATAAGTAGAATATGCCTTGGCTGGGGAGATAGAAATTTAACCTGGCTTTTAAAGGAACAGGGTACACTGTTTTTTCTTTACTACTTCCATCTCTCTTTCTTTCTCTTTGACTTCTCCTTTGTCTCTTCGACTTCTCCTTTGTCTCTTCCTCTCTTTTTAACTTTTCTTTTGACTTTCTGTGTCTGTCTGTCTTTCTCTCTGACTCCTTTTCTTTGTCTCTGTTTCTGATTCCCTCTTTGACTTTCTGTCTCTCTGTTTCTTTCTTTAACTTCCTGTCTCCTTCTTTCCTTCCTGCTGCCTCTGTCAGCTGCTTATGCTGCTGTTCTCCCCTCTCCTTCCCATTTTGTTGGCTTTGTCAGTGTAAGACCAGCACTTTGGGAGGCCAAGGTGGGCAGATGACGAGGTCAGGAGATCGAGACCATCCTGGCTAACAAGGTGAAACCCCGTCTCTACTAAAAGCACAAAAAAAACTAGCTGGGTGTGGTGGTGGGCACCTGTGGTCCCAGCTACTTGGGAGGCTGAGGCAGGAGAATGGTGTGAACCTGGGATGTGGAGCTTGCAGTGGGCTGATATTGCATCACTGCACTCCAGTCTGGGTGGCACGGCGAGACTCTGTCTCAAAAAAAAACAAAAACAAAAAAAAGCCTTCCTATCTCAAAAAAAAAAAAAAAAAAGATCAAAAGTAAGCCTCTATGTATTTTTCCAAACATTATAAAATTTTAAGTTTCTTTTAAATTTTTACTGTTAAAATTATGTATTTAATGCACTACAATGTGTAACGTCTGGTGTCTGGTAACCTGACTGAGCCTGATTAAGCACCTGGAACAGAGAACACAGTATACATTTTCTTCAAAATTTTTTATTAGACCCAGTTGCTGTGACTCTCAACTTTGCATTAGAGAGCTACACAGGGATTCAGGTCATCAACTCTTGAAAATAGGGTATTATGATTTCCTGGTGTCTTCTTATTTCCAGTGTTCAAAAGATGACACTTTAAAGAGCACTTTTAGGATTTTCAAAAATTTATACCAAGAAACTATCATCAGAGTGAACAGGCATCCTACAGAATGAGAGAAATTTTTTGTCATTTATCCATCTGACAAAGGGCTAATATCCAGAATCTGCAAATAACTTACACAAATTTACAAGAAACAAAAATATTCCTATCAAAAAGTGGATGAAGGATATGAACAGATGCTTCTCAAAAGAAGACATTTATAGGCTGGGTGCAGTGGCTCACACGTGTAGTCTCAGCACTTTGGGAGGCTGAGGTGGGCAGATCACAAGGTCAGGAGATCAAGACAATCCTGGCTATTCCATTTCAAACAAAAAAAAAAAAAAAGAAGACATTTATGCAGGCAATAAACATATGAAAAAATGCTTATCCTCACTTAGAATTGCAAATGAAAACCACAATGAGATATCATCTCATGCCAGTTAGAATGGTGATCATTAAAAAGTCAAGAAACAACAAATGCTGAAGAGGATGTGGAGAAATAGGAACACTTTTATACTGTTGGTGGGAGTGTAAATTAGTTCAACATAGAACAGTTGAACTAATTTACATAGAACAGACAGTGTGCTGATTTCTTAAGGATCTAGAAACAGAAATACCATTTGACCCAGCAGTCCTATTACTGTGTATACACCCAAAGGATTATAAATTATTCTATTATAAAGACACATGCAATATATGTTTACTGTAGCACATGTATGTTTACTGTAGCAGTATTCACAGCAGCAAAGACTTTGAACCAATCCAAATGCCCATGAATGATAGACTGGATAAAGAAAATGTGGTTCATACACCATGGAATACTATATAGCCACAAAAAAGAATGAGTTTATGTCCTTTTGCAGGGACATGGATGAAGCTGGAAACCATCATTCTCAGCAAACTAACACAGGAACAGAAAACCAAACCCCACATGTTCTTACTCATAAGTGGGAGTTGAATAATGAGAATATATGGACACAGGGAGGGGAACATCACACACCATGGCCTGTCAGAGGGTGGGGGGTTAGGGGAAGGACAGCGTTAGGAGAAATACCTAATGTAGATGATTGGTTGATGGGCAGAGCAAACCACCAAGGCATTCGTATACTTAGGTAACAAACCTGCATGTTCTGTGCATGTATCCCAGAATTTGTTATAATAAAAATAAAAATAAAATAAAACAATCATACCATACAACTTGTAGTCAGACTTCTGTTGATTTTTTTCTGTCCTGTGTATTGACACTTATGCTACTTACTCTTTTTCTTTAGAGAACTGACATATGTGTGAGATTAGGAATATGCTTGCCAGTAGCTTTGTGCTTTCAGTAGCACCTACACTAAGTTCAATTACCAACAAAGAGTAAATTCATTGCAGTCACTTGATGGCTTTGATTGATTACCATATTTGCTCTTCTGCCATTTGTCTATTTGAAAAAGCTTCTTTTGTGGAATTAATATTGGCAGAAATCGTGTTTACCTTTTCTAAATTTTCCTGTTGATTTATACTTGTTCCCACCTATAGCTACAACATCAACAAATCCCCACTTGATTTGTCATAGAAACTTTTCATAACAATTGTATATTGTCAATAAGCAGTCATGTCTGAAAATGCTGCTCAATGTATATTGGTATATATAACACTTTTGATTAATCATAAAACAAAATGAATAAATATTTTATCATATAGATTATATTTTGAAATGACTGTGATGACCATTGGACATTTGTACATAAAATGACAATAAATTTTATCATAAATAACCCTACCCTAAAAATTATATATTGTGATAAAGATGAGGAAAGAGGTTTTAGAAAACTTCTTTTTTGCATTGAAAATATCAGTTGCATGCAAAATAACTCCTGAATTTGTGTAAATGGCTTCTTCTTTTTAGTAGACTTCTCTTTTTCTCAGATATCTATTTTAAGCCTACATAATCAGTCATTTATTTCTGGTTAATTTAATAATAACATTGTCTCCACTTTATCCATATTATGTAGATACATTGATCTTAGAATATTAAAAATAGTCTATTGTGAAAGCCAATATAATGAGGATGCACTGGACCTGCATTTTCTCTCTCCTGATAGTGCTTGGTTTATCCCTCATCTCTAATCATCCTTGGGCATCATATCATAGTGAGAACCATAAGTTTTTACTCTATCTAGTAGATCCCAGTTCTTTACACTGTGGAAAAAATATAGGTGACTTTTGTGATTATTTTCTTCTATAGCGCTCCTCCCAGGTTGGCAGCATATTATTGCAAATATAAAATTTTTCCACAGCAAAGTATTCAGATTCCTCAAGTAAAAATACAAACAGAAAACTAATTTTAAAGTTTAAATAAACAATGGATATGTTTGGGATGCACATATATGCTATTGAAAACTATTAGTTATTAGCTTCTGTGAGTGTAGCTAAATTTCCAAAAGAAATATAAAAATAATTATACTTTACCATCAATGCTATGATAGTCTTTTCTTGTCCAGCATCAGGACCAGTGACCTCAAGAGCCTTGTTAGAAAAATACCCCATCTAATAATTCAGCAGATCAGTATTTTTCAGAGCATGATAGTCATTTACAGTGAGAGGAGCATGAAATACATGGTATAAACAGAATATACCATGTGGGAAAAATAAATTATTAAAACTCTTATATAGATAATTATGTATCTAATTATTTTACTTTTTATTGTATTCCTTATACTGTATGTACTTTTAATAAAAGTAAATGAACTGTAGTTTTTAAGCAATTGCACACATCTTATTAGCCCAAGTTAAAGTATTATACTTTATAGGAAAGCTATAGTCTTCAAAATATGAAAGCTATTAAACTTTTAAGTCCTGATACTTTTTTTCTGTTTTAATCATGACAACAGAACAAAAGTGAACTGAGGGTGAAGATGCATGTTGATAAATCTACCCGCTCTTTGGTTCTGGGAGTTAAAACAAATGTTTATTTACTAACTCAAGCTTTTGGTGTTTTACATTAACAACATTTCAACTGCACATTAGATCTTTTATAAGTACATATTATGTGGTTTCAGTGCAACGTTCTATCTCAGTCATTTATGACTAGGACACAGTAAGACTAATTGTCAACATTTCTCCATTGTTTTCATGACCTTCAAGTTATAATTGTAATTAGACACATTTACATCTCAGAAAAATTTGAATTTATGTTGAGTTTTTCTGTTTTCTTGTGTCATTAAGCTGCATTTATCTAAGAACTGAATTAAATTAATTTCATAGGACACTCATGTCTCTATCTTGCCCAATAACTTTAGAAGGGTGTCAATTTTAGATCTTTCCTCCTTTCTCTTATGGGCATTTAGTGCTATAAATTTTCCTCTAAAAAGTGCTTTAAATGTGTCCCAGAGATCCTGATACGTTGTGCCTTTGTTCTTATTGGTTTCAAGGAAAATATTTCTGCCTTCATTTCATTATTTTCCCAGTAGTCATTCAGGAGCAGCCTTTTCAGTTTCTATGTAGTTGTGCGGTTTTGAGTGAGTTTCTTAATTCTGAGTTCTAATTTGTTTGCACTGTGGTCTGAGAGACTGTTATGAGTTCCATTCTTTTGCATTTGCTGAGGAGTGTTTTACTTCCAATTTTGTGGTCAATTTTAGAATAAGTCCGATGAAGTGCTGAGGAGAATGTATATTCTATTCATTTGGGGTGGAGAGTTGTGTAGATATCTATTAGGTCTGCTTGGTCCAGAGCTGAGTTCATGTCCTGAATATCCTTGCTAATTTTCTGCATCATTGATCTGTCTAATATGGACAGTAGTATGTTAAAATCTCACACTATTATTGTGTGAGAGGTCAAGTCTCTTTGTAGCTCTCTAAGAACTTGCTTTATGAATCTGGGTACTCCTGTATTGTGTGCACATATATTTAGGACAGCTAGCTCCTCTTACTGGATTGATCCCTTTACCATTATGTAATGGCCTTCTTTGTTCCTTTTGATCTTTGTTGGTTTAAAGTCTGATTTATCAATGATTAGGATTGCAACTCCTGCTTTTTTGGTTTCCATTTGCTTGGTAAATATTCTTCCATCCTTTTATTTTGAGGCCGTGTGTATCTTTGCACAAGAAATGGGTCTCCTGAATACAGCACACTGATGGGTCTTGACTCTATCAAATTTGCCATTCTGTGTCTTTTAATTGGGGTATTTAGCTCATTTACATTTAAGATTAATATTGTTATATGTGAATTTATTCCCGTCATTATGATGCTAGCTGGTTGTTTTGCCCATTAGTTCATGCAATTTCTTCATAATGTTGATATTCTTCACAATTTGGTATGTTTTTGCAGTGGCTGGTACCAGTAGTTCCTCTTCATGTTTAGTGCTTCCATAAGGAGCTCTTTTAAGAGAGGTCTGGTGGTGACAAAATCTCTCTGCATTTGCTTGTCTGTAAAGGATTTTATTTCTCCTTCACTTTTGAAGCTTAGTTTGGCTGGATATGAAGTTTTGGCTTGAAAATTCCTTTAAGAATATTGAATATTGGTTCCTATTCTCTTCTGGCTTGAAGGGTTTCTACAGAGACATCCGCTGTTAGTTTGTAGAGCTTCTCTTTGTGGGTAACCCAACCTTTTTTGTGGCTGCGCTTAACACTTTTTCCTTCATTTCAACCTTGGTGAATCTGATGATTATTTATTTTGGAGTTGCTCTTCTTGAGGAGTATCTTTGTGGTGTTCTCTGTATTTCCTGAATTTGAATGTTGGCTTGTCTTGCTGGGTTGGGGAATTTCTCCTGGATAACATCCTGAAGAATGTTTTCCAACTTGGCTCCATTCTCCCCATCACTTTCAGGTACACCTGTCAACTGTAGATCTGGTCATTCCACATAGTTCCATATTTCTTGTAGGCTTTGTTTGTTATTCTTTATTCTTTTCCCTCTAATCTTCTCTTCTTGCTTTATTTCATTAAGTTGATCTTCAGTCACTCATATCCTTTCTTCTGCTTGATCAATTCAGCTATTGATACTTGTGTATGCTTCTCGAAGTTCTCATGCTGTGTTTTTCTGATCCATTAGGTCATTTATGTTCTTGTCTAAGCTCATTATGCTAGTTCGCAATTCATCCAAACTTTTTTCAAGGTTTCAATTCCTTGCATGGGGTTAGAACATGCTCCTTCAGCTCAGAGGAGTTTGTTATTATCCACCTTCTGAAGCCTATATCTGTTAAGTCATCAAACTCTTTCTCCATCCAGTGTTGTTCTCAGGCTTGCAAGGAGTTGTGATCCTTTGCAGGAAAAGAGGCATTTTTGTTTTTGCAATTTTCAGCCTGTGTCCACTGGTTTCTCCCCATCTTTTTGGATTTATCCAGCTTTGGTCTTTGATGTTGGTGACCTTCTGAAGGTGTGTTTAAGTGGACATGCTATCCCTTTCTGTTTGTTAGTTTTTCTTCTAACAGTCATGGCACTCTCCTGCAGATCTGCTGGAATTGGCTGGAATTCCATTCCTGATACTGTATGCCTGGGTATCACCAGTAGAGACTGCAGAACAGCAAAGACTGCTGCCTGTTCTTTCCTCTGGAATCTTCATCCCAGAGGGGCACCTGCAAGATGACAGCCAGAGCTCTCCTGTATGAGGTGTCTGCTGGCCATGAATGGGAGGTGTAGCCCTGTCAGGATAAACAGGGGTCAAGGACCCACTTGAGGGGGCAGTCTGACCCTCAGCAGAGCTCGAACACTGTGCTGGGAAGTCTGCTGCTCTCTTAAGAGCCATCAGACAGGGACGTTTAAGTCTGCTAAAGCTTCCCCCACAGCTGCCCTTTCTCTTTTTTATTATTATAATTTAAGTTCTACGGTACATGGCAGAACGTGCAGGTTTGTTACATATGTATACATGTGCCATGTTGGTGTGCTGCACCGGTTAACTCGTCATTTACATTAGGTTTATCTCCTAATGCTATCCCTCCCCCCTTCCCCTTACCCCAGGACAGGCCCCAGTGTGTGATGTTCCCCACCCTGTGTCCAAATGTTCTCATTGTTCAGTTCCCATCTATGAGTGAGAACATGCAGTATTTAGTTTTCTGTCCTTGTGATCGTTTGCTCAGATTGATGGTTTTCAGCTTCATCCATGTCCCTACAAACAACATGACCTCACCATTTTTTATGGCTGCATAGTAGTCCATCGTGTATATGTGCCACATTTTCTTAATCCAGTCTATCATTGTTGCACATTTGGGTTGGTTACAAGTCTTTGCTGTTGTGAATAGTGCTGAAATAAACATACATATCAATGTGTCTTTATAGAAGTATGATTTGTAATCCTTTGGGTATATGCCCAGTAATGGGATGTCTGGGTCAAATGGAATTTCCAGTTCTAGATACTTGAGGAATTGCCACACTGTCTTCCAAAATGGTTGAACTAGTTTACAGTCCTATCAACAGTGTAAAAGTGTTCCTATTTCTCCAAATCCTCTCCAACACCTGTTGTTTCCTGACTTTTTAATGATCATCATTCTAACTGGTGTGAGATGGTATCTCATTGTGGTTTTGATTTGCATTTCTCTGATGGCCAGTGATGATGAGCTTTTTTTCATGTTTCTGTTGGCTTCATAAATGTCTTCTTTTGAGAAGTTTCTGTACATATCCTTTGCCCAATTTTTGATGGGGTTCTTTGATTTTTTTCTTGTATATTTGTTTAAGCTTTTGTAGACTCTGGATATTAGCTCTTTGTCAGATGGGTAGATTGTACAAATTGCCTCCCATTCTGTGAGTTGCCTGTTCACTCAGATTTGGTTTCTTTTGCTGTGCAGAAGCTCTTTCATTTAATTAGATGCTATTTGTCTATTTTGGCTTTCGCTGCCATTGCTTTTGGTGTTTTAGTCATGAAGTCCTTTCCTATGCCTATGTCCTAAATGGTATCACTTAGGTTTTCTTCTAGGGTTTTTATGGTTTTAGGTCTAAGTCTTTAATCCATCTTGAATTAATTTTTGTATAAGGGATCCAGTTTCAGCTTTCTACATATGGCTAGCCAGTTTTCCCAGCACCATATATTAAATAGGAAATCCTTTCCCCATTTCTTGTTTTTATCGGGTTTGTCAAAGATTAGATGGTTGTAGATGTGTGGTATTATTTATGAGGGCTCTATTCTGTTCTATTGGTCTATATCTCTGTTTTGGTACCAATATCTTGTTGTTTTTCTTACTGTAGCCTTATAGTATAGTTTGAAGTCAGGTATGTTATGCCTCCAGCTTTGTTCTTTTGGCTTAGGGATTCTCCTGGCAATGCAGGCTCTTTTTTGGTTCCATATGCACTTTAAAGTAGATTTCCCAATTCTGTGAAAAAAGTCATTGGTAGCTTGATGGGAAAGGCATAGAATCCATAATTTAATTTAGGCAGTATGACCATTTTCATGATATTGATTCTTCCTATCCATGAGCATGAATTGTTCTTCCATTTGTTTGTGTCCTCTTTTATTTCATTGAGCAGTGGTTTGTAGTTTTCCTTGAAGAGGTCCTTCACAATCTTTGTAAGTTGGATTCCTAAGCATTTTATTCTCTTTGAAGCAATTGTGAATGGGAGTTGACTCATGATTTGGCTCTCTGTTCGTCTGTTATTGGTGTATAGAAATGCTTGTGATTTTTGCACATTGATTTTTTATCCTGACACTTTGCTGAAGTTGCTTATCAGGTTAAGGAGATTTTGGGCTGAGATGATGGAGTTTCTGAAAGTATAATCATGTCATCTAAAAATAGGGACAATTTGATTTCTTCCTTTCTTAATTGCATACCATTTATTTCTTTCTACTACTTGATTGCCCTGGCCAGAACTTCCAACACTAAGTTGAATAGGAGTGGTGAGAGAGAGCATCCCTGTCTTGTGCCACTTTTCAAAGGGAATGCTTTCAATTTTTGATTATTCAGTATGATATTGGCTGTGGGTTTGCCATAAATAGCTCTTATTATTTTGAGATACGTCCCATCAATACCTAGTTTATTGAGAGTTTTTAGCATGAAGCACTGTTGAATTTTGTCAAAGGCCTTTTCCGCATCTATTGAGATGTGGTTTTTGTCTTTGGTTCTCTTTATATAATGGATTATGTTTATTGATTTGCATATGTTGAACCAGCCTTGCATCCCAAGGATGAAGCCCATCTGATCATGGTGGATAAGCTTTTTGACGTGCTGCTGGATTCCATTTGCCAGTATTTTATTGAGGATTTTTGTATCGATGTTCATCAGGGATATTGGTCTAAAATTCTCTTCTTTTGTTGTGTCTCTGCCAGGCTTTGGTATCAGGAGATGCAGGCCTCATAAAATGAGTTAGGGAGGATGCCCTCTTTTTCTATTGATTGGAATAGTTTCAGAAGGAATGGCACCAGCTCCTCCTTGTACCTCTGGTAGAATTCGGCTGTGAATCTGTCTGGTCCTGGACTTTTTTTGTTGGTAGGTTATTAATTATTGCCTCAATTTCAGAGCCTGTTATTGGCCTATTCAGGGATTCAACTTCTTCTTGCTTTAGTCTTGGGAGGGTGTATGTGTCCAGGAATTTATCCATTTCGTCTAGATTTTCTAGTTTATTTGCATGGAGGTGTTTATAGTAATCTCTGGTGGTAGTTTGCATGTCTCTGGAATTGTTAGTGGTAGCCCCTTTATTATTTTTTATTGCATCTGTTTGATTCTTCTCTCTTTTCTTCTCTATTAGTCTTGTTAGCAGTCTATCAATTTTGTTGATTTTTTGAAAAATTTTCTGTTTCTCTATCTCTTTCAATTCTGCTCTGATCTTAGTTATTTTTCCCTTATGTTAGCTTTTGAATGTGTTTGCTCTTGCTTCTCAAGTTATTTTAATTGTAATGTTAGGGTGTCAATTTTAGATCTTTCCTGCTTTCTCTTGTGGGCATTTCATGCTATAAATTTCCCTCTACAAACTGCTTTAAATGTGTCCCAGGGATTCTGGTATGTTGTGTCTTTTTTCTCACTGGTTTCAAAGAACATCTTTATTTCTGCCTTCATTTCATTATGTACCCAGTAGTCATTCAGGAGCAGTTTGTTCAGTTTCCACGTAGTTGAGTGGTTTTGAGTGAGTTTCTTAATCCTGAGTTCTAGTTTGATTCCACTGTGGTCTGAGAGACAGTTTGTTATAATTTATGTTCTTTTACATTAGCTGAGGAGTGCTTTACTTCCAACTATGTGGTCAGTTTTAGAATAAGTACGATGTGGTGCTGAGAAAAATGTATATTATGTTGATTTGGTGTGGAGAGTTCTGTAAATGTCTATTAGGTCCACTTGGTGCAGAGCTGAGTTCAATTCCTGGATATCCTTGTTAACTTTCTGTCTCATTGATCTGTCTAATGATGACAGTGGGGTGTTAAAGTCTCCCATTAGTGTTCTGTGGGAGTCTAAGTCTCTTTGTAGGTCTCTAAGGACTTGCTTTATGAATCTGGGTGCTCCTGTATTGGGTGCATATATATTTAAGATAGTTAGCTCTTCTTGTTGAATTGATCCCTTTACTATTATATAATGGCCTTCTTTGCCTCTTTTGATCTTTGTTGGTTTAAAGTCTGTTTTATCAGACACTAGGATTGCGACCCCTGCTTTTTTTTTTGTTTTCCATTTGCTTGGTAGACCTTCCTCCATCCTTTAATTTTGAGCCTATGTGTTTCTCTGCACATGAGATGGGTCTCCTGAATACAGCACACTGATGGGTCTTGACTCTTTATCCAATTTGCCAGTTTGTGTCTTTTAGTTGGAGCATTTAGCCCATTTACATTTAAGGGTAATATTGTTATGTGTGAATTTGACTCTGTCATTATAATGTTAGCTGGTTATTTTCTCAGTAGTTGATGTAGTTTCTTCGTAGTATCGATGGTCTTTATAATTTGGCATTTTTTGCAGTGGCAGTTAACAGTTGTTCCTTTCCATGTTTAGTGTTTCCTTCAGGAGCTCTTGTAAGGCAGGCCAGGTGGTGACAAATCCTCTCAGCATTTGTTTATCTGAAAAGGACTTTATTTCTCCTTCACTTACGAATCTTAGTTTGGCTGGATATGAAATTCTGGGTTGAAAATTATTTTCTTTAAGAAAGTTGAGGTTTGACCCTCACTCTCTTCTTGCTTATAGGGTGTCTGCCAGGAGATCTGCTGTTAGTCTGATTGGCTTCCCTTTTTGGGTAACCTAACCTTTCTCTCTGACTGCCCTTACCATTTTTTCCTTCATTTCAACTTTGGTGAATCTGATATTATTTGTCTTGGAGTTGCTCTTCTTGAGGAGTATCTTTGTGGTGTTCTCTGTATTTCCTGAATTTGAATGTTGGCCTGCCTTCCTACGTTGGGGAATTTCTCCTGGTAATATCCTGAAGAGTGTTTTCCAACTTGGTTCCATTCTCCCCATCACTTTTAGGTACACCAATCAGATGCAGATTTGTTCTTTTCACATAGTCCCATATTTCTTGGAAACTTTGTTTATTTCTTTTTACTCTTTCTTCTCTAAACTTCTCTTCTCACTTCATTTCATTCATTTGATCTTCAATCACTGATACCCTTTCTTCCACTTGATCAACTCTGCTACTGAAGCTTGTGCTTGCTTCACGTAGTTCTCATGCTATGGTTTTCAGCTCCATCAGGTCATTTAAGGACTTCTCTACACTGTTTATCCTAGTTAGCCATTCATCTAATCTTTTTTCGAGGTTTTTAGTTTCTTTGTGATGGGTTTGAACATCCTCCGTTAGCTTGGAGAAGTTTGTTATTACTGATTGTCTGAAGCCTTCTCCTCTCAACTTGTCAAAGTCATTCTCTGTCCAGCTTTGTTCCATTGCTGGTGAGGAGCTGTGTTCCTTTGGAGGAGAAGAGGCACTCTGATTTTTCATATTTTTTGATTTTCTGCTTTGGTTTCTCCTCATTTTTGTGGTTTTACCTACCTTTGGTCTTTGATGATGGTGACGTACAGATGGGGTTTTGGTGTGGATGTCCTTTCTTTTTGTTAGTTTTTCTTCTAACAGTCAAGACCCTCAGCTGCAGGTCTGTTGGAGTTTGCTGGAGGTGCACTCCAGACCCTGTTTGCCTGGGTATCACCAGCAGAGTCTGCAGGACAGCCAATATTGCAGAATGGCAGATGGTGCTGCCTGATCCTGCCTCTGGAAGCTTCATCTCAGCAGGGCGTCCAGCTGTATGAGGTGTCAGTTGGCCACTACTAGCAGGTGTCTCCTAGTTAGGCTACTCAGGGGTCAGGGACCCACTTGAGGAGACATAATGTCTATTCTTAGATCTCAAACTCTGTGCTAGGAGAACACCACTCTCTTCAAAGCTGTCAGACAAGGATGTTTAAATCTGCAGATGTTTCTGCTGCCTTTTGTTCAGCTGTGCCCTGCCCCCAGAGGTGGTGTTTACAGAGGCAGGCAGGTCTCCTTGAGTTGCAGTAGGCATATCCAGTTGGAGTTTCTAGGCTGCTTTGTTTACCTTTTCAAGCCTCAGCAATGGTGGATGCCCCTCCCCCCCTTTGCTGCCACCTTGCAGTTCCATCTCATACTGCTATGCTAGCAGTGAGAAAGGCTCCATGTGCATGGGACCCTCTGAACCAGGCACAGGATATAATCTCTTGGTATGCCATTTGCTAAGGCCACTGGAAAAGCACAGTATTAGGCTGGGAGTGTCCTGAATTTCCAGGTACTGTCTGTCACAGTTTCTTTTGTGAGGAAAGGGAATTCCCCAACCCCTTGCACTTCCCAGGTCAGGCAATGCTGCACCCTGCTCCATGGGCTGCACCAACTCTCTGACAAGCCCCAGTGAGATGAACCCAGTACCTCAGTTGGAAATGCAGAAATCACCTGTCTTTTGCATTGCTCATGCTCAGAGCTGCAGACTGGAGCTCTTCCTATTCAGCCATCTTGAAACCACCAGGGAGAGCTGCTCCTTTCTCCATGTACTCTGTCCTAGGTAAATGGGATTTTTATCTATAAGTCCCTGACTGGGGCTGCTGCCTTTTTTTCTGCAATGCCCTGCCCAGAGAGGAGAAATCTGGCAATCCAGCCACTGCAGCCTTGCTGAGCTGCAGTGGACTTAGCCCAGTTTGAAAATCCTGGCAGCTTTGTTTACACTGTGAACATACCACCACCAACTCAAGCCTCAGCAATAGTGGACGCCCTTCCCCCATCCAAGCTCAGGCATCCCAGTTAGATCTCAGACTGTTGTTGGTTGGTGGGACTGTAAACTAGTTCAACCATTGTGGGAGACAGTTTGATGATTCCTCAGGGATCTAGAACTAGAAATACCTTTTGACCCAGCCACCCCATTACTGGGTATATACCCAAAGGATTATAAATCATGCTGCTATAAAGACACATGCACACGTATGTTTATTGTGGCACTATTCACAATAGAAAAAGACTTGGAACCAACCCAAATGTCCATTAATGATAGACTGGATTAAGAAAATTTGGCACATATACACCACAGAATACTATGCAGCCATAAAAAGAATGAGTTCATGTCCTTTGTAGGGACATGGATGAAGATGGAAACCATCATTCTCAGCAAACTATCGCAAAGACCAAAAACCAAACACCGCATGTTCTCACTCAGAGGTGGGAATTGAATAATGAGAACACTTGGACACAGGAAGGGGAACATCACATACCGGGGCCTGTCACAGGGTCAGGGTAAGGGAGAGGGATAGCATTAAGAGATATACCTAATGTAAATGACATGTTAATGGGTGCAGCACACCAATATGGCACGTGCATACATATGTAACAAACCTGCACATTGTGCACATGTACCCTAGAACTTAAAGTATAATAAAAAAAATTCTTCAGATTAGAAAAGAAGAAAGTCTTATTGACATAATGTTGTATAAAATGGTAAGAAATCCACTATAAATATACTTGAGCTAATAAATAAGTTTATCCATGTCATAAGATACAAGATGTATATATAAAGTTAAATGGTACTTTAACAGCAATCAACAAACTAAAAACTAAATTAAGAAAACAATTTCATAAATAATGACCTTATTAAAAACCACTTAGGAATAAATTTTACAAAATAAGTGCACATAGATTTACATGAAAATTACTTAAATGCTAAAAAATTAAAAGATACATCTAAAATTAAATAACAATATTAAATATTAAGATCAAAATACCAGCAAAATTTACATATATTTTTAATGAAAATCCAAAATAACTATTATATAATAGAAATTGACAAACATTTTCTAAAACCCACATGGACATAAAAAGAAAATCCAACATATGCAACATGTTTACAAAATAATTTAAAAATTCAATAACTTACACACATAAGACAAATTATTTCAAAAATGTTAAAATAATAAAATGTATAGTACTGGAAAAATGATAGATTGTTGCAAAGCAAAGAAAAAGCAGTAAAGGTCAATTAACAGGCACATTAATCTATTGTAAAATTAATTTTGTCAACAATGCCAAGACATTTCAATGGGAAAAAAATTGTTCAAAAAATGATGCTGAAATCAAATATCAATGTACAAAAGAATAGCTAGTTGGGAGGCTCAGGTAGGTAAATCACTTAAGCCTGGAAAGTTGAGGCTGCAGTGAGCAAAGTTAGCAAAGCTGCACCCCAGCATGGGCCACAAAGTGAGATCATATCTCAAAAACAAATATTTCATTAACTAAAAAATAAAGTTGCATTATTAACAAACCAGGCACAAAGAAAATTAATTGAAATGGATTTCACACCAAAATGTAAAAGATAATACTACCAAATTATTTAGAAAAACTTTACAGTAAACTTATTGGTGTTTGGTAAGTTACAGACAAATTCTCCTTCATCAAATAAAAACACATTTGTTCTTCAAACCATGCCACGACGAATACGAAAAGTCAAACTGCTTAATGTAAAAATACATTTCAAATTTCATATTATATTGGGGCTTGGTAACAAAAACACAGAAAGACTCTTTAAAGTCAATGGTAGAACAACAATTTACCAATTAAAATTGCACAAATAATTTGAATACACATTTTTAATAAAATATAAGCAAACCATTTATCCTATGTAAATTATGTTTAATATTATTAGTCATTTGTGAAACACTAATCAAGCTATGATGATACAACAAGAGTGACTAAAATGTTAACAACAAATGCAGGAGTTCAGAAGCACTTGACTATGTGTTCTAAGAAGTGGATATGATTTATTGATTCTTATTTAACTTTGATTGCCTTAAGCACAGAGTGATGCACATCATTTTCCATAATCAATGCTTTCTTGATGAATGCATACATACCCGGAATGTCCTAGGTTGTCCCCACCATGGTTTTGACCTGTTTTTATACTCCCAGTCCGAGTCCTGTCTCATCACAGTACAATTAATTGCTTATGGTTTCATTTAATTTGGTCATGACTTTTTTCTGGTATATGACACATACGGCTTCTTCCTAAAGAATCCCTCCTTTTGGCTTGAATCCCTGTTCAGAAAGTTAATAAATTCTTTCTCTTCCAACTTTCTATACCAAGTTATCATTCTATTCAGACTAGTTTTAGAATAAATAAGAGTGAGTAGAAAATTATTTTATTATTCTTTGGTCCTAGATTTTATTTTATTTTATTTTATTATTTTCTTCTTTTTTTTCTTTTTATTATTATTACTATTATTATTATTATTATTATTATACTTTAGGCTCTATGGTACATGTGCGCAACATGCAGGTAAGTTACATACATATACATGTGCCATGCTGGTGCGCTGCACCCACCAACTCGTCATCTAGCATTAGGTATATCTCCCAATGCTATCCCTCTCCCCTCCCCCCACCCCACAGCAGTCCCCGAAGTGTGATGTTCCCCTTCCTGTGACCATGTGTTCTCATTGTTCAATTCCCACCTATGAGTGAGAATATGCGGTGTTTGGTTTTTTGTTCTTGCGATAGTTTACTGAGAATGATAATGCCACATATCTACAACTATCTGATCTTTGACAAACCTGACAAAAACAAGAAATGGGGAAAGGATTCCCTATTTAATAAATGGTGCTGGGAAAACTGGCTAGCCATATGTAGAAAGCTGAAACTGGATCCCTTCCTTACACCTTATACAAAAATCAATTCAAGATGGATTAAAGACTTAAATGTTAGAACTAAAGCCATAAAAACCCTAGAAGAAAACCTAGGCATTACCATTCAGGACATAGGCATGGGCAAGGACTTCATGTCTAAAACACCAAAAGCAATGGCAACAAAAGCCAAAATTGACAAATGGGATCTAATTAAACTAAAGAGCTTCTGCACAGCAAAGGAAACTACCATCAGAGTGAACAGGCAACCTACAAAATGGGAGAAAATTTTCGCAACCTACTCATCTGACAAAGGGCTAATATCCAGAATCTACAATGAACTCCAACAAATTTACAAGAAAAAAACAAACAACCCCATCAAAAAGTGGGCGAAGGACATGAACAGACACTTCTCAAAAGAAGACATTTATGCAGCCAAAAAACACATGAAAAAATGCTCACCATCACTGGCCATCAGAGAAATGCAAATCAAAACCACAATGAGATACCATCTCACACCAGTTAGAATGGCAATCATTTAAAAGTCAGGAAACAACAGGTGCTGGAGAGGATGTGGAGAAATAGGAACACTTTTACACTGTTGGTGGGACTGTAAACTAGTTCAACCCTTGTGGAAGTCAGTGTGGCGATTCCTCAGGGATCTAGAACTAGAAATTCCATTTGACCCAGCCATCCCATTACTGAGTATATACCCAAAGGACTATAAATCATGCTGCTATGAAGACACATGCACACGTATGTTTATTGCAGCATTATTCACAATAGCAAAGACTTGGAACCAACCCAAATGTCCAACAATGATAGACTGGATTAAGAAAATGTGGCACATATACACCATGGAATACTATGCAGCCATAAAAAATGATGAGTTCATGTCCTTTGTAGGGACATGGATGAAATTGGTCCTAGATTTTATATGCAAGGTGTAATGGAGCTTGGTTAGGTTCTGCTGAAATAAAAAAGAGTATTAGGTAACTGAGCTAAAGAATGAAAATCAGGATAAAAATAAGAAATGTGTGGGGTTATTTGCAGTCTCCAGTATCCCTTTTTCATCTCAGGAGGTCCAAATGGCTTGAGCCTTGTACAAATAGAGATACCTAGAAAAATAGATGATAGATAGATAGATAGATAGACAGATAGATAGATAGATAAAAATAAACTGTATAAACTGTGTTATTCCAGCCCAGGTGCTTTTCTCTGCATCTGGGCAGGAATAACACAGTTTATTTTAATTCCTCATATTTTTAAATTCAAATTCAATTCCTCATACTTTTAAAAAATACTTTTTTTGTCCCTTCCTTCCTTTATGTTATTTCTCCTATTTCCCTCTTTGTTTTCTCTTTTTTTCTATATAGATAGAAAATTCAACAACAATGACAAGAAAGTATGCCTATTTAAATGGAGCAACCAAGAGAAAGACATAAAAGGCATCCAAATAGAAAGAGAGGAAGTGAAACAATCTCCGTTTGGAAATGGCATGATTCTATATCTAAATATCCCCACAACCTCGACCCAAAATATCCATCAGCTGATAACTTTAGAAAAGTCTGAGGATACAAAATTGATGTACAAAATCACTGGCATTTCTATACACCAAAAACAGCCAAGCTGAGAGCCAAATCTGGAAGGCAATCCTATTTACAATTGTGACAGAAAAAATAAAATACATAGAAAAATACCTAAGAGATAAAAGATCTATACAGGAAGAACTACAAATCACTGCTCAAAGAAACCAGAAAAGACACACACAAAATAGATAAATGTCCCATGCTCATAGGTAGGAGGAATCAATAGCGTTAAAATTGCCATGTTGCCTAATTTTCTGATTAAATGCTATTTCTATCAAACTACCAATAGCATTCTTCACAGAAGAATGATGTGTCATAAGTGTATTGGCAAGTACTAAAACAGATATAGCTATCTAACTTGCCTTTGTTAGTTTGAAGAGCCCTCAAGTTGCGTATGACTGGTGCTGTCATCTGTGTCCTCATAGTGATGCAGTGGCAGTACCCTATGCAGAGCTAATACCATGGATTCACCCACTGAGCCGAATTCCTCAGTCTCAAAACTGGGTAACTAATTGAGAAATGCTTCACATTAACAAATCCACAGAAAATTGCTTAGCTTTTCTATCTTCCTGGGTTTTACTTTGCATAGAAGAGGTTAAGAGGACATTTTCCCTCTTTCTACCTTTTTTGTAGTATTTGTTCTGAATGTTGAAAACAAGTCCAGAGGACTAATCCATTGAGTGTTATTTTTGCTCCAGACAATTCCAAACTTTTAAACCTACATTTCATTAAACAAAGCAGATGCTTCTTGGAATTTCTTGCATCTTTATGAAACATTCAAAACAAAATTAAAGAGTAATCTCACCACCTAACTTAATTTTCTTTGTGGTTGGTTTGGTTCACTTGTATGTCAGATTTTTTAAAATTATGATGTGCTCTCTTGTTTTTTAATGTAAATTTGTACACAAATATTCAGAATCAATATTCCTTTTATAAATTAATTATGTGCATAAACATTTAATAGTCACTAAGCCTGCTTCTTGCCAACTTCGGTGTCAGTGTGCCTTAGTTGCTTGAATTTGTAAATTTTACTGAGTCTGCTCAAGCCATATTTCATAATTTAGTACCTCATATTCTGACCCTCCACCTTTGGCATGTCCCCTTTTGATTATTGTTGTTGACCATTGACCTTGACTTATTCACACCCACTGTGGCCAATGGACAGGCATATGCCAAGCACTCTGAAACTATAGAGTATGACATAAATCTTACCTTCTATAATTAAATCTAAAGCAAATTAAAAATAATGATTCTATCCATATCCTAAAGAATAATTTTATGTACATCCCTTGTTTTCAATCAGTAGGTTCAGAAGAATATACACAGTCTTTAATCATATCAAGGAACTAAAGAGTCATGTTACCAAAGATGATCATTGAAAAATGGGCATTTTCTAAGTGCATAGAAAATATATTCACAATATTTGTTGAGCTTTTAATAAATCTAACATATATTGCTGACAAATATAAGACTCATTTTTCAAAGGCAACATGCTCTGTAAATTTAGGCAACATTTTTAAAGAAAATATACTACATTTGTTTCATAGAGAAAGATGTAATCATTAGTAAAAATGGTTGCTTATAAATAGAAAAAAATAATTTTTTCTTTTAGTGTGATGAATACTTTATGTCAGCATTGTTATAGAATATGAATTATTTGATCTTATATTATGACTATTGCTATGAACATATGTCTTATTTATACCAGAAAATGAACAAAGTGAAAGAAATTTTAAAACAATGAGACTGTTCAGAGGCATTTTTTTTAACTGTCTGGTTCACTATATTCACTAAAATATATCACTTAGTTTTGATCCACACTGCATTTATATTTGTGTGGCTTGGTATCATTGAAATAAAGATACCAAATGCCTTTTAATGAGTTTTTTTATTATTAAAATATCCTGAACAGCAGGTCTATGGGAATACTAACCTTATCAGAGGTTTCTTACATTTGTTGCATAATACTGTGATTGGACAAAAAGATGCTCTTAGGAAGGAAGCAGAGTCAGTGAGACAGCAACCCTAGACTGATGTTGAGAAGCATATTTTTAGGTGAGAAAACAAGATGGATGCAGAGTGACATAGAATGTGTAAAACCACACTTGCCCATAAGGCGATTTGAGTCTGAATGTAAAGAATTTCTGTCTTCCATCATTCATGCTCCTTTGTATTAGTCAGCTGCAGTAAAACATAACACAGATAGAGTTAGTAAATGAAAGGCGATTTTCATTTTACCATAATTCTATATTATTTTTAATATTAGTTATCAAATTAAGTTTATTTCATAACTACAAAATAACTGTTTTTTACAATGAAGGATATTTGATGTTGCAGGGTGCAAATACAAACAAGCCAAAATATGGAAAAGAAAAATTTATGTAGCAGTGTACCACTTGCAATAAGCATAATTCAAATGTATTTTTAAAAGACTCATACCAACCTTATGCAATTACATCTGTATTAGTTATTCTACTTTATAGATGTTTCAGAATGGCTAATACAATCTCCCAGGATTTTGAAATTAATTGAGAGAAGACACAGGACTAGTGTGCAGATTGATAAAGAATCTAGACAAAAATTCAAATTTTTAATGTGTTTTATATTTTAATTTGGCAAATGAGATAATTATCAAAAGATGAAGAAAACAGCTAAAACTAGAATTAATATTTCATCATTGATACTTATTGTCAATATGTGAAATGTTGTTGGGTGGTTAATAAAATAATTCTTATCTCTCATGGAAACCTTTATGAAAACAGAGATATGACAAGTTCCATCTATAATAGAAATCAAAATTAATCATCTAAAACTTTCTATATTGCAAAAATCATTTAAACTTATATAGGTGGGACATTGAAACAGAAATACCTTTTTACTCATTCCTCATAGAGTCTACTTGTCTAAGACAGCTAGGGCTAAGTGTCTAAGATCTAAGGCAGCCTCCACCACCTCACTCCATGTTTTGCAAGGGTCTGTGCTTTCTGAAATTAGAAAGCCATGTAGTACTATTTCTAGCTTCTTCCCTAAGTATATCTTTTTTTACATTCATCCATTCTCCAATAAAAACATTTCTATGAAATAACACAGCTAGGACTAAAAGTAGATATTCAGAACTGGTGTGTCAGGGCTTCCTAGGATATTGGAATTGCAATAGGAAAGGATGAGACAAGAAGAGGAAAGAGAACAACATTGCTGGTGTTTGTGGCTTCTCATCCACTACTTCTACAAAGGAAGTTCAACAAACTTTTCAAAATAATCCTTCATGCATGTAACCATGTATTCTAACTATGAGATAATGTATGGCTCCTGGTTCAGAGTATATAATATATATTCTTTGATAACAGAAATCTAGAATTTCAGTGTATGGTCTCACAATTAGCAAGATAACTGATTATTGTAAGGTAATGTTCTTCTGGATGATGTTGGATATCAAAAGACCAATAAAACCCATGTGCTGAACTCATTGCATTACTTATTTTTCTGTGAAATAAGTTCCATTATCAGTAGCAGTGATATGTAAAACATCAGGTCAAATAATAAGGACTCACCAAATGTAAATAATTTGATGCTAGAAAGAACCATGATAAAAAATATAGTCAAATATATGTCTATTGCAGTGAGGACAATTCTGTGCCATTTCCATTAAGGAAGGTAAATATTATTAAAATGTTACTGGGTACCTGACTAGCCTAGGCAAGATAGTGCACCTTTTCAGGTTCTCATTGTTGGTCACTGTTGGCAGTCTGGATACTCATCTGTGTTAGTAGCAAGACTTGATAAAGGGAAGTCCATGATTGGACTCATATGTAAACTTCTCCCTGCCCTCATGGTCACACTGTCCATGAACTCATTGAGAAAATACTGAAGAAGATGTAAAAAGAGGCTGGCTATTATCTATAGCCTAGTCATCTTATGACTCCATTATTGACTAGCCACTCATAGTCATGAAGAGTATTCATATGATAAACAAATATTTTCACATTCTAACCATTTCAGCTGGTCAGCCATATAACTCTTAGCAAACTCCTTTTCAGTAAACCTCTCGTTTGTTCCAGACTGGACTGAAACAACCTTGCAATAAACAAGAGATTAGCAATTAGCAATAAATACATGCAGATATATTTCTGTAGATAAAGTAAACAAAATCAGATATGTTGTCAAAATTTCTGCCTTTTGGAAGACATTTTTCATGGCCAAATAGCAATGTACTTAAGGCTGGTGACGAGGTATTATATAGAAACCTCAGTGGATAGGCACTTTTTTTTTCGTAGTTAACTGGTCATAAGAAACATCTGTGGGATCTTAGTTGTGATTTGAGGGGAAGGTGGCAATGTGTCAAAAGTAGATGTTATGGAGGTCTGAATTACCTCAACATGTAATCTTTTTATGTCCACAACATCTGCTTCAGCTTGAAGGCCTATAAACCAATGTTTGTTGTTGTTGTTTTGCCTATAGGCAGAGGTTGCACATGCCACACTATTTTCTGATAGATCTGATAACACACAGGTAATATTAGATGTCTCAGGTGTCCTCATCACTTGGTATATTATGATGAGTTATTCAGTCTCTCCAAGAGCCCAGTAGCTAGACAAAAGCGATTTGTAATAGATATTCGACCAAAAAAGTAGATTTTTTCACACCCCTTGAATTTTGTACTGTGGCTATTATTTGAGCTTGTTGGAGATGCCACACAGATGGCTACATGCTGCAGATGCTCAAGCACCATCCTGTGACCTCTACTGCAGCCTGCCTATCCTCAAGCTGCACCAGCCAGAGATGCCTCTTGCTCTGATCTTCAGTCAAAATGGGCAGCTTCCTGAGTCACTCTGTACATTGGTTGAAGCAACATTCTCAACTATGGAATATGTTGTTTATAAAATGTAAAGAGGTAAATAAGCATTATGTTTTTATCATAGGTATAGGTATTTCCAGTTGCATGTGCTTTTCTTTTACATTGAAGAGGCTGTCTTAACAAACTAAAGACCACTGAGCCTCTAGAGATTTTATACAGTGCACTGATAAAATCTGTGGCCTCTGTAGTGGCCAAACAAGAAAATAGAGGTTAGTACACCCCCACATCTTTGCATATTTATGATAATGCTCACCTTGGACATTCTCCCAGAGGTAAAGCATTATTTTGTATTAATAATTTTAGTAGGGTAGTAGAGACTCAGGAGATTCAGTCTTTCTTATAATATAGCCCCGACTCCTTAGGTGGGTGAACAAATAGTTCCATCTCTACTACTCTTCTACTCTATGCACTCTCCCCACTGAGTAGTGGATCTTTAGGAAGATTCTACTGTATTGTGAGTAGACTCTTTAGGAAGATTATACTCTATTCTGAGTAGAATCTTCCTAAAGATTCTACTCAGACTGGTGAACCACAGTGGCATTTTATTATCTCAGGGATTTGAGCCAACTGAGTCTCTTTATATTCTGAGTGTATCTCTTTGCATATATATAGAGAGAGTGTACGTACATGGTCACAGATATCTTGGGAAATGATTGAGGAGAAGAGGCTGCATTAGATATAATACTTGTAGTACAATTTTTGACAGTATTAGTCTCTTTTTTAGATTAAACAATCATCTGTAATATTTAAGGTACTTTGAGTCTAGAAATAACCCAAGATCTTGGAATTAAATGAGAAAAAGACCTTCAGTACTTATGTCAGGTCTGTGTTCCCATATTTAGGGGTCTAACTTTTGGAAAGACATATCAGGTAACAATCAGTTGTGAGTTCATGTAGATCTATAAGAGTTCTAGGGAGATTTTAATTCTAAGGGTCAAATCATTCCAATAAATGCTTTTGTCCTCTTCCTCATTATCGTATGTATATGTATTTTGTACCTGATTAAAATTCTGCATCTCTGGAATTCTCTCATCTCATCAAAGTCTGTCAGCTCATTTCGTGTCATCTCATCAAAGATGAGATGTCATCTGTCATCTCATCAAAGTCGTGTCAGCTCCATCCTGCCACACAGGCTGGAGAACAATAGTGCAATGACAGCTTACTGAAGCCTTCACCTCCTTGGATCACCTCCTTTGTCGGAGGATACTCCAACCTCAGCCTCACAAGTAGTGGGGCCTACTGGCACACAGCATTATACCCAGCTAATTTTTGTATTTTTTGTAGAGAGATTGGGTTTTGCCATGTTACCCAGGCTGGTCTCAAACTCCTGTGTTCAAGCAATCTGGCCACCTCAGCCTTCCCAAGTGCTGGAATTACAAGTGTGAGCCACCACACTCAGCCACCATACATATTTATCATTTTCTATCAAGGTAAATTAGCAACATCTTAAAATTCTTTGTGTGTGTGTGTGTGTTAATTCTTAAAATTTTTTTTTAATTATACTGTATAAGTTTTAGGGTACATGTGCACAACGTGCAGGTTAGTTACATATGGATACATGTGCCATGTTGGTGTACTGCACCCATTAACTCATCATTTAACATTAGGTATATCTACTAATGCTATCCCTTCCCCCTCCCCCCCACCACACAACAGGCCCCAGTGTGTAATGTTCCTCTTCCTGTGTCCAGGTGTTCTCATTGTTCAGTTCCCACCTATGAGTGAGAACATGCAGTGTTTGGTTTTTTGTCCTTGCAATAGTTTGGTGAGAATGACAGTTTCTAGCTTCATCCATGTCCCTAGGGACCTAGACCTGGTAATACCATTTGACCCAGCCATCCCATTACTGGGTATATACCCAAAGGATTATAAATCATGCTGCTATAAAGACATATGCACACATATGTTTATTGCAGCATTAGTCACAATAGCAAGACTTGGAACTAAGCCAAATGTCCAACAATGATAGACTGGATTAAGAAAATATGGCACATATACACCATGGAATACTATGCAGCCATAAAATTCCTTTTTATATTAAGTTATATTCTTATAATTTCAACTTTCTAATTGATTTTCTGCAAAATGCTTGAATCTGATTCTTATTTAGGTCAGATCACAATGAGGGATGCACATAATGAAAATTAGTATTCTTTTGTGGGTGACTATTTGAGGTAAAAACCTTGAAGGATCTTTAGGCAAAACAGCACTAGCTCCATTTGTGAGAAAGAATTACTGATGGTGAAGAAGCTCTTTGGGATTTGGTGATTTATAGAACACAGATGAATCCAAATATACCAATTATCCGTAACCAATTCTTAAAGTTATACTTTTTTTTTTCTAGTCAGTGCCTTAAATTTCGCACAAGAGATGGGATGAAGCTGCAAACTCAACCTGGTGGTAATCAGGCAAATTTCAAGATTAGATGATGACATGTTTTTAGTTACATCAACTATAGTTATACAAAAAAGCAGATAATTAGAGCAGTCATAGAAGCTCTCCAGTACTCACAATATGCCATGAGGAAAGAACTTTAATTCCATAAAATTATATTTTCTATTTTTTAGCTTTTAATTGCCTTTGGAAGTACCCCATTGAACCACAGTGCAGAGAGATATTCTATACTCCCATGATAGTGGTTATGACAGCAGCTACATTACCTGCAAAAGGCATACCTTAAACAGCTCCTTCCTTACAGGCATCCTCAGGTAATCATTTAAGAGGTAGTTCTATTTATTCATTAAAAGCCATTCATTTAACTAATGGCTTTTTGTTTGGTTGGCTGTTTGATTTTTTTTTTTTCAACTGGCAGTGACAGCATTACTACTTTCATCCCCAGTCTTGTGAGACAGTAATTCCACACTCCAATCTTTAAGTCTAATTTTTGGGATAAGGTTTCAGTAAAGAAAATTAAAATTATCTTAGATATTTCATACTGAAAATGGACTGGGTACTTAGAATTTTCCTGGATTAATGGAAATGCAGAAGTCATGGTACTGCAACTAGATGCCAAGGCTGTGCCATGCAACTACAATCCAAATATCAGAAAACTGTTAGCATTATGAAGTCAAGAAACATGTGGAATCTGGTGCCTCTTTTACAATGCCCTTTCCATCAGAGAGTGGAATGTGCAATCTGGTTTGGGTTCTAAAAAACTGGCATTTTGCAAGTACCAATGCATCAACCATCACCATCACAGAGAGAAGAGCATCCACTTAACATCTACTTCCATATTTTATGCAAGTGCAATTCTCTTGAATGTACTTCATCCTAAGTAGAAACACAATCTAAAAAACACAGACTTTATTTATTTATTCTTATTTCCAGTTTAAATTATAGCTAAATTCAATTCCAAGAAAAATTTACGCTTCTATTCTGGAATTTAAAAAAATTGTTTCTAAAGATATTTAGGATAAACAAATGTGTGAGAACAGCTGTTAAAAGAACAAAACAAATGTATGTGCTAAGAAATGAAAACATAATTTCATATTTTAGTGCATTTTGTGGTAATGATATAAGATGTGTGGGCTAGATCATTAGAAAAAAGCAATAGGGCAGAATTATGCACAATAATGTGGTAGGAGGTGAGAAGGGCCTCATAAATCAAACAGAAGATGAATGCTCACTCAATAAGCATTATCAAAACCATTTTTAGCTATTTGTACCAAAAATAAAAAATCAAGTTTGAGACATTGCTTTATAATGTATATTTGACTCCATACTTTAAAAATAACTGTAGCTGAAGCAATAAGTGAATAAGAACTGGAAATTCTGTAAGTAAATACAACTTTTGTAAATAAACTTTCTAAGAATAATAATCAAAAAAAAAAAAACTCTTCTATTTCTCAGGTAGTAGCCATAACCTGCCCCTTCACACCTCACCCATTACCATGGGAAGCCTTTGGACTCCCTATGGGCAATGATGAATAAGGAAAGGGATAGATAATAAATATCTTTAAAAAAAATTAAGTTCTGAGGTACATGGGCACGATATACATTTTTTTTTTACATAGAATAATGTGTGCCGTGGTGGTTTACTGCACCTATCAACTCATCATCTAAGTATTAAACCCCTCATGCATGATGCTCTCCCTACTTCTATCTCAGGCCAGACCCCAGTGTGTGTTGTTCCCCTGCTGTGTCCATGTGTCATCATTTTTCAGCTCCCACTTATGAGTAAGGACATGTGTGTTTGATTTTCTGTTCCAGTGTTAGTTTGCTGAGGATAATGGCTTCCAGCTCCATCCATGTCCCTGTAAAGGACATAATCTAATTCCTTTTTATGGCTGCATAGTATTCCATTGTATATGTGTACCATATTTTATTTATGCAGCCTATAGTTGATGGGCATCTGGGTTAACCCCATGTCTTTGCTATTGTGAATATCACTGTCGTGAACATACATGTGCATGTACTTTTATAATAAAATAATTTATATTTCTGTGAATGCTGGGTCAAGTGGCATTTCTGCTTCTAGGTCTTTGAGGAATTACCACACTGTCTCCAACAATGTATAAAGTAATTTACCTTCCCACCAACAGTGTAAAAGTGTTCCTGTCTGTCTGCATCCTCACCAGAATTTGTTGTTTCTTTACTTTTTAATAATTGTCATTCTGACTGGTGTGAGGTGGTATCTCACTGTGGTTTTGATTTGCATTTCTCTAATGATTAGTGATGTTAAGCTTTTATTCATATCTTTGGTGGGGACATAAATATATTCTTTTGAGAAGTGTCTGTTCGTGTCTTTTGCCCTCTTTTTAATGGTTTTTTTTCCCCTTATAATCTTTTGAGAAGTGTCTGTTCATGTCTTTTATCCTCTTTTTAATGGTTTTTTTTTCCCCTTGTAAATTTGTTTAAGTTCCTTGTAGACTCTGGCCATTAGACCTCAGGCAATTAAATAGGTTGCAAAAATTTACTACTATTCTATAGGTTGTGGTTTACTGTGATGACGTGATGATAGTTTCTTTTACTTTGCAAAAGCTCTTTAGCTTATTTAGATCCCGTTTGTCAGTCTTTGCTTTTATTGCAATTGCTGTTGATATTTTTATCATGAAACCTTTGACTGTGCCTATGTCCTAAAAGATATTACCTAGTTGTTCTAGGGTTTTCATAATCTTGGGTTTTACATTTAAGTCTTTAATCCATCTTTGTTAATTTTTATATAAGGTGTAAGAAAGAGGCTAGATTTCAATTTTTGCATATGGCTAGCCAGTTCTCTCAGCAGCATTTATTAAATAAGAAATTCTTTCCCCTTGCTTGTTTTTGTCAGGTTTGTCAAAGTTCAGATGGTTGTAGATATGAGTCTTATTTAAGAGATCTTTATTCTTTTCTATTAGGCTATGCATCTGTAATTGTGTCAGCAACATGCTATTTGGGTGACTATAGCCTTGTTGTGTAGTTTGAAGTCAGGTAGTGTGATGCCCCTAGCTTTGTTCTTTTTGCTTAAGATTGGCTGGATTCTATGGGCTGTTTATAGGTTTCATATGATTTTTTAAACTATTATTCTAATTCTGTGAAAAATGTTAATGACAGTTTAATGGAAAGGCACTAAATTTGTAAATTACCTTGGGCAGTATGGCCAGTCTCATGATACTGATTTTTTCTATATATGAATGTTTTTTCATTTGTTCGTGTCCTCTCTCATTTCCTTGAACATTGGTTTGTAGTTTTCCTTGAAAATTCCTTCACTTCCCTTGTTAGCTGTATTCCTAGGTGTTTTATTCTCTTTGTAGTAATTGTGAATGGGAGTTCACTTATGATTTGGTTCTCGGCTTGGCTTGTCTGTTGTTGATGGATAGGAATGCTTATAATTTTTGCATGTTGATTTTGTATCCTGAGACTTTGCTGAAGTTGCTTATCAGCTTAGAAGATTTTGGGCTGAAATAATGGGGTTTTGCAAATATAGAATTACATCATCTGCAAACAGAGAAAATATGACTTCCTCTCTTGCAATTTGAATACATTTTAATTTTTTCTCTTGCCTGATTTCCCTGCCCAGAACTTCCAATACTATGTTGAAAGGGAGTGGTGAGACAAGTCATCCTTATCTTGTGCCAGTTTTCAAGGGGAATGCTTTCAGCTTTTGCCCATTCAGTATGATATTAGCTGTGGACTTGACATAATGGCTCTTATTATTTTGAGGTATGTTCATTCATTACCTAGTTTATTGAGAGTTTTTAACATGAAGTGCTGTTGAATTTTATCGCAGGACTTTTCTGCATCTATTGAGATAATCCTGTAATTTTAGACTTTTTTTTGTTTATGTAATGAATTTACATGTATTGACTTGCATATGTTGAACCAACCTTGCATCCCAAGGATAAAGCCAACTTGATTGTTTTGAATAAGCTTTTTGATGTGCTGCTGGGTTTGGTTTGCCTGTATTTCATCAAGGATTTTTGCATTGAAGTTTATCAGGGATACTGGCCTGAAGTTTTCTTTCTTCTGGTTTTTTTTTTTTTGGATCTCTGTCACATTTTCATATCAGGATAATGTTGGCATTATAGAATTAGTTAATTTTTTCAAATTTTTTGAAATATTTTTAATAGAAATGATACCAGTTCTTCTTTGTACCTCTGGTAGAATTCAGCTGTAAATCCATCTGGCGTGAGATTTTTTTGGCTGCTGGCTGTCTATTACTGACCCAATTTCAGAGCTTATTCAGGGATTTAACTTCCTGATTCAATCTTGGGGGTAGGGGGTATATGTGCCCAGGAATTTATCAATTTCTTCTAGATTTTCTAGTTTATTTGCATATAATTGTTTATAATATTCTCTGATAGTTGTTTGTATTTCTGTGGGATAAGTGGTGATATCCCCTTTATCATTTTTTATCGTGTCTGATTCTTCTCCCTTTTCTTCTTTATTATTCTAGCTAGCAGTCTATGTTTTATTGATTTTTGTCCAAAAAAAAGCTCCTGGATTTGTTGATTCTCTGGAGGGTTTTTCATATCTCTGTCTCCTTCAGTTCTGCTCTAATCTTGGTTATTTCTTGTCTTCTGACAATTTCTATGTAGTTTTATGGTTTTGAGTCTGTTTCTTGCTCCTCAGTTCTAATTTAATTGTGCTGTCATCTGAGTCACTCTTCATTATGATTTCAGTTCTTTTCCATTTACTGAGGATTGTTTTCCTTTCAATTGTATCATCAGTTTTAGAGTAAGTGCTATGTGGTGATGAGGAGAATTATTCTGTTGTTATGAGTGAAGAGTTCTGTAGATATCCAATAGGTCCACTTGATCGAGGAATGAGTTAAAGTTCTGAATACCTTCGTTAATTTTCTATCTCAATGCTCTGTCTAATACTGACAGTGATGAGTTAAAGTGTCCTATTTTTTTCTTCTTTTGAGACAGAGTCTTTCTCTGTAACCCAGGCTTGAGTGCAGTGGTGTGGTCTTGGCTCACTGTAATCTCCACCTCCTGGGTTCAAGCACTTCTCCTGCCTCAGCCTCCCGAGTTGGCTGGGACTACAGGCGCGTGCCACCACATCCAGCTAATGTTTTTGTATTTTTAGTAAAGACAAGGATTCACTATGTTAGCCAGGATAGTCTCCATCTCCTGACCTCATTATCTACCTGCCTTGGCCTCCCAAAGTGCTGGGATTATAAGCCATGAGCCACTGTGCCCAGCCATGGTGTTCCACTATTATTGTGTTGAAGTCTGTCTCTTTGCAGAGTCTCTAAGAACTTTAAACACCTCTTTTAAAAAAACACTTGCAGAGGACTTTGCAAGGACAACCTGTAACTAGCTTTGGATTAAAAAAAAACTAAAACTATCCTTATCATGAATAAATAAGTCTGAATTCTTAATTAAGTTTCTAAAATTAAAACCTAAAGCTATTTCTTTAAAACCAAAAAGAAAATAAATGAAATGAAATGAAAGAAATAGAATTTCCTTTTGGAAGAAGGTTGCCTTGAGAGAGAAGAGCAAGTGTAAAAAGCTTAGGTTAATTTTGGTTAGAGAGTGTTCAATAAACTCTAGTAAGTATGTAATGTATATTTATTTAATAGATGAAGTCCTCCCAAAACAATGAGGTGTCTTAAAGTAACATTAAACCAACGACAAGCTTTAATTGGCATATTTTCTTAGGTAAAGTTGCTTTAAAAACAAAAACCTGAACAAAGAAAATGAAAAACAAAGTCATTATTCTCTATTTTGCTTTCCTTGACACATTTTCTTGTTTAAAGTTGCATTAAAAACAAAAGGCTCAACAAATGAAATTTTTAATAAGTGAACTAATTACCTCCATTTTGCTATTCTTGAAGTTTTGCTCTGTAAACTCCAGTGAAAATGAGGTCAAACTCTAATTTGTTCTGCTTTATGTTGATGCACCATTCATGCTCTTAGCTCTTTCATATTTTCAACCCACCTCCTACTTATTCTCAGCATGAGCTCTCCACTCCAACCTACCTGGTCTATTTATGATTTTCCAAGCACGACATCTTCATTTCTAAAATATTTTGTTATTGTTTATGTGAACAGAAACACCCTTTTTTCTCCATCTATTCTTATTATAAAAACCCTATGTATGCTTCAGAATTTAATTCAATTTGCTCTACTCCCTAAAGACTTTATATAGCCTTACCTCCTGAAGCTCTAAATATCTTTCATCCTTGGTTTACTTATTAATTACCTTATTATTATTATGACTACTCCATTTTTGGATTGACCAACTGTAGTAACTTGTTTTGAATTTCAAATTTTCAGATATTTTATGAGAAATGTATTTTAAGATTTTGTATTTTATTTACCCAGGTTTCCAAAACATTAATATCTCACCACATTTGTACTCTCTCTTATATAAATGTACATAATTGCATACTGAATGTTAGGAATTAGAAGTATTACTTTGCAAAACCATTATAAATTGAAGATTTTTATTCTAAATTTTTTATAATAAATAATGCTTCCTATTTATTTATTTATTTATTTATTTATTTATTTATTTATTTATTTTTATTTTTTATTTTTTTAAGATGAAGTCTTGCTGTGTTGCCAGGCTGGAGTACAGTGGCACCATTTCAGCTCAATGCAATCTCTGCCTTCCAGGTTCAAGTGATTCGCATGCCTCAGCCTCCTGAGTAGCTGGGATTACAGGCATTCACTACCATGCCTAGCTAATTTTCTGTGTTTTACTAGAGATGGGGTTTCACCATATTGGCTGGGATGATCTCAATCTCCTCACCTTGTGATCCGCCCACCTTGGCCTCACAAAGTGCTGGGATTACAAATGTGAGACACCACGCTCAGCCTATTTATTTCATTATTTTTTTTCAACTTTTATTTTAGTTCAGAGAGTAGATGTGCAAACTTGCTACCAGAATAAATTGTGTGCCAATGAGGTTTAATTTACAAATAATTTCATCAACCAGGTAGTAGGACAGTACCTGATAAGTAGTTTTTTAAACCCTTACCCTCCTCCTACCTTCCACTCTCAAGTACGTTCCAGGGTCTATTCACCTCTTTGCGTCTGTGAGTATTCAATGTTTAGCTCTTACTTATAAATGAGATATATGGTATTTGGTTTTTGGTTTCTCATTTAATGTGCTCGGGATAATAGCCTCCAGCTGCATCTAAGTTGCTGAACAGGACATATATATTTTTTATAGCTGCACAGTAATCCATTTTGTATAATGCCCACCTTTGATGGGCATTTTCGGTAATTCCATGTCTTTGCTACTGCAAATGTACTGCAATGAACACGTAAGTTCATGTGACTTTTGGGTATAACTATTTATATTCCTTTGAGTAATGAGTTTTTGGGGAGGTCAAATGGTACTTCTGGTTTAAGTTCTGTGGGAAAATGTCAAATAATTTTCCACAGTGGCTGAACTATTAAAAATCTGCATTTCCACCAACAGTGTATAAGCATATTCTTTTTTCCACAACCTCACCATCTGTTATTTTTTGAATTGTGAATAATATTTATTCTTACTAGTAGGAAATGGTGTCTCATTATGGTTCTCATTTACTTCTCTCTGATGATTATGGATGTTGAGCTTTTTAATTTTTTTCATATGTTTGTTGGCTGCATATATATTTTTTTTTTGAGAAGTGTCTCCTCATATCCTTTGCTGACCTTTTTCTCATTAAGTTTCTTATAGATTCTATGTATCAGTCCTTTGTTTGATGGATAGTTTGCCTATTTTACCCAATTCTCTAGGTTTGTCTGCTTACTTTGTTGATAACTTCTTTTGCTCTGGAGAATCTCTTTTATATAATTAGGTCCTTCAAGTCCATTTTTGTTTTTCCTTCAACTACTTTTGGAGACTTTTTCATGAAATATTTGCCCAGAAATCCAGAATGGTATTTCCTAGATTTTCTCCAAGGATTATTCTAGTTTTAAGGCTTACATTTAATTCTTTAATTTATCTTGAGTTTATTTTTGTACATAGTGAAAGGAAGAAGTTCAGTTTCAATATTCTGCATATGGCTAGCCAGTTATTCCCAAACACTTTATTTAATAGGAAGATGTTTATTCATTGCTTGTTACTTTTGGCTTGGACAAAATAGTTTTGCAGCTTTATTTCCAGGCACTGTAACTTATTCCATTCATCTAGGTCTTTATTTTTGTACCCGTACCCGCTGTTTGTTTGTTTGTTTTTCTTTAGAATTATTTTGACTGCTCAGTCTTCTTTTTTGGTTTTATATACATTTTAGAATTTGTTTTTAATCATGCAAAAAATGAGACTGGTAGTTTGATAGGAATTGCATTGAATTTGTAAATTGCTTTGAACAGCATGGCCATTTTATCAATATTTATGCTTCCTATCCATTAAGGATAGGATAGGAAAGTAAAATGGAAAGCATTTTCATTTGTTTGTAATCTGTAATTTCTTTCAGGGTGTTTTGTAATTCTCACTGTAGAGATCTTTTACCTCCTTAGTTATCTGTGTTTCTAAGTATTTTATTCTTTATGTGGCTATTGTGAATAGAATTGCCTTCTTGTTATGGCTTTCAGTTGGAAATAGTTGTTTTCTGAAATTGCTACTGATTTTTGTATATCAGTACAATTGCTTTTGGATAGGCTGTTAGGTTTAATTTGTATCTATGTTCATTTTTTTTTATGCTGAAACTTTACAGAAGTTGTTTGGCAGTTCTAGAAGCCTCTGGGCAGAGACTATCGAATTTTCCCAGTGTAGAATTACATAATCTGTAAAGAAAAACAATATGACTTCTTCTCTTTCTATTTGACTGTTTTTCATTTCTTTCTCTTGTCTGATTACCATGATTTCCAGGACTGGGTTGAATAGAAGTGGTGAGAGTGAGCATCCTGGTCTTGTTCTAGATTTCAGAGGGAATGTTTCTAGCTTTTTTTCTGTCAATATGATGTTGACTATGAATTCGTCATAAGTTGCTCTTAATAAAACAAGTTATGTTCTTACAATACTTTGTTGAGGGTTTTTAACCTGAAGGGATATAAATTCCTTTTTTTTTTTTGTTTTTTTGAGACAGAATTTTCCTCTTGTTGCCCAGGCTGAAGTGCAATGGTATGATCTCAGCTCCGCAACTTTCACCTCCCAGATTCAAGCAATTCTCCTGCCTCAGTCCTCCAAGTAGCTGGGATTATAGGCAGGCACCACCATGCTCAGTTAGTTTTTTTTTTATCCATAGTAGAGACAGGGTTTCACCATGTTGGTCAGGCTGGTTTCTAACTCTTGACCTCAGGTAATCCACCTGCCTACGCCTCTTAAAGTGTTGAGATTATAGGCATGAGCCACCATACCCAGCAGGATGTGAAATTTTACCTAAAACCTTCTATGCATCTATTGAGATAATCACATTTTTATTTTTAGTTCTGTTTATGTGATGAATCAGATTTATTAATATGCATACATTGAATCAACCTTGCATCCCAAGGATAAAGCCTACTTGTCTATAAATAATTAGCTTTTGGATAGGCTGCTAGATTTAATTTGTATCTATGTTCATCAGAGATATTGGCCTGAAGTTGTGCGTGTGTGTGTGTGTGTGTGTGTGTGTGTGTGTGTGTGTATGTGTGTGTCTGTGTTGGTTTGGGGCAGGCCCTTACCAGTAAGCCAGAAAGTCAGAAAGTTACAACTTGGGCTTTGCATTTACTTTCTGTGCAGAATTTGAAGGTCAAAGAGTGGTGAGAGCCCAAGATCTTCCTGGGTCTTTCCTCAGCCCAAACCTGGACCTCCTCAGCCTTGGGCCTCTGAAATTCCCTCCAAAGGTCTTATTCTCCAGTATTTCCTCCTGGAGTTCTCCAGCATGACTTTTTCCCAATTCATAACCTTTGCCCCAGATTTGTTTGGCAGTTCACTATCATTTAGATGTTTTTGACAAACATTAAGCCATTGAGTTGAGATTTTTCTTTATTTTTAAGAAAGAAATTTTTTGTTGTGAGTTCTCTTTAGATGTGATCTAACATGTGTTCTTATTAATTAAGAAGGGCACTAAGGTTACCAAAAGTTATCTGTGAGTTTAAAGTTCATGGCCTGGATGGCATGGCAAATTTCTAAATTCCTAGAGCTACAAGACAAAACACACTCTCATTACATTCTCTAACAATAGGAGCCATTAGTCAAATTTTCAGACCCCCAACCTTACTCAAATTTAAAACCCAAATTACTGAAATACTGATTGGAAAGTGGATGACCTTACAAACACTGTTTTCCGATTAGAGACTGTGGCCGTTGTCATTGTCAATTAGCTTGTAGAGACTACACACAAACTATCTCCATATTCTATAATTTACCTTTGATGTAAAGGCAACATTCTGTCTTATTTTTACTGCTAAAACCCTGCCTCAAGGTGAACATGAGATACAAGTTACATATATTTACCCATTGTGCATGTGAGAGAGAAAAGTTAGGTAGTTAGGATGAGTCTTGTTTAAACTCCCTTAAACAGAGAAACAGCCTGAAAAATCAGCCTGCCAGCACAGATAAAGACACTGGCACAAACCTCTGGGTTACTCATGAAACAGAATGAGGCTGAACAGAAAAACACCTTTGTCCTTTGTGTCTAAAAGCATGCCTGGAACTACTGTGATACAGAAATTAGACCTAACATAGAAACACCTTTCACCAAAAAACTCTGGGCGATATTTCCCAATAAGAGACTGCTATGTTGTGGTGTACTGGAGAGATTGTAACACATGGGCTCTCTTGCTTTTTATTTTCTAGTTGTCTTTTTTTAATTCTTTACTTCACCTTTACTGTTTTTTATTTCCATTAAGTGAAAGTTTTTCTTATGACTTTTAATTTGTATAATGGATTTTCAGTATTATTTTAAAATATTGTTTGGTTTGTGATTGATATGTGGTAATGGTACATGCTAATTATATTAATGTGATTATTACACAATGTATACATGTACTAAAATATTGCATCTTATTTCTATATTCTTCTTATAGAAACGTTACACTTGTATATCTTTATTTCCCATTTCCTCATTTTTGTGGCACTAATGTTATATTTATTGCATTTAGATATGCTACAAATTGAAAAACCTGTTCTTAATAGTTACTTGGTTATATATGTTTGTTTTAAATAAGCATAAAGAAGAAGGAAGAACATTTATATATTTACAATTTTGAAATGTTAAGTTTTTCCTATTTTCCAACTTTTTTCTCATTGTTTGTGGATTCAAGTTATTATCTGAACATATTTTTTAGCCAAATATGCCTTTTCTTTTATCTACCTCCCCTAGGTTGTTATTTGCAATTACATTGAATTTCTATATGACTTAGCCCCAAGGATACTACTATAAACAGCATCATATATTTGTTTGTAAAATCAGTTAAAACAGGAAATAGTCACAAAATTGTCTTACAAGTTGCTTTAACAGTATTCTTTGTCTTTCTTATTTATAGAAATTATTTTCTGGGAGTATTTGCTCTTAACCTGAACAACTGTTTTCTAGTATTTTCCATAAAGTCTGTGTGCTATTAATGAATCACCTCAGTTTTCTGTCAATTGAATATGAAGTTTACATACAATGAGTATAGAATTCTTGGTGGACAGTTTTTTTTTGAGAATTGAAGTACATGCAAATACATACATAAAGGAGGAGTTAAAAATCTTCTATGCAGAAAAAGAATTCAAGACCTAAGAATGATGACTATATTGGGCAGCAGTGTCATAGTGATGACAGGTAGTGGACTAGATTGAAGATGGCAGAAAGAATTATAATTAAAAACGGTAGAAGTAGGGAGAGTGATTCTGACTTCATCCAAATGAAGAATTTGTTAAAGCATCAAAAATGGCACATGAGAGGGACACCAGGCTAAAGTCAAATATAATTAAATATTATGTCCTGGAAAAAGATCCATATGTTCAGTGAGGGAAAACTCACCCCTTTAAAAGCAGACAATATTTTATTTTAAAAATATCTCACAAATGTGTCAGTTATGGTTAAGGTTAGGGTTGAAATTAAGAGTAGTCCAAAGAAATGTGTGGTTGATGTTAGGGTTGAAATTAAGAATAGTCCAAACAAATGTGTGGTTGATGTTCATTGCAGAAGGAAATAAAACAGTTGCCTCTGATGCTCAAATCATTTTATTTCACACAGTGTAAATTCTGAGTGTTTAAAGTGAAACTTTCCTGTGAGTATAATAACAGAAGAGACTGAAGGATAGGGTGAAGAAGATCCTTCTATGAAACCTTAGATGTTCAAGTTGAACTAAGGTAACATGGTAAAGGCACTGCAAATTGCAACTCTCCATGCTGCCTGAGCGGAAGTTGTTTCCTGTCTCCCAAAATACACCTCCCCCAATAGGCTGAGATACAGCAAAAAAAAAAAGACGTCTGCCTTCTGCTTCCTTTCCTAGGTGCCCTGACTCAGGGGGGGCTGCACCTTCTAGGAAAAAAAAAAAAAAAAAAAAAAAAGCTCTACACATATGTGGGTCTGGAGAAGGGGTCATTGTATTTATTTTTAAGATACTGGTATAAAAACTACTTGTGACCCTGAAATCCAGGGACCACTAGAGAACCTGTGTGAAGGCCACCAGAAATTTACTGAGATAGGAGGAGATACATGATTTTTTTTTTTTTTTTTTTGAAGCAGAGTGTCGCTCTGTCGCCCAGGCTGAATTGCCGGAGTGCAGTGGAGCGATCTCGCGATCTCGGCTCACTGCAAGCTCCACCTCCAGGGTTCACGCCATTCTCCTGCCTCGGACTCCCCAGTAGCTGGGACTGCAGGCGCCCGCCACCACGTCGGGATAATTTTTTAAATGTTTTTAGTAGAGTCAGGGTTTCACCGTGTTAGCCAGTATGGTCTCGATCTCCTGACCTCGTGATCCGCCCGCCTCGGCCTCCCAAAGTGGTGGGATTACAGGCGTGAGCTGATGATTTTTTTTTTGATTGAGTTAGAGTTATTGTTTAATTTACTTTTTGTTGCCAAGAGCTGTGACCAGACAAGAAACCTGGTATACATACCTAAGAAAATGAAGTCATATAAAGTTTGGAATCCAGCTGTTGCTACTCTCCTGTTTGCCAGTAATTAGATAAGTTCAATTTTCCCTTTGGTGTCCGCTCTTCCTAACAATCACAGAGCTAAAGCTCTTCTGCTCTTACAGACAGCTTGAATAGTTATGGGCCTGGAGGGAGATAAACCAGTGGCATTCCTTCTTATACCATGTGCTTGGGACCATAATTTACATACACAGAATAACCCCAAGTCTCAGCTGTGTGTCTTTTTCTGTTTCAGTAACAGCGAATGCCCAGGACTGAGGTGGTTGAAGAAGGCAGGTTTTCCCGAATAATTTCTGTAATTCTGTTATATTTTCCTACTTTATCTCACTAAATGATAACTAATCAGGAGCTGTTTCTGGATAAACTATAAATTAGATTAATATAAGCACATAAATGTATGGATTTTAAGAAGAAATTTGTTATTTTTGGATATTATACTTAAATTATTAACTAATTTTATCAATTTATAAACAGTTATTTTAAGGCTCAATTAATCTGAACAAATTCCCCAGAATTTAATCACACTTCTCTATGTTTGTTTTTAATTTGGGCAAAATATTAGTATGTTTTTAATACTTTAATATTATTTAAATAATGATGTCATAAGGTAATGTTTTGCAAAGGTGAACTATATAGCATTCTTCTGTCATAAAGACAATTCCCTAAATTTGTTATTTCTACTTTTTCTGGGATGTTTTTGCGTTATGCTTAGGCCAAGCATACGCACGCATACACACATAGTTATTTGTAAATAATTTTTTTCATTATAGTTATTTTTTAAGACCAAATCTAAACCCATCAACTTTATGATTAATGACTGTTTCTTGGTTCTTTTAATGGTGTTGTTTCCCCCAATATTTCTATGATTATGTATATGTTTTGTGGTTTACAATATTAAGGATATTCTAAGATGGAAGTGCCAATAAGGAAGATGAACTTAATATGCGTTGTCTATTTCTAAGTGTTCTAAGGAACTTCACTTTCAGACGAAGGACAAGCAGTAACTGTTTATACTAATCTGAGATGTTCAGTCAGATTTATATTTTGATGCTGCCAGTTAGGACACAATTTACCTTTACACTCAGACCAAAATGCATTATTCATTTTTTTTTTCTATTCCAATTCTCCTATGTCTATATCATGTTTAGCAGATGGTATACTAATCCTGGGATCCCTAGATCCCAGGGCTTGTTTATGTTAATTGGGATTATGAGATTTATCAAATATAAATTCAGGCACCACAGTAAAGTTTAATTTTTAAGTTATTTTCAATACTTAACAATATCTGATTTGATATCTAATATTCAAAAACAATATCAGAAAAACAATAACTTTTCAGTATATATAAAAATTTGGTATTTGCAATGCAATTATTCTATATAGTAAGAGGTATTGCATAGAGTATATATATCTGATGTTTGTAAGCAACAGAGTACCTTGTACTTAATTTCTTGACTTCAATGCAAAAGAACCATAGTCCTCCCCAGTTCAGGCTTAGCACCAACCTCCTCCAGAGTCTACTTGGAGAAGAAAACCACATGATAGTTGTATTAGTTCATTCTTACACTGCTATAAAGATACTACCTGAGACTGGATAGTTCATAAACAAAGGAGGTTTAATTGACTCCCAGTTCCACATGGCTGGGGAGGCCTCAGGAAACACAAAATTATGGCAGAGGAGAAAGCAAACGTCTCATTTTTTACAAGGCAGCTGGATAGAGTGTAAGCAAAGAAGGAAAACCTATCACCTGTAAAACCATCGTATCTCATGAGAACTCATGATGAGAGTTCTCATAATCAGATTATCACAAGAAGAGCATGAGGGAAAACCACTCCCATGATCCAATCACCTGCCACCAGGCCTCTCCCTTGAAACAGAGAATTACAATTCAAGATAAGATTTGGGGACAAAGCAAATTATGTCAGTGGTCTTGAAGATACACTCTTTTTACAGTATGTGACAGTCATTTATAGAGTGAAGGGCATGAATTATAGGTGATGAGCTGTATATCCACTGAGATGAGTGAAGAGACTATTAAAATATTTACCTATCTTACTTTTTGCAATATTTATATTGAATGTTTTTGGCATAAGACACAAAAAATATATAAAATAATAGTAAAATGATTCAAATATATAATAATTTTACATATATTGGTGATTCAATTGTGATTATTGAAGTGTCGAGATCTTTGATCCTTCAGGTCAATAGTTTGCTGGAGCTTTTCCTAAATGCAACATAGCAACAGATTCCACCTGAGCTGAGGGTCACGTATATGTTGTTGGGAAATATCAGTAGTTTGCCTTCAGCAGTTGAGCTAAATATGTCTCTTTACTTGATTAATCATTTGGAGAAAGACTAAAAATATATTTAATTAACTGTACAATTTTTCAATAAAAACTCATACACCTTAGTTGATTTGAGAGCACTGTTCTATCTCAGCATGATTGCCCTGAGTAGGAGCCCACAACATTGTCATAGATTTTCTGCATTGCTTACATATTAAAATATGCCATGGCCCAGTATAGTTTTCAATAACCTTGAAATGGGCATAGAAGTACTCTAACCTGACATTTTCACTCTTAGGTATATACCCAATAGCATGTCTATATCTGTTAAGAAAAGTATTGCTTGGTAATTCTCCAAACTTGAAACAACTCAAATGTGCATGAATAATAAGAAAAAAATTAAACATTATATAAAATAAGACTCATTTGGAACCACATTTATATTATACATGAAAGTTAAAAACATTATTAAAATGAATTCCTTGGTACATCTACAAACTTGAAACAAATCAAGTGTGCATCAATATAGAAAAATTAAAAATATATGTATAATTAAATACTATAAAAATACACTTAATTACAACCACATTTATAATATATATAAAAGTTAAAAAACATTAAAAACAAACTTTCTTTGGATTTTTTGGGTATTTTTATGTGATCATACACATAACGTGTTCTTTCTATTTTTATTTATTTATTTGGTTATTTATTTATTTATTTATTTGAGACGGAGTCTTGCCCTGTCGCCCAGGCTGCAGTGCAGTGGCGCGATCTCGGCTCACAGCAAGCTCCGCCTCCCGGGTTCACGCCATTCTCCTGCCTCAAATTTAGAAAACACACGAGAGATTTTTCTGATGTTGGGATATGAACTATGCTTTTCTGTCCACTGTCCCAACCCCGTCTTTAAACTTTACCTATATTGTCCCAATAAACCTTCATGTGTTCCAAAGTCTAGACTTTTAATTTCTTCTCGGGTAAAGATACCAAAGTACAGGGGGTTACTGGTCTGCCCTAAATTATATTTCTAAATCGAAGTACTGCAGCCGTTTGGCAGTGAAATTCCATTTTTGTTAGTGGTTCTCACAAAATTAGCTGTACAAAGACACAAAGGTTCAAAAAAGTTCATAGAGAAATGTTTATAATATTGAGAAATCAGAATAAGTTTAAAAAGCCAGGCCAGGCTCTTCTGTTTTGGAGGTTCTCATCAGCCTACCTAGATTTCAAGTTCTTCAAAAAAAATCTTTGGCCTTTTTTTAGGTAAAACTTTAGGGTTTCTTCATGAGTTTTATGCCTTCATTTGTTCAAGAGCTTATGGCAGTGGGCTTCCTGTGTCTGTCAGCCACCTTCCACAAAAAGAGAAAGCAGGTGTGTCAGCAGTTTGCTGAGTGATATGACGTGCAGAGGCCCTGCTTCTGCAACAAATCCAGGCACCCAGGCAAGTTCAAGGATTTGTTTTCTCCAAAAGTACGCACCAGACCTGCTACTGTTCTTGCTTTCTGGGATGTAGAAATCTGGGTTCTTCTCTTGGCAATGTTCTTCCCTGCCTAATTTACATCTCCTTTGTGCAGCTTACATGACACTTCCTGGGGACACGCATTTCACCTAATGAGTCCTCTGCTACAAATTTCTGTGGCAACTTATCCTTGCTCTCCCTCTCACTAGTCATACTTTAAATCAGATCCTAATGTTCTCATCCTCTACTTAGACTGTGTAATATTCTGTGGGATGGTGACTTCCAAGGGAAGATGATCTAAAGTCTTAAGTCTATGGGTTTGTCTGTCTCTCATTAACATTCTCTTACAGAAATTAATTATTCCACAGCTGGGACCTGGCTCAGACAGACTTCAGCTACACTCTTCTAAACCTATGAAAAACAAGAATCTCAATTTTTCTATCTGTACAAGTTTTATTGGTTAAACTTCCCCATTTGGGTCTGAAATCTGTTTTGAGTTACAGTTTGCTGTCACTGTCACTTCATCCTAGCTGAGTTCACAGGAAACTGTGCTTAGCCTTGGAACATATAAAAGTCTCCTTATGACCCATCTTCATTCTCTTGGGTCCACCCTAGCTAGTTTGGATCACACCTGGTTCTTCAGGCTGTGCTCTCAATACTGTTCCTTCTCCTTCTGAGACTCCAGCTCAGGTACAGCATGCTCTGGTGCCTCCCACAGCCTCATAGCCTCCTGGAAGAAGCTGAAGAGGTCTGAACTTTGCCTCACCCTCCACTTCACCTGGGCCCCCAAGGTTTTCTGCGGTGTTAAAACCCACAGAGGATCGCTTCTCGGCCTTTTGGCTAAGATCAAGTGTAGTATCTGTTCTTATCAGTTTAAAACCCACAGAGGAGACCTTCAGGGCCTACCAGCCAAAGTAAGAAAGGGATCCCACCTACAGGCCTCTCTGATGGTCAGTGGGAGCCCCACATCTCCAAGTACTCACAACTACTGTCTGAACATCATCCCTCAAAAGGGGCTTATTTTTGTTCAGGGCTTTCATTCATACGGGGTGGCATCTCTGGTCTGTTAGGGCTATCTCCTTTGTCTGACCGATCCTGAAGTCCTGTCTCTAGATGTATCTCATGTCCAACTTAAGTTACTGACAGAAAGAAGGTGGAATTTGCAGTCTAGAGGAAGGAAGGACCAGTCTTAGAAACTAGCAAGGGTTCTAACATGTACAAAATTAATCTCAGTCTGAGACATCTTTCTTCTGCCCATAGGTTTTTGTACCTCCTATATAAAGTACATTGAGAGTCTTATTTTTTGAATTCTATTTATGGCATGCTGTAATTCTGCATAACCATTTTTGGAGGAAAGTGACTTTACTGAATTTAGTCTAGTGAAATTAAACAAGCAACCACTTGTATTCACGTAAATTGTTTCTTGACCTTGACTATATGGTGCCTTAATGCATAATATACCTTTGTAGGCATCACCTGGGGAGCAGTTAGGTTACTAATTGTATAGGTTAGGGTATTGCTTTCTTCAAGTGTAAGAGCACATAGCAGAGACGTTTAGAATATGAAATCAGTCTTTCTACTCTTCCTTTGGGATTTCAAGGTGTTTTGCACTGGGAACATGGAAAGGTATTATCATGAGTACAATTCATATAAATATACACACACACACACTCACTACACACATATACACGCATACAAATATACATACACATTTATGCATTAGCACACCAACAAAATACAGTTGCTCTCTTTCTGTTTCATTTTGTTTTGTTTTTGTTTTTGTTTGTTTGTTTCTAAAGCATGAGCCTCAGCCAAAGCCACTTATAGTTTATGGTCCTATAGTTTGTTTTTTTTTTTTATAATAAAAGAAAAAGAATTAGGACACACACTGGGTTTGACTGTGAGCTATATAATAAGTGGTGAGCCTATTTTCTCTTCTTATTTCTCAAGTAACAACTTGTAATTCCTGATTTTTATGTTGATAGGCCAGGGGAAGCTATATTTTGGAATTCCTATATTTTGGAATTCCTAAATTGGGAACCATTTTCGAGTTGGCCATATGCAGTTTTAAAATCTGCTAATTACTGTCTTCTCAAGACAAAGAGTCTGAAACAAAGTTTTGGACTGTGATATTCTGCAAGCTGAAAAAAGGAAAGTTTTTTGAGATGGAGTCTCCTTCTGTCACCCAGGCTGGAATGCAGTGTCACAATCTTGGCTCACCATAACCTCCGCCTCCTAGGTTCAAGCAATTCTCCTGCTTAGCCTCCTGAGTAGCTTAGATTACTGGCATGCACCACCACTCCCAGCTAATTTTTTCTTTTTGTATTTTTAATAGAGATGGACTTTCACCGTATTGGCAAGGCTGGTTGCAAACTCCTGACCTTGTGATCTGTCTGCCTTGGCCTCCCAAAGTGAAAACTGGCATTTTTAAAAAAGCAAACCTTGTAATGTTTATGTGGGAGTTGCTGTCAAAACAATAAAATGAGTTGATTTTATCATAAGTTAGTTGGGGGCAGGGGCATACTAACATATCATCCACATAGCAAATAAGAGTAGAATTTTAAGGACATTGCAGAGCTGTTAAGTCCTGACATAATGCCTGGGAAAATAAGAAAGTGCTTTAGTAGACATGTGTAGTAGAGCTCAAGTGTCCTATTTATGTTTTAAAGGCAAACAAATTTTGAATTTCATTGTTAAATGAAATTTTAAATAAAGGTGGGCAAGATCTTTTAGCATGAACTGCTTTGAATCAGTGAACACATTGGACAATACATCATTAGCTTTTGGAACTAAGAAAAACTTTGGTACCACATTATCATAGACACACATCCACACAATCTTCACAGTGCAAATTGTTTTTATCCCCATCCCACGTAGCAGAGGGATGTGTCCATGTCTCTAAACTAATCCCTACAGGTGGGTGCTTAAGCTCATTTAGATGGGGAGAGATTTCACTCTTTTTTCTTTTTTTTTTTTTTTGAGATGGAATCTCACTCTGTTGCCCAGCCTGGAGTACACTGGCATGATCATGGCTAATTGAAACCTCCACCTTGCAGGTTCAAGCAATTCTCCTGCCTCAGCCTCCGAAGCACCTGGGATTACAAGCGCCCACCACCACTCCCAACTAATTTTGCTATTTTTAGTAGAAACAGAGTTTCACCATGTTGGCCAGGCTGGTCCCAAACTCTTGACCTCAAGTGATCTCCCTGCATCACTTTCTCAAAGTGTTGGGATTACAAGTGTTAGCCACCATGCCTGGTGAAGATTTCACACTTTCTGAGACAGCACACTACAAAAAGACCATGTGTATAATAAATGCAAAATGAGTGCCTGAAGAGTCAAGAGTCTCGGCCTAAAATATGCGGAACTGTGATGTTCTAGCTGCTTATTTTACTATACTCATTTTCAGAAATGCTGGCTTTTCCATTGTAAGCTTGCTGAGGATATCATATTTTTGTTTCTCTTCCCTCAACAACAATTTTTTTTCTTGTGGTATCCTTAGCATCCTTCACCTTCACTGAGGTAGAGTCTACCTCAGTGGACCTTTCCTGTTAGCCTAAATTTTATCATTAATGACTTCTAGCTCTCAAGGCTTCATCACTTGATATTGTGGCAGGTTAAAGAAATTGGGAGCTTGAACAAAAAGTGAGCACATAAAAATTTATAAACGTTGTCTCAGAAATCTAAATAGGTCCAATAATGTTGGACTTGTTTAATGTATTACAGTGTTAATGCAATAGGCATGGGATAGCACTAGGCTGACCGTTACATAGCACCCATAAATTTAACCAAAGTTCTGGGGCCTTGACTCTAGTGGAGGCAAAACAGCTTATTCTAAATAAAAGTTTCTGTGACAAGTATTTGTACCCCATGTGAATATTATCTTTTGAATTTCCTTGCAAGAGAATGTCATCAAAATAACACAATTTCTGAGTTTCTAAAACAAGTGTGGAGTTAATATGCTGCTTGTAATAATGGTGGGAAAAGCTGTTCAGGTACTCCATGAGGAGACCAATAAAGTACACTATGTAATATCATGCAGTAAATTTATTTCTCTAGGACCTGTAAATATGTTCTAGCTTTGCCTGTCACATTTATATCTATAGTAAACTATTTTCCCCCAGCATAGATGGGAAGAGAGTGCATATTTTTTTGCTTAGACAAAAGTTTTCACTACCTATGTATTAATGTGAAACTCATTTCTGCTTTTATTTTGCCATGCCTATTAAGTCAAATTACCAGATACATCTGTCTGTTCAAAGACACTTCTGATTTCCATTGGTCTATTTATGAATTTCCTTTGCTAATACCATACAGTCAGAATTATTGTACTTTAAAAACTGAGTTATATTCATCAAGATCTCATCTTGTTCTTGAAAAAATGTGGCTTTTTAAGACATTCATTATTTTTATAATGTTTGGTAAATTAGTATTACTAAACAACTATTAGAATGTCTAAATTCCAAAACACAACACAAACAATTCCAAAAATCCAGAGTAAAAGAGAAAACAATATTTCATTTCTGTCGTGAATTCAAATTGATATGCCCATGTTCAAAGACAGTTGGCAATGTATTATGAACAAAACCTTATCTGACAAATGATTTAGCATTAGCACTTCATAGTGTTTAATTTAATGAGTTGAAAACATCAGTTAAAATCAAACATGCAAATAAATGCCCAGACTATATTTAAAAATCATGAGAAAGAAACAAGATAGTGAACAATGACAACATGAATGAAACAATTTTCTAGAAGTGTGAGACTATATTTAAAAATGATCAATCTCAGCATTAATTAGTAAAAAACAACTTAAAATCTAATGTGATCTCATTTTATAAATACTGATAGGCAAAAATTAAGACATTACATAATTCCTATTTAATAAATAAATGTATGTGCAAAAATGATGGAAGGATAACTTTATACACTTTATTGGAAATTTCTGGTAACCTTGAGATTTCCCAAAATCTACAACCCAACTAGTTTTCTCTAATTTATATTTTACTATTTATGCATAAGCACTTGAAAACCTAAACAAGTATGACAAGCAAACCATTTTACATAACCAAATATAAAATTGAAACAATTTAAATCCTACAAGTGGAATAAATGAGAAAAAGGGATAACTCAAGCCTTAGACCCCAGCAGGCATGAAACAACCTGGGGGCCCAAATCAGAGATACCAGTCGATTAATTTACTTTCATAGAAAGTGAAAAGAAGAAAAATTAAGAAGACACTATTTTTGATACCAAATGATAATGTTATAAAGAATATCTACAAAATTAGGGAGAGTGACCACCTCTGGGGACAGGAAAAAAACAAAGTGAGTGTAGAACACCACGGATGCTAAGAATGCTCTGAGAATAATTTAAAACAGCTAACTTTACCCAGGAATATTTTCCACTCCCCCTACCAAAAACATAAAGAGATTTTTCTATAATCTTCAGTGCTAGTCTGGAACACCTAAGAATATAAAACTCATAAGCTTATAAAGGTTTCCTAAGTCTGCTTTCTCTGTTATTTAATAATGTCACATTTGTCTACACTCAACCTTTATTTGCCAGTTACACTTTGGATTTTTCTATCTTGATACTGGTTCATGCAGATGTTCATGCTTGTGGGTTTGTAAACCGATAAATTATAATGCGCAGATAAGTTTTGAAGTTATGTCTTCATCTGTTTTTAATCTGAATTGGGGTTAAGAATTTTCCTTTTGATCTAAAGTTGCGAAGTATCTGAGCAGAGTTGTTTACAGTTTATTTCAGATGTTCTTTTGTACAGCTGGAAATTATGGCTCCTAAGTTCCTTACATGAGAGACCAAAAAACAAGTCTCTGACAACCTGGAGAAAAAAACTGAACATACCAATTTATCTTTTTATGATAGAAAGTGTGAACCATAAAAATTAAGTAAAACCCTATTTGATACACAATAGGTGATAAAATCAAAAAGAGTATCTACAAATTTATAGACAACATCTGACTTGTGTTTTCTGAGGTTTGAATTCTAACAGTTTTTGTACCCTTTTCCTATCCCTACTTTCCATCAACCCACCATTACTCTTCCCAGCCTCTGGTAATAAGGATTTCTGACAAGCAACTTGGTATCAGACTTTTTTTTGTTTTTGCATTTAAGTATACACTTGTAATTGCTGCTAATTGGAGTGTATATTCAGGGAAACTTTAACTATATTCTAGAGTTGCATCTTCAAACTTTGGCCCAAATAAACTCTCTACTTATTATATTAAGTTTAATCCACCACTTTTAGGTCAAAATATTACTTACAATGTATTAAAGGAGCCTCTGTGAGGGGAATCTCTACTTTGGTTTTACTCCACTTGCTGCAACTCACAAAAATGCAGAGCCAGGTTGATCTCATCGAGAATCAATACATAAAAACTTGCTTCTTCCTGGGATTCACAAGACACAGCCACACTCTCAGTTAGGACTGCCGAAAATTCAAAGGAGGTATTTTCAGAATTGTGAGAGGTCAACATTGGTATATTAAGCCCCACTTTTAGAGCGAGTAGAACTTCTTGAGTTTTCCAGATTTTATTCAGTGATCCACTACAATTTTGTGACAGGCTTCTGGTATAAACAGAATCTGATGGCAGAATATGTAAGTTTAAAGAATTACCTTCAAAGTGATGGGCCTAGATCACAAGACATTTAGAATCTTTATTTCAATTATGCTTGTCTTTCCACTGTGTTACTGAAATAGAGTATTTGTGTTTTTTTCTCATACCCAACAGTTGGTTCTTCAGGAGCAGAGGTTAACTCCTCAGAGTTCCAGAGGTTATTACATCTGGATTCAGGGTCTGCAAGTCCACCAGAACAGTTCCATTTTCTATTTGTACCTCACAAAGTAAGCCTGAGTCTCTCCTGCCTGGACACCATGGGATATTAGCTTACAGTAACTGGGGACTCTCTGACCAGCACCTGTTATTCCTTGAGACATTTGGATTTGTCCTTTGAAAACTAGAGTCCTACTCAAAAAAAAAAAAATAATAAAAAGTCTAATTCTGCTTTCATTTCAGTGGAGAAAGCACTCAACCAGGGTTTGTTCTTCCTTCACAAAAATGTCCTTGGCTTGTATCCAGGTGGAAGTTGCTCAATTTTCTGTTTCGTTGGTGAAAAATGAGGTCTGGAGATTTGAATTGATCTATGAGCTGCTTGCTTCTACTTTATATGCCATTAGAAAACACAAGAAGCAGTCATGGTTGTTACTATCCAGGAATGCTCGTTCTAGAGAATATGGATAAATGGTTGAATTTAGCATCATGTGGTCAGTACCAATAAAGAAGCTGGGCTTAATTTTGACCATCTCCCTTAGATTGCTACTCTGGGAGTTTTGATGCCATGACCTGATGAGCTGTACATGGACAGAAAATGTGTTGTTTTTATCATTACTATTTTATTGCTTTTACTTTTTTAAGAATAAATATTTAGCTTCTAATATAACTGCCATAGAAAGAACCAAAGGATTTGGTTAAATTGCTTGTTAATATATGTTGTAAAATAGGAAAATGCCTGCAATAAATTAAAATGACAAAAACGGTTGGAGTCAAATTTCTTCAGAGCAGAATCAGGAAGTACAGAACTTAATATATCCAGTGATATAGAAATTATAAGCTAAGGCTCACTCCATAACCAAACTTAGATCAGACCCACTCTCATCTGAATTATTTCCAGGACTCTCATCTGAATTCTTTCCGGGACTGACTGGCCTACCACAGAATCTGTATTGTTTCATTTTCATGCGTCTGATAAAGACATACCCTAGACTGGGCAATAAAAAAAAAAAAAAAAAGAGGTTTGATGGACTTACAGTACCAAGTGCCTGGGTAGTAGAAGTCACGGAGGAGCAATTCATGTCTTACATGGATGGCAACAGGCAAACAGAGAGCTTGTGCACAGAAAGTCCCTTATAAAAGAATCAGATCTCATGAGACTTATTCACTATCATGAGAACAACATGGGAAAGACCTGCCCACATGATTCAATTGTCTCCCACTGGGTCCCTCCCACAACAAAGGGGAATTCAAGATGAGATTTGGGTGGGAGCACAGCCAAACCATATCATTCCACTCCTGCCCCCTCCCAAATATCATGTCCTCTCATTTCAAAACCAATCATGTCTTCCAAAGAGTTTCCAAGACTTAACTCATTTCAAGATTAACTCAAAAGTCCTCAGTCCAATGTCTCATCTGAGATAAAGTAAATGCCTTCCACTTATGAGCCTACAAAATCAAAGCAATTTAGTTCCTTCCTAGGTACAATGGGGGTATATGCATTGGATAATGACAGTCATTTCAAATGGGAGAAATTGGTCAAAACAAAGGGGCTACAGGCCCCAAGCAAGTCCAAAATCCAGTGGACAGTCAAATCTTAGCACTCCAAAATGATCTCCTTTGACTTCATGTCTCAAACTGGGTCATGCTGATGGAAGAGGCAGGCTCCTATGGTCTTAGGAAGCTCCCATCCTGTGGCTTTGCAGCATACAGGCTCCCTCCCAGCTACTTTCACAGGCTATTGTTGAGTGTCTGCAGCTTTTCCAGGTGCACAGTGCAAGCTGTCATTGGATCTACCATTCCGGGGTCTTGAAGATGGTGGCTCACCTCTCATAGCTCCACTAGGCAGCACCTCAATGGAGACTCTGTGTGGGGGCTCCCACCCCATGATTCCCTTCTGCACTCCCATAGCAGAGGTTCTCCATGAGTGCCCCACCCCTGCAGCAAACTACTCCCTGGGCATCCGGGTGTTTTATATACTCTCTGGAATCTAGGTGAAGGTTCCCAAACTTCAGTTCTTGACTTTTGTGCACCCATAGGCTCAAAACCACGTGGAAGCTGTCAAGGCTTGGGGCTTGGACCCTCAGAAGCCATAGCCTGAGCTGTACCTTGGCTCCTTTATGTTATGGCTAAAGCTTCTGGGATTCAGGGCACCAAGTCCGTAGATTGCACAGAGCAGAAAGACCCTGGACCCAGTCCACTAAACTATTTTTTTTCCCACCTAGGTGTCTGGGCCTGTGATGAAAGCAGCTTTGACAAAGTTCTCTGACACATCCTGGAGACATTTTCCCCACTGTCTTGGTGATTAGCATTGAGTTCCTCATTACTTATGCAGATATCTTCAGCTGGCTTGAATTTCTCCTCAAAACATGGAATTTTGTTTTCTATTGCATAGTCAGGATGCAAATTTTCTCAATTTTTATGGTGTATTTTCCTTTTAAAACTGAATGTGTTTGATAGTACGCAGGTGACCTCTTGAATGCTTTGCTGCTTAGAAATTTATTCTGCCAGATGCCCTAAATCATCTCTCTCAAGTTCAAAGTCCCACTGATCTCTATGGCAAGGGGCAATATGTTGCCAGTCTTTTTTGCTAACGCATAACAATCATCACCTTTACTCCAGTTTCCAACAAGTTCCTCATCTCCATCTGAGACCAACACAGTCAGGATTTCACTGTCCATATCATTATCAGCATTTTGGTCAAAACTGATGTTTTTTGTAACTGAAGTTACAAAATTTTCCACATTTTCCTGTCTTCTTCTCAGCCCTCCAAACTGTTTCAACCTCTATCTGTTATCCAGTTCCAAAGTCACTTCCACATTTTCAGATTTCTTTTCAGCAGAACCCCACTCTCAGTACCAATTTACTGTATTAGTCAATCTCCATGCTGCTGATAAAGACATACTAGACACTTGGCAATTTACAAAAGAAAGAGGTTTAATGGCCTTACAGTTTCAACTTTGTGGGGAGGCCTCACAATCATGGCAAAAAGCAAGCAGGAGAAAGTCCCGTGTTACATGGATGGCAGCTGGCAAGCATAGAGCTTGTGCAGAGAAACTCCCCCTTACAAAGCCGATAGATTTCATGAGACTTATTCACTAACATGAGAATAGCACGTGAAAAGACGCCCTCATGATTCAATTAACTCCCACTGGGTTTCTTTCATCACATGTGAGAATTCAAGATGATATTTCAGTAGGGGCAGAGACAAACCATGTCAGAATCTCTTAGTGAACTAATTAGAAGACTAATCATTATTTGGGGTTGTTGCTTCTGCTTCCCCTTCAGAGCTAGCTCGTGCTCACAATTTCCTGAAACCAAAAAAGAAATAAGTGAGAAAAAAACATATATTTGGGGCCTTAGTTTCTTTTTTTAAAAATTGAAACCAGTGTTTCTATAGGCATCCCACTCAGAAACCTATTTTCCATATCTGCAATTCCACTAGTTTTTCCACAAGTCTCAATAATGTAAATGCAGACACACACAAAAAAACTCTTTCAACTACACTTAACAGTTCCTTTATCTCTCTCATGTATCTATTTTGAGCATTGTTTTTGTACATATCTTTTTAAAATCAATGATAGGAAAACAGAAGTAGACTATAAATATTGAGCCCTTCATTTAGATTCTGAAAATTCTGGAAAACTTAGTACCCATCTCACACAGTATTACCTGGATTAACACACATAATGTGAGGTCCCAGTTCAGTGCGCTGTAACGTAATCCTGAACACACAGTACCTGCTACATAATCTTTTCATTAATGCATTTGCAAATGTGTTTTTCAAATGCTGACTCAGACATTAGCACAATTTATAGCCTCTGTAAACTTTAAAGAGGCTGCATAAAATGTCATATTTTAGGATGGTGGTTTGTAGTCTTTTTCCTTGGACTAAAAGTATTTGTGTTGTGATATGTGTGTTAAGGTAAGGGATCCTGTGTGCTGTGCCTTCTTTCTCTTGCTGAGTGCTACTATAATAAGTTTAGAGAGAACATCATTAGCATTAACAGGCGGTCTGTTTTAAAAAGTTAATTCATAGACCCTTTTAAAACCTGTGGAATCGTGTTACTTACAGTGAGGCATGGAACACCAAATAATTTATATGCACATTGAAGTTTTTGAGGAAATACTTTGCTAAGTGATTCTAAGCCCAGTCTTTCAATAGGAATTATATGACCAGTTTAAACAGATATCATCACCTGTACCCTCCACATAGATTTTGTGCATTGTTCTGGGTGTGAGAAGCCGTTTTTTTTTTTTTTTTTTTTTTTTTTAATAAGTGCCTAACATGATTCTATGGTAAGACCACAAGCAGGAAGTTTTCTAAAAGATTGAGTTCATCTTTTGCTCAGAAAGGAGGTGATATGGCTTTCTCTGTTCAGGTTTGAAAGGGGCAGGTCATTGTGGCTCATATTTCCATTGCAGCAGCAAAAATTTCTGGCATGCCATTTTTGTTCTAAGAGTTATATATTTTACAGAATATTACTGTATTAAAAATTGTTTTATCAGATAACATTAGTTACCTATATAAGTCAGAACTAGTTTTCTTAACTCATTTTATCTGCAGTCAAATTAAGAACTCTGTCACTCAGTAAATACATGTATTGTTTAAGGGATGGTTTACATTCAGAAATGTGACCATATAGTTTTCTCTGGAGTAGAGAAAATGACTTGGATATTGCCCAGTGAAATTTGTGTAGGGATGTGATGTTAGAGAACTAGAGAAACTGGGTCTCCCTAGCATTTTTTTTATCCTTTGTAGAATGTCTATTGGGAGCTTCTGCTCGGCATGAATTAATTTTAGTTTCTCTTTTCAAGAAGGAATTGGGAGTTTTTGTTGCAGAAAAGAAAATCTTCAAGATATTTTATCTTGGCATGAAGCTCCTTCTTTTTTCTTGAGCCACTTTGTGTCCTTTACTCTAGATTAGCAGTAATTTTGAAAACTTAGTGGAGTAAAATATTGTTGCCCGTAACTTTATATTCAATTTTTACCACTAACTTTAATTCAGTAGTACTGAGATGTGAAGCCAGCTGGACTTCCTGGGTTGAGTGGGGACTTGGAGAACTTTTCTGTCTAGCTAGAGGATTGTAAATGCACAAATCAGTGCTATGTAAAAACGCACCAATCAGCACTCTGTGTCTAGCTTAAGAATTGTAAATGCACCAATCAGCATTCTGTAAAAATGCACGAATCAGCATTCTGTGTCTAGCTAAAGGATTGTAATCTCACCAATCAGCACTCTGTAAAAATGCAGCTGTCAGCACTCTGTGTCTAGCTAAAGGAATGTAGTGCACCAATCAGCACTCCATAAAAATGCACCAATCAGTGCTCTGTGTCTAGTTAAATATTGTAAACTCAAAAATTAGAGCTCTGTAAAATGGACCAATCAGTAGGAAGTGGGCAGGGACAAATAAGGAAATAAAAGCTGGCCACCCCAGCCAGCAGCAGCAACCTACTCAGGTCCCCTTCCACACTGTGGAAGCTTTGTTCTTTCACTCTTCACAATAAATCTTGCTGCTGCACACTCTTTGGGTATGCACCATCTTTAACAGCTGTAACACCCACTGCAAAGGTCCACAACTTCATTCTTGAAGTCAGTTTGACCACAAACCCACCAGAAAGAAGAAACTCTAGGCACACCTGAACATCTGCAGGAAAAGTCTCCAGACATACCATCTTTAAAAGCTGTAACACACATCATGAAGGTCTGTGGCTTCATTCTTGAAGTCAGTGAAACCAAGAATCCACCAGAAGGAATGAACTCCAGACACATCTTGGTGACCATGAAGGGACACATCTTGGTGACTGTGGCAGGACAATTGCCAAGCAGTGAATATCATACTCCTTTCACTTGCTATCCTGTCCTATTTTTCCTTAGAATTTGGGGGCTAAATACTGGGCACCTGTTGGGCCAGTTAAAAGCAACTAGTGCTGCCACCAGATGAAAGACATGGATGTCAGGCTTTCTGGGAAAGGGTTCTTTAACAACCCCTGACTCTATGGAGTTGGGATCGTTAGTTTGCCTGGAACCAGCTTCTGCTTTTCCTGTACTTATCTGTTGAGCTGAGGGTCAACAGAGAGGAAAGCCATTCAACTCCGGGGTCCCAACAAAAAGTTGGTTGGCCCCATAGCCATGAGTAGAACTCTCAAAGTCATGTCACCAAAGTGAGACACGCCCATTTATCCTATCTATCCTGACCCTTGCCTCCTGGGTCCTAATGCCTGTCAGACAAACTTCCTCTCACCTCTCTTCTCCAAGGCTAATCACACTTCTAAAAAACACTCCCTGTCTCTGGTACTTTTCTACTTTCTCCTATAAGAATGATTTCTAGTATAAACTTCAGGATTCTGTTCCTTTCTTTAGATAGCTGAGCTCACCAATCAGAAAGACATAATTTTTGCCCAAAGCTCCATCAAGGGGGGAACTATCTGGAATTTTATGATCTCTTCTCAGACTAGCAGGCCTAAAAAAAGCTATTCCTGAAGCTAGGATATGGGGATCCTCAGAAATGATATCCTTCCTATTCATATGATGAGAAGTGAGGACAAAAGATGTCACTCTTCCAAGCCTGGAGATTCCTTCCCTCCCTCAGGGTATGGCCCGCCACTTCATTTGGGGGCCACAACATCTTTATAGGACAGGGGTGAGGTCCTAGGACTAACAGGAGAACACTTAGGATTCTAACAGGTTTTCAAGAATACATCAGTAAGGGCCACTAAATCTGACCTTCTTTGATCCTCTTTGTGGTCTAAGAGGAAAATTAGTGTTTCTGCTGCTGCTTCAGTGAGTGCAACAATTCTGATCAGCAGGGTCCAGGGACATCGTGGGTTCTTGGGCAAGAGGGGTTTCTGCTGCTGCATTGGTAAGCGCAACTATTATGATTAGCAGGGTCCAGGGACTGTTAAGGGTTCTTGGGCAAAGAGGGGGGAAACAAACAAACCAAAGCCAGGTTTTTGGTTTTTTTTTCAGATGGGAAACACTCAGACATCAACAGGCTCACCCTTGAAATGCATCCTAAGCCACTGAGACCAATTTGACCCACAAACCCTGAAAAAGAAGCAGCTCATTTTTTTCTGCACTAAGGCCTGGCCCCAATATTCTCTCTCTGATGGGGAAAAACAGACACCAGAGGGAAGTATAAATTATAATACTAGCCTGCAGCTTGACATTTGCTGTAAGAGGGAAGGCAAATGGAGTGAAATGCCTATGTCCAAGCTTTCTTTTCATCGAAGGAGAATCCACAGCTATACAAAACTTGCAATTTACTTCCCACTAGAGAACCTCTCAGCTTACCCCCATATCCTAGCCTCCCTAGAGCTCCCCTTCCTATTAATGATAAGCCTCCTCTAATCTACCCGGCCAAGAAGGAAACAAGCAAATAAATCTCCAAGGGACCACAACCCCTCCCCCAGGCTGTCGGTTATGTCCCCTTCAAGCTGTAGAGGTAGGGAAATATGGCCCAACCTGGGTACATGTCCCCTTCTCCCTCTCTGATTTAAAGCAGATAAAGGTAAACCTGGGAAAGTTTTCAAGTGACCCTGATGGGTACACAGATGTCCTACAGAGTCTAGGGCAAACCTTCAATCCCACTTGATTGATGTCATGCTATTGATAGGTCAAATCCTGGGCTTTAATGAAAGAATGCAGGTTTAGCTGCAGCCTGAGAGTTTGGAGATACCTGGCATCATAGTCGAGTAAATGATAGAATGACAACCAAAGAAAGGGACAATTTCCCTACTGGTCAGCAAGCCATCCCCAGCATGGATCCCCACTGGGATCTTGACTCAGATCATGGGGACTGGAGTCACGAACATCTGTTGACCTGTGCTCTAGAAGGACTAAGGAGAATTAGGAAAAAGCCTATGAATTATTCAGTGATGTCCAACATAACTCAGGGAAAGGGATAATATCCTTCTGCCTTCCATGAGTACCTACAGGACGCCTTAAGAAAATATATTCCTCTATCACCTGACTCCCACAAGGGTCAAATGATCCTAAAAGATAAATTTATTACCCAATCAGCTGAAGATATCAAGAGAAAGCTCCAAAAGTGAGCCCTGGGCCCTGAACAAAACCTGGAGGCATTATTAAACCTGGCAACCTCAGTGTTCTATAATAGGGACCAAGAGGAACAGGCTGAAAAGGAAAAGTGAGATCAGATAAATTCCCCTGCCTTAGTCATGGCCCTCAGACAAACAAAGCTTGGTGGTTCAGAGGGGACAGAAAATGGAGCAGGCCAATCACCCAGTAGGGCTTGTTACCAGTGTGGTTTGCAAGGATACCTTTAAAAAGATTGTCCAACAAGAAACAAGCTGCCCCCTCACCCATGTTCACTATGCTGAGGCAATCACTGGAAGGTGCACTGCCCCAGAGGACAAAGGTTCTCTGGGCCAGAAGCCCTCAACCAGATGATCCAAAAACCAGACTGAGGGCACCTGGGGCAAGCACCAGCTCATTTCATCACTCTCACTAAGCCCCGGCTATGTTTAACCATTGAAGGCCAGGAAATTGACTTCCTCCTAGATACTGGTGTGGCTTTCTCAGTGTTAATTTCCTGTCCCAGACAGCTGTCCTCGAGGTCCATTACCATTGAGGAATCCTGGGACAGCCTGTAACCAGGTATTTCTTCCACCTCTTCAGTTGTAATTGGGAGACTTTGCTCTTTTCACATGCCTTTCTTGTTATGCCTGAAAGTCCCACACCCTTATTAGGGAGGGACATATTAGCCAAAGCTGGAGCTATTATCTACATGAATATGGGGAAGAAGTTACCCACTTGTTGTCCCCTGCTTGAGGAGGAAATCAATCCTGAAGTCTTGGCATTGGAAGCACAATTTGTAAGGGTAAAAAATGCCCACCCAGTCCAAATCAGGTGAAAAGACCCCACCACTTTTCTTTATCAAAGGCAATATCGTTAAGGCCTGAGGCTCATAAAGGATTACAAGATATTGTTAGACATTTAAAAGCTCAACCCTTAGTAAGAAAATGCAGCAGTCCCTGCAACACCCCAATTCTAGGAGTCTTCCTAATTCCCAACATTGACATTGCCCCAGGAAATCAGACCTATCAGTACCCCTCAAAGCTCAAGTCCATCAGCACAGAGCCATACAACTAATACCCCTACTTACAGGGTTAGAAATGGCTACTACTACAGGAACCAGAATAGCCACTTTATCTACTTTATTATACTACTAACACACACTCTCAAAGGATTTCTCAGACAGTTTGCAAGAAATAACAAAATCTATACTTACTCTGCAATCCCAAGTAGACTCTTTGGCAGCAGTGACTCTCCAAAACCACCAAGGCCTAGACCTCCTACTGTTGAGAAAGGAGGACTCTGCACCTTCTTAGGGGAATAGTGTTGTTTTTACACTAACCAATCAGGGATGTTACAAGATTCACCCAGCATTTATAGGAAAAGGCTTACGAAATCAGACAATACCTTTCAAACTCTTATATCAACCTCTGGAGTTGGGTGACATGGCTTTTCCCCATTCTAGGTCCCATGACAGCCATCTTGCTATTATTCACCTTTGGTCCATGTATTTTTAACCTCCTTGTCAAATTTGTTTCCTCTAGGATTGAGACCATCAAACTACGGATGGTCTTACAAATGGAACCCCAAATGAGCTCAACTAACAACTTCTACTGCAGACCCCTGGACCAACTTACTGGCCCTTTGGCTGGCCTAAAGCATTCCCCTCCAGAGGACACTACAACTGCAGGGCTCTTCTTCACCCCTATCCAGCAGGAAGTAGCTAGAGCAGTCATTGCCCAATTCCCAACAGCAGTTGGGGTGCCCTGTTTAGAGGAGGGACTGAGACATGAAGCCAGCTGGACTTCCTGGGTCAAGTGGGGACTTGGAGAACTTTTCTGTCTAGCTAGAGTATTGTAAGCACACCAGCCAGCACTCTGCAAAAACACACCAATCAGTGCTCTGTGTCTAGCTAAATTATTGTAAATGCTCCAATCAGCACTCTGTAAAAATGCACCAATCAGTGCTCTGTGCCTAGTAAAGGATTATAACTTCATCAATCAGCACTCTGTAAAATAGACCAATCAGCAAGACGTGGGTGGGGACAAATAAGGGAATAAAAGCTGGCCACCCCAGCCAGCAGCGGCAACCCTCTCAGGTCCCCATCTACATTGTGGAAGCTTTGTTCTTTTGCTCTTCACAATAAATCTTACTGTTTTTCACTCTGTGGGTCCACACCACATTTAAGAGCTGTAACACTCACCACGTAGGTCTGCAGCTTCATTCTTGAAGTCAATGAGACCACAAACCCACTGGAAAGAAGAAACTCTGGACACATCTGAACATCTGAAGGAAAAACCTTCAGACACACCATCTTTATGAGCTGAAACACTCAACGCAAAGGTCCGCAGCTTAATTCTTGAAGTCAATGAGACCAAGAACCCACCAGAAGGAACCATCTCCAGACACAGTACTAGGCCAATAAAACTAATAACTCATATATTTAGAATATTTCTTAAATATTTAAAGATTCTGTCAGAAAACCATTTTTTGATTAATTCTCTAAAATTTTATATAATGTATCTTTTCTACTAAGCACACTACAAGGTTGTTAATTAACATATCTGCAGCAAGCACTACATTAATCTTTTTTTTTTTTTTTTTTTGATATGGAATCTCGCTTTGTCACCCAGGCAGGAGGGCAGTGGCACAATCTTGGCTAACTGCAATCTCTGCCTCCTGGGTTCATGCCATTCTCCTGCCTCAGCCTCCAGAGTAGCGGGGAATACAGGTGCCCGCTCACATGTCTGGCTAATTTTTTGTGTGTTTTCAGTAGATATGGTGTTTCACCGTGTTAGCCAGGATGGTCTTGATCTCTTGAATATGTTAATCTTTTTTGAAAATAAAACAGGTACCACTATTTCTAAACCAGACCTAATCACCCGTCTCGGGTAAGGGAAAAGTCCCTAAAATGTGAAGAAACATGAGATAGTAGCCAAACCCTCAAGAAGATGAGAATGAAAGAAGTAGCATTAATAGACAACACAAGCAAGAGGACAAAAGTTCAAGCAGAAATTCAGGTCTTAACATGTAGTTTAGGAATCTCTGCTCAATGAAAATAATTTCTAAGAAACCTCCATTTTTTTTTCCTGTATTCACAAATAGGGACATCTTCTGTCCTATGTTCTTGAATTTTTTAATAATTCTCTTTTTTTTATTTTTATTTTTATTAGACAAGAGTCTTGCTCTGTCACCCAGGCTGGAGTGTAGTGGCATGATCTCAGGTCACTGCAACCTCTGCTTCCCTTGAATGGTTCTCCTGCCTCAGCCTCCAAAGTAGCTGGGATTACAGGCACCTACCACCACACCTGGGTCTTTTTTTTTTTTTTTTTTTTTTTTTTTTTTTGTATTTTTAGTAGAGACAGGATTTCACCATGTTAGCCAGGCTGGTTTCAATCTCCTGACCTCATGATCTGCCCACCGCGGTCTCCCAAAGTGCTGGGATTACAGGCGTGAGCCACCACACCTGGCCAGTGATTCTCTTACTTCAGTGACCTCCTTTGAGGTTTACAGTCTGGGCCACTTTATCACATAGACTGATAAATCTGCATAAATCTGCATAACTGGAGATTTTTGAGGACATAAGAATATTTGTGTGGTTTTTTTTTTAAGAAACTATGTTAAACTATGATTTTCATGTTCCTTTTTGTTTGTTGTCTGAAATGTGTGAAGTGAATAGTGCAGATAATTGAGAAATGGTTTATAAATTTCAGAAACAGTCTGGGTGCAGTGGCTTATGCCAGTAATCCCAGCACTTTGGGAAGCCAAGGTGGGTGGATCACCTGAGGTCAGGGGTTGGAGACCAGCCTGACCAACATGATGAAACCTCATCTCTGCCAAAACTGCAAAAAGTTAGGCAGGTGTGGTGGCTGGCACCTGTAATCCCAGCTACTCAGATGGCTGATGCAGCAAAATCGCTTGAACCCAGCAGGCGGAGGCTGCATTGAGGCGAGACTGTGCCAATGCACTCCAGCCTAGGCAACAAGAGCAAAACTCTGTCTCAAAAAAAAAAAAAAAAAAAAAAGAAGAAGAAGAAATTTTAGAAACACCAGGAAGAGATGCTCTATGTTATTTGCTTTATGATTTTTACTTGAACAGAGGTTGCAGATGTGCTTCTATAAAATTTATACTCAATAATTTTATTAGAATAGCATCTTCCTAGGTATAAATAAATTGAATGCCATTTAACTTCAAAATGTTATTGTCTTTTATTAGATTTGTAGCTTAAACTCTCTAGATGTAAATTTTCCAGTTATAATGTAATTTAATGGATATACTCAACTTCTAGATTTCTTAAATGAGCTAATAGTTGCAAAGCTTACAACATTGCTGAGAAGATACTAAATATTATCTTATTTCTTAATAATCATTTTGTAATTTTTTTTGTAATAATAGAAAGTCTACTAGGAACATAGTCCCATTAGAACATACATAGGACTTACAATATCACTTATGTATGAATATACTTATACTGTGACATTTGTATATACATGCTTACTGTGTGTTTCTGTGTGTGTATACATATACATATGTGTATGTGTGTATAAATATGTATCCTTTGATTGTTTTTACTAAGCATAATGTCCTCCAGACTCATCCATGTTGTTGTAAATAGCTAGATTTACTTTTCCTTTATGGCTGAATAGTATTGCACTGTGAATATATACCATATTTGGGTTATTGTAAATAATGCCATAATGAACATGGAGCTAAAGGTATTTCTTCAAGGTACTCATTTATTTGGTAGTATGGCCAGAAGTGGAATTGCTGAATTATATGGTATTTTTGGTTATATTTTTCAGAGAACCTACTTACTGGTTTTTATGATGACTCTAGCAATTTACAACTCACCAAGAGCATACAGCATTTCTCTTGTACACATGACTTCTTTGGATAAATATGCATTTAACTTTTTGCTTTTTTTTTAAGTACGCTGTTACTATCATTATTTGTTTCAAATTGAATAAGCTCATACATTTTGAATATTAACCTTTTAGGTACATAATTTGCAAATATTTTCTCATCTTGTAGAGTTTTTAAAATTTTGCAGAGCTTTTTTGATGGCAGAAACTTTTATTTGATGCAGCCCAACATGTTTATATTTTCTATTTTTAATGTGCATTTGGTGTAACATCAAAATTATTGCCAATATTAAGAAAATCTTTTTTTTATGTTATCTTCCAGGAGTTTTAAGGTTTTATATTTTACATTTAATACTTGCATGTTAATTTTTAGGTACAGTATAAGAAAATGGTCAGTTTTATTATTTTACTCATGAATATCCAGTTTCCCTGGCACAATACTTTCTGCATTGTATAATCTTGGTTCCCTCCTCTTTTTTTTGTTTTTGTTTTTGTTTTTGTTTTGAGATGGAGTCTTGCTCTGTCACCCAGGCTAGAGTGCAGTGGCAGCAGATCCTGGCTTACTGCAGCCTCAGCCTGCCATGCTCAAGTGATTCTCCTGCCTCCACCTCCCAAGTAGCTGGGATTACAGGCTCCTGCCATGGCGCCTGGCTAATTTTTTGTATTTTTCGTAGAGACAGGGTTTCACGATCTTGGCCAGGCTGGTCTCCAACTCCTGACCCTGTGATCCACCGGCTTTGGCCTTCCAAAGTGCTGGGATTACAAACATGAGCCACCAGGCCAGGCCTTGGTTCCCTTTTTCTAGAATAGTTGAACTTGTAACCATGAATGTATGTATTGGCTCCCTATTCTGTTCCATTGTTTTTTTTCTATTTTATGCTCATTTCATACATTTTTTATTACCATAAACATTAAATAGATTAAAAAATCAGGCAGTATTATGCCCTGGCTTTGTTTTTTCTCAAGATTACTTAGGTTATTTGGAGTTAAGTTTACACTAAAATGTTAAATTTTTTATTATTGAAAAAAATGGACTGAAATTGATAGGAATCACACTGAGTCTATGGATCACTGTGATAAAATGTTACTTTGATGATATTACTCTTTCTGATCTGTAAACATGCAACAGTTTTTCATTGATTTTTGTCTACTTTTTTTGTTTTGAGGCAGAGTCTGCTCTGTCGCCCAGGCTGGAGTGCAGTGGTGAGATCTTGGCTCACAGCAAGCTCTGCCTCCTAGGTTGATGCCATTCTCCTGCCTCAGCCTCCCGAGTAGCTGGGACTACAGGCATCCACCACCATGCCTGGCTAATTTTTTTTTAATTATTATTTTTAGTAGATACAGGGTTTCACCATGTTAGCCAGGATGGTCTCGATCTCCTGACCTCTTGATCCACCCGCCTCAGCCTTCCAAAATGCTGGGATTACAGGCATGAGCCATTGCACCCGGCCTTTTGTCTACTTTAATTTCTGTCATCAATATATTATTGCATTTAATGTATAAATTTGTCATTTCCTTGGTTAAATCTATTCAGAAGAAATTTCTTATTTTTGTAGTATTTTAAATAGAAATATGTATTTTTGGAAAGTTTGTTGTTAATGCATGAAAATATAACAAATATTTGTATGTCAGGCTGGGCATACTGGTTTGCCCCTGTAGTCCCTGCACTTTGGGAGCTGAGGAGGGTGGATTGCTTGAAGTCCCAAGAGTTCAAAAACAGATTGCTTGAAGTCCCAAGAATTCAAAAATAGCAAGACACTATCCTATAAAAAAAAACAACAACAGTTAGCTGAGCTTCGTGGAACAAACCTGTAGTCCTAGATACTTGGTAGGCTGAGGTTAAAGGACCACTTGAGCCTGGAAGGTTAAGACTGCAATGAGTGTGGATTGTATCACTGTACTACATTCTGGGCAACAGAGTGTGACCGTGTCTCAAAAACAAACAATTCTATGTTAATTTTGTATCTTGATAGTTTACTGAATTTATTAGTTCCAATTTTTTTGTTGTAATCTAAAGTTTTATGTATATATACATATATACACACAGACACACACACACATATATATACACATACGCATATATACATATACACACATACACACACACACATATATCCATGCTGGAGAGAAACCTTTTAAATGTAGTAAGTGTGGCAAAGTCTCCAACAGGGGCTTATATATTACTCAACATCAAATACTCTCTACTGGAAAAAAAAACTTTCAAATGTGAAAAATTTGGCAAATTATTTAACTGAGGCTTACAACTTTCTCAACATTAGGAGCCTATTTTGCAGAGAAACTTTTCCAACATAAAGAATGTGGGAAAGCTTTTAATTGAGAATTAAAATTTACTCAACATCAGAGAATGCATGCTGGAGAAGAACCTTTAAATGTAAAGAATGTGACAAAACCTTTAAAAGGTATGCACACTTTACATGAGATAATTCACACTGGAGAGAAATATTTCAAATGTATAGAATGTGAGAAGTTTTCAAAAAATGCTCAACCCTTATCCAATATCAAAGAATACATATCAAATAGGACACAGCAAATGTAAAGAATTTAACAACACTCTCAACTGGTGCTTACACCTTCCTCAACATTAGAGAATCAATACTGGATAGAAGTCCCATATATTCATAATATATATGTGTGTGGGGAGGGGGAATCTCTGTTTAAAATATTTACCTTAGAAAACATCTCATTAGTTATACTGGATAATATTTTTACAAATGTAAAGCAATTAGCAGTCTTTAGCTGTTATGTTAATCCAACTTTACAGAGAATTTTCATAACAGAGAATGCCTAAAAATATAATAAATATGAAATAAGCTTTCTCCAAAATATGTAAATTAGAAGCACTAAAGAGTTTATGCTTAGAAAAAGTTTATAGGTAAAATAAATGTGAGAAAATATTTAATGAAAAATAAGATAAAAGTAAAAATCACAGGAATCATCCTAGAATGAACTAAAGTACTAATATTTTTAGTTAGACATTACTCTAAATTGTGTTTATTATAGAGGATAATCTAAACTCAAAACAATTACATAATGTGTTTATTTCAGAAAAGCGATGACATTAATAAATCATTGAGTATAATTATATTCACCACAATTTTATAACAAAATCATTTGAGATCAGTTGAGAAAATAGTACTAATATAATTAATTTAAAATTACTTGATGCTATTTTACAATTACTGCTCTTTATGTAAAAGCATGTGGTTGATCATTGCTACCTCTAACCTATGTGAGGCCACTCTATGTTAGGTATACATTATTCACATCAGTCTCCCAGAAAAGAGTCAAGGCACTTACATGTAAGATAAAATAATTTAAATCAAGGTGCTCTTTTTGTTTGACTTACAATAGTATTGTAAGACATGCATAAGTTATCTTAAATTAAGAGGAAGAAAAATCTGAGTTTTAGAAATAGTGGTTATCTACTGCCCATTAAGGAGAAAAGTATAATCAGTCCATTAATACTATGATGTATCTTCACACTAGAAACAGTAAAAAGTCCTGTGTGTGAATTTTAGTGGCAAGGAAGAAATTTTCACAATCAGAGAAAAGTGCAAATAACTGCTCTCTAATAGGACACATTATAGATTATCATAATTCAATTATATAAATACTTAATCTCACTTTAAAAAGGAAGAAAGCTCATTTTTCACATACATCATTGTATCAGAATAACAAGAATGTTTTGTGAGTGCTTGCAGTCTGTATTTTGGCTATTGAGAATACATCTCAAATTCAGAATACAGTGGATTTTTAAATGCTTTATTTAATCTATGTTTAAATTCAATTTATTTCAATAAATAATCCTTTTTTTTTGTTAAGTGTTTTTTACCATGCCAAAAATATTAATGTGTTTCAACTTGCTCAAGTTTCTAGGTAGCAGATGATAATAATATACTGTTGGGTAATACAGTCTCTAATGCTATTTTTAGCATTCTGTATTTATAGTAGTATTGAACCCCAAATAATTGAAGAGTATTGATTTTATGGGTTTTTTTATATTTTATGAAATGATTATTTCATATGTTTATTCATTTATCCTTTTCGTAACTACTGGGATGTTATAATGATTATAATAAAGATTAAAATATAATAAGGGATTAAATTTTGTAACTATTAGTTTGTGTTGATCTCATACAAAAAAAGACTGTTATATAACATCAGAAAATAATATGTATATTTTGTCTTATGGACATGGTTAATAGGGAGCAGCCCATTACTAATAAGATTGCACAGTGACATTATAGAATACCAGTTTGTTTCTGCTTTCTCAAACCACATTTCAGACACCTAAAGGGAGAAAATCTGCAGCTGATAGATAACAGAAAATTAGATTAGAAGCCACTGCTTCTTAATTCAGAGAAGGCCATCATTCCTAGGTACTTCTAAGTTTCATTGAACAAACTCTTTTTTATGCTTACCCTATGCAACAGCATCTTTCTGCAGCACAGGAAGACATGAGAACACGATTGAGAACAGCTGTTATTTGTGCTGTTTCACAAGGGTGACAAAAATCTTATAACCTCATGTACTCAGTGTGTTAGGATAAAAAATCTCAAATTAAGAATGTACTCTTCCAAGATGCACAATGTAATTGTGTGTAAATGGAGTGCTTAACCTTCTGAGGTGCACTTGAACAGTTAAGTATTAGATTATTATTTATGCTTTCATAGTAAAAATTCTTAAAATTGTATAATAATGAGAATATTAGTTCAACTATCAAATATAATAGCTATCATTTTTTGCCACCTGTTTTATATAGAACTTAATAAAATGTCAAATAAATTAAAAATTCTTTTCAATTGGGTTATCATGATATCTGATATGAGTGTAAGTGATTTATTGAGTAGGTGATCCCTGGAAACATGGGAGAAAAATGAAATTGAAAAGATTAAAAAGCATAAGGCTATATTTTTGCCATATTTATTTTATTTATAAATGCGTTTATTGAGTTTTGAGTCACAATTCTAACAGTATTATAATCCTATAGTGTATTTCGGGTATGCTGTATCTATCTGCTAACTCAGGGATATGCTGTTACTTAGGTTATACAGAGGCTGATTAACACAGCATGCATCTGAACCATCCAGAGGCCTTGTAACCTCACAGATTTCTGGGCTGCATGTTACTAATTTGTTGATCTGGCCTGTGGTCAAAGAATGTTCCTTCCTTACAAGTTCTCAGTCATCTCCAATGTCTTTTGTCCAGGCAAACTACTTGCAGAACAATGACTGAATGGACATTTATTTTGCACATTTATGGTTGGCCTATAGGGACATGTAGAAAATACACAGGCAGCAATGCATTGTTTTAAGTGTATTCTTGTCTAGGTCACACAGATGTGAAAGTGCCAATAAATATACAAAAGCTGTTTTATTTTTATTTTTGTCTTGGATTTTGAGTACTGTACTTGGTTCACAGTCATCAGTTACCCACCCTGGGTATACATTTGTGTCCTGAGCTGGAATCTACAACCTGAGACATTCATGACCAGGTTCATGCCAATACATTTAAACAAACTATTGAGATAATATATTGGTGCTTTTGGGGATGTTTGACAATAATTCCATCTGTTACTGTGGAAGTTACATGGGAGGTATGAGTGTAAATTGGTGGTAGTGACATTGAACATTTAGGGGCATAGAGTTAGATCTGGACCTGTAAGACAAGCCTCATTTTTCTGGACTCAGGCCTTTACTCATAAATGAGCTTCCTTAGGATACTCTCCCTATAAAATATTACAATTTCAACTAGGGGACTGGGATTTTGGCAATGTTTGAGAAAGATGCGATTAATGATATGGGCTTCAGATATCTTCGGGAACTTAATTCTCTTTTTTTTAATGAGTTATGAAATTCTGCTTAACATCGTCAAAAAATATAAAATTTACACTGCCCATTCATTACACAAGTTCATCTAAATAACTTCTAATTACATATCTAATCATATTTATCAGATTATTAGTATTTATATATTTTAAATAAGTTGACATTTTTGTTAACATGCTAGAGTTTCCCTTAAAATGATTGCTCTTACACAACTAATTATAATTCTTATCTAGTCTTTGATTTTTACTCTCTGTTTATATTTCTAAAAAATTAACACATTAAAATAAAATATTCTTATATATAATTTTTCAAAGGTTTATTTTATATTTTAGAGGTTTTCCCAATTATTCACACGAAACCTTGTGCTTTAATGTGGTGTTTTTAAACAGTCATTTTTGTTAGTGTAAGTCACTAGTTCATCAGTGATATATGATTTAAAGCATAATTTATTAACTTAATTGATACTTTCAACATAATAAATTTTCTAACATATTTTTCGGCCTTTATTATTGGTCTATTTTATTATTATACCTATGAGTAACTTTACTTTTTTAAATTGTGGTAATGCAAATACTGTCAAACTTATCATTTTTTCATTTCTAAGTGTACATTTCACTGGCTTTAATACATTTAAATTGTAATACTCTCACCATCATCTATCTACAGGAATTTTTTCATCATGCAAAAGTGAAAACCTGTGCCAATTAATTAGGAATTTCTCATTTCTTTTTACCCCAGCTCTTTGTAACCACCATCTGCTTTCTGTCTCCATGCATTTGAATATAAGTTGAATCAGAGAATGTTTTACTGTTTGTCATTTTTTTTTTTAACTTGACATAATGTCCTTAAGATGAAACTTAAGGTTCATCTATGCTGAAGCATTGCCAGAATTTTCTTTCTTTTTAAGGATAAATTATACTCCATTATTTGTATTGTTAACATTTTAAATCCATTTATTTATCAATGGATATTTGAGTTACTTCTGTCTTTAGGTAATATAAATAACGCTGTTATCAACATGAATAAATTAATAACTTTCACACAATACTCTCAAATATTGAGAGTTTGCCTTTCTATGTGGCATTGCTAAAGAATAAGAAAATTTTACCTTTTAGTTTATTTTTAACAAAATACTGTACTGTTTTCCAAAACCTGTACCATTTTACATGTTTGTCCACAGTGCACAAGGTTTTCCGTTTCTTTACATGCTCAAAGCTTTTGGTTTTTCTTCTTAATTTTTAAGTGTCTAATATATATTTAGACACAACTAAGATATATAATTTTATAATCTTAAGGTCTATAATGTTCTCTATGAATGAAGATAATGGTTGCCCAAATATCTATATCTATTTATCTATATTCATTTATCTAACTATATAAGTTACTATTTTAACACGTCTTAACTGTGCAGTTCAGTGGCAGAAAGCAAAATCACAATGTTCAGCAACCATAATCTTTATTCACAAAAATATCCTGCATCTTAAAATTATGTTGGATTATTCCCCTCATCCATTCCATGGGTCTTTCACAACAACAGGAAGAATTATCATCACACATCCCCAAATATTTAAAAAACAATTACATTTTAAACTAAAACTCTTACAGATACAAATATAATCTAGATAAAATATTATATGTAGTTTAAGAATCTATTTATATGTAATACGTATAAGCTTTTGTGTCCAAGAACTGAGTAAGAATTCCAACTTCTCTCATTATAGAAAGTTTGCTAACACATGCTCTAAAGAAGTCAATTTTTAAACATGATATTCCTGGAGTTTTACTTATAAAGCAGTACAAATTTTAATGTTTCCACTTAAACATTTTTTGAGTTAAGGTAAAACTGTGTCCAGTACTCTCAGTCATTATGTAAAGGAATGCCTACAATTAGGAAGGAAGGAGAATTGCAAACCTAATACAATTTTATTGGTGACCCACAGCAAATATGTCCAAATGGTATGAGAACAATGAAATTACAAACTCACTTGTGAGGCTACCCAGAACAACAGTCTTATAATGAATATGAGTATTTTCTATCCTCTTATTCTCCTCCTTATGACACAATATTTTTTATGACACAAAATAAAGCAGTTACATAAAAGTAGCATAATAGTTATCTAGGATAACTAGATTTCATCAGGAATGTCAAAAAAAAATTAGGAATCAATAACGGCCAGCTATCCTGCTGGGCACAGGGCTCCTAACAATTTGGGAGTCCAAAGTGGGTGCACTTCTGGAGGCCAGGAGTTCAAGACAAGCCTGGTCAACATGATGAAAGCCCATTTCCACAAAAAAATACAAAAAATAGCTGGGTATGGTTGCCTGCACCTGTAGTCCCAGCTACTCAGGAGTCTGAGGCAAGAAGGTCACTTGAACAAGGAGGTGAAGGTTGCAGTGAGCTAAGATCATGCCATTGTACTCTAGCCAGGGTGAGGGAGTGAGGCCCTTAGAAATTCAGTGAAAACAGAGCTGACTTCAGACCCAGTGCTCATTTATCACATGAGTGCTGATTGTCAACCATGAGCAGAAGACACAAGATGCCTTGGTGGGGTAGAGTTGGGGCTAAAGTGAAACGCAGTGCAGCAGATACATCAGCAAGACCTTGATAATAACATTGAAAATAAATTGACACCACCTAAATAAAAGTAAGAAAATATGTATTCCAAAGTTGCCCAGGTAAAATAATTAGCCACCATTACTTGTATTTGGTATAGACTTAAAGGCAGACAGTGGGTTGAGAAAGTTTTTTACTGGAAAAAGAGGCAAGACTTCAGATTTGCCCTTACTGAAGGCTGTTTACGTAGAGAAATTGCAGGAGAGCTAACTATAGGTCAAATTGCCAACTTTCTTGCTAAGTGTGCAGGTTTGGCTTTCTCAGTTTGGTTATATGTTAAAGACAGATGCAAAAATTGGTACCCTGTCAGTTATTAATCAATACTTGACTGTCTGAGACTGATGGCTGTAGGTTGTCTTAAAAGTTCTGTTTTTATATACATGCTGACTGTTATCCCATTGCATATTTTTGTTTAAAATAAAAAGAAAAATTACTGAAAGGGGCAAAACATTTGCAAATAATATATATGATCATGGAGATCTACTCAACCAAAAATATTTCTTAGTCATAATTAATAAAATCCAAACTGTTTAAAATATAAAATAAATTTCAATGACATGTCTCCAAGAAAAACATACTATTCAGATATGGATATTGTTGTTAGTCATTCACATACATAGCAACATCACAATGTGGTATATCTTCATACTCACTAGAATGGCTGTAATCCAACAATAGACAACAAGAAATATTGGTAAGAAAGGAGAGAATATAAACTTCACACATTGCCTATAGAAATGTAAACTAATATGGGACTTTGAAGAACAATTTGGCAGTTTTTCAGTGTCATATGTGGAATTATCATATGACACAGTGATTCCACTCCCAGACATTTACTCAGAATAAATTAAAATGTGTGACAATATAAAGACTCAGGTAAAAGTTCATACCAGCCCTTATTTGTAGCAACTCAAATTGTACACAACTCAAATACTCATCAACAAGCAAAAATTTAATTTTTTTATCTGTATAATAGAATGATATTCAGCTATCAACAATTTAAAGTGGATTAAGCACTTTCTTTCCAAAAGAAAACCTGCCTCAACTATGTCACCTGCCACAGTAAAAAAGGTGACTGACTGAGGCTTCACAGTGTAAAGCTCATGGAGGTCCCCATTTAGAAGGACTGCATGGTGCAAGCCTGAATTTTACTCACTGCCTCATGAGTTTTGAAGGCATCTCAATGCACCTATTTGCTGTGCTCAGACTCAAGACCAGCCTAGCAGAATTCAAGTGGAGACCCCAGAGCCAAGCTCAGGCAATGGCATAGACAGCGTTGTGCCCAGAAACTCTTCAGCTAGGCAGGCAAGAAGTACAAGTGGCTGAAGTGTTGCAGCAGCAGTAGTGGCAGAAGCAGCTTAAGAATAAAGATGTTCTAGTTTTAAACTAGTTCAACCATTGTGGAAGTCAGTGTGGCAATTCCTCAGGGATCTAGAACTAGAAATACCATTTGACCCAGCCATCTCACTACTGGGTATCTACCCAAAGGACTATAAATCATGCTGCTATAAAGACACATGCACATGTATGTTTATTGCAGCACCATTCACGATAGCAAAGACTTAGAACCAACCCAAATGTCCAACAATGATAGACTGGATTAAGAAAATGTGGCACATATACACCATGGAATACTATGCAGCCATAAGAAATGATGAGTTCATGTCCTTTGTAGGGACATGGATGAAATTGGAAATCATCATTCTCAGTAAACTATCACAAGAACGAAAAATCAAACACTGCATATTCTCACTCATAGGTGGGAATTGAACAATGAGAACACATGGACACAGGAAGGGGAACATCACACTCTGGGGACTGTTGTGGGGTCGGGGGAGGGAGGAAGGATAGCATTGGGAGATATACCTAATGCTAGATGACGAGTTAGTGGGTGCAGCACACCAGCATGGCACATGTATACATATGTAACTAACCTGCACATTGCGCACATGTACCCTAAAACCTAAAGTATAATAATAACAAAAAAATAAAAAATAATAAGTAAAAGAATAAAGATGTTCTGAAGATTGATATGGCTGTTGTAGGGAAATCACCCTTCCCAGCAGACCCAGCAGCCAGCAAAGCAGGAGGCACAGCTGTGGTCATTACAAAGCTGAGCACACAAAGGAGTATGACAAACTTGAAGGATCTATGTGGAAATGGCAGCCTACATTTTGGGGGCAACCAACTGGGAATTGATGGGTGGAAAAGAAGCCCATAAACAACAAAGTGCTTACCATAATCATCAGAGGTAAGTGATTTGGGGTTTATGTGTGGTCTACAGCCCTCTCATTGCCACAGAAGGGAAGCATTAGGGCTGGGGTACAAATGAAAAGGGACAGTTGAAAGACAATGACACCAAAAATGTTGAAGCCTGTAAATTCATGGAGGGTGTCAGTCATGAGGTTATTTTGTCAACAGCTTGTGGTCAGAAACACACACCTGGCACTGATAAAAACCAGCTCCATATTTGCTGCATTAGGAGAGAAAAAGCTGTGGCACCTGAGCCTCAGCTGTCAGCAGATGCAGTTTCCAGCCCTGTGTAAATAGTGTACCAGACCAGCCAATCACCAAAAAAAATGGCCTTAGGGGCTGAATTCAGTGTAATCAAGGGTACAGAAGAAAACCTCCATTTTGTGGGAAGCCCTGAGTATGATCTGCTGGGACACAATTTTTGACAAGAAATTTGTCCCCTGAGTTCTGCAGATAGAGTCTGAAATCTGGTGCCCGGGCACTTGACTATCTCGGAAAAAGAAGAAACACAGGTTTTGCCCGTACCAAATGTCATTGTACAGAGGAAGATGTGGGCTTGTGATCTCTGCAGTTCACCACCGCAGACACACCTAGGTGTCCTTCAGCCACTATAATGTTATGCTTCCCATGAGCCAGGCTCTGAGTTCTCCAGCCATAGAGATTCAGCACTGCTTTCAGCCTTGTGGCAGACTCATGAAAGGTGTTGATGTCCTTCCAGAAAAATAGAGCCTCCTCTTTACTGATGGCAAATAAGCAGTTGTAACCAGCATTTATTTGGATGCTCCAAGCCCTATGAAGTAAAATAATTTGGGGGAAATAATTTGTCATCTTTCATCTTCAAGATTATAACCACTGAAGCCCCAGGACAAGACAAACTTCTGGTGGAAATTCAAGACCAGCAATATGGAGTTAGCACTGCAAGCCACATCTGAACAACAAAGATATAGATTCTGTATGATATCTTTTCAGGGCAGGCTGTCATGGGCTCCTCACATTGTTTGGTGATGTCTGGAGATAAATGTGAGACTCAGAAAGAAAGTAAAGAAACTGTGAGATCCTTCACAGATGCCAACACCACCAGCCACAGTGAGCCCCATGGTGATTTTCCATATCACAGTCAACAGTAAGCTGGTTGTGTCTCCATCAAGCTGTTTTCAAAGTTTCAAAGACAGAATAAAACTGCCCTTGGCAAGGGAAAATTTAGTTTTGGCAAGGTGAAAGATGGTGTAAGTATCACAGAAGCCATGGAGCACTTCTGTACAGGAATGGCAAGACCAGCAAGAAGATAACCATTGCTGGCTTTTTAACAACTCTAATAAATTTGCCTTGTGTTTTATCTTAACCCCTACCCATTCTTTCTGTAGCTCATGAGAGTACCCGCCCATCCTGTTTGCTTGCAGTATCAAATTTCTGGGTGGGCGTGGTGACACGTGCCTCTACTTCCAGCTACCCAGTAGGCTGAGGCAGGAGAATCACTTGAACTAGGGAGATAGAGGTTGCAGTGAGCCGAATATGTGCAACCTTGCTAAGTGGGCACGTTGTGTGATGCTGACTTTAGGATATGGATTCTGTCAAAGATGTAATGGGCATAGTACCCAGTAGGTAGTTTTTCTACCTATGATGCCCTTTGTAAAAAAAAAAGAAAAGAAAGAAAGATTGCTGGCCAGATGGCTGAACAGTAACGGCTTCTGTCTGCAGCTCCCAGAAAGATCAATGCAGAAGGTGGGTGATTTCCAACTGAGGTACCCAGTTCAAATCATTAGGACTGGGTGGACAGTAGGCACAGCCCACAGAGGGCAAGCCAAAGCAGGGTGGGGCATTGCTATCACCCAGAAAGTGCAAGGGGTAGGGAAATTTTCGCCCCAACCCAAGGGAAGCTGTGAGGGACTCAACCTGGGAAACCATGCACACTCCGACCCAGATACTGCTCTTGTCCCACGGTCTTTGCAAACTGAGACCAGAAGATTCCCTCTGGTATCTACCTCACCAGGGCCCTGGGTTTCAAGCACAAAACTAGGAAGACACCAAACTAGCTGCAGGAGTTTGTTTGTTTGTTTGTTTTCTATACCTCAGTGGCACCTTGAACACCAGCGATACAAAACCGTTCACTCCCCTGGAAAGGGGAGCTGAAGTCAGGGAGCAAAGTGGTCTGACTCCGTGAGTTGCTCCCCACCCCCGCCACCCCATCCTCCCCACCCCCGCCACCCCTGCCCTGCCCCGCCCGGCCCCATGGACTGGAGCAAACTAAGATCCACTGGCTTGAAATTCTCACTGCCAGCCCCGTAGCAGTCTAGCAGTCTGAGATGGATCTAGGATGCTCAGGCTTGGTGAGATGAGACCAACCAATGAAAACAAAGACATAATGTATCACAATCATACACATTTAAAGCCGTATGCAGAGGGAAATTTATAGCACTAAATGCCCCCAAGAGAAAGCAAGAAAGATCTAAAATTGACTCCCTAACATCAAAATTAAAAGAACTAGAGAAAAAACAGCAAACAAATTCAAAAGCTAGCAGAATACAAGAAATAACTAAAATCAGAGCAGAACTGAAGGAGTTAGAGATACAAAAAACTCTTCAAAAAATAATTGAATCCAGAAGCTGGTTTTTTGAAAAGATCAACAAAATAGATAGACTGCTAGCCAGACTAATAAAGAAGAAAAGAGAGAGGAGTCAAATAGATGCAATAAAAAATGTTATGTAGAATATCACCACTGATCCCACAGAAATACAAACTACCATAAGAGAATACTATAAACATCTCTATGCAAATAAACTAGAAAACCTAGAAGAAATGAATAAATTCCTGGACACATACACTCTCCTAAGTCTAAACCAGGAAGAAGTCGAATCCCTGAATAAACCAATAACAAGTTCTGGAATTGAGGCAGTAATTAATAGCCTACCAACCAAAAAAAAGTCCAGGACCAGATGGATTCACAACCAAATTCTACCAGAAGTACAACCAGGAGCTGGTACCACTTCTTCTGCAACTATTCCAAACAATAGAAAAAGAGAGAATCCTCCCTAACTCATTTTATGAGGGCAGCATCATCCTGATACCAAAACCTGGCAGAGACATAATAAAAAAAGAAAATTTCAGGCCAATATCCCTGATGAACATCAATGCAAAAATTCTCAATAGAATACTGGCAAATGAATCAAGCAGCACATCAAAAAGCTTATCCACCATGATCAAGTGGGTGTCATACCTGGGATACAAGGCTGGTTCAACATACACAAATTAATAAATATAATCCATTGAATAAACAGAAGCAATGACAAAAACCACATGATTATCTCAAGAGATGCAGAAAAGCCCTTCGACAAAATTCAACACCCCTTCCTGCTAAGAACTCTCAGTATACATATCAATGGAACATATCTTAAAATAATACGGCCTATTTTTGATGAACCCACAGCCAATATCGTACCAAATGGGCAAAAACAGGAAGCATTCCCTTTGAAAACTTGCACAAGACAACGATGCCCTCTCTCATCACTCATATTCAACACAATATTGGAAGTTCTGGCCAGGAGAATCAGGCAAGAGAAATAAATAAAGATATTCAAATAGGAAGACAGGAAGTTAAATTGTCTCTGTTCGCAGATGACATGACTGTATATTTAGAAAACCCCACCGTCTCAGCCTAAAATCTCCTTAAGCTGATCAGCAACTTTAGCAAATTCTCAGGATACAACTCTACAAGAAAAAAATCATTAACTCGTAACGGGTGCAGCACACCAGCATGACACATGTATACATATGTAACTAACCTGCACATTGTGCACATGTACCCTAAAACTTAAAGTATAATAATAATAAAATAAAAAAAGAAAAGTCATCCACCTTTACACTTATGATTTGTACATTCTCTTTTGTATATCTTGTTCTTCAATAAAAAGTTCAAAAAAGAAAAAAAAGAAAAAATCAAACAATCACATCAAAAAGTGGGCAAAATATATGAAGAGACACTTCTCAAAAGAAGACATTTAAGCAGCAACAACCCTATGAAAAAAGCTCATCATCACTAGTCCGTAGAGATACACAAATCAAAAGCACAGTGAGATAGCATCTCACACCATTTACAATGGGGATCATTAAAAAGTCAGGAAACAACAGATGCTGGAGAGGATGTGGAGAAATAGGAATGTTTTTACACTGTTGCTGGAAGTGTAAATTAGTTCAACCAATGTGGAAGATAGTGTGTGGCACATCCTCAAGGATCTAGAACCACAAATACCATTTGACCCAGCAATTCCATTACTGGGTACATACCCAAAGGATTATAAATCATTCTACTGTAAAGACACATGCACACATACGTTTATTGCAGCACTATTCACAATAGCACAGACTTGGAACCAACTCAAATGTCCATCAATGATAGACTGGATAAAGAAAATATGGCACATACACAGTGCAGAATACTATGCAGCCATAAAAAAGGATAAGTTCATGTCCTTTGCAGGGACATGGATGAAGCTGAAAAGCATAATTCTCAGCACACTATCACAAGAACAGAAATCCAAACATTGCATATTCTCACTCATAAGTTGGAGTTGAACAAAGAGACCATATGGACACAGGGAGGGGAACACCACACTCAGGGGCCTGTCGGGGGTTGGGGTAGGGCAGGGGCAGAATTAGGAGAAATACCTAATGTAAGTGACAGGTTGGCAGGTGCAGCAAACCACCATAGCACAAGTATACCTAGTAACAAAAGTGCACATTCTGCACATGTACACCAGAACTTAAAGTAAAACAATAATTTAAAAGAAAAAACAAAACAGAGGTTGAGCCTCACTATGTTACCCAGACTACTCTTTAAATCCTAGCCTCAAGGAATCTTCCTTCCTTAGCCTCCCAAACTGTTGAAATTTCAGGTTTCAGAAAATATATCTGGCATGCTTATATTTTCTTCATACTTGAAATGAGAAAAATGTTGCATACTACAAAAGCGCATACTTAGAGCATTTAAAAATTTGTAACATGTAACTTTTGATAAAGCCCATCTAGTGTTTTCTCTTTCTTATATCTGCAGTAACATTTCTAATGCTATTTTCCTTCTAGGGATTTAGTAATTAAATTGATAGATATTATTAATATCTATGGTAGCAAACAATATCTTTTCAGCTACATCCTTTACTAAGTTAAACTGTCAAACAATATGTATTTCAGTTATTCGGTTATAACTATCAAAATTGTTTTTCTGGCATTTCTATATTTTACAAAATTGTCCTATGAAACTAGGTAGAATGGTGTACAGTCTTCTACAATTATGGATTCACTTTTCTGATGTTGCCAACTATTGCCACAGCATCAATCAAAAGCCCATCACCTACCACATGTGTTTTTCATAATTATTTTATGTTGCCAATGACCAGTAAAGAGTCAAACAACACTGTTCACAAAAGATGGTTAAAACAGTGGTGAGCAAGTAATTATGATTGTAATAAAATAACCCTGGTAGGATATTTTACTATGTAGGTTGTATATAAATTTTATCTAAACATGGATGAGTGTAAATATCTGTGGATAAATTATAGTATTTACTAAAAAATATATCTGTAAATTTGACATTATTATAAAGATGAGAAAATAGACTTTTTTTCATTAATACTCTCCATGTTATAATATTCTTATGCATAATATAATTTAATCTTCATAAATGGCTAATGACTTTCACAACATTCTCTTTGCTTCAGACAACTGATCTAAGCCTACACCATTTGTGATCAATCTTTTGTTCAGTTGATTTACTGGTGTTATTTCCTCTACCATTGTATATGATTATAAATATGTATACTTATATGTAATATGCACACATTTATGTATACATATATATGGACATATATAAATAAGGTGATTCATATATAGTTACCAAGTAGTTTTTTATATATTGATATTTCATGTACAGCTACTGCTTTTCTGGTACAATACTTTAATACTTAAAATATGGTTATTACTGTGCCTTTAATCTGATTTATCCTCGAGCTTCATATAAGTCAAAAATTATAAAAGACCCCAACTATGCTGATGGTTCCAGTATATTTTGGTGGCAATCATTCATTGTGTGGATCTAGACATAGAGATAAATGTGTATCTCTTATTGGTTACATATTGGAGAAAAAAGAACAATTGTTATATAAATTATACAATTTGTTTTATATAGAATCATAAACATAAGATCACTTTAAAACAGTATTTCAGGTAAGATGCAATTTCCTGAGTACACAGTAAAAATGTCAAACTATATTCATTGCTTTACACATTTACATTTATGGCCTGGTATAATTTTATGTGACCTTAAAATTATAGTCAAACAATCTTTCATCTCAGAATAAGAATTTCATTAAAATTGTGTTTGTATGTGTCATGGAGCTGTATTTTTTGAGATAGCATTTTACTCTGTCAACTGGGCTAGACTGCACTGATGTGATCATGGCTTACTGCAGCACCAGACTCTTGTGTTTAAGTGATTGTCTTGCCTCAACCTCCCAAGTCAGTGGTACCAGAGAAGTGTGCCATCACACCCAGTTAATTTCTTTCAAAAAAATTAATAGAAACAGAGCCTTTTTATGTTACTCTGACTGGTCTCCAACTTCTTGGCTCAAGTGATTCCCCTGCCCCACCTTCCTAAAGTGATGAGATTACAGGCGTGTGACACTGAAGCTGCCCAGAGCTCTATTATTCTGTTTTGGATTAATTGGATATCATAGTGGTGCCTATATAGAGGCAAAAAAAGAAAAACAAACAAGAAAAAGTAATGGCAGAACTATTCAGTAAAATTTATGAACAGTTCTGATACAGATATATTCTCATTAAGTTATGGTGAATTATCTTTACTATTAGGTACCTTAGTATTATCTCAAGGCATAAAAAGGTATTCCTTATATAAAAAAGTATTCCATAAAAAGGTATTCCCTATATGAAGTGAAGTCTCAATGAAAGAATATGAATGCAAATTAATAGCTCCTATAAAACAGCAAAAGGTTATGTCTCCTTCTAGCATTGAGAACTGAATTTTAGCAATTTGCTCCTGAGGTTAGAAAAAAAGTTGAAGGTTTTTCAGGGATAGAAACAAAACTTTATCAGGTTCTAAAATCATGTTAAAAATATCCATATAACAGGATGTTTGGCAAATGGAATAAAGCCACACCATAATGCCCATGTCTAAGGACCAGGTCCTAGGAATATATTATCGTATATGACAAAGATGAAATAAAGATTAATAATCAGCTGACTCTAAAAAAAGACAAACCTGATTTACATTAGGCTCAAAACTGAATTACAGTTTTGAGACTAATGTAATAACTAGCATTCTTATATGAGAAACAGAGACTAAGAAAACAAATTGAGTGTAGTGATGATAAGTGAGGGTTATGATATTTTTTTTTCATTTTTTTCCGTTGGTGATTTTTCTTCTTTAACATAAAATTTACTTTCATCTGAACAAACACGTATGAGTTATTTTACATTATCATCACTTTTCTGTTTGATTATTATTAGACAACACTAAGAAATGTGTTGTAAGACTGAGTTCCAGTACTATACTGTTATAAATAACAGGCTTTCTCTGCAGGTGAGTACAACTACACCAAAGAACTCAAAATGGCATAGACATTGCCCACCAGCCTCTGAACACTCAGGATCCACAAAGGATCATGTGCATATAGCAGGATTGAAGAGATTAAAATAATAAAGTTTACTCAATACATAACAAACTCAAGATTCCTTTCATTTTAGGACTTCACTAAAATTTAAGATTACTAAAGATAAGAATGTTAGTTAACACATAGTCTGTATGCAAAATGTGCCAAAAGATGTGTTATTGGTGAGAAAGAATGACTTTATGTAGTTACGAAGTTATTTAAAACTCAATTCAAATTGTGGACTTTTTAAAAAGCTCATTTATGAAATAGGGTAGTAAGGAACTAGGAGGTAGGGGAGAGATACATGAAGAAAGTTATTTATGTGAAAATGTATTTTTGATAATGAAGGTTATAAAAATAATAATTTTGTATGAGACAAGATCTTTATGGTAATTCTTGTCCTGGAATAAAATAACTGGTTGTCTAAAAAGAGGGATACATAGGACAAGTCAGAAATTCCAAACATTTGTAGATGGTCTGTTTAATATCTGAAGAGGATTTGTGTAAGAGAAGTATAATGTATTTTTGGTAAAAGTATGTGAATGTGGATTACTTGCATAAGTGTAGAAGGTTAAAGTATTTTTTTAAGTGAGATAGGACAAATCTAAAGATTTGAACGAGTTGGGGAAGGTTTATGAAAAAGTAATTGTAAAAGAGATTCTGTGTGTGAATATATAGGCTAAAGTTAGAGGGGAAGACTGGCAATTAGATTGCACCTAGATGATAGCTTTGAAAGGATACAAATTTTTGCTAGAAGTAATAGACACCCTTACTGGCTGGGTTGAAACAGTAACCAGTCTCTCATTATGCCTTTAACTGCAACAACCAGTCACAAATGACCCATAAAACTCATAAGTCTTTTGGGAGGTGAACAAATAAGAGCAGAGGTGGAAACAAGGGTTAGCACTCTTGCAACTTTCCTATCCTATTATGACCACTTGTCCAGGGATCTTTCAGAAAGCTTGAATTAAATTGCCCAAAGTATTGTCACTTTACAAAATAAACTTCTTGGTAGTGGTCGCTTTACAAAATAGAAGGGGACTGGATATTTTAACCATTGAAAAAGATGGCTTATGTCTATTTTCTGGAGGAAGAATGCTGTTTTTACATCAACGAATAAGGAATAGTAAGAGATGCTGCCTGAAAACTAGCCAATTGAGCTTGTAAGATACAATAACAGCTATATAAGTCATGGGATGCTTGTCAGAAATGTCAAGTTGGGGTTCATGTCTCCTTCCCTTGGTCAATCCATTATTAATGATTATTCTTGCCTTGGTTTGAAGGCTATGTTTTTTAAATCTCTTAGCCAAACTTATTTTCTCTTGGCTAGAAACCATGAATCATCTTATGTGACAATATTTTCAGCCATTTCCTGGTAAAGACACCATCTCTGGCCATTAAGAAGATACCCTGTCTCCATTAGACAAAGCAAAACAAGAGTTCTGTGGTACCCAGTAGATGGGGACTGCACTCCAAGTCTGCATAAAGCAGCTACAGAAGAAGGACCATTGGTCCCTTCAGCCTTCTGTAACATTTAAGGGGAAGACATCACTCAGGGGAGAAATGAAGGAGGAGAATAGGGTCTGGAAGCAGGGAATCTAAGGCCAACTTGTGCTGACTTACTAGCATTAAATTAAAAGAAAGCCCCAACTCTCTATGCCCAAGGAACAAAAAGACCAAAAACTACTACCTTTGCAACCACCCCCCATTTCTGTGGCAGAGATAAAAAATGGTAAAATCCTCTGATTTTGTAACTTCCCACCACCATCAGACTAGTCATGGGTCTAGTCTTCATTTGTATAGGGGTGTAACTTTGTACCTTCACTTTAGCCGCTGTTAAGATCCCTCTGACAACCAATCATACATTTGCATATGGTGTAACTTTGTAACTTCAATTCAGCCACTGATTGGTCACCTTTCACAACCAATCAGACAGTCAAGAGTCTCTACTTTCTCTACATAGGGTGTAAATCAAGTAACCAATGGGAAATCTCTGGAAGACATTTAAACCCCAGAAAACTCTATAATCAGTTCTCTTCAGCCACTTGTTTGAGTCCACACCCACTCTTTGGAGTTTACTTTCATTTCAATAAAGCTATGATTTGATTGGTTTATTCTTGTTTAGCTTTGTCTGTGCATTTTGCACAATTCTTTGTTCAAAATGCCAATAACCTATATGACTTGTATTTCAGATCCTTCACCAGTAACTCCCAGAGGTCTCTTTTTTGTCTGTGTTGAAGACAAAGACTAGTGAGAAGGAATATAAATCTCCTTACACATGTTTAAAAAACAGTTTTCTTTCTATGTGCTTTTTTAAACATATAGGAACATAAGCAACAGGTGTATAAAGCAGACAGCGTCTTATGTGAGAGGTAAAACAAACAAACAAACAAACAAGAACAACTGCAGCACACCAAGTAATCTGTTTCACAAAGTCAGGCATAAAAACTTACATGCCATGTTTTAGCCCATTTAGTCCCAAGAAAAACTGTGCGAGGTAAATGTATTTCCCATTCCACTATTCAGAGGAACAAACTATGGCCCAGAGAACTGCAGAGACATTTCCAAAAGAGAGCTTAAAGATGGAAGATTACCACCATATTTTGAAAGGGAAAGATATGAATCTACTGACCAGCTACTCCAGGTAATGAGAGGTGGTAGTTAAGTTCTATCTGGAGCCCAGGAACTAATAAAGAAAGCAGAAGGTTGTATCTTGGAAGGCTAAAACCACAGACTTTACCTGTTTCTTCCTTGTGCCTACCTGGGGCATTCACGTTATTCAGATTTCAGATAGGTTAATGATAGACTCAATTTTATCCTGTATGGGAAAATAAAGGACATACAGTCAGTGACAGCATCATGAATTACTGAAACATTGAGGTCTGGAGGTCAGAAGATCAAGTCTGAGTAAAGAATAATTAAACCATTAACAGCTTAAAAAAATGTTTATAGGCCGGGCATGGTGGCTCACGCCTGTAATCCCAGTACTTTGGGAGGCCGAGGCGGGCGGATCACAAAGTCAGGAGATCGAGACCACGGTGAAACCCCGTCTCTACTAAAAATACAAAAAAATTAGCCGGGTGTGGTGGCGGGCGCCTGTAGTCCCAGCTACTTGGGAGGCTGAGGCAGGAGAATGGCGTGAACCCGGGAGGCGCAGCTTTCAGTGAGCCGAGACCGCGCCACTGCACTCTAGCCTGGGCGACAGAGCAAGACTCCGTCTCAAAATAAAAAAAAAAAAAAAAAAAAAAAAAAAAAAAAAAAAATGTTTATATTGTCAGCTCTAGAACAACAGCCCCCACCGGTATTCATGGCCTTTTTGAAGACTGTTATATTCCCGAGTCCTCAAATATATTATTATTTTTGATTTAAAAAAACAGATTTTCCAAAGTTGAATGGCTACTGAAGAGCCCAAAAGCCAAAACTGAGACTCTTCCACTCAGGGCTTCATTAAATTTGCTCTCAGCTACTTAAGACTGTAAACCAAGGGCTTTGCATACTAAAGGTTCAATGAATCTAGGATAATGGAAACATGCAAAAATAAAGAAACTTAAGCAATTAGTCATGCCATTGAGTACATATGAGCTAACGTTATAGATGGAATATTCACAAACTTATATTCCTAGGTAAGGCTTATTAATGGACCAGGGCATCCTGGGGACCTTTGGTATCAGAAAGTAATATTATTAACAATTATTTACTCTGAAACATTATCAAACGCATTCTCAGAAACCATGCAACTATCTCTGCTTTTCAAATATTATGGTTTGAATGAAGATTTTAAAAAATGCAAGCTATGAGGACTAAGCAGCTTGGACCAATCAGCAATCAGGTGAACCTACTCCTTAAGCTGGGTAACAAATGTGCCAAACACCATCCAAATGTATGCTAACCTTACTCCCCTCAGTTTCAACCATCACAGAAATAAAAAAGGACCTTGGCTAATAGCACTAGGAATTAGTACTTCAGTAAGTGCCCTTGGGGGTTTAGCAGGAGGCATAGCCTATAATGCCCATACTATACAAGATGTGTCCACCTACTTACAATATAATGCTGAAAATACAGGCAAGGGTTTTAAGCCTACAAATATCCCTTGACTCCTTGGCAGCTCAGGTGGCAGACCGTCATAGTGCCTTAGATTATCTTTTGGCCATACAAGGGGGAGATTGTGCCCTGGCCAATACCTCATGTTTTTTTCATATCAACTCTTCCAAAGAAGCCAATAGACTCCTTGAAGTGGCTACATAACTCAAAACAGCAAGCACAAATCCATCAAACCCTACATGGACAAATGTAAAGGGTTATTTGACTTTTATATCTTGGTTTCTTCTACTGGAAGGACCTCTGGTAACTATTTTACTTCTTCTTCTTTTTGGTCAATGTTTATTTTCCATTTGTGTACATTTCATTTCTTCTTATTTATAATCTATAAAACCTCAAATAGTTCTACAATGAAGATACCAGGAGCTTCCAATCACATTGAAATCTACCTGAACTCTTTGGACGTGTATCATTATTTTATGTTCAACCTTCTAGCTTAACGAGAGTGAGAGAGAGGACTTAACTAATACCATTGGTCCTTGTCAGCAGGAAGCAACTAGATTGACTGTTACCCATCTATTCAAAGATTTGGGTCCTTTACTCTTGAAGGTAAAATATTAGGTAGTTAGATATTAGCATCAGCAAGGCAGTTAGAAAAGAGCAGAAAGGGTGTCACAAAGACAGCCCATGACCCACGTAAGTTTAGCCTACTGTTCTAACTCAAACTTAATGGTTGGAGATTGTGGTAAAGTCTGGCCAGCACAGCCTGGAGCAGGAGAAACTAGTGCACAGGTGGAAATCACCTAAACTGTCAAATGTCCAGTAACACAGAACTGTGTCCTCAAATGAAAACTGAGCTCTCCATGCCCTTATTATTATAAAAATTACATGGGGGATTTACTGCCCTTCACACAGTGTGCTTTTCTTAATGAATTATGGGTAAGAACAGTCATAGTTTAATTTTAGCTAAATATCCATTAACTGCTAAACAAATGACACTACTTTGTCACTTGGACACAGCCCAAACTTCAACTCCTCCCCACAAAACCCCCATGAAAGACCCTGAGTTTTGTAAAGAGAGGATAATTTCATTTCACAGAAATTACTCCACTGTCCTTCTGGGAGTGTATTACTGTGCTTCAATAAACATTTTTTAAACTTGTATTTTGATGTTATTTTGCAATTATTTGCTCACTGTCACAAGAACTAAGATTACTCATTAAGAGCTCTGACTCTGTTTATGTCCATAGTTCAAGGAACCATTGCAATGCAGAATTCCTGGTAACAAAATAATCACAAAATTAAAGACAATATTGATAAATATTGTTTTATAAACACGAAAAAATTTTTTTTAATATTTTTTAAAATATCAAAAAATATAATAGGACATTTATTAGACATTATTGACTAGATATATTTAGAAGTGGCAGACAGATTATTTGTATAAAAAAAGCTAAAAATATCCCAAATTTCAATATGATAAAATAAAAAAATACTACCAAACAAAGCTAATTCATCTGGAAATGTTTTACTTCAAAATAAAAATTAAAAAAAAGAGTTCCAGAATTGAAAACAAAATCTGAAGATGTTTATCACAACTAGTAGAGTCCTACAAGAAGTACATAAGAGAGTCCATTATTTTGAAAAGTAAAGTATTGCTGAGGACTATCATGATAGTGTTACAGTCTCAGCAATGCACCACAATGTAGCAGTCTCATTGTGAGGTACCACTTGGAGTTCTTTGTCTCATGACCAAGAGAATTAAGAAGCATAACAACAAAGGGTGAGGTTGGAGTGAAAGTTTAATAAGCAAAAGAAAAAATCTCTCCACAGCAGACAGAGGACCCAGAAAAGGCTTACCACTATGAGGATAGGTCCAGGGTTTTTATGGACTGGGAAGAGAAGCAATGTGCTGACTCTTCTTGGAGAAAGCATTACTTAGCTTGTTTGGGAACCCTGGCCTGGGACCAACCAGGAGGCTGAAGTAAAAATCTTGGCACAGGGCCTTGGACTGGGACTAATTAGAAGCTGAAGTGAAATCTTGGCCCAAGACAAATCAGAGGCTGAAGTGATTGATGATTTATAGAGGGTTAGCTCACAGGTCAAAGCCTGTTCAAAAAAGAAAAGAAAAGTGCTCACTGGATCTCACAAAAACCTACCATATACATGGCCACAAAAAGAGAGGTGACTATTTCTTGTAAGCCTACAGGTTGTACAAAGGACAAATAATTTCTATACTGGGACTTTTTCCTTTATCAGTGTAGCTGCAGGCATGTCTTTAAGCATGAAGGACAAAAGCATTTCTATGGTGGACTTCCAAGCCTTCTCCAGGTGTACTGCCTTCCCATCACCTCCACCTGTTCAGCAATCCAGAAACTCCATGAATCTTGTCCTTTGGAGTTCTGTGGAGGCTTTATTATGTAGGCATGACCATTGGCCCATCACTGGCCATTGGTGATCAACTCAACGTTCAACCTGTCTCCCCTATTTGGAGGTGAAGGGGTGGGAGTGAAAGTTCAACCTTCATGATTCAATCCATATCAACTAACCCACATTCTGAGGCTGTCCACGAGCTCATTTAGAGGCACCTCCTTAGAACAAAAGATCTCCTACCACCCAGGAAATTCCAAGGGCAGAATTTGGCCACTGCCCAGGGAGGGAGCACTTAGATCAGTCCTAGCCAGGGGGGACTTATTCAGCCCAAAAGTTGGAAGCTGAGTTGTGGCTGGCCCCCAAAGTTAAAATGCTCTAGAGTCCCAAATAAATTTGAAAGCAGTATAGGCCACACAGATGGCAATTTCTGGGCTCAGGACAGTGAAATTAAAGTGCATCTGACTCAGTGAGACACAAGCTCAGGTGTCCAAAAAAAGTTTGTGTCACCCCACACACAACTCCAGGCAGTGCAGCTTAAAAATTCAAAAAATACTTTCTCTTTTTGAGGACAAGAGTATAAAATGTTAAGAGGACTATGTATTGCAACATGGAAAGCAACTTAGCCACAGTAAAATGAAACATCAAGAATATCCAAAAAGTTTCTGATTCCACACCCTGGTTTCTGAATAGCACTTCTAGACCCACACTGTTTCCGAAGGAAACCCATTGCCCTGAAAGAAAACACCAGACCTGGAAATATATATTAGGTGCTGCTAAAATAACCTCTGGATCACTAATAATTATCAACAGTCAGGCAATAGTTACCACAGTCTTTGGGAAAGACCCAATTCTGTGCTAGCTTCAGGTGTGATGAAGCACAGTTCTGATGCTTGTGGCCATGAGAAAGTTTTTGTTCTCTCTCTTACAACTCCAGGCAGCTTAGACAGGAGAAAGAAACTTCGTTTGTTTGGAGACTAAGAAAAGTGATAAGGAGACTCCACCTGCTAATTCAGAGATTTTTACCATATCATATCTAAGACCATCAAGTCATTACTTATATGAATCAGCAAATATCAAACTGTTTTCAATGGAGAAATGACTGCAGTGAGCAAAGACTTAAATCACAACACTTAATCACTATTAAGTAGATAAAAAGCCTTCTCAAGAAGGATACATACAAATAAACCCAGACTACAAAGATTAGATTAAATACTTAATTCTTCAATATACAGGCACAGATGAATATCTGCGAGCATCAGGACAGGGTAGGAAAAAATCACTTGAAAAAACATACTGAAAGTGCCAATTAATCTCAGAGAGATAGAGAAAGAATGTTAAATAGCTGTTTTGAGAAAACTTAATGAGATTTATTATAACATATCGAAGAGATTTTCATCTTATTAGTTAAATTTTACAAACATGATAAAACAACTTTACTTCTTTTTTTTTTTCTTTTTTTAATTTTAATTTTAATTTTAAGTTCCAGGGTACATGTGCACGATGTACAGGTTTGTTACATTTGTAAACGGGTGCCATGGTGGTTTGCTGCACCTGTCAACCCATCACCTTGCTATTAAGCCCAGCATGCATTAGCTATTTTTCCTCAGTCTCAGTGTGTGTTGTTCCCCTCCCTGTGTCCATGTGTTCTCATTGTTCAGCTCCCATTTATAAATGAGAACATGCGGTGTTTGGTTTTCTTTTCCTGTGATAGTTTGCTGAGGATAATGGCTTATATCTCCATCTATGTCCCTGCAAAGGACATGATCCCATTCCTCTTTATGGCTGCATAGTATTTCATGGTGTATATCCAGTCTATCACTAATGGGCATTTGGGCTGATTCCATGTCTTTGCTATTGTGAATAGTGCTGTAATGAACATATGCATGCATTTATCTTTGTAATAGAAAGATTTATATTCCTTTGGATATATACCCAGTAACAGGATTGCTGGGTCAAATGGTATTTCCGGTTCTAGATCTTTGAGGAATCACCACAGCATCTTCCACAATGGTTGAACTAATTTACATCCCCACCAATAGTATAAAAGCATTCCTATTTCTCCACAACCTTGCCAGCATTTGTTGTTTCTTGATTTTTTAATATTCGCCATTCTGACTGGCAAAGATGTATCTCATTGCGTTTTTTTACTTTTTTTTTTTGCAATTTTTCTTTTTTTTTCTTTTATTATTATTATTATTATTATTGTTATTATTATTATTATTATACTTTAGGTTTTATGGTACATGTGCTGAATGTGCAGGTAAGTTACATATGTATACATGTGCCATGCTGGTGTGCTGCACCCACCAACTCGTCATCTAGCATTAGGTATATCTCCCAATGCTATCCCTCCCCCCTCCCCCCAACCCACAACAGTCCCCGAAGTGTGATGTTCCCCTTCCTGTGTCCATGTGTTCTCATTATTCAATTCCCACCTATGAGTGAGAATATGCAGTGTTTGGTTTTTTGTTCTTGCGATAGTTTACTGAGAATGATGATTTCCAATTTCATCCATGTCCCTACAAAGGACATGAACTCATCATTTCTTATGGCTGCATAGTACTCCATGGTGTATATGTGCCACATTTTCTTAATCCACTCTATCATTGTTGGACATTTGGGTTGGTTCCAAGTCTTTGCTATTGTGAATAATGCCGCAATAAACATACGTGTGCATGTGTCTTTATAGCAGCATGATTTATAGTCCTTTGGGTATATACCCAGTAATGGGATGGCTGGGTCAAATGGAATTTCTAGTTCTAGATCCCTGAGGAATCGCCACACTGACTTCCACAAGGGTTGAACTAGTTTACAGTCCCACCAACAGTGTAAAAGTGTTCCTATTTCTCCACATCCTCTCCAGCACCTGTTGTTTCCTGACTTTTTAATGATTGCCATTCTAACTGGTGTGAGATGGTATCTCATTGTGGTTTTGATTTGCATTTCTCTGATGGCCAGTGATGGTGAGCATTTTTTCATGTGTTTTTTGGCTGCATAAATGTCTTCTTTTGAGAAGTGTCTGTTCATGTCCTTCGCCCACTTTTTGATGGGGTTGTTTGTTTTTTTCTTGTAAATTTGTTGGAGTTCATTGTAGATTCTGGATATTAGCCCTTTGTCAGATGAGTAGGTTGCGAAAATTTTCTCCCATTTTGTAGGCTGCCTGTTCATTCTGATGGTAGTTTCCTTTGCTGTGCAGAAGCTCTTTAGTTTAATTAGATCCCATTTGTCAATTTTGGCTTTTGTTGCCATTGCTTTTGGTGTTTTAGACATGAAGTCCTTGCCCATGCCTATGTCCTGAATGGTATTGCCTAGGTTTTCTTCTAGGGTTTTTATGGTTTTAGGTCTAACATTTAAGTCTTTAATCCATCTTGAATTGATTTTTGTATAAGGTGTAAGGAAGAGATCCAGTTTCACCTTTCTACATACGGCTAGCCAGTTTTCCCAGCACCATTTATTAAATAGGAAATCCTTTCCCCATTTCTTGTTTTTCTCAGGTTTGTCAAAGATCAGATGGTTGTAGATATGTGGCATTATTTCTGACAGCTCTGTTCTGTTCCATTGATCTATATCTCTGTTTTGGTACCAGTACCATGCTGTTTTGGTTACTGTAGCCTTGTAGTATAGTTTGAAGTCAGGTAGCGTGATGCGTCCAGCTTTGTTCTTTTGGCTTAGGACTGACTTGGCAATGCGGGCTCTTTTTTGGTTCCATATGAACTTTAAAGTAGTTTTTTCCAATTCTGTGAAGAAAGTCATTGGTAGCTTGATGGGGATGGCATTGAATCTGTAAATTACCTTGGGAAGGATGGCCATTTACATGATATTGATTCTTCCTACCCATGAGCATGGAATGTTCTTCCATTTGTTTGTATCCTCTTTTATTTCCTTGAGCAGTGGTTTGTAGTTCTCCTTGAAGAGGTCTTTCACATCCCTTGTAAGTTGGATTCCTAGGTATTTTATTCTCTTTGAAGCAATTGTGAATTGGAGTTCACTCATGATTTGGCTCTCTGTTTGTCTGTTATTGATGTATAAGAATGCTTGTGATTTTTGCACATTGATTTTGTATCCTGAGACTTTGCTGAAGTTGCTTATCAGTTTAAGGAGATTTTGGGCTGAGACAATGGGGTTTTCTAGATATACTATCATGTCATCTGCAAACAGGGACAATTTGACTTCCTCTTTTCCTAATTGAATACCCTTGATTTCCTTCTCCTGCCTAATTGCCCTGGCCAGAACTTCCAACACTATGTTGAATAGAAGTGGCGAGAGAGGGCATCCCTGTCTTGTACCAGTTTTCAAAGGGAATGCTTCCAGTTTTTACCCATTCAGTATGATATTGGCTGTGGGTATGTCATAAATAGCTCTTATTATTTTGAGATACGTCCCATCAATTCCTAATTTATTGAGAGTTTTTAGCATGAAGGGTTGTTGAATTTTGTCAAAGGCCTTTTCTGCATCTATTGAGATAATCATGTGGTTTTTGTCTTTCGTTCTGTTTATATGCTGGATTACATTTATTGATTTGCGTATATTGAACCAGCCTTGCATCCCAGGGATGAAGCCCACTTGATCATGGTGGATAAGCTTTTTGATGTGCTGCTGGATTCTGTTTGCCAGTATTTTATTGAGGATTTTTGCATCAATGTTCATCAAGGATATTGGTCTAAAATTCTCTTTTTTTGTTGTGTCTCTGCCAGGCTTTGGTATCAGGATGATGCTGGCCTCATAAAATGAGTTAGGGAGGATTCCCTCTTTTTCTATTGATTGGAATAGTTTCAGAAGGAATGGTATCAGCTCCTCCTTGTACCTCTGTTAGAATTCGGCTGTGAACCCATCTGGTCCTGGACTTTTTTTGGTTGGTAAGCTATTGATTATTGCCACAATTTCAGCTCCTGTTATTGGTCTATTCAGAGATTCAACTTCTTCTTGGTTTAGTCTTGGGAGGGTGTATGTGTTGAGGAATTTATCCATTTGTTCTAGATTTTCTAGTTTATTTGCATAGAGGTGTTTGTAATATTCTCTGATGGTAGTTTGTATTTCTGTGGGATCGGTGGTGATATCCCCTTTATCATTTTTTATTGCATCTATTTGATTCTTCTCTCTTTTTTTCTTTATTAATCTTGCTAGCGGTTTATCAATTTTGTTGATCCTTTCAAAAAACCAGCTCCTGGATTCATTTATTTTTTGAAGGGTTTTTTGTGTCTCTATTTCCTTCAGTTCTGCTCTGATTTTAGTTATTTCTTGCCTTCTGCTAGCTTTTGAATGTGTTTGCTCTTGCTTTTCTAGTTCTTTTAATTGTGATGTTAGGGTGTCAATTTTGGATCTTTCCTGCTTTCTCTTGTGGGCATTTAGTGCTATAAATTTCCCTCTACACACTGCTTTGAATGCATCCCAGAGATTCTGGTATGTTGTGTCTTGGTTCTCCTTGGTTTCAAAGAACATCTTTATTTCTGCCTTCATTTCGTTATGTACCCAGTAGTCATTCAGGAGCAGGTTGTTCAGTTTCCACGTAGTTGAGCGGTTTTGAGTGAGATTCTTAATCCTGAGTTCTAGCTTCATTGCACTGTGATCTGAGAGACAGTTTGTTACAATTTCTGTTCTTTTACATTTATTGAGGAGAGCTTTACTTCCAAGTATATGGTCAATTTTGGAAGAGGTGTGGTGTGGTGCTGAAAAAAATGTATATTCTGTTGATTTGGGGTGGAGAGTTCTGTAGATGTCTATTAGGTCCGCTTGGTGCAGAGCTGAGTTCAATTCCTGGGTATCCTTGTTGACTTTCTGTCTCGTTGATCTGTCTAATGTTGATAGTGGGGTGTTAAAGTCTCCCATTATTAATGTGTGGGAGTCTAAGTCTCTTTGTAGGTCACTCAGGACTTGCTTTATGAATCTGGGTGCTCCTGTATTGGGTGCATATATATTTAGGATAGTTAGCTCTTCTTGTTGAATTAATCCCTTTGCCATTATGTAATGGTCTTCTTTGTCTCTTTTGATCTTTGTTGGTTTAAAGTCTGTTTTATCAGAGACTAGGATTGCAACCCCTGCCTTTTTTTGTTTTCCATTTGCTTGGTAGATCTTCCTCCATCCTTTTATTTTGAGCCTATGTGTGTCTCTGCACGTGACATGGGTTTCCTGAATACAGCACACTGATGGGTCTTGAGTCTTTATCCAGTTTGCCAGTCTGTGTCTTTTAATTGGAGCATTTAGTCCATTTACATTTAAAGTTAATATTGTTATGTGTGAATCTGATCCTGTCATTATGATGTTAGCTGGATATTTTGCTCGTTAGTTGATGCAGTCTCTTCCTAGTCTCGATGTTCTTTACATTTCGGTATGATTTTGCAGTGGCTGGTACCGGTTGTGCCTTTCCATGTTTAGCGCTTCCTTCAGGAGCTCTTTTAGGGCAGGCCTGGTGGTGACAAAATCTCTCAGCATTTGCTTGTCTGTAAAGTATTTTATTTCTCCTTCACTTATGAAGCTTAGTTTGGCAGGATATGAAATTCTGGGTTGAAAATTCTTTGCTTTAAAAATGTTGAATATTGGCCCCCACTCTCTTCTGGCTTCTAGGGTTTCTGCCGAGAGATCCACTGTTAGTCTGATGGGCTTCCCTTTGATGGTAACCCGACCTTTCTCTCTGGCTGCCCTTAACATTTTTTCCTTCATTTCAACTTTGGTGAATCTGACAATTATGTGTCTTGGAGTTGCTCTTCTCGAGGAGTATCTTTGTGGCGTTCTCTGTATTTCCTGAATCTGAATGTTGGCCTGCCTTGCTAGATTGGGGAAGTTCTCCTGGATAATATCCTGCAGAGTGTTTTCCAACTTGTTTCCATTCTCCCCGTCACTTTCAGGTACACCAATCAGACGTAGATTTGGTCTTTTCACATAGTCCCACAACTCTTGGAGGCTTTGCTCGTTTCTTTTTATTCTTTTTTCTCTAAACTTCCCTTCTCGCTTCATTTCATTCATTTCATCTTCCAGGGCTGATACCCTTTCTTCCATTTGATCGCATCGGCTCCTGAGGCTTCTGCATTCTTCACGTAGTTCTCGAGCCTTGGTTTTCAGCTCCATCAGCTCCTTTAAGCACTTCTCTGTATTGGTTATTCTGGTTATACATTCTTCTAAATTTTTTTCAAAGTTTTCAACTTCTTTGCCTTTGGTTTGAATATCCTCCCATAGCTCGGAGTAATTTGATCGTCTGAAGCCTTCTTCTCTCAGCTCGTCAAAGTCATTCTCCGTCCAGCTTTGTTCCGTTGCTGGTGAGGAACTGCGTTCCTTTGGAGGAGGAGAAGTACTCTGGTTTTTAGAGTTTCCAGTTTTTCTGCTCTGTTTTTTCCCCATCTTTGTGGTTTTATCTACTTTTGGTCTTGGATGATGGTGATGTACAGATGGGTTTTTGATGTGGATGTCCTTTCTGTTAGTTTTCCTTCTAACAGACAGAACCCTCAGCTGCAGGTCTGTTGGAGTACCTGGCCGGCCGTGTGAGGTGTCAGTCTGCCCCTGCTTGGGGGTGCCTCCCAGTTAGGCTGCTCGGGGGTCAGGGGTCAGGGACCCACTTGAGGAGGCAGTCAGCCCGTTCTCAGATCTCCAGCTGCGTGCTGGGAGAACCACTGCTCTCCTCACTGCTGTCAGACAGGGACATTTAAGTCTGCAGAGGTTACTGCTGTCTTTTTGTTTGTCTGTGTCCTGCCCCCAGAGGTGGAGCCTACAGAGGCAGGCAGGCCTCCTTGAGCTGTGGTGGGCTCCACCCAGTTCAAGCTTCCAGGCTGCTTTTTTTACCTAAGCGAGCCTGGGCAATGGCGGGCGCCCCTCCCCCAGCCTCGCTGCGGACTTGCTGTTTGATCTCAGACTGCTGTCCTAGCAATCAGTGAGACTCCGTGGGCGTAGGACCCTCTGAGCCAGGTGCGGGCTATACTCTCTTGGGGCACCGTTTCCTAAGCCCGTCAGAAAAGCACAGTATTCGGGTGGGAGTGGCCCGATTTTCCAGGTGCCGTCTGTCACCCCTGGAAGGGGAACTCCCTGACCCCTTGCGCTTCCCGAGTGAGGCAATGCCTCGCCCCTGCTTCGGCTGGCGCACGGTGCGCTCACCGACTGACCTGCGCCCACTGTCTGGCACTCCCTAGTGAGATGAACACGGTACCTCAGATGGAAATGCAGAAATCACCCGTCTTCTGTGTCGCTCGCGCTGGGAGCTGTAGACCGGAGCTGTTCCTATTCGGCCATCTTGGCTCCTCCTACATTTGTTTAACTAAGAAATCAAACCAGGTTTATTCTTCCTCTGATAAGCATTTTCTTCCTCTTTCCTCTGCAAAGCTATCCAAGATCTTAAAGCTAACATTGTAGATGAACCCTGTCTTTTCAAATGTTAGTACAAAAATTTTTAAACATATACAAAGTAAAACGGTTTAATAGAACAGCCAGCTAGCTTCAACTACTAATTATTTACCACTTTGACCAGATTTGAAAATTAAATATACCTATGTAAACGTTTTTTAAGCATAAAATACTTCCATCATTTTCAGAAAACTCTTCTTTGTTTTTTTCCCAGGCGATATTTTTCTCCCCAAGATGCAACTTACTATCATGTCCTTTTAATCATATTCATTTTGGCTGAAATCATATAATATACATTTATATATATATTATATATATAAATATATAATATAATATATATTATATTATATAATATAATATATATTATAATTATATATAATATAATATATATTATAATTATATATAATATAATATATATTATAATTATATATAATATAATATATATTATAATTATATATAATATATAGTGTATATTGTATATTAGTGTATATTATATAATATATACATATATAATATACATATATGTATATTATATATACATATATGTATATAATACACATGTATATGTATACATGTATACTATATGTATATAGTATAAGTATGTATACTATATAATATACATATATGTATATTATATATATACACACTATTTTATGTCCAGCTGTTCCACTCATCACCACGTTTGTAAGATTTTTCCAGAGTGCATGTTTTATTAGTTTTATTAGTTTCTGAGTAGTCTTCTGTTTTGTTAATGCTGTAAAGATTGTTTGTACATTTTCCTTTTGATGAAAGTTTGAATTATATTCTTGCTTACGCTCTTATAACTAAATGGTTTGTGAATATTGTTCAGCACTTTCCGTATTTAATTGAATTAATCTAGTAGCATTCAATTTGCATATTTTAGCATTTTTTCATGGTTGCTTAAGGATTACAATATGCATCTTAACATATCACAATTTTCTTGAAGTTAATGTTGTACTATATTAACACAGGTAAAATATAAAGTGTTGCAACAGAAGAGTGCAATTTACCCTTTTCTCTTTGTGTTTTATATATTTGACATACACATTATAAATACCAAATACAATGTCATATTTCCCCTTTAAGTTTTACTTGGAGTTTTTGCATATATCAGTAAATCTTGCTTACAGTAATTCTTACTGTAGTGTTCCTCAAATGGTGATTTTCTGTTTTGCATTATCTATCTACATATATTACATGAAATTCTTCTGGCAAAAACATTTTCTCTTCCTTTTATTTTTCCTTCTTCACATTCTATTTTCTTTCATGCTTAATTTCTCCCTTTTATCTTATTTAATCTTTTTCTATCCATATGGACTCATGAATATTTAGTCTCTAGTTTATACAGTCATTCATTACTAATTATTTTGTTGCTAACATTGCCATTGCCCCAGCTTACTCCACTGTGAGACCTACAAACCTAGGTCCTCTTAATATGTCTTTTTTTTTCTGATAAAGTTATTTCCAACTTTCTAGCTCTAAAAGATGTTCTACACTCACTTGGTGTGTTTCATTTCCAGCCCTGTAATTAACCATTTTACCCAAATTTTCTATTTTATTTGATTAAACAATGGGATTTAGAAACTAAGACGTGAGATCATGGTGTGCTCACTACTACTGGAGTACCACTACTTTTGAGCTCTCTCAGCTGATGGAGTTAGGAAATGTGTGTGTAAATATAAACTCAGCTCTTCATACATATCTATATCTGTATCTATCATTTTTCTAGATATATTAAGAGCAATAAAAGTTTCTACAGGGGGAGGAGCCAAGATGGCCGAATAGGAACAGCTCTGGTCTACAGCTCCCAGTGCGAGCGACACAGAAGACGGGTGATTTCTGCATTTCCATCTGAGGTACCGTGTTCATCTCACTAGGAAGTGCCAGAGAGTAGGCGCAGGTCAGTGGGTGAGTGCACCGTGCACCAGCCGAAGCAGGGGCGAGGCATTGCCTTAATCACGAAGTGCAAGGGGTCAGGGAGTTCCCTTTCCAGGGCTGACAAAAGGCACCTGGAAAATTGGGCCACTCCCATCTGCTTTTCCGACGGGCTTAGGAAACGGTGCCCCAGGAGAATATAGCCCACACCTGGCTCAGAGGGTCCTACGCCCAAGGAGTCTCACTGATTGCTAGCACAGCAGTCTGAGATCAAACAGCAAGTCGGCAGTGAGGTTGGGGAAGGGGCGCCCACCATTGCCCAGGCTCGCTTAGGTAAACAAAGCAGCCTGGAAGCTTGAACTGGGTGGAGCCCACCACAGCTCAAGGAGGCCGGCCTGCCTCTGTAGGCTCCACCTCTGGGGGCAGGGCACAGACAAACAAAAAGACAGCAGTAACCTCTGCAGACTTAAATGTCCCCATCTGACAGCTGTGAGGAGAGCAGTGGTTCTCCCAGCACGCAGCTGGAGATCTGAGAATGGGCTGACTGCCTCCTCAAATGGGTCCCTGACCCCTGACCCCCGAGCAGCCCTAACTGGGAGGCACCCCCCAGCAGGGGCAGACTGACACCTCACACGGCCGGCCAGGTACTCCAACAGACCTGCAGCTGAGGGTCCTGTCTGTTAGAAAGAAAACTAACAGAAAGGACACCCACACCAAAAACCCATCTGTACATCACCATCATCAAAGACCAAAACTAGATAAAACCACAAAGATGGGGAAAAAACAGAGCAGAAAAACTGGAAACTATAAAAAGCAGAGTACCTCTCCTCCTCCAAAGGAACATAGTTCCTCACCAGCAATGGAACAAAGCTGGATGGAGAATGACTTCGACGAGCTGAGAAAAGAAGGCTTCAGATGATCAAATTACTCTGAGCTATGGGAGGATATTCAAACCAAAGGCTAAGAAGTTGAAAACTTTGAAAAAAATTTAGAAGAATGTATAACCAGAATAACCAATACAGAGAAGTGCTTAAAGGAGCTGATGGAGCTGAAAACCAAGGCTCGAGAACTACGTGAAGAATGCAGAAGCCTCAGGAGCCAATGCGATCAAATGGAAGAAAGGGTATCAGCCCTGGAAGATGAAATGAATGAAATGAAGCGAGAAGGGAAGTTTAGAGAAAAAAGAATAAAAAGAAACGAGCAAAGCCTCCAAGAAATGTGGGACTATGTGAAAAGACCAAATCTACATTTGATTGGTGTACCTGAAAGTGACGGGGAGAATGGAAACAAGTTGGAAAACACTCTGCAGGATATTATCCAGGAGAACTTCCCCAATCTATCAAGGCAGGCCAACATTCAGATTCAGGAAATACAAAGAATGCCACAAAGATACTCCTCGAGAAGAGCAACTCCAAGACACATAATTGTCAGATTCACCAAAGTTGAAATGAAGGAAAAAATGTTAAGGGCAGCCAGAGAGAAAGGTCGGGATACCATCAAAGGGAAGCCCATCAGACTAACAGTGGATCTCTCAGCAGAAACCCTACAAGCCAGAAGAGAGTGGGGGCCAATCTTCAACATTCTTAAAGAAAAGAATTTTCAACCCAGAATTTCATGTCCTGCCAAACTAAGCTTCATAAGTGAAAGAGAAATAAAATACTTTACAGACAAGCAAATGCTGAGAGATTTTGCCACCACCAGGCCTGCCCTAAAAGAGCTCCTGAAGGAAGCACTAAACATGGAAAGGCACAACCAATACCAGCCACTGCAAAATCATACCAAAATGTAAAGACCATCGGGACTAGGAAGAGACTGCATCAACTAACGAGCAAAATAAACAGCTAACATCATAATGACAGGATCAGACTCACACATAACAATATTAACTTTAAATGTAAATGGACTAAATGCTCCAATTAAAAGACACAGACTGGCAAATTGGATAAAGACTCAAGACCCATCAGTGTGCTATATTCAGGAAATCCATCTCACGTGCAGAGACACACATAGGCTCAAAATAAAAGGATGGAGGAAGATCTACCAAGCAAATGGAAAACAAAAAAAGGCAGGGGTTGCAATCCTAGTCTCTGATAAAACAGACTTTAAACCAACAAAGATCAAAAGAGACAAAGAAGGCCATTACATAATGGTAAAGGGATTAATTCAACAAGAAGAGCTAACTATCCTAAATATATATGCACCCAATACAGGAGCACCCAGATTCATAAAGCAAGCCCTGAGTGACCTACAAAGAGACTTAGACTCCCACACATTAATAATGGGAGACTTTAACACCCCACTGTCAACATTAGACAGATCAACGAGACAGAAAGTCACCAAGGATACCCAGGAATTGAACCTCAGCTCTGAACCAAGCGGACCTAATAGACATCTACAGAACTGTCCACCCCAAATCAACAGAATATACATTTTTTTCAGCACCACACCACACCACACCTATTCCAAAATTGACCATATATTTGGAAGTAAAGCTCTCCTCAATAAATGTAAAAGCACAGAAATTATAACAAACTATCTCTCAGATCACAGTGCAATCAAGCTAGAACTCAGGATTAAGAATCTCACTCAAAACTGCTCAACTACGTGGAAACTGAACAACCTGCTCCTGAATGAATACTGGGTACATAACGAAATGAAGGCAAAATAAAGATGTTCTTTGAAACCAACGAGAACCAAGACACAGCATACCAGAATCTCTGGGATGCATTCAAAGCAGTGTGTAGAGGGAAATTTATAGCACTAAATGCCCACAAGAGGAAGCAGGAAAGATCCAAAATTGACACCTTAACATCACAATTAAAAGAACTAGAAAAGCAAGAGCAAACACATTCAAAAGCTAGCAGAAGGCAAGAAATAACTAAAATCAGAGAAGACCTGAAGGAAATAGAGACACAAGAAACCCTTCAAAAAATTAATGAATCCAGGAGCTGGTTTTTTGAAAGGATCAACAAAATTGATAGACCGCTAGCAAGATTAATAAAGAAAAAAAGAGAGAAGAATCAAATAGATGCAATAAAAAATGATAAAGAGGATATCACCACAGATCCCACAGAAATACAAACTACCATAAGCGAACATTACAAACACCTCTATGCAAATAAACTAGAAAATCTAGAAGAAATGGATAAATTCCTCAACACATATACCCTCCCAAGACTAAACCAGGAAGAAGTTGAATCTCTCAATAGACCAATAACAGGAGCTGAAATTGTGGCAATAATCAATAGCTTACCAACAAAAAAAGTCCAGGACCAGATGGGTTGACAGCAGAATTCTACCAGAGGTACAAGGAGGAGCTGGTACCATTCCTTCTGAAACTATTCCAATCAATAGAAAAAGAGGGAATCCTCCCTAACTCACTTTATGAGGCCAGCATCATCCTGATACCAAAGCCTGGCAGAGACACAACAAAAAAAGAGAATTTTAGACCAATATCCTTGATGAACATTGATGCAAAAATCCTCAATAAAATACTGGCAAACAGAATCCAGCAGCACATCAGAAAGCTTATCCACCATGATCAAGTGGGCTTCATCCCTGGGATGCAAGGCTGGTTCAATATACGCAAATCAATAAATGTAATCCAACATATAAACAGAACCAAAGTCAAAAACCACATGATTATCTCAATAGATGCAGAAAAGGCCTTTGACAAAATTCAACAACCCTTCAGGATAAAATCTCTCAATAAATTAGGTATTGATGGGTCATATCTCTAAATAATAAGAGCTATTTATGACAAACCCACAGCCAATATCATACTGAATGGGCAAAAACTGGAAGCATTCCCTTTGAAAACTGGCACAAGGCACGAATGCCCTCTCTCACCCCTTCTATTCAACATAGTGTTGGAAGTTCTGGCCAGGGCAATTAGGCAGGAGAAGGAAATCAAGGGTATTCAATTAGGAAAAGAGGAAGTCAAATTGTCCCTGTTTGCAGATGACATGATAGTATGTCTAGAAAACCCCATTGTCTCAGCCCAAAATCTCCTTGAGCTGATAAGCAACTTCAGCAAAGTCTCATGATACAAAATCAATGTACAAAAATCACAAGTATTCTTATACATCAATAACAGACAAACAGAGAGCCAAATCATGAGTGAACTCCCATTCACAATTGCTTCAAAGAGAATAAAATACCTAGGAATCCAACTTACAAGGGATGTGAAGGACCTCTTCAAGGAGAAATACAAACCACTGCTCAAGGAAATAAAAGAGGATACAAACAAATGGAAGAACATTCCATGTTCATGGGTAGGAAGAATCAATATCATGAAAATGGCCATCCTTCCCAAGGTAATTTACAGATTCAATGCCATCCCCATCAAGTTACCAATGACTTTCTTCACAGAATTGGAAAAAACTACTTTAAAGTTCATATGGAACCAAAAAAGTGCCCGCATCGCCAAATCAATCCTAAGCCAAAAGAACAAAGCTGGACGCATCACGCTACCTGACTTCAAACTATACTACAGGGCTACAGTAACCAAAACAGCATGGTACTGGTACCAAAACAGAGATATAGATCAATGGAACAGAACAGAGCCATCAGAAAGAATGCCACATATCTACAACTATCTGATCTTTGACAAACCTGACAAAAACAAGAAGTGGGGAAAGGATTCCCTATTTAATAAATGGTGATGGGAAAACTGGCTAGCCATATGTAGAAAGCTGAAACTGGATGCCTTCCTTACGCCTTATACAAAAATTAATTCAAGACGGATTAAAGACTTAAATTTTAGACCTAAAACCATAAAAACCCTAGAAGGAAACCGAGGCATTACCATTCCGGACATAGGCATGGGCAAGGACTTCATGTCTAAAACACCAAAAGCAATGGCAACAAAAGCCAAAATTGACAAATGGGATCTAATTAAACTCAAGAGCTTCTGCACAGCAAAAGAAACTACCATGACAGTGAACAGGCAGCCTATAAAATGGGAAAAAATTTTTGCAATGTACTCCTCTGACAAAGGACTAATATCCAGAATCTACAATGAACTCCAACAAATTTACAAGAAAAAAACAAACAACCCCATCAAAAAGTGGGCAAAGGACATGAACAGACACTTCTCAAAAGAAGACATTTATGCAGCCAAAAAACACATGAAAAAATGCTCACCATCACTGGCCATCAGAGAAATGCAAATCAAAACCACAATGAGATACCATCTCACACCAGTTAGAATGGCAATCATTAAAAAGTCAGGAAACAACAGGTGCTGGAGAGGATGTGGAGAAATAGGAACACTTTTACACTGTTGGTGGGACTGTAAACTAGTTCAACCATTGTGGAAGTCAGTGTGGTGATTCCTCAGGGATCTAGAACTAGAAATTCCATTTGACCCTGCCATCCCATTACTGGGTGTATACCCAAAGGACTATAAATCATGCTGCTATAAAGACACATGCACACGTATGTTTATTGCGGCATTATTCACAATAGCAAAGACTTGGAACCAACCCAAATGTCCAACAATGATAGACTGGATTAAGAAAATGTGGCACATATACACCATGGAATACTATGCAGCCATCAGAAATGATGAGTTCATGTCCTCTGTAGGGACATGGATGAAATTGGAAATCATCATTCTCAGTAAACTATCACAGGAACACAAAACCAAACACCGCATATTCTCACTCATAGGTGGGAACTGAACAATGAGAACACATGGACACAGGAAGGGGAACATCACACTTCGGGGACTGTTGTGGGTTGGGGGGAGGGGGGAGGGATAGCATTGGGAGATATACCTAATGCTAGATGACGAGTTGGTGGGTGCAGCGCACCAGCATGACACATGTATACATATGTAACTTACCTGCACGTTGTGCACCTGTACCATAGAGCCTGAAGTATAATAATAATAATAATAATAGTAATAATAATAATAAAAAGAAAAAAAGTTTCTACAAATATTTTCAAATACAATCCAACATCAAAAGGTTTTATTTTCTTTTTAATATTTTATTTCCCCTCACACACAGTGAGAAACAAATCTAATTATCTATAATTTACTTATTAGCATAATGTTGTCTTAGAATTGCTAACTTTTATATATATATTTCTAAAAAAATTGTTTGTTTACAATGCTTAGTATTGTACAAAAACACTGTTTTTTCTTTTAAACTTACTTAATTAACTTAGGACTTTTCACCCCCAACCCCTTTAATACTAGTATGTCATAACTTGTAATACAATTCAATAAATTTTTCAATATTTATATTTTATATTATTTTCTCCAACATATTGTTGAATTTGTTTAATATTACCTAGAGAAAAATTTATTTGTTTTGTTTCACAGTGAAGTGGATTCTAACAACTGTCTAGAGTCATATATTCACCTCAAAAGTACAACACAGAACCGTTTTAAAACATGTCAAAAATTGTCTCGTTTCCCCAATGTAATCAACTCCTTACCCAATCCCTTCTTTTGGCAACCACTATTCATCTTCCCTTCCTATAATTTTCCTTTTGCTTTGTCATATAAATAGAATCATAGAGTGTACAGGCTTTAAATCTGAGCTCCCTAACTTAGAAAGTTGCACCTAAGATTTGTTCCTGTTGTGGTACAAATACATAACAATTTCCTTTTTGACCTGTGGTATTTTATTGTACAAATGCACCAGGATTTTTTTTTCTAATTAATTCACTTATTGAAGAATATCTGTCAATTTTCCACCTTTGACAGTTATAAAGAAAGTGACTATAAACATTCAGAAACAGATTATTGTTTAAACGTTAGTTTGCAATTTGTTTTAGTAAATATCTAGGACTGAAATTCCTGGATCATGGAAGAAGTACAGGTTTAATTTTATAAGGAGCTGCTGAATTATTTTCCAAAGTTACCATAATATCTTGCATTCCCAGAAGTAATTGCTGCAAAGTTTTATTTTCTTTATTATCTTCATTTTAAATTGTGATTATTTATTTCTAAATTATTCTTTATTTTGTTATCTCTTTTTATATATCATTTTGAAAATTATGTTAAAAATATTCAATTTTTTTCTCATCACATTTTTATTTGTTTCACTCCTTTACATTTATTTCACTTATTATTGTCTAACTTTTATGTCTTAATTTTCCTTCATTGCATTTTATTTCCCTTTACATTATTTTTTACTTCATTTTTCAGTTTTGCCTCTCATGTTTTATTTGATTTTAGTTTCTTTCTTTAGATTTTTCCTTTTTTTCTTCTTTTATTTTGCCTTTTATTTATATTTTATTTTACTTATATTTGTTTTTTATTTAATTTATTTTATTTGGTTTTCCTTTATTTTCATTTCTCCACATATTACAAAACAGCCAATTTAATTTTATAGTCATCATTTTTTATTTTATTTTTATTGTATTTATCTTCATTTAATATATTTATATCTATGTATGAACTGTTTCTAACTTTATAAAACTACTTTTCATTTAATTTTAGCTTTTCAGTTATCTTATTTTACATTAAATGTTTAACTATACTTCAAGTTATTTGTCTGCCTTCTCTCTCATGTTATATATCTTCATTACATTTTACATATTTCTTTTTATGTTTTTTGTATATTTTATTCTATTAGTCTTTATTTTATATTCTCACATATTCATATCCTATAATTCACTTTTTTAAAATATTCTCCTGACTTATTTGTTTTACATTTTTAATCTTAGTTTTTATATTTATTGTATTTATTTTTGTTTATGGTTTTTCTGTTCTATTTTAATTTTTTTCAATTTATAATGTTTTATTACCTTTCAATTATTTTTATTTTATTTTTATTTTCACTTATTTGTGAATATGAACTTAATTTTTTTTGTGATTATCTTATTTTGTTCTGCATGCATTTACTTCTTTTTTTGCTACATTTTCTATTATGCCTCCATTTATACACTCTTCTTTATTTTCATTTTAGTTTTTAATTTTTGTCATTTTTTGCATTATTATGTTTGCATTTCTTCCCTATTTTTAAAGTTTTGTTTTTGTTTATATTATCTACATTTTATTTTTATTACTTTATTCTTATTTTATTTTGGTTTATCTTTGCCACATTTTAATTTTATTATAGTCCTGTTTATTTTACTTCTATTTTTTTTTTCTTATGACTATTCATTTTATTTAATTGCTAAAATTTCATTTATTTCTTATTACCTCTTATTTCTATAGTTTTGATTCTTCTATTTTGTTAAAATAAAGCAAGATATTATGTTCTTTTTTAAAATTTCTGTCCCTAATTAATAGGCATATATATTTTGGGATACATGAGATATTTTGATATATGCATGCAATGTGAAATAAGAACATTATGAAAAATGGAGAATTAATCTTCTAAAGCATTTATCCTTTAAGTTACAAAAGAATAGGCGAGGCACTGTGGCTCACACCTGTAATTCTGGTGCTTTAGGAGGCCAAGGCAGGTGGATCACTTGAAGTCAGGGGCTCAAGACCAGCCTGGACAACATGATGAAACCCCTTCTCTACTAAAAATATAAAAATTAGCTGGGGCTGTTGGTGGATGCCTGTAATCCCAGGTACCTGGGAGGCTGAGGCAGGATAGTCACCTGCACCCAATCGGCAGATGTTGCAGTGAGCTGAGATCATGTCATTGCACTCCATCCTGGATGACATACGGAAAACTCCATATCAAAAAAAGGATAATAATAATAAGTTAAAAAAAATTACACCAGTTAAGTACTTTAAATTGTAAAATTAAGTTATTATTGAATATAGTCAGCCTTTTGTGCTATTAAATAGTAAGTCTTATGGATTGTTTTTATTTTTTTGTGCCCATTAAACATCCCTATCTCCCCTTAACCAGGCCCTTACTACCCCTCAGAGACCAAGCTGAGAATCAGCTCAAGAACCAATCCCTTTTACTACAGCTGCAAAATAAAATGAAATAAAGAATTCTTAAGAATATACCTAACCAAGAATGTGGCAGATCTCCACAAGGAAAACTACAAAACACTGCTGAAAGCAATCATAGATGACACAAAAAAATTGAAACACATCCCATAAGCATGGATGAATAAAATCAATATTTTGAAAATATACTATATTGACAAAAGCAATCTATAAATTTAGTGCAATTCCCAGAAACTGTCATGATCATCCTTCACATAACTAAAAAGCACAGTCCTAAAATTTATATAGAACAAAAAAGTCCCACATAGCCAAACCAAAAAAAAAAAGAAAAAAAGAAAAAATCTGCAGGTATCACATTATCAGAATTCCAACTATACTACAAGGCTGTAGCTACCAAAACAGCATGGTACTGTTATAAAAACTGGTACAAAGAACAATGGAACAGAATAGACAACCTGGAAATAGTGCCAAAAGCTTACAGCCAATTAACCTCTCACAAAGCAAACAAAAACACGAAGTCAGAAAATGACACCCTATTCAACAAATAGTACTGAAATGATTTTGCCAGCCAGATGTAGAGAAATAAAGCTGGATTCTCATCTCTCACCTTATTAAGAAACTCAACTAAACATACAGAAAAGACTAAAATCTAAGATCTGAAACCATAAAGTTTCTAGAGGTAACATCAGAGAAACTCTTGTAGACATAGATAAAGTCTTCTTAAGCAAGAATCCAAAAATAAATGCAACAAAAACTAAAAAAGATAAATAAATGGGACTTTATTGAACTAAAAATCTTCCACACAGCAAAATAAATAATCAGCAGAGTAAACAGACAACCCACAGAAGGGGAGAAAAATCTTCACAATCTAGACATGTGACAAACAACTAATATCCAGAATCTACAAGAGACAAACATATCAGCAGGAGGAAAACAAAGGATGCCTACAAAACATGGGCTAAGAACATCAATGGACAATTCTAAAAAGAAGATGCACAACAGGCCAACAAACAAGTTAAAAAATACTCAACATCTCTGATTATCAGGGAAATACAAATAAATGCCTTCCTACCTTCCTCCTGCAAAAATGGCCATAATTTTAAAAATTAAAAAAAAAAAGATGTTTGCATAGATGTGTTGAAAAGTGAAGAGTTTTACACTGCTGGTGGTAATATAAACTAGTACAGCCACTGTGAAAAACATTATGGAGATTCCTTAAAGAACTAAAATAGAACTATCATTTGATCTAACAGTCCCATACTAGATATCTACTGAAAAGACACTTGCACAGACATGATTATAGCAGGAGAATTCGCAATTGCAAAAAAATATGGAACCAACATAAATGCCTTTCAACTAGTGAGTGAATAAAGAAAATGTTAAATATCTATATTATGGGATATCACTCAGCCATAAAAGTAGTAAAATAATTTCATTTGTGACAACCTGGATGTAGCTGGAGGCCATGATTCTAAGTGAGGTAACTCAGAAATACAAAATCAAATGTATGTTTTCACTTATATGTAGGATCTAAGCCATGAGGATACAAAAACTGAAAATACAACGAACTCTGGAGACTTGGGGAACAGTGTGATGGAGGTGAGGGATAAATGACTGCACATTGGGTGCAATGTACTCTGCTTGGTGATGGGTGCTCCAGTATCCCAGAAATCACCACTGATTGATTTATTAATGTTACCTCTTTGGACACAATTTTTTGACACAATTAATTGACCATGTGATCTAAATGTTGTCATGGACTTACATTTATTATCTTTGTTTGCTTGTTTTTGTTTCATGTAATACATTTGAAAGACAAATTATGGCATTTAGGCTACAAGTTGTTTTTTATTTGAACAAATCATTAAACACCAGTTGTTCATAAATTGGAATTGAATCTCTAATTTTGGCATCCTCTTTTTTTACACAGTATTCTAAACACATGAGCATATTATTCCCAAGTTTAGGCTACTTGGAACTTTTAAGACTATCATTTTTAACCCAATGTAACCTATTTTTAAGTTGTCCCATACTGTTTCCCACAAAGTTAGCTTAAGCAGGTAAAACTAGTGTAAATTTTCTATGTTCTGCTTATTTTAATTTGATAATTAGAACTGTATGGTTTTTCTGTGCTGCTGCTTATTTTTCTTAATGTTATGTTAATTCTTAGGTCATTTACCAAAGAGCAATGCACAATAAAGATTCTCAGTTCATTTAAACAATAAGAATAAGAGAAGTGAGCACTCTATAATAATATTTAAAGTAATGCTGCACAATACAATAATGGGTTTTTAACCTGCATTTTTATAATTTGTGTTGACTCTGCATGTCTTAAGCATATCATTTCTGGTTAGAATTTTTGTTTGTCCACTTTTACATTGCTCTAAGACAATACTTGAGTCTGAGTTGAATGGACATGTTCTACTATGGCCAGTCCTTGGGGGTTATAACAGGATGCCTGTGGAAGGAATGTTGCATGTTCCAGATGTGACACTTTGAGCTGGCATAAGCTAGACCATTGTCAGTTTTAATTTTTGTGGGCCAGCCCATAAATGAAAAAGTTAAAAGAAGATGTTTAATGACATATTGAGTGGACTCTCCAGGAAAAGCATGAGTGCTGATTAAATGTATCAATGGATACATGTATATATTTAAGTTTTCCAAATTCAGGGACATGTGTAACATCTGTTTGCCATAACTGATTAGGTTCTAGTTTTCTAGGGTTAACACCTGTTGAAGGAGGGGGCGTACCTGTGAGCTGGCAATCTAGACACTGCAAGACAATTTGTTTAGCTAATCTCTGGGTAAATTGAAATTGTTTAGATAAGTTTCTCCAGTTTTGGTAAAAAAAAAAATGATGCAATTATGTGGCTTAGTCAAGCAGTGATGTCATAACTTGTAGGTCTGCTTTATTATTTCCATAAGCCAATGGGCCAGGCAACGAGCTATGGGACCAAATGTGTGTAATAAAAATAGGATGTGTACATTGATCTAGCAATTGCTGAAGTCAGTGAAAAAGTACACACAGGATGGGCTCCAGAGTAGACTTAATGAAGGCTGTCTCAAGTTTCTGCAATAAGTAAGCAGAGTAAACAAAGTCACTAACAATATTGATGGGCTGGGTGGAAAAAGTTTCCGAGGCCAATATTAAGGCTCCAACCTCAGCTCTCTGAGTGCTAGCAAATCCAGAATGAGTGGGGGAATTATGCAGCCTCCACCAAACAGCTGCTTTTCCATTTACCAGAGTCACCAGTAAACCGTGTTAAAGCATTGGGTATGGGGTATTGAAATATTTTAGTAGGCAAAACCATAGAAGTACAAGATAAGAGCTAAAGGAGTTTGTCAGCAGGAAGGCTGTGCTCTATATGTCCTATGTAATTGGAAAGTGCTACTTGCAGTCCATAAATAAGGGCAATAATGCTTCAAATTTTTTTTTACTTAAATGAATTCTGATGATAACAGGGTCATAACCTAGCAACTGATTGCATCATCTGCAGCCTGAATACATGACTTTACTAACTGGATATAGGGAGAGAGGGTTTTAGTCCTGATTTGTGAGGAAAAAACCCATTCTAGAGAGCACAGCCCTGGGGCCATCTGTCCTATTAACCCTGTAGGAGAGTGTTTAGTGGAAAAACAAACAACCGAACTAAGTATCATGCACCTATGCAATCTAGTTGCTTCTGAGAAATAGCTTGCTCTGTCTCTTCAGTTCCTCTTTGTGCTGCAGGAATTAAATACTTGGGAGAGTCTAGGGCAGTATTGCTGAGAGGTGAAGCCAGCTGGGCTTCTGGGTTGGGTGGTGACTTGGAGAACTTTTCTGTCTAGCTAAAGGATCGTAAATGCACCAATCAGCACTCTGTGTCTAGATAAATGTTTGTAAATGCACCAATAAGCACTCTGTAAAAAAGGACCAATCAGCACTCAGTAAAATGGATCAATCAGCAGGATGTAGGTGGGGCCAAATAAGGGAATAAAAGCAGGCCACCACAGCCAGTAGCAGCAAACCATTGGGTCCTCTTCCATGCTATGGGAGCTTTGTTCTTTCATTTTTTGCAATAAATCTTGCTGTTGGTCTTTTTGGGTCCACACTACCTTTATGAGCTGTAACACTCATGGTGAAGGTCTGCAGCTTCACTCCTGAAGCCAGCAAGACCATGAACCCACTGGGAGGAACGAACAACTCTGGGTGAGCCACCTTTAAGAGCTATAATACTCACTGCAAAGGTCTGCAGCTTCATTCCTGAAGTCAGCAAGACCACGAAGCCACTGGGAGAAATGAACAACTCTGGATGCACCATCTTTAAGAGCTGTAACACTTGTTGTGGAGGTCTACAGTTTCACTCCTGAAGTCAGTGAGACCACAAACATCTGATTGAACAAACTCTGGACACACCGTCTTTAAGAACTATAACACTCACCGCGAGGGTCTGTGGCTTCATTCTTGAAGACTGCAAGACCAAGAACCTAATGGAAGGAAGCAATTCCAGACACATTGCCTTTTAACATAGAAAGCCAGTTCTGTAACTTATCACTAGTTGTGTCTAAGATGGAGCAAAGCCAGTTAATATCGCCTAGTAATTTCTGATAATCATTTAAGGTGTGTAAGTTGCTAGCATTTAATTTAACATTTTGAGGTCTTACTGACCAAGAAGGTAGTAGGTACCCAAGATTTTTCCAAAGAGAAGACATCTGCATTTTTTTAGGTGCTATGATTAAATCTCTTAACTATGTATTCTTTATGACAGAGGCATATAGCCTTAAAAGTACTGGCTCTGTTGGGGCTGCTAGTAAAATATCAATAAAATGAATAATCTTGCAATTTGAATTTTTTTTTTCTACTGGAGAGCAAAGCTTGATTTACCTGATACTGACATATGGTATGACTCTTCAGCATCATACCTTGAGGAAGAACCTTGCAATAAAATTGGTGATCTGGCTTTTCATTATTGATAGCTGATATTGTAAACGGAAGTTTTCTCTGTCCTGTTTTGCAAGGGAGATAGTATAAAAGCAGTCTTTTAAATCACTAATGATTATAGGCCAATCTTGAGAAATCACTGCAAGGGGAGGGAGCCCCTGCTGAAAGGGCCCCATAGGTTGCAAATTAGCATTGACAGCATGTAAGTCATACAAAAAGTTTTCATTTTCCATTTGGAATTAATGAAAATGGTGAATTCGAAGGGCTGTTTGATGCTTCTATATAGCTAGCTTTTAATTGCTCCTCAACTAACTCATGGGCTCTTGGTAATTTCTTTCCATCCTTAAAGGCTACTGTTCTACCCAAATTGGATCTTGAGAGAGTCCCTTCAAGGGTAGGAGAGGAATAACAGTGGTAATGATTAGAAAATGTTTGCTGTTCACATAATTCATCAAATTCTGCCCTCCAGAGGAGATAATGACTGGTGTTTAAAGTTGTTTTAGCTAGCACTGAGCTGTCTCATGGAGTCATACAGAAGTTGTCTGCTATGGCCTCAAATAATCCTTTTGTAAATGGGCTAGTGGCTCCATTATCTCTAATGGTTTTCCTTATCTCTTCATTTACCTGATTGCTTTGTTGATCTTGCATTATTGGGCAGGCTAAGAGCTCCCCTTTTAATGCCAGCTACCTAAGACAGGGTCCCATAACTATAGTGTATCTCCTGTCTCTTTTCCAATTTATTGTAGGAGAGGGCTCAGAAAAACCTCCATTTTCTCTTTGTTATTTTGGCCCAGTGATAGTGGGGCTGGGGGATTTATTCAGTAGAGATAAGGTGGTAAGATAGGTGATGGTTCCTCCTCCCTCCCCTTTTTTAGGCTCTTCTGTGTAGAGCAGGACCAGAACCACCCTAACTAAAACCCATAACATCAGAAATGTTACTAGGACCCATTGCCCTTACACATGATGTTGTTTAAGATTTCTCTCCACTTGTTCCCAGAGCTCTGTGTCTAGCATGCCTTCTCCTGGGAACCATGGGTTACAGAAAACAGCAGTTTGCATTAGGTCCCTTAATTGAGCCTGCAAAACCAAGTCTCTGCTAGATTTAAGCAGCTGTTTCAATGCTTTTATTTATTTATTTATTTTTATTTTTATTTTTTTTTTTGAGACAGAGTCTCGCTCTGTCACCCAGGCTGGAGTGCAGTGGTGTGGTCTCAGCTCACTGTAAGCTCCATCTTCCAGGTTCACACCATTCTCCTGCCTCAGCCTCCTGAGTAGCTTGGACTACAGGCATCTGTCACCACACTTGGCTAATCTTTTGTATTTTTTAGTGGAAAGGGGGGTTTCACCATGTTAGCCAGGATGGTCTCAATCTCCTGACCTCATGATCTGCCCACCTCAGCTTCCCAAAGTATTGGGATTACAGGCAGAAGCCACCACACCTGGCCTCAATGCTTTCATATACTGCTTTTGTTGTGCTGCTAACTGTTGCCCAATGATGAAACCCTAGCCTGAACAATTCATTCAACCTTGGAAATCCTGAGTTGGCACCAATGACTTACTGACTGCATAGTCCCTTCACCTTTGTTTTCAAGGTTTCCATCTTAATCTATTTCAGTTTTCCTCACACAGGACACCAACTACCATGTCCAACCTGCAGATTCTGACCAAGAAACAAATTAACGAATGCTCTCCAACATAGATATCCAGTGAAAGAGTGGGCTAGGGGATCAGACCACCCACAGAAAGAGTTGTAGCAGCCTCGGCCCTGACAAGCTGGCATTGCAGGCATTTATTCAGTACAGATTTAATGACAAAGGCCTTGAGTAAAAACACTTGTGGGTAATTAACATGGTCACCCTTCCTGAGAGAGTAGTCCTGTGCACACAGATGATTAAAGGCCAGGTTCCTAGGCCTAAGTAAACTAACTTATCTAGATGAGTTTCTTTACATCCCCCTGTTACCTAAACTAAGCTTTCAGGCACTGGATAAGAGAATCTGGCTGTCTTCACCCAAATCCTTTTCCAAAGCTTTTGTAAAACCTCCTGGCTTTCCAAGAGGGTTTGCATCTTTCTACAATTTTTCCCACCATCTTCACCAATCTCCTGCAACCCCAGTGACAAGCCAGCATTTTAGGACTTAAATTAAAGGCCCACCCTGATGTTATGTCAGCCTTTGTGGGTCCAGATTTTAGGCCAGCCTCCACACATAGTAGCTTCTGGCTCATCCTCATTTATCCAATCTCCAGGCCCATCTCTACAGATGCAATTCACAGGTCCATCCCAGTAGACACAGGATTCAGGACCAACAATGCAGATGTACATGCCAGGCCTTTCTACCTGCTGACCAAGGCACCAGGTTAGCCTGCCCAATGACTCCAGCCTGACCAATGACTACCTTCAGACATGCCAGGCATCCTATCTGGAATCTCTGGAAAGGATGACTGTAAGAGGGCTTTCCCAGACAATGCCAGTCTACAAAGCCTAGAATAAGTCTCTATATTTTCAAAAGAGCAGAAATCAATGTAAAAGGAAGAGAAAGAGAGGTAGAAATCTCATTTTAAATGATAATAGTAGAAAACTCTCAAAAATTGGAGAAATATAAATCTCAGCACAGAAAGATCTAAGGTTTCCAAACAGATTCAATCCAAATAAGATGACACAAACATATATTATAATTAAATTGTCAAAAGTTGAGGACAAAGACTGAATCCTTACAGCAGCAAGAGAAAAGAAGGACCTAACATATAAGATAGTCCAAGGTTAGCAGCAGATTTCTCAGCAGAAACCTTATAGTCTAGTAGAGAGTAGGCTGATATATCAAAGTGATGAAAGGAAAACAAAAATAACTACCAACCAAGAGTGCTGTATATGTCAAAGATGTCCTTTAGAATTAAGGAGAGATAAAGACCTTCCCAAATAAACAGAAACCAAGAGAGATAAGAAATGCCTTATAGGAAATGATAAAGGGAATTATTCAAACTGAAAGATCATGATGCAAATTAGCAGCACAAGAATTAACACAGAAATGCCTTTGTCCTTTGTATAATCAGTGAGTTCCCAGGAAAAAAGTTTCTTCTTCTTTTGTGGGTATGAACACTGTGGACTCTAGTGGGTTCTGATGGGCACTTTCCTTTCCTTTATAGAGGATGAGCTTGACCTCTATTAATTATCACTTCAGTTCCTTGATTGGTTCCAGGCCAAAATCCCAGGCCAATCTTTCATTTCAGCTCCTGATAGTTCCCAGGCTAACTTAAGCTACCTCTATGAATCATCTCTTCAGGTCCTGTTTGGTCCTCGGCCAAGGTTATGGGACAACCTGAGCAAGCTTTTTCCAAGATAGCCCACAGACTAAGCACATTTGTTTCCCTTCCCAGTGCATAACATCCCTGAACCCCAGCCTCACAGAGGTTAATCCATTCAGGCCCCCCTCTCTGTCAGCAGAGAGCTTTCTTCTTTCACTTATTAAACTTTTGCTCCAACCTCACCTTTGTGTCCATGATCCTTAATCATTGTGAACTTGTTATAAAGAACTCTGGGTGATAGCTCACAAGAAAAGTGGCACATTTTGGTACATTCTTTCTCATCTTTGTGGGCAGATGTTCCTTCTGTCTTTGAAGTTGTGTCCTTTGATGGTTTTTGTTTTTCTCTTTATCTTATTTGATTTCTTTTGGGGTTGGATAGTGGTATTAGTTGGGTTCAGTTGACTGGCTTCATTTCTGAAAGGTCTTATTTGGGAGGTAGGGCTAAGCTTGGGAATTCTGAACTGCATCCTGTAATTATGCGTGAATGTTAAGCAGTCCCAGCTTTGTTCTCTGGCTCCTCCAAGTTTGGGATCTGCTGTGCTAGAGGGACTGAGGTGTTTCCAGGCCTCTGCTCACTGTATCCAATGGTTGATGCCATCCAAAGTGCTTAGCAAGGAAGGGGCAATAGGAACAGTCCTTGTTTTCTGGTGCTAGTGGCAATGAAATGGGGTGTACTCCTGTTGGCTGTTGCAGGTTCCAGGGTACTGGCCTTTGTGCAGTTTTTTACAGTAGTAGTTGGTGTTAGCATGGTACACAGCTGGGTGGGGTGCCCCTGCTGGTGTCTGTATGAGCATTTGTGCCAGTGGATATGTTAGCATGGGGGTGGAATGCTGGTGGGTGCAGGGCAGTGTGCACCCTCTGTTCTCATTCACATGGATGGCTATGGATGCTCAGGGTTGGGATGTGTCCACTATTTTCCATGGATAGTTTCACACTGGTGACAGCATTGCACAGGGGCAGAGTGGTAGCAGGGATGGAGCTGGTGTACTTTGTGCCCACCAATGTTCCTATGGCCATGCCATTTCATCAGAGATGGAAAGCAGAATGCACTCACACTGGCAGCAATGGCATGGCAGAGTGCACACAGGCATGCACATGCACACACACACACTGGCAGAGATGGGAAAGCCAGGTCCTCTTGTGCACACATGCATTGTCAAGGAAATTTGGAGATAACTGTGAGCCAGTGTATGCAGGCAAATTGACATGGGGGAGGCTGCAGTGCAGGGAGTGAGTTGACAGGATTGTGTGTGTCTTAAAACAACACTCTGCTGGAGCTCTCTGCCAGTGAAATGCATTCCACCAGCACAGGAACTATGATGTGGGTCCCAGGAAGTACTTCTCACCTGGGCACTCAAGGCTGCACTGCAAGCAGGCATGGCCAGTCTGGGGCCCCAACAGGGGACAGCCAACTGAAGGGTGCTAAGGCCAGACCAGCCCCATCTCATGGGCAAGATGGCCCTGCAAATTTGAGGTCTGACAGTTCCCCTAAACTATAGGCTAAAGTGTCCTATGGCAGCAAGTCAAGCCTAGGGAATGGGTGTCCCTGCCCATGCTCCACTACAGAAAACAAACCCTCTAGGCATCACACTGGCTGGAGTTCTGCTCCTATCTCTTCTCTAAGCAGCTCTCCCTGCCAACTCACATGTCCATGGTAGTAATGAACTAACCTCCTGGGATTCCAGAGACCCTTAGTGACAGTGAGTTGTTCTTTCCTAAAAGAGGCTGAGAATGAGTTGTGCCTTGCTAAAAGAGGCTACTTTAAGCTGAAAAGAACTGAAATTTGATTACACACAAAAACTTTACAATTTTACTCCCTCACACATTTAAAATTTTTGATATCACAATTTATATATATATATTTTTTTAATTAAGTGTTTATTGATCATTCTTGGGTGTTTCTCAGAGAGGGGGATATGGCAGGGTCATAGGATAATAGTGGAGAGAAGGTCAGGCGATAAACACACAAAAAAAGGTCTTTGATTTTCCTAGGCAGAGGTCCCTGCAGCCTTCTGCAGTGTTTGTGTCCCTGAGTACTTGAGATTAGGGAATGGTGATGACCCTTAAAGAGCATGCTGCCTTCAAGCATCTGTTTAACAAAGCACGTCTTCTACCACCCTTAATCCATTTAAACCTGAGTTGACACGGCACATGTTTCAGAGAGCACGGGGCTGGGGGAAAGGCCATAGATCAACAGCATCCCAAGGCAGAAGAATTTCTCCTAGTCAGAACAAAATGGAGTCTCCTATGCCCACCTCTTTCTACACAGACACAGCAACAATCTGATCTCTCCTTCCTTACCCCATACTTCCCCCACTTCTTTTCAACAAAACCGCCATCGTCCTCATGGCCTGCTCCTGATGGTCGCTGTCTCTTTGGAGCTGTTGGGTACACCTCCCAGACAGGGAGGCCAGGCAGAGGCGCTCCTCACCTCCCAGATGGGGTGGCTGGGCAGAGGCCCTCCTCACTTCCCAGATGGGGGGGCTGGGCAGAGGCGCTCCTCACTTCCTCCCAGACTGGGTGGCAGCCAGGCAGAGGTGCTCATCACCTCCCAGATGGGGCAGCCAGGCAGAGGCGCTCCTCACATCCCAGACGGGGCAGCCAGGCAGAGGTCCTCCTCACTTCCCAGATGAGGTGGCTGGGCAGAGGCGCTCCTCACCTCCCAGACAGGGCAGCCAAGCAGAGGCGCGCCTCACTTCCCAGACAGGGTGGTGGCTGGACAGAGGCTCTCCTCACCTCCCAGATGGGGCGGCCAGGTAGAGGCGCTCCTCAATTCCCAGATGGGGCAGCTGGGCAGAAGCGCTCCTCACTTCCTCCCAGATGGGGTGGCGGCCAGGCAGAGGCGCTCCTCACCTCCCAGATGGGGCGGCTGGGCAGAGGTGCTCCTCATATACCAGATGGCGTGGCCAGGCAGAGGTGCTCCTCACTTCCTCCCAGACAGGGTGGCGGCTGGGCAGAGGCACACCTCACCTCCCAGATGGGGCAGCCAGGCAGAGGCTCTCCTCAATTCCCAGATGTTGGGTGGCTGGGCAGAGGTGCTCCTTATCTCCCAGATGGGGCAGCCAGGCAGAGGCGCTCATCACTTCCCAGATGGGGCAGCTGGGCAGAGGCCCTCCTCACTTCCCAGATGGGGCGGCCGGGCAGAGGCACTCCTCACTTCCTCCCAGAGGGGGTGGTGGCTGGGCAGAGGCACTCATCACCTCCCAGATGGGGTGGCTGGGCAGAGGTGCTCCTCACCTCCCAGATGGGGCAACCAGGCAGAGGGGCTTCTCACTTCCCAGACAGGGCAACCGGGCAGAGGGCTCCTCACATCCCAGACAATGGGTGGCCAGGCAGATGCTTCTCACATCCCAGACGATGGGTGGCTGGGCAGAGACGCTCCTCACTTACTATATGGGATGGCAGCTGGGCAGAGATGCTCCTCACATCCCAGATGGGGCGGCCAGGCAGAGGCGCTCCTCACATCCCAGAGGATGGGCAGCCGGGCAGAGACACTCCTCACTTCCCAGATGGGGTGGCCGGGCAGAGGGGCTTCTCACATCCCAGATGATGGGCGGCCAGGCAGAGATGCTCCTCACTTCCTAGAGGGGGTGGTGGCAGGGCAGAGGCTATAATCTTAGCACTTTAGAAGGCCAGGGCAGGCGGCTGGGAGGTGGAGGTTGTAGCAAGCCCAGATCATGCCACTGCACTCCAGCCTGAATAACATTGAGCATTGAGTGAGTGAGACTCCGTCTGCAATCCCAGCACCTCGGGAGGCCAAGGTGGGCAGATCACTTGAGGCCAGGAGCTGGAGACCAGCCCGGTCAACACGGCGAAACCCCATCTCCACCAAAAATACAAAAACCAGTCAGCTGTGGTGGCATGCACCTGCAATCCCAGGCACTTGGCAGGCCAAGGCAGGAGAATCGCAGGAGCCCGAGGCAGGGAGATTGCAGTGAGCCGAGATCACGACAGTACAGTCCAGCTTTGGCAACAGAGGGAGACCGAAAAAAGAAGGGGAGCGAGACCAAAGAAAGGAGGGAGACAGAGACTGAGAGGGCGAGGGAGAGGGAGAGGGAGAATTTGTATATTTTTATGTTGTCTTATCAGTAGTTTATAAACAGATATCTCATTTTAAGAAGAAATGAGATGCTAAAAATTAACCCTCTAGCAGCCAACCATCCACACATATTTTCAAGAAAAAAAATAAGCTTTATAATGTCCTAAAAAGAACTGATGATTAACTTCAGATGCAACAGCCAACATCACAGACATCTCAACTATTTTAACTTACTAAATTTTGACTAAAAAATTAAAGTTGAGCAAACCTTCCAATTGAATGAGGTCCCAAACTGTTGTACCCAGGTCAGCTAACAATAAGAGAAGAGCATTTGATAAAAATTTTAAATAAGTGGGATGAAGATCTTAAAAACATTTATTCAAATAATCTTAACGGATAGAAAACTTTTTTGAAGCCTCAATGATTGTATAATTCCTTCATTCGAGCCTCACTATAAATTCGATGTTTGTTTTTATTTCAGTTTTCACAGAATTGATGTTGCTCTGACAGGGACTCTTTTCAAACCAATATATTGCACTTCTTAGTATCTTAAACTAAATATTGTTCAGTTGTGACAATAATATAGTACTCATGTATTTAGGAGCAAACTTTTTTGAAATTCATGCATAGATTTAAAATAATATACATTTTACATGATCTTTTTGAAGGCTTTTCATACAATCAAATATTATTCATCCCTAATCAATAAGTAAATCCTGCCATTCTTTACAAAATACATAAGCCTGGAGAAAACTAAGCTAAGTAACTTAAGCCCAGCACAGAAACAAATGCTGCATGATTTCCATTACATACAGAAACTGAAGAAATATTGAATAAATAGACAGTAAAATGGTTGCTACCAGGTGTGGGTAGAGGTTATGAAGCCATAGGTAAAAAGTACAAAGTTATAGTTATGTAGGATAAATGAGTAAAGAAATTTAAGATACAGCATGAAGACTATAGTTTTTTTAAATATTTTAGATATTTGCTAATGTAATAAATGTTATATCCAGTCAACAAAATAACTTCATGAGATTATAAATACAATCATTTGCTTGACTGTAGCAATTATTTCACAATGTATATATAAATCAAAGCATCATGTTGTAGATCTGAAACACATGGAATAAACAGGGAGGCACCAGAGTTCTTTACAAGAAGCAACAGACACCTCCTCTACAAAGAGCCAAAACAATAATTACAATAATTACAGTTTAAATAGAGCATCTTAAAGAGAATGTTTGAATTCTGGAGAAAAGTGACAGGAAATACCTCAGGCACAGGAGGAAAGAAAAATGAGACAACCAGGATTTACTTGGAGATAAAAGAACCTTCTCATTTTGGATAAAGCATAATTGAGAGATCCCTAGCCACACCCATTTCCACATGGATTCCAGCAACCTAGCTATATAAAACCATCCCACTCTCACAGGCCCTGAGACTAGTATAAATAGCCCTCTGGCATCTGTGTAACATTATTCTTTCAGAGAGAGAGCTCACACTGGGTGCCACAATCCCTCTGACACCCAGGAGCTGCAGCATGGCACCATCTTGAGAGCCCTGCTTTTTCTAGACTGCATCTTGCCCTGAAATTCAACAGTAACTGCCTCTCCATATGTCTGGAATCACACTGACATTCTATCTGTCTATAGGAGGGCTGCAGTGTTATAATATTAGTTTGACCTGGATGTGTGGCCTATTCCCCAGCACTCTAGCACACACTATTCTACACCCTGTGAAATTAGAGTTGCAGTGTACTAAGAACACCACTGAGCCAAAATGAGCCAAAATATATGTTCCCCAGAGTCTGAGACCAATATCACTGACAGCCATGTTGCTCCACCCACAGCAAAATCACTATGTCATTATACATGCCCTGAGAATACAGTCTCCCCACCCACCACTACAAGTGATGCTTCCACCACCTGAGACTCCATTCATGATTCAGAGAATTGCCTTGCCCTAACCATTACAGCCTTAACTTGTGTTCATTATTAAGAGGCCTGAAGTTAGGCTTATCCCACCAACCACCAATCCATCAGAATACATAAGCAGAATACATATAGTTGTGAAGATAACTCTTTCCTATCTTTCACACAGGGCCTGTACACATACCATCAGAGAGTTTCACAAAGAATCAAGCTATCAGCTGCTTGAACCTACTCCTACAATCACTATGGGCATCCATTCACATATGTCTCCTTGTGGCCTAGATACTGGCCCTCTTAGCTTGTTACTATCACAACTTAAACCAGCATGTGTCACCTGAAATTACAGGGAATGTCTCACCACAGCAGCCATTTTTCATGCCACACAGAATGCCCCATCTGCTCAGTTCACTGCTGCCAATGTTGTCACCAGATCAAGTTGCATGTAGGCCCAAGAATCAGCTATCCTGGCCTCTCTAACAATGGTGTCAACACACACCACTGGATGCTCTGTGGTACAAAGGACAGGTATGGTTTACCCACATTCGGGATTCAAGTACTGAAATTCCTAGTAATGCCATTACAAGAAAACCCTCGCCACAGCCTTATGAACATCTGCAGCCATCACAGATACTTGGGAGGCCAAGGTGGGTGGATCACCTGGGGTCAGGAGGTCAAGACAAGGCTGACTAACATGGTGAAACTCTGTCTCTACTAAAAAAAAAAAAAAAATAGCCAAGCATGGGAGCACATGCCTGTGATCCCAGCTACTTGGGAGACTGAGGCAGGAGAATTGCTTGAATCTGGAAGGCAGAGGTTGCAGTGAGACTAGATCATGCCATTGCACTCCATCCTGGTCAACAAGAGTAAAACACTGTCTCAAAAAAAAAAAAAAAGAAAAGAAAGAAAAATCACAGTTACCACTGATGCTGCTGAAAGCCAGGTAGATCGTAAAAATTATAAACTACTACCTACACCCAGAATGAAAGGTAGAGTGTCCTAGCCAGAACAATCAGGCAACAAAATAAATAAAATGCATTCAAACAGAAAGAGAGAAAGTCAAACTATCTCTCTTTTTACATTATATAATTTGATGCCTAGAAAACCTAATAGACTTTGCCTCAAAGATTCTAAAACTCATAAACAACTTCAGCAAAGATTCAGCACACAAAAGCAACACACAAAAATCACAGCACTTTTATAAACTAATAACATTCAAACTAAGAGCCCAATGAAAAATACAATTCCATTTGCAATAGCCGCAAAAATAATAAAATATCCAAGGATGCAGGTCAACAGGGAGGTAAATGGTTTCTCAAAAGGATTACAAAACACTGATGATGAAAATCATCACTTATGACACAAATACAGAAACAGTTCACGTTCATTAAAAAAGAACCAAAATTTTCTTTTTTTATTATTATATTTTAAGTTTTAGGGTACATGTGCACAAAGTACAGGTTTGTAACTTATGTATCCATGTGCCATGTTGGTGTGCTGCACCCACTAACTCGTCATTTAATATTAGCTATATCTCCTAATGCCGTCCCTCCACTCTCTCACCACCCCACAAAAGGATCCAATGTGTGATGTTCCCCTTCCTGTGCCTATGTGATCTCACTGTTCAATTCCCACCTATGAGTGAGAACATGTGGTACTTGGTTTTTTGTCCTTGTGATAGTTTGCTGAGAATGATGGTTTCCAGCTTCATCCATGTCCTTACAAAGGACATGGACTCATCTTTTTTTATGGCTGCGTAGTATTCCATGGTGTATATGTGCCACATTTTCTTAATCCAGTCTATCATTGTTGGACATTTGGGTTGGTTCCAAGTCGTTGCTATTGTGAATAGTGCCACAATAAACATACATATGCATGTGTCTTTATAGCAGCATGTTTTATAATCCTTTGGGTATACACCCAGTAATGGGATGGCTGTGTCAACTGGTATTTCTAGTTCTAGATCCCTGAGGAAACATCACACTGACTTCCACAGTGGTTCAACTAGTTTACAGTCCCACCAACAGTGTAAAAGTGTTCCTATTTCTCCACATCCTCTCCAGCATCTATTGTTTTCCTGAATTTTTAATGATCACCATTCTAACTGGTGTGAAATGGTATCTCATTGTGGTTTTGATTTGCATTTCTCTGATGGCCAGTGATGACGAGCATTTTTTCATGTGTCTTCTGGTTCTTAAATGTCTTTTGAGAAGTGTCTGTTCATGTCCTTCACCCACTTTTTGATGGGGTTGTTTGTTTTTTACTTGTAAATTTGTTTGAGTTCATAGTAGACTCTGGATATTAGCCCTTTGTCAGATGAGTAGGTTGTGAAAATTTTCTCCCATTTTGTAGGTTGCCTGTTCACTCTGATGGTAGCTTCATTTCCTGTGCAGAAGCTGTTTAGTTTAATTAGATCCCATTTGTCAATTTTGGCTTTTGTTGCCATTGCTTTTGGTGTTTTAGACATGAAGTTCTTGCCCATGCCTATGTTCTGAATGGTAATGCCTAGGTTTTCTTCTAGGGTTTTTATGGTTTTAGGTCTAACATTTAAGTCTTTAACCCATCTTAAATTAATTTTTGTATAAGGTGTAAAGAAGGGATCCAGTTTCAGCTTTCTACATATGGCTAGCTAGTTTTCCCAGCACCATTTATTAAATAGGGAATCCTTTCCTCATTGCTTGTTTTTCTCAGGTTTGTCAAAGATCAGATAGTTGTAGATATGTGGCATTATTTCTGAGGGCTCTGTTCTGTTCCATTGATCCATATCTCTGTTTTGGTACCAGTACCATGCTGTTTGGGTTGCTTTAGCCTTGCAGTATAGTTTGAAGTCAGGTAGCATGATGCCTCCAGCTTTGTTCTTTTGGCTTAAGATTGATTTGGTGATGTGGGCTCTTTTTTGGTTCCATATGAACTTTAAAGTAGCTTCTTCCAATTCTGTGAAGAAACTCATTGGCAGCTTAATGGGGATGGCATTGAATCTATAAATAACCTTGGGCAGTATGGCCATTTTCATGATATTGATTCTTCTTACCCATGAGCATGGAATGTTCTTCCATTTCTTTGTATGCTCTTTTATATCATTGAGCAGTGGTTTGTGGTTCTCCTTGAAGAGGTCCTTTACGTCCCTTGTAAGTTGGATTTCTAGTTATTTTGTTCTCTTTGAAGCAATTGTGAATGGGAGTTCACTCATGATTTGGCTCTGTTTTTTCTGTTATTAGTGTATAATAATGCTTGTGATTTTTGTACATTGATTTTGTATCCTGATACTTTGATGAAGTTGCTTATCAGCTTAAGGAGATTTTCAGCTGAGACAATGGGGTTTTCCAGATATACAATCATGTCATCTGCAAACAGGGACAATTTGACTTCCTCTTTTCCTAATTGAATACCACTTATTTCCTTCTCCTTCTTAATTGCCCTGGCCAGAAATTCCAATACTATGTTGAATAGGAGTGGCGAGAGAGGGCATCCCTGTCTTGTGCCAGTTTTCAAAGGGGATGCTTCCAGTTTTTGCCTATTCACTATGATATTGGCTGTGCATTTTTCATAGGTAGCTTTTATTATTGTGAGATACGTCCCATCAATACCGAATTTATTGAGAGTTTTTAGCATGAAGTGTTGTTGAATTTTGTCAAAGGCCTTTTCTGCATCTTTATATGATTTTTGTCTTTGGTTCTGTTTATATCCTGGGTTACATTTATTGATTTGCATATATTGAACCAGCCTTGCATCCCAGGGATGAAGCCCACTTGATCATGGTGGATAAGCTTTTTGAAGTGCTGCTGGATTCTGTTTGCCAGTATTTTATTGAAGATTTTTGCATCAATGTTCATCAAGGATATTGGTCTAAAATTCTCTTTTTTTGTTGTGTCTTTGCCCGACTTTGGTATCAAGTTCATGCTGGCCTCATAAAATGAGTTAGGGAGGATTCCCTCTTTGTCTATTGATTGGAATAGTTTCAGAAGGAATGGTATCAGTTCTTCCTTGTACCTCTGGTAGAATTTGGCTGTGAATCCATCTGGTCCTGGACTTTTTTTGGTTGATGAGCTATTGATTATTGCCACAATTTCAGAGCCTGTTATTGGTCTATTCAGAGATTCAACTTCTTCCTGGTTTAACCTTGGGAGGGTGTATGTGTCCAGGAATTTATCCATTTCTTCTAGACTTTCTAGTTTATTTGTGTAGAGGTGTTTGTACTATCCTCTGATGGTAGTTTGTATTTCTGTGGGATTGGTGGTGATATCCCCTTTATCGTTTTTTATTGTGTCTATTTGATTCTTCTCTGTTTTCTTCTTTGTTAGTCTTGCTAGTGGTCTATCAATTTTGTTGATCCTTTCAAAAAACCAGCTCCTCGATTCATTAATGTTTTGAAGGGTTTTTTTGTGTCTCCATGTCCTTCAGTTCTACTCTGATTTTAGTTATTTCTTGCCTTCTGCTAGCTTTTGAATGTGTTTGCTCTTGCTTTTCTAGTTCTTTTAATTGTGATGTTAGGGTGTCAATTTTGGATCTTTCCTGCTTTCTCTTGTGGGCATTTAGTGCTATAAATTTCCCTCTAAACACTGCTTTGAATGTGTCCCAGAGATTCTTATATGTTGTGTCTTTGTTCTCATTGGTTTCAAAGAACATCTTTATTTCTGCCTTCATTTCATTATGTACCCAGTAGTCACTCAGGAGCAGGTTGTTCAGTTTCCATGTAGTTGAGCGGTTTTGAGTGAGTTTCTTAATCCTGAGTTCTAGTTTGATTGCACTAACTAGTCTGAGAGACAGTTTGTTATCATTTCTGTTCTTTTTCATTTGCTGAGTAGAGCTTTACTTCCAACTATGTGGTTAATTTTGGAATAGGTGTGGTGTGGTCCTGAAAAAGATATCTATTCTGTTGATTTGGGGTGGAGAGTTCTGTAGATGTCTATTAGGTCCACTTGGTGCAGAGCTGATTTCAATTCCTGGGCATTCTTGTTAACTTTCTTTGTCGTTGATCTGTCTAATGTTAACAGTGGGGTGTTAGTCTCCCAATATTATTGTGTGGGAGTCTAAGTCTCTTTGTAGGTCACTCAGGACTTGCTTTATGAATCTGGGTGCTCCTGTATTGGGTGCATGTATATTTAGGATAGTTAGCCCTTCTTGTTGAATGGATCCCTTTACCATTATGTAATGGCCTTCTTCATCTCTTTTGATCTTTGTTGGTTTAAAGTCTGTTTTATCAGAGACTAGGTTTGCAACCCCTGCCTTTTTTTGTTTTCCATTTGCTTGGTAGATCTTCCTCCATCCTTTTATTTTGAGACTATGTGTGTCTCTGCACATGAGATGGGTTTCCTGAATACAGCATACTGATGAGTCTTGACACTTTATCCAATTTGACAGTATGTGTCTTTTAATTGGAGCATTTAGTCCATTACATTTAAAGTTAATATTGTTATGTGTGAATTTGATCCTGTCATTATGATGTTAGCTGTTTATTTTGCTCGTTAGTTGATGCAGTTTCTTCCAAGCCTCAATGGTCTTTACAATTTGACATGATTTTGCAGTGACTCGTACCAGTTGTTCCTTTCCATGTTTAGTGCTTCCTTCAGGAACTCCTTTAGTTCAGGTCTGGTGGTGCCAAAATTTCTCAGCATTTGCTTGTCTGTAAAGTATTTTATTTCTCCTTCACTTATGAAGATTAGTTTGGCTGGATATCAAATTCTGGGTTGAAAATTCTTTGCTTTAAGAATGTTGAATATTGGCCCCCACTCTCTTCTGCTTGTAGAGTTTCTGCCAAGAGATCCACTTTTAGTCTGATGGGCTTCCCTTTGTGGGTAACCTGACCTTTCTGTCTGGCTGCCCTTAACATTTTTTCCTTCATTTCAATTTTGGTGAATCTGACAATAATGTGTCTTGGAGTTGCTTTTCTCGAGCAGTATCTTTGTGACATTCTCTGTATTTCCTGAATCTGAATGTTGGCCTGCCTTGCTAGATTGGGGAAGTTCTCCTGGATAATATCCTGTGCAGTGTTTCACAACTTGGTTCCATTCTCCCTGTCACTTTTAGGTACACCAATCAGACATAGATTTGGTCTTTTCATATAGTGTCATATTTCTTGGAGGCTTTGTTCATTTCTTTTTATGCTTTTTTCTCTAAACTTCCCTTCTTGATTCATTTCATTTATTTCATCTTCCATCACTGATACCTTTTCTTCCAGTTGATCACATCAGCTCCTGAGGCTTCTGCATTCTTCACATAGTTCTCGAGCCTTGGCTTTCAGCTCCAACAGCTCCTTTAAGCACTTCTCTGTATTGGTTATTCTAGTTATACATTCATCTAAATTTTTTTCAAAGTTTTTAACTTCTTTGCCTTTGGTTTGAATTTCCACCTGTAGCTCAGAGTAGTTTGATCGTCTGAAACCTTCTTTCAACTCACCAAATTCATTCTCCATCCAGCTTTGTTCCATTGCTGGTGAGGAACTGCATTCCTTTGGAGGAGGAGAGGCACTCTGCTTTTTAGAGTTTCCAGTTTTTTTGCTCTGTTTTTACCCCATCTTTGTGGTTTTATCTACTTTTGGTCTTTGATGATGGTGATGTACAGATGGGTTTTTGGTGTGGATGTCCTTTCTGTTTGTTAGTTTTCCTTCTAAGAGACAGGACCCTCAGCTGCAGGTCTGTTAGAGTTTGCTGGAGGTCCACTCCAGACCCTGTTTGCCTGGGTGTCAGCACAGCGGATTTTCATGAACCGTGAATGTTGCTGTCTGATCGTTCCTCTGGATGTTTTGTCTCAGAAGGTTTCCTGGCCATGTTAGGTGTCAGTCTACCCCTACTGGAGGGTGCCTCCCAGTTAAGCTGCTCAGGGGTCAGGGACCCACTTGAGGAGGCAGTCTGCCCTTTCTCAGATCTCCGGCTGTGTGCTGGGAGAACCACTGCTCTCTTCAATGCTGTCAGAAAGGGACATTTAAGTTTGCAGAGGTTACTGCTGTCTTTTTGTTTGTGCCCTGTCCCCAGAGGTGGAGCCTGCAGAGACAGGCAGGCCTCCTTGAGCTGTGATGCGCTCCACCCAGTTCAAGTTTCCTGGCTGCTTTGTTTACCTAAGCAAACCTGGGCAATGGTGGGCACTGCTCCCCCAGCCTTGCTGCCACCTTGCAGTTTGATCTCAGACTGCTGTGCTAGCAATGAGCAAGACTCTGTGGGGGTAAGATCCTCTGAGCCAGGTGTGGGATACAATCTCCTGGTGTGCCATTTGTTAAGCCCACTGGAAAAGCACAGTATTAGGGTGGGAGTGACCTGATTTTCCCGGTGCCAACTGTCACCCCTTTCTTTGACTAGTAAGGGGAACTCTCTGGCCCCTTGCATTTTTTGAGTGAGGCAATGCCTCACCCTGCCTCGACTCACACACAGTACACTGCACCCACTGTCCTGTGCCCACTCTCTGACACTCCCTAGTGAGATGAACCCAGTACCTCAGATGGAAATGCAGAAATCACCTGTCTTCTATGTGGCTCACGCTGGGAGATGTAGACCAGAGCTTTTCCTATTCGGTCATCTTGGCTTCCCTACTCTGCATGTTCTACTTCATATTCATAAACATTTTAGCTTTTAATGAGTTCTGCATATTTTTCTCTTATCAGAAACCTGCCTTTGAGAGCACCTGTTAAATTCCATGGCTGATTAAAACCATTTTGGGGAGGGAATTAAAATAAGACAACAGAGGCCAGGCGTGGTGGCTCACACCTGTAATCCCAGCACTTTGGGAGGCTGAGGTGGGCAGATCAGGAGGTCAGGAGATTGAGACTATCCTGGCTAACATGATGAAACCCCGTCTCTGCTAAAAATACAAAAGAATTATCTGGGCATCATGGTGGGTGCCTATAGTCCTAGCTACTTGGGAGGCTGAGGGAGGAGAATGGCATGAACCCTGGAGGCAGAACTTGCAGTGAGCCAAGATTGCACCACTCCACTCCAGCCTGGGTGACAGAGTGAGACTCCATCTTAAATAAATAAATTAATTAATTAAATAAAGTAAGACAACAATTGTGTTTAAGTGACAAAATGTCCAGGGTGGTTGAAGCTAGAAACATGATCAAAAAAGAAATTTGGTTATTTCTGTAATTTATAATAATCCAGCTTAATAACCTTAATTGTGATTGACAACAAACATTCAGGAAATAAAACCTAAGACATCCCAGACTTTTTGAAACATAAGGGATTTCTGTAGCATCCAAAAGCCAGTGGTCAGGAAATACAACCTTGAGACTAAAGTTTTATTTGGAAAACCTGTAAAATATGTTAGAAGTGTAAAACACTTAATGTTATAAAATAGAATTTGAAATTACTATGAGTTGTTTGCTTTGCCAAAATAAGGGAAAAAAAATTGAAAAGACAAAAACCTTTTGTATTCATATGTTTTCATGCTGCTGACAAAACATATACAAGACTGGGCAGTTTACAAAACAATGGAGGATTAGAGGACTTAACAGTTCCACGTTGCTGGGGAAGCCTCAAAAACCATGACAGAAGTCAAGGCATATCTCACATGGAATCACATAACAGAAAAGAGTTCATGCAGGGAAACTCACACTTATAGAACCATTAAGACTCACTCCCATGATTCCATTACCTCCCACAGGATTTCTCCCACAACAAGTGGGAGCTCAAAATGAGATTTGGGTGGGAACAGAACGAAACCATATTATTCTGCATTTGGCCAGTCCCAAATCTCTTGTCCTCATATTTCAAAACTAGTCATGCCTTCAGAAAAGTCCCCTAAAGTATTAACTCATTTCAATATTAATTCAAATGTCCACAGTACAAATTCTCCACTAGACAAGCCAACTGGCTTCTACCTATGACCCTATAAAATTAAAAGCAAGTTTGTTGCTTCCTAGATGTAATAAGGTAACAGGAAATGGGTAAATACGGTTATTCTAAATAGGATAAATTAGCCAAAACAAAGGGGCTACAGGACTCAGGCAAGTCCAAAATCCAGTGGGCTAGTAAAATCTTAAAGCTTCAAAATAATCTCTTTGACTACATATCTCATATCCAAGTCATGCTGATGTAAGAGCTGGGCTACCATGGCCTTGGGCAGCTGTACATCTTTGGCATTGCAGAGTATAGCCTCCCCCTGGCTGCTTTCTTGAACTGGCATTTAGTGTCTGTGGCTTTTCTAGGTGCACAAAGCAAGCTGTTGGTGGATATACCATTCTGGGACCTGGAGAATTGTGGCCTTCTTCTCACAGTTCCACTAGGTAGTGCCTCAGTAGGGACTATTTCTCAGGGATCCCTCCCCATATTTTCCTTCCATACTGCTTTTGCAGAGGTTTTCCATGAGCACCACATCCCTGAAGCAAACTACTTCCTGAACATGCTGGCATTTCCATATATCCTCTGAAATGTAGACAGAGGTTCCCAAATTTCGATTCTTTACTTACGTGCACTTGTGGGCTCAACACCACATGGAACCTGTCAAGGATTGAGGCTTTCAATATCTGAAGCCACAGCTCAAGCTGTATCTTGGCCTCTTTTAGTCGCAGCTGGAGTGGCTGGGATGCAAGACACCAAGTTCCTAGACTGCACACAGCAGAGGTACCCTGAGCCTCACCCATGAAACCATTATTTCCTCTTAGGTCTCTGAGCGTGTGATGGGAACATCTGCCACAGGGGTCTCCAACATGGCCTGGAGACATTTTTCTCATTGTCTTGGGGATTAACATTTGGCTCCTTATAATCTTTTACTAAAACTACATTTTATTTTTTGTGTATCTTGCATGTAAATCTGTTTTCAGTGCTTTTTATTACATATTATACTAGAAATTCTTAGAAATTTTTTTCTTTTTTTATTATACTTTAAGTTCTAGGGTACATGTGTACAACGTGCAGGTTTGTTAACTAGGTATACATGTGCCATGTTGGTTTGCTGCACCCTCAACTCATCATTTACATGAGATATTTCTCTTAATGCTATCCCTCCCCCAACCCCCCACCCCCTGACAGGCCCCAGTGTGTGATGTTCCCTGCCCTGTGTCCATGTGTTCTCATGGTTCAAGTCCCCCTTATGAGTGAGAACGTGCGCTGTTTGGTTTTCTGTCCTTATGATAGTTTGCAGAGAATTGTGGTTTCCAGCTTCACCCATGTCCCTGCAAAGGACATGAATTCATCCTTTTTATGACTGCATAGTATTCCATGATGTATATGTGCCACATTTTCTTAATCCAGTCTATGATTGATGGACATTTGGGACATTTGTGTTGGATCCAAGTCTTTGTTATTGTGAATAGTGCTGCAATAGACATACGTATGCATATGTCTTTATAGCAGCATGATTTTTAATCCTTTGGGTATATACCCAGTAATGGGATCTCTGGGTCAAATGGTATTTCTAGTTCTAGATCCTTGAGGAATTGCCACACTGTCTTCCACATGGTTGAACTAATTTACATTCCCACTAACAGTGTAAAAGCATTCCAATTTCTCTACATCCTCTCCAGCATCTCTTGTCTCCTGACTTTTTAATGATCACCATTTTAACTGGCATGAAAAGTCATAGAAAATTTTAACTTGAATTAAAAACCTAGTAAGTTGTTTTAGTTATGTGCTAGGTGCAGATAAAGTCTTACTTCTTTCAGCATAGTTAGGATTGTGCTTACTTTTATATGTTGACAGTTTTTAAAAGTCAAAGAAGCAGTTTGAAATCTTAAAACTTTTAGCAACATAGCATCTGTCCTATGTAATTTATACAACCTATTTATATCTTGCAGACATTTGCATTTTAACAGTAATCTTTAAAGGTGTTTTTACTTTACAAAAATTAAAGTCATATGAACTGAAAAGTACCACACCCTTTATCTTCCCTTTAAAATTATTTGATTTGAGCACATAAACTTTTTAAATTAATTAGAGCTCTTTTTAAATAGATATCACACACATAACACATATATAACCACACAGACCAGTAGAAGATTTTGTAGTCATACAATCTCTAGTTGGTCAATTTCCCAACTGGATTATTGGCCTCCAGGTGAAGTCCTTTAAGAACTGGGTGAAGAATAAAGTTACCAAAGTCTAATAAACAAGCATAGCCAGAAGACAAAGAGATTTTGAGAGATAATTATTGATATGTAACTTCAGTGGTTTAAGAAGGCAAACAGGATTTGTGCTGCCTTTCTATTTTCTCAGGGAGCCACAGGCCACCAGAAGTGATCCCAGGGCCTTTATTCCAGGCATCAAGAGTGGCAAGATAGAGTGGAGGAAAGTAATTCTATCACCTGAGGGAAAATCCTTTTCCACAAAACAAGACCTGTGAAGAGAGAAAAATAAAGACATTTTGAATATACCTATATATTGGATATCCACTTTTAGTTAAGCTGAATGCTATTTAAGAAAATCCTTTTTCATTAATTGAATGTTTGCAGAGAATATAAAGAGAGATTCTGATAATTTTGTTTTCTGGTTTGCATCACTACCTGTTCACAATCATGTTAAATTTCTCCAGCTTCCTCTGGAAAAAAAAAAGTGTTTGGGTTCAGGCAAGGGTAGGTTTTCAATTAGACTGAAGATACCTCTAACAGCAAAGCTTGATATTTGAGGAGGGATTACTAGCCAGAGACTTCTCTTAAAGGACAGCAGTACTGCTATACTGGGTGAGATGCAAACAGTTAAGTTATTTTATGTGGTTGACACCATGGCCTCTGGCACCAGCAAAGCCACTATTGTAATTTCTCAGAGGCAAGTTGCCCATACTTTAGCCATCAAGTCAACTTCCACACTTAGATAACTCACTAGTTGTTGAGCTATAACTCAAGGCTTAGTTAAAAATCCCTGGGTTATTCTTTTCTTTCTGATACATAGAGATTAAATGAATTTTCTATCGGAAGATTGAAGGTTGACTCTTTAAGTAAGGCTTGCCTTAGCTAGCTAAAGGCTTTGAGTTTTGGCTTCATAAATGAATTTAGGTAGATAGTTTTAGCTGCTTGATTTTATTTAATGAAGTGGTGTAAAAGATGAACTATTTTATTGTATTCCAGTACCCAAAATCTTCAAAATACAATCATGCCTAAGAATCCCTCTAAAAGTTAAGAAAAATGAGCTCAATTGTTTCCTCCCGTGGTGCTCTGGTTCCTTCTGATAAGACCAGACCCAGGTACTTCACTGCAGCCTAACAGACCTTAGGTTTAGATTTGGAGACACTAAATTCCCTTCCAACTAAGAAATTAAGAAGAGCTTTAGTGTCTTCTTGAGAAATCCATCACAATCATGCTTCGGAAAAACTGAAAGGCTGGATTAGGGAGAAAAAAAGAGAGACAAGGTCTGATGTTTAGAATAGTGTTTACTTTGCACCCTTTTACATGCAGAATCACTTGGGACTCCTCAACATTGATAGGAGTTAGAGTCCTTGGAGACTGCCTATTGAGCCATGTGATCCAATGGTCCTACTGGACCATCAGAAAGACTGGCTTTGAACCTGGTGATCTACATCTCCTGTGACAGTTGTACTTCCAGTAGCCTCAAAAGATGGGGCAAGGCTGGGGTGGCTTCTTACTGCTGTTCTGGATATCCCATTTATAATGCCCCCACTTGCCACACAATTAGCAGGTGCATGTTGAGGATTCCAGGTCTTATTAGCACATGAAGAGGCAACTAGTGCATTCTTTTTTCTCTTGTGCCTCCCCTTTTCTTCCTAGGTCTCCTTCTCCTGATACATGTTGTAAAATATTGATGAGACCAGACCTAGGAAGTTTTCTAGGTGCTATCTCAGCTCACACTGTACTTTTGTAATTTCCTTCCAATACAGGGATTTCCTAGGTAGTAAACTTGTCTGTTAAGATTATGTGTCCCTCAGTTTGTATTAGGAGATAGAGAACTGGGCGTCACTAAAGTACCCTTCTTTCCAAAGAAGCTGAGAGATTTTCAACAGGATTCAATAAGAACAGCTAAGAGTAATTGAGAGGACTGGTTATGATTATTGGCAAGTCTTTTAATATGCACATAAGAAAGTGGTTTTTTTATTCACTGATCTATGGGATAACTAGGGATTCAATTAGGGCTTTTAATAGGCACTGCTTCTCTTCTTATTAAAAATGGGGATTGTGTCTCTTTCTTACCCTCCTTCCCTTTTTGACTAGGTTTCACTTTGACTGGCTATAGGAGGTCTGTTGTGTGTCTCTGAATATCTCTGCTATCTGTAGAGGTGCCTGTTTCTCTGCAACAGTTAGGATTTAGCTCAGAAGTAGCATAACATCTCTCCACATAAGATTCAACAGTTGGGTTAGATTTTGCAAAGCCTCTGTATATCTATCATAATCATTAGAGAAATTGCCCAGGTCCTCCTTTCTATTAAAGGCTCTGCAATGAGAAGAAAACTAGAACCCTAGTAATACCATGTCCATTGAATATTTCCCATGGGGTAAAACTGAAGTTGGGGGTCTCTTGCTTCACAAAACAAGAGAATCTAATGATATCATTATAGGGGTCCCTAACTAAAGAAGGCAGGTAGGATACACATAATTTGGTTTTGAGGGTTTCCCAAAAGTTAGTCTCTCTGACTTTGGGGAATTATATTTTGTAGGCTTGCATGATAGGGATGCCAAGAGGGCAGGGTGAATTTGACAATGCTTACACAAATCTGGGTTGCCTCATATAAGTAAAAAAAATCTAGTTGTTGAATAGTATTAAAATTATTGCTTCCTTGAAGAGGCCAGGCCTCTTTTCCATAAGATGGCTGAGCCCTTCCAAAATAGAATATAAGCTGTTTTTTTTTTTTTTTTCCTTCAGGGTCTGAGTGAAAAAAGAGTTAAAGAAGAATGCACTCAAAGGAAGTGTAGTCTTCAAATTGTGTATTACCCATCTAGAAAAGTGAAGAGAAAAGTTGTCTCTCAGTCTTCTTATTTTTTTTAGATTGACCCAGAATGGAGAGAAAAATAGAGGGGTGTCCCTCCTGTTCTCTTCTTTACCCTCTGGCTCCTGGCACATTAAGGAAAGTGTGACTTCACCCATAGCTCTGGAGAAGCTCAGCAGCAGGATTTTCCATGATGACCTGCACAAAACCCTAGCTTTTTGTCCTACTGATTTCCTAGACTCACTCAACCCAAAAGGGTCTGGTGGTACTCCAGAGACCTGAGAGAAATTAGGTTCTAGTTAAATTTTAGAAAGATTCTTTAATGAAGATAGTGTTCAAATACCATCTCTGACTTTCCTTGCTATGGCTCCAAAAAACATTGGAATCTCAGAGAATGGGACCAGTTAACATTCAATATCTTGTTTATTTAATGTTGAATATACTTAGATGTAGAAGACGTGCCACAAGACAGCATAAGATGTGCCACAAAAGATCTGTCATTTATTTCATAGGGACAGCAAAAAGCTTAAAATCTGTCTTTTGAAGTAACATTCTCCTAATTGTTACAAGTGGATTTATCCTGCCCCCCAAATAGGGCGTGGGACATGGTCACTGATAAAGGGATGTAAGAGGGAAAATACTTAGGGAACTATAAGTTTTGAACAAAGAGTAGGCAAGGCTCCACACAGAATAAAATCCCATTTTACTAGCTGACATTGTGGGGTTAGAAATGCTAGATAAAAACTTGGACTTGAACTTTTTTTCAGATTAATGTTAGAAAGAGAGATTTGGGATTTGATAGACTGTCCCTATAGCATGCTCCCTGACATAAGAAAATTAACTTGTTTCATAAATAAAATGTTTACATTAATTGAACAGTGCTGAGTTTTTACATGGAGTGAACAGACAACCCAAAAGAAGAGGACTCAGAGTGAAATATTCTTTCATCCAGTGCCATGAATGGCTGTTATTAGGGGACTTAAAGACCCTTAGTAGGTACAAATTTAGAGAGATCCTGATTTTCTCTGTTTCTAGGAAATCAAAAAATGAAAAACACTTTGAGTTACATTTCCAATTACTAGGATACTGACTGACTTTACCCAATGAGATTATATCTCTACGTTGCAGAACACCTCCAATATTGCATACAAAGAAGGAATAGGAGACACAATAGCCATAAAAAGAAAGAAGAAACATTTGCTATAGAAAGACTGGAAGTCCTTGTGCCAAAGCCCTGATGGGCTTTCAGAAAAAAGAGTTAGTCTGAGGCCTTTAGGTAACACTGAGGTGTATTTCCAGCCAGAAACCTTCAGTTGTCCTAGGATCTTTTTTAAATCTCATGCAATGGCTAGGTTTTCTGGAAAGAAAATGGGGTCAATACAAAGCCAGCATTCCCAAGATTGCTCTTAAGAGAAAAAAACTGAGGTAAGAAGCCTCAGAAAGTAAAAAATAAAAATACATTAAAAATAAAGATTCTACTTCTACTCACGCTTCTAATAAATCCCTTTCTTCCTGGCCAATGTGTCAAAATATGTTGTAGTCTCACCAATGCAACAAGATGTTTCAGTTTCTTATTCTTCTGAAATAATACCTGGAATTCTTTGTCTCATGTCCAAGATAATAAATGAGCATGAACACAAGGGTGAGGGTGGAATAGAATAATAGTTTAATAATTGAAAGAAGAAAGTTATCTGCCAGCAGAGAGGGCAGGCCTCAATAAATTGCCCACTCTGAGGCTGAGAATCAGGGATTCTATGGAAAGAGAAGGTTAAATAATGTGCTTAATTTGTTGACTGTCTTGGAAATGTGACTTGGCCTTGGCCAAGGACCAGTCACACATTTTGCCTTAGACTTTGCCCAGTCCAATCAGTGGTGGAAGTGCTGATTTATGGGGACTGCTCATCTTACTGTGCTACCCATCAGGAGCTGAAGTGAAAGCTTTGCCTGGGAATATAGCCCAAAACTAATCAGCATCTTAAGTAATAATTCATAGAGGCTAGGCTCACAAGCAAAAAGAAAAAAATGGCACCCACTGGAATCTACCAAAGCCCACTGTGTTCATGCCCACAAAAAGAGAAGAAACTTTTTCATGAGATGCCAATTATACAAAAGACAAAGGCTTTTCTGTGTCACAGCTTGTTTCCTTATGTGAGTGAGACAGATGTTTGTGAAAGTTCTTAATTAAATGGGCTAGAGATTTCCCTGTCTGTGTAGTCATGAGCATATTTTCAATCACAACACCCCTGTGCTATTTCCCTTATTACTGCCTGCAGCTTGATCATTTTTTCCCAGTCAGTTTCCCCTGTGCTATTTCCCTTATTACTGAATGCAGCTTGATCATTTTTTCCCAGTCAGTTTCCTATGTTATGTGGCAATGAGACACTGACACATGGGTTGGGGTCTCTCTGGGGGTCTTTCCTTTACTGTCTACCAAAGGCAGGCTATCTCTTTTCAGTGCATTTCTGAAATCAGACAGAGCTGAGCTTTTGATTTTTGGATCCTATATTTCCTTTCAGCTAAGAAATTATAAAGAGTGTTTTCCTTCCCAAGAAGCCTATCACACTTACCCTATAAGAGGAGGGAAACACTGAATTGGAGAGGAGAATAAGGAGACTAGCCCTGGACATTCACTTTCCTCCCTTCTAATTACATAATCTCATGGGACTCCTGGATAGTAATGGCAGTTAGAGCTATTGGAACTGCAGAATTGGCTCTGGGACCCATCAAGTCCTGCTGGAATATTGAGGAGACTTGCCCTTGACTCAGTGACCTACATCTCCAGGGAGAGTATGACTTCTAGTGGTCTCAAAAATGGGTGGAAGAAAATGGCTTCTTCTTGCTGCCTTGTCAATCCTTATTGAATACTCCCACTTGCCACATTGATAGCAATTATCAGGTGCACCTTGAGGATTCTGGATGTCATTAGCCTGTGAAGTGGCAACTAGTGCCTCTTTTTTCTCTTGTGCTATTACTCTTTTTCCTGTGCCTTCTCCTTGCCTCTGATATATAAGACCAAGGAGGCCAAACCCAGAAGGTTTTCCAACGTGCTAGCCAGGCTCACAATCTGCTTTTTTTCTGATATTAGTGGTTGCCTAAGTAATAAATTTGTCTTTTAAGATTATCTGTCCCTTAATTGAGTTATGAGATACAGAGGTGTGTTTCACTAAAGTATCTCTCAGCCTTTCTAAAAAGGTTGAGGGATTTTCATCTTGCTTCTGATATAAAAAGGACAGTTTAAAGTAAGTAAAAGGTTTGGTTCAGGCTCTTTGCAAGCTTTACAATATACAAATCAGAAAGTGTTTTTTTTCCAGTGACCTGTAGGTCACTAGGGTTCCAAATATGGTTTTGAAGAGGCATAACCTTTATTTCTATTAGGAATAGAAATTCTGTCTGCTTTTTACCCTATTTCCACTTTCAACTGGGTCTATTTTTTGACTGACTATAGGAGATCTGCTGTTTTTCTTCAAATCTCTCTGCTGCCTGTAGAGATGCCTACTTCTCAGCAGCAGTTAGAGTTTGGCTTAGGAGTAACAGAACATCTCCCCATGAGAGATCAAACACTTGCATTAGATTTTGGAAAGCCTTTATATATCTATCATAGTCATTATAGAACTTGCTTTGGTCTGTCTGATTTTTTATAAGGTGTTATAATGAGAAGGAAACTTGGACTCTAGTGGTATCATGCCTATAGGACATTTAGTGTAGGAGCAAACAGTGAAGTTGGAAGTTTCTTGCATGCCACAACCACAGGAGCTGATGACAGGACTATTGGGGGTCCTGGCTAATGGAGGTAGGCAGAACACCCAGAAGTTGCCTTTGAGGGTTTCTCAATGGTTTGTCTTTCTGACTTTTGGGAATTATATTTTGTAGGCTTGCCTGATATGGCCACAAAGAGGTCAGAGTGAATTTTACAATGCTTACAAAAGTCTGTATTGCCTTAGAGATTAAAAAGAAAAAAGCTAGTTCTTTAACATCATTGAAATTAATGCTACCCTGAACAGGCTAAGCCTCCTTTTCCTAAGATGAACAAAGAAGCCCAAGAAATAGAATATATACTGTGAAATATAATGTAAACTGCTTTTTCTTTAGGGTCTGAGTGTTAAGAGTTAAAGAAGAATGCACTCAAGGAGAGTACAGACCACAGATGATTTGTCACACATCTAGAAAAATGTGGAGAAAATGTGCTCTCTTTCTCTTTCCTCTTTTCAGAATGACCCAGGGTGGAGAGAAAGATAGAGGGGTATCCCATTATGCAAGTATATCCTTCACCCTTGGATCCAGATGAGCTAGCTGGAAGAATTAGCCATGCTCACCTGCACAAAGCCCTAGGTTTTTGCCTTGCTGATTTCCTAGACTAACAACCCCAAAGGATCTCAATGTATCCCAGAAACCTGGGAGAAATTGGGTACTAGTTAAGTTTTGGCAAGGCTTATTAATGATGGGAGTCTCTTAATACAACTTCTGGCTCCCCCTGATATGACCCCAGGAAAACATTGGAATATCAGAGAGTGAGACCAATTGACTTGCAAATATAAAATATCTTGTTCGTTTAAATTCCAATGTACTTGGATGCAAAACAGATGCCTCAAAAGATCATTGAGGAGTGTATGGATTGAATGACTGTCCTTTCCATGATGGGGAGAGCAAAAAGGCTAAAATCTGTCCTTCAAGGGTGGCTTCCTCCCAACCGTTACAGGTGGAATTATCCTGCCTACAACTAGGCCATGAGACATGATTACTGACAAAGGGATGTAAGATAGAAGATAATTAGAAACTATAAGTTTGGACAAAGTGTAGACAAGGCTTCCTACAGAGAAAATCTAATTTTACTAGGGGGCAATTTGGGACTGAAATGCTGGGTAAAACTCTGACTTGAAATTTTTTTCAGGTAAATATTACAAAGAGAGGTCTGGGTTTTGATAGGCTGTCCCCACAGCATGCCCCCAGAATAAACATAAAGTTTCATAAAGGAAATGTTTAGATTCATTGTACAGTGCTGAGCTTTTACGTCAAGTGAAGAAACAACCCAAATGAAGAGGAGGGTATTCACTCAGGGTAAACTATTATCTCATCCACTGCCATGAATGTCTATTATAGAGGGACAGAAAGGCCTGAACTATGTAAAACATTAAAGAAATCCTAATTTTTTTCTGTTGCTAGGAAATCACACAAACAAAAATTATTTAAATTACATTCCTGATTACCAAGACATCAACTGACTTTATCAGACAAGTTTATGTCTGTAAATTGCAAGAACACACAGACCATTGCTTATGATGAAGGTATAGTAGACATAATAGCCACAAGAAGAAAGAAGGAAAATATGATAAAATGACTGGAAGCTACTGTGCTGATGCTCTGATGGGCTCTTGGGAACTGGAGTTAGTTGAAGGGCCTTCAGGTAACATTGAGTTGTAGGCTCAGTCCCAAACCCCAGTTGCCCTAGGACCACTTTCTAATCCCATGTGATGGCTAGGCCTTCTGTGAAGGGAATCTGAATTAGAATAGAGCCAAAATTCAAACACCTGGGAGTAATTGGGGAATTGCTAAAATCCTCTGCAGCAAGATTTTCTCCTGAGTCTTAAGGCTGGCATTGATGTTAATTATTTTTAAATGGCTGGCATGGTTCCGGCGTTTTGTCAGCTCTTGAGATTAAAAACTTAGGACAAGAACCTTGGAAAGTAGAGACTTAAAGATCCACTCCTAATCACCCTTCTGATAAATTCCTTCTTACCCAGCCCATTCATCAGAGTATGTTGTAGTCTCACTAATGTACCAAGACAAAACAGTCTCTCATTGTCTGAGATAATACCCAGAGTTCTTTGTCCTATGACCAAGATAACTAAGAAGGGGGTACACAAGGGTGAGGTTGGAGCAAATGTTTAATAAGTGAAAGAAAAAACTCTCCACCAGCAGAAAGTGGGGGACTATATGGGCTTAACCCATGATATCATGATCCAGGGTTCTCATGGACTGGGAAGAAGAATGAACATGCTTTGTCTTCTGGATATCTTGGAGAATGCATGGCTCAGCTTGGCGTGAAATCAGAAAACATGGGCCAGGACCAATCAGCAGCTGATGAAACAATTTATAGAGGCTGTTCTTTTGGCCTGGGGTCTATCTACGGCTGAAGTTATAGCTTGGTGCAAAAACTTAGTCCTGGACCAATCAAGAGCTGACATGAAAATTTGTAGAGCCCAGCCTCACAATTGAAACAGAAAAGAAAAGTTCCCACTGGAACTTACTGGAGTCCACTGTGTTCATGCCAACAAAAGGAGAATAAATTTATTAGTGGGAGCCAACTGATTACACAAGGGACAAAAGCTTTTCTATGCCAGGCTTTTTTTATTTATCTGAGTTAGCTGGAGGCTTGTGCAAGTTTTTATATGAATGGGCTGGAGATTCTCCTCTCTGTGCAGCCAGTGGAATGCCTACAGTAACAACCCATGTGCTAGTTAACCTATAAGTTCCTGAAGCTTGATTTCTTTTCTCTGGCTGCTTTTTGAGTTATGTGGGAATGAGGTCCTGTCCCATATATCAGGGGCCCTCTACCCTCTAGGAACCCCTCTCTTGGTTTCTACCTAATGCAAGTAACCCCTCTCAGCATAATGGTGAGAATATTATATTCAACCCAATAATCAAATATTACATCTATTAATCTTTTGTCATATGTTTCATGTATTATTAAATAAAAAGAAATAAATTAGTATTTGTTTTAAATTAAATTATTATATTGACTCACATGAGTGTAACTAGCTTATGTGTAAAGTTATCAATGGAAGCACAGAAAGGAAGAAATATATTAAGATCCAAGAATCCAATAAAGGCTATATTTTTTAGTCAGATTTTATTTAATTTACACAAATGTTTATTAAGTTTTCAGCCATAATTTTTACCTCAACGCATGGCTTCTAATATAATTTACCTGTTAACTCATGGATAAACTGTTACTTCAGAATTGAAGAGACTCTTTAATTTAGCATGTGCTTAAATTGCTGGCCCCATCCTGCATATTAGTGATTCAGTTGCTGTGAACTTTGGTCAAAAAATATTTCTTTTTTTTTTTTTTTTTTTACAAGTTCTCAGGTGTTTGCAATGCTGCTAGCCAATGGAAACCAGTTGCAGGACCAATGGCTGGGTGCATATTTATTGATGTCATCTTCAGTAAAAATATTGGCCCAGAGGGTATGCAGTCAAATACACAAGAGACCATTGTTGATTTTAAGTGGACACAGGTCTTCCTCATAGTAATGTAAAAGCAGTGTCAAATATATCAGAATTATTTAATTTTTATTTTGAGGGCTTGATAAAATCTGGTTTTATGTTGAAAGCCTGAATATTGTCCTTTGCCCACATTAGTCAGTTAAATATTCAGTTGGGGCCTATGTATTTGGTCTGGGCTGGAACTGAAATTGTGAAGTTTTATGCACTGAATGTCTGGTCTGTGTGAACACATCTGGATGGGTCACTGAGAGTGCAATGGGTGAAATAATTCAATAATACAATTCTTTTTATAATTATAAATCTTTCTATTGCTGTGATGGTTACTTGGGAGTGATGTGGGGATATGGTAGTGGAGACAATGAAGGTTTAGGAGCATAGAATCACACCCAGACTTGGAAAAGATGTTACATCCCTGAACTCTGTTCTTTACTCCAATGTAAGCCTCTTCGGGGTTCTCTTTATATAATTATCAAAATCTCACAGAGGGGGCTGCAGATTTTGATATTACAGAAAAAAATATGCATCATAGAGTTGGCTTCACATATCCTTAGACTTTTTCTATTTTCTCTTGTTTTACTAGCTTTGAAATTTTCTTTCAGTTGACACTCTGTGTTATAGTATAAAATTTATGCTGCTTATTTATTAGGTGAAATTATATAAATGAACTACTCACATATATAATTATATTTCTAACAGTATAAATTGGTTTGAGAATTTTTAAATTTTAGGCCTTGTTTCTATTTTAAATAATTTGACAATTTTTGTTGATTTTTGATATATTGGAATATTTTTTAAATAAATTTTTCTCATACAATTAATTATAATACATAGTCTGTAACTGATTTTGACTTTATTTCTGTTAAAATTTTTGAAAAAATAAAACATTCAAATGTATCATTATTATTGTAAATATCTCAGGTATAATTTTATAGTTATTATAAAAGATTTCTCAATAATTCTCATGAAAGTCTATGCTTCGTTTTGGTAAATTCATAAAGAAATTTTCATTTGTTATTTATTTTTTCTTTTTTTACTATTTTTTAATTTCTGTAGCATGTCAATAATTTATTCTTTTAATTTTTGCAGCCACTAGACATCCACTGTTCCCACTAACCCCACCAACTACTCTTAACAGCATCTGACAATAATCCTTTCTTTTTCTAATTCTCTGACTTCAATTATTTCACTTGTTAGGTCTCAGAAATAAGTGAGAACATACAATATTTGTCTTTCTCTACCTTGGTAATTTCACATAACATAGTGATGTCCAGTTCTATCCATGTTGTTACAAATGACAGGATCATATTTTCTTTTATGGCTTAATAGTACTCCATTGTATATGTGTAACAGATTTTATTGATCAATTCCTCAGTTAGTAGACATAGGTTTCTTCCAATTCTCAGTTATTGTTAATAATGCTGAAATAAACATGAAAGTTCAGATATCACTTCAATACAATGACTTTATTTCTTTTGATTATATACCCAGCAGTGGGATTGTTGGACCATACAGTAGCTCTATTTTTAGTTTTTGAGAAAGTTTCAAACTGTTCCCCATAGAGGTTATACTGATTCACATTCTTACAGTGTTGGAGGGTTCCTTTTCTCCAAAGCCTCAAAAACATTTGTTATTGCCTGTGTTTTGGATAAAAGCCATTTTAAGTGGAGAGAGATAATAAGTAATTGTCATTTTGATTAACAGTTCTCTGATAATGATGTTGATGACCATTTCCCATGCCAGTTTTCCATTTGTACACCTTATGAGAAATTAGTATTCAAGTCTTTTGTTCATTTTAAATGAGATTATTATATTTTTTCTATGAAGTTCTTTGAACTTCTTATATATTATTGCTATCAGTCCATTGTCCGATGGCTGGTTTTGAAATTGTTTTTCTAATTCTGTGGGTTTTTTTCCACTTTGTTGAGTTTTTTATTGCTTTGCAGAGCCTTTTAAACTTGATATGATTTTATTTGTTAATTTTTGCTTTGTTTTACTTTTCCTCTGTTGTATTGCTCAAGCAATTTTTGCTGAGTTCAATGACTGGGAGAGTTTTCCATATGTTTTCTTGTTTCATAGTTTCATAGTTTCAGGTTTCAGATTTAAGTCTTTAGTACAGTCTGATTTGATTTTTGTATATAGTGAGAGATAGTGGTCTACTTTCATTCTTCTGCCTGTAGATATTCCATTTTCATAGCACCACTTCTTGAAAATAAAAGCTCTTTTCCCCATGTATGTTCTCAGCACCTTTGTCCAAAATGATTTTTCTGTGAATGAATTGAGTTATTTCTGAGTTCTTTAATCTGTTCAAATGGTCTATGTGCCTGTTCATTTGCCTGTCAACCATGTCATTTTGGTTACTATAGCTCTATAACATAATCTGAAGTGATAATATGGTTTCTATAGATTTGTTCTTCTTGCTTAAGATAACTTTGGCTATTCTAGGTTATTTGAGGACTTATACAGAATTTAGATTTTTTTATTTCTGTGAAAAATGTCATTGATATTATGATAGGAATTACATTATCTCTGTAGATTCATTTAGGTAGTACATATTTTTAAAATATTCATTCCATCAATTCATAAACAAGGAATATCTTTCCATTTTTAGTTGTCTTCAATTTTTTACATAAGTGTTTTATAGTTTTTTCTATAAGGACTTTACACTTTATTAGTTAATGCAAATTTTATGTATTTAATTTTATTTGTAGTGTTGTAAGTAACATTGATTTCTTATTTTTTCTCAGACTGTTCACTGTTAGCATATAGAAATACTACTAATATTTATATGTTTATTTTTTATTCTACAACTTTGCTAATCTTATCATTATTGATCTTATAGCTGTTTGGTGGATTCTTTAAGACTTTTTTCAAATGTATGATTATATCATCAGCAAACAATAACAATTTGACTTATTATTTTCTTTTTTTTCTGATTGCTCTATGTAGAACTTTCAGTACTACATTGAATAATAGTGGTGATGCTGGACATCCACTAAAATGTAAAATATTTTGTAGGAACTACTTTCCTTTTTTTCCATTTAATATGATGCTCGAGTAAGGTCTCTTATATATGGCTTTTATTATGTTGAGGTATATTCTTTTTTGGGGGGTAAGGAGGTTTGTTATGAAGCAATATTAAAGCAAGTGTGCTTTTTCAGCATGAATTAAAATGATCATATGGTTTTATTATTTATTCTGTTGACATGATATATTCCATTGATTGATTTAGATATGTTGAACTCTTCTTGTATCTCTAGTATAAATGTCACTTGGTCATGATAAACAGTCTTTCTAACATATTGTTGAATTCATTTTGCTAATATTTTCTTCCAAATTTTTTGTATTAATATTTATCAAAGATATTGGCCTGTAGTTCTTCTTTTTGGTATTTCTTTGTTTTTGTATCAGAGTAATACTGGTCTTGTAGAATGAATTTGAAAGTGTTCCTTCTCCCTGTATTCCTCAAAATTTTTTGAGGAGGGCTGGTATTAATTTCTCTTTAAATATTTAGTACGGGCTGGGGATAGTGGCTTAGGTCTACAATACAAGCAATTTTGGAGGCTAAGCAAAGTAGATCACTTATGGTCAGGAGTTGAGTGCAGCCCAGACAATGAAACTTGGTCTCTACAAAATATAAGAAATTAGCTAGGTTTTGTTCTACAGGCCTGTAATCCTAGCTACCAGGGAGGCTGAGGCACATGAATTGTTAAATCTGGGAAGCAGAGGCTTCAGTGAGCCACGATTGTGGCACTTTGCTCTAGCCTGGATGATAGAGAAAGTCTTAATATTAATATTAATAATAATAATTTGTAGAATTAGCAGTGAAGTCATCTGATCTCAGATGTTTTTACCTGAAAGTCTTTTTATTACAGCTTTGGCATATTTACTTGCTCTTGATTTTTTCAGGTTTGAATTTTTCATGGTTCAATATTGGCAGGTTGTATGGTTCTAGAATTTTTTTTTAAGTATTCCCAATTTATTGGCATATAGTGACCACTAATTATCTTTTGAATTTCTGGCCTATCAGTTGTAATGTTTTCTTTTCATCTCTAATTTTTTAATTTGTCTTCTTTTAGTTTATCCTGAAAATTAAAAGGTTTATCAATTGTATTTAGTTTTTCAATAAACCAACCTTTATTTCATTGATTTTTTCTTTTGTTTTCTTCATTATAATTTCATTTATTTTTGTTTTTATCTTTATTATTTATTTTCTCCTTTTAATTGTGGATTTGATTTGTTTTTGCTTTTCTAGTTCTTTAATACATATCAATAAGTGTTTTTATTTAAAAGTTATTCTTTTTTTTTTTTTTCAGTTGGAGTCTTGCTCTGTCACCAGGCTGGAGTTACAGTGGCATGATCCTGGCTCACTGCAACTTCTGCCTCCCAAGTTCCAGCAATTCTCCTGCCTCAGCCCACTGAGTAGCTGGGGCTATAGTGCAAGCCACCATGCCCAGCTAATTTTTGTATTTTTAGTAGAGATGGGGTTTCATCATATTGGCCAGGATTCTTTTTTTATGTAGGCACTTGTAACTATACACATCATTCATAACTGCTTTTACTGTATTCCATAAATTTTCGGATAAATTTGGTATGTTGTGTTTCCATTACTATTTGTTTCAGAATTTTTTAAAATTTTCTTTTGAAGGTCTTTTTTGATTCACTTGTCTTTCAGGAACATATTCTATTTGTCTTTATGTTTATCCTTAGTTTTATTTTATTGTGGTCAGAGAAGACCCTTGATACTGTTTCAATTTTTTGAATGTTTTCATACATTTTTAACCTACTATATATCTTTGAGAAACAACCATGTTTTAAGGAAAAAAAATGTGTATTTTGCAGCCATTTGATGAATGTTTTATAAATATCTATTAAGTTTGTTTGATCTATAGTGCAGATTTCATCTAAGGTTTCTCTGTTGATTTTCTGCTTGGCAAATCTGTCCAATGCTGAAAGTATGGTGTTGAAGTCTTCAGCTATTACCGTATTGAGCCTATATTTCTTATTAGCCTTAATAATATGTGCTTTACATAGCTAAGTGTTTCAGTGTGGGTGTATACACACCTAAAATTATTATATCCTTCTGCTGAATTGACCTGTTTGTAGTGATTCAGTGACCTTCTTCTTACAGTTTTTGTCTTGTAATATGTCATGTCTGATATAAGCATAACTACTCCTGCTTTTTTTTTTTGGTTTCCATTGACAGAATATTTTTTATATTTTTTAAATTTTCAGTCTATGTAAGGCTCATAAATAATGTGTATCTTTTCCAGGCAGCAGATTTTCGAGACTTATTCTCTTATGTATTCAACCACTGTATATTTTTTGAGTGGAGAATTTATTCTATTTCTATTCAATGTTATTATTGATAATTAGAAACATTTTACATTTTTCTATTTGCTATTTTATCAAATTTATTTTCCCTTCTCTTTTTAGTAAAGGTAATATTTTCAGTAATATAGTTTAATTACTTTTTATTTTCTGTGTATCTGCTGTATGTTTTCTGATTTGACTTTGCCATAAGATATGTAGATACTACTTTACAACCAATTATTTTAAACTGAAAACAACTTAACCTTCTTTTCAGAAGCAAACAAACAAATGAACAAGCAAGAATAAAACTAGCAAACATTTACAGATTAACTTTGCACCCCATATTTTTAGCTTTTTTTGTTTCTATCTTTATCTTATGTTCTGAAAAAATTGTAATAGTTGTCTGTCTCTGGACGTTGAAGTGTATGGTGTTTACTTTCAGTTTTGCTGTCTAAGCTTTTCTTGTTTTTCTTGGCAAACATTTCACATACTTAAAATGTCTTGAGTGTTGTAATCTAAGATGTATCTGCATTAGGGAACACTCAAAATCCAGTAATTTTGTGGTTCTAACAGACTTATACTAGTACTTCCTTAATAATTTTGTTCAAGGTCTAGAATTCTCTGAATTTTACTGCAGAAATTTCTATCCTGTTTCCTTACTTTCTCTTAAGAAACTCTGTTCTGAGCCACCTGGAGTGGAGTGATCCAAAAACCCCTGCTGCCACCACAATGAGGAATGTGCTGGCTTAGAATTGAAGCTAGGACAGCACTGTGTTCAGTTCAAGGCCTGCTGTAACAAAACCCTGACTACTGCCCTTGTTTGCTCTACACCCTGGGGCTCTATAATCATCAGGTGGAAAAGTCAGTTAAGCCTATGTTCTTCCATTTGGGTGGCAAAAATTCTCTGGGTCCATGGTCAGTCCAGAGTTGTCATTTGGGAGCCAAGGACTAGAGTCAAATATTTCACATGTTGACTTCAGTCTTCTATTGCACTGTGGCTCAGCTGGCAAACAAATTACAAGACCAGTCTTCCTACACTTTTCTCTCCTTTTCAAAGGCAGAAGAACATCATCTCCCAGCCATTGTGAACTCAAGTCCAAAAGACATAGTGCCAATCAGCTGCCAATCAGGACCCAATAGTTATTTAGTCAGCTTGTGTTAAATTTTGCCTTTCTGGGGTCACTCTTCAGGGCAGTGGTTTCCTCACTGTCCCAGTGCAGGTCCAGGTGTGTCATTTAAGATCCAAGGCCTTTAATTGGGATCCCCAGTGGCCAACTTTTTGCTTTATTTTGCTGTGGAAGAGCTAACACCTATGGTGCAAGCATACTCCCCTTTATCTTTCTCCATGTTTTTCTCCAGCAGAAAACATCTTCTTTTATAGCCACCACAACTGGAAGTAAGTTGTTCCTCACCTGAAGCCAACAAATCTCAGATTCTTACCAAAGGTTTGTGATGTATTACCTTGTTACTGTTGTTTATTCAGGGTCCAAGCATTCTTCAGTTAGAAGACAATAAATGCTGTCAGGACTGTGTTTATTATTCTTCAAGGTAGCAGCTTCCTTTTTGGTCCAAAATATTTCTAGACATATCATCTTGTAGCTCAGTCCTGTATAGATGGCCTCACAAATCTGCCTCGTGGCCTATTCTGTTGTGGCTAAGCTGGTATTCAAGGTACAAAATGAAGTCTTCCTCCACTCTTACCATTCTTTTCTTCTAGTGGAAGAAAAGGCTCTCTTTTGAGCTGTAAGCTTTGCAGGCTTAAGGTAGAGTAAGAGTGGAACCAGCACTCCCAGTTGGTTTCTTAGTAGGTAATGTTCCATACCAGTTTACCGGCTTTGAGCCCAGTGAAGTTTTAGGTCTTGCATGAGTTGCAGGCATTGTGGCCTAGAGTGCCTTTCAATTTTCTGTGGGATCCCTTAGCACTCCAGCCTAAAGTGGTGAGACTTACAGAAACTGAAATTCCATCCACCAAGATGAACAATTTTTCTCTGGCTAGGACTTTTTAAAATACTTCCACAGTTTATGGGTATTACCTGAATTTTGTCTGATTTTGCTTTCTGCTATAATGAGGTATGAGTAAGTTCAAAGCAATGTCTCACAATTGATCTATTCTCCACAGAATCTCCCTCCATGCCACAGCTAATGGATGAGTAATGAGTAACATTTGCAATTCACAAGAGGATCTTCTGCCTTTTCAGTGCCTCTTTCAGTAGCATGGAGATAAAAATAGAAACTATGAGTGCTCATTTATTTTGTTTTTTAATGAAGATGCTTTTTCTGTAGCTAGTTGTTAAATTGATATGCCTATTATGGTATTATAAGTGTAAACTTCTATTTGAACATCTTGATCTATCCTTATTCTAAATCAACTTTCTTAAATGATTGTATGTTATTCTAAAATGTCTTTGCATTATAAATTATAAACGTTTGGACACATTTGACATTCTGGTTATACTGGCTCTGGATTTATGATTATAATAGTATTTTACTCTGTTAAACTCACTCAGCAAATATTTTATAAATAGCACTATAAAAAGTAAGCCCTTGATCTTTGCCATCTCAAGCATATATATTTAGCTCAAACATGATTGTTCTTTCACTGGGAAAATTTACCTGCTTGAAAATATTCAAAATCAAATAACTAAAATCCACAAATATAAATGCAGAGTCTAGCACCAAGAATATTCAAAAGAGTTTAAATCTCAAGAAGCATAATGTTCTGGTGTCATCCAAAATGTAAGCACCTCAAATAACCCAATTTTGGAAGATTAGAAGATAATTTATGACTTGTTTTCATAGAGTTTCTCCTGATAAGAAACACCGCTCTTGTCAAATAGATGTCTCCAAGTAAAATTTCAAATTGCATTTTTTTATAGTTTAAAATATCCCACTTTAAGTCAAATAAATATCTGGAAAATTGTGTAATTTGATAATAAGCTGTCTTTCAGTTGAACTGGCTTATTATTTTTGAGATAAAAGAATGAAGCCGGTTAACTGTCCTCCTCAATACAGGAATGATTGCACATTTAATGCCTCAGCATTTAATTAATTAATGTATTAACTTATTAATTAATTAATTTTGAGATGGAGTCTCACTCTGTTGCACAGGCTGGTGTACAGTAGAGCGATCTCAGCTCACTGCAACCTCCACCTGCTGGGTTCAAGTAGTTCTCCTGCCTCAGGCTCCCCAGTAGCTAGGATTCTAAGTGCAGGTGCCCAGCTAATTTTTTTGTATTTTTGGCAGAGATGGGGTTTCATCATGTTGGCCAGGCTTTTCTCTTAACTCCTGACCTTGTGATCTGCCTGCCTTGGCCTCCCAAAATGCTGGGATTACAGGCGTGAGCCACCACACCCGGCTCTCACCATTTATTTTAATCAAGATGCTAGAATAATGAAAACAGTTTTCAGTCAAAAGAAGTTTATCTTAAGTCACAAAGTTCACTAGAAGTTTAATTGCTTTATGCAGGATAATTCTCAGTAAATAGTGGTAATCAAGTCGACCTTTCTAAAGCAGATGTTGGAAAACATCATGGTTAGAATATTCTTTGTCTGGAAAGGGATAGCTTTCTGATTAATAGATGGTTATCTTTTTCATAGTGTCTTTACATGACCCTATGAATAAGAAAGCCCCCTGTGTTCTTTTTATACAGGCGATAATCCAATTTATAAGGTCTCTTTCCTCATAACCTAGTTACCTCCCAAGGCTTCTACTACAAGTACCATGACATAGCAAATTACATTTTAGCATATATATTTGATGGGAACAAAAATATTTGGCTTATAGCATCAGGTAACCCTGAGCCATATACACTTAGAAGTGTTGTATACTACTCTATAAATATTTTCTGGTATCCTCTGGTTTAGAAAAAAATGGTGATTTCTGATTTAGCTACATCTAAGTTCTAAATTCTACAGTCTCCTGCACAATTTGTTTAAGAGACAGAAGAAACATAGTAGGCAAATTGCCATTCAGTTTTAAGAGAGTTCTTAAGAAGGTTTGTTATCTTATAAGAAAGGGAGGCAGGAAAATGACAAAGTGCAGAAATAGATAAACCAGAATAAGAAATGGTGAGAGGAACTCAGAGACGTGGAAGTAAACTAGAAGAAAAAAGAGTAGCAGGTTTACTAAAAACACAAGACTCTGTTGTTGCTAAAATTAGCCATTTATTTACATTTGGCTAGATATAAATCTAGTAAGACAATTTTTTAGAGAAAAGGCCTTGCTTTGTCACCCAGATTGGAGGGCATCATGGCACACTGCAGCCCCAAATTCCAGAGCTCAAGCAATTTACCCATTCTTGTCTTTTGAATAGCTGAAACTACAAAGGTGTGCCATCATGACCATCTATTTTTTTTTTTTTTTTTTTTTTACTTAAAATCAACTGATTATAAGTGTCAACCATGTCTACAGAATACCTTCACAGCAACACCAATGTTAATGTTTGATTAAATAACTGGGTACTATGGCTTAATCACAATGACCCTTAAAACTGACCATCACACCATAGTCAGCAACTACAAGGAGCAAACTATTGATATACATAACAAACTGGATGACTCTCCAGTGAATTTTGCTGAGCAAGAAAGCCATTTCTAAAAGGTTACATGTAAGTCATTTTACTATAAAGACACACGCACACATATTTTATTGCAGTACTATTTGGAGTAGCAAAGACTTAGAACCAACCCAAATGTTCATCCATGTCAGACTGGATAAAGAAACTGTGGCATATATATGCAATACTATGCAGCCATAAAATAGAATGAGTTCATGTCCTTTGCAGGGACATGGATGAGGCTGGAAACCATCTTTCTTAGCAAACTAATACAGGAACAGAAAACCAAACACTGAATGTTCTCACTCATAAGTGGGAGTCAAACAATGACAATACATGGACACAGGGAGGAGAACGTCACACACCAGGGCCTGTCAAGGGCTGAGAGGAAAGAGGAGGGAGAGCGTTAGTACAAACACCTAATGCATGTTGGGCTTAAAACCTAGATGATAGGTTGATAGGTACAGCAAACCACCGTGGCACATGTATACCCATGTAAAAAATCTACATGTTCTACACATGTGCCTATCTAATGTTTATATTTCTTTTAAAAATGATCTCCCTAGGTTGCCCAATCTTGTCTCTAATCTTTCATGTAGTGATCCTCCTGCCTCAGTAAGCCAAATGGGTAAACTGCAGGCACTAGCCACTTCACTCATAGTAATTAGACAATTTTTAATTCAGAATATTATTTTAAAGTTTCTGTTCTGCATATCATCCAAAACATTCTGCTCATTGGACAGGATAAATATTTTCTTTAAGGGAACCTGTCCAATGAGCATTGTTCAAATCAAATGTTCCCAGAGTGGTCACAAAAGACTCAGTTCTTGATGGAATGATGTTGTTTAGAAAGGTAGTGACAAGGTCAGGTGCAGTGGCTAATGCCTGTAATCCCAGTGCTTTGGGAGTCTGAGGCAGGCAGATCACCTGAGGTTGGGAGTTCAAGACCAGCCTGACCAACATGATGAAACCCTATCTCTACTAAGAAAGTAAAAAATTTACCAGGCATCGTGGCAGGGTGCCTGTAATCCTAGCTACTCAGCAGGCTGAGAGAGAAGAATCACTTGAAACCGGGAGGCGGAGGTTGCAGTGACCTGAGATTGTGCCACTGTACTCTAACCCATGGAACAAGAGCAAAACTCCATCTCAAAAAAAAAAAAAAAATAGTGACAAGAATGAGAATTGCAATTTAAAATTACAAACAAAAATCAATAGCTTTTTCTGAAAGTAGAGAAAATATGACTAGACAACTTCAAAGGAGATAATATCATTTAGTAAAAACATAATGCTATACATTTTGTGTCTTGAGCTCTCATCCCAGTAGTGGGTCCTCTGAATAAAGACACAAAAATATCTGCCTCTAGCAGGTATAAAGAAAAAAAGGCACTCTCTTGATCACAAAACAAATGCACAGAATTAAGGAAGAAGAAAGAAGAACCTATGCCAATTGTGCATTTGTCCCTCAGAAAATTGTGTCTAAATTGATGCCTGAGCAGTGAGAAATGCAAATTTACTAGTGTGTGAAGCTGGCTCAGAAAATAGCCAAATAGGGCATATTACTATGTTTATATGTTTATTCTCTGTTTCTTCTCCTTATGATAAAATTTTTGATGGCATAACTCAAAATGATTATATAAATATTCAAAAGTACCTGAGATACTCAACATAAAGACAAGATAGCTCAGATCTAAATGTGACTTATGACATTAGCACTTATCTGACAATCATGAGCAAAGGGTGCCTCAGTGAGTGCTGGTCAAATAATGGAGTCTAAGGTGAAAGTAAACACAGAAGTTACTTCAGTAATACCTCCAAAATAACAGTGGCACATAATGGAGAAAAGACCACCCAAATAAAATTATAAAAATATAAAAAAAAATAAAATTATAATAAGAATAACATTAATTTATAACCAAGATAATAAAATGAATATTTATGACACCATACTGATACAAATTCAATAAGAAAGAGGAGAAAAACAAGTGTTGTAGTCTCAACAGTGAACCAAGATGTAATAGTCTCTGGTTTTACAAAAATTTTTTTTGACTCTAAACAACTAAATAAGAATCAGCAATGTTCCAAGCAAAAGTAAAAAATACTGCTTTAGTTTTCTATTAGTTTACTTTCTTTTATTAACTGTTGCTCTTCTTTACAATTATAAACATTTTAGCTTTTTATGAGCTCTGTACAATTTTCAGTTATCAAAAACATGCATTTCAGAACACCTTTTAAAATTTCAAAGTTGATTATAAGCCATATTTTAAAGACAATTAAAACAAGACAACAATTGTCTTTAAATGACAAAATCTCCAGAGTGGATACAATCAGAAACACAATGAGCAAAGAAATTTGGTTGTTTTGGGGGTTTACAATAACCCAACAAAGTAACCTGAACTGTGATTGATAGTACATATTCAGACATCAGAGCCTTAGATGTTCCATATGGTTTTAAAAAGTACATTAATATAATTCACCAAACTATAGCATGATGAAGATTAGACATTACTTGGGCAATCCCATAAATCTAAACATGTCAAATAATTCTGTTTACCTCTTTTCTGGATGCTTCAGGGCCTCTGTAGTTCCCAAAAGCTGGGCAACAGGGAGGACAACATTGATTTTGAAATTTGATTTTGGAAGTCTGCTGAATATGTTGAAGTTTAAAACACTTGATATAATGAAATAGAATTTCAGATTACAGTAAATCATTTGTTTTACCAAAATGATGACTTAAAAATTTGAAATAGCACAGCCTTTTTATTAGCTCTTATTAATACAGGAAAATCCTGTTCTCAAGAGAGAAAGCTAAATTTTGCCTTTCCATTAATTTAAAATTAATGTTAATACTAATTTTAATAAAATTGTATATTCACTTTTATTCTATTTGAACCAGTTTGACAATGAGATTGATTAGTGTTTACAAACCTTTTATATAGCTTTACAAATTTTGCTATTGTGTATATTAGTGTCTTTAAAAAACTTTTTTTGCTTGTATTTTATGCTTAATCTACAAACCATATACCTTTTTCAATTTAGTCAATATGTTTACCAAGAATTTCCTTTCACAAGTTTGTTTTTACTTTCATGCATACTGAGCTCTTTGCTATAGAAACTTTGTCTTAAGTTACATAAAGTAAAGCAAAACTCTTAAGCAAATTTTAAGACTTTTAATATGCACATCAAGTGTTTGGGCTTTCAACAGCTAACTGCTGTTTAGAAACAGGCAGCCAGCCCCATAGGCAGCAGAGAGATACAGAGACAAATAGCAGGTTTCCTATAGCCAGTCTAAATAGAAATGGAAACTGGCCTTATGCTTTGTATACTCAGTCTCCATACAAGGTTCCTGACCTGTTGTAAGAAAAGGATGTCACTTTCTAACAGGTGTAGAAACTCCATGCTCCTGGAGTCACTAGGCCTCCAATTAGGTGTTTTTTAAGGGTTTTTATCTCTCTTCCTATAGGGAATAGAGAAGCTGTGTCTCTTTTTACATTCTTTTCATTTTTGACTGGATTCCTATTTTGACTCACTATAGGAAACCTGCTTTTTTTCTCTGAATCTCTCTGCTACCTATAGAGCTGGCTGCCTGTTTTTCAACAGCAGTTAGGGTTTGGCTTAAAAGTAGCATAACATACGTTCAGGTAAGATTAAACACTTGGGTTTGATTTTAGAAAGGCTCTATATATTTATTAGGGTTATCAGATAACCTGTCCAGCTCTCTATTTATTTGTTTTAGGCCCTGCAGTAAGAAAAAACTTGAACACTATGTTCATTGTGGATTTCCTGAAGTGTGAACAGTGAAGTTGGAAATTTCTTGAGTGGCACAACCAGAGGAGATTATTATTTTACAATTAGAAGCCCCAAATAAATGAGGCAGGTAAGGCACTCAGAAGTTGGATTTGAGTTTTCACTAAGGGTTTGTATCTTTGACTTTCAGAAACTATCTTTCGTAGGCTTGCCTGATATGGCTGCCAAAATGTCAGGGGTAACTGTACAATTCTTAAAAAGATTTAGTTTGTCTTACAGGGTAAAGAAATGTCTAGTTGTTAGATAGTATTGCAATTAATGCTTTCCTGAGGACGCCAGGCCTTCTGTCTTTAAAATAGCAATGCTCTTGTGCAATAGAAGATAAGCCATTTTCTTTTAGAGTCTTACGGTCAAAGGTGGTCCAGTGATTCAGAATGCACTTGAGGGGAGTGCAAACTGCAGATGGTTTTTTTTTCACATCTAGAAAAAAAAAGAGGAGAAAACAGCACTCGTTCTCCTTATTTTTACAGTGACCCAAGATGGAGAAAAAGATAATGAGCATTCTTCCCCTCCTCTTTCCTCCTTTGTTCTCTGGGTCCCAGCAACCATCACAGGTGCTGCCCCATGAATATAATCATGACCTTTCCGTTGGTCCTGAAGAAGGCAGTCAGCAGGATTTGTCACGCTTACCTGCTCAAATTTCTAGCTTTCTGCCTTGCTGGATTCATAGACACACTCACTCCAAAAGGACCCAAAATACCTCTGAGACATGGGAAAGATTATATAGTAGTTGGACTTGGGCAAGTCACTTTAATGGAGGGAATATTCTAATTCTATCTCTTACTTTCCTTGTTACAGCCCCAGTGAAAAATTAGAATCCCAAAGAACTGGACTGATTAAGTTCCACACATAAAATTCAGTTGTTGTTTAAATCTGAATGTAGTTTAATGCAAAACATGTTTCCAAAAGAATGTAAGAATTGAATGGCTGCTCTTCCTTTGATAGGGACAGTATCAAAGTTAAAAATCTGTCTTAGAAGAATGGCTTACTTCCAGTTGCTGAAAGTGAAATTTTTCTTTTTACAGATGGGACACTGGTTTTGATCACTGTTAGAGAAATATAGGAGGGAGGAAAGCTGAGAAAGTAGAGGTTTGGGTAAAAGGCTGAGAAGTTTCTCTGCATAGAAAAATGCCATCTCACTAGTTGCCACTCTAGGATTAGAAATGTTATGTTAAATTCTGACTCCCAATTATTTTCAGGCAAAAATTTGAAAGAGGCTTGAGGTTTAATAGACCTTCCTCTTAGCATGACTCCAGCATAAGAAAATTAACTTGTCTCCTAAATGAATTGTTTTGTTGGACAATGCTGAACATTTATATGGAGGGAAGAAAGAACTCAAATAGAGATGGAGAGGGCCATTAACTTGCAATAAAATATTTTTCCTATACAGAGGCATGAATGTCTGTCATTGGGGAGAAAAAGCCCTTACTGGAAAGTTTAAAAAGATCTTGAATTCCCCATTTCCAGGAAACCACCAAAATGACATTTCTTTTTTTTTTTTTTTTTTGGAGACTGAGTCTCGCTCTGTCACCCAGGCTGGAGTGCAGTGGTGCAATCTCAACTCACTGCAAGCTCCGCCTCCCGGGTTCATGCCATTGTCCCACCTCAGCCTCCCAAGTAGCTGGGACTACAGGTGCCCGCCACCATGCTGAGGTAATTTTTTGTATTTTTAGTAGAGATGGTGTTTCATTGTGTTAGCCAGGATGTTCTCAATATCCTGACCTCATAATCCACCCACCTTGGCCTCCCAAAATGCTGGGATTACAGGTGTGAGCCACAGCGCCCAGCCCAAAATGACTTTTTGAATTACATTTTTGATTACTGAGTTACTAACTCTACCCAGCCAGATTATATCCCTCTGTTGCAAAAATACCAGCAACATTGCATACAAAGTGGGAATAGAATACATTATAGCTGTGAGAAGAGAAAAGGAAAATGTGACAGAAAAAGATGAAAAGATTTTGTGCCAACACTCTGATGGGCTCTTGGAGATTGGACCTGGTCCAAGGGCCTTCAGATAACACTCAAGCGTAGCCCCAGCCAGAACCTTCACTTGCCCTAGGACCTCCCTCCAATCTCATGTGACAGCTAGGCCTTCTGTAAGATAAAACTGGCTTGGAGCAGACAAGAAGCCTAAGAAATGAAGGGAAAGAGTTCAAGTTAAAGGTCTGCCCTTACTCACCCATCTGAGGAATTCCCTTCTTCCCAGCCAATGCAACAAAATACGTTGTAGTCTCAGTAATATGACAAGATGTAACAGTCTCTTCTTTTTTTGATATAACACGTGGAGTTATTTGTCCTGCCTTCAGGAAGTTTAGAGCATGGACACAAAGGTGAGCTTGGATAGAAAGTTTAATAAGCAAAAGAAGAAAGCTCTTTTCCAGCAGAGAGGGAGGCCCAAATGGAGTGCCCTTTATGAGGCTACAGTCCAGGGTTTTTATGAATGGTGAAGAAATAAGAATGTACTTAGGCCACAAGAAGAAATGTGCTTAGTCCATTGGTAGTCTTAGAGAATGTGTGACTTTGCTTTGCGTGAGGCTTTGGCCAAGGACTAATCAGAAACCTTGTCCCAGGATCTTGGCTCAAGACCAATCAGGAGCAGCAGTGATAATTCATAGGGGCCACTCAGCTTGGCCCACGACCTATCAGAAGCTGAAGTAAAAACTTGGCTTAGGGCCTTGTCTCGAGACCAATGATGAGGTAAAGTGATGATTCATAGAGGTCAGGCTTATAGTCCAAAAAAGAAAGGAAAGTGCCCACTGGAACCCGTTGGAGCCCACTGTGCTTCTGCTCACAAAAGAAAAAGAAAATTTGTCTTGGGAGCTCACTGTCTGTACAAAGAACAAAGGCAATTCGATTCCAGTCCTTGTTTCCTTATCTGAGTGAGCCAAAGGTCTGTGCAAATTTGCATTCAAATCACTGGATGCTTTTTAATCCATTTATCCGTGTGAGCATGTCCCCAGGCACAACAACCTGTGCTAGTTTCCTTATTGGTGTTTCAGCTTGATTTTTTTTCCCAGACTGCTTTTCACGTTATGTAGATATGAGACACTAACTTGTGGGCTGGGGGGTGTCTCAAGGAACACTTCCCTTGCTCTACCTAAGGCAAGCTAGCAAACCCCTTCAGAAGGGAGAAAGAGATAATCTCTCTGACAAAATAATTTAAAATAATGTATTTAGCTAGGTAATGGAAAATAGAATGTTACTATTAGAACACCATAGTAATAATTACTGTGGAAAAATTTAATGATGAAGGCAAAAATTCTGAGTGAAACTTACAGGAGAAACACAGTATTTATGTATTTGCTTCTGTATATACAATAATACTTTTTTCTTAGAGTCTTTAAAAAAATTTATAGTTGATTACTTTTTAATTTTTATGAGTACATAGTGGCTGTATATATTTATGGGGTACAAAAGATGTTTTGATAAAAGTGAGAAATGTAAAATAAGCATATTATGAAGACTGGGGTATCTATTATCTTAAGCACTTATATATTGAGTTGCAAACAGTCCAATTATACTCTTTATTTTACAATGGACAGTAAGGAGATTATTGACTATAGTTACTTTATTTTGTCATTAAAGAGTAGCTTTTATTCATTATCTCTAACATTTTAACCTTTTTTAGTATTATTTTTAACCAATTTATCATCTTCACCTCCCCTTGAAGCCCCCATTACCCTTTCAAGCCTCTGGTTACCATCCATCTACTATGTTCATGAGTTCAATGGTAATAATTATTAAATCTTACAAATCTCACAAATAAGTGAAAGCATGTGATGTTTGTCTAACTTATTTAGTTTAACTTGATGACCTATAGTTACATCCATGTTGTAAATGACAGGATCTTCTTTTATATGGCTAAATAATACTCCGTTTTGTATAGTTGCTACATTTTCTCTATCCATTCATCTGTTGATGGACAGTTAGGTTGTTTCCTAATCTTGGCTATTGTAAAGTGTTGCAATGTAACAGTGCAGATAGCTCCTTGATGTACTGATTTTCTCTCCTGGCTATAAACCCAGCAGTAGTATTTCTGAATCATATGGTAGCTCACTTTTTATTTTATTTTTGGAGGAAACTTCAAACTGTTTTTCACAGTGGTTTGTACTAATTTACATTACCATTAACAGGGTACCAGGGTTCCCTTTTGTCCACATTCCTGTCAGAATATTTTATTGCCTAATTTCTGGATAAAAGCCACTTTAATTGGATGAGATTATATATTATTGTAGTTTTGATTTGCATTTTGTGGATGATCAATGACATTGACCGGCTTTTCAGATTTGTCATTTTACGTCTTTATTTTAAAAATATCCATTTTGATATTTTCCTTAGTTTTTTATTGGTTTCGTATATATTTGTTTCTACTGAGTTGTTTAATCTTCTTATATATTCTGGTTATTAATTTCTTTTCAGATAAATAGTTTGAAAATATTTTCTTTTATTTTTTGGTTGTCTCTTCACTTTGTTGATTGTGTCCTTTGAGATGTTGAAGCATTTAACTTAATGTATTCCAATTTGTCCATTGTTGCTTTGGCTGCTTTTGTGGTATTTTTATGGCCTAAGGTGATATATTAAAGTCTTTAATCCATTTTACTTGATTTATATATATAAAATGAAAGATAGAAGTATAGTTTCATTTTTCTGCATATAGATTTTGAATTTTCCCAGTAACTTTTATTACACAGACTGGCCTTTCCCCAGTGTATGTTCTTTGTACCTTTGTAATAAAAACAAAAGTTCACTCCATGTGTTTGCATTTATTTCAGGTTCACTATAAAGTATCATTTTCTATATGCCTGTGTTTATGCCACTACATACATGCTATTTTGGTTACTGTAGCTTTGTAGTATAATTTTAAGTACAGAAATGTGATTCCTCCAGCTGTGTTACTTTCAGTTAAGACAGGTTTGGCACTTTGGCCATTCTCAGTTTGCGTGTGTGTGTGTGCATGTTTGTGTGTGTGTGTGTGTGATTTTATGTAGATATTAAAGCTATTTTTATTTATGTGAGATATTTATGTAAAGATAACATTTTTATTTATGTGAAGAGTGTCATTGGTATTTTGATAAGTATGACAACAAATATGTGTATTGCTTTAAGTATTGTAAACATTTCAATAATTTTTTTAATCCATACATATAAAATGTTTATAATTTTGTATCCTCTTCAATTTCATTTAAGTGTTCTGTGGTTTCCATTATATATCTTTCTCATTTTGTCTGGTTAATTTCTTGATATTTATTTTTTGAGTAGATATTGTAAAAAATAACTTATTTTAATTTTCTTATTACATTGTTCACAGATGGCATAGACAAATGCTACTAATTTTTGTGCATTAATTTTATATCCTGCAACTTTACTGAAGTGGTACATCAGTTCTAACAGTTTTCTTGTGGAGTCTTTGGGGTTTTCAAAATGTAAGATTTTATTATATGCACACAAGTATAAACTAACTTCCTTATTTTTAATTTAGATGCTATTCATATTTCTCTTGCCTTACTGATTGTTTTAACTAATAGTTCAAGTACTATGTTGAATAACAGTGTTGATAAAAATGCCCAGTATTTGGGATTCTTGTTGAATTCCAGATCTTCAAGAAAAGACTGTCAGTGTTTCTCTTCAGTTTGACACTAGCTACAGACCTGTCATATATGGCTTTTATTATGTTTAAATGTGTTCCCTATACATCCAGTTTTTTAGTGTTTTTGTAATGAAGGAATGCTGAATTTTATCAAATGTTTTTTCAGTATCAATTGAAATGATCAGATGGTTTATATCCTTCATTATTTTCATACTGATATATCACTTTGATTGATTTTCATATTATGAATTATCCTTGCATTCCAGAAATAAATCCCACTTGGTCACATTGAATAATCTTTCTAACGTATTTTTGAATCTGCTTTGATAGCAATTTGTTGAGTGTGTTTTGGACAATATTTGTTGTAAATATTGGCCTGTCCTTTGTGGTGGTGTTGCTGTTGTTGTTATATTTTTGTTTACTTTTGGTATCAGAGTAATAATGCCATTTTAGAATGAGTTTGAAAGTATTCCCTCCTCCTTTATTTTTCAAAATAGTTTGAAAAGATTGGTACTGTTCTTTAAATGTTAGGTATAATTTAGCAGTGAATGCATCTGCCCTGGGCTTCTTTTCTACTAGGAGAGATTTATTATGTCCTTAATCCTCTCTCTTGTTACTAGTCTGTTTAGATTTCAGATTTTTTCTGAGTATAGCTAATACTAATCTGTTTTGATTTCAATTACCATGGAACATCCTTTTTGTTCCTTTTGAAAAAAATTCTATGTACTTACAGGTAAAGTGTGTTGCTTGTTAAAAACAGATCAATGGGTTTTCTTTCTTTATCAATTTATCTACCCTATGCATTTTGGTTGGAGAGTTTTGTCTATTTATTTACCTTTAATGTTATAATTGATAAGAAATTGCTCCTGTCATTTTTTTATTTGTTTTTTTTTTGCATTTTCTTGGTCTTCTATTTTATTCTTCTTTCTAGCATTTCTATCTTTTACAAAGAAAGATAATTTTCTCTGTTGATATTATTTAGTTCTCACTTTTTTTGTTACATTTTGAAAATATTTTTGTTTACTCATTTTATGTCTCTTGATTTCAGGCTACCATGTGGCTTGCAAATAATATTTTAAAATGTTATTTTAACTTGTTAATAATTTAATATTTGCATAAACAAGAAACAAGCAAAAAGAAAGCTGATAAAAATTATTAATTTTATTTTTTACTTTTTACTGTTTGTTGTTTCTATTTATATATCATTATATTGACTATGTCTTGAAAAGTTATTGTAGTTATTATTTTTGATGGGTGCATTGTTTAGTCTTTATAGTTAAACTAAGAGTAACTTATACATCTTTGTTACTGTGTTATAATACTCTGTGATTTTCTGAGTAGTTTCTATTATCGGTAAGTTTTGTACCTTCAGGTGATTGTTTATTGTTCATTAATGTTCTTTTATTTATGACTGAAGTGCCTTCATTGGCATTTTTCTTTTGAAACAGAGTTATTCACTCTGCTGCCCAGGTTGGAGTGCAGTGGCTGGATTGTTGCTCACTACAATATTGGGAGTTGGAGTCAGGAGGATCACTTTTGGGCCATTTAGGTTAAAGTGAGTCTTGTGCCACAGCCTCCTAAGTAGCTGGAATTACTGCCTGGAACGTGGTTTGAGGAAACTCAAAAAAATAAGGATAACACGGGAATAAATTCAAAATTGTATCATATATTAAATAAAAAATTATTTACAAAAATTAATTAGAAATCCAGAGCTGAAAAATACATTTGGTATAGTAAAGAAAGAATCAGAGTGTTTTAGTAAAAGAATTGATCAAGAAGAAAAAAATAGTGAGCTTGAAGATAGGCTATTTTGAAAAGACAGTACGAACAGAAGAGAAGACAAAACATGACTTCAGTATGTAGAAAATAGTTTGAAAGTGGCAAATCTAAGAATTATTGAGCTAAAAGAGAAGATAGAGAAAAAGACAGAGTTTACTCAAAAGGATTATAACTGAGAACTTCTTATGCCTAGTGAAGGATACCATTATTCAGGTAGAAAAGGGTTATAGAAAAGCAAAAAGACTACTTGACAGCATTCAATAATCAAACTTCCAAAAGTCATGAATAAGAAATAAATCTAAAAGCAGCATGAGAGAACAAACAAACATTCACTGGATCGTTATACATCTGGCAGCCCACATTTCAGAAGAAATGTTACAGGCCAAAAGAGAGTGGCATTACCTATTTAAAATGCAAAAACAAAACAAACAAACAAAAAAACTGAAGAATGGTATATCCAGCATGGTATATCCAGCAAAAATAGTCTACAAACTTGAAAGATAAAGACTTCCTAAATAGACAAATCTGTGGGAATTTTGTCAAATTTAGACCTACTCTACAAAAAATGCTAAAAAAAATCTAATTAGAAAGAATAAAATATAAATGAGCAATAAGTACTGATTTAGAGTTATAAAACTCATTAGTCATATTAACTACACAAAAAAGTACATTATAACACTGTAAATGTGGCTTGTAAATATCTCTAATCCTGTGTAGAAAGACTAAATTTAAGCCAAACAAGAATAACAACAACAACAACTTTTAAAGAAATACACAGAAAAATAAGATATAAAAAGAAATAATTACAATTAAAAAGTGTGAGAATAAGGTTAAAAAGTAGATTTTGTATTAGTTGTCTTCTGCTTGTTTGTTCATTTAAGCAAACAGGGTTATGCTGTTATCAAGTAAAAATAATATGTCATTTCAAACTTCATGGTAACCTAAACCCTCCCCCCAAAAAAACCCACAAAGAATAGATTATAAAGTATCAAGCAAGAAACTAAATTATATCACAAAAGTCAATCACCTAATGTAAAGGAATAATAGAAAAAAGAGAAGATTATAAAACAATCAGAAAAGAAATAACAGAATGCCAGAAATAACTCCTTATTTGATAACAATAAAAGTAAATTTAAATGGAATAAATTCTATAATCAAGAGACATAGAGTTTCAAAATAAATGAAGAAACAAACCAATTATTTGTTGCCTAAGGTAAAAAAGGCTTCACCTATAAAGACACAAAAAGACTGAAAATAAAAGAATATAAGAAGATATGCCATTCCAATTGAAACCAAAAAAGCAAGAGTTGCTATACTTATATCAGACAAAACAGATTTTTAGAAAAATTATAAGATACAAGGAAAGTCACTATATAATAATAAAGAGGTCAATTTGGCAAGATGATATAGCAATTTTAAATTGATATGCACAGAATACTGGAGCAGCCAGATACAAAGCAAATATTAATAAAGATATATAGAGAGACAAGTCCCAGTAAAATCATAGCTGAAAACTTAAATACCCTACTCTCAGCATTAGACAGATCTTTCAGATAGAAAGTCAACAAAAAAATCAGACTTAATTTGCACTATAGAACAAATCAATATAGTAGATGTTTATAAAACTTTCATAAAACAGCTAATGAATGTGCATTATGTTTCTCAGCACATGGCTCTTACTGTGAAACAAATTATATGTTATGTTACAAAACAAGCTAAAACTTTCAAAAAGTGATAATATCAAGCCTCTTTTTTGATTAAAATGAAATATAACTAGAAATTAATAACAAAAGAAATTTTGGAAACTCTTTGAATAAATGAAAATTAAGCAACATGCTTCTGAAAGACTAGTGAGACAATAAAAAATTAAGAAGATAATTTAAAAAATTATAGAAATAAATGACAATGAGGACATAACATAAGGTGAGACAATAAAGATATTAGGAAAAAAAATTTAAAATATTCTAGAAACAAATCATAATGGAAACATACATAACAAACAAAACTTATGGGATAAAACAAAAGCAGTACTTAGAAAAAAGTTATAACTGCCTACATGAAAACAAGAAAAATCTAAGTAAACAATCTAGTGATGCATCTAAAGAACCAAAAAAGCAAGAGCAAACCAAACCAAAAATTAGTAGAAAAAAAAAAGAAAGATCAGAAAAAAACAGTATAAAAGAACAATGAATAAGTAGTAGTTTGAAAATAGTTTATGTTAATGACTGGAAAAATCAATACCATTAAAACATCTGTACTACCTAATGCAATCTAAATATTCAATGCACCCTCTATAAAAATATTAATGGCATACTCCACAGAATTATTATTTTTTTAATGCTAAAATGTATGGAAAACCACAATATAACAACCAGAAAAGCTGAAGCTATCTTAAGCAAAAATAACAAAACTGGAGAAATCACATTACCTAACATAAAACTGTACCAGATAGCTATAGCATCCAAAACAGCTTGGTACTTCATAAAAACAGATAAATAGACAAAACAAAATAGAGAACTCAGATATAAATCAACTTATCTACAGTGAACTCATTTTCAATAAGATTGCCAAAAACATAGACTGGGGAAAAGAACAGTCTTTCTCCAGTTGTGCTTGGAAAATTGAATATCCACAGGCAGGGAAAAAAAAACTAGGCAATTTAACTACTACTACATAGAAAAGTCAAACCAAAATGAATTAAAGAAAAATTTAATATTTCAAACTATGAAACTCCTAAAAAAATTGGAAAAAAATTTCAGGACATTTGTCTTGACAAAAAATTTCTTGAGCAATATCTCATTAGCACAAGTAGCGAAAGCAAGAGTTGACAAATGAATTTACATCAAATAAAATAAAAATCACATCATAGGCACATCACAGGATACAATCAACAAAGTATTGGGCCAATCCACATAATAGGAGAAACTATTGCAAATCGATCAAGGCATTAATAACATGAATATATCTGGCCAGAAGATCAATAACCTGAATATATAAGGAGTTAAACGACTCTAAAAAGTCTAAAAATCCACATGAATAAATGGGCAAAAGTTTTGAATAGAGATTTATCAAAGGAAGACATTAAATGGTAAAGATGTATAGGAAATAGTCTTCAACATTCTTGATTATCTGAGCAATTCAAATCAAAATTGCATCTGATATCACTTTACACCAGCTAAAATGGCTTATATTCATAAAACAGGCAATAACAAATACTGGTGAGGATTTGAATAAAACAGGATCTTTGAACACTGTTGGTGGGAATGTAAATTGGTACAAGTATTATGAAGAAAAATGTGGACATTCCACAAAAAACTAATAATTGAGCTACCAAATGATTCAGCTACCATGTGTCTTACTGCTAAGCATATATCCCAGAAAAAAGAAGTCAATATATCAAAGAAATGTCTGTGATTTTATGTTTGTTGCAGCACTGTTTACAATAGCTAAGATTTAAAAACATTAAACAGTCCATTCTTCCAGATGAATGTACAAAGAAAATGTAAAACATACATACAAAGGAGTACAACATAGACAATAAAAATAAAATCCAGTCATTTGCAACACCATAGATGGAGATAAAGTTATTATATTTTGTGAAATAAGCCAAGTACAGAGAGACAAAGAACGCATGTTCACACTTACTTAGGAACCTACAAATCAAAACATACTCCTACATAGAGGATGGTTACCAGTGGCTTGGAAAGGTATTGGGAGGGTGGGGGAGAGGTGGGAATGATTAATGGTTGCAAAAACAATTAGAAATAATTAAAAATACATACTACTTAATAGCATACTGGTGACTATAATAACATAATTGTGCACGTTGAAATATCTTAAAGATATAATTGTATTGTTCTCAACACAGTGGTTAAGTACATAAGATTGTGGATACCCAATTCCTGTATTTTACATTGCATGCCTATACCATGACATCTTATGTCACCCACAAATATATATACATATTATATATCCAAAAAGTTAAAATTTTAAAAATTATAATAACAATAACAACATTAAGCATAAAGAAAATAACAGAAAAGTCAATTAGAGATGTTAATTATTTCAAAAGCTAAACAAATCTGATGAAGCTTCAGCCAGACTAAGAAAAAAAAGAAGACCCATATAAATAAAATCAGAAACTAAAAAGTGGATATCAAATGATACTACAGAAATACAAAGGATCAGATGAGTAGGTTGCAAAAATTTTCTCCCATTCTGTATGTTGCCTGTTTACTCTGATGGTAGTTTCTTCTGCCGTGCAGAAGCTCACAACCTACTCATTTGACAAAGGGCTAATATCCAGAATCTACAATGAACTCAAACAAATTTACAAGAAAAAACAAGCAACCCCATCAAAAAGTGGGCGAAGGATATGAACAGACACTTCTCAAAAGAAGACATTTATGCAGCCAAAAAACACATGAAAAAATGTTCGTCATCACTGGCCATCAGAAAAATGCAAATCAAAACCACAATGACATACCATCTCACACCAGTTAGAATGGTAATCATTAAAAAGTCAGGAAACAACAGGTGCTGGAGAGGATGTGGAGAAACAGGAACACTTTTACACTGTTGGTGGGACTGTAAACTAGTTCAACCATTGTGGAAGTCAGTGTGGCGATTCCTCAGGGATCTAGAACTAGAAATACCATTTGACCCAGCCATCCCATTACTGGGTATATACCCAAAGGATTATAAATCATGCTGCTATAAAGGCACATGCACACGTATGTTTATTTTGACACTATTCACAATAGCAAACACTTGGAACCAACCCAAATGTCCAATAATGATAGACTGGATTAAGAAAATGTGGCACATATACACCATGGAATACTATGCAGCCATAAAAAATGATGAGTTCATGTCCTCTGTAGGGACATGGATGAAATTGGAAATCATCATTCTCAGTAAACTATTGCAAGAATAAAAAACCAAACACCGCATATTCTCACTCATAGGTGGGAATTGAACAATGAGAACACATGGACACAGGAAGGGGAACATCACACTCTGGGGACTGTTGTAGGGTGGGGGGAGAGGGGAGGGATACCATTAGGAGATATACCTAATGCTAAATGATGAGTTAATGGGTGCAGCACACCAGCATGGCACGTGTATACACATATAACTAACCTGCACATTTTGCACATGTACCCTGGAACTTAAAGTATAATAATAATAAAATTTAAAAAAAAGAAATGACATGCTTTAACAAAATAGAATCCATATATTACAAATCCACAGCTAGTATCTTACTGAATCAGGAAAAACTAAAAGCCTTTCTTCTAAGATATGAAGTATGAAAAGAATGTCAACTGACAACACTAACTCAAGATAGTACTGGAAAACCTAGAGACATGGGATATTGGGAAATGTCACTTTTCTGGATGGAAATATCTGTATCTGGTAGCTCATTTGCCTGCATTTTCTTAGGCCCACTGGGCTTATTCCACTAATTTGGCCCGGCAGGCTATGCTTGGCTTACGCTACTTGCCTGGATACCATGCCTCTAAGAAAGATTACAAGTCAGGTGTGAAGCAGCAAAAGGTATGTCAGCAAGGGTGAATTCTGGTTACTGCAGTCAGACAGGCTGGCTGCTGCCATGGGGTAGGCAATTCCATCCGCCAGGTCTTTGCAAGGCTGCAGCTGTACCAGGGGTACTGAAAGCAGCTTTTATGACTAGCATTGGGGAATGTGGTGGTGCCTTGAGGCTTGGAGATGCCAGGAACCACAGTGCCCCAGAAAGAAAGTCATAACCTTGCCTCAGAAACCACAGTGCCCCCAAAATAAAGTCACAAACTTGCCTCAGGGAGCTCACAGGTCTGAGGTTCCTGAAGACCACAACTTTTTTTTTTCTTACTCTTTGCCCATAATGTGGGAACCAAGGGGCATATTTTAGCCCTGTTCGTGTTACAGCTTTCTCAGATTTGCCATTCGATAAGTTCCAAGTTCATGTTCTGTGACCAGGAAGAATGATGTATGCAGACAAGTGAAGAGTGAGTAGGATGAAAAAGAGCTTTATTGAGTGATAAAACAGCTCAGAGAAGACCTGCAGTTGGTAACGCAGTCAGGGTCTCCCTCCAAATGTTCAACTCCTAGAAGAGAAGAGTCTTGGAGTGGAGAACTCCTCTCTGCAGGCAGACCAACTCCTCATATCATCATCATCTATCTTCTCTTTGAGTCTGGCTGACTCTCGGGTTTTTATGGACTGCAGGGAGGAAGAAGTGAATACTGATTCGTCCATTGGTTGCCATGGCTGGGCCCAGGAACAAGCAACACAAGTTTCCCTTCTGGTCTCTGGAACTGGGTGCCTGGCCCCCAGGCTTTGGGCCCTCCCTGGCTTGAAGATGGGGTATCATCTGGGTTCTATCACCTTCCGTCAAACAGCCTGTCTGCCTCCTGCTGCTGTAAATTGTTCCTAGACTTTTCATGCTAAGGTGCATCAAGGTGCAAGCCCCAGGCTGCCCTCAGCACCCCCACCACACCACCGGTACTCTCTCCTGTGCTTGTTGGTGGCCGAAGTCGGCAGAGGGTCAAAATGGCAGGGGGCTGGCCTGTCAATTCTGCCTTGAGTGTGTGCATACCGGGCTGGGCTTCAACAGCACCTGGGCTTGGTCCCCAGCTTGCTCCAATACTGAAAGAGGCCTCAACACCAGGGAGAATCCAGGCAGTGGGAGCAAGTACCCTCAAGCCCATGGGGAGGCAAAAGGGCATTTTCCAACCCTGAGAGTGCAGAAATTTCCAGCTTTGCAGTGGCAGAATGGCAGCAGCAGCTTTACCTGGGGAGTTACCACCCAGCAACTCGGAAAGGGCACTGGCCCTACTTGTCCTCCAAGTGTAGACTGGCTCTGTGGAGCAAGCAACCCCAGTCATGCCCTTTTGCAGCCCAGGGCAGGGAATCCATGTCCTCACTGGGCCTGGTCTGGTGTCTGGGGCAAAGGTGACATTTCTGTGAGATCGCTCCATGCCCCCCACCCAGTGCTCAGGGTGGCCCAGGGCTTCCCTTTACCCAGGTTGCATCCCTGCTCAGGAAAATGCTTTCAGGAAGTGTCAGTCTCAGTGGTCACTCTGATATGGGGCAGACCCAGGGAACATGTGGTCCCCCTCAGAGCCTCTCTCAAGGCACAAAAACCTGGCACCCTCAGAGGTGTAAGTGCCATGGCCATCCAATGTGGGCACCACTCACATTTTCCACCCAGGGCCCCTGAATCATGGTTTCAGCTCTGCACTGCAGGCCAGTCCCTGCACTCCATGTGGAACGAAGTCACTACCCTTGTACTGTCTCCACCTTGGGCCCTTCTTTGCCTGACCACGATGCTCTCTTGTTGATAAGTGAATCAACCTGGCTTCATTGCAGTGGTCTCCAGGGCAGTAGGCTCCCAGAGGCAGGCTCCAGTGACTGTCTGCCTCCTTCCCGAACCATCCTAGTAGTGGCAGTTTGTGAGAGCAGCAGTGTGGGGCCAGAGTTTAGAGTGATGAAGGCTCTGGGCCTGGGAACAAGTTTGGTGCAGTGGTGCAAGGATTGGAGCAGCATCATCAATTGCCTCAGGGACACGGGGCATGGGGTCAGACCGCCACCACTGCTGCTCCCTCAGCCTCTCTTGCTGGCACCACTCATGCCTCACCACTGCAGCCTTTGTGATGGCAGTAGCTCCTCCCAACAGCTTGCTATTGCCATCACTAACTAAAGTAATCAGACAAGAGAATAAAATGAAAGACATCAAAATTGGAATGAAAGAAGAAATATTGTTTGCAGATAAAATAATCTTATATTTGAGAAAACCTAAAGACTCCACCAAAGAAATTAGAACACATGAATTGAATAAAGTTGGTAGATACAAAGAAAAACCCCCCAAATTGGTAGAATTTCTATATATCAAAGATAAACCATCTGGAAAAAAATTAAAAATACTATTTACTATGGCTACAAATAAAATCCAATACCTAGAAATTTACTTAGCCAAATAAGTGAATGATCTTTTCAATAAAAACTTAACTAACTGATGATATAAAGAGAACACCAAACAAGTAAAAAAAAAAAAAAAATCACATGAATGGATTGAATTCATTAATATTATTTAAACATCTATACTACCCAAACTAGTCTACTGATTCAGTGTAATCTCTATCAAAATACCAGTAACATTTTTCACAGAAATTAAAAAAAAACACTTTTAAAATTATATGGAATTACAAAAAAAAGAAAAAGAAAATATGAACAACCAAAGCTGTTTTAACAAAAACAAAAACCAAAAGAACAAAAAAAAAAACCTGATGTCAAATTATACTAAAAAGCTATAATAAGCAAAACAGTAGGGTACAAGAAAAAGCAATAAAAACAAAAACAAAAAGAGATGCATACATCAATAGAACAGAAGAGAGAACACAGAAATGAATTATCACAGCTACAGTGAACTTTAAACTCGTTTTCAATAGAGGTATGAAGAACATACACTGTGGAGAAGAGAGTCTCTTTGGTAAATGATCCTGGAAAAACTGAATATCTAAATGCAGAAAAATAAAACTAGGCCCCTATCTCTTTACATATAAAAATCAATCCATGCCTGTAGTCCCAGCTACTGAGGAGGCCGAGGCAGGAGAATGGCATGAACCTGGTAGGTGGAGCTTGCAGTGAGCCGAGATTGCGCCACTGCACTCCAGCTTTGGTGACAGAGCGAGACTCTGTCTCAAAAAAAAAAAATTCAAATATACTAAAGACTAAAATGTAAGACCTCAATCTATGAAGCTGTTACAAGAAAACTTTGGAGAAAATCTGAAGGACATTGGTCTAGGCAAAACTTTTTTGAATAATACCTCAAAATCACAGTTAATCAAATTAAAAATTGACAAAACTGACAAAACTAAGTTGAAAATCTTCTGCAGAGCAAAATGAACAATATCAAAATGAAGACACAGCTGACAGAATGAGAGAAACTATGCGAACCACTCATCTGTCAGGGTATTGATAGCCAAAATGTATAAGGAGCTCAAGCAACTCTATAGAAATAATTTAAAAATTTAAGTTAGATATTTACATAGATATTTCTCAAGAGAAAACATACAAATGGCAAACAGAAATATAAAATATGCTCAACATTATTGATCATCAAATAAATTCAAATCAAAACTATGATGATAGATATATTTTCTCATCCCAGTTAAATAATTTTAAAAAGACATGCAGTGATAGATGCTGGTAAGGGTGTAGAGAAAAAGACTACCCTTGTACACACTGGGTGAAAATATAAATTAGTAACACCAATATAGAAAACAGTTTGAAGTTTCCTCAAAAAAACTAAAAATACACCCACTACATGGTCAAGTAATCCCATTCCTGGGTATAAACCCAAAAGAAAGGAAACCAGTGAATCAAAGAGATATCTGCCCTTTTATCTTTGTGTCAGCACTATTCACAATAGTTAAGATTTGGAAGCCATGTAAGTATCCATCAGTAGATGAATGAGTTAAAAATAATTGTATACATATACACAATGGAGTACTCTTCAGCCTTAAAAATAATATTCTGTCACTTACAGCAGCATATGTGAAACTGGAGATCATTATGTTAAGTAAAATAAGCCAGACATATAAGAAAATGTTACATTTTCTCACTTATTTGTGGTATCTAAATATCAAAATTATTGAAGTCATGGAGGGAGAGAGTAGAAGTATGGTTACCAGAGGTTGAAAGGGCAGTGGGGGATGGTGGGGATGTGGAAATGGTTACGGGATACAAAAAATAAAAATAAATACATAAACATGACCTATTGCTTGATAGTATAACAGGGGATTATAGTCAATTACAGGCTTTTCTTATGTTCTAAAATAACTTTATAATATGTTATTTATTAGCTTGTTTGTAACACAAAAACATAAATGGTTGATGGAACATTTACCCCATTCTCTATGTGATTGTTACACATTGTGTGCCTTTATCAAAACTGCTCATGTATTTCACAAATTATACACTTACTATACACCAATAACAATTAAAATTAATATAATTGAGAAAAAAATTAAAAATGTAATGAATTTTTACAAGTAAGAAAAAATAAGCGTTTGACTTTACAGTCAAACTTTCTTTAATATTGGGTCTGATTTTCCATTCTTTATTTAGTTCTCCCTTTTTCCATCTTCTTCTTAATCTTGTTTCTCTCTTTGAACCAAAACATTTTTCTGCCTAATCTTTCAAAAGAAAAAATATCCATAAATTGACTCTAAAGAAATGAAGATGTATAAATTACCATTAAAAATTTAAAATAATTATCTGAATAATGCTGAATGACTGAAATAAAACTAGAAAGCTATACTAAATGAGAAAAAAAGACTATTAAGAAAATAATACAAAGTATTTTTAAAAACCAGAAACTATGTCACCAAATAAAAACAGAAATTACTATGGGAAAAATTATCAAACTTAAGAAAAATACACTAAAAATAAATCTCAATGATCTCCAACTATGATAAACAGAAATAAATCAATAAGAAGATATATTATATGCAAAGTTTCAAAAGTCACAGATGAAAATGGAATCTTCAAGACAACAAGAGAAAAGTGATATGTCATCTATAAGGAATATCTTTTGAGATTACCTGTGGATTGTTCAGACAAAACCTCACAGGACAGAAGAGAATTTGCGGATATAGTCAATGTGCTGAAAGAATTCCATGCAGAAATACTATAAGCAAAAAAACTGTATTTCAAAATGAATAAAAAAGTCAAAAATAACCAAATGCTGAAACGACCTTACTCTTTAGTTTCTGTCTTGTTAAGAAAAGTGAATAAAAATCCTAATGACCCTCATTTCTACAATAAAGTTTAACTTAACAGTAAATAAACATTTTAATAAATATGAAATGTCTACTCATTACCTAATTATCTTATAGAAAGTCAAAATATTGTACTTCATGTATGATATAATGTTATGCTTGGAAAACTGCATATTCTCTGCCAAAGGCTCTTAGAGCTGACAAACAACTTCAGCAATGTTTCTGAGCACAAAATCACTATACAAAAATCAGTAGCACTTCTATACACCAGTAACATCCAAGATGAGACAAAATCAACAATGCAATTCTATTTATAATAAACACAAAAAATGATAAAATACCTAGGAATACAATTAACCAGGAAGGTAAAAAATCTCTATGATAAATATTACAAAACACTGCTGAAAGAAATGAAAGAAAAACAAATTGAAAACATTCTATTACTCATGGATAGGAAGAATCAACACTGTTAAAATGGCCATACTGCCCAAAGCAGTTTATAGGTTTAGTGCTATTGCTATATCACATCACCAATGACATTTTACAGCATGACTTAAAAACTAGTATAAAATATTTACAAAACTAACATAAAGACCAAACAGCCAAAGCAATACTAGGCAAAAATAATAAATAAATAAATAAATAAATAAATAAATAAATGCTGGATGCATTACACTAACCAACTTTATACTATACTCAATGCTTCAGCTACCAAAACAGCATGGTACTGGTACCAAAATAGATACATAGACTAATGAAAGGGGTTAGAGTACCCAGGAATAAAGATGCACACTAACAACCATCAGAATTTTGTTAAAGATGACAATAACAAGCAATGGTTAAAAAATATTTAGTAAATGGTGCTGGCATATTTAGCTAGCCATATGTAGAAGATGAAAACTGAACTGTTGCCTTTCATCATTTACAAGAATCAAATTAAGATAGTATAAATTCTTTCATGTAAAAAGTAAAAATATAAAAACTCTAGAAGAAAACCTAAGCCATACTATTCTGGCCATATGCTTTGGAAAATATTTCATGATAAAGATTCTAAAAGCAATATCAACAATAACAATTTGACAAGCAGGACCTAAGTAAACTGAGGGGCTTTGGCACAGCAAACCAACATGTCAACAGATTAAACAATATACAAAATGATAAAAAAAAAAAACAGTAAACTATGCATCTGATAAAGATCTCATATCCAGGATTTAGAAAATTTTAGCAAATCAATAAATGAAAAGCAAACAACAATCCTATTAAAAATGGGCAAAAGAAATTAACAGACACTTCTCACAAAAACCTGCATGTGTCAAGGAAGGATATAAAATGTTCAACATTGTTAATCATTACAGAAGTGCTAATTAAAATCACAATGAGATAATATGTCACATCAGTCTGAATGTCTGAGTAGATATTAATAAAAAGTAAGGCCGGGCACCGTGGCTCACGCCTGTAATCCCAGCACTTTGGGAGCTGAGGCAGGCAGATCACGAGGTCAGGAGATCGAGACCATCCTGGTTAATATGGTGAAATCCCATCTCTACTAAAAATACAAAAAAAAAAATTAGCTGGGCGTGGTGGAGGGCACCTGTAGTCCCAGCTACTCAGGAGACTGAAGCAGGAGAATGGCATGAACTTTGGATGCAGAGCTTGTAGTGAGCTGAGATAGCGCCACTGCACTCCATCCAGCCTGGGTAACAGAGAGAGACTCTGTTTCAAAAAGAAAAAGTAAACAAAACAAACAAAAAACTACAAAAACTGGTGATAACATGGTGCAAAAAAAGGGAAATGTTTATACACTGCTTGTTAAAATGGAAATTATACATCAACTGTGAAATGAATTTAGATATTTCTAAAAGTACAGAAAACAGAATTAACACTCAACCTAAAGAACCCACTACTGTGTATATACCTAAATGAATATAAATCATTTTACCATAAAGACTTACGCATGCATATATTCACTGTAGCACTGTTTTCAAGAGTAAAGACATGGCATCAACATTTATGTCCATAAATAGTGGAAGGCATAAAGAAAATGTGCTACATGTAAATGATGGAATACTACACAGAAATACTAAGAACAATTTTGTGTCATCTGCAGCAATATAGTAGTAGCTGGAAACTAGTATTCTAAGTGAATTTATCCAGGGACAGAAAACCAAATATTATATGTTCTCACTTATAAGAGGAAGCTATACCTTGAGCACACATGGACACAAAGAATAAAGCTATAGACATCCAGACCTACTTGAGAGCAGAGGCTGGGAGAAGATTGAGAATCAAAAACTAACTCTCATACACTATGCTCACTACCTGGATTACAAAATGATTTGTACAACAAATCCCACGCTATTTAACTCTGTATCAAATCCGTACATGTACTCTCAAATTTAAAATAGCTACAATGTTTTAACTCAACAGCTTTAGAGTTCTATCAAACAACATATAAAAATTATTAAAGTTGTGAGCAGTTTATGAAAAAACTGTATAATAGAAAAAGCATAAAACAATCTGTAGATAACCAAAAATGTTAATCATTTAGAAACTGAATTATTAAAAATATTGTAGCTGTAAAAAAGTGTAAATTCTAGAACACTTTTTGAACTTTTGAGTGTAAAATTATAGAAAAAATCGCTACCATCTTTATATCTCTGGGTATTCAGAATTAATCTCCTACTTATAAATGAGAACATGTGGTAGTTGGTATGCAAAGGTATTCCATGGTGTATATGTACCAGTTATTCTTTATTTAATAAACTGTTGATGGATACCTAAGTTAATTTCATCTATTTGCTCCTATTAATTGTGCTGCTATGGACACAGGACTGCATGTGTTTTTTGGTGGAACAATTTATTATTGTAAATATGTATCCAGTAATGTGATTATTGGATTAAATGATATTCCATTTTAGTTCTATGAGAAATCTGCTTTCCATCTTGGGTGAAGGAACATTTCCATCAACAGTGTATAAGCACTACCTTTGTTCCTACAGCCTTAGCAACATGTTGTTTTGACTTTTAAATAGTGGTCATTTTGACTGCCGTGGAATGTTATATTATGATTTTGATTTGCGTTTCTTTGATTAATATTGATGTTGAGCCTTTTTAATGTTTATTGACTGCTTGTAACATAAAAATCAGAAAGCAAAAACATATAGGAAAAGTAACATCAGTAGGATCACAGAATTGGTAGATCCCACTTGTAAATCCTGTCAGGGTAACAATATTTGGCAGTCATCCCTGGGCAAGTTTTTTATGTGAGCTTTGGGATAGAGGTTGTCAGATAGAGGTTGTCAATCTCTGTTAGAGCCCAAGACCTAGAAAAGCTATTTTAAGAAGTAAGACCCTCATTCACATGGCAAACTGAAAAGCACATGGTTCAAGTTAAAGACCAGGAAATTGCCCACCCAACTTAGTCCCACTAAGAATTCTAATGTGATCTTGTAACTCCCTCCAATTTTTCCCAGTAACTGTCTGGAAGTGGTCCTTCTCATCAATAGATTTAAAGGTACATATGTCCTTTTATGGCCATGTAGGCATGGAGAAAGCCTACAGACATTAGTTTTAACTGTGGTACCTAAAGCAGTTTGTGACTCAGTTTGAGCTCTTTCAGCTGCAGTCCGTGGTTAATAATTTCTGCATAAAACCCACAAAGTGACTGATGAAAATTCTTTCATGTATTAAGTGAGAGCCATATCCATTTACCCTAGTGTCTTCTCTACATATAAAAGTCCTGAGAGAAATATAGTTTTTCCAGACACCAAGGAGATATACATCTACACAAATCCTTTAGTTACATGACAACTGAAGGCCGACCCCACTGCAGATTCAGCAGCGGCTTTGTAACACATCTACAACCTCGCTCCATTGCAACCCAATGGGAGATTCAGTTATCCCAGGAATTCACAATTAGACAAAACAATGTTTAAAAACCTAACATCCAAATTGGAAAGTGAAAGTAGAAATGTTGCCATTTGTAAATGACATAACCTTATATATAGAAAACCATAGAGTGTATAAAATAACTATTTGAACTAATAAGTATATTCAGTAAATTAGCAACATATAATATTAACATACAAACATTAGTTATACACTCCAGTGTATCACTGATGATAAACTGTCAGATAAAATGTAGAAAGCAATCACATTTACAACAGTATAAAAATATTAAGTTGGTGAAAAAGTGATTGCGTTTTCTGGCATTGAAAGTGCAAAAGTGGTAAAAATCACAATTACTTTTGTACTAATCTAACAATAAATTTTATCAATGCATTTAACTAGAAGATAAAATATATTGAAGAAGACACAAATGACTAAAAAGATATGTTTATGGATTTGAAGAATAAATATTTTTAAAGTGAAATATTATCCTGAATGATTTCTAGATTTAATGCACTGTCTACAAATATTTCAATGATATTTTTACAGGAATAGAAAACACAATTCTAAAATTTGTATAAAAACTACAAAAGACTTTAAGTAACCAATGAAATTTTTAGAAAAACCTAAGACTAGAGCATCATAGTTTCCAATTTAAAACTATATTTCAAGGCTAAGTTATATAAAAATGTGCATAAAAACTGACACAAAATTAATGGCACAGAATAAAGAGCCTCTAAATAAATTAACGTATATGAGACCAACTAATCTTTAATAAGGATCCCAGTAATAATAATGCAGAATGTATAGTCTTTTTGAACTTGATACTGAGTAAACTAGATACCCACAATCAATCAATACATTTTTATGTCATACTCCCCTAAAATAATTTGCAATAAAATGAAGACATAATACATAAAACCCTAAAAATCTTAGGGAAACTCACACCCTAAAGGGAAGGGCAATAGACTGGCAGGCTTCAGTACCAAATAATTTAGAGCCCTAGGTTCTTGAGTGGATATAGGTAGTCTACAGACCGTGGTTATAGTGGTTCTTGGGCAATACTCAGTACTGTGCTGTCTTCAGGTGTAATCAGGGCTGTCTCAGTTGTGGTAGCCACAGTGGTGGTTGTATCATCTTTCCTCCAGTTCCATGAAGCTTAACACAGAAAGAGATAGTGTTGCCATCTCCTTACTCTTTAGTTTAGCAAGGTCTAAATTCTTGCCATATGATCAAGAAGAATAAGGCATGTGGATACCAGAGAATGAAAAGCAAAGTTGTATTAAGCAACAGAAAAGCTCTCAGCAGCTAGAAGGGATGTGAAAAGGGTTGACAGAAATGTGATTGTGTTCTGGATCTTATTTGTGGCAAAAGCAAGCAGGCTTCTTTGGGTTTCACAAAAATGGGTGGGGTAAAGTCCCCTGCTTTGCCCCAGGGATGTTGCATCTGCACATGCCTAAGTTTAGCCATAGTGAGTCCATCTGGGTTATTACCCATGAATGTCTAAGCAAAACCCATGGTGTGGGGGTGGGTATGGCAAAACAACAACGCTGAAGACATTACAATTGGCTCTGGATGAATGTATGGACATTTTGTTGATTTATTGCACCTGCACCTAAGTTAGGACAGTAATTTCTGAGCAAACATCCTGGCATAAAAGGAAATTCTTAACCATGTTTCTTTCCTCAAGCTACTGAGGAAGTGCAGATGTAGTCCCATGGGTGTTTTTTTCATTCCCAAGACCTCTTCTCTCTATCTTCCTAGATAGCCTCTCACTTCCTCTTCTCTCAATACTCAGTTTATTTGGGAGAAAATAAGGAAGAATATCAAGAGTCTCTGCTTGATAATTTAGATGATTCTTTCAGATAAATCAAACACCTCCAAGGCAGTACCACTGTGTCTTCAAATCCACACTGTTACTGGGCAAGTGGTATCTCATATTGCAGGTACAGCTTCAGTGTCCAAAAGCTTAGATCACAACACTGAAGTTTCTTTAAATATTATGATTAGAGTGTGGTAGGAACAATATATGGCCATTGAAACTATTGAGTTATATCTGCCCTATGGTAAATAGTAATGTGGCACGGGCAACACACAGACACATACAAGAAATCAATGTACAATGTTATAATTGCTCTGTTTGTATATATAAGCAGATGAGCCTATATCTCTCCTAAGAATATATTGTAACTTTAGGCTGAAATTTGAATTTAAATAAAATGTTTATGAGAACCAAATAATTTTTACATTTTTTCATGGTTAATAATTTAGAAAATATTCTTAGTTTATTCTTCATATTAAAAAACTGGTAGGTAATTTGGTTATATCTCAAAGCCACATCTTTTAGAGATTAATGAAATGCAGACCTAAACAGTGATGGCTATTCATTACTGTCATAACAGAAGATTTCTTAAGCCTTCCTACTTTGTTCTGTGATAGATATAAGTTTTCAGAAAATGACATAAGTTTCTATGCTTTATTTTGTATTTGAGAATTTGAAACCTTCTCATTGCCTCATTTAAAATAACAGTTTCACTTGCCATTTGCTTAAAAGATAATAATTGTCTGTATTTAGAATAGAAATACCTATATTGTGGTTCAGTTGTTTTCTCAAAAAACTGTTTTTCTGTCTATAAACTTGCACACCTATTAAATGTACAATCTTATCTCACTACTCCTACCTCTCCTAGTAGTATATACGAAGTAAAATAACCTCTTTGTCTAAAGATTCTAACCCAGGCAATGGTTGGTACCTCTCATCTGGTCTTTTGGGCCAGCACGCACAGAAAACATTTTACCTGGATTGGGATACAGAAGCATTTGTGAAGACAATGTGTTTTTAGCCAATGTTTGAAAAACCAGAGAGAGCAGGCACCCTGTGCTTGTAAATGCATGAAAAACTGCAACAGCCAAAGGCTTTATCTTCCCATATTGGTGAGATCCCATTTGTATCATCTGACCTCCAAAGCAGAGTAGCAACCTGCATACTTGATGTTCTGGGTGCTTAGAATATTTTTGAAACAATTTCCAAATGTGTAATATACCTCTGAATAATGTGGATTCTTCCAGTAATCTTCCTGCAAAGATTTTTCCACTTTCCTGGCAGGTGTTATTGTTAATCTGGTTAGAACTTTTCTTTTTTGAATGTGAAATGTTTAGTATGCATCTTTCTGGGTACCAATCACTGACTATTTTCATTCTTGCCCACGTTCAAATCTAATATTGCTGTTCTCAAGCCCCCCCCAACAAAGTCTGTGTCTCCACAGGACCTAGGTTGTTTTTGCAATGAATGAAATTATCTCCCAATTAAAAAGTGGCATTGGTTTAACAATGCTCTATTGAATTTTGTAAATCATTTTACAAACTGCATGTGAACACAAGGCTCCATGACAGTGAATTGCCTTAATTGATGGTTGCATATTCACCTTTAGTACTCTCAGAAAAAGCAAAATGGACTTTTAACATGTAGTCCTCTGGCATAGTGAAGAAATTAGGTAATGAGTTTGTGCATGACACACTTTACCTTAAGTTTAACGGAAGTCTAACTCATATGTTATATACAGAACATCATATGTTATATACAGAAAATAATATCAAATGACCATCTACTATAAGCATTGAATATACTTTACATTTTAACTTTATTGGGGAAAGTATTCTCAATATTTTCTTATAAAATGTAAACTTAAGCTGTTTTCAAAGGTATGGCAAAATGCATACCAGAGAGTTATTATTACTGTATGAGATGTGGAGCAACATGAGTGGTTTTGCTCTTAAGAATTTCTATCTGGACAAGATGAGGAGGAACAGAGTGTTATACTGAAAGTCCTGGACATGTGTAATATCTGGCAGTGTATGTGTTTGCACTTTAGAGGTTTCGATTTTAAATTTTAGAATTTTAGAACACATAAAATTAAATATATGGATTATAGAAATAGAATCAAGCTTAGAATATTTTTGAGCTGCTGTAGAACATATTTATGCTTTTATGTTAAATATATGTAGAGAACTGTCTAAATTTCAAACAAAATACAACATTGCTTCATGAAGTAAAATTTTACACTGTCTAAGCATATATTGCTCCTGAGGGAGGGCACTCTACGTAAATTAAGGGTAGTCCAACTATAAAGTGGATTAACACTATAAAGTGTTAATCAGGTATACAATAGTGTATAGTAATGTTATGGACATTCACCTTTTCTCATTATTTACTTTGTTTGTCTCCCAGAGAAACATACTGTCTTGAAGACTTAATTTATGATGAGAGCCCCATATAGGAGTGCTATATGTTAAGTCTTCCACATTATTTTAAGTGCACTCATTTATACTTACTTATGTTTAGTTCCAAAGCCACATTCCATTGTGTTATAATTGCCTACAATATTTAGTAGACTAACATGGTATATAAGTTTGTAGCTTAACAACCAATAGCTACACAATGTATCATAGGTTTGTTGGGTATCATTTCTTGGTTTGTGAAAAATGCTATCCCAATGAAATGTTTGCTTTAGTATGTGCTAGACTTCTCTTTTCTGTCTCTAACGGTTTGATATAGCTCTTATCTCTGCCTTTACGGTGTTTAAGAGTTTTGTCATAAACATAAGTGTGCATGTGTCTTTATAGCACATGATTTATAATCCTGTGAGTATATACTCAGTAATGGGATGGCTGGGATGAATGGTATTTCTGGTTCTAGATCCCTGAGGAATCACCACACTGACTTCCACAATGTGGAACTAGTTTACATATATTTAACAAACCTGCACGTTGTGCACATGTACCCTAAAACTTGAAGTATAATAAAAAAAGAAAAAAGTATTGCTATAGGCTGCAGCAATGTTGCTAAGTAAAATGAACATTTGTCTTAGCTGCCAAACATGCAAATCAGACCAACTGTTTTTAGAAGTACTGTCTCTGCCTTTACCCCAACAGCCATAGGCATGCATGGCTCAAGACATATCCTCTTACACTTTCCCCTTTTAGCTCAGTTGCCTAGACATGTCCACAGCATTCAAAGGCCACACTGAACAGCCATGAAGGGGTGGAGAGGAGAAACACCAGTCTCTGCTTCCTTAGCCTCTGCTGCCTTAGCCTGCACAACCTTAGCCTCTACCTGAGATGAGGGAGGGAGACAACTGCAGCTGTAGTTGTGACCACACGGGGCCAACAGATAGATGCTTCTCAGCCATTGCACCAAAAGAATGTTTCTCCCCTGACCAAGGAATTCAACCCTGTCTGAATTGAGAGAAGGACACAAGGATTAAAGGAACCAACTTGCACTGAGCAAGGGGTTCCCTCCCAAGGACCTTTTCTTTTTAGTTTAAAGAGTTTTTCTCATTTTCTCCACCTTTTCTAAGTGAGAGGGCTCCCCTTCCTAGCATTCTATTTCTGAAAGGAAATTTAATGGAGAATTGACCCCTGCTGGCTTATTGACCCCTGCAAGTAAATTTGGCAGGGCTTCTTTGCAACAGTCTAAATGGATACTAACAGCCTTTGAAGTACCATTTTAGTCCCAAATTTGATTTCAAGTTTCAGGCTGAAGTCTTAAAAAGAAATAACAGATTTCTGTGATTGAAAGCCAGGCAACAGGTACAATACAAATGGGCAGGATAAATTCCTGCTGACTAAATCCCCCACCCCATGGAAGAAGGCCATGCCCCATGACATAAACAAGCCAAGGGAACACAAAGGTTGTTGACAGCAGGAAGGCATAGGTGAGGGCAGTTAATTCCTATTCTCCAAGTTTTCCCTGCTTTCTTGGGGACATACCACATTGGTACCTATGGGAGGCACCTGCCAATGCCATAGGGACTCTGGGATAAAAGGTGGAAGGAAAGGGAAGATGCTTGCTTTCTCTCTCCATCACACATTGAGTTTTTGCTGAAAAAAAAAAAAAAGAAGGGCAAATGAAGGACACCTTTAATCTGTGTATTTCAGAATGGGCAACCAGTTTACTTAACCACCCCACTCATACTTCTTTGGAGTGTATTCTGAACTATGGGTACTGCCTTGACCTTCAGAATCTTGAGAAAAAAAAATACTTCATAGCCCTCTGCACAAAGGTTTTGCCAAATTATAATTTATAGCAAGAACTGGCTTGGGCTCAGGAAACAACCATGTATTTTTCTACCATCTGGCATCTGAAAGTGTTTTGTAGATGTGAGGATAGATGGTCTGAGGCCCCATATTTGTATGCCTTCTATACCTTGCAAGTCAATCCAGACTTTTGGCAACATTATAGGATTGATCTAGCCCTCTGTTTTGCCATCTCAGGAAAGGTTGCAAGAGGCAAGCCCAGGAAATTAAAAATGAGAGTCCCAAAGAGACTCCCAGCAGCAGAGCCAGGTCCCTCCAGCCCTGCTGTGCCAAGACCAGCTTGGCTGGGGAGACCCTAGCCCAGTGGCACTAGAGGAATTAAAGACACACACAGAAATATAGAGGTGTGAAGTGGGAAATCATGGATCTCACAGCCTTCAGAGCTGAGATCCCTGAACAGAGATTTACCCACATATTTATTAATAGCAAACCAGTCATTAGCATTGTTTCTATAGATATTAAATTAACTAGAAGTATCCCTTATGGGAAACAAATGGATGGGCCAAATTAAAGAAGTGGGTTGAGCTAGCTAACTGCGGCAGACATGCCCTTAATGCATAAATTGCTCATGCTATTGTTTGTGGCTTAAGAATGCCTTTAAGCGGTTTTCCACCCTGGGCAGGCCAGGTGTTCGTTGCCCTCATTCCCTTAAACCCACAACCTTCCAGCTTGGGTGTTCGGGCCATTATGAACATGTCACAGTGCTGCAGAGATTTTGTTTATGGCCAGTTTTGGGGCCAGTTTATGGTCAGATTTTGGGGGGCTTGCTCCTAACACTGCTCCTCTAGGTACCCCTCAACTTCCCCATCCAGCTTCAGCCTTTCACTTGCGCACTTCTAGAAATCCTCTTTTGAAACAAGCCCCGGTCTCCCTCTTTCCCCTCCAACATATTCCCACTGAATTTGGGCATAGTAAGGTCCAGGTCTTTTTTTTTTTTCCTACAGGAGTCAGAGCAAATTAAGGAGGATCTTGGCAGATTTTCAGATGATCCTGCTAGATAGATAAATGCTTTCCAAATTTCACTCAAATATTTGAACTCTCCTAGATAGATTTTATGTTATTTTTTCTTTTTTTTTGAGATGGGGTCTCGTTCTGGTGTAATATTGGCTCACTGCAAGCTCTGCCTCCTGGGTTCATGCCATTCTCCTGCCTCAGCCTGCTGAGTAGCTGGGACTACAGGCACTGACCACCACACCTGGCTAACTTTTTGTATTTTTAGTAGAGATGGAATTTCACCATGTTAGCCAGGATGGTCTCGATCTCCTGACCTTGAGATCTGCCCACCTCAGCCTCCCAAAGTACTGGGATTACAGGCATGAGCCACTGTGCCCTGCTGATGTTATGTTACTTTTGAATCAGACCCTGATGGACACTGAGAAATAGGGCACTCTGTAAGCAACAGATAAATTTGAGGATGACTTTTGGATAACACATAGCATAAGGGAAGGGGAAAAACATTATCCAACTGGAATAGAAGCAGTACCAATGGATGACCCTAAATGCGATCCCAATGATAAGATGAAAGACTGGAAGAGGAGACACTTTCAAGTGTTTATAATGAAAGGCTTATGTAGAACTAGTACCAAGCCACTTAATTATACTAAGTTGTCCATGATTGACCAAAGATTTGATAAACATCCCACTGCCTTACTGTAAAGGTAACAGAGGCATTGGTAAAGTACCCCTCTTTATCTCCTAAGTTAGTTGAGGAACAACTAGCCCCGGCCACTTCTGGTATCAGAAGAAGCTATAAAAACAGGTCCTGGATCGGGATAGTACTTTACAGAACCTCCTGAAAGTAGCCACCATTGTCTTTTGTAATAAAAACAGAAAGGCCTAGAAAAGAGATAAAAAAACAAGCAAGAATAAGAAGACTTAATGGCTGCCAAGTAATCCCCACAAACCTCAGCATTCCCAGGATGCACCTGGTAACTGTTAAAGACATGGCAAAAACAATTATTTATCTTCTAAAGTTCAACTATCTCCATACAAAGTTTAATTTATTTTGTCAGGGTGAAACAACTCAGGGTAAAATGTTTCCATTAGTATATTTCACTTCTTATCTCCGTAATCTTTGGCAATACATTATTTCCTTTTACAATACACATGTTTAACCTATGCATACATAACCATATAAAACTTGTTTCTCTCTGACTTAACAGCCAAAAAATTCCAAACGATCAGACAACTGGAGCTTCAGATGATGGCTCCACTTACTAGGAACACTTAGACAGACATCTGGGAGAAATCTGACTGCTGCTTTTCCTGTCAGCAGGAAATAACTTAAGATGGGTGGTCATCCAAATTCTAACAGCAATTAGATGTACCTTTTCAGGAAGGGCAAATGATATAGGAGAGACATAGGGTAATGCTGGGTAGAAAAAGTTGGTCTCTGGTGATGTCTCTCCATCCTCTGGCCTACGGCAATGGACCTAGTTCAGGACAGGCACTTCTGTTTTTATGGCCAAATATTACCTTTCCCAAGAACACCATGTCCAGCTATACCCTCCATCTTGTGCCTATAAAAACCCTGAGACCCTAGTGGGCATACACACAAGTGGCTGGATGTTTAGAAGAACACACTAGCAGAAGAACACACAGGTGGCTGGACACTGAGAGGAGCAGAGTGGAAGAGTACAACAATAGTCACTGGCAGGCCATCAAGATGCAGAAGGACACTGACAATGAAGGAAATTTGGCTGGGGTTGTTGGAGGATAGTTCGGCCACTGAGCAGCCTGACTCCAGGGGAAAACTACCTTTTCACTGTATCCCCCTTCTGGCTTCCCATCTATCTATAGTAATATGGTTTGGCTGTGTCCCCTCCCAAATCTCAAGTTGAATTGTTCTCACAGAATTCCTATGTATTGGGGAGGGACCCGGGGGAGGTAATTGAATCATGGGGGCTTGTCCTTCCTTTGTTATGCTCGTGAAAGTAAATGAATCTCAGAAGATATGATGGGCTTATCATGGGTTTCTGCTTATGCTTCTTCCTCATTCTCTCTTGCAGCTACCATGTAAGTAGTGCCTTTCACCTCCCAATGTGATTCTAATGCCTCACCAGCCATGTGGAACTGGAAGTTTAATTAAACCTCTGTGTCTCTTTCCAGTCTCAGATATGTTTCCTTATTAGCAGCATGGAAATGAGCTAATACAGTAAATTGGTACCAGTAGAGTGGGGTGTTGCTGAAAAGATACTCAAAAATGTGGAAGCAGCTTTGGAACTGAGTATCAGGCTGAGGTTGGAACAGTTTGGAGGGCTCAGAAGACAAGAAAATGGGGGAAAGTTTGGAACTTCCTAGAGACTTGTTGAATGGCTTTGATGAAATGCTAGTAGTGATATAAACAACAAAGTCCAGGCTGAGCTAATCTCAGATGAGATGAGAAACTTGGGAACTGGAGTGAAGGTGACCTGCATTATGTTTTAGCAAAGAGACTAGTGGAATTTTCCCCCTGCCCTAGAGACTTGTGGAACTTTGAACTTCAGAGAGATAATTTTAGGGTGTTTGGCTGAAGAAATTTCTAAACGACAAAACATTCAAAAGGTGACTTGGATGCTGTTAAAAACATTCCATTTTAAAAGAGAAACAGAGACAAAAAATCAGAAAATTTGCAGCCTGATGATGCAGTGAGCCCTTGGTGCCCTGTGTCCCAGCTGCTCCAGACATTGCTAAAAGGGGCCAAGGTACAGCTTGATCCATGGTTTCAGAATGTGCAAGCCCCAAAACTAGGTAGCTTCATATGACGTTGAACCTGCAGGTGCACTGAAGTCAAGAATTGAGGTTTTGGAACCTAAACCTAGATTTCAGAAGATGTATGAAAACACCTGGATGCACAGGAAAAAGTTTGCTTAAGAGGCATGGCCCTCATGGAGAACCTCTGCTATGGCAGTGTGAAAATGAAATATAGGGTCAAAGCCCACACACAGAGTCTCTACTGGGGCACTGCCAAGTAGATCTGTGAGAAGAGAGCTACTGTCCTCAAGATCCTGGAATGGTAAATCCATTGACAGCTTGCACTGTGCACCTGGAAAAACCACAGACACTCAGGGCCAGCCTGTGAAAGCAGCCAGGAGGGAGGCTGTACCCTGCAAAGCCACAGGGTTGGAGGTGCCCAAGACCATGGGAACCCATCTCTTGCATCAGTATGACCTGGATGGGAGACCTGGAGTCATAGGTGATTATTTTAAAACTTCAAAATGTCACTGCCCTGCTGGATTTCAGACTTCTGTAGGGCCTATAACCCCTTTGTTTTGGCCGATTTCTCCAATATGGATGACTCTGTTTACCCAATACCTGTATCTCCATTTTATCTAGGAAGTAACTAGCTTGCTTTAAATTTTACAAGGTCATAGGCAGAAGGAACTTGACTTCTCTCAGATGAGACTTTGGAGTGTGGACTTTTGGGTTAATACTGAAATGAGTTAAGATTTAGGGGACTGTTGGGAAAACATAATTGTTATTGAAATATGAAAACATGAGATATGGAGGGGCCAGGAGTAGAATGATATGGTTTGGCTGTGTCTTAACTCAAATCTCAACTTGAATTTTATCTCCCATAATGCCCACATATTGTAGTAGGCACTCAGGGGGATGTAATTGAATCACTGGGGTCAGTCTTTCTTGTGTTATTCTCATGCTAGTAAATAAGTCTCAGGAGATCTAACAGGTTTATCAGAGGTTTCTGCTTTTACTTTCTCCTCATTTTCTCTTGCCACCACCATGTAAGAAGCGCCTTTCTCAACCCATCATGATTCTGAAGCTTTCCCAGCCATGTGGAACTGTAGGTCCAATTAAACCTGTTTTTCTTCCCAGTCTTTGATATGTCTTTATCAGCAGTATGAAAATGGACTAATAAATGCAGAGAGCTATATTCACCATTTAAGAAAGCCTTGGACTCATTATTCAAGCCTATGTGTGATTCAATTTTTCCACTACCCTAGGGCAAGAACTCCAGGACTCAGGTCCTCTGTCCTTGCAATAAGGCAGAGGGTCTTATTGACCTGATTTATATGAGTTGCCTACAGGCATAAAACTAAAAATGCACACTGTAACATATGCCCATGGAACTTCAGGAGCTGTAAATGTTCACCCTTAGATGCTACCATGGGGTGGAATCCCACACTTTCCATGACCTGCCCATTTGCTTGCTTCCCTTAGGGGTTTTGAGCATCAGTGCACCAAAGAAGTAAGCCCTATCCCCATCACATGCCCTGTAAGGGGGTCAAGGGAACTTTTTCCATTTCAAAATGAAATAAAATAAGTGGAAAGACCTACCAAAAGAATATGCTGCAACTATACATCAGATAATATATCACAGACTGTGCTTCCTCAACTTACAGCATGTTAAGATTATTTGCTTTCCTTAGTTCTATGAGAATATAAATTCAATTCTGGGCAGTTTTTACCCAGTTCCATTATGGGAACTTGTACTTTCATGTAAAAACACACATTTGTTTAATTTAGTGGAAAGCTGAATCATTACTACAGTGGATGTCCAAAATCAGCCACAATGCTTGGGGCTTTCTTATCTTCTGGAAAATATTCTCTCCCTCTTTCTCAATCTCTTCTCTCTCTCAGGTGAATAAACATTAGTGGAATAACTTGTCTCTAGGGCTTCTATGTACAGAATATCAACACTAACATATACAAGTTCACCTGAGGTTTTAAAAAAGACAAGTAGTCAGTACCTCTAGAGCCTGTCCACTGCTAAGTCCAAGAAAGAGTCCACCTGCAATATTAGCAACTATACTATTGTTTTCTAGGGACATCTGCAGATGGGCAATTGAGCTGTCATCTAAGAAAGGAAAAACATTGACCACTTCTATATAGGGAGTTGAATTACAGTATTCTCCTTTTTTAAGTTTATCTCTCTCTCTTTTTTATTTTTTGAGACAAAGTCTCACTCTGTCACCCAGGCTGGAGTGCAGCCTCCTGAGTAGCTGGGCTTACAGGCACCAATCACCACTCCCAGCTAATATTTGCATTTTCAGTAGAGATGGAGATTCACTGCATTGGCCAGGCCAGTCTCATCTGGTTCGAGACCTCAGATGATCCTCCCATCTTGGCCTCCTAAAGTGCTGGGATTACAGGCATAAGCCACCATCTCTGACCTTTAAGTATCTTTTGAATGGATTAATTCAAATGTTCTTGGCATTGAAGATAAGGCAGTACCATTCATAATTTAACTACTTGTTTGAAAAACCTTCAGGACACTAAAGATTATCATGTGAGGTAAATTTCAAGAGATTCTCTGTTTTCACTAGTTACATTCACTTACCTTTAACTCATCTGTATCTCCAGTATTAAATATCTGGATTTGTTCTAAGTGTATCTCTGGAATCACAGTAAGGTTCTCTAGGCCTAAACACACATAAGGTTTTTTTTTCACCCTGTGAAAATGAAGTGTAATGCATATAGAAAAAAATTCTCTCAGCTTGTTTATGTCATTTTGAGATAAACCAAAAAATGCTTTTTATTAGAACATGAATTTCAGGCAGTTTACATCAAAATGTGAGGCCAGGCCTCTTTCTAAAATGGTGGGAGGGGGAAGGATAGCATTAGGAGGTATACCTAATGTAAATGACGAGTTAATGGGTGCTGCACACCAACATGATGCCTGTATACACATGTAACAAACCTGCATGTTGTGCACATGTACCCTAGAACTTATAGTATAATAAAAAAAAATAAAACAACAAAAAAACTGACTGCTTCTTTACAACGTGCCCATCCAAAGGGGTTATTTTCATGAGAGTTTTTCTTCTTACTTATCCAACTATTTAAAATCATTTAATTTTTTTTCTCTGGAAAAGTGAATGCTGCTTTTTATATATGTAGTTTATGTGGATTATGCAATTACTATTTCAGTGTACCCGGAAAAAATGATCTATTTTTGTTATTATTGTTAATTATTTATTATTATAATTCTGAGAGCAGAGAGAAGTGCAACATCAGTCATAATATTGAACAAAAAGACAATTTGAAGTTTTTAATGCAATTTTTCTAGGTCTAAGAAAGGCCATGTTAATTGTGGGGTAGGTCTATAAAGGAAATTAAGTGGCAATGCCTTTCTGTACAAGATAATGACCTGAGTATTATCCTCTCTTTTCCATGGTGCCATCACAATTTTATATTCATATGTAAAATGAAGGTTAAATTTTATAAAAATTTGTAAACTCTTAATTACTGCATAAGTGTATGTTTCAGATTATCCCCATCTCTACAGTTTTTGTTTTGTTTTGTTCCTACAAACTATCAAAGAGGAAAACACAGAGTGCTTTCTTTGAGGAATATTATGCAATATTGAATATATTAGTCTACATTTTAGCATTTTTTAAAAATTTTCTACCACACTGTAGGTGGCCTCAATTTAGGAGGCTGGAAACTGTTGTCTTTTAAACACAAGATCTAAAAAGTGTTGGTTGACATATGTGGTTCTTCGAGGAAAACGGGATGATATTTGGAAAATGTAGGAAATGACTGTACTCATTAATGGTGAGGAAGAGCTTGAGATAATGAGCTAGCGAAAAGATTATATCTTAAATTTGTAAAGAATCAGGTTGGTCAACAAAGGTGTAATCAAATTTCCCATTGTCTGAAGCAGAGTGTGAAACACATGGATTCTACTGAAAATGAAGGTTTTCAATTGTGTGTAAGCATGTCGCAGATGAAAGGACAAAAACACAAAAAGCAGATAGCTAATTTTTTCTCAAATCCTTTGTATCTGCAAAATACGTATATGTGAGAGGAGAAAAACTCTCAGAAAACCTACTGCAAACTTCTGTGTCACAGCTATGATCATTTGCTTTGTCACATTTCCAAAGCATCCCTCTATACCATAGCCCATCAGAAAACCGTCTTTACCAAACCTTTGTTTTATCTGCCAATTGCCTTTCTAGACTTCCCCTGGCTAAAAAAAAATACAGGGTGCTACGGAATTGCCAATAGCTTAGGGGCCATGAGGCATTTGGCTCAATGCTGCCCTTGTGCACATAAAAGAGGGATGGCTCATAATAAAATTATATTTTATATTTGTATTTTCTGACTCACAAGCTAGTGCCTCTTTTTCTTGGCAAAACCATGCACATTATGCAAGTAAATAATGCTGATATTCACAGACAGGTGTAGTTCTATAATTTCACATCAAAAATAGCCCCAAAACAGAGTCTACTAACCTAGGTAGGAGAGTTAGCATAGGTAAAACTACAACTAGGGTCAGTTGTAACTCTGTTTTAATTATACAACAACTGGGGTCAGTTGTAACTGAAGTTCTACTACCTATGATAACAATGTGGAAAACAGATACTTTTTCTAATTTTTTTCTTTTTAACTAAACTTTGAGTTCTAGGGTACGTGTGCACAAAGTGCAGGATTGTTACATATGTATACATGTGCCATGTTGGTATGCTGCACCTATTAACTGGTCATTTACATTAGGTATATCTCCTAATGCTTTCCCTCCCCACTTCTCCCACCCCTAGACGGGTCCCAGTGTGTGATGTTCCCCTTGCTATGTCCAAGTGTTCACATTGTTCAATTCCCACTTATGAGTGAGAACATGCGGTGTTTGGTTTTTTGTTCTTGCAATAGTTTGCTGAGAAAGATCATTTCCATCTTCATCCATGTCCCAAAAAGGGACATGAACTCATAATTTTTTTTGGCTGCGTATTATTTCATGGTGTATATGTGCCACAATTTCTTAATCCAGTCTATCATTAATGGACATTTGGGTTGGTTCCAAGTCTTTGCTACTGTGAATAGTGCTGCAATAAACATACGTGTGCATGTGCCTTTATAGCAGCATGATTTATAATCCTTTGGGTATACACCCAGTAATGGGATGGCTGGGTCAAATAGTGTTTCTAGTTCTAGAACCTTGAGGAATTGCCACATTGACTTCCACAATGGTTGAACTAGTTTACATTCCTACCAACAGTGTAAGAGTGTTCCTATTTCTCCACATCCTCTCCAGCACCTGTTGTTTCCTGACTTTTTAATGATTGCCATTCTAACTGGTGTGAGATGGTATCTCTCTGTGGTTTTGATTTGCATTTCTCTGATGGCCAGTGATGATGAGCATTTTTTCATGTGTCTTTTGGCTGCATAAATGTCTTCTTTTGAAAAGTGTCTGTTCATATCCTCCACCCACTTTTTGAGGGGGTTGTTTGTTTTTTTCTTGTAAATTCGTTTGAGTTCATTGTAGATTCTGGATATTAGTCCTTTGTCAGAGGAGTAGATTGCAAAAATTTTCTCCCATTTTATAGGCTGCCTGTTCACTGTCATGGTAGTTTCTTTTGCTGTGCAGAAGCTCTTTAGTTTAATTAGTTCCCATTTGTCAATTTTGGCTTTTGTTGCCATTGCTTTTGGTGTTTTAGACATGAAGTCCTTGTCCATGCCTATATCCTGAATAATATTGCCTAGGTTTTCTTCTAGGGTTTTTATGGTTTTAGGTCCAACATGTAAGTCTTTAATCCATCTTGAATTAATTTTTGTATAAGGTGTAAGGAAGGGATCCAGTTTCAGCTTTCTACATATGGCTAGCCAGTTTTCCCCACAGCATATATTAAATAGGGAATCCTTTCCCTATTGTTTGTTTTTGTCAGATTTGTCAAAGATCAGATAGTTGTAGATATGCAGCATTATTTCTGAGGGCTCTGTTCTGTTCCACTGGTCTACATCTCTGTTTCGGTACCAGTACCATGCTGTTTTGGTTACTGTAGCCTTGTAGAATAGTTTGAAGTCAGGTAGTGTGATGCCTCCAGCTTTGTTCTTTTGGCTTAGGATTGACTTGGAAATGAGGGCTCTTTTTTGGTTCCATATGAACTCTAAAGTACTTTTTTTCCAATTCTGTGAAGAAAGTCATTGATAGCTTGATGAAGATCACATTAAATCTATAAATTACCTTGGGCAGTATGGCCATTTTCACAGTATTGATTCTTCCTATCCATGAGCATGGAATGTTCTTCCATTTGTTTGTTTCCTCTTTTACTTCATTGAGCAGTGGTTTGTAGTTCTCCTTGAAGAGGTCCCTCACATCACTTGTAACTTGGATTGCTACATATTTTATTCTCTTTGAAGCAATTGTGAATGGGAGTTCACTCATGATTTGGCTCTCTGCTTGTCCATTACTGGTGTATAAGAATGCTTGTGATTTTTGCACATTGATTTTGTATCCTGAGACTAATTAAATTGCCTATCAGCTTAAGGAGATTTTGGGCTGAGACGATGGGGTTTTCTAGATATGCAATCATGTCATCTGCAAACAGGGACAATTTGACTTCCTCTTTTCCTAATTGAATACCCTTTATTTCCTTCTTCTGCCTGATTGCCCTGGCCAGAATTTCCAACACTATGTTGAATAGGAGTGGTGAGAGAGGGCATCTGTGCCCTGTGCCAGTTTTCAAAGGGAATGCTTCCAGTTTTTACCCATTCAGTATGATATTGGCTGTGGGTTTGTCATAGATAGCTCTTATTATTTTGAGATACATCCCATCAATACCTAGTTTATTGAGAGTTTTTAGCATGAAGGGCTGTTGAATTTTGTCAAAGGCCTTTTCTGCATCTATTGAGATAATCATGTGGTTTTTGTCTTTGGTTCTGTTTATATGCTGGATTACATTTATTGATTTTCATACGTTGAACCAGCCTTGCATCCCAGGGATGAAGCCCACTTGATCATGGTGGATAAGCTTTTTGATGTGCTGCTGGATTCAGTGTGCCTATATTTTACTGAAGATTTTTGCATCAATGTTCATCGGGGATATTGGTCTAAAATTCTCTTTTTTTGTTGTGTCTCTGCCAGGCTTTGGTATCAGGATGATGCTGGTCTCATAAAATGAGTTAGGGAGGATTCCCTCTTTTTTAATTGGTTGGAATAGTTTCAGAAGGAATGGTACCAGCTCCTCTTTGTACCTCAGGTAGAATTCGACTGTGAATCCATCTGGTCCTGGACTTTTTTTCATTGGTAGGCTATTAATTATTGCCTCAATTTCAGAGCCTGTTATTGGTCTATTCAGGGATTCAACTTCTTCCTGGTTTGGGAAGGTGGGATGCGTCCCACCTTGGGAGGGTGGATGCATCCAGGAATTTATCCACCTCTTCTTGATTTTCTAGTTTATTTGTGAAGAGGTGCTTATAGTATTCTCTGATGGTACTTTGTATTTCTGTGGGATCAGTGGTGATACCACCTTTATCATTCTTTATTGCATCTATTTGATTCTTCTCTCTTTTCTTCTTTACTAGTCTTGCTAGTGGTGTATCAATTTTGTTGATCTTTTCAAAAAACCAGCTCGTGGATTGATTGATTTTTTGAAGTGTTTTTTTTTTTTTTGTCTCTAGCTCCTTCAGTTCTGCTCTGATCTTAGTTATTTCTCACCTTCTGCTAGTTTGCTCTTGCTTCTCTAGTTCTTTTAATTGTGATGTTGGATGTCAATTTTAGATCTTTCCTGCTTTCTCTTGTGGGCATTTAGTGCTGTAAATTTCCCTCTACTGACTGTTGTAAATGTGTCCCAGAGATTCTGGTATGTTGTGTCTTTGTTCTTATTGGTTTCAAAGAACATCTTTATTTCTGCCTTCATTTCATTATATATCCAGTAGTCGCTCAGGAGCAGGTTGTTCAGTTTCCATGTAGTTGAGCAGTGTTGAGTGAGTTTCTCAATCTTGCATTCTAGTTTGATTGCACTGGGGTCTGAGAGACTTTTGTTATAATTTCTGTTATTTTACATTTGCTAAGGAGTGCTTTACTTCCAACTATGTGGTCAATTTTGTAATAAGCGTGATGTGGTGCTGAGAAGAATGTATATTCTGTTGATTTGCAGTGGAGAGTTCTGTAGATGTCTATTAGGTCCGCTTGGTGCAGAGCTGTGTTCAATTACTGCATACCTTGTTAATTTTTTGTCTCATTGATCTGTCTAATGTTGACAGTGGGGTGTTAAAATCTCCCATTATTATTTTATGGGAGTTTAAGTCCCTTTGTAGATCTCTAAGGACTTGCATTATGAAACTGGTTGCTCATGTATTGGGTGCATATATAATTAGGACAGTTACCACTTCTTGTTGAATTGATCCCTTTACCATTATGTAATGGCCTTGTCTCTTTTGATCTTTGTTGGTTTAAAGTCTGTTTTATCAGAGACTAGCATTGCAACCCCAGCCTTTTTTTGTTTTCCATTTGCTTGGTAGATCTTCCTCCATCCCTTTATTTTGAGCCAATGTGTGTCTCTGCAAATGAGAAGGGTCTCCTGAATACAGCACACTGATGGGTCTTGACTGTTTACCCAATTTGCTAGTCTACATCTTTTAATAGGAGCATTTAGCACATTTACCTTTTAGGTTAATATTGTTATGTATGAATTTGATCCTGTCATTATGATGTTAACTGGTTATTTTCTCATTAGTTGATGCAGTTTCTTCCTAACGTCAATGGTCTTTACAATTTGGTATGTTTTTGCAGTGGCTGCTACTGGTTGTTCCTCTCCATGTTTAGTGCTTCCTTAAGGAGCTCTTGTAGGGAAGGCTTTGTGCTGACAAAATCTCCTAGCTATTGCTTGTCTGTAAAGGATTTTATTTCCCCTTCACTTATGAAGCTTAGTTTGGCTGGATATGACATTCTGGGTTGAAAATTCTTTCCTTTAAGAATGTTGAATATTGGCCCCAACTCTCTTTTGGCTTGTAGAGTTTCTGCTGAGGGATCTGCTGTTAGTCTGTTGGGCTTCCCTTGTGGGTAACCCGATCTTTCTCTCTGGCTGCCCTTAATATTTTTTCCTTTATTTCATCTTTGGTGAATCTGATGAGTATGTGGCTTGGAGTTGCTCTTCTTGAGTAGTATCTTTGTGGTGTTCTGTGTATGTCGTGAATTTCAATGTGGGCCTGCCTTGCTAGGTTGGGGAAGTTCTCCTGGATAATATCCTGATGGGTGTTTTTCAACATGGTTCCATTTTCCCCATCACTTTTTGGTACACCAATCAGATGTAGATTTGGTCTGATTTTCACATAGTCCTATATTTCTTGGAGCCTATTTTTCCTTTATTTTTACTCTTCTTCCTCTAAACTTCTCTTCTTGCTTCATTTAATTCATTGATCTTCAATCACTTATACCCTTTCTTCCAGTTGATCGAATAAGCTACTGAAGCTTGTGAATTCATCATGTAGCTCTTGTGCCATGGTTTTTAGCTCCATCATGTCATTGAAGGACTTCTCTACACTGACTACTCTAGTTAGCCATTCGTCTAATATTTTTCAAGATTTTTAGCTTCATTTCATTGGGTTCAAACTTCCTCCTTTAGCTTGGAGAAGTTTGATCATCTGAAGTCTTCTTCTCTCAACTCATCAAAGTCATTCTCCATTCAGCTTTGTTCCATTGCTGGTGAGGAGCTGCATTCCTTTGGAAGGGGGGAGAAATGCCCTGATTTTTAGAATTTTCAGCTTTTCTGCTCTGTTTTTTCCCCATCTTTGTGGTTTTATCTGCCTTTGGTCTTTGATGATGGTGATGTACCGATGGGGTTTTGGTGTGGGTGTCCTTTGTGTTGGTTAGTTTTCCTTCTAACAGTCAGGACCCTCAGCTGCAGATCTGTTGGAGTTTGCTGGAGGTCCACTCCAAACCCTGTTTGCCTGGGTATCAGCAGTGGAGGCTGCAGAACAGCGGATATTGGTGAAAAGCAAATGTTGCTGCCTGATTGTTCTCCTGGAAGCTTCATCTCAGAGGTGTACCCGGTCATGTGAGGTGTCAGTCTGCCCCTACTGGGGGGTGCCTCCTAGTTAGGCTACTCATGGGTCAGTGAACCACTTGAGGATGAATTTCTGTTCATTCTCAGATCTCCAACTCTGTGCTGGGAGAACCACTACTCTCTTCGAAGCTGTCAGACAGGGACATTTAAGCTGCAGAGGTTTCTGCTGCCATTTATTTGGCTATGCCCTGTCCCCAGAGGTGATCTGCAGTGACAGGCAGGCCTTCTTGAGCTATGGTAGGCTCCACTCAATTTGAGCTTCCCCTGTGCTTTGTTTACCTAGTCAAGCCTCAGCTATGTTGGGCGCCCCTCCCCCAGCCTCACTGTTGCCTTGCAGTTACATCTCAGACTGCTGTGCTAGCAATGAGTGAGGCTCTGTGGGCGTGGGACCCTCTGAGTCAGGCACGGGATATAATCTCCTGGTACATCATTTGATAACACCATTGGAAAAGTGCAGTATTAGGGTGGGAGTGACCCAATTTTCCAGGTGCCATCTGTCACCCCTTCCCTTGGCTGGGAAAGGGAATTCCCTGACCCCTTGAGCTTCTCGGTGAGGCGATGCCTCGCCCTGCTTCAGCTCACACTCGGTGGGCTGTACCCACTGTCCTGTCCCAAGAGTCTGACAAGCCCCAGTGAGATGAACCCAGTACCTCAGTTGGAAATGCAGAAATCACCCGTTTTCTGCATCACTCATGCTGGGAGCTGTAGACTGGAGCTGTTCCTATTTGGCCATCTTGGAACTGCTAAAACAGATACATGCTTGTGCAAAATAGTATCACTTGAGTTTCTTAGCAGTGGCACTAATGTTAATCTATTCTACAGCCATAAAATATTCTCACTGTAGAAGTTGTTTCAGGATGGAAAATCCTTGGCTTTATTAAATATTGAAATATATCTTCATGGCCTGCAGCCATGTGCAAAGCAGCTGCAACCATCCAAAATATCCAGATCCTGGGCTTGTATTCTCTGCACTACCTCATCTTCATCCCCTTCTGTTGCATCTTGATCTGGATTCATCTTCTCTTCTATGTTCCAAAACAGTTGTTTTACTCTGCAGACAGGAACTTTGCATTCTTGCTCCTACTCCAGCATACTGTAGCCATTGTTTATCCTTTGGACTGTCTGCTGTTTAAATAGAACTGTAGGTGGGACAAAAATTTGAGAAACCAGACTCGTTTGCTACCATGGAGGGCACCTGCACTGCCTTGTGTATCTGCACAGTGTACTCAGATATTCAAATCCATTCCTCTGAGTTATTTGATACATTACAATTGTCTCTTATCTTTTGAAAGAGTCTGTTTTTTTGGCATTACTTTTGGTGTCTCTCTTATCCACCATGGACTGTGACCTGTTTTAGTTTCTCCAAGTTTTTTCAGGTGGGCTCATTTTTGCCTGCAAGTGCTATGGTGGAGAGTCTGCTTTTTTGGCCTGGGCAAGTTTTTATACTGGGAGGTCTTATTTCTTAAATTTGCAGAGTGTTCCAATCTGCCATGTCAACAAAGTTTTGAGACATATAATTCTTATGTTCACAGGCACTGATTAAGCTTGTTCCATAGGCTCTGCTTTTGCTGGTAGAAAAGGCCCTGGTTGAAGTTGAGAACGGTGTACTTGCCTGTTGGTTGGATCTTCTTCTTCTATGCTTGGTTGTAGTTCTAGCTTTTTTTATACTTGTGGCTTTCAGGCTGGAATTTTGATTTTTCATGATTTGCCAGTAGACCATACTTCTGGAAATAACAGTTGTGGCCATGGACTACAAATTCGTCCATGGGCAAAGTGACACCAAGTTGCTTGTCAAACTGTCTGGGTAGCATGTCCAGGTGACTCCAGTGGTTTATGAGGGCTAATGGTCCTCTACGGTGCCCCATGGTTACTGTAGCCAAGTGTCCAGTATAAGGACATCTTGTGGGATAAGGATACCTTGTGGGATAAGTGGCTGTTATGACATTAGAGCTTTGTGACATCACTAAAGCAATGAGCAGCACTGCCTCTGGCATTAACCATTTTTTGAACTTTAGAAACCTCCAATAAACACCAGGACATAGATGGGTAACCTGATTCTGAGGTAATCCTTTTGGCTTTATGTGTTTGTTTTCTACTAATGTTGTTTGAAAAAAATTGTTTTCCATCCCAAGTGCTTTGATGGGGTTAATTTTTTTGGTCTTGAAGCAGGAAGATGCTACAGGATAATGAGTGATTACAGGACAAAAATAATTCTCTTAGAAAATGCCCAAAATATGTCTGGCTTTTCAAATCAGACATGAGATATCATTTTCTGCTTTTCTTCTCTCATTTATTACCTATTAAGTGACTTTAAAATGGGTAACTATCTTACAGTTCTGAAGTCTAGAGGAGCAGAAACATAATGTTGACTAGTTTTTGTTTTTGTGTCTATGTGAGTGGTCTCTCAAGTCAGAGGTGGCAGTGTACTTACTATGTCATTAAATGGTCAATCCTTTCTTGTTTGAGTCTTATTCTTCCATGCTCTTACATAGGTCAATGACATAGGGTTAAGACCCATCCATATAAAAATATTTTACATTAATTCCCCTAGTAAAACTATTATATGCATACAAAGTCACACTCAGATATTCTAAGCATGATGAGAAAACAACCAGAAACAAAACAATCCAAAAACACATGATTTTCTGACTTCTCTGGTATGTGGTAATTTTAGATCTATGTCTTTTTTTTTTTTTTTTTTTTTACAGGAAATTGCTGAAACAATCTAACTGTCTGTGGTAAATACCAAGGATCTTAGTCTCACAGTCAAGTGGATCAAGGTTGTGGATACATACACCCATAGAATGAGTTTAGAGCAGGAGTTTAATAGACAAAAAGAACAGCTCTTCATCATAGAGAGGGGCCCTGAGTAGGTTGCCAAGTTGTACTAAAATCTCAGGGTTTTTGTAAATGGGCTTGTGAGGAGGGCACTGGTGAGGAGGGGATGTTGTATCCTCATAAGACCTGATGATTTAGTCGGAACCAGGTATGCTTTCTGTATAGAGCAGAGTTTTTATCAGCTCTCACCTTATTCCCTGATCATGTAGGCACACTTTCAGTCTGTGTTGCTCTGTGCTGCTTTGTGTTGCTTATCTGGGAGAGAGAGTTTGTTTCTATTCCCAGACATCTTGCAGCTGCGGGTATGTCCCCCACTTCCACTTCTAGCTTCCCCATCGTGCCTATAAGTAAAGGAATGTACTTATTAACACCCACTGTTTTTACTGGGATCCTTTTGTAAGAGTATGAAGTTTGGTGATTACTCAAGTGATCTCTCTCCTTCTGTGCTCAAGGTGTTTATTTCTGTTTTACAGCCTGAATTTTCAGGCTGCCCTTTGTTAGAGAAGAAGTGATTTCTCTGAAATGCATGAGGTTAGAAAGGGAGCTATTTTTTGAGCTTCTTTTTGTAGAAAAATAGTTTTCTGCCAGTGACTCACTTTACCCTAATTGTCTACCCAAATAAGTTCTTTCTATTTCCTATAACATATTCTGCCCTCCTGGATGGAATCCCTGACTGCTGTTAGGGGGAATTGGGTGATCACTTATTCTAGCTACTTCCTGATGGAGAGGGGCTTTGTATGGGGAGCAGCAGCTAGAATTCTTCCTGGGGTTGATCTAAGGGTCTCATATAAGGGCAGTTTTATTTTTAGCTCTATTTGCAGCACCATCTGAAGCTTGATAGTTTCTATGCAAGAAGAGATAAATTTTGCAAGCAGGATTAGAATACAGGGTCCAAATATGAGACTACCATTATTAGCTGGGGCACTATAGGCCATACCGTAACAATGGAGTTTGTTTGATACCTATGAGCCATTTAGATGAGATGTGCTATTATAAGCCTGTGAATGGGGTTTGGCTTTGTTTAATGTAAATTCCCCCTAAAAAAGAAAACCTTGGGTTTATTGGCTACCTCGAAGGATTTGTAGGATAATTGCCCAGAACTAGCGCATGTTTCTACATTGTTACATTATCCATACCTTTCTGTTTCTTCTGAGTTGCAGGCAGAGATCACTGGTTGGTCAACAGGAATAAGCAGGATTAGTTTAAAATGTAGGCAAGTACTTAAAAACAATGAGACTAGAAGTCAATAACAGATGTATGATAAGTTTTAAAACATAGTATCTCTCTCTTCAGTCTTAATTTCTGTTAAAAACAAATGATATCACACAGTTGTTTGCAAAGTAGACTTTGGTATTACACTTGGCCTGATTATTTGCATAAAGTGCAGCAAGAGTAACTATTTTTACATAGGCCTTTTAGACTGGCTTGGATGGAACTTTATTCCATGAGAAATCTAAGAACTTTTTAAAGCCAAGCCCAACTATGGATTTGTACCCTCAAATACCTCTAAGTGGGGTAAACTTCTTTCTTCTTTGGTTTCCATCATGGGGTTCCTAGGCCTATTAGAAAGTGATATTCCTTACTCATCACAGGTCTGTAACCCTGTACAGAGACTGTCTAGACAAAGTATGAGGACAGTTTTCGCAAGTATTTTTACTGGCTCTGCAAGTCAAACCAGACTTCTTAAATGTGAGCACATCCTTTCATTCAAAGCCTTGGTAAAACAACCAGTTATTCCATATGTGTCCTGTTGCAAAATAAAGTGGATTTTTTTGCACAACCATATTGTTGTAATTTAAACAACCATATTGTTGTAATTTAAGAATACTTTTAACTAGTTTTTGAATTTTACAGGAAGTAAATGGGGGAAAAATAAACATTCTCCAAACTTTGCTTACAGGAATACACTTTATTTAGTTGTCAAAGGCTATATCTAGCTTAAAACAAGTTTTCTTGAATCTGAAGAATGAAATAAAAATTAGCACTGTTCTAAGACAAATCAAGAATATTGCTTTAGTTTCCCATTAGTTCAGTCCATTCATGTAACTCTTGTTCTGTTTGATATTCACCAACACTGCAGCTTTTTATGAATCCTACACATTTTTTTGTCATGAAAAACCTGCATTGGAGAGCCCTTCTTAAATTCCCAGAGCTTGATTATAAACGTCTTTTGAAGAGAATTAAAACAAGAAAACAATTGTCTGTAAATGACAAAATGTCCAGTTTGGATACAGTGAAAAACACAGTTAAAAATAAATTTGATTTTTTTTTTTTTTTTTTGGTTTATAAAACCCAACATAACAACCTTAATTGTGATTAATTGCACATATTCAGACACTAGAACCTTAGACATTCCATACAGTTTTGGAACATATGTTAATATTATTTTCTAAAATATAATACCTGAAGTTTATTAGACATCATACTGGCAATTCCCTGTACCTAAACATGTTAATTAATCCTGTTTACCTCTTTTATGAATGCTCCAGGGGCCCTCTGCAGCACCTAAAGCCAGGGGTTAGGAAAGACAACCTTGAGACTAAAGTTTGATTTTGGGAAGCCTGTTAAATATGTTTACAACTTAAAACATTTTATATTATAAAGTTTTAGATTACCATAAGTTATTTGTTTTGACAAAATGATGAGTTCAAATTTGGAAAAGCAGAAACCATTTATTAGTTTTTTCAGTTACATTAAAATCCTGTTTAAGGAAGAAAATTAAATTTTACCCTTGCATTAGTTTGCTATAAATGTTAACTGTAATTTTTAATGGAGGTTTAGAGACAATTCTGTTTACTTTTAAATAGTTTGACCAGGAAGTAAGATTTTTCACATACCTGTTATAACCCTTGACAGGCTTTGCTAAAAAGTAGGTTAGCATTTTAAGCATTTTGAGAAAACCTTGTTATGCTTTTATTTTAGTGATTAATTTACAGGAAAAAACGTATTTAATACCCCTTTGAACCCAGTTAATATGTTCACACAAAGAGATTCCTCTGCAAGAATAATTTTTACAATCTTTTCACAATTTGCTTAAACTTTTTGCTGTATTTAACTGAACTTAAGACAATTTTTTTTTATTCATAGGCAAAATGTGCATTTCCATGCCTTCTTATAATCCTTAAGTAAAAACACCTTTTACCATATTTTTTTCTTGCATACCTTGAATTCAAGCCCATGTTTACTAGTTTCAATTACATATTATAATGGCAACTCTTAGCAATTTTTGACTTTAATGTAAAACCTGGTACATTGTTTTATGTACAAGATGGAGATAAACTTTGATTCCTTTCAGCATAGTTAGGAGCATGGTTATTTCTATGTTCCCAGGCACCACCAATTGGGAAGCAGGTAAATTGACAGTTTTTAAAGCCTAAAGGAGCATGGTGCAACCTTAAAACATTTAGAAAACCTATTAACAGACCTCCACAATTTTGACCACATTTTTATACCTTGAAGATATTTGTATTTTATCAATAGTTTATAAGACTCCTTTTATCTTTAAAGAGTAAAGTCACATGAACTAAAAGGTACTACAGCTTTTACTTTTCCCTTAAAATATTTTATTTAAGTGCTTAATGTTTTTAGGCCAATTAATTAGAGTTTTTAATAGACATCACACACACAACACATATATAACCACACAGACAAATAAAAGAAGATCTAGTAGTTATAAAATCACATCTGCCAATTTCCCAAGTGGGTTCTTAGCCTCCAGATGTTTTCCTAGCCCTTCAAGAATAGAGCTAGCAAAACAATTTCCAGGGCCTAATAAACAAGCATAGCTGGAAAGAGAAAGATAAATTTTGAGAGGTACTCATTCACTTTTAATTCCAGGGGTTCCATAAGAAAAACAGATTTTTTTCCCCAAAATTGGATTTGTGATGGCTTTTCTGTTTTCACACAGAGTTATAGGCCATCAGAAGTCATTCTAGAGTCCTTCATGAATGCACCAAGAGTGGCAAGACAAAGTGAAAAAAAAAAAGTAATTCAGTAGCCTGAGTGGGAAAAAATAAGATAATAATAATAAAAAATCTTTTCCAAGAAAACAAGATTTATAAAGAGAAAAATATAAAGGCCTTTTAAATATACCCATAACTTGGATATCCACTTTCAATTAAGTTGACCACTCTTTAAGAAAATTCTTCTTCATTAATTAAATCTTTACAATAAATGAAAACAGGTTTTTAAAAACAAAAACAAACAAAACAACAACAACAATAAAACACTTTGCTCTACTACCTGTTCACAATTATGTTCAGGTTCTCCAATTTTCTCTGGGAGAAAATGGCTGAGCTCAGGCAAGAATTGGTTTTCAACTGAACTGCAGACACCTTTAGCAGCAAATCTTGATGTTTGAGGAGGCAATTTTCTGTCAGCCAGAGGATTTCCTTAGAGGACAGCAGTCTTGCTGTACTGTGTGGTGTGCAAAATTAAGTTATTCCCCATTGTTAACATAGTGGCCTCAGGCACCAGCAAAGCCACCAGTGTAAGTGCTTGGGGGTAGGCTGACCATCTTTTAGGAACCAAGTTAAGTTCCTTGCTTAAGTAATCCACTGGCTGTAGAGTCAGACCTCAAGACTTAGTTAATACTTTTCTCTTTTTTTTCCTTTCTCCCCTCCCCTTGCCTCCTCTCCCCGCTTTCCCCCTCCCCTCTTCTCCCCCACTCTCCTCTCCTGCCCTCTCCTCCCCTCCCCTCCTTCCCTGTCCCTCCCATCCCCTCTACTTTCCTTTGATACATAGACATTGAATGCTTTTCCCATGGGAATACTGAGGGCTGGTGTTTTAAGCAAGGCTTGCTTTAGCTGGTTAAAACCTTTTTGAACCTTAGGCTCCCTAAAAGGGGGAGTGAGTTTTAACTGTTTTGAGTTTCCCTTCTGAAGTGTCATAAAGTGTAAGCCACTTCCCTGTGCCCAAGTAGCAGTCTACAAAATCTACTAATGTCTGTGAATCCCCACAACTGTTAAAAAAAAAAAAAATGGGCTTAATCCTTTCCTCACCTGGTGTTCTGGTTCCTCCTGATACTACCAGAACTAGGTGCTTTAACAAATTCTGACAGAGTTGAGCTCTATATTTTGAGACCTTCTATTCCTTTTCAGCTAAGAAACTGAGGAGAGTCTTAGTGCCTTCCTGAGACTTCCTTAACTGGGGCAAGGAGGAAAGTGTCACTTACACACTGAAAAATGCAGACTATAGGATGGGAGAACTTAGACAGGTCCTTTGACAGTGCTTATCCAAACAAGTGAGGGCTGTTTTGGAATTCCTGAGGCAGCACCATCCATGTCCATGTTAACTGGGAGGTTTGGCAGGATGGACCCTTATAGGTGAACACGTATTGAGAGTCAGGATGTTATGGTATGCAGAAAAGAGCATCCTTTAAATTTAGGACTGTAAAACATTTAGTTCTCTCAGATATTTGGGTCAGCAATGTGTAGGAATTAGAGACTGCTGGATGTATTGGAACTATGGCCTCATTAATGAGGTGGTGGTCCTCAACTAATCTCCATTCCTTATTGGGTTTTTACACTCCTAGTATGAGAGTGTGGCGAAGACTGTTACAGGGTTTGAGGAGGCCTGAATTTCAGGTTATTATTAATAATGGCTTCTAGCCCTTTCTTGGCCTCTGGCCTTGGTGGGTATTGTCTCTGGTGAAGAAAATAAGTCAGATTTTTAAGGTGGATCTGAACTGGCCTAGCAGTTTTAGCTAGACTTATTCTTTGTTGGGTTGCCCACATTTCTGGATTAATATTGGCTTCCACTAAGGAAAGACAAAGTGTTTGTCCTGGGACCATGAGGATGCCGGCCTCCATGTAGGCTAAAATAAGTCTACCTAATAAAAGAGTAGGAGTTTCAGGCATAATAAAGGAGGCCTGTGTAAATAATAAGTCCCCCCAACTACAACTAAGCAGTGGAGAAAAATATCAAGTTAGAGTCTTTTTTAAGGCACCCACCATTGTTGTGATATGGGAAGAGGAGAGGCATGGATTGTTGAGAACAGAAAGACCGGATCCAGAACCCAGTGGGAGGCTTGCCTTCCTCCCTTCAATTTCCAGAATCCCCCAGGATTCCAGAGCACTAATGGATGTTTGAACCATTGGAACCAGGGGTTTGAGCCCCAGAACCCATCAGTCCTGCTGAAGCATCTGTGAGAACGATTCTGTACTCAGTGCCCTCTGTCTCTGTGGGCAGTAATGCAATCTCCAGTGGTCTTCAACACAAAAGTGGTCAAGGTGGCTTTTTCTTGTAGTTTGGGCAATTCTTCTTAAAGTGCCCTGGCTTTAACACTGGTAACAGGTAGCAATTAGCGAATGCTCCTGGGGAATCCTGGACTCTGCGAGCCTACAAAGCAGCCACTAGAGCCTCAGCCTTTCTCTTGTGCTTTCTGTTTTTCTCCTGGGCCTCCTCCCAGTCCTATTGTAAAAGAACAATGAGGCCACATTCAGGAGGTTCTTCAAGATACAATCTGGTCCTACAGCCTGTTTCTGTAGCTTTCTTCTAATATCAGGAACTGCCTGCTTTTCAGCTGCAGTGAGGGTTTGGCATAGGAACAGCATAACATCCCTCCACTTGAGATTGAACACTAAGTTAAATTTTGAAAGGTCTCCAAATTCCTAGCTGGGTCATCAGAAGATCAGCCCAAGTCTCCCTCTATTTTCCTAAGGTCCTATAATGAAAGAAGAACATGTGTTTTAGTGGTGACGCTTCCATCTGGCATTTCTTATAGGGGTAGAAGTGAAGCAGGGGAAATGGTGAGCTTTGGAGCTTGTGGAGCTGGAGGAGATTTTGGTGCAGTTGGAGGTGGCCCTGGATAACAGAAATTGAAATAACTCAGGCACATAGAATGCAAAGGTCTGCACTTGCAAAGGTCTGGGTTGTCTCACAGGGCAAAGAAAGCCTGTTCATATCAAACTTTGGATCATTTGCTCTCCCGTCTACACAAAAGATCTAATTGTTGGATACAATTAGAATCAAGGTTCCTTTCAGCTGGCCAGGTCTGTTTATTCCTGAGATGATAAGAAGGCCACACCATTGTGCAAAAGAAAATGAGCCATTTTTATTCAAAGTCCCAGGGTCAAAGAAGTCCCAATGCTTCAGAATTCACTCCAGAGAAGTGCAAGCTGAAGATGGTTTGTCATCCATCAAAAAAAAAAAAGAGACAAATAAGAGGCATCCTTCTGTCTCTTAGTTCTTTTAAATGTGACCCAGGTTGAAGGGGATGACCACTGGGGGAGTCCCCCTGACCTCCCTCCTTGGTCTCTGGGTCCCAACACTGTAATTGCCATCTTATGGTTGCAGGTGTAACCTTCAAACATGGTATTGAGAGGTGAAGCCAGCTGGATTTCTTGGGTCAGTGAGTGGGGACTTGGAGAAATTTTCTGTCTAGCTAGAGGATTGCAAACACAACAATCAGCACTCTGTGTCTAGCTAAAGGATTGTAAATGCACCAATCAGCACTCTATAAAATGGACCAACCAGCATTCTGTAAAATGGACCAATCAGCACTCTGTAAAATGGACCAATCAGCAGGATATGTATGCATGGTGCCAAATAAGGGAATAAAAGCTGGCCACTCAAGTCAGCAGTGGCAACCACTGGGATCCCCTTCCAGGCTGTGGAAGATTTGTTCTTTCACTCTTCACAATAAATCCTGCTGTTGATCAGTCTTTGGGTCTGCACTATCTTTATGAGCTGTAACTCTCACTGTGAGCATCTGTGGCTTCATTCTTGGAGTCAGCAAGACCAAGAACCCACTGGGAGGAACAAACAACTCTGGAAGCTCCACCTTTAAGAGCTGTAACACTCACTGTGAAGGTCTGCGGCTTCACTACTGAAGTCACCATAACCATGAACCCACCGGAAGGAAGAAACTTTGGACACATCTGAACATCTGAAGGAAGAAGCTCCAGACATACCATCTTTAAGAACTATGACGGTCACCATGTGGGTCTGCAGCTTCATTCTTGAAGTCAGCGAGACCAGGAACCCACTGGAAGGAACCAATTCTAGACACAGTACCACAGGACCTAATCAATGGGGCTAGTAACCTTTACCCATGTGACATCAGTCCTTTTTCTAATAATAGGGTAATTATCCTCCTAGACCTGTGTGACTTGTGTGGCTCCTTGATAGATGGGCCTTGGGAGAGATTATGTAATATTGCATTTGAGCAAGGCCCCTTAAAAGAGGGAGTGTACTGAACTGAGAATGTTTACGTTCTAGTTAACTTCCAGATATAAAATCCCCTTTCTATTTAGATGCCATTCTTGTTGTAGGCAGTATAGGTGTCTCAAGAGAACGTAAGTGTCAAATGATGGTCTTCCCACTAATGCAGAGAGTATTAAGACTAATAAATTTGGTTTTGGAAGATATGTTACTCTTTACTGCTGAAAAGAGAACTAAAAGGCTTTTGGCAAAGGGCAGACAAGATTCCCCATGGAGAGGATTCCCATTCCACTAGGTGGCACTGTAAGCATTGAAATACCAGGCAGTAACTTTGTCTGCATATGCTCTCTAAACAAAGGATGGAGAGGGAAGTTTAACTTGTAGCTAACTGTCCCCACAGCACACCTCATAGAGCCAATTCACCTCATAGAGGGACTATCCAGTCTGACTGGTCAGTGCTGGCTTCTCACATGGAAAACAACAACAACAAAAAGATGCTAGGTAGAGAAAGGGGTGTTCAGTGATGGTTGTTGGGGGAAGGAGGAGTAACCTCCTACCCAACCCCAGGAAGTGCTATTATTAGCAGTTAAACAGTCTTTGAGATTTGGATTATAAATCCTCCTGACTGCGGAAAGTCACAAAAAAATTGCAATCCCTTTACCTGCATTCCTGGTTACTAAGCCTACTTAAGTGAATTATTTCACTGCTCTGTAAAAAATCCGTGGCATTGAATCCAGAGAAGGGATGGGAGACATGATGACCTCAAAAAGTAAAGGAGGAAAATAACATTTGCAATAGGAAATCTTTGAGATCCTGTGGCTGACACCTGGTTGGGTAGTTGGGAGGCTGGGGTCAGTCCAGAAACCTTTGAATAACACTGGGGTGTAGCCATGGCCAGAAATTCTCAGATAATCCAAGACCTATTCAAGTTCCATGCAACAGCCAAGCCCTCCATGAAAAGAAACTGGTTTGGACAGAGACTACATTCCCAGCACTCTGAAGGCACTAAGGGATTGACTAGGTCCTTCCCAGTAAGCCTCACATCACAGTCTTCAAGATTAGCCCTTGTGGTTAATTAATCAGCCATCAGATGCTTGATGTTTTTTGATAGTTCTTTGAGTTAATAAAAACTGAGTACATGCTAACTGTGGTGGCTCATGCCTGTAATCCAATCACTTTGGGATTTCTTGAAATTGGGAGTTTGAGACCAAGCTGGCCAACATGGTGAGACCCCATTTCTACTAAAAATACAAAAACGAGTCATGCATGGAGGCTGAGGCAGAAGAATTGCTGGAACCCAAGAGGCAGAGGTTGTTGCAGTGAACTGAGATCATGCCACAGCAGTCAGCCTGGGTGGCAGAGTGAGACTCCGTATCAAAAAAAAAAACAAAACAACAACAACAACAAAAAACAAACTAAAACTGAGGACAAGAAGCCTGAAAAATTAAAGTAGATGTTCACTCCTGTACTCACCTTTCTGGGGATTACACCTTTAAATCCTGGGTGGGCCCACAAAATGAAGAAACCTTACACTTTATACTTAAAGTATATACTTTATACTTAAAGCAACTTTATACTTAAAGTGTTCAGTATAAAATGAACTGTAGGAAGGAGAAAAGGTGAGTTAGAAGGCAATATAATTAATGTATCTCTTAGAAAAATAAAATGCTTGATAATTTAGTTGGGACCAGGTGTGCTGTCTTTATAGAGGAGAGGCTTTTTTGTTTTTTGTTTGTTTTTCTTTTTTATCAGATCTCACCCCATTCCCTGATCACATAGGCAGACTATTAATCTGTTGTTCTCTGCAGACATTCCTTCCCCTTTCTGCTTCTAGCTTCTGTGTGCCTAAAGGGAAAGAGATGTACATATTAAAGGCCACTGTTTTTACTGAAGCCTATTATATGGTGTGAAGTTCAATGATTACCCAGCAGACTCCCCCTCCTTCTGTGCTCAAGCTGTTTACCCAAGATTTACAGCCTGAATTTTCATGCTGCCCTTTCTTAGGAAAGGAGTGATTTCTTTCAATGGCATAAGTTAGAAAAGGAGCTATTTCTGAAGTTTTTTTGTTAGAAAAGTTTTCTTCTGGGTACTCTCTTTACCCTGTGTACCCAAATAATTTCTTTCTACTTCCTATAACATTGCCACAGCCAAAACTTCAGTTCCTCCAGAAAACTAGCTATTTATAAAGATAGTCTGATTGTTGTAAAATCTATTTATAATAAAATATTCTGGTTATTCAGAAAATTACTCACAATAATATTGAATAAACACAAATTTGTGAATAAACACAAATTATTATTAAATAACAAATTATTATTAAACAACCAATAATAATAATACTAACCTTAATGGAAATTTATCATGAAGTTGGAAAGGACAGACATAAATTATTCTAATAGCCAATCATGAGAAATTACTTGCATAGTTGTTCTTCAGATAAACAACCTCTGGCTTCCATGAAGAAAAATTCTTTCACATAAATATTTCTCACACAGAGTTTAGGTTCCATTATTCTTGTATTTAGGGGGTTATCTGTGTTAGCTTACAGCATTTAGCAACAAAGAAAATGAGTTGTCACACTGTCAGAGAAGCATTATTTTGAAGTGTGGTGTATACCCAATAAAAGCCCCTAAAACACTACCAGGGAGACGGAGAAGAGCAGTTCTGGGATCTATCTCCTCTGATTCATTGACATGTCATTAAGAAACTGTCCTCCTTACTTTGATGATCTATTCTATTACTATTAAAGAGATGTCTCTCAAGGACAGGAGAGATAAAAATTTTTATTTTACAATTGAGAAATGGCTACTGTGGGTTTACAAATATTCCTCATACAGTGTCTTCTTAATGTCGTAGATTCTTAAGAACTATTATTTGAAGAAGAGCAGAAATACTGCTCATAAGTTTGCTTTTCATTTGTGTGTTTCATTTTCTGATTTTTGTCTGAGTGTGCTAATTTGAAGAACTAGTGTTTGAGCTATGAAATCTTTTCCTTGGTTTGGTCTATTTCGCTCTTTTTACTTCTGATTGTATTTAAAAAATGCTTGTAGTAATTATTTTTATCTCAAGAAGCTCAGCTTAGATCTTTCTTAAAATAGGATTTTAATCTCCCTGTGAGAATGAACTGTTCCACTATATGAATTAACTGCCTTGAATTATTTCAACATTCTGCTCAATCTCAACTAATTTATTGCTATTCTGATTGTGAATTCTATCTCTGTAATTTCAGAAAGTACAGACTGATAGAGAGTCATTACTAGACAGCTGGTGTGCTCCTTTTGAAGTAAAGGGACCCTCCTAACTTACTGAAAATCCTGAGTACTTGTGCTGGCTCTTCTTAGCAAATGCAAATCAAAACCACAAACAGATAACACTTCATATCAGTATGAATAGATATTATTTAAAAATATGAAAATTATGGAAGCTAGCAAGACTTCAGAAAAAAAGAAATATTTAGACCCAGTTGATGCAATGTAAATTCCTACAGCCAAAGTGGAAAGTAGTCTGGAAATATCTCAAAGAAGTCAAAACAGAGTGACCATTAAACCTAGCAATTCCATTCCTTAGTAAATAATAATAATTAATAATAATAATAATAAATAAGTGGTGATACAAGAAAAAAATCTGTTTTCCTTCTTGGCTTTTAAATAACAAAGACTTGAAATCAAATCAGTTGTTTTTAAAAGGTAGATTAGTGAAGAAAATATGGACGGACATAGGGTAAGTATGGTCTATGTAGACCATAAAACACTATACAATCATTTAAAGTAAAATTGGGTCCTTTGGAGCAACATGGATGGAGATGTTACAAGATCACTTGGACCACTACAATGACTGCCTCTGTCTGATATGAGAGTCACCAGATGCCAAGAGTGGGACTAAGCACTATCGCAAATTATTCCAAGTTTTCCGCTAAGAATGTAACAAACTAGATAACATTTCCAAGTATCAAACTGAGTTATGGGAGAAGTGGAATACTAATGAAAGATCGAAGAATCCAGAACATAAATTCTTAGCAACTAATGTATATTATAGCCCAATCATGGACTCCAGCCTCTGGGGCTGTCTACAGTTGAGTCAATGAATAACTTTGTTAACAAGAAGAAAGCCCTATGTAGTGCTTGCTCAAGGGGACTGGGTAGTCTATGAGCATTCTTTTGGAAGTTAACAGTTGGCCCTCGAAAAAGGCACAAGATTTAGATCCTGCGAACTTTTATAGGAGTAATTGAATTGATGTAACAATGTTTTCCATTTAATTAACAGAGACAGGATAACTTAACTATTTTCCCAGAGGCAGATGTTAAGGGTACTGTTTGTCAACTGTAGGCATTTATTTCACATAAAGGTATCCTCCATAAGAATATGGAAGTCTTATCACATTTAATCTCCATTACATTTAGCAGATTCTGATTTCAACTTCTAAACTTAATCTAAGGAAACATTTTCAAATGGGCCTCAAGCACAAATGAAATACAGGCCTGGAGAAGGAAACAGGTGAGTGGCTAGCATGTCCAACTTTTGCCTCTTCTGAGCTAGGCACCTGAGTATGTGATTGCTGGCCTTTTCTTTTCTGAAGCTTTCAAGAACACAGTTACATGAACTTGTGGTAAGGGCCTCACAAAGAGGAGTCAAAAGACTGTGTTTTAATTGTTAAAGGGTTAAGTATAAAATGAACTGTAGGAAGGAGAAAAGGTGAGTTAAAAGGCAATATAATTAATGTATCTTTCAGAAAAATAAAAGCACTTGGTAACAATATTCCACCTCTATGTTTTATTCCATTTCTATGGGAATTGTGTGTTGTACTTATTTTAGATAGTTTCTGCTGAAAGGGGCAGAAATATTGGGTCTCAAAGTGGAAATGATCTATTTGAAGTTAGAAATAATCATGAGTATCAAAAATTTAGAGCTATCTGTTAGATCATGAGGATGCCAGGTCTAGAAGTTCTCTGAAGAAGCCAGTATTGTAACCTCATATAGAGGATGAAACAACAGTATAATCTGCAGTGCAGAAGTATGCCTCTTCTTGCAACCAGGGCAAAAGGTAAAAGTAGCCCCCACAAACAACATTTTTCTGACCTGATAAAGAATTCTAACTATTGGGTGGTGGAGCCAAGATGGCCGAACAGGAACAGCTCCAGTCTACAGCGCCCAGCGTGAGCAATGCAGAAGACAGGTGATTTCTGCATTTCCAACTGAGGTACTGGGTTCATCTCACTGGGGAGTGTCAGACAGAGGGTGCAGGACAGTGGGTGAAGTGAACTGAGCATGAGCCAAAGCAGGGCGAGTTATCACCTGAACCAGGAAGTGCAAGGGGTCAGGGAATTCCCTTTCCTAGTCAAAGAAAGGGGTGACAAATGGCACCTGGAAAATTGGGTCACTCACACCTTAATACTGCACTTTCCCAACAGTCTTAGCAAATGGCACATCAGGAGATTATATCCTGCGCCTGGCTCAGAGGGTCCTATGCCCATGGAGCCTCGCTCATTGCTAGCACAGCAATCTGAGATCAAACTGCAAGGTGGCAGCGAGGCTGGGGGAGGGGCACCCACCATTGCCAAGGCTTGAGTAGGTAAACAAAGCAGCTGGGAAACTTGAACTGGGTGGAGCCCACCACAGCTCAAGGAGGCCTGCCTGCCTCTGTAGACTGCACCTCTAGGGGCAGGGCATAGCCAAACAAAAGGCAGCAGAAACATCTGAAGACTTAAATATCCCTGTCTGACAGCTTTGAAGAGAGTAGTGGTTCTCCAAGCATGCAGCTGGAGATCTGAGAACAGACAGACTGCCTCCTCAAGTGGGTCCCTGACCCCCCAAGTAGCCTAACTGGGAGACACCCCCCAGTAGGGGCAGAGGGACACCTCACATGGCTGGATACCCCTCTAAGACAAAACTGCCAGAGGAATGATCAGGCAGCAACATTTGCTGTTCACAAATATCTGCTGTTCTGCAGCCTCCACTGCTGATACCTAGGCAAACAGGGTCTGGAGTGGACCTCCAGCAAACTCCAACAGACCTGTAGCTGAGGGTCCTGACTGTTAGAAGTAAAACTAACAAACACAAAGGACATCCACACCAAAACCCCATCTGTACGTCACCATCATCAAAGACCAAAGGTAGATCAAACCACAAAGATGGGGAAAAAATAGAGCAGAAAACCTGGAAACTCTAAAAAGTAGAGTGTCTCTCCTCCTCCAAAGGAATGCAGCTCCTCTCCAGCAATGGAACAAAGCTGGATGGAGAATGACTTTGACGAGTTGAGAGAAGAAGCCTTCAGATAACCAAACTACTCTGAGCTAAAGGAGGAAGGTCGAACCCATGGCAAAGAAGTTAAAAACCTTGTAAAAAAATTAGACAAATAGCTAAGTAGAATAACCCATGCAGAGAAGTCCTTAAAGGACCTGAAGGAGCTGAAAACCATGGCATGAGAACTACATGACGAAGGCACAAGCCTCAGTAGCTGATTTGATCAACTGGAAGAAAGGTTATCAGTGACAGAAAATCGAATGAAATGAAGTAAGGAGAGAAGTTTAGAGAATAAAGAATAAAAAGAAATGAACAAAGCCTCAAAGAAATATGGGACTATGTGAAAAGACCAAATCTATGTCTGATTGGTTTACCAGAAAGTGATGGGGACAGTGGAACCAAGTTGGAAAACACTCTGCAGGATATTATCTAGGAGAACTTCCCCAATCTAGCAAGGCAGGCCAATATTCAGATTCAGGAAATAGAGAGAACACCACAGATACTCCTCGAGAAGAGCAACTCCAAGGCACATAATTGTCAGATTCACCAAAGTTGAAATGAAGGAAAAAATGTTAAGGGCAGCCAGAGAGAAAGGTCAGGTTACCCAAAAAGGGAACCCATCAGACTAACAGAGGATCTCTTGGCAGAAACTCTGCAAGCCAGAAGAGAGTGGGGGCAAATATTAAACATTCTTAAAGGAAAGAATTTTCAACTCAGAATTCCACATCCAGCCACAGTAAACTTCATAAGTGAGGGAGAAATAAAATACTTTACAGACAAGCAAATGCTGAGAGATTTTGTCACCAACAAGCCTGCCCTAAAAGAGCTCCTGAAGGAAGCAATAAACATGGAAAAGAACAATCGGTACCAGCCACTGAAAAATCACGCTAAATTGTAAAGACCATCGAGGTTAGGAAGAAACTGCATCAACTAACGAGCAAAATAACCAGCTAACATCATAATGGCAGGATCAAATTCACACAGAACAATATTAACCTTAAATGTAAATGGGCTAAGTGCTCCAATTAAAAGACATAAACTGGCAAATTGGATAAAGAGTCAAGACCCATCAGTGTGCTGTATTCAGGAAACCCATCTCACATGCAGAGACACACATAGGCTCAAAATAAATGGATGGAGGATGATCTACCAAGCAAATGGAAAACAAAAAAAGGCAAGGGTTGCAATGCTAGTCTCTGATAAAACAGACTTTAAACCAACAAAAACCAAAAGAGACAAAGAAGGCCATTACATAATGGTAAAGGGATCAATTCAACAAGAAGAGCTAACTACCCTAAATATATATGCACCCATTTCAGGAGCAACCAGATTCATAAAGCAAGTCCTTAGAGACCTACAAAGAGACTTAGACTCCCACACAAAAATAATGGGAGACTAAGCACCGCACTATCAACATTAGACAAATCAATGAGACAGAAAGTTAACAAGGATATCCAGGAATTGAACTCAGTTCTGTACCAAATGGACCTAATAGACATTTACAGAACTCTCCACCCCAAATCAGCAGAATATACATTCTTTTCAGCACCACCCCACACCTATTCCAAAATTGAACACATAGTTGGAAGTAAAGCACACTTCAGCAAACACAAAAGAATAGAAATTATAACAAACTGTCTCTCAGACCACAGTGAAATCAAACTAGAACTCAGGATTAAGAAACTCACTCAAAACCGCTCAAGTACACGGACACAGAACAAACTGCTCCTGAATGACTACTGGGTACATAACAAAATGAAGGCAGAAATAAAGACATTCTTTGAAACCAACAAGAACAAAGACACAATATACCAGAATCTCTGGGACACATTCAAAGCAGTGTGTAGAGGGAAATTTATAGCACTAAATGCCCACAAGAGAAAGCGGGAAAGATCCAAAATTGACACCCTAACATCACAATTTAAAGAACTAGAGAAGCAAGAGCAAACACATTCAAAAGCTAGCAGAAGGCAAGAAATAACTAGGATCAGAGCAGAACTGAAGGAAATAGAGACTCAATAAACCCTTCAAAAAATCAATGAATCCAGGAGCTGCTTTTTGGAAAAGGACAACAAAATTGATAGACCGCTAGCAAGAGTAATAAGGAAGAAAAGAGAGAAGAATCAAATAGATGCAATAAAAAATGATAAAGGGGATATCACCACCGATCCCACAGAAATACAAACTACCATCAGATAATACTGTAAACACCTCTACACAAATAAACTAGAAAATTTAGAAGAAATGCATCAATTCATCGACAAATACACCCTCCCAAGACTAAACCAGGAAGAAGTTGAATCTCTGAATAGACGAATGACAGGCTCGGAAATTGAAGCAATAATTAATAGTTTGCCAACCAAAAAAAGTCCAGGACTAGATCGATTCACAGCCAAATTCTACCAGAGGTACAAGGAGGAGATGGTACCATTCCTTCTGAAACTATTCCAATCAATAGAAAAAGAGGAATCCTCCCTAACTCATTATATAAGGCCAGAATCATACCGATACCAAAGCCTGACAGAGACACAACAAAAAAAAAGAATTTTAGACCAATATCCTTGATGAACATTGATGCAAAAATCCTAATAAAATACTGGCAAACAGAATCCAGCAGCACATGAAAAAGCTATCCACCACGATCAAGTGGGCTTCATCCCTGGGATGCAAGGCTGGTTCAACATACACAAATCAATAAACATAATCCAATATATAAACAGAACCAATGACAAAAACCACATGATTATCTCAATAGATGCAGAAAAGGCCTTTGACAAAATTCAACAACCCTTCATGCTAAAAACTCTCAATAAATTAGGTATTGATGGGATGTATCTCAAAATAATAAGAGCTATCTATGACAAACCCACAGCCAATATCATACTGAATGGGCAAAAACTGGAAGCATTCCCTTTGAAAACTGGCACAAGGCACGGATGCCCTCTCACCACTCCTACTCAACATAGTGTTGGATATTCTGTCCAGGACAATCAGGCAGGAGAAAGAAATAAAGGGTATTCAATTAGGAAAAGAGGAAGTCAAATTGTCTGTGTTTGCAGATGACATGATTGCATATCTAGAAAACCCCATTGACTCAGCCCAAAATCTCCTTAAGCTGATAGGCAATTTAAGCAAAGTCTCAGGATACAAAATCAATGTACAAAAATCACAAGCATTCTTATACACCAATAAGAGACAAACAGAGAGCCAAATCATGAGTGAACTGCCATTCACAATTGCTTCAAAGAGAATAAAATGCCTACGAATCCAACTTACAAGGGATGTGAAGGACCTCTTCAAGGAGAACTACAAACCACTGCTCAATGAGATAAAAGAGGATACAAACAAACGGAAGAACATTCCATGCTCATGGGTAGGAAGAATCAATATCATGAAAATGGCCATACTGCCCAAGGTAATTTATAGATTCAATGCCATCCCCATCAAGCTACCAATGACTTTCTTCACAGAATTGGAAAAAAACTACTCTAAAATTCATATGGAACCAAAAAAGAGCCTGCATTGCTAAGTCAATCATAAGCCAAAAGAACAAAGCTGGAGGCATCACCTTACCTGACTTCAAAGTATACTACAAGGCTACAGTAACCAAAACAGCAAGGTACTGGTACCAAAACAGAGATATAGACCAATGGAACAGAACAGAGCCCTGATAAATAATGATGCGTATCTACAACTATCTGATCTTTGACAAACCTGAGAAAAACAAGAAATGGGGAAAGGATTCCCTATTAGTAAATGGTGCTAGGAAAACTGTCTAGCCATATGTAGAAAGCTGAAACTGGATGCCTTCCTTACACCTTATACAAAAATTAATTCAAAATTGATTAAAGACTTAAATGTTAGACCTAAAATCATAAAAACTCTAGAAGAAAACCAGGGCAATACCATTCAGAACACAGGCATGGACAAGGACTTCATGTCTAAAACACAAAAAGCAATGGCAACAAAAGCCAAAATTGACAAATGGGATCTAATTAAACTAAAGAGCTTCTGCACAGCAAAAGAAACTACCATTAGAGTGAATAGGCAACCTACAGAATGGGAGAAAATTTTTGCAATCTACTCATGTAACAAAGGGCTAATATCCAGAATCTACAATGAACTCAAACAAATTTACAAGAAAAAAACAAACAACCCCATCAAAAAGTGGGCAAAGGATATGAACAGTTTTCAAATGAAGACATTTATGCAGCCAAAAGACACATGAAAAATGCTCATCATCACTGGCCATCAGAGAAATGCAAATCAAATCCGCAATGAGATACCATCTCACACCAGTTAGAATGGCAATCATTAAAAAGTCAGGAAATAACAGGTGCTGGAGAGGACATGGAGAAATAGGAACACTTTTACACTGTTGGTGGGACTCTAAACTAGTTCAACCATTGTGGAAGTCATTGTGGCGATTCCTCAGGGATCTAGAACTAGAAATATCACGTGACCCAGCCATCCCATTACTGAGTATATACCCAAAGGATTATAAAACGTGCTGCTATAAAGACACATGCACAGGTGTGTTTATTGCGGCACTATCCACAATAGCAAATACTTGGAATCAAGCCAAATGTCCAACAATGATAGACTGGATTAAGAAAATGTGGCACATATACACCACGGAATATTATGCAGCCATAAGAAAATGATGAGTTCATGTCCTTTGCAGGGACATGGAGGAAACTGGAAACCATCATTCTCAGCAAACTATCACAAGGACAAAAAATCAAACACCACAAGTTCTCACTCATAGGTGGGAATTGAACAATGAGAACACATGGACAAAGGAAGGGGGACATCACACACTGGGGCCTGTTATGGGGTGGGAGGAAGGGGGAGGGATAGCATTAGGAGATATATCTAATGTTAAATGATGAGTTAATGGGTGCAGCATACCAACATGGCACACATATACATATGTAACAAACCTGCACATTATGCACATGTACCCTAAAACTTAAAGTGTAATTAAAAAAAATTCTAACTATTTATTAAGTATCAGCATGCAGTCAAACACAGCTTTAACCTATTGTTCCATATCCCCAGGGCTCTCTGATACACTTTCTAAATGTTCTTGAATGTACACACAGAAGTTAGTCTTAATTATTTTGCAAGGTTCCCATAATCAATCATAAGTAAATATGATGAGAAGTTATGCGGAAAAATAAATAATATGTTGTCAGTCCTGTCTAATTTCTGAGAATAAATCAGGTTAAATAACTTTGCCTCATTCAAAAGGTGGCGTTGCAAATGAGCTAGTAATCTGCATGTGAAGAAGGCACTCCAATTTTAATAAGAGACATTTCTATGGAAATAAAAGAAATACATAGTTTAACATTTGACCAATTTATTAAGTTGTCAAACTAATAGCATTATTATTTACAGAGAAGGAATATAGTGGTGGTATAATACTTTTTTTTTTTTTTTGCCTCTATTAAAAGGAACAGTGTGGGAGTGTTTTCACGGAGACCAAATCAGAAACACACACACATAAACCCGCACACACATGCACACACACACACACACACACATACATATATATATCTATGCACTAACTTGGTAAGTTTAACCCAAGAAGCACACAGCATTCAGCCTAAATGGTAGAAAGTAATAAAAACTCAGAAACAGTAGGCAGTACATGAATCTAACAGCTTCAGTAATGGAGTTTTTAAATTATCATACTCTCTCAAGTTATGCTTCTTTTATTATTATTATTAGTTTTATATATTATTTTTTATTTTAATTATCCTCTTCCAAATTCCTGTATTTATAAAGACAAATAACAGCAAGGACAATTTGTTCAAAAATTTAGTTCTTTTTTTATTCTACTTTGCCTGAGTATTTGCATTGAATGATACAATGAAAGTTATTTTTTATAAAGGGTCCTCTTAAATTGGCTTTGCTGGAACTTTGTTTATTTAGGATCACAGATTAGACTTTCCAAAGCCTTGATCTAAGCCAATGCTTTGTGTGTGCCTGCACTGATTTGTGTTTATTGGGTAAACTTCTCTACTGAGGGTCCCAAGATAATTTGGAGATCCTGGGCCTGTCAGAAAAGGACATGATTTAATCATCAGAGTTCAGAGAGCCTGTAGAGGAATCCCATAAACAAAAAATAGAGACGGATTTTCCAATGGTCTTTTAAAAAGCTGTATAAGTCAACTTTGATTTTTTTAAAGCAGTCTCTTTATATCTGAAAGTATGCCATTGCAGAAAATAACTTTGGTAAGATAACAACTGCTTATAATGGCATTTTATAAGTCTAATGAAATGTACGCAAATAATTACACTGCTACATATTAAGTATAGTTAAATATAGTCCTCATTTTCTGGGGATATCTGGTAGAGACAGAAAAAGACACTCCATAGTTTCTCAAAGTAATTAATCTTATTCAACTTTTATAAATTGCAAATAGCTTAAAAAAAATCCTTGAAAACAAACCAAGAATAATAAACAAATTCAACAAAAAGTTATGAGAGTTTAGTATAATATTCTGTTAGTTTTGTCAATAAAATTTACTCCCTTTCTGATTAACATTGAATCAAAAATCTTCAGGTATATTTTAGTTTTCCATGACAGAACAATCCTGAAAGATTTTGGCTCCATTCCAATGGCACAATTCTAATGTTATCATGAACCCATTTTTAACTTATCAGGAACCCATTCTTTAGTGTACTCCTTAGAATTTTGTAGCTGTTTACATACTGCCCTATAAAAAATCAAAGAAAAGGGGTGATTGTTGATGACAAAACTGTTAAAATTTCTATGACTATACACACAATCAACTATAAGTCTTGGTTACATATATGGTATACAAATATTTTGAATAATATTTATAATTATAACTGATAACATATACTAAGAACAATTATAAGACACATAGTAATCGCAAATCTGTATGAATATAGTTCAAAAAAGCTTAAGCAGCATTATATTAATATAGTTCACAATGCTTTCTACATATAATTAATATACCAGATAAGCAAAATATGCCTTTTTTGGACTTCAGGCTACCTCATATTCAGAAAATGAACAAATAGATTAATAAGAGGCTTGATTTAGAATATGACTTTTAAAGCTTTTCAAATATAAACATTTTAAACATTTGATGGTACAAAACCCAGAAAAAGATAAATACATAAGAAAAGTTTTTACTTTGTTATATGGTAGACTCATATTTTTTTTGAGGGGAAAAACTGGTCAGGTAAAACAATGTGAGACAGAGAATCTGTATTTCTTCCCATTTTCTTTATCATTTATCCAAAGGAAAACAAAATTATTATCTTTTACTATTTCATAAATATCCGGTTTTAAAAAGTAAGCAAAATTTTACATTTGCCTTAGTTTACTATTAATGTTAAACTTGATTGACAGTATAACCTTATAAGCAAATGTATTCAGCATTCTTTAGTTTGGTTATAAAGTAAGATTCTATAAACCTACGATAACTTTTTATAACTTCTGTGGAACAGATGACAATCTCTATAAAAACAACTTCAAAGAACTTTAGAAAAAAAGTTTTTTAAAAGTTTCTTTATAAAAACCAAAGTCAAAAATATTGGTTGCATATTATTGTAATTGTATTCTAAGGTTTTATATAAAGAAAAGTCATTAAAGCCCCTTAACTTCAGGAAAACTGCTCCCAGCCACAGAATATTTTTATTAATAAAAATTTGTTACAAAATTTTGTGTAACTGTAAAGCCAGATTTTACAAGTAGAGTATGAGAAAGAAAGAAAAGAAGGGAAAACACCTAAAATGACCAAAAGTTAAGTATACACTATGGGGTCACTTTCTCTAGTATTTTTGTTTACTTACCTCAAGAATCAATATATAAAAATTAGGTCAGCTGTTAATATTTAGTTCAATTTTTGAAAGGGAAAAACTGGGGACTCTCAGTGTTCCAGGCAGATGACTCTCCCAAATAGGAGGGTGAAACAAGAGGTGCAGAGTGTAGAAGAAATCAGTGTTCATACAGAAATTTATGCATTCACAAATTCAAATAACCAGTGTGCTTCAAAATGAGTCCCAAATCAATGGTTTGGGTAAGTCCTGGAAACCTCCTCCTAAGCTCTGAATTTGCTCCATGGACAGCTGAGTCTCAGTCAAGCAAAGAGCTTCAGTGGTGCTGCACATGCCAATAAATACAAAGGCATACAATGTTCAAATAGCTTTTTGAGGAACCTATGGTCAAAAATTGCAGGGCCATAGTGACACTCTGAGAGAGGCAGAGGGTGGTCAAATATTTATTGAGATCATATAGCTTACTTCCAAATGTAGCCATCTTTTTAGAGGTCACTTTCTCACTTTCTTCTTTAGAAGTGTGTTGAAGGAAGTAAGGTAAAAAGGAGGTTTGCCAAACCAGAAACCATTTGTCAGTTGTTTAGAATTTTCTGAAAATTCTCATCAAAGAGTCAGCCAAGTATAAGCAGCTGTCACTCCTAGGTGCCCTCATTTTTGCTCAATAAAGTAACATGTCAGGTGCAGACTAATCCACAGTGTGCAGCTCTTCTGCATATGGGCCACAACTATTGTGATTAGAATGCAGATTCAATCAATTGCTGCTTGCAGAGTCAAATTGACAAGAGTGATATATAGAAACTCTAGTAAATAGCAAATTCTGCTTTAATTTCAAAACTAGCCTAGGGGAATAAGTGCAGGCTTTCTGTCTTTTTAGGGTATGACTTTAGATTTGGAACAGAAAGGGAGTACTTTTAAAAGGGGCCTAACCTAATGGTCATTCAGATGAGGGAAGGGGCAAAGGAGCAGGTGGGGCTTACTCTGGCTAGCCAACTGCCTTATCTACAGAGCAATTTACCAGGAGACTGTTGGCATTTTCTTAAGTCAGGATACTTCTGGTGATATACTGACTGATATTTTTTAAAGTATTCTGCTCATGGGAATGCATTTCATAGAAATTTAGTGTTTTAACTTCAGACAGTCTCCTGGTAGGTGAGAGTTCTTTTTAGGAACTCTAAGAGAGTAACTAGCCCTGTAGAAAGCATTTACTGAACGGTAGGTAAAAGGCTACATCTGCCTTTCTAAAGGGCCAACTAGGAAGTGGAGAACTAAAGAAATAAGAAAATAACAGAAAGAAAAAAATACACCATCTCAGAAAATGTGAGTAGACTTCAAATTATACTACAAGGCTTTAGTTATCAAAACAGCATGATGCTGATATAAAAAAAATGGCACACAGAACAATGAAACTTAATACAGAACCCTAAAACCAGTCCAAATACTCACTGCTAACTCCTTATTGACAAAGCAAACAAAAATATAAATTGGGGAAAGGACACCCTATTCAACAAATGATGCTGGGAAAACTGGCAAGCCACATATAGAAGAAGAAAACTGGATCCCATCTCTCACCCCATGCAAAAATCAACTCAAGATGGATCAAAGACTCAAATCTAAGATCAAAAACCATAAACATTCTTGAAGATAACATCAGAAAAAATTTTGTAGGCATTGGCTTAGGTAAATAACTCATGATTAAGACCCAAAAGCAAATGCAACCCAAACAAAACTAAATAAATGGGACCTAATTAAAGTATTTCTCCACATCCTCTCCAGCATTTTTTTTTCCTGACTTTAATGATCACCATTCTAACTGGCATAAGATGATATCTCATTGTGGTTTTTATTTGCATTCTTCTAATGACAAGTAATGATGAGCTACAGCTTTGTCAGGTACACTTGTTTTTTATTTTCTCCTGAAAATATCAGACTTTGAAGGAGAACATTATAAGCCTAACACAATCCAAGAAATTCTGTGGTTTTGCTTCTTGAAATGCACAAAACAACACCACAGAGATATAAGGAATGCTAAGTATCAGCCATTCATGACACAACCAGAGAAATTTCATCAGACTTCAAAGAAAAGATAAAAAATCAGAGACCTAGAAATTGCCTGAAATATAATTAACAATAATTTTGTCAAAAAGAACAAAGCAGAAAACCTACAGCTGTGCAATATATTCATGGAATTTAAAATATCAGTACAAAATTGCAACAGCATAAACAATCTTGTAGAAGAATCAAATGGCCATCTCAAATATAGGTTGTACAAATTTAACCAATTAGAAGAACAACAATTCACATGGAAAAATGAAATAACCATGTCGATTAATGAATGCCTTAATTTGTAAAAATACACCAATTATAAAAGTATACAAAGATAAGAAAGAGACAAAGAAGCAGAAAAGTTATCAGAATTTTTATTGTTCACATTCCAAAGTTTAGAAAAAATATGAACTCACAGATTTAGAAACTCAATGATCATATCAAGATTAATTTTAAAAGTTAATAGTCCTAGATGCATTTTAATCAAGTTATAAAAAGTAACATTTAAAAAGTAATGTTAAATCTGTCAGTGGGAAAACTCATCCCACACACGTGAGCTCTATCAGGATAACTCCCAATATTTCTAACAGGATTCTACCAAGACAGGAGATAGTGTGATGCCATATTAAAAGTGCTAAGATAAAATTTGAAATACTGCTACCTAAGAGTAGTCTAGACTGCAAAGCTCTTCCTCAGGTATGAAAAAAGGCACAAATAGATTTGTAGTGAATGTCTTAAGCCTTTCTTAAAAGGCAATTTGTTAGATAATTAACTTCCAGATTCATATTTTTCTCTTGAAAATTATTTGTGTCTTATTCCTCAAAAGAAGACATTTATGCAGCCAAAAAACATAGGAAAAAATCTCATCATTACTGGTCATTAGAGAAAGGCAAATCAAAATCACAATGAGATACCACCTCAGCCAGTTAAAATGGCTAACATTAAAGTAAGGAAAAAACAGATGCTGGAGAGGATGTGGAGAAACAAGAACGCTTTTACACTTTTGGTGGGAATATAAATTAATTCAACCATTGTGGAAGACAGTGTGGTGATTCCTCCAGGATTTAGAATCAGAAAAAACATTTGACAGAGCAATCCCATTACTGGGATATACCCAAAGGAATATAAATCATTCTACTATAAAGACACATAGACATGTATGTGTATTGCAGCACTGTTCACAGTAGCAAAGACTTGGAACCAACCCAAATGCCCGTCAAAGATAGACTGGATAAAGAAAATGTGGCACATATACACCATGGAATACTATGCAGCCATAAAAAACGATGAGTTCATGTTCTTTGCAGATACATGGATGAAACTGGAAACCGTCATTCTCAGCTAATACAGGAACAGAAAACCAAACACCGCATGCATGTTCTTACTCAGAAGTGGGAATTGACTGATGAGAACACATGGACACAGGGAGGGGAACATTATACATGGGGGCTTTTTGGGGGGTAGGGGACTAGGTGTAAGATAGGATTAGGAGAAATACCATCATCTACCTAATGTAGATGATGCGTTGATGGGTGTAGCAAACCACCATGGCACGTATTTATCTATGTAGCAAACCTGCTCGTTCTGCACATGTATCCCAGAACTTAAAGTATATATGTATATATATATATAAATTCTCCAAAAAAATAATAAATAAAAATTTTAAGAAAGCACAACACACCAGAGAATCCCTTCTATGGCTGCTAGGATGATTATAATATAAAGATGCTTATATGTAAAAATTATATTAACAAAACCAAGCAAATTAGAGAGATCAAAGATTAAGCCAGGTGAAGTGCCTACCTATAGTAATCAAATAGCCTATTTAATCTTCTGTAACTGTGCTTCTATAACACTCAATCTATCCATGTGCAAAAGTAGTGTCAACACTAATAAACATCTACTTTCATATAGGTACATCTGCTGTCTTTTGATTACCATTTACTTTGAATATTTTTAATCCTTTCACCCTCATGTTTTGGTGTCCTGAAATCTAAAGATAGCTATTATCTTGGCATCAGATTATTGGGTTTTGTTCCCTTTTTATTTTACTTATTTTTATTTTTTACCATTTCTATTACATTGGGTCTTTTGGTTCAAAAAATAAAATCCAGGTACACTTAATTATTTATTGTTAACAACTTGCTACAGCAATTTTATTTTTAAATTTTGCCTGACTTTTGCTGTTCTTGTTTTGCTTTGTTCCAATTATACTTCCTTGAGTTTGTTTTTGCTGTTGTCTAATTCCAGTTGTATACTGTATCTATTTTTTGTTGCTTTTGTATATGTAATGCAGATTTTTTTTGTGATAACAAGGAGTATTACCTAAAATGTCTCGTAATATTCTTATTTAAGGTGATCTTATTTTATTTGAAGATTAACATGGTTTTTACATCCCTTCACACATTTTATAGTATTAATGTTCTACCATATATCAATTTATATTCAGAATCCATTCAGCAATTCTTTACAGGTATATCTTATTGAAACTTCTTAAATTCTTATCCCAGAGTTACTAGTATTTAAATTAGATAATAGATTATTTACTGTAGGTTTTCCTATATTTTTTCCAAAAAATATTACAATTTCATGTATTTTTTTAATCATTGATTTATTTCAAACAGTAAAACTGGTTAGGAAATTATTGTAAAGCTACTCACAAGGAGATGAAAAACCACAGCTATTTTTTCTCTTTAAATGTGCTTTTTAAATATCAGACAAAGAGCTTTTCAGGTTAGAGTATTCTGAGTTAGCAATTCTTTATTTCTTCAGCACCTTGAATATGTCATTTCACTTTCTCCTTGCTTGGTGATTTCTTTTATAAAGTGAGGTGATAACCTAATGGAAGATAATTGATATGTAGCAAGTTTCTCCTATAGCTGCTTTACAATTATTTTTATCTCTTACTGTTTACAATTTGATTATAATGCTCCTTAGAGTATAAGATTTTTTATCTTGATTTTTTTTGAGTTTCATGAATTTCTGAGTTAATGTTTCTCTTAGCATTTTAGATGTGTTTGAACAGTATATTTCAATACATTTTCTGCTTTTTTGTCTTTCTCTTCTGTCTTGGGTATTGCATAATTTGTCTTTTCATACAACTGACAGTAATCTCCCCACAACACTCTTACTTTTATTATTTTCCAAATGCTTTTGTTATTGTTGTTGGTGTTTCAATTGGCTGAACAAACCTGGAGAACAGTTTAGGCCACAAGGACTGCAAGTCCTTGGTGAGCCCAAGTGCTGACTTGGTCCCAGAGACAGTGGACTGGAGGGAACATGCAAACTGCTGAGACACCAGCTGGGACAGTCAAGGATGTGCTGGCATCACCCCTCCACTAACCCTAGGCTGGACAGCTCATCGCTTTAAAAAAGACCCCTTCACTCCACTTATGGAGAGGAGAGGGGAAGAGTGGGGAGGAGTGTCTTGTATCTTGGACCGGCTCAGCCACAGCAGGATAGGATACGGGTCAGTCATGAGGCCCCCATTCTAGACCCTAGCTCCTGAACACATCTTGGGCTAAAAGGAAACCTGTTGCTTTGAAGGGAAGAACCCATTCCTGGCAGCATTCATCACCTGCTACCTGAAGAGACCTTGGACCTTGATTAACCGTCAGCAAGATCCAGGTACTACATTGAAGGTGTTGGTTGAAACTGGGAAACTCAGCACATTCCCAGCTGTCATGGCTACTGGCTGAAACCATTTCCAGTTAAGAAAGGCAGAGGGAAAAGCAAAAGAGACTTTGTTGTATATATTAGATATCAGCTTAAACACAGGAGATTAGAGCACCAAGTAGGGTCTTGGGTCTCTCATTCTAAGACTTGTCTATTGAATGGAATTTCTAGACCTTCCTTGGGCCAGAGGGAAGCCAACAGCCCAGAAGGTTAAATCCCAGGCCAGGAAGTATTCACTAAGAATTGATTAAGAAGCCCTTGTGCCTGAAGTGTAAATTGATGGTAGGCTGGCAGTACTCTCCATGGGTGTTTGGTCATGATAGCTACAGGGTGAGGCTCCTCTGTCTTTGAAAATGGGAGAGGAGACTAGGAAGGACGGTGTCTAATAGTTTGAGTGTCACCTAAGCCATAGTGCAGTAGAACACTAAGTAGACATCTAAAGTTTTTAACTAGTCTCTAACTTCTGGAATGTCCCTCTGGACAGGGCTAGGGACTGAGGAACTAGCTACCCTAATAGAAAGGACTTGTCTTGCAACTAGGTCTGGCTGGCTTTGCAACTTGCTTACTGTAGGCCCCAAGGGACTTGAGCAACCATACGCCATAGTCAGAGTGTGGTTACAGCAGCCCTTGGGAGAGACACAGTATTGTGCTGGTCTGACATCTGACACAGAGCAGTCCTGGTAGTGGAGGCCACAGGGGTGTTTCTTTTACACCACCAGAAGCTCTGGGTGGCTTAGAACAAAGACAGACTGTTCATTTGGGAGAACATAAGAAAGATAACAAGTGTATCTGCCTGGTAATCCAGAGAATTCTTCCAGAACTTGTGCAAGACCATCAAGGTGTAACCTCTATGAGTCTGCAAAACCACAGTGTTACTGGGTTTGGGGAGCCCCCTAAAGCAGATACAGTTCAGATCATAACAGCCGATTCCTTTAAAATATCTGAAAAGCCTCCTCAAAGAAAGAGGGGTACAAATAGGCTCAGAGGGAGAAGGCTATTATAGATACCGAACTCTTCCATGCCCAAACACCAACAAACCTTTATAAATATTAATAACATTCAGGAAAACATGACCTCATTAAATGAACTAAACAAAGCACCAGTGACCAATTCTGAAGAAACAGAGCTATGTGAGGGTTCAAACACAGAATTCAAAATAGCAGTTTTGAGGAAACGAAGATATTGAGGAAAACACACACACAAAATCATAATTCTATCAGATAAATTTAACAGAATACAATAATTATAAGAAAATGGAATAAAAAAGAGTCAAGCAGAAATTCTGGATCTGTAAAATACAATCGACATGTGGGAGGATGCCTTAGAGTCTCTTAATAGCAGGATTGATTAAGAAGAAGAAAGAGTTAGTGAGCTTGAAAACACATTATTTGAAAATACATTCAGAGAAAACAACAATAACAAAAAACAATATCAGAGAAAATAGATTTTTAGGCAAAAACTACCAAAAGAGATAAAGAAGGATTCTATATAATAATAAAGTTGTCAATTCAGAAAAACGACATAGCAATTTTAATTATATATGTACAAACACTGGAGCACCCATGTACACAAAGCAAATATTATTAGAGATGAAGAAAGAGATAAGCCCTGATACAATAATACCTGGAGACTTTAACATTGCACTTTCAGCATTGGACAGATCTTTCAGACAGAAAACCAACAAACATTGAATTTAATCTGCACTAGATATAAAATGAATCTAATAGATATTTACAGAGCATTTCATCCAGTGGCTGCTGAATATACTTTTTTTTCTAAGCATATGGAGCATTCTCAAGCATAAAGCATATGTTGGGTAACAAGTTTTAAAACATGCAATAAATGAAATCATGTCAAGCATCTTCTGAATATAATAAAATTAAATTACAATGTAATAACAAGATAAATTTTGGAAATTATACAAATACTTGGACATTTATCAATGTGCTGCTGAATGACAAGAGGGTCAATAAAATTAGTAAAAGAAATAATATCGTGGAGTACAAATAAATAATATTGAAAAAGTAAAAACCAATGAAACAACTTTTTTTGTAAAGTTAAACACAATTGACAAACCATTAGCTAGACTAGCTAAGAAAAAAGTGAAAACATAAATAAATAAAATCAGCGATGAAAAGGAAACATTACAGCTTACTGCAGAAATTCAAAGGATCACTAGAGGCTACTATAAGCAAATATATGCCAAAAATTAAGAAAATCTTAAACAGACAAATTGTTAAACACATATTACTTACCAAGATGGAGCCATGAAAAAATTCAGACATTATCAGACCAATAACAACTGACAGGACTGAAGCTGTAATAAAAATTCTTCAAGTAAAGAAAAGCCCAAGACCAAATGGCTTTGCAGCTCAATTTTACCGAACATATTAAAAGTACTGATCCCAGTTCTACTCAAACTATTCCAGAAAACACAGGTGGGGGATACACTTTCAAACTCATTCTATAAGGTCAGCTGTACCCTGGCACTAAAAGCAAAGACACATACACCCACAAAAAATCCTACACACCAATATATCTGATAAATATGCAAAAATATTCAATAAAATACTAGCAAACAAAAATGTAATAATACATTAAAAGGGTAATTCATCATGATGAATTGGAACTCATTTCTGGGATTCAAGGATAGTTCAACATATGCAAATCAATCAATGTAATACATCATATCAACAGAATAAAGAGCAAAAATTATTTGTTCATTTCAATTGATGCTATAAAAGCATTTGATAAAATTCAACATATCTTCAGATAAAAATTCTAAGAAGAACTGGGGATTGAAGGAACATACTTCCACATAATCAAAACTATATATAACAGAATGACAGTTCATATTATCCTTAATGGTGTAAAACTGAAAGTCTTTCCTCTATCCATTGTAATTATTAATGGCTAATTGCCACTGTCCTGACTGAAGATTTCTTTGTGTCTCTTATTTTGTGTTCTAGTAAACACAGTTGTTCAGGAAAATTAAAAGTTTTCTATTTGTTTTGTTTTGGAATATCCTGTTCACCGTTCTTCTTAATAACTTGACACTGTTTTTGTTGCAGTTTTCTTATATGATGATAACTGCCTTCCATTCAAAGTAGATGTTTTTCTTGACTTTCCACAGTTCTCCCCAAATAATATTTTCTCCTCTCGCAAAATTTTAATACATTACATGTATGCCCTTACTTCACTTCCACTGCTTCCTCTCAATTTTACGTATGTAATAAAATGTCATCTCTGCTTAAGTATCTTAATCCAAACCATGACACCTTTTCTGAGTTCCTCTGTCCCAGTTTGCTCAATCTTGCCTGTGTTTCTTCCACCTAGTTCTGAATAACTTGCTGTATTTCCTCCATTACTTCCAGATCTTATATATAAATGTGTAAATGGGCTAAAGATTGCTTCAGTGTGCTTGTGTCTAAATTGTTTATTTTTGATGGTGGACTAAGAGTTGCTAGCTAAAACCCCACTGGATCAGGAAAGAAATTTCCATACATCCAAGTTTTTGTTTTTTTTTTTTTTTTTTTTTTGAGACAGACTCTCACTCTGTCGCCCAGGCTGGAGTGCAGTGACACTATCTTGGCTCACCGGAAGCTCCGCCTCCCAGGTTCACACCATTCTCCTGCCTCAGCCTCCCCAGTAGCTGGGACTACAGGCACCCACCAATACGCCCGGCTAATTTTTTGTATTTTTTAGTAGAGACGGGGTTTCACTGTGTTAGCCAGGATGGTCTTGATCTCCTGACCTCGTGATTCATCCACCTTGGCTTCCCAAAGTGCTGGGATTACAGGCGTGAGCCACCCCACCCGGCCAACATCCAAGTATTTTTAAGTAACCGTAATTAGTACACTTTAGTCATTCAATTTTTTAGGTGTGTAATCTTGCAAATTATTGCACAGTATTTGCTGCTGATAAAAGTGAAGTCTTAATTAAACATGCCCAAATAAGTTCTCAGCTCAAGGCCTTTGAAACTATTATTTTTCGTAAGCATGTGGGATAACATAAGTGAGATATGCTTCCACTTGGACCCTCGTTTCACCCGGAAATTGACTTATTCAACATCCTAATTGGAAAACCTGTATCTAAATTCTCTGTACATCTCATCTGTTAACTGGATCATATGGTAGGTCAATTTTTAGTTTTTAAAGGAAGCTCCAAACTGATCTGCACAGTGGTTGTATTAATTTACATTTTGACCAACAGTGTACAAGGGTTTCCTTTTCTCCACATCCTTACCAGCATCTGTTATTGCCTATCTTTTGGATATAAGGCATTTTAAATGGGGTGATACCTTATTGTCATTTTGATTTGAATTTGTTTGAATATCAATGATGCTGAGCACCTTTTTCTAGGCATGTATGCTCTCTATATATCTGCTTTTAAGTAGTACCTATTTAGGACAGGCACAGTGGCTCATGCCTGTAATCCCAGTATTTTGGGAAGCTAACATGGGCTGACCCCATGAGGTCAGGAGTTCAAGAGCAGCCTGGCCAAAATGGTGAAACCTCATTTCTACTAAAAATACAAAAATTAGCTGGGCATTATGGCAGGTGTTTGCAGTCTCAGCTACTCATGAGGCTGAGGAAAGAGAATCACTTGAACCCTGGAAGCAGAGGTTGCAGTGTGCTGAGATTGCACCACTGCATTCCAGCCTGGTGGACAAAAGAAGATTCTGTCATTAAAAAAAAAAAGAAAAAAAGAAAGAAAAAGAAAGTTTATTTAAATATTGTGCCAATCTTTTGATCAAATTGTTTTTTTGTATAGAATTGATAGAATTGTTTGAGCTCTTTATATTTTCTGGTTATTAATTTTTTTGTTGGATAGGTAGTTCAAAAATATTTTCTCCCATTTTCTGGGTTATCTCTTCCCTTTGTTGACTGTATCCTTTGCTATAAAGAAGCTTTTTAACTTGTGATCTCATTTGTCCATTTTTTTTTTTTTCCATAATTGCTTGAGCTTGCAGGGTATAGCTCAAGAGATGTTTGCCCAGACCAATGTCCTAGAGAAGTTCCCCAATGTGTTCTTATGCTAGTTTCATAGGTGTAGGTCTTATATTTAAGGCTTTAATCTATTTTATTTTGATTTTTTCTTATGGCAATAGATGTGGGACTAGTTTTATTCCTTTGCATGTGCATAACCAGTTTCTCAGCACTATTTATTTAAGAGACTGTATTTTCCCTAATGTATGTTCTTGGCACTTTTGTTGAAAATTAGTATTCTGTAGGTACGAAGATTTGTTTTTCAAGTCTCTATTTTGCTCCATTGGTCTATGTGTCCATGTTTATACCAGTGCAATGGTGTTTTAGCTAGTATAATTGTGTAGCATAATTTAAAGTTAGGTAATGCTGTTCCTCCAGTTTTGTTCTTTCTGCTTAGGATGTCTTTGGTTATTCTGGGTCTTTGTAGTTTCAAATACATTTTTGGATTTTTAAGATTCTACTTCTGTGAAGAATATTGTTGGTATTTCTATAGGGATTGCACTAACTCTTTGGATTGCTTTGGGTAGTATGAAGATTTTAACAATATTAATTCTTCCAAACCATGAACATGAAATATTTTTCCATTTTTTTGTGTCCTTTCAATTTTCTTATCAATGTTTTGTACTTTTTATTATAGAGATACTTTACAACTCTAGGTAATTCCTAGTTATTTAATTTTATGTGTGGCTATTGTAAATGGGATTACTTTTTATTTCTTTTCACATTGTTCATTGTTGGCATATAGAACTGCTACTGATTTTGCATGTTGATTTTGTATCTGGCAACTTTACTGAATTTGTTTACCATTTCTCATAGTTTACTTGTCAAGTGTTTAGGTTTTACTACATATAAAATCACGTTATCACAAAATAAAAATAATTTGACTTCTTTAAAATATAAGTCCCCTTTATATTTTTCTCTTGTCTTGTTGCTCTGGCTAAAACTGACAGTACTAAGTTGAATAACAGTGGTAACAGTGGGCATTCTTCTTATGTCCCGGATCTTAATATAATACAAGTATAATACAGTATAATACAAGCTGTGAGTCTGTTGTATATGGCTTTTATGTTGAGGTACGTTCCTTCAATCTCTAATGTCTTTGAGGGTTTTTATCATGAATATGTTTATTTTATAAAATGCTTCTTTAGTATCAATTGAAATGATCATATGCTTTTTACTCTTTACTCTGTTGATATGATGTATCATGTTGATTCATTTGGGTACGTTGAGCTGTCCTTGCATCACTGGAATAAATACCACTTGGTCTTGACAAATGATCTTTCTAATATATTGTTGTATTTGGTTTCCTAGTGTTTTGTTGAGAATTTTTGCATCAGTATTTATTAGAGGTATTGCCCCATGGTTTTCTATTTTTGATGTGTTATTGTCTGTTTTTGTGTTAGGGTAATACTGGTGTTGAGGAATTAGTTTGAAAGTATTTCCTTCTTCTCTATTTTTCAGAATAGTGTGAACAGAATTGGTATTAGTTCTTCATTAAGTGTTCAGTGAAATTTAGCAGTGAAGCTACCAGGACCCGAGCTTTTTTTACTGGAATAATTTTTTTCATTATGGCTTCGATCACACCTTTATTATTAGTCCATTTAGATTTAAAATTTCTTACTAAGTCAATATTTTTAACTTTAAATGTATCTAGCAATTTGTCAGTTTCTTCTAGATTTTTTAATTTATTGATATATACTGGCTTACACTACCCACTAATAATCCTTTGAATTTCTATAGTATCAGTTGTAATTCCTTCTTTTATATATAGCTGGTACTATTTACTTTGAACTCTTTTTCCTTAGTCTGACTAAAGGTTTTTCAATCTTAAACTAAAAACTTCATATTTATCTTTTTTATTGTTTTCTATTTTCATTTTTATTTATTTATTTGTGCTGTAATCTTTATCACTTTATTTCTTCTTCTAATTTTGGGTTAGATTTGCTATTGCTTTCCTAGTATTTCAAGATGTATCATCAGATTATTTGAAGTGTTTTTGTTTTTTGATGTAGGTGCTCATAGTTATAAACTTTCCTCTGAGTACTGATTTTGCTGTATCTCATAGGGTTTTGGTAGATTGTGTTTTCATTATCATTTGTTTCAAAAAAGTTTTAAATTTTCTTCTGAATCTCTTCATTGACCCACTTGTCATTTAGAAGCATATTATTTAATTTTCACTTATTTGTATAGTTTCAAAAAATTACTCGTTAATTAATTTCTAGTTTTATTCCTTTGATGAGAAGTTGCTTCATATAATTTCAATTTTTTAAAATGTTTTGAGACTTGATTTGCTATCTAAGGTATGGTCTATCCTTGAGAATGATCCATGTGCTGAATAAAAGGATGTATATTCTGAAGCTCTTAGATAAAATTATCTGTAAATAACTATGAAATTTATTTGGCCTGTGGTGGAGATTAATTATGATTTTGTTGTTGTTGTTGATTTTCTGTCTGGAAAATCTATCTAATCCTAACAGTGGGGGGCTGAGGTCTCCAGCTATTATTGTATTGGACCCTATTTCTCTCTGTGGCTCTAATGTGTGTATTATATATCTCTTTGCTCCAGTGTTGGGTTCATATATCTTTAAAATTGTTGTATCTACTTGCTGAACTTACTCCTTTATTATTATATAGTGAGCTTCTTTGTCGCTTATAGTTTGGTCTTGAAATTTATTTTGTCTGGTAAAAGTGATTCTTGTACCTTTTTTGTTTCCAATGACATGAAATATATTTTCATATCACTTTGTTTTCAGGCTATGTGTATTTTTGTAGGCAAAGTGTATTTCTTACAGGCAACTGGCCAGTGTATCTTATTTTTTCATACATTCAGCCAGTCTATTTTAATTGGAGAGTTGAGTCCACTTACATTCAATGATATTATTGATTATTATGGACTTACACCCTGCCATTTTTGGTTGGTTTTCTGTTTTTTTTTTTTTTTTTTTTTTTGTGGTCTTTTTCTCCTTCTTTTATTGCTATCTTTCTCTAGTGAAGATAAGATTCTCTGGTGATGTGATTTAATTTTCTGCTTTTAATTTTTTGCATTTTTTTATATTTTTTTGTTTGAGGTTACCATGAGACTTGCACATGCTATCTTATAGCCCATTATTTCAACCTGATAACACTATTTGCATAAACTAACAAGCAAAAAGAAAACTAATAAAAACTCACGTTAACTTCATCTTCCACCTGACTTTTTTTACTTTTTGTTATTTCTATTAATATTTTACTCTACCGTGTCTTAAAATGTTGTGATTATTACTTTTGATTGTTTTATTGCTTAGTGTTTCCACCTAGGATAAGAGTAGTTTACATGCTATAGTTAGAGTGTTATTATGTTCCGTGTTTTCCTCCATACTTATTTTTATCCATAAGTTTTGCACCTTCAGGTGATTATTGATTGTTCCTTAACACTTTTTTCTTTCTGACTGAAGTACTCCCTTTAGCTTTTCTTGTAGAATGCATCTGGTATTCATGAAATTCCATAGCTTTTGTTTGCTGAAAAAGTCTTTAAATCTTCTTTATATGTGAAAGATATTTTCAACAGCTATACTATTCTAGGATAAAAATGGATTCATTTGTCTTTTTTTTCTTTCAGCAGTTCAAATATGTCATGACATTCTTTCTTGTTCTGCAAAGTTTCCACTAACAAGTCTGCTGCCAGACATGTTGGAGCACCATTGTAGGTTTTTTTTGTTTGTTTTTTATGTTTTTTTTTTCTCTCTCTCTCTTGCTGCTTTTAAGATCCTTTATCCTTGACCTTTAGGAGTTTGATTATTAAATTCCCTGAAGTAGTCTTATTTTGGTTAAGTCGGCTTGGTGTCTATAACCTTCTTGTATTTGAATGTTGATTTCTTCCTGTAGGTTTGCAATAGTTTTCTGTTATTATTTCTTTGTATAAACTTTCTACGCCTGTCTTTTTCTCTACCTCCTCTTTAAGGCCAATAACTCCAGAGGCTGCTTTCTAGATTCTGTAGGCATGCTTTATTATTTTCTATTCTTTTTTTTTTCTCTGACTGTATATCTTCTGTTAGCCTGTCTTCAAGCTCACTGTTTTTCTTCTGTTTCATCCATTATATTAATACATCTCTGATGTATTCTTCTGTATGCCAATTTTATCTTTTAGCTCTGGAATTTCTGCTTGTTTTAATACCCCGTTAATCTCATAGAATTCTGAATTTATTCTCCATGTTATCTCAAATTTCTTTGCGTTTCAACACTGGTCTTCAAATTCTCTGTCTGAAATGTCATGTATTTCTGTTCCTCCAGGATTTACCCCTGGTACCTTATTGAGTTCATTTAGTGGGGCCATATTTTCCTGAATGGTACTGATGCTACTAGATGTTCTAAGGTGTCTGGGTATTGAAGAGCTAGGTATCTATTGCCGTATTTACTATCTGGGCTTATTTATAGTCTTCTTTTCTGAGAAGCCTTTCCAGATATTGGAAAAGACTTGGATGTTGTGATCTAAGCTGTGTTTGCTTTAGAAGTACCACAAGTCCCAAAACTCTCTTTCTCTTCTGGAGTTGTAGAGTTAGTGCCTTGACAGTCTCGGACAGAATCTGGGAGACTTATCTGGATTACCAGACAGACAGTTTTTTTCTCTTTACTTAATTTCTCCCAAACATACAGAGTCTCTCTCTGTGTTCTGAGTCATCTAAAGCTAGTCATGGAGTGGCACATGTACTCCTGTGGCCACCATCACTGTGATTATGCTGGGTCAGAACTAAAGCCAGCACATTGCTGGCTCTCACCCAAGGTCTGCTATAACCACTCCCTGGTTACTGCCTATGTTAATTCAAGGGCTTGGGGCTCCACAATTAGCCGGTGGCAAAGGCAGGCCTTTGTTCTTCCATTTAGGGCAGAGGTCCCCCAGATCCTATGTGTGTCAGAAGTGCCATCTTGGAGTCAGGGCTGGATTCAAAAACCTTAGAAGTCTAGTTGGTACTCTATGGTATTGAGGTTGCCACCCAAACCACAGGTTGCAGTTCTTTCCACTCTTCCCTCTACTTTCCAAAAGCAGAAAATTCTTATACCTTAGTTACCACTACTACCCTGCTAAAAGGAGTACTGCCAGACTACCACAGATGTTTTCTTAAGGCTTGAGGTCTTTTAGGTTAGCTTTTGGTGAATGCTGCCTCACCTGGGATTCACCCTTCAGGGCAGTGGGCTTCTTTCTGGGTCAGGGAAGGTCCAGAAATGCCATCCAAGAGGCAAGTCTTGGAATCAGGGACTGTAAGAGCTCACTTTGTGCTTAGCCCCTGTGGCAGTGTTGGTATCTAAAATGCAAGATGACAAAGTCTCCTTTAAGTTTCTCTCCACTTCTCTAGAGCAGAAGTTGTTTTGCCCCATTGCCACTACAGTTGGTTATATGCTACATTTCTCCTGAAGCCAGCAAGTCTCAGAGTGTCACTCAAGGCCCTTAATGTAGTACCTGGGTATCACTGCTGTTTATTCAGAGCCCAAGGTTTCTTCAGTTAACAGGCAATAAATGTTGACTGGACTTGAGTCCTTTCCTTCAAGGCATCAGGTTCCCTTCTGGCCCAGGGTGTGTCAAGCAATGCCATCTGGGAGGTAAGACCAAAAATGGCAGGCTCAAAACTCTGTACGGTACCTTAACCTTCTGTGGCTGAACTGGTGTGCTGGTGCAAAACAAAGTCTTTTGTACCCTTTCATGCCCTCCCCTTAAGTGAAGGAAAGCAGCCTTTTTTGGAGCCATGAGCTAAGAAGCTTGGGGTTAGCACGGAGATGATGCAAGGACTCTCTTTTCTGCCTTAGCTGGTGCCTCCTGTTCCAGTCAAGTCCACTGTTTCTAGGCCTACTTCAGCAACAGGACTTACTTAAGAGATGCAGTGGCTTAGAATACTATTCAAGTTTACTTAGATACCAAGAGCATTTTGGCCCTCTGGAGAGGTTTGTGGGCAGTCAAGTTCAGACCACTAGGACTGGAGATTCCTTTGTAGCTAGGGATGGTTTCAATGCTCCTTCTGTGGGTGGGGATCAGCAGAGTTTGTTCTGATTTTCTTCTCTCCTTTAATAGGGCAGCACTGAGTTCACTGCCTTGCAATTACTGTGTTATTTCTACATCAGTGCCCACAGATACTTTCTGCCTACACAGTTGCTACCAGGGATTAGGGAGAGGTGGCCTTGGTGATTCAGGGCTGGTTTTGTTGTTGTTGCTTGTTTGTTTTTTGTTTTTGTTTCAAATCTTCAGTGCCTCTTTCAGTGATATGAAGTTAAAGTGAGTTACTGTGAGTGATCACCTGATTTTTGGTTCTTATGAAGGTATACGGTTTTTTGTTTTTCTTTTCTGTGTAGATAACTGGTAACTTGATGTCCCTGGGGTGAGGGGGAAGGCCGCAATCAGTGGAACTTTCTATTCCACCATTTTGTTTCTTTTCTCTCCCAATTTTTACTTCTTGATTAAACTTTAAATTTTTTATATGCATAGTTTTCCAATATTTTTATTTGTTCCTGCATTTTTGGCATTTCTTTTACACCTAAGGAGTGTTTTACAATAATCGTGTTTAATTCTGTTTCAGGAAATTCATTTATGTAATTTTTTTAATAGATGTGTTTAGTATTCCTTATTAGTTTTATTAATATTCTTTATCTGATTATATGTTTGCATTGAGTCTTACAAACTCGTTTAGGTTTCAAGTTTTTCTCTATTAGGCTTTTGTGCTGAAGATATTGCCTTTGAGATTACAGTTTTGTGAATTTTAAGTAGGTCTCCTGGCTAAACTTGGTACACAATAAAAACTGAATTTTACAGTCTAGTTACCAGGAGAACTAGTAGGCAGGAGTTCTATCTGTATCCTGGGTAGATCTGTCTGTCTCCAAGGTCATGGACTTTGGGGCTGGCACTAAGACAAATATGTTCTTCACGACTTGCAAACAGTAGGGTTTTCAGCATTTGTGCTGAAAGGTGTGGCTATCTATGGTAGTTGGGAGAACTACTGTTATGTACAGACAGGTTCCTGAGCCTTTCATATTGCTTCATTCTTTTGCTGAGACATGCTAGAATTGAGACACAATGTTATGTCATCAAAGACTAAGATATCTAAACCTTCCTCTGGCATCAAAATTAGGATATGTCCTGGTGTGTTTTGGAGTTACCAATCCTGCTCTGAGGCTGTGGCAGAGAGGGGTTGGATTCTATTTAAATACTTGTTTCAAGATTCACAGTGAATCCAAAATAAGGGTATAAATCTGTGGGACACAGCTGGACCTGATTCTCCAATGGCCTCATGGTAGGCAAAATATCTTATGTATCTGCAAACAACAAAAATCAATATTGAGATCTATATATATTAGAGGACTGACTGAAAGTTGTTAAGTGAACAAGAGTTTCATAAGAATTCTCATGTGTTGTTTCTTAGGTTTTAAATTTTCCCAGAGCATTGTTGGGGGAGCTGAAATTGAGATTAAGATCAAAAACAAAAACTATTTTGTACACCATCTTGAGATGGTGGCTTTTTTGATATAACACCAAGAAATTTCTTTTGCAGGCAAAATTGCTCACAAATACCAGTTAAGAGATGCTGTTGTCAATCTAATCACTTATCTTCCAGAATATTCTTTGGCTTAAAGGACTTCAAGACTATCTAGTTGTAACTTATAATAATTCTCTATTGATATAGAGTAAATTTGGGACTTTGGCAGTGAAGCTGACACAGAGACTCATCAGTAACTGCTGACAGATGGAAGCAGGCAAGCTTGTCTGGGTTTATTGCTTAGGTGTTCACTGCACAGGCCTAGAAACTCTGCCTACCACAGAACGGACCTGCTCTTGAATAGAGAGGCAAGCCAAACATGGTGGCACAGATAGATGAGTTCCCTTTAGGCTCCTCAGGGGAGAAAAAAATAACCTGAAACCATGCCTTAAAAAGGAGATAATCCATTTTACAAGATAACATTAGGGTCCACTGCCAAGACAAGGGTCAACAGGCAGATTTCATTCTGTTTAGGCTCTACTGCACATGATTCTTCTGCATCTTGTAGAAGATAGTTTTGTGATTAGGCTCCCAGAATACATATGAATTTAACCCAGCCAAAGGGGCCAGTACTGCGTCCAAATTAAAGAGAACAAATGGCATGTCTGCCACATGAATATTTATTTGCAGTCTCAAAAATCATAGTTCTTGGGGCTACACCTGCATTTTACAAATCTCATAGCTGAATCTCAATTGCTTTATCAAGAAATAAAGAAACTTATGTCCATGGATGGGTGCAGAATTCTTATGTTTTGAAGGGACACAAAATGGTGACCTCATATTTCACCATCTTGCTTTTATCATCCTCTATCTTATATTTTTAACAGCTAAAATGTTATTGTACAATGAACACAAAGATCTGCCATTTAACTTAATATCAAAACTATTCACTCTGTACCATGTGTGATAATCAGCAGTTTCTATGTGTGTGAGGGTATATGTTTGTGTGGGGGCGTAACTGATGTACAGTGGTGAGAAGCAAAAGATAAACCAAAGTCCTATGAAATCTTTATGTCCTTTGAAACACTTTTAAGTTAAAACAGCTTTACTGTGATTTGTAATATTCTAAGCAGCAGTGCAAAGACATGAGAGCTTTATACACTACGTTGTAACTCTCCATATGTAAATGGCATGCGGCTGTTCCAATGTGATTTTATTTCTGATATCTTCACCTTTTTGTTCTTAAATTGACACTGTCTTTTCTGAGTTTTCTTACATAATGATAATTATCTGCATTTAAAATACATGTTATCCTTAACTTTTAGTTGTTTTTCCCAAACAATGTTTTCTCCTCTTCAACAAAGTTCTACCCTGTAAGCATATGACTTTATCTCACTACTCCTACCTCCTTCCAGTGATATATATGTAGTAAAATTTGATCTCTGCCTAAGTGTCTTTATCCAAGACATGACACCATTTCTTAGGTCCTTTGTTCTAGTTCAGCCATTATTTCCTGTGTTTCTTCCTTCTAGCTCTGAACAATATACCCTATTTCTTCCATTACTGCCAATCTGATATAGAAAAAAACTGATAAATAAGTCAAAAACAACCTCTGTGTACCATCTCTTAAGTTGTTTATTTTTTTTAACCACAGACTGAGAGCTGTTAGCTCAAATTTTACTGGCACCAGAGACAAAATTCATCTAGCTATTTTTAAATGAGCTTCAATGAGTAGAGTGTAGACATTAGATTTTCTTGGTGTGCAAATTCATAAACTTTGATTAGCATTTGCTGAATATTAAATAAATGCTGTTATTATATGATGCTAAGCCAGCATTAGAAGTGGAGCTTTTAAAACTTAATTTCTGGAAGGGTTTTGAAGCACCATCACAGGGACATACATCTTCTTAAACTCTTGTCTTATCCAGAAATAACCTTACTTAATTCAGCTTTACTGAATTGGAAAATCTGCACCTTTATCCTGTGTACAGTCTCAATTTGTGAGGGTCTTTATCTGTTATGCAAAATTGCACAGTAAAGATTACTGTGTGGTATTTAGAGCCATAATGAATTTATTTTTCTTCACTACTTCTCATATTATTTATTCTTCAACAATCATTCTATCTGTGTTAGCTCACAGGTGCATTGCCACCTTCAAATATTTACATATCATGTTATTTTTAAAAGCCAAAATGACACCTTTTCAGCATTTACAATTTTCTTGGTTATTTAAACCCCTCCAGCTTTATTCAGGAGCTGTTAAATATTGATAAGATAGAGGCTTGTTGCTATATGCTTTCAAGTGCAATTTCTCTCGAAATTTTCTCACCTAGAGTTTTCATGGAAAGTTGCTGAGATGTATCACCTAGAATTTTAAGTGCATTATTGGATACACCCCACTAAGGAGCTGTCTTTCCCTTCTCCCCCTCTTTATCATGGTTCCTGCTTCAGGAAGAAAATACAATAAAGATACAAAGAGAAAAACCCATGATACCAAGACTTGCTGTGAGAGCTGCACTTCTTAATTCTCCCTCAGGAGTTCTCTTCTCCTAGACCAGAAGAGACCCATCATAGAATCTTTGTTTTCCATGTGATTATTGGGAATTCTAAGCAATGGGTTAGCAGAACAAGGACTATGGGTGGGCTGTCTGCTAACAGTTTGTTAGTCAAGTTTGAGTTAGAAAGAACATCAGAAGCCTAAACTGGACTATGATGATGGCCACAGAGTGTTGGAATCCTCTGTCACAAAAATATAAGTAGGACTTATGCCTTAGGGCCTCAAAAGCTAATTCAAGGCTGACCTGGTGAGTCTCAGGATGAGAAAAATTATGGACCATAGATGCCACAGCACTTTCCCTTGTGAGGCACAGGAGGGCACTGTGTGGGACTGGCTCAACTCAACCTTTCTTGCTTCTGTTCAAGATAAAAAAAAAAAAAGAAGAAGAAAGGAAGAAGTTTAAAGATGAAGACAAGGGAGAACATTTGGATTAAGTCAGAAGGAGTAGTGCTTTGGCCATAGCCAAAACCGAAGCTAGCCCATTGGGACATGCTGGCTCCAGGCTTCTGCCCACCAGCCTGTCCCTGGCCTGTCGGTGTCCCCAATAATTCAATATCCTGACCTTCTAAAGCACAGTAAGTAAGTAGAATATCTATCTTTACAGTCAGGTCCAGCCCAAACATTATCAAATATCAATATGAAGCTTTTATCTTCAGACTCTTCTATCAGAGTAGCACTAAGGCACTATTGTTGAGGTAGTTGTTCTGAGGATTTCTGAGAATTAGCAACAGAGTAGCTAGCTCATTGGCCCTTTGAGGATATAGCAGCTTATATTAATCAGGATAATGCCTAGAACAGAAATGGGTAAGTGATGACCTCAAATTTATCCAAGAGGGAAGGAAGCTTCAAGGACAGTAGCCCTGAACCTCTGAGAATTCCTGAAACCTTGGAATTTTGGCAGCCAACCAGAAATGGGTCTAAACAGTTCCAAGAGAGGACACAGCCTGCCCTTAGCAATGCTAAATCTTAAATGCTTGTGGTCTACCCACCATCCCACAACCTCTTCTAGAGGCCAAAGCAGAAAGGTAACCTGCCTCTTTATTGTGACTGTGCTTTTATCTGCTTCTCAGTCCAGCCTTGACAGACAGCTTCAGGCATATATGGGTCAGGTTACAGAAGCAGTTCCACAGAGAAGCCCTTAGCCTATATCCATCAGACTGGGGCCTGCAGGAGCAAGCATTACTGGCTATTGAATACACAAAAAGGCTGCATATATCTTTGGCTTTTACTCTCTGCATGCATTGAATCCCTTTTGCCATTAGGATTCATAAAAGCAGGATCCTTCAGTCTTGGTGTCTTGCGTTCTTAAAGTTGTGCCACCTTTCTTCCAGCTGTGAAAGGTCCCTCTGCCAAAAGAATGTTCTAACAAATTTTTTTCTTCCACAACCATCCTTGCATGTGTAAATCTTCATTCTGCCCATCAGTCCTAAAATCTGACTCTAATACCAAACACTCTTTTGTCTTTTTACAAAGACATCTTAATATCTATCTTCCTGCAATACTAGACACTGGCCATTCTTACCCTTGCCTTAAGACACAAATTAAAGACTGTTGTGCCAGGCTTTCCCAATACAGCTTTTGTCTCCACATGAGCAGGGCTGCTTTTTCAATGAATGACATTTTCTCCGGACCATAGGGAATTACCAGGTGAACAAACTTCTCTTTGCTTCTGTAACCTATCCCACAAACTGTGTATGTAATCAAGACCTCATGATGCTAAATTAAATTTCTTGTCTTATACTTCTCTTTAGCAATCTCAGAGAATGGTAAACCACTTTCTGTAATCATGGGGTCCCCTTAAAAACAAAGAAATAAAACATGAAACAAAAGAAACAAGGACACATCCCAGAATACTTTCTTTAGCATCTTTGGGCAAGAATTAGACAACAAAGGACTTCAGAGGTTTTGCTGCCCATCTGGGTCCACTGCTTGGGTCCAGTCAGGTTATACTACCAGCCTTGCTGCAGTGGCTTCATGTCTTATGAAAACCCGACCCATGACCACTCTGCTTTGAGGTCTTGAGCTGCTTTAAAAAAAAAAAAATTTTTGGTTGAACAAATATTCAAATGTTATGCCTACTAAATAGGTTGGCCTGGAGTTTGACTGTACTGCACCTATGACCAAAAAAGACTAGATGCATGTCTGGGTTTTGCCCTCTCAGACCAAACAACCCTAATCTTACGGAATTTGGTCAGAAGCCTAGCTGTATGATTCAAGTGAGTACACAATAAGAGAAGTTAAGGACTCTAGAGAAGGGAGTGGTTGAGGCATATTATCCCTTTGCAGGTAGCAAGTTATTTTGGGGTGGCTTGCCAACACCCTTCCCATCCTCGCCAAGGTGGGCAATTAGAACAAGGTAGAACCAGCAGATCTGTTATCTATTTCACAAAGGCTATAGCTGGATAGAAAAGAGAGAGAGGGTCTGAAAAGAGACTTGTCCAGATAATGCCTGGGTCTTTTGGGGTAGAAAGTTGTTGGGGCTAATGTCAAAGGCAGGTGTAGGACCCTTGCCACAGTGGCTACCTACCGGGTCTTCATTCCTATAAACATAATACTTTTCAATACAGTCATGTGCCAAATGACTAAGTTCAATGATTGGAATATATACAATGGTGGTCTCATAAGATTATAATGCAACTAAAAAATTCCTATTGTTTAGTGATACCATAGCGGCTCTGAGGTAGCATTGCATCCCTCAAGTTTTTGTGGTGACACTGGCATAAACAACTGATTGCACTGCCAATTGTGTGAGTCTAGCATACATATTACATACATACAATACATAATTCTTGATAACGATAACAACCATCCATGTACTGATATGTACTGTACTGACTATACTGTATTTTCACTACTATTTAGCATATACTCCTACCAAAAAAAAAGTTAAGTATAAGACATATCAGGAGATATTCCAGTAGGAGGCATTGTTAACACAGGAGGTGACCCCTCCATGTGTGTTACTGCCCTGTAGACCATCCAGTGGAACAAGATGTGGAGGGGGTGACAATAATATTGAAGACCCTGTCTCTGCATAATACAAGGCTAATGTGTGTGCTCATGCTTTATATTTTAAAAAATGATTTAAATGGAAAAAATTAAGTAACCACTATAAGAGCAGATACAAGCTTATATTATTGAATATAAAATTAATATTTATTCATTTGTGCAATATATTTATTTTAACCTAAATTTCATTTAAAGAGGGTCAAGCCTGGGCATGGTGGCTCATGCCCACAGTCCCAGCAGTTTGGGAGGCTGAGATGAGGAATGCTTGTGCGTAAGCGTTAAAGAACAGCTTGGGAAGCAGGGCAAGGTCCTATTTATACAAAAACTATAATAATTAGCCTGTGTGTGACTGTAATTCCAGCTACTAGGGAGGCTGAACCTGGTAGGTTGAGGCTGCAGTGGGCTATGACTGCATCTCTGTACTGCAGCTTGGGTGACAAAGTGAGACTCTACCTTAGAAACAAAACAAAAAAACTTAAATAAAATTTTTAAAAGGAAAAAATAAAATTTAAAAAATCTAAACTTTAAACAAAAATTAAAAGTTTGTAAAGTAAAAAGTTATAGTAGCAGAGGTTCATTTACTATTAAAGAAAGGTAGTTTTAATAAATTTATATAGTCTAAGCATACAATATTTATGTCATAGTAGTTTACAGAAATGTCCTTGGCCTTTATATTAATTTGCCACTCATTTACTCACCCAGAACAATTTTCAGTCCTAAAATCTGCATTTTAGGACATGCATTTAAGTATGTTCCCTACACAGTTATACCATATTGTGCCTCTTCCAAAATATTTTTAGTGTACCTTTTCAGTATTTCATATGTTTAGATAATAAATACCATTGTGTTATAACTGCCTACAGTATTTAGTATAGTAACCTGCTATGTTTATAGTCTACAAATCTATACCATATAGTGTGGTATACAATGTAGTGTAAGGTATCCTGTCTTGCTTGTGAATGTACTCTAAAATGTTTAGCCAATTACAAAATTGCTCCACAATGCATTCAAGTCATTAATTGATGCTTGAGTGTATTTTTAACTAGCCTGAATTGGTAGAAATGAGAGTGAGAGAATTTTGTTTTACTTCCGCCCTTAGCACACACAATTGCTGTAAATTAACGGAAGTTAATTTGTCATATTATCCCTTCTGTGATCATTTCTCATTGATGTAGTAAAAATAAATAGAGAATGTGGAAGGACCTATCAAAGGAACATGATGCAAGCACACCTGAAATACAATATCAACAGATGTGGTTCCTCTTCTAGCAGCAGAGTATAAAACATGTTGCCTTGTTTTCTTTGACAGAAACATTAATGTAATATTTACCAGCTGTAGTCAGTGGTCAGTCATGAACACTAGTACTACTTCCAGACACCCATCAACCTTCTATTTATTTTGGAAGCAATCTGCAATCTGCATTTTACACTTATATTGCAAATGCAATTACATGGCTATGCTTGGTACTTACTGAAATTGTTGCAAATCTTGTTGAAAAGGAAATGGTGATAACATGCACTAGCTCAAGTATAGAGTGGAGTTGCTTTATTCTGCTCATCTTTTTACTATATTATTTCCAACCTCTTCCCCTGCTCTTGACTTTGAAGGCAATACAGTAGTCCTTTTGGAAATTGTACTCTTTGATTTAAAAAAAAAAAAAAAAAAAAGGATGCAGAATATTGCCACCTAACCTGGATTTCTTGAGTTATACTGTGTTTCCTAGTTTATCCTTGTTCTTAACTCCAGTTTCTAATATTAGATATCTGCATCTCTACCAAGTGAAGCATTAGAATCTCAAGAAGCTTCTCTAGGCCACAGGTTATATGCCATTGGATTTTATTGACTTCCTCTGAGTACAGAATTAAAGGCTGTTATGAAATAGATAGTAGTTTAGGTACAGGGAGGAGCCAAGATGGCTGAATAGGAACAGCTCCAGTCTACAGCTCCTAGCGTGAGTGACACAGAAGACGGGTGATGTCTGCATTTCCAACTGAGGTACCAGGTTCATCTCACTTGGGAGTGCCAGAGAGTAGGTGCAGGACACTGGGTGCAGCACACCGTGCACAAGCCAAAGCAGGGTGAGGCATCGCCTCACCTGGGAAGTGCAAGGGGTCAGGGAATTCCCTTTCCTAGTCAAAGAAAGGGGTGACAGATGACACCTGGAAAATCGGGTCACTCCCACCCTAATACTGTGCTTTTCCAAGGGGCTTAAAAAATGGTACACCAGGAGATTATATCCCGCGCCTGGCTCGGAGGGTCCTACGCTCACGGAGTGTCGCTCATTGCTAGCACAGCAGTCAGAGATAAAACTGCAAGGCAGCAGCGAGGCTGGGGAAGGGGCACCTGCCATTGCAGAGTTAGTTGTTTGATTAGGTAAACAAAGCGGCCAGGAAGCTCAAACTGGGTGGAGCCCACCACAGCTCAAGGAGGCCTGCCTGCCTCTGTAGGCTCCACCTCTGGAGGCAGGGCACAGACAAACAAAAAGACAGCAGTAACCTCTGCAGACTTAAATGACAGCTTTGAAAAGAGTAGTGGTTCTCCCAGCACACAGCTTGAGATCTGAGAACGGGCAGACTTCCTCCTCAAGTGGGTGCCTGACCGCAGAGTAGCCTAACTGGGAGGCATCACCCAGTAGGGTTGGACTGACAACTTATACGGCCAGGTACTCCTCTGAGACAAAACTTTCAGAGGAACAATCAGGCAGCAGCATTTGTGGTTCACCAATATCCGTGCTTCTGCAGCCACCGACTGCTGATACCCAGAAAAACAGGGTCTGGAGTGGACCTCTAGAAAACTCCAACACACCTGGAGCTGAGGGTCCCATCTGTTAGAAGGAAAACTAACAAACAGAAAGGACAGCCACACCAAAAACCCATCTGTACATCACCATCATCAAAGACCAAAGGTAGATAAAACCACAAAGATGGGAAAAAAAACAGAGCAGGAAAACTGGAAATTCTAAATATCAGAGTGCCTCTCCTCCTCCAAAGGAACGCAGCTCCTCACCAACAACAGAACAAAGCTGGATGGAGAATGACTTTGACGAGTTGAGAGAAGAAGGCTTCAGACTACTCCGAGCTACAGGAGGAAATTCGAACCAATGACAAAGAAGTTAAAAGCTTTGAAAAAACATTAGGTGAATGGATAACTAGAATAACCAATGCAAAGAAGTCTTTAAAGGACCAGATGGAGCTGAAAACCAAGGCATGAGAGCTATGTGAAGAATGCAGAAGCCTCAGTAACTGATGCAATCAACTGGAAGAAAGGGTATCAGTGATAGAAGATGAAATTTATGACATGAAGTGAGAAGAGAAGTTTAGAGAAAAAAGAATAAAAAGAAACTAACAAAGCCTCCAAGAAATACGGGACTATGTGACAAGACCAAATCTATGTCTGATTGGTGTATCTGAAAGTGATGGGGAGAATGGAACCAAGTTGGAAAACATTCTGCAGGATATTATTATCCAGGAGAACTTCCCCAAACTAGCAAGGCAGGCCAACATTCAGATTCAGGAAATGCAGAGAACACCACAAAGATACTCCTCGAGAAGAGCAACTCCAACATAATTGTCAGATTCACCAAAGTTGAAATGAAGGAAAAAATGTTAAGGGCACCCAGAGAGAAAGGTCAGGTTACCCACAAAGGGAAGCCAGAAGCTGATCTCTCAGCAGAAACTCTACAAGCCAGAAGAGAGTGAGGACCAATATTCAACATTTTTAAAGGAAAGATTTTTAACCCAGAATTTCATATCCAGCCAAACTAAGCTTCATTACTGAAGGAGAAATAAAATACTTTACAGACAAGCAAATGCTGACAGATTTTGTTACCAACAGGCCTGCCCTAAAAGAGCTCCTGAAGGAAGCAATAAACATGGAAAGGAACAACCGGTACCAGCCACTGCAAAAACATGCCAAATTGTAAAGACCATCGAGGCTAGGAAGAAACTGCATCAACTAATGAGCAAAATAACCAGCTAACATCATAAGAGCAGGATCAAATTCACATATAACAATATTAACTTTAAATGTATATGGGCTAAATGCTCCAATTAAAAGACACAGACTGGCAAGTTGGATAAAGGGTCAAGACGCATCAGTGTGCTGCATTCAGGAAAACCATCTCACGCGCAGAGACACACATAGGTTCAAAATAAAGGGATGGAGGAAGATCTACCAAGCAAATGGAAAACAAAAAAAGGCAGGGGTTGCAATCCTAGTCTCTGATAAAACAGACTTTAAACCAACAAAGATCAAAAGAGACACATAAGGCCATTACATAATAGTAAAGGGATCAATTCAACAAGAAGAGCTAATTATCCTAAATATACATGCATCCAATACAGGAGAACCCAGATTCATAAAGCAAGTCCTTAGAGACCTACAAAGAGATTTAGACTCCCCCACAATACTAATGGGAGACTTTAACACCCAACTGTCAACATTAGACAGATCAACGAGACAGAAAGTTCACAAGGATACCCAGGAATTGAACTCAGCTCTGCACCAAGCAGACCTAATAGACATCTACAGAACTCTCCACCCCAAATCAACAGAATATACATTCTTTTCAGCACCACAACACACCTACTCCAAAATTGACTACATAGTTGGAAGTAAAGCACTCCTCAGCAAATGTAAAAGAACAAAAATTATAACAGACTGTCTCTCAGACCACAGTGCAATCAAACTAGAACTCGGGATTAAGAAACTCACTCAAAACCGCTCAACTACATGGAAACTGAACAACCTGCTCGTGAATGACTACTGGGTTAATAATGAAATGAAGGCAGAAATAAAGATGTTCTTTGAAACCGACGAGAATAAAGACGCAACATACCAGAATCTCTGGGACACATTCAAAGCAGTGTGTAGAGGGAAATTTATAGCGTTAAATACCCATAAGAGGAAGCAGGAAAGATTTAAAATTGACACCCGAACATCACAATTAAAGGAACTAGAAAAGCAAGAGCAAACACATTCAAAAGCTAGCAGAAGGCAAGAAATAACTAAGATCAGAGCAGAATTGAAGGAAATAGAGACACAAAAAATCCTTCAAAAAATGATTGAATACAGAAGCTGCTTTTTTGAAAAGATCAACAAAATCGATAGACCTCTAGCAAGACTGAAAAAGAAGAAAAGAGAGAAGAATCAAATAGAAGCAATAAAAAATGATAAAGGGGGTATCACCACCAATCTCAAAGAAATACAAACTACCATCAGAGAATACTATAAACACCTCTATGCAAATAAACTAGAAAATCTAGAAGAAATGGGTAAATTCCTTGACACATACATCCTCCCAAGACTAAACCAGGAAGAAGTTGAATCTCTGAATAGACCAATAAAAGGATCTGAAATTAAGGCAATAATCAATAGCTTACCAACCAAAAAAAGTCCAGGTCCAGATGGATTCACAGCCAAATTCTACCAGAGGTACAAAGAGGAGCTGGTACCATTCCTTCTGAAACTATTCCAATCAATAGAAAAAGAGGGAATCCTCCCTTACTCGTTTTATGAGGCCAGCATCATCTTGATACCAAAGCTGGGCAGAGACACAACAACAAAAAAAAGAATTTTAGACCAATATTCCTGATGAACATCGATCCAAAAACCCTCAATAAAATACTGGCCAACCGAATACAGCAGCACTTCAAAAAGCTTATCCACCATGATCAAGTGGGCTTCATCCCTGGGATGCAAGGCTGGTTCAACATATGCAAATCAATAAATGTAATCCAGCATATAAACAGAACCAAAGACAAAAATCACATGATTATCTCAACAGATGCAGAAAAGGCCTTTGACAAAATTCAGCAACCTTCATGCTAAGAACTCTTAATAAATTAGGTATTGATGGGACATATCTCAAAATAATAAGAGCTATCTATGATAAACCCACAGCCAATATCTTACTGAATGGGTAAAAACTGGAAGCATTCCCTTTGAAAACTGGCACAAGGCACGAATGCCCTCTCTCACCACTCCTATTCAACGTAATGTTGGAAGTTCTGGCCAGGGCAATCAGGCAGGAGAAAGAAATAAAGGGTATTTAATTAGGAATAGAGGAAGTCAAATTGTCCCTGTTTGCAGATGACATGATTGTATATCTAGAAAACCCCATTGTCTCAGCCCAAAATCTTCTTAAGCTGATAGGGCAATCAGGCAGGAGAAAGAAATAAAGGGTATTTAATTAGGAATAGAGGAAGTCAAATTGTCCCTGTTTGCAGATGACATGATTGTATATCTAGAAAACCCCATTGTCTCAGCCCAAAATCTTCTTAAGCTGATAAACAACTTCAGCAAAGTCTCAGCATACAAAATCAATGTACAAAAACCACAAGCATTCTTATACACCAATAACAGACAAACAGAGAGCCAAATCACGAGTGAACTCCCATTCACAATTGCTTCAAAGAGAATAAAATACCTAGGAATCCAACTTACAAGGGAAGTGAAGGACCTCTTGAAGGAGAACTACAAACCACTGCTCAATGAAATAAAAGAGGATACAAACAAATGGAAGAACATTCCATGCTCATGGGTAGGAAGAATCAATATCATGAAAACGGCCATATTGCCCAAGGTAATTTATAGATTCAATGCCATCCCCATCAAGCTACCAATGACTTTCTTCACAGAATGCAAAAAAACTACTTTAAAGTTCATATTGAACCAAAAAAGAGTCCGCATCGCCAAGTCAATCCTAAGCCAAAAGAACAAAGCTGGAGGAATCACACTACCTGACTCCAAACCATACTACAAGGTTACAGTAACCAAAGCAGCATGGTGCCGGTACCGAAACAGAGATATAGATCAATGGAACGGAACAGAGCCCTCAGAAATAGTGCCACATGTCTACAACTATCTGATCTTTGACAAACCTGAGAAAAACAAGCAATGGGGAAATGATTCCCTATTTAATAAATGGTGCTGGGAAAACTGGCTAGCCATATGTAGAAAGCTGAAACTGGATCCCTTCCTTACACCTTAAACAAAAATTAATTCAGGATGGATTAAAGACTTATACATTAGACCTAAAACCATAAAAACCCTAGAAGAAAACCTAGGCATTACCATTCAGGACATAGGCATGGGCAAGGACTTCATGTCTAAAACACCAAAAGCACGGCAACAAAAGCCAAAATTGACAAATGGGATCTAATTAAACTAAACAGCTTCTCTGCACAGCAAAAGAAACTACCATCAGAGTGAACAGGCAACCTACACAATCGGACAAAATTTTCACAATCTACTCATCTGTCAAAGGGCTAATATCCAGAATCTACAATGAACTCAAACAAATTTACAAGAAAAAAACAAACAACCCCCTCAAAAAGTGGGTGAAGGACATGAACAGACACTTTTCAAAAGAAGACATTTATGCAGCCAAAAGACACATGAAAAAATGCTTATCATCACTGGCCATCAGAGAAATGCAAATCAAAACCACAATGAGATACCATCTCACACCAGTTAGAATGGCGATCATTAAAAACTCAGGAAACAACAGGTGCTGGAGAGGATGTGGAGAAATAGGAACACTTTTACACTGTTGGTGGGACTGTAAACTAGTTCAACTCTTGTGGAAGTCAGTGTGGCTATTGCTCAGGTATCTAGAACTAGAAATACTATTTGACCCAGCCATCCCATTACTGGGTATACACCCAAAAGATTATAAATCATGCTGCTATAAAGACACATGCACACATATGTTTATAGGGGCAGTATTCACACTAGGAAAGACTTGGAACCAACCTAAATATCCAACAACGATAGACTGGATTAAGAAAATGTGGCACATATACACCATGGACTACTATGCAGCCATAAAAAATGATGAGTTCATGTCCTTTGTAGGGACATGGATGAATCTGGAAACCATCATTCTCAGAAAACTATCGCAAGGACAAAAAACCAAACACTGCATGTTCTCGCTCATAGGTGGGAATTGAACAATGAGAACACATGGACACAGGAAGAAGAACATCACACACAGGGAATGTTGTGGGGGGGAGGTGGGAGGGATAGCACCAGGAGATATATCTAATGCTAAATGACGAGTTAATGGGTGCAGCACACCAACATGGCACATGTATACATATGTAACACACCTGCACATTGCACACATGTACCCTAAAACTTAAAATATAATAATAATGAAATAAAAAAATAAAATTAAATTCAAAAGAAATATTTAGGTACAAGGTAGTACTCAGTTCAATGTGATATTTGTGGACATTTAGAAAACAAAAGGTTATGATACAAAAAATGTCAGAGTTATTGTTTCTGATGCACAGGCTAGTTCTGTCTTCCCATTACATAACTATGGTGGTATCTGCAAAGAAAAAATGTTGAAACTCTGGGAGACATATGGTTGTACGATCTCATGCTAAATATGCTTAGAAGAGAGTCTAGCCCATGTATAGCACAGTCCCTGTATCTAACTCTACTTGCTATGCAAATAGTATGGAAACAAGTTATTTCTTTTTCCAGAATGGTATCTTCCGCATTTTTGAGCAGTGTCACTGTATAGTCCTGAGAAACTGATATGGCAAAGAGTGAGTAAGACCAGATAACCTGTTACTAAATATTAAAATGTATCTCTCTGGCCTAGTGTCATACCTAGAACTATTCACATCACATAAAAGAAAAAAGCCAGATTTTGGCTGTGTATTGTTTTTCACCACTCTCCTGTTCATTCCCTTTAATCTTATATACCTGAATATATTCTGGCTTTTGTCCCTAAAACATTTTAGATAATTGCAGACTATGGCCTCCTGCTTCTGCTCCAGCAGAGTGTGGCCATCATTCACACTTTAGACTATCTGCTGTTTTAATAGAACTGTGTATGGGATGAAAATTTTATAAGGCAGACCAGTTTGCTCTGAAACTTCATTACATACCACAGAGGGCACCTTCACTGACTTGTCCACATGCTCAGTGTAGTGAGTATGAGTGGATTATTTTAATCCCCTCCTCTGGGTCACTTGGATAAAGGATGTTGTCTGTCTGGTTTTGGCACCAAAGTCTCTTACATGGCATGTGTTAAGTCTTGGTGTGACTCTTTGTCAAGATGCTCAGTGCCTCATACCAATGCTGCCTTATGTGTTGTACATGTGTGTATGTGACTCATATACAGTAGTAGTAAGAAGCAAAATACAAAGTGAAATCCCATGAAATCCATGTGGACTTTGAAACTACTGCAGTATAACTGCATTAATGTGATTGGTAATGCACCAAGAAGCAGTACAAATAGGTAAAAGCTCTATTCAACTCTGTTGTAACTACTTAAACCTCCATATGTAAATGAAAGGGCATAGCTATGCTTTAATATAATATTATTATGGTCACTTAAATTTGAATTTAATGAAAATGTTTATGTGACAATTTTTTTTAGTGATTTATAAATCTAAATAAATAATCTTATTTTTCTGATTGTATAAAAACAATTGGACGGTGGCTAGCTACAGGCCAAAATTTGTCAACCCCTTGTCTGAGGAATCAATAAAGAAAGACATAATTATATTTCAATAAATATCTGTTCCACAATTCTGTATTTCTTTTGCCTCTGTACTTTGTGCTTTAGTTGTTAAAGCCTTATAAAACAACTAAATAGGTTTGTCTTTGTGTGTTTTTTCGGAAATTTCTCCTTATCCTCTTCCTTTGATAACTAAACCTTGTTTCTCCATCAGTTTTCCAAATGATGATAATCACCTGATGTCAATATAAATGTTTTATTTGTCTTTCAATATTTTATCTCATATAATCTTTCCTTCTCTCTATAATTTTCACATCTGTTAAGGATATGGCCTTAATATTCTACAACTATTTCCTCTCAATTATGTACATACAGTAAAATTCCAACTATATGTATGCATTGCCATCTGGTTCACAATTACTTTTTATATGTTCCTGTGTCCCAGCACTCCCCAGTCATGCCTGTATTCTCATCTTCAAAAATATGCTGTGTTTCCTCCATTACTACCAACATGTGATGTATAAGTAATTAATATACAAATGAGCCAATGATGGATTCTGTTTGTTTACTGGTCACCAAGTAACTTATTTTTCACTGCAGCCTAAATGCTGTTAGCCATAACCCTTCTAGAAGCAAAGTTATTATTTTATATATCCAGTTATATTTATAAAGGAAGTCAAAATAAACAGATTTTAGCCATTATATTCTTTTGGTTTGAAACCCCCCAAAAGCTTTGCTCAATATGTGTTTCAGATAAAATAGAAACTTTTCTGCACAAGCCCAAGACCAGCACTGAACTTGGAACTTTGGGATGTAAATTCCTTTTATATCCCAATGTAATGGTCTTTTGAGCAACATCACTTAGATATAATTTCTCTTTGACTCTCTCCTTTATTCAAAATCACCTTAACTTATTTAGCACTTGAATGATAATTCCTGCACCTCAACTCTCTTCAGTCTCATACTGTGAGAGTCTTTTCCTCTCATCCAACAATCTGAAATAAAAATTGTGGGTGTTACTTACTTCAATGGTCATTTTTTTTTTTTGACAACCAGCACCCGCCCAGCAATACTTCTATGCATTGCTTCGCACAGGTAAATTGCAAAAATTAAATGTTCACCCATGTTGTTTTTCTTTAAAGCTCAAACAGCATATTTTTTATCAGTTAGTCTTTTTCTGCTTTTTATACCCCAAAAGATTCATCACCAGGCATCTATTGGCCACTGATGAGAAAAAGCCTTGCTACTATTGACCTTCAAGGTGCAATTGCTATCTGAATTCTCTCACTCACTCTCACTGCTGTGTTGACAAGTGGCATCACCCAGACAAATCAGACCCATCTAGAATATGACTACCTGTAAGTCTTTTGCCTTCCTCCCATTCAGGATGATGGCTCCTTTTCTGGGAGAGGTGATAGAGTAGACAAACTAGAGACAAATTACAAAAAGGAGAACCAGTTAAATGAAGCCTTAACACCATTCTGTGAGAGCTACTCTTTTCACAAGTCTCTTCCACAAATGCTCCCTAAATTTTGTTACTAGAAGGCAGCAACCTCAATGTCAGGGTTCAAGGTGTTATTATTGGGAATTTCCATCATGGGTAAAAGTGACAGGTTAGCAGGACTATGGGTGAGCTGTCTACTTAGAGCGAGTGCCTCAAACTGGGGTGAGACAGAAAGAGCAGCAAGGAGCTAAACTGGGCCATGGTGATGACAGCAGAAAGTCAGCGTCTCCTGGTACAACTGTGTGAGCATGGCAACTGTCTTGGGCTCTCTGAAACCAATCCAAAACCCGCCTTGTCAGTTACTAGATGACAGACCATGGGGACCCTGTACAGCCAGAGCACTCTTCAACCTGGAATACAAAATAGGGAACTGCAAAATCTGGCTTTTTGTACTCTTTTTCTCAATGATTAGAGAGATGAAAAGATAAGGAAAAGGTGAGGGTAGGGATACCAGGAAGCAGTTGGGACAAGGCAGAAGTAACAACAATGCAGCTATATCTACAAGAAAATCCAGCACTGTGAACTGTGCCTTGTCTATTTGCTCCTGCTCTTTCACCTCTCCCTGGCTCACAATCAACTCCTAGAAGCAAAAATTTCTTAAAGCACAGTCACAAAGCAGTATTTCAGTCTTTATTTCCAGGTCCAGCTGAAATATAACCACATTTCAATAATGTGGTTTTCAATAATTTTCTTTATCAGAACTTCCCATCAGGGTCCAAGGGCAGAATTTGTTGAAACGAGTGTTTTGACAGGATCTAAGAAAGTGTATCAAGACAGCTCAGGGACCCTACAGGGCACTGGAGGCACCAGGTGGGTAAAATAATGTGATATGTAAAACAAAGACATAGGTTAGTGCTGACATGGGCTATATCCAGGGTGGAAACAGGCTTCAAGGACTGTGAAGTCTAACCTTTGTACATTTCCAAAATTGTGATATTTTGGAAGCCAAGCAGGAGCTGTTCTGATAGGTTTCAGGATAATAGCCTGCCAGCCTGGAGTTGCTGATGAAATGTCTGTCGTTCCCTATACAAAGAAAGGCTGTGTCCAGGCTTACTTACCATTCACTTGCCTGCCCACCTATCCAGAAGTACAGAGTGGGAGTGAGAAGGAAGGAGTCAGGTGACCTTTCAGGTTGTTGGTATGATGCTCTGGTTTGTTTTGTTGTGCTGACTTGGAGAGAAAGCTTAGCACATGATTCTGGCTACAGAAGGCTTAATGCCTAAGGAGCTCCTGGCTTAGGTTCATTGCCCTGAGAACTGCAGAAGCATAGACCACAGGCTTTTTCATGCAAGTGAAAGCTGTAAAAACCTATAACCTTAACAACATGAATGTACTGATTCACTTATATCATCTTGCTCAAAAGCAGAGCAAGATTTTACCACCTTGATATTATGAGTACTTAGGATGTTGCCACTTATTTTTCAGCTGTGAAAATCTCCACTGCAGAATGTAGTGTCTTCTAGAAAACCTTCCTGACAAGTTTCTTTCCTCCATCACTGTCTCAGGGTATGTGAGATTTTTAGTTTGCTGACAAACCTCTTTTGTCTGCTGACAACTACTAATATGAATCTTTCTGCATGCCAGACCCCGACAAAATTCGCCCATATACTAAAAGTCCAAATAAGAAACTCCTAGCCCCAGCTTTCCCCAGTGTATCCTCTGTCTCCACAAGACCTGGGCTGCTACTATACTGAAGTACATTTCCTCCCAACCAAATAAGATGTCTGGTAAACAACCTTTCATTTGGTGCTGTAATACATTTTACAAACTGTATTTATAATCAAGGCCCCAGGACACTAGATGGACCCAACATTCAGTCCAATTTTTATCTCTAATGCCCATTTCTAATGCAGTAAGGGCAAGGGACTTTGCAAATATGGGGTTCCTTGACAAAGACAGAGAAAAATAGAAAGAAAAACAAACAGGAAAACATCCTAGAATACATTCATTCCTATGGCATATATGAACATGAGTGGGGTAGTAAAAGCCCCTACAGATGTCTGCTTTGTATCTGGGTCTGCTCTGTGAGTCCATCTGAGTTATTTCCAGACACAGGACAGTTACATTATGTCCTGAGCAAGCCCAAAGTATAGCCATCTGCTTTGAGATTTACCCGCTTATCGTGCCCCTCACTTAAAGCTCTTATTATTTTTTAATCAGCCAGGAAATGTCCTATGTCATGTCTTGAGTTGGTTGATAAGCAGTGGCTGTAAGAAAGGTCAACTAAGTTGGGCTGGTACGCTCTCAGCTCTTTGACATCTCCTAATGTATTAGCCTAGCAGAAAAAACAGTCAGAGCGAAAGCAGGAGTGTACCTGAGATGAAGTGGAATTTAAGAATTGTGAGCCCAAACCCTGACACTTCCTGGCACAAACACTGAGCTACAAAGTATTGTGTAATCTCTAAGGTCAGGCTTCTGGGGTTCCTGAGAGACTTACAATGGAAGACAACTGCAAGTCAGGTGCAGGGGTCCTCTGTCTTCTGCAATGGGAAGAAAGGCACTTCTGGAATTTTCTACTCACCTTTTCCCCTGTATTACCTAAAATAGGATATAAGAAGCAAAAAAAAATTTTTTTTGAGATGGAGTCTTACTAGGTTGCCCAGGCTGGAGTGCAGTTGCACAATCTCGGCTCACTGCAACTTCTCGCTCCTGAGTTCAAGTGATTCTCCTGGCTCAGTCTCCCCAGTAGCTAGGATTACAGGCACATGTCACCACACCTGGCTAATTTTTATATTTTCAGTAAAGATGGGGTTTCACCATATTGGCCAGGCTGGCTGGTCTCGAACTCCTGACCCCGTGATCCACTCGCCTCAGCCTCCCAAGGTGCCAGGATTACAGACGTAAGCCACCACATACATCCACATAAAAAGCAAATTTTGAGCAAAGTTGTATCTTATTAACCAGGATTCAGATTGGAGACCACCTGGTAATACTGAGTGCTGTATGCTTTTGCTTTCAACCAGCATCATCACAAATGTCTTCCAAAGCCAGGATCCCTCTAAACACTTGCTGCCCTTCACTGATATGCACTGTTACTCCCAAATGGTGGAGCAGGGAGTTAGTGGCATCTCAGTCCTTCAAATGTGCACCACTATTATTGTACAGTAGTAAGGGACTACCAAGTATAGGCAGATTCTTGACATCATACACTTGGGCTACTTATTTTAGACCTCCTTTCTCCTGTATACAATTCATTGCCAATTGACAGACATCCACAAACTTTGAAAACAGGGACTACATGACCCAACTAATGACACAGTCTGAATTACTGTTGGCATGATCATTGCTATTGCTCTCAAGATAATGCAATGCTTTTTCATTAGTTGAGAACCCTGTGCAGAAAAAACAAAATAAAAATATATTCCTTCAAATTACTAAGTTTTCTTCATGAGAACCAGACAGAATGGAAACACAAAATTCCCACAGAAACATAATTGGTATTCTATGCTTTTTAGAGTAACTGCCAGTACAAGGAAAGTGATTACAATGTGATTGAATATTTTGAAAGCATGGTGTGTTGTAGCAGTTGTAAGTTAGCAATGCCTTCATTATGTTTGTGTCATTGCTGAGGTAAATATTCTACTGCACTGCCAGTCCTGTGAGTCTAGCATATATATATACACACATATTAAAATATATATGTATTTATATATAAAAATATATAATATATAAATATCTAAATATATATGTATTTTTATATATACTAAATATATAAATATAAAAAATATAAAATATATCTTATATGTAATAGAATAGTATTATTTAATATATTATACATATTTATATATAAAATATTATCTATTATAAATAAGATATAAAATATATATTTTAATATGTATTTATATATAACATAATTACCTGTTATTAAGTTTTATGTATGGAACATTTATATATTTATATGCTACAACATATAACATATATTTATATATAAATGTTCCATACATAAAATTTAATAATAAAATTTAACTATTTTAATAACAAATGACTTACATATTGAGTATATCATACTTTTCATTATTACCCTAGAATATATTTCTTCTATTTTTTATTTTAAATTTTAAATTTTGTGGATACATAGTAGGTATATATATGTATGGGGAAAATTACATATTTAGTTATAGGGATGCAGAGTTGGGAGTGAATGGGAGTGAATGCAGTGAATGCAGTGAATGGGAGTTCACTCATGATTTGGCTCTCTGTTTGTTATTGGTGTATAAGAATGCTTGTGATTTTTGTACATTGATTTTGTATCCTAAGACTTTGCTGAAGTTGCTTATCAGCTTAAGGAGATTTTGGGCTGAGACAATGGGGTTTTCTACATATACAATCATGTCATTTGCAAACAGGGAAAATTTGACTTCCTCTTTTCCTAATTGAATACCCTTTATTTTCTTCTCCTGCCTAATTGCCCTGGCCAGAACTTCCAACACTATGTTGAATAGGAGTGGTGAGAGAAGGCATCCGTGTATTGTGCAGTTTTCAAAGGGAATGCTTCTAGTTTTTGCCCATTCAGTATGATATTGGCTGTGGATTTTTCATAGATAGCTCTTATTATTTTGGGATATGTCCCATCAATACCTAATTTATTGAGAGTTCTTAGCATGAAGGTTGCTGAATTTTGTCAAAGGCCTTTTCTGCATCTATTGAGATAATCATGTGATTTTTGTCTTTGGTTCTGTTTATATGCTGGATTACATTTATTGATTTGTGTATATTGAACCAGCTTTGCATCCCAGGGATGAAGCCCACTTGATCATGGTGGATAAGCTTTTTGATGTGCTGCTGGATTCGGTTTGCCAGTATTTTACTGAGGATTTTTGCATCAATGTTCATCAAGGATATTGGTCTAAAATTCTCTTTTTTCGTTGTGTCTCTGCCCGGCTTTGGTATCAGGATGATGCTGGCCTCATAAAATGAGTTAGGGAGGATTCCCTCTTTTTCTATTGATTGGAATAGTTTCAGAAGGAATGGTACCAGCTCCTCTTTGTACCTCTGGTAGAATTTGGCTGTGAATCCATCTGATCCTGGACTCTTTTAGGTTGGTAAGCTATTCACTATTGCCACAATTTCAGAGCCTGTTATTGGTCTATTCACAGATTCAACTTCTTCCTGGTTTAGTCTTGGGAGGGTGTATGTGTTGAGGAATTTATCCATTTTTTCTAGATTTTCTAGTTTATTTGCATAGAGGTGTTTATAGTATTCTCTGATTGTAGTTTGTATTTATGGGGGATCGGTGGTGATATCCCCTTTATCATTTTTTATTGCTTCTATTTGATTCTTCTCTCTTTTCTTCTTTATTAGTCTTGCTAGCAGTCTATCAATTTTGTTGATCCTTTCAAAAAAGCAGCTCCTGGATTCATTAATTTTTTGAAGGGTTTTTTGTGTCTCTATTACCTTCAGTTCTGCTCTGATTTTAGTTATTTCTTGCCTTCTGCTTGCTTTTGAATGTGTTTCCTCTTGCTTTTCTAGTTCTTTTAATTGTGATGTTAGGGTACCAATTTTGGATCTTTCTTGCTTTCTCTTGTGGGCATTTAGTGCCATAAATTTCCCTCTACACACTTCTTTGAATGTGTCCCAGAGATTCTGGTATGTTGTGTCTTTGTTCTTGTTGATTTCTAAGAACATCTTTATTTCTGCCTTCATTTCGTTACGTACCCAGTAGTCATTCAGGAGCAGGTTGTTCAGTTTCCATGTAGTTGAGCGGTTTTGAGTGACTTTCTTAATCCCGAGTCCTAGTTTGATTGCACTGTGGTCTGAGAGACAGTTTGTTATAATTTCTGTTCTTTTACATTTGCTGAGGAGAGCTTTATTTCCAACTATGTGGTCAATTTTGGAATACGTGTGGTGTGGTGCTGAGAAAAATCTATATTCTGTTGATTTGGGGTGGAGAGTTCTGTAGATGTCTATTAGGTCAACTTGGTGCAGACCTGTGTGCAATTCCTGGGTGTCCTTGTTAACTTTCTGTCTCATTGATCTGTCTAATGTTGACAGAGGGGTGTTAAAGTCTCCCGTTATTATTGTGTGGGAGTCTAAGTCTCTTTGTAGGTCACTCAAGACTTGCTTTATGAATCTGGGTGCTCCTGTATTGGGTGCATATATATTTAGGATAGTTAGCTCTTGTTGAATTGATCCCTTTACCATCATGTAATGGCCTTGTCTCTTTTGATCTTTGTTGGTTTAAAGTCTGTTTTATGAGAGACTAGGATTGCAACCCCTGCCTTTTTGGTTTTCCATTTGCTTGGTAGATCTTCCTCCATCATTCTATTTTTAGCCTATGTGTGTCTCTGCACGTGAGATGGGTTTCCTGAATACAGCACACTGATGGGTCTTGACTCTTTATCCAATTTGCCAGTCTGTGTCTTTTAATTGGAGCATTTAGTCCATTTACATTTAAAGTTAATATTGTTATGTGTGAATTTGATCCTGTCATTATGATCTTAGCTGGTTATTTTGCTCGTTGGTTGATGCAGTTTCTTCCTAGCCTCGATAGTCTTTACAATTTGGCATGTTTTTGCAGTGGCTGGTACCGGTTGTTCCTTTCCATGTTTAGTGCTTCCTTCAGGAGCTCTTTTAGGGCAGGCCTGTTGGTGACAAAGTCTCTCAGCATTTGCTTGTCTGTAAAGTATTTTATTTCTCCTTCAGTAATGAAGCTTAGTTTGGCTGGATATGAAATTCTGGGTTGAAAATTCTTTGTTTAAGAATGTTAAATATTGGCCCCTACTCTCTTCTGGCTTGTAGAGTTTCTGTTGAGAGATCCACTGTTAGTCTGATGGGCTACCCTTTGTGGGTAACCCGACCTTTCTCTCTGGCTGCCCTTAACATTTTTTCCTTCATTTCAACTTTGGTGAATCTGACAATTATGTGTCTTGGAGTTGCTCTTCTTGAGGAGTATCTTTGTGGCGTTCTCTGCATTTCCTGAATCTGAATGTTGGCCTGCCTTGCTAGACTGGGGAAGTTCTCCTGGATAATATCCTGCAGAGTGTTTTCCAACTTGGCTCCATTCTCTCCATCACTTTCAGGTACACCAATCAGAGGTAGATTTGGTGTTTTCACTTAGTCCCACATTTCTTGGAGGCTTTGTTCGTTTCTTTTTATTCTTTTTTCTCTAAACTTCCCTTCTCGCTTCATTTCATTCATTTCATCTTCCATCACTGATACTCTTTCTTCCAGTTGATCGCATTGGCTCCTGAGGCTTCTGCATTCTTCATGTAGTTCTTGAGCCTCGGCTTTCCGCTCCGTCAGGTCCTTTAAGCACTTCTCTGTATTGGTTATTCTAGTTATACATTTGTCTAAATTTTTTTCAAAGTTTTCAACTTCTTTGCCTTTGGTTTGAATTTCCTCCTGTAGCTCGGAGTAGTTTGATCATCTGAAGCCTTCTCTCAACACGTCAAAGTCATTCTCTGTCCAGCTTTGTTCTATTGTTGGTGAGGAAGTGCATCTCTTTGGAGGAGGAGAGGTACTCTGCTTTTTAGAGTTTCCAGTTTTTCTGCTCTGTTTTTTCCACATCTTTGTGGTTTTATCTACTTTTGGTCTTTGATGATGGTGATGTACAGATGGGTTTTTGGTGTGGATGTCCTTTGTGTTTGTTAGTTTTCCTTCTACGAGACAAGACCCTCAGCTGCAGGTCTGTTGGAGTTTGCTAGAGGTCCACTGCAGACACTGTTTGCTTGGGTACCAGCAGCGGTGGCTGCAGAACAGTAGACTTTCGTGAACTGTCAATGCTGCTGTCTGATTACCCCTCTGGAAGTTTTGTCTCAGAGGAGGACCCGGCCGTGTGAGGTGTCAGTCTGCCCCTACTGGGGAGTGCCTCCCTGTTAGGCTGCTCGGGGGTCAGGTGTCAGGGACCCACTTGAGGAGGCAGTCAGCCTGTTCTCAGATCTCTAGCTGCGTGCTGGGAGAACCACTGCTCTCTTCAAGGCTCAGATGAAAATGCAGAAATCACCCATCTTCTGCATCGCTCACGCTGGGAGCTGTAGACCGGAGCTGTTCCTATTCGGCCATCTTCGCTGCCCTCTTTTAGTAATTTTAAACATACAGTTAAATTATCATTAAATATAGTCATTCTGTTGTGCTATCAAATACTAGGTCCTGTTCATCCTCTCTAATTATTTTTGTACCCATCCCCACCTCCCACATCATCCCCACTACCCTTCCGATCCTTTGGCAACCATCTTTCTACTCTTTATCTCCATTAGTTCAATTATTTTGATTTTTAGATCCCACAAGTAAGTGAGAACATATGATGCTTGACCTCTAGTTTCATTCATGTTTCAAATGACAGAATCTCATTTTCTTTATGTGTCAATAGTACTCCACTCCATTGTACTACATTTTCTTGATCCATTCATCTATTAAACAGGAATGTAAAATAGTACATTCCTGGTGAATCACTGATCTTCAGAGAAACGCAACATCAACATCATTAATCATCAGGGAAATGCAAATTAAAATTACAGAGAGATACCATCTCACCCGTTAAAATGGCTTGTAGCAAAAAGACAGGCAATAACAATTGGCTTATAGCCAAAACACAGGCAATAACAATTTCTGACAAGGATGTGGATGAAGACAGGCAATAACAATTGGCTTATAGCCAAAAGGATGCGGAGAAAGGCAACAAAAATTGGCTCATAGCCAAAAGATGGGCAATAACTATTTCTGACAAGGATGTGGAGAAGATGGAACTTTGTATGAACAGTTTTCAGGTCCCTCAAAAAACTAAAAATAGAGATACCATATGGTCAACTAATCCCATTGCTGGGTATACACTCAAAAGAAAGAAAATCAGTGTGTTGAAGAGTTTGTTGTAATGCTGTTCACCATTGCTAATATCTGAAAGCAACCTGTGCCTATCAACAGAATAAACTTCTATTATTATTTAAGTTGATGTTAGCCTCACAGAGATCCTTCAGCAACTATTCCAGTAGAATACATTGTTGTCATGGGAGATAACAGCTGCACATATGTCATTCAAAGGTGTAAGACAGCTCCACACCTGTTTACTTGAAAAGCTTTCAGTAAGACAAGGTGTGAAGGTGGAAAATGGCTATATTGACATGCTAACACAGTACAGGCCTAGTACAACATGCATGTTTGTAGCTCAGTTTTTATAATGTCATTAGTGTAAAAAAAATTAAAAACTTTTATAAGAATGTACAGAAATAAGATATTGTTTATGTACCAGTACAATATACTTGTACTATAATTTTAAGCTAAACATATTAGAATATAAATTTTAACAGAATTTCCAAGTTTATGGAGTGAAAAATCTATAGTATCTGGTAAGTTTTTGATTGAAGAATGACACTTTATAAGACAAATGTAATGCAGCCTAAGTATATAGTATTTATAATCCACAGTAGTGTACAGCAGGGCACTGGACCTTCACATTCATTTACGATTCACTCACTGACTTACCCAGAATATCTTTCTATCCTTCAATCTTCTCTCACTGTAAGTACTCTATATAGGTGTATCATATTTTACATCCTACATAACATGTTTACTGTACTTTTTAAATTTTTACATATGCTTAGATGTAATAATACTATTTTGTTATAATTAGCTTCCATATTTAGTATAGTAATAAATAGGATTGCAGCCCACAATGGATAGGCTACATGATATAACTTTGACATGTAGTAAGCTATATTTATTTGTGAAAGTAAACTCTAAATTGTTCACTCAATAATGGAATTGCCAAAAATGCCTTTAAATCATTAAAAAATGCTTTAATGTATTTGTAATTAGTTTGCATTGGTAGTGCCAGTGGCAGAACGGGAAGCTTGTCTTACTTTCTCTTTCAATACACACACTTTCTGTAGCCCCAGAGTAGTTAATTCATAGTATTTATTTTCTTAGATGATGCATTGCTGGGGCTTTTATAAGGGATAGAGAGAGTGGCAGGAACTCCCAGAGAAACAGGATGTAACCACACTAACAAACTGGAAAGCAGCTGCTCTGGTTTCTCTTCTAGCAGGATGCTATATAACATGTTTGTCTTTCTTACCTCTATAGATCTTTGAATTCAATACCAAACATATTCTGCAGGACTCCTCCATGTCATCTAGGTTCAGACACTCATGCAGCATCTCTTTATTCAGGCATCAACCTGTACTCTGCAGGTACATTGCATGTACATCTACCACAATGTTTGGTCCTTGGTGATGTTGTTGAAACTATCTATAGAAGGGACAGTTAGTCAAATGTTAATATGCTTCTTTTCAACTTGTTCCACTAGTGCATTAAATAAATGCATTTTATCTACATACACTAGCTTCAATGTATTCTCTCTTTCTTTTTCCTTTTATTGTCTATTGGATGAACAAACCTAGGCAGAATATCTTGTCCCGAGGATTTCTGTCTGTAAAAACCAACAGTAAGCATTTTCATTTGTTCCTGGGACATTAGAGAAAATGGGGGGCACTTGCTTATGAGATTTCCCACCGTGAACACTAAGAAAGAGTCCATGTTCAAAACTTATAACTACATTACTGGCTTCTAGGGGTTTCTGGGGATGGGAGCTAGGCATGGATGAGGGAAAATCATAAATGGATTATCTCAGGTATGGAAGGTTAAGTTGTTCTATCCTGCTCTGCTTCTCACTCTATTCTGCCTATTCCTTTTCTTTGGTTTTGGTATTGAATGCAAGACAGTATTCCCTTTGCTAAGTGTACTGCTGGTTTAGAAAATATTTAGTAATATGCAGATTGTCTAGTAGAATGATTTTTAGGGGTTCACATTTTCTAGTTTATAAGATCTTTCCCTGGAAACATCTCTTTCCCAATATTAGATATTGGCCTGTATCCAAGTTGCAGCTTTGAAATCTTAGGAAGTCTCTTTGGACCACAGTGCTTATGTAGATTGCTTTTCTTCAGAGGAGATGCAGAGAAATTCTTGGGAAATGCATTTCCCCCATCTTGACGTCTATTTAGAACAAAAATGTTTTCTCACTTAGAAAAATATTGTTTCCTTTGAAAGGAGACGGTCCTCAGTCTTCTTTGCAACTTCCTATTAGCCAATGACTGCTTCCTTATCTTACCCTATTCAAATTATTTTCCTACATATGAGAGTTGTGCCTTTTTTCGACCTCAATTACCTTTTTGAAAAGTAAAGGGAAAGGGAAAGCTTTCTGACTTAACTGTAATGACTCTAGGCTCTGGCAATGTGCATTTGATTCTTTCTGGAGATAAAGTATGCTGCCATATGTTTCTTCCTCTTGAGAGCAGTAAAAAGTGGATTGGGAGCCATTGAGATGAGAGAAAAAGGAAATCATAACTCTCTGATGTATTTTGTGATAGTGATTTCTCCATCAGGGAGACAAGCTTGAGCTTAATTACTGTCCGATGGAGTTAAACCCCTTGGCTGGGGAAGGGGAAATCTCCCGTGGCATGTGGCAGAAAATGCCAGCCAGATGCCCTGGGTGCCTTGAGTCATGCATCCCAGCCCAGCAGGGAGGGGAGAAGTGAAAAACTGCTGCTCACTAGTTGGTCTTGTAAAAGGAATAAAGGCCATGAAAAGGCCCCAGACCCCTTAAGCTCAGATGTTTGAAGATAAAAAGGCTTACAAACCACAGTGAGAGGTTTTGATTCCCTATTTTCCCCACCACTTCTCCAGGCCCCAAATGGCATGCCTAAAAATATTGCAGGACATTTCCTTAGTTCAGCTAAAGATAAGATCCTTGTCTCACAACCACAAAAGTTTAGTCTCACAGGTGGTTTGAAAGGTGAGTAAAGCAAGGCTTTATTGGATGAAATTTTTTAAAAAAAGGAAAAACAGGGACTCTCCACAAGGCTAGAGTTCCTCTCATTTGCTTCCTGCCTCACAGTTTGAATCCCAGGTTTTACACAGGAATAGGAGGGGCCAGGCTTCTCCCACTGCAAATGTCATGAACTTCCGTGGCTCCATCTCAGTGTGCATTCCTCCCAGTGTGCAGATTGGCTGACATTTTGCCAGAAACCCCCTCCCACCTGTCTGTCTCATCATAAAATCAGAATAAAGCTATCATCCTTTCTTGTGGTCTTTAGTGCAGGTCTCTTTCTAAAGTCCTAAAAGATAAAGACAAATGCAATAGAAATTGCCACACATTGCTTCAGTGATGTTCACAAAACCATAATGTTTTAGAAGCCACTCCTCTCTTTTTTTCCTCTAAGTTGGATACATATTTAGAGTATCCATGAGACAAATTACAGGAATACAAGCTGTCTCAAATCAATAAAGCCACATGGGCATCCCACCCAGAAAGCTGGCTAAGTGACTTGGTGTCACCTTGTTCATAGCAGAAGTTGTAGTCTACAGCCTCTATTCTTGCTGCCAAACTTTCGATTTCCAATGAGAATTAAAAGCCCACAATTCCAGCATGCAGGCCACATGTCTGAAAACAGCCTTTAAAACTACAACCCAGAACAAAAGAAGGGACTGTGATTCTTAGAGAAGTAAGTGCTTTTCAACTTCAAATCTCAGGCCAAACACAGGCTCATTTAGGAATTTGGTGCCACTAGCATGAGGCAAAGTATATATTAGAGAAGACTCACTCCGAAATAAAACCATGTAACAGGTTTTTACTGGAGAAACTAAGTGACCTAGGCTGAGTAGGCAAAATGAGCCCAGCAGCCCCCAGTCAAACTTGGGCAAAGAAGTCACCAGCCACTAAGTTCTTTTGTGACACTCACAAGGCTAAAGTATATTTTCCCCAGTGGATAAAGCAGTTTTCATGAAAAGAAAATAGTAAAAGAACTCTTTCATTGGTCTCTTTTTTCATAATAAAGATAATCTTGAATTAGTAACACCAAAAAATTTTTACATCAACACTAGTAGCAAAGTCAGCCAATTCAAACTAAGCAAAAACTACATATGTAAGCAAAAGTATTTATACTTTATAGTTGTAGACTTTTAAAAATAATGATTTGTGGACTGGACACTGTGGTTCTCACCTGTACTCCCAGAACTTTGGGAGCCTGCGACAGGCAGATCACTTGATCTTGGGAGTTCAAAACCAGCATGGCCAACAGTGTGAAACCTGTCTCTAAAAAAAAAAAAATACTAAAAATTAGCCAGATATGGTAGCATGTGCCTGTAGTCCCAGCTGCTCAGGAGGCTGAGGTACGATAATCACTTGAACCGAGGAGGCAGAGGTTTTAGTAAGCCAAAATTGCACCACTGCACTCTATTCTGGGTGACAGATGAACAAGGTCCTGACATAAAATAATACAAATAAAAACAAAATAACTATTTGAGCACTATACATGAAATGTTTCTTGATGTAATTTGGCCATTCAATATAAAATGTGCACTAAAACAGCTAACCTTTGTAACTAGATGAAGTCTAAGAAAACTTGGCAAACAATGTTTAAGAGTTTCCTTTCGATAATTTCAATGTCACTTCTCTTTTGGTAAGTTTCTCTAGTTCAGGGAGATATTTGATGGATTGCTGATTAAAAATCAGGTCTCTGCTGCCCTGTCTTTGTTTTGAATTTCATTTTAAATTATTTGTTTCTCATCGGTACAGCTACAGAGAGAGGATTTTAAATCCAGACTTTTAAAAATCACAAACTTTATCACTGAATCTTGAGTCCTTAGAAAGAAGTATTATGATACCAGAGTAGAGATGGAGAGAGTTTTTGGGTGTTTTGTTTTGTTTTGAGACAGAGACTCGCCCTTTCACCAGGCTGGAGTGCAGTGCCGTAATCTTGGCTCACTGCAACCTCCACCTCCAGGGTTCAAATGATTCTCCTGCCTCACCCTCCTGAGTAGCTGGGACAACAGGTGCGCACCACAACGACCAGCTAATTTTTATATTTTTAGTAGAGATGGGGATTCACCTTGTGGGCCAGAGTGGTCTCGAAGTCTTGACCTCATAATCCGCCTGCCTTGGCTTCCCAAAGTGCTGGGATAATAGGCGTAAGCCATCGTACACAGCCGAGAGTTTTAAGAAAGATGAAATGGGGTGGTTCCAAGATGGCCAAATAGGAACAGCTCCAATCAACAGCTCCAAGCCTGAGCGAATCAGAAGATGGGTGATTTCTGCATTTCCAACAGAGGTACAGGTTCATCTCACTGGGGCTTGTCAGACAGTGGGGGCAGGACAGTGGTTGCAGCCACTTATTCAGGGCGAGGCATCGCCTCACCCGGGAAGTGCAAGGGGTAAGGGAATTCCCTTTCCTAGCCAAGGGAAGCGGTGACAGACGGCACCTGGAAAATTGGGTCACTCCCATACTAACACTGCTTTTCCAATGGTCTTAGCAAATGGTACAAAAGGAGACTATATCACGTGCCTGGCTTGGAGGGTCCCACGACGGAGCCTCACTCATTGCTAGCACAGCAGTCTGAGATCCAACTGCAAGGCAGCAGCGAGGCTGGGGGAGGGGCGTCCACCATTGCTGAGTAGGTAAACAAAGCAGCCAGAAAGCTCAAACTGGGTAGAGCCCACCTCAGCTCAAGGAGGCTGGCCTGCCTCTGTAGACTCCACTTCTGGGGGCAAGGCATAGCCAAACAAAAGGCAACAGAAACCTCTGCAGACTTAAATGTCCCTGTCTGACAGCTTGGAAGAGAGTAGTGGTTCTCCCAGCACGGAGTTTGAGATGTGAGAACTGGACACACTGCCTCCTCAAGTGGGTACCTGACCCCCTGAACCCCAAGTAGCTTAACTGGGAGGCACCCCCCAGTAAGGGCAGACTGACACCTCACATGGCCGGGTACCCCTCTGAGATGAAGCTTCCAGAGGAACAATCAGGCAGCAGCATTTGCTGTTCAGCAATATTTGCTGTTCTGCAGCCTCTGCTGCTGATACCCAGCAAACAGGGTCAGGAGTGGACCTCCAGCAAATTCCAATAGACCTGCAAATGAGGGTCCTGAGTGTTAGAAGGAAAACTAACAAGCAAAAAGGACATCCACACCAAAACCTCATCTGTACATCACCATCATCAAAGACCAAAGGTAGATAAAACCACAAAGATGGGGAAAAAACAGAGCAGAAAAGCTGAAAATTCTAAAAATCAAAACGCCACTCCCCCTCCAAAGGAATGCAGCTCCAAGTCAGCAAAGGAACAAAGCTACATGGAGAATGACTTTGACGAGTTGAGAGAAGAAGGCTTCAGAAGATCAAACTTCTCTGAGCTAAAGGAGGAAGTTCAAACTCATCACAAAGAAGCTAAAAACCTTGAAACAAGATTAGATGAATAGCTAACTAGAATAAACAGTATAAAGAAATCCTTAAATGATCTGGCGGAGCTGAAAAGCATGTTATGAGAACTACGTGACGAATGCACAAGCTTCGGTAGCTGATTCGATCAACTGGAAGAAAGGGTATCAGTGATTGAAGATCAGCTGAATGAAATGAAGTAAGAAAAGAAGTTTAGAGAAAAAAGAGTGAAAAGAAATGAATAAAGCCTCCAAGAAATATGGGACTACGTGAAAAGACCAAATCTACATCTGATTGTTGTACTTGAAACTGACGAGGAGAATGGAACCAAGTTGGAAAACACTCTGCAGGATATTATCTAGGAGAACTTCCACAACCTAGCAAGGCAGGCCAACATTCAAATTCAGGAAATACACAGAATGCCACAAAGATCAAGAAGAGTAACTCCAAGACACATAATTGTCAGATTCGCCAAAGTTGAAATGAAGGAAAAAATATTAAGGGCAGCCAAAGAGAAAGGTCGGGTTACCCACAAAGGGAAGCCCATCAGACTAACAGCGGATCTCTCGGCAGAAACTCTACAACCCAGAAGACAGTAGGGGCCAATATTCAACATTCATAAAGAAAAGAATTTTCAACCCAGAATTTCATATCCAGCCAAACTAAGCTTCATAAGTGAAGGAGAAATAAAATTCTTTACAAACAAGCACATGCTGAGAGATTTTGTCACCACAAGGCCTACCCTACTAGAGCTCCTGAAGGAAGCACTAAACATGGAAAGGAACAACTGGTACCCGCCACTGCAAAAACATGCCAAATTGTAAAGATCATCAATGGTAGGAAGAAACTGCATCAACTAATGAGCAAAATAAACAGCTAACATCATAATGAGAGGATCAAATTTACATATAACATTAACCTAAAAGGAAAATGGGCTAAATGCTCCTATTAAAAGACACAGACTAGCAAATTGGGTAGAGTCAAGACCCATCAGTGTGCTGTAATCAGGAGACCCATCTCACATGCAGAAACACACATCTCCTCAAAATAAAGGGAGGGAGGAAGATCTACCAAGCAAATGGAAAACAAAAAAAGGCAGGGGTTGCAATCCTAGTCTCTGATAAAACAGACTATAAACCAACAAAGACCAAAAGCAACAAAGAAGGCCATTACCTAATGGTAAAGGGATCAATTCAACAAGAAAAGGTAACAATCCTAAATATATATGCACCCAATACAGGAGCACCTAGATTCATAAGGCAAGTCCTTAGAGACCTAAAAAGAGACTTGGACTACACACAGTAATAATGGGAGATTTTAACACCTCACTGTCAACATTAGACAGATCAATGAGACAGAAATTTAACAAGGATATCCAGGAATGGAACACAGCTATGCACCAAGCAGACCTAATAGACATCTACAGAATTCTCCACCGCAAATCAACAGAATATACATTTTTCTCAGAACCACATTGCACTTATTTCAAAATTGTAAAGCAATCCTCAGCAAATGTAAAGCATTTACTCAGCAAAAGTAAAGCAATCCTCAGCAAATGTAAAAGAATAGAAATTATAACAAACTGCCTCACAGACCACAGTGCAATCAAACTAGAACTCAGGGTTAAGAAACTCACTCAAAACTGCTCAACTACATGGAAACTGAACAACCTGCTCCTGAATGACTACTGGGTACACAACAAAATGAAGGCAGAAACAAAGATGTTCTTTGAAACCAATGAGAACAAAGATACAACATACCAGAATCTCTGGGACACATTCAAGGCAGTGTGTAGAGGGAAATTCACAGTACTAAATGCCCACAAGAGAAAGCAGGAAAGATCCAAAATTGACACCCTAACATCACAATTAAAAGAACTAGAGAAGCAAGAGCAAACACATTCAAAAGCTAGCAGAAGGCAAGAAATAACTAAGATCAGAGTAGAACTGAAGGAAATAGAGACACAGAAAACCCTTCAAAAAATCAATGAATCCAGGAGCTGCTTTTTTGAAAAGATCAACAAAATTGGTAGACTGCTAGCAAGACTAATAAGGAAGAAAATAGAGAAGAATCAAATAGATGCAATAAAAAATGATAAAGAGGATATCGCCACCAATCCCACAGAAATAGAAACTACCATCAGAGAATACTATAAACACCTCTACACAAATAAACTGGAAAATCTAGAAGAAATGAATAAATTCCTCGACACATACAACCTCCCAAGACTAAACCAGGAAGAAGTTGAATCTCTGAATAGACCAATAACACGCTCTGAAATTGAGGCAATAATCAATAGCTTACCCACCAAAAAAAGGCCAGGACCAGATGGATTCACAGCCGAATTCTACCAGAGGTACAAGAAGGAGCTGGTACCATTCCTTCTGAAACTATTCCAATCAATAGAAAAAGAAGGAGTACTCCCTAACTCATTTCATGAGGCCAGCATCATCCTGATACCAAAGCCGGGCAGAGACACAACCAAAAAGGAGAATTTTAGACCAATATCCCTGATGAACATCGATGCAAAAATCCTCAATGAAATACTGGCAGACTGAATCCAGCAGCACATCAAAAAGCTTATCCACCATGATCAAGTGGGCTTCATCCCTGGGATGCAAGGCTGGTTCAACATACACAAATCAATAAACTTAATCCAGCATATAAACAGAACCAATGACAAAAACCATATGATTATCTCAATAGACGCAGAAAAAGTCTTTGAGAAAATTCAACAACCCTTCATGCTAAAAACTCTCAATAAATTAGGTATTGATGGGACGTATCTCAAAATAATAAGAGCTATCTGTGACAAACCCACAGCCAATATCATACTGAATGGGCAAAAACTGGAAGCATTCCCTTCGAAAACTGGCACAAGACAGGGATGCCCTCTCTCACCACTCCTATTCAACATAGTGTTGGAAGTTCTGGCCAGGGCAATCAGGCAGGAGAAGGAAATAAAGGGTATTCAATTAGGAAAAGAGGAAGTCAAATTGTCTCTGTTTGTAGATGACATGATTGTATATCTAGAAAACCCCATTGTCTCAGCCCAAAATCTCGTTAGCTGACAGGAAACTTCAGCAAAGTCTCAGGATACAAAATCAATGTGCAAAAATCACAAGCATTCTTATACACCAATAACAGACAGACAGCCAAATCATGAGTGAACTCCCATTCACAATTGCTTCAAAGAGAATAAAATACCTAGGAATCCAACTTACAAGGGAAGTGAAGGACCTCTTGAAGGAGAACTACAAACCACTGCTCAACGAAATAAAAGAGGATACAAACAAATGGAAGAACATTCCATGCTCATGGGTAGGAAGAATCAATATCGTGAAAATGCCCATACTGCCCAAGGTAATTTGTAGATTCAGTGCCATCCCCATCAAGCTACCAATGACTTTCTTCACGGAATTCAAAAAAACTACTTTAAAGTTCATATGGAACCAAAAGAGTATGCATTGCCAAATCAATCCTAAGCCAAAAGAACAAAGCTGGAGGCATCAAGCTACCTGACTTCAAACTATATTACAAGGCTACAGTAACCAAACCAGCATGGTACTGGTACCAAAACAGAGATACAGACCAATGGAACAGAAGAGAGCCATCAGAAATAATGCTGCATATCTACAGTCATCTGATCTTTGACAAACCTGACAAAAACAAGAAATGGGGAAAGGATACCTTGTTTAATAAATGGTGCTGGGAAAACTGGCTAGCTGTATGTAGAAAGCTGAAACTGGATCCCTTCCTTACACCTTATACAAAAATCAATTCAAGATGCATTAAAGACTTACATGTGAGACCTAAAACCATAAAAACCCTAGAAGAAAACCCAGGCAATACCATTCAGGACATAGGCATGGGCAAGGACTTCATGTCTAAAACACCAAAAGCAATGGCGACAAAAGCCAAAATTGACAAATGGGATCTAATTAAACTAAAGAGCTTCTGCACAGCAAAAGAAACTACCATGAGAGTGAACAGGCAACCTACAGAATGGGAGAAAATTTTTGCAATCTACTCATCTTACAAAGGGCTAATATCCAGAATCTATTAATAAACTCAATTAAATAAACTCAAACAAATTTACAAGAAAAAAACAAACAACCCCATCAAAAATTGGGTGAAGGATATGAACAGACATTTCTCAAAAGAAGACATTTATGCAGCCAAAAGACACATGAAAAAATGCTCATCATCACTGGCCATCAGAGAAATGCAAATCAAAACCACAATGAGATACCATCTCACACCAGTTAGAATGGCGATCATTAAAAAGTCAGGAAACAACAGGTGCTGGAGAGGATGCGGAGAAACAGGAACACTTTTACACTGTTGGTAGGACTGTAAACTAGTTCAACCATTGTGGAAGTCAGAGTGGTGATTCCTCAGGCATCTAGAACTAGAGATACCATTTGACCCAGCCATCCCATTACTGGGTATATACCCAAAGGACTATAAATCATGCTGCTATAAAGACATATGCACATGTATGTTTATGGCAGCACTATTCACAATAGCAAAGACTAGGAACCAACCCAAATGTCCAACAATGATAGACTGGATTAAGAAAATGTGGCACATATACACCATGGAATACTATGCAGCCATAAAAAATGATGAGTTCATGTCCTTTGTAGGGACATGGATGAAACTGGAAACCATCATTCTCAGCAAACTATCAAAAGAACAAAAAACCAAACACCGCATGTTCTCACTCATAGGTGAGAACTGAACAATGAGAACACATGGACACAGGAAAGCGAACATCACACACTGGGGCCTGTTGTGTGGTCGGCGGAGGTGGGAGGGATAGCATTAGGAGATATGCCTAATGTTAAATGACGAGTTGATGGGTGCAGCACACCAACATGGCACACGTATACAAATGTAATTAACCTGCACGTTGTGTACATGTACCCTAAAACTTGAAGTATAATAAAAAAAAAGAAAAAAGTAAATGTGGCACATATACACCATAGAATACTATGCAGCCATAAAAAAGGATGAGTTCATGTCCTTTGTATGGACATGGATGCATCCGGAAACCATTATTCTCAGCAAACTATCACAAGGACAAAAAAGCAAACATGGCATGTTCTCACTCATAGGTGGGAATTGAACAATGAGAACACTTGGACACAGGAAGAGGAACATCACACACTGGGGCCTGTCGTGGGGTGGGGGGACGGGGGACCAATAGCATTAGGAGATAAAGCTAATGTAAAAGACGAGTTAACAGGTGAAGCCCACCAACATGGCACATGTATACATATGTAACAAGCCTGCACGTTGTGCACATGTACCCTAGAACTTAAAAGTATAATAAATTAAAAAAAAATAAAAAAGAGAGATGAAATCAAAAGGAGAAGCAAGCAAAGAAGAAAAGAAGTTGCCTGCACCATTTTCTTTTATTTTTCTAGTTAATGGAGTATCTTTGTTTCAACTGAGCATACAGGTCAACTAATTTAAAGGTTTTACGTGGCTTTTGCTTAGACTATCAAAGTCTTCTCCCATTTAGGGCCAAATATTGTTAGACAGACTGAAAATGCACATAGTTAAGTAAAATCTAGCATTAGATTAGACTGAGTTATAAGTGGTTTCAGCTTTTTAGTATTGACTTTATTCTGTGAGACATGAACCCAAAGAAAATTCAAAATCTAACCTGACCAGGATCCCCTCATTTTTGTTTGTTTGTTTGTTTGTTTTCAACTTCTACCTCTTGGATTCAAGCGATTCTCCTGCCTCAGCCTCCTGAGTAGCTGGGACTACAGGCATGTGCCACCATGCCTGGCTAATATTTGTATTTTTAGTACAGACTGGGTTTCACCATTTCAGCCAGGCTAGTCTCCACCTCCTGACCTCAAATAATCTGCCCACCTTGGCCTCCAAAGTGTTGGGATTACAGGCGTGAGCCACCATGCCCCACTGATCCTCTAGGTTTTGGCTTGAATCCGAAGTCCTGGAAAAGGATGGAACTGAAACTCACAATCATAGGCCACATGGTGAGAAACCAAAATCCATAATACCCATAACAAAACACTTCTAGTGTGAGGCATAAGCCCACAATTCTAAAATGCAAGGGTGGTTTCAACCTAATAATCCTATAATGAGATCAAACACAAGTAAATGTACAGGCACACATTTTAATAAGGTACTTACCAGAAGTCATCTAATATGAAAGCAGTGTCTTTTGCCATAAGAGATTAGACCTGAGAGGGCCTCAGGGAACACAAAAGACACTTAAGAGTATCACAGTGCAGAATCAAAAACTCCACACTGAGCCTCTAGAGAAACTAATGTAGATGGTCACTAAGGGTTGGTGAAAGGGGACTGCATTTCACCAAGAAGCTTCAGCACCCCAAATAGGTTTAGTCTCATCTAAGGTGCCAGGCTGTTATTGAGCAAAAAACGGTTTGCTACCTAACACATTAGAAGACAATACCATGACACTTTGTTTTTGAGAAAAGAAATGTTTTCTATTTCAAGTCCACTCAAAAGAAGACAAAAGTATCAAGCTCAAATATATCTTCTTGTACTGGCTAAAAAGAGTATTTTTATTAGAAAATATTGAGAAGGTGAATACTGGAATTAACAGGAGACTGGGTGAAAGTGAATACTGGAATTAACAGGAGACTGGCTGAAAGAAAAAAGAAAGTCTGCAAAATCCTTGGGTATGTGTGCCTATTGTTTATGTTCCATGTGGGCCTTACATGAAAATTTGAAAAAACTTCTTACAAAACATTTGGTGGAAATTTGGGCTTTGACATCAGCAAGCTTGTTCTGCTAAGATTCACTAGACTGCCTTCATCTTTTGGGGTCTTCCTTATTGTCCTTTAGGAAAGGAAATAGTTGCCACTTTTGAGGATTTGAAGCTCAGGATTTTTCTTTTACTTTGTCTACATATAAAGCATCCTAATATTTTTTTCTTTTTTTTTAATTATTATATACTTTAAGTTTTAGAGTACATGTGCACAATGTGCAGGTTTGTTACATATGTATACATGTGCCATGCTGGTGTGCTGCACCCATTAACTCGTCATTTAGCATTAGGTATATCTCCTAATGCTATCCCTCCCCACTCCCCCCACCCCACAACAGTCCCCAGAGTGTGATGTTCCCCTTCTTGTGTCCATGTGTTCTCATTGTTCAATTCCCATCTATGAGTGAGAACATGCGGTGTTTGGTTTTTTGTCCTTGCTATAGTTTACTGAGAATGATGATTTCCAGTTTCATCCATGTCCCTACAAAGGACATGAACTCATCATTTCTTATGGCTGCATAGTATTCCATGGTGTATATGTGCCACATTTTCTTAATCCAGTCTATCATTGTTGGACATTTGGGCTGGTTCCAAGTCTTTGCTATTGTGAATAGTGCCGCAATAAACATACCTGTGCATGTGTCTTTATAGCAGCATGATTTATAATCCTTTGGGTATATACCCAGTAATGGGATGGCTGGGTCAAATGGTATTTCTAGTTCTAGATCCCTGAGGAATCACCACACTGACTTCCACAATGGTTGAACTAGTTTACAATCCCACCAACAGTGTAAAAGTGTTCCCATTTCTCCACATCCTCTCCAGCACCTGTTGTTTCCTGACTTTTTAATGATCGCCATTCTAACTGGTGTGAGATGGTATCTCATTGTGGTTTTGATTTGCATTTCTCTGATGGCCAGTGATGATGAGCATTTTTTCATGTGTCTTTTGGTTGCATAAATGTCTTCTTTTGAGAAGTGTCTGTTCATATCCTTTGCCCACTTTTTGATGGGGTTGTTTGTTTTTTCTTGTAAATTTGTTTGAGTTCATTGTAGATTCTGGATATTAGCCCTTTATCAGATGAGTAGGTTGCGAAAATTTTCTCCCATTTTGTAGGTTGCCTGTTCACTCTGATGGTAGTTTCTTTTGCTGTGCAAAAGCTCTTTAGTTTAATTAGATCCCATTTGTCAATTTTGGCTTTTGTTGCCATTGCTAATATAAGTTTTTATTCCTTAAGTAGGTAGAAGTGGAATGGCAGCAATGGAGATGAGCCAAATGGAATGGCTACTACTACTTTGATTTGCTTTTAATAATGTTATATGGGAATATAGAAAAAGATACTGGAAGTATGAAAACTTTCACCAGCATTCCATAATCTCTCCAAAAATAAAAACCCCCAATTTCCTTTGTACGTATTGGAAAACACAAATAACCTCATAGAGATGGAGTAAGGTGAGATTTATGTCTATCAAGTAAGAAAGTGTAGATTGTCATGGAATAAAGAGTTTATTTCACATTTGAACTTAAAATAGTGGCGGTGGCATACCAAAAATAGAAAACAAACCCAGGCAAAGCTGACAAAAAGTCTCTTATAGCTTTAGTTGTATTGTAGGCCTACAAAAGGAATAGAGTAATCTTCTTCTAAATTTTGAAGAAATACATGTGTGAGGCAATATAATCTTACATTGTCATCTTGGGTAAAATAAAAGGAAAATCATGAGTCCAGAATTCTCAATGTTACAACAACAGAAATTTCCTTTCATAGAAAAAAATAAAGAAGTCCCAAAAGGTAAATGGAGTCAAAACATTCTGTAAATTACATTGAGGACTTACTGTAAAAAAAAAAAAAAAAAAAAAAAATTCTGCTGCTCAAGTCATTCAGTAAATGATAAATTATTATAAATATCTAGATAGTCTAGAAATACTAACACAATACTTATCCAATCATATGTCAATAGTCTTTTTTTGTTTTTTTTGAGATGGAGTCTCTCTGTCACCAGGCTAGTGTGCAGTGGCACAATCTCAGTTCATTGCAAACTCTGCCTCCCAGGTTCAAGAGATTCTCCTGCCTGAGCCTCCTAAGCAGCTAGGATTACAGACACACCCCACCACACCCAGCTAATTTTTGTATTTTTACCATGTTGGTCAGGCTGGTCTCAAACTCCTGACCTCGTGATCTGCCTGCCTCAGCCTCTCAAAGTTACTGATTTTGTGATTTTCTAGAAACAATGGGAACTTAAGGTTTTAGTCTAATTTTTCACCTTTAAGGGCCTTTTTGCCCCAGTAATAAACATTGATGGCACTGAATGGGAAGATATTTCACAGAGTGAATACTCTTCTATTTGGGTTTTCTTTTTTCTTTCCTCCCTGTAAGAATTCAGCACTCCTCAATGAATCTAAATGCCTCCTTTATTTCTTTTTGAGACAAGTTACTTTTCTTTTGCTAGAAGGCACACTGTGGGGACAGGTTTGTCAAGCCCCAAATATCTCTTTCTAACTTCTGTCTGGAAAGAATTTGGAATCAAAGTTACCTAACATTTCAAACCTTACAGCTCCACATAGTGGAGTGGGATTTTTCTCTGTGGGGAGCCTTGTTGATCCCTTGCACCAAATCTTCACTTTCCCAATTATTCTTCCTCCTACATTTCTGTAACAGTGATCAGACTCCATAACTGATCTATAGGAAGAAAACCTGCACTTTCAGAAGTCAAGAGGAAGCTGCTCTTCAGAGCAGTCCCCATCAAAGAAAAAATACCCATTTATTTCTTATGTTCTTTCAGGTACCTGTTCTGCATCCAGCTACATTGGCTTTTAAATAAACAGTGGATTTTATATTTGAAAATCAATTCGTCCATTCTCTAGGACTTCACTGTTACACTAGGGACATGGCAAAGGAAGCCAGGGACAGTATTAAGTTACTCTTCATTAAAGGGTCACCCCAAATTCAACTACTACATAATCCCTCCCAGGCCCCTGGAATACCTTGGGGGCATTTTTGAAATGAGGAATCACCAGCAGAGAGCTAGGGTCTCATGAACATAAACATGATTACTCTTGCCAGCTGGTTCCTCCAGATCCATGGATGAAGGTCATGACTGAATTCATGGATGAAGGTCATGACTGAATTCATGGATGACACTATGATGGTCACCAGGCCTCAGAGGACATTTAAGGGAAGAAATTACGGGGGACACTTTTTCTATTTTCTTTCCTCCTCGGGTAATTACTTCAAATGGAAAAAGAAACTAAGGTACACCTTCTTTTCCTCTCTCTTTTAGATGAGTAACAAACCATCTGCAGCCTGCAGTCTTCTCAAATGCATTCTGAAACACTAAAACTTCTCTGACCCTCAGACTGTAAGAAAAAAACTCCTCATACTTTTTTGCACAAGATTGTTGCCATCTTACCAACAGCAGGAAGGGCGGTAGGTCTGGGCTCCTAAGAGAAGTGTTAATTTCAATACTATCCAACAACTAGTAATGGTAATTACAACAACTGCTAATGGTAGAGAAAATGATCCAAGGTTCCCTATGTACAAGCTTTCTTTTCCTTGTGAGACAACCCAGATTTTTATAAGCATTGTAAAATTGACCCTGCCCTCTTGGCAGTAATATCAGACAAACCTACAAATGGTAATTCCCCAAAGTCAGAAAGACAAATTCCTGGGGAACCCTCTAATGCACCTTCTGGATGCCCTACCTGATCCCCTTATCTGGGGTTCCATTTACCATTTTATGAGATCCTCTTGATATGCCACCTAAGTAACACACCCAACTTCACTGTTGCCCTTACAGGAAATGTCTGATGGACAAGGTGCTACTATACTTAAACTTTCTTTTCCATTTCAGAACCTTAGACAAATAAAGGGGGACCTAGGCAAGTTTTCTAAGACCCAGATAGATATGTAGAGGCCTTCCAAAATTTAACCCAAGTGTTTGATCCTACCTGGAGAGATGCTATGTTACTTCTAAACAAAACCCTAACTGTCAGAAATACAGGCAGCCCTACAAGAAGCAGAAACATTCAGAGACAAACAACATATCTCCTGTAGCAGTCTAAAAGTCTACAAGGAAAGATATCTAGAAGAAGATATGCTAAAAGAGCAAAGCAAGGCCAGGCATGGTGGCTCATGCCTGTAATCCCAGCACTTTGGGAGCCTGAGGGGGGTGAATCACGAAGTTATAAGATCAAGACCATCCTAGCTAACATGGTGAAACCCTGTCTCTACTAATAATACAAAAAAAACTAGCTGGGTGTGGTAGCGGGCGCCTTTAGTCCCAACTACTCGGGAGGCTGAGGTAGGAGAATGGCGTGAACCCAGATGGCGGAGGTTGCAGTGAGCCGAGATCCCACCACTGCACTCCAGCCTGGGCGAGAGTGTGAGACTCCACCTCAAAAAAAAAAAAAAAAAAAAAAGGAGAGAGAGAGAGAGATAAGGAAGGCGAACAAATAGCAAAAGTTCCATTCCCAATAGGGAGGAAGGCAGTGCCCCTTTGAAGCTGTAATTGGAATTCCATTAATTATGTAGATGAGTGGAAAAGAAAACACTTTCTAATGTGCATACAGGAAGGCCTATGAGGGACTACAGCCAGACATTTTCATTACTCTCAGCTATCCATGATATATCAAAAGCCAGATGAAAATCTGTCAGCTTTTGTGGAAAGGTGGAGAGAGGCTTCAGTGAAACACATCTCCCTATATTTTGATTCCGTTAAAAGTCAGTTAATCCTAAAAGAAAAGTAAGACAAGTTTAAACAGGCCATCTGTTCAAACAGCACCCTAGAGAACTTCCTGAAAGTGGCTAAGTCTTTTACAAGGAGCTAGGAGGAGGCCCAGGAGAAAAAAGAACAGAGGCTCCAGTGGCCTCATTACAAGCCTAAAAAATCCAGGATTCATGAGGTGCACCTGCTAACTGCTACCAATGTGGAAAGCCAGGACACCTTAGGCAGAACTGCTGTGACAAAAAAAAGGAAGCCATCTTGACTCTGTTCAGCCTATAATGGGGTCCACTGGAAGTAAAACTGTCCCTGGCAACATAAACCAACAGGTCTGTGGGTGCAGCCTCCCAGATAGTACAACAAGATGGAGAAGTCCCAAGACTCAGTTCCCTTGCACCAACAGCTCAAACTGCCATCACTATCCAGGAGCACTGGGTAATTCTGGAGATGGAAGGGAGAAAGGTAGACTTCTTTCTGGACACTGGAGTTTTTGTCTCTCTGTTCTCCTTTCTAATCTAGGCCTTTTATTCTCCCATAGCACAAATATGGTGAGCATTTCCAAAAAAAGTCCTTAACTCTCTGTCTTTTTAAGCCCTTTGTCATAGTTGGGGAAATCTGCTTTTACCCATGTTTTTTAAAACCATGCTTGACAGTCACACTTCTTAACTAGGTAGAGATATTCCAGCCTATGTGAGCCAGCATCCTAATGACTCCAGAACAAAGTCTTTATCTTCATTTAATGGAAACCAATATTAACCCAGAAGTATTGGCAACTCCAGAAAAAATTGGCTGGGCTATAGTCATTGTACCAGTACAGATTCACCTTAAATATCCCACTTATTTTACTAACCGAAAGCAATATCTCCTAAAGTCAGAATCTAGGAAAGGGCTTAAAGCCTTCATTGATAACCTAAAAGCACAAGGCTTTTCATTGATAACCTAAAAGCACAAGGCTTTCTTAGGTCCTGAAACAACCCTTGCAACACCCCAAAATTAAAAGTGCAGAAACACAATAGGAAATGGAGGCTAGTTCAGGACTTCTATCTCATTAATGGGGCTGTGGTTACACATCATCTGGTAGTTCCTAATCCTCATACACTGCTAACTTTTAGGGAATCCAGATTTTCACAGTTCTAGACCTGAAGAATGTCTTTTTCTGAATACCATTGCACCCTGACTCCCAATACTTGTTTGCCTTCAAAGATTCCCCCAACAGACCACCCAGTTAACCTGCATGGTGCTGCCTCAGGGATTCTGAGACACCTCTCACTTGTTTGTTTGAGCATTTCCAAAAGACCTCTCTGCATTCTCTCATCTTCAGATTAAAATTTTACAGTAAGTTGACAACATTCTACTTTGTGTCTCAATTGACAGGGCTTTGCAGGAAGGCACTAAAGCTATTCTTAATTTCCTAGCTGACAGAGGGTATAAGATTTCAAAATCTAATGCTCAGCTTTGTCAAATTTCAGTAAAGTATCTAGAGGAGATCAGAACATTGGGTGAAGAGAGAATTAAGTTTATTTCCTCTTTTCCCCTTTCCAAGACCCTCAAACAGCTAGGTGGCTTTTTGGGCATTATAGGTTTTTGCAGATTGTGGATACCGTGGTACAGCAAAATACCTTGCCTCTTACATTGCTTTGTGAAAGAAACTCAGAAAGCTAAAATTCACTCCCTGACCTGAGAACCTGAGTTTCAAAAGGCTTTTAACCAGTTAAAACGAGCCTTACTTAAAGCACCTGTCACCAGCCTTCCATAAGAAATTCATTTAATCTTTATGCCTCAGAAAGGAAAGGGATAGCCTTGGGAGTTTTAACTCAGGCCCAATGTCCAGCCCAGTAGCCAGTCAGTTACCTAAGCAAGAAGATCAACTTGGTGGCCAAAGGATACCCAGCTTGCCTCTAAGCAGTTTCAGCAGTGGCCTTGTTTGTTCCAGTAACTAATAAGGTGACCATGGGGAATGTCTTAACTGTTCACACACCTGTCATGTAGCAGGTCTGCTGTACTCTAAAGGAAGATGCTGGCTAGCAGAAAATTGCCTTCTCAAATATTAAGCTTTGCTGCTGGAAGGATCTGAAGTTCAGTGAAAAACCTATCCTTGCCTAAACTCAGCCAATTTCCTCCCAGAGAAAACTAAACAAGCTGAACATGACTGTGAACAGATAGTAGTCCAAACCTATGAAGCCATGGAGGACCTTAAAGAAACTTCCCTAGAAAACCCAGACTAGACCACTTTTAATGATGACAACTCTTTTGTAGAACAAAGAACCCAAAGAGCAGCATATACCCATGGAACAATAGCAACCCTGGGTGAAATTATTGATGGTATGCCTCTCTCACAGGCACCAGTGCTCGATTAGCTGAGTTAATTTGCCCTCATGACGGTGCTCAAACTAAGGAAAGGAAAGGTCGTAAGCATTTATACTTATTCTAGGTATGCTTTTCTGGTTTTTCATGCCTTTTTGGAAAGAAAAACACAGACTAACTCCTAATGGTTATCCCATGAAATACCATCAGGAAGTAGACAGAATGTTGTCCTGTTTTTCTTTCACAGGGAATGGCAGTAATATATTGCAGAGTTTACCAGAAGTGGATAGGTAACATCACTGAGGGAAACAGACTAGCAGATTGAGCAACTAAGTCAGCAGCAAAAAGATTACAGTGATCTTACACACTCGAAGCTCTTCTAACCTGGGAATTTTCCAAAGAGAAAATAAAGCCTCAGTATTCCCCTGCAAAGATAGAATAGGCTACTTCTGAAGGATACACTTTTCAGTCCTTGGATGGTTACAATGGATGGAAGGAAAATTCCACTTTTCATCTTCTGGTTAGTGAAAAGTTATTGATGTCCTTTACCAAGGTTTTCACTTAGGAAGTGATAAAACTTACCAACTAGGCCAGATTGTTCTCAAATAAAAATATGCTAAAAACAGTAAAACAGATTCTTAATACTTGTGAAACCTGCCTTAAAAATAATTCCCTCAAGAGATGGCTTCTCTCTGCCAGAGCTCAACTTCACTAACTAGGTAAAGACATATCCATGCCAAACAGAAAAGAGCTCTTAGTAAAAGCAGTAATCAATGAGATAATTACTCTCTTTGAACTCCCTAAACACTTCCAAAGAGACAATGGCCCCTCATTTAAAGCAACTATTACCCAAGGTGTCTCAAGAGACCTGGGCATACAATGCTATCTTCATTGGGCCTGGAGACCACAGTCTTCAGAAAAGAAGGAGAAAAGAAATAATATTATTAAGAGACTTATCAGGAAGTTGTCTCAAGCAACTAACTCTCTCGGATTACTCTTCTTTTCATGGCCTTAATCTGGATGAGAAACAACTTTTTAAAGTTGTTGAGTCACTTTAAAAATGGTATATGGACAGGCTTAAATAAACAAGATTTCTCATTAGATAAGGAACTTATGAAATGGTTAAACATATAACCTCCCTGATCCACCTCCAATGTGAATTAAAACTATTATCAGAATTCCATCCCTGAGAACTGCACCTAACTCGTTTTAACCCAGAAGACTTGGTACTGGTTAAGGCTCTTCCCTTTTTTTCCCTGTCTAGACCCAGTTGGGAGGGACCTTATACTGTCTTCCTCTCCAACCCCTCAGTGGTGAAGGTTGCAGGAATCAACTCTTGGATTCATCATGATCTAGTCACAGCTTGGAAAGCAGAGACAGCAGCCCCTAACAATCAAGAAAAGTTTAAATAAATAAAACTTCAGAAGGAAATTATCTACTACATCATACTTACAGGAATTATTTTGCTTACTTTTTTTTTTTTTTTCAGTAGGGTTTTACACTGTGGCACCTTCTGAGTGGAATATTGACCAGAGAGTCTCAACAGCCATAAACTTTTGCTGAATTAATATCCTTATAGCAGAAATAGTAGTCACAGATTAGATTATGTTACTATCAAGTTTACTAACATTCACTGTTAAATGGAGCAATGTTTCACACCCCTTGGCTCTTACAAAATCAGCAATCACCCATCTACACAAAAAGACTAATTTCTGGGTTTGCCCTAATTTTTCAGTTCAATATCAGTGAGGGATCTTTTGCTGTTTCAGAACTCACTGTTAGCTTTACCTTTATACATTATAGACTTTCAAGGTATAAATAGAACATGATATGAGGCACTTGTGACTCCACTCGAAAGATACATCCCTCCAGGGTAAGAAATTGGCCAAGCTTTCACTTCAGCCCTTGACTGTTCCCAGGCCTAGGTTCTGGACCAAGCTGAGTAGGCTTCTCCAAGACAGGCTGCAGAGGAGACAGCACATTCTTCCCTTTCTCAGTTTATAGAAACCTTTGACTCAGCCTTATATTTGGCAATCCTCTTAGGCCTCCTCTCCAGTGTAAAGAGCTTTTTTTTGTTGTTGTTGTTGATTAAACTTTTGCCACAACTTCACACTTGTGTCTACACTCCTTAATTTTCTTGGTTGTGAGACAAAGATCTCTGGGTATACTCACAATGAGAGACAAGGAGAGACTGCTACATTGTGGTGCATTGGCAAAACTGTAACAGTAGCATCTCAGTCCCAAGAGCAGGTTTATCTGCTAAAGTTCAGAGCCACGAAGAGCAGGCATAGTACATCCTGGGGAGGACTCATACCAAAAGTAATGCAATAGAACAGGCTTTTGTGCCACAATCAATGAGACAATTTTTATGTACCAAGTGACCCAGAGTAGAAAATTCAAATATTTTAGTACACTGAGTAACTGAGTAGGTGCAGAAGGCAGGCTTCTCAAGTTTTTTTATCCAAAATACAGTTTTATTCAAACAGAAAGCAGTCTAAAATATAAATGATAACCATGCTCTGCTGAAGCAAGAGTAGGTGATGAAAGTCGGCAATTACAGTAAACTCTTCTGGTTAAAAAAGCAGTGGATTATCTGAGTTGCTGATAAAGTGCTAGAGGATAAAGAAGGATAAGATGATAAAGACAAGGCCAGGATCTGGCTATTCTGGGAAACAAGAACAGCTCTAGATGTGGTTGAAGGTCATATAGACATATTTGATATTTAATAAACTAAAGTGTTATTTTCTTTTGGTCAGTATATCTCAGGGCTGCAGACAAGAATAACTTGAGTATCTCTACTTATAAAATCAGGTGATATCAATTTGGAATGAAGGATAACTTACTTCTACATTCTAGCCAAGCTAAGCTAGGGTATAACTTCACTAGCCAAGTTAGATACAGGCAGTGAACTATATAGAGTCTGCTCTAAGTATATTTTTGTTAGATTATATAACTATATTTTGCCAGCACATAGGAGACCCCGAACTAGTTGCCTACTAGAAGGCCAGTTCTGGGGCTTTCATGAATTGGAAAGGGTAACTAACGTGTTTAGTCTGTGGGCTGTCTTGGAGATCATGTGACTCAACTTTGCCTGGGATGAATCAAGGGGATAAGTGAAAATTTATAGAGGTTGATTAGCTTGGGTCAGGACCTATTAGGAGCTGAAGTAAAAACTTGCCCCAAGACCTTGGCCCAGGATCAATCAGAGGCTGAAGTGATAATTCACATAAGGCCAATTCACAGTCCAAGAAAAGAAAACTGCCCACTGAAACTACTAAAGCCCACTGTGTTCATGCCAAGAAAAGGGGAAGACACTTTTTACTGAGAGATCACTGACTATACAAAGGACAAAGTCATCATTATGCCAGGTCTTGTTACCTATCTGAGAGAGCTGAAGGATTGGGCAAATTTTTATCCAGTTGGACTGGTGGTACTTTTATTTTGCAGCTGCAGGCATGTCTCCAGGCAAAACATCCTGTGTTATTTTCCTTATCGGTGCCCACAGGTTGATTTACATTCCAGGCTGCTTTTTATGTGATGTGGGGATGAGGCATTGACCCCATAGATTGGGGGCTCTCTGAGGACCCTTCCCTTGCTATCTACCTAACACAAGCTAACTAACTTGTTTCAGTCCCCCTTCAGTAGTAGAGACAATAACTACTGTTAGGGAAATTGGGTCTTGATCTTTTTGGCTACTTCCTGCTGGAAAGCAGTATTGTATAGGAAACAGCAGCTTCTGGGGCCAGTTTAAGGGTCCTCAGAAGAGAGGCCCATCCATACATGGTTTCACTTGCATTACCCTTTAGAGCTCGATAGCTTTTAGGTGAGAGAGAATAATTCAAGTTATAGTAAGTATGCAAGCTCCAAACATTAACAGAAAACATAAAAAAAGAGAGGTCCTAGTAGAGGAGCTAACCAGGTCCAAAATGAAGACTGGAATCCACTCAAAAGGGACTGTAGCCAACTGGAAACAGAGTTTTAGTTTTTCATTAATTTGTTAATAATTGTAATTTGTTTTTGACGCATTTGTAAATTTTGCTTTTCCTGACTGGAAATGTTGACCCAGAAACAGTATGTTTTATTTAAGACTGCACAGGTGCCCCCTACTTTAGTCATAAGGACATTAAGAGTTTGTTTATTTTGCTTTACACCAAGTCTAAAAAATTTAGGGATTATTGTTGGGTTTCTATGGCTGCTACAGTTGCCTTCCACCCTTGTTGCACCATGATAGAAATAGTAGGAACTGATATTTCAAAAAGGACATATCACCAAACTAAAATAGTCCTCCAGCTATTGCATGTCCTATTTCTGGTTTTTTTTTTTAATATTAAATCAGATTGTCACATGTATGTCCTTTTCAGTTTTCTGTTTTAGTTAAATTTTCATATGATAGCATAAGGCTAAGTAATCTTTAGTTTTGCTGTGTGTAACAAAATGCACTCTCTCTTAAAAAAAAAAAAAAAAAAAAATCCCAGATTGAGGATTTCACCCGACAATGCTACTGTGATAGAGGTTTGGTTTAAAAATAACAGAGTGGAAACCACTGCCACTATAGTGCATGTTCCTTTTTAGTGCCTGGAGAGGATTAAGTGTAGCCAGGAGCCAAAAATAAAGCAAAGTCCCATTCCCTGGAGAAATGGTTCTATACTGTAGTTTAGGGAGGTTTTAGTGGATTTAGTTCAGGTCTTTAAGGTCACCTTCCCTACATTTAATGGGAGTATTCTCAAGATAAGTATATTTATACTAGTATAAGCATCCATGGTACCATTTTGAACTTTACGTGTTGGATGGAAAATTTTTTTGGCAAATATATTTTTAAGATTATGAACACAATATGTCCTGGCCAGTATCTTAGATAACCTTTTTTACAGGGGTTATTGTTCCAGACATTCCCTGTCCATTCACAAATTTGCAGAATACTACCATTATTAAATATTATATAAGAGTCTGGAATTTCATGTGTGGGCAAGTTTTGGAAAGACCATATGTTACTTATTAGCTGATAATACATTTGGCAGGGGGTGGCATTTTTGCCCAGGGTAGCAATTCCCAGTGAGAATTCCACGTGGGAGGTCTGGCTAGATTGTTAGAGAAATTTCCATAATCTCTCCCAATGTTTGCTATTACCCTTGTTTCTTCTTAGTCTCTAGATCACCATGCTTTTAGCAATTATAAGCATAGTGTTGCAATATTTAGTTTCCAAAGTCTGGTATCTTTCCCCTGCTCTTAAAGCAGAGGGAGGTATTTTTTTTTAATTAACTTTAACTAGCTTAAGAATGTGAGTTTTACCTTTGGGGTGTGTGTCTTTTTGAATGGAGTTAAAAATGCTTTCATACAATGTTTTATTTATACCTATTAAATCCTTAATGGTTAAATATAAAGCCTGCAGAGGAAACACTAAGATAGTGAGTCTCACAGTATTAAAGAGTTCTTTATTAAACTGAGAAAATGATTAAGGGCAAACACAGCAATCGGCCTTGCTGTACAGATGGGCAATGGCTGATACTATATGGTCCAAAGGATATGAAGCATTACTACATCTAACAGTGAATGTTAGTAAATTTGGTAGTAACAAAATCTTCATATTTATTTTTATGTTGACTATTATACCTGCTATAAGAATAATAACTAAGCAAAAGATTACGGCAACAGAGACTCCTGTCTGATATTTCATTTAGAAGGTGCCACAGTATACAGTCCTACTGGAAAAAGCAAAGTAAGCACCACAATTTCTGTAAGTATGATGTAATAAATTTCTATTTAAAATCTTAATTACATGGACATATAATTTCCTCTTGGGGGTCTTTGCGGTTACAAATGTAATCACATGGATTGGTAAAATCTTACTACAAGTATACATTAAGGAAAGTTTTAGTATTTGACAACACATCTCAAGAAAAAGGTAGAAATGACTAAATGTATCTGGTAAGGTAAGGTTGGTATTGAGCTGAACAGATGGTTCTTAGTAACTTAATTATTTTTTGTAATTTTTGTTGGAATTTTCTGGCTTTTTGAAACTAATATTTGAAATCCTTTTTTGGGCTGTCAGGGGTCATTCCCTCTGCATTCCAAGACTTTATTCCAGTGCGATGAATCTATGAGTTGAGTACCACAATCTTCACCACCGAGCAAGTATGGAGAAAGATGGTGTAAGGTCCCCACCAGCTGGGACATAGAGAGTGAAAAAAAGGGAAAAGCCTTTGCAAGTATCAACTCTCCTGAGTTGAGCAGAGGTGGCACTAGTTTTAGGGATTTTACTTTTGATAGCTTTTTAAATTTTTGCTAGAAGTAGGACAAGGAGATTACATATTTAAAAATATAGAAGTTTCTTGATATAAAGTTATTGGTAAGGAAAGGCTGTCCATTAAAAGGGCTCCACCCCATCCTTAAATGGGTGTTCTTTCCCCACACTAAGACTACAGTAAGGAGAGCAATTCAGGGGAAATGAGTTTTTTGAGAAAACTTCCCTAAGTGTCTTTTAATGATATCATGTTTTCTTTATCTTCCCTGAATACTGGTCTCCTAGCACAATAAAGGTCATATTGTGGCCAGACGCGGTGGCTCATGCCTGTAATCCCATCACTTTGGGAGGCCAAGCTGGGTGGATCACGAGGTCAAGAGATCGAGACCATACTGGACAATATGGTGAAACCCCGTCTCTATTGAAAATACAAAACTTACTGGGTGTGGTAGCGTGAGCCTGTAGTCCCAGCTACTCGGGAGGCTGAGGCTGGAGAATCGCTTGAACCTGGGAGGTGGAAGTTCCAGTGAGCCGAGATCATGCCAGTACACTCCAGCCTTGGTGACAGAGTAAGACTCCGTCTAAAAAAAAAAAGGTCATATTGCACGCTTAGTGCTTTTGAGACCCTCAGGGTAACATGCACCTTAAATGAGGAGCCATTGCCACTTCAGAGGTATTTAGGTAGTCCAAAGGGTGAAATTATTTTATTGACTAGTGCTTTTATCACCTTAGAGGCCTGTTCTGTTAGACATGGAAATGCTCTTACCTGGTTAGTGAAGGTATCCACCCACCCCAGGAGGTACTGAATCTCCTTTGTCTTTGGCATATGGGAAAAAGCCATTTGTCAGTTATCCCTCGGGCAACTTCCCATTTTTTGAGTTGCAGGGGGCTGGGGGAACAAGCCGATTGTTGAAGGGATTGTTTTTGAGGCAGGTGTCACAAGCATTAACAACGTGTTTGACTGTTTTTGGTAGATTTTTACCTGAGGAAAATCTCTGGGTAAGTTGATGTTTTATCATTTCCCAACTGAGAAGATAAGGATCTTAAGAATTTTTCACCTGCTGGATGATGGCAAGTAAAGTTTGCCATTCTCTGATTGCAATCATCCTGAGGGCTAAAGAGTGTATCATCAAGGGGTAGCCCATACTTTCTTTGAAGGGGAACACTGAGGTTTTAATTTTCTTATGGAGCCCTCCCAAATTAGAGAAGCTTCAAGGGCACAGGTACCTTGGGGTGTTATTGCTGCTGACTTATCTGTATTTTGTTTTCAGCTACTTTATCTATCCCCTTATGGTGTCCTTTGTAATGCATTGCTGCCACTTCCCACAGAAGGAAAACTGAGGACAACAATCTATTTCAATAGGAGACCCATTAACATTCATAAAGTGTCTTTCTTTCCAAATAGTGGCATGAGCATGAAGATCCATGAAAACATACTTGGAATCAGCACATATCTTATCTGCCTTTCTTTTGCTTAGTTCAATTATCCTTATGAGGGCAATGAATTAAGCTAATTGAGCACTTGTACCTGATGAGGGAGATATGGTTTTAGTAAAGTTATTCAGGATGACTATTGCATGCTCTGCCCTATGGGTTTCTCATTCTACAAAATAACTTCCATCTGCAAAGACAGTCCCGTCTGAGTTTTCTAGGAGAATTTCCCTGAGGTCTTCTGGGGCCGCATATGTTTGTATCGTTATTTGTTCAGAATTATGTTTAGGTTCTCCAGTTTCCCTTCAGAAGAAAGTGACTGGGTTTAGGCAAAGACAGGTCTTCAACTCAACTGCAGATCCTTCCAACAGCAAAGCTTAATATTTGAGGAGGTGGTTATTTGTTAGCCAGAGAATTCCTTTAAAGGACAGCAGTCCTGCTACATTATGGGGGCATGTAAACAGCTAAGTCATTCCTCCTGTCACCTTAGTAGCTTCTGACACAAGCAAGGCCACCACTAAAACTACAGTGAGGGCAAGCCAGCCATCCTTTAGTCCCCAGGTTAAATTCCTTGTTTAGGTAATCGACTGGCTGCTGGCTGGACCTTAGGCTGACGTAAAACAGTCATGGCTATCCCCTTTCCTTCTGAGATGAAGATAAAATGAATTCTTTATAGGAAGAGTGAGGACAATTACTTTAAATAAGGCTTGTTTTCAATGATTGAAAGCATTTTGAGCCTTATGTTCCCAAATTAGGAAGGGAGTTTTAGCTGCTTGAGTTTCTTTCATAAGGTGTTATTAACAGCAGTTATTTTAATGTACCCAAGTATCCACAATCTATGGAAAACTGTAATGCCCCAAAATTCTTTTAGCTGTTTCATGGTTTGGGGAGGAGAAAAAACTACATAGGCTTACTAGTCTTTTTTCCCCAATATTTTGTTCCCTTCTGACAAAATTAGACCTAAGTACCTTAGCTTTTACTGAAGTCTGTCAGAGCTAAGGTTCAGATTTAGAAATTTTGTATCTTGTATATGCTAGAAAATTAAGAAGAAACTCAGTGCCTTCTTAAGAAACACCCACAGTTGGAGCACAAAGGAGAATATTATTTACATATTGTGAAAGTTTAATCCAAGAATAACAGAACTTAGAAAAGTCTTTTGATAATGTTTCCCCAAACAAGTGGGGGTTGTCTCAGAACCCTTGATGCAGTACTGTCCATGTTAAACAGGGATCCTCCAAAGCCAACAAGTATGGGGTGTCAAGGTGCAATGGTATGCAGAAAAAAGCCTTCTTAAGGTCCAGAATTGTGAACCATTTAGGTCCCTCAGGTATTTGAGTTAGCAAAGTATAAGAATTAGAAACTATCAGATAGATCAAAACTACAGCTTTATTAATGAGATGAAGTCCTAAACTAGCCTTCATTCTCCACTGGGTTTCTGTATCTCTAATATTGGGATGTTGCAAGAGCTGTTGCAAAGTCTGAGAATGTACTGTTATTTTAAATTATTAATAATGGCTTGTAGTTCTTTTCTAGTTTCTGGCTATAGAAGGATACTGCTTCTGCTTAGGAAAAGAAGTGATGACTTTACAGTGAATCTGGACTGGAGTGGCTGTAGCCCAGCCTATTTTCCCTTGACTTAGTCAAGGGAAACATTGCTTTTTACTAAAAAAGAGACAAAGAGTCTGTACTGGAGCTATAAATACAGTGGCTTCCATACAAGCTAGAATATCTCTACATATTAAAGGAGTCAGACTCTCAGGCAAAATTAATTAAAAACACATGAGTAAATAACAAGTCTTCCCAGCTACAACTAAGAGACTGTGAGAAATATCACGTTAAGAACTTTCCAGAGATGCCTACCAGGGTTGTGACATGAGGGAAGGGGAGGCCTGGATTGACAAGGAGAGCAGAGACTGGCTCCTGACTCCAGGTTCCAAAAGGAAGTCTACCTTTCTCTCTTTTACCTCCAAAATCACCCGGAGCTCCTGGAGAGTGATGGCAGTTTGAGCCACTAAAGCTGGGAAATTGAGCACTGGGACCCTGTAATCCTGCTGAATTATTTTGGAGACTGGGTATAGACCTTGTGAGCTACATATCAAAGGAAAATTTGACTTCTAGTGGTCTTTACCACCGGCTGGACAGGGTTGAGGTGGCTTCTTCCTGCTATCTGGAAAATCCATTTTGAAGTGCCCTTGTTTGCCACATTGGTAGCAGTTAGAAGATACAACTCAGGGATTCTGAATTTTATACTCCTGTGATGTGGCCACTAGAGCCTCTGTTTTTTTGTTGTATTTTCTCACTTTCTCCTGGGCCTCCTCCCAGTCTCTGCTGTATGAGACCAAAGTAGCCCCTTTCTAGAGATTATCTAGAGAGCTATCTGGACCTATGGCCAGTTTCTTCAACATCTTTTTGATATAAGAAGCTGGTTGTATAATAAACTTGTTTTTTTTTTAATTAATTGTCTCTCAAATAAATTAGGAGATAGATAGGTGTGTTTTATTAATGCCTGTCTCAGCCTTTCTATAAAGGCTAAGGAGTTTTTCATCTGATTTTTTGATTTATTATGAAGAGCTTATATTAATCAAGAGGTTTGATCCTGGAAGGCCTTTTCATGCCTTCCAGTATGCATATCAGATAGTTCTTTTCCATTAATTTACAGAAATATTGGGATTCCAATTGGGATTTTCAAGGGGTATTGCCTCCTTTCCTATTGGGAATGAAAATTTTGCTACCTGCTAACCCTCTTCTTTTGTGCCCTCCCTTCTGCTAGATTTTTCCCTTGCAAACTTTTAGTAACTCTAGGGGATGTGTTGTTCATCTCCAAATGTTTCTGCTGCCTGTAAACGTGCCTGCTTTTCTGCAATGGTTAGGTTTGACTTAAAAGTATTATAGTATCTTTCTACATAAGATTAAACACTTGGGTTAAATTTTGGCAAGCCTCTATATATCTATCAGGGTCATTAGAAAACATGCCCAGGTTCCCCTTTATTTATCTATAATCCTTCAATAAGAATGGAACACAAATCCTAATAGCACTATGGCCATGAGACATTTTCTGCTGTGGCAGGAGTGAAAGAGGGAATTTCTTAAGTGACACACTGGGGCAGCTAATAATTTGGCTATTAAGATCCCAGAATAAGTGGGACAGGACACCCTGAAATTCCATTTGGCGTTCCCTGAGGGTTTGTCTCTTTGACTTTGGGGAACTGTCTTTTCTAGGCTTCCCTTACATGGTTGCAAAAAGGTCAGGGTTAACTGTACAATGATTACAAACATTGAGTTGTTTCACAGGACAAAGTAAGCCATAAATAGGGAAGCTCAGACCATTTTCCCTACCACCTACAGAAAATATCTAGTTGTTAAATAATATAGAAATCAAGACTTCTTTAGAAGACTAGGTTTATTCATTTCCAATATGGTAATATTGTTTTATATGCCTTATGGGCAATAGAATATAAGCCATTTTCTTTTCAGGATTTTAGATCCAAAGGAGTTTCAGGGATTCAGAATGCAGTCAAGGGGAGTACAGACTGCAAATGGTTTATTACCCATCTAAAAAAAGAGGAAAAAACAATGCATTTATCAGTACTCTTCCTTCTACTGGTGTCCTCCAGAGTGAAGAAAGAGAGAAAGGGCATTTCCCTTCTCCTCCTTCCCCCTCTCCTGTGGGTCCTGGTGACTGTCATAAATGTTGTCCCATGATTGCAAGTGTGATCTTCACCCATGGACCCAGAGGAGCTGGTAGGCAGGACTAGTCAAGCCCATCTGTACAAGAACTTAGTTTTCTGCCCTGCTGGATTCTTAGTCCCACTCAGCCCAAAAGGCTTCCAAGGTACTCCAGAGGCCTGGAAGAGATAATGTAGTATTTGGACTTTGGCAATACTTTTTAATGAAGGGAGTGTTTTAATACCATCTCTGACTTCCCTTGCTATGGTACCAGTTAAAAATCAGAATCCCACAAAATAGGATGGACTAACTTCCAAACATAAAATTTCTTTTATGTTTAAATCCCAAAGTAGTCGAATGAAGAATGGGTGCTTCAAAAAAAGCATACAAATTAAATGGCTTCCCTTCCATTGATGACATCATTATTGAAGCAAAGTCTGTCTTATCAGGATGGCTTTCTCTCAGCTGTTGAAAGTAGAGTTTTCTTGTCTACAAATAGGACATGGGCCTGATTACCGATAGACAAAAGTAAAAGGGGCCGGGCATGACAGCTCATGCCTGTAATCCCAGCACTTTGGGAGGCTGAGGCTGGTGGATCAGCAGAGGTCCAGAGTTCAAGATTAGCCTGACCAGCATGGAGAAACCGCATCTCTACTAAAAATACAAACAGAGTTAGCCAGGTGTGGTGGCGCATGCCTGTAATCCCAGCTACTCAGGAGGCTGAGGCAGGAAAATCACTTACACCTGGGAGATGGAGGGTGCGTTGAGTCAAGATTGTGCCACTGCACCCAGCCTGGGCAACAAAAGTGAAATTCCATCTCAAAAGAAAAAAAAAGTAAAAGGAAAAAAGAATTGGGAAACTAGTCTTTTGTGGTAGAGGGCTGACAAGGCTCCACATGGAGAAAAATTTCACTCCACTAGGTGGTGATGTAGGGTTACGCTGGAAACATCCTCCTCAGAATAAGAAAATTAATTTATCTCATATAGAATCTTTAGATTCATTGGATTGTGCTGGACTCATACAGAATGAAAAACAATACAAATAGAGAGAAGAATATTCACTCAGGAAGAACTATTATCCCATATGGTGCCATGAGTGTCTATTATTAAGGGATAGAAGGGTCTTTATTAGGTAAGAATTTAGACAGAAATTTGAATTCCCTTTGTTTCTAGGAAACAAAAAAAATAACAATTTTTTGAATTACATTTGTAATTACTAAGACACAGACTAACTCTACCCAGCAGGATTATATCCCTAGCTTGCAAAAACACTTAGAACATTGAATACAAAATAGGGATTAGAGACAAGATATCCACAAGAAAAAAAAGAATATGTGATGAGAAAAGACTAGAAGTTGTTTTGCTGACACCCTGATGGGCTGTTGGGAACTGGATGTTAGTCCAAAGACCCTGAGGTAACACCAAGATATAGCCCCAGCTGGAAATCTTCAGTTGGCCTAGGACCTCTTTTCAATACCACATCATGGCTAGGCCCTCTGTGAAAGGAAACTGGATTGGAATAGACAAGAAGCCTCAGAAATGAAAGTAAAGGGTTAAAGTTAAAAATATGCTTTTATTCAACTTTCTGATGAATTCTTTTCTTCTCAATCAATGTACCAAAATATGTTGCAGTCTCACCAATGCACCAAGATTTAGCAGTCTTTCATTGTTTGAGATAATCATCAGAGTTTTTTTTTAATCCAAGACAATAAAGGAGTGCAGATACAAGGATAAGGTAGAAGCAGAAGTTTAATAAGCAAAAAGATAAAACTTTTTGTGAGCAGTGGCTGACGGCTGAATTGGTTTCCCATTATAAGGCCAGTTCTAGGGTTTTTATAGACTGGAAAGGGTAAGGAATGTGCTTAGTCTTCAGTCTGTCTTGGATAACAGCTTGGCCTGGGACCCTGGTCTGAAACCAGTTGGAGAGCTTGGCCCAGTGCCAATCAGGGTCTAAAGTGATAATTCACAGAGGCCAGAATCGCTGTCCACAAAAGAAAATAAAACTACCCAGTGGAACCTGCTGCAACCATCATGCCCATGTCCACAAAAAGAGAAAAAAAAATGTCCTGATCATGCTGACTCCACAAAAATAGAAGGGATTTTTATGCCATGCCTTCTTCACTTATCTTAGTGAGCCTAAGGTTTGCATAAGCTCTTATCCAAACGGGCCAGAGGTTCTGTTATTTTTGTGCCAGCCACAAGCATGTCTCCAGGCATAACACCCTGTGCTAGTTTCCTTATCTGTGTCTTCAGCCTGATTTCCTTTTTCCAGGCTGCTTTTTTTTTTTTTTTTTTTTTTGTGAGATGGAGTCTCGCTCTGTGTCCAGGCTGGAGTGCAGCGGTGTGATTCTCAGCTCACTGAAATCTCCGACTCCCTGGTTCAAGCGATTCCCCTGCCTCAGCTTCCCAAGTAGCTGGGATTACAGACATGCGACAACACACCCAGCTAATTTTTGTATTTTTAGTAGAGACAGGGTTTCACCATGTTAGCCAGGATGGTTTTGATATCCTGACCTCATGATCTGCCCTCCTCAGCTTCCCAAAGTGTGGGGATTACAGGCGTGAGCCACCACACCCAGCTCCAGGCTCTTTTTTTGTTTTATGGAAATGAGGCACTGACATTCCCTGCTCTGGAGGATCTCTGAGGACCTTTTTCTTTCTATATAACTAAGGCAAGCTAACTATTTTCATTTTGAGGACTCGCTATCACAAAAAGAGCAAAGGGATGTATGTGCTGCCATTATCGCATTACCTGTTAAGAGGCCCCTTCTCTTATATTGTTTATTATAATTTGACATTATATTTTGTCAGAAACATAAATCCAGACCATATTATACTACCCCTGACCCCTTCCAAATTTAACATGGCAAAATACAGTTATCTATTTCCAAGAGTCTTTCAAGTCTTAACTCTTTTTGGCATTAATTTAAAAGTCCACAGTCAAAAGTTTCATTTGAGAAAAGACAAGTTATATCTGCCTATGAGCTTGTAAAAAAAATTATATACTGATAGGATACAATGTGGATACAGGGGCAGGCCGTGGTGGCTCATACCTGTAATCCCAGCACTTTGGGAGGCCAAGGCAGGGGATCATGAGGTCAAGAGATCGCGACTGTCCTGGCCAACCAACATGGTGAAACCCCATCTCTACTAAAAATACAAAAATTAGCTGGGCATAGTGGCACACGTCTGTAGTCCCAGCTACTCAGGAGGCTGAGGCAGAAGAATCGCTCGAACCTGGGAAGCAGAGGTTGCAGCGAGCCGAGATCGCGCCACTGCACTCCAGCCCGGGGAACAGAGTGAGACTCCCGGGCTCACTCTCAAAAACAAAACAACAACAACAACAAAAAAAAACAAAAGGAAAGATACAATGGGGGTACAGGAATTGGGTAAATACATTTGTTCTCAAAGAAATAAATTAGCCTAAACAAAGGTATAAAAGCCCCATGCAAGTTCTAAAGCCAGCAAAGCAATTATTAAATTTCAAAGTTCCAAAATAATTTTTGACTCCATATCTCATATCTAGGCCACACTGATGTAAGAGATGGGCTCTCCAGGCCTTGAGTAGCTACACCTCTGTGGATCTAGAGGCCATAGCCCCCACAACTGCTTTCACGGGCAAACATTGAGTGCCTGAAGCTTTTTCAGACTCATGGATTAAGCTGTCAGTGGATCCAACATTTTGGTGTTTGGAGGGCAGTGGCCTTCTCATAGCTCCACTAAACAGTGCCTCAGTGGAGACTCTGTTGGGGCTCTAACCCCATATGTCCTCTCTACACTGACCTTGTAAAGGTTCTCCATGAGACCTCAGCCCCTGAAGCAGACTTATGGACATCTAGGCATTTTTATACACTACACTGACCTTGCAGAGGTTCTTCATGAGGGTTCTGCCCCTGTAGCAGACTATGGATATCTATGCTTTTTTTTGGGCGGGGAGGGATGGAGTCTTGCTCTGTCACCCAGCCTGGAGTGCAGTGGCGTGGTCACAGCAAGCTCCACCTCCCAGGTTCATGCCATTCTCCTGCCACAGCCTCCTGAGCAGCTGGGACCACAGGCGTCTGCCACCACATCCAGCTAATTTTTTGTATTTTTTAGTAGAGACAGGATTTCACCGTGTTAGCTAGGATGGTCTCTATCTCCTCACCTTGTGATCTGCCTGCCTGGGCCTCCCAAAGTGCTCAGATTACAGGCGTGAGCCACCACACCCAGCCCATCTAGGCATTTTTATATATCCTCAAATCTAGGCGGAGGCCCCTAAATTCAACTCTTGCCATCTGTGCACATGCAGTCTTAAAATCACATGGAAGTGACCAAGGTATATATCTTGCACCCTCAGGAGAATATTTGGGGCTCTTTAGCCATGGTTGGAGTTGGAAAAGATGGGACAAGCGAACAGTGACCTAAGGTTGCACAGGGCAGTGGAGCTCTGGTACTGACCCACAAAACTATTCTTCCCTTCTAGATGTTTGGTCCTATGATGAGATGGCTGCTGTGATGGTCTCAGAAATGCCTTGAAGGCATTTCTCCCATTGTGTTTTCTACAATCACAATTTTTCCATTTTATTTGCTATTAATATTCAGCTACTTTTTATTATGCAAATTTCTGCAGCCAGCATAATTTCTCCCTAGAAAACGTTTTTTTTTTTTTTTCCTATTGGATGATTGGGTTGCAAATTTTGCAAACTTTTATGCTCTGCTTTCCTTTTAAATAGAAGTTTTAGTTTTAGATTATCTTTTTGCTCACAAATATGAGTATATATGCACTGATAGAGATAGCCAAGCCACATCTTAAACTCTTTGCTACTTACAAATTTCTTTTACCAGATTCCCTAAATTATTTCTCTCAAGTTCAAAGATTCCTACAGTAGGGGCACAATGCCACTGGGTTCTTTGTTAACACATAGAAAGAGCGAAATTTACTTCAGTTATCAATATATTGCTTATCTCCATCTGAGACCACATCAACCTGGATCTCATTGTTTGTATGACTGTCACCGTTTTGGTCACAAGAATTTAGCCAGTCTCTAGAAAGTTTCTGTTTGGAGGGATCAGAATAAGATGGGAAGATGAGATAAAGTTTCTGTCCATTACCCACTTCCAAAGCAACTTCCAGATTTTCAGGTATCCTTAAAACAATGCCCCATATCTCAGTACCAATTTTTGGAATTACTCAATTCCCACACTGTTATAGAGAATGACCTGAGACCCAGGTAATTTATAAAGGAAAGAGGTTTAATTGTCTCATTGTTCTGTAGGCTCTACAGGAAGCATGACTGAGGAAGCTGCCAAAAACTTAGAAACATGGCAGAATGAGAAGGGGAGGCAGGCATGTCTTACATGGTCAGAGCAGGAATAAGAGAGGAGGGGAAGTGCTACGCACTTTTAAATAACCAAATGTCATTATAACTCACTCGCTATCACGACAAGAGCCAGGAGACAGTCATCCCACATAATCTAGTCACGTTCCGATATCACCCTCCTCCAACATTATGAATTTCAATTTGATATGAGATTTAGATGAGTACACAAATCCAAAACATATCAGGAATGCCGTTTCTTTCTAGAAAGCAGCCCATATATTGTACAGATGCCTACTCTGCCTTAAGTTTGATCAAGCAGGAACTCATGATGGCCATGTAGGTGTTAACTGGTAGGAGCCAATATGCAGAAGAAATAATTCTAAATCTCAGGAGCCCAAACTTGTACAGTCAGAGTTCTATCTATCATTGGCTGGCCCTGGATACTAGGCAGTGGAGGCAATGCAAGTTTTGGGGAATAAAAGGCTACCAACTATCTGTATTACAGAAGCTAATAATGATCATCTGGAGATTATGGTGTGTACTAGTGGATGGTAGCAAGTAATTGGAGGAAGCCTTGTTTTGGAATTCAGCTGTGGTAATGCTGGCTGAAGGCAAAGGCATACAGCATTCAGTGTTAACTGATATCCAACTGGAATCGAGACTGAAAAGACATAATTCTGCTTGAGGTCTGATGAAATAAGCATACTTATGGCAGTGAAGAACAAGATGTCAAACATCCTGCCCAGGAGTCCCAATATACTGGTCAGACAGACATTGCGGCTATTGCCTCTGCTGATCTCGATTCCAGGATTATTTTTCTCCAAATGACAACAACACATCTTCAGCAAGGGTCAGAACTGTACTGAGGGTGAGATGGATGACTCTCGATTCCAGGACACCTTCACCAGATGCCCACCACTTGGGCCAGTCTGCCTAATACTTCTGTTGGACCAGTTTTCACCAGAACTACCAAGATGGTTATCAAAAGCATAAACACATATATCAATTTCTCTGTCTTGATTATATATACACGGTTTCAGGCTGTGGAAAAAGGAGTAAGAAAACTTAAGCAGTGCCTTGAAGCTCATGGTAAGGAAAAAAAGACTAGTAATTGTATTGCAGTTAGTCTTTCATACTTGCCCATGAAGCTTACTTACCCTCAGAGATCCCAAAAGATTATACAGCTTCTCATTTACATTCAGAGGCATTAGGGGTTGGACTCATACTTTTTCAATCTCATTTTATCCCATGCACAGGCCTGCCCAGACCTAGCTATGCTTTTTGACTGGTTCTAACCTGTACCACTCACTATGAAATGCCAGAACACCTCTAAAGCACCACCCAAGTCTGTCACACTCCCAAAACAATCAACTGAGACAGAGATCCCCCACTGGGGCATCCAATGACGGAAGAAAAAAAAGTAAGGGTTTTATGGTAGAGGCTCTGGTAAAAAGGAAAGATCTCAAAGCAGCATGATCATACTTTGGGCTTGCCAAGAATATGAAGTAATCGACCAAGGCCTATAGAGAAATGGAGTAAACCCAGGAAGTGCTTTAGATCATGCATCAAAGATCTGTGGAGGCCTTTTCTGCCTCATTTGTTTCCATATTTGTCTAATAAATATATTTCTACTAGTATGTGTTCTTGTTAATAGTTGTTTACTTTGTATTTTTTCTATTTGTAAGGGGACTCTGTACTTTCTGAAAGTTTCTTGCCCTTCTCTGAGATTCTTAAAGATGAGCATGCTACAAGAAAGACGGTTCATCTAGTGTCTTGGGCGCTTGAATTTAGACACAATTTATAGAATGGAATACAAATGCAAATAAAACATTTTTTAACAAAGCACCTCCCTATTGTGAAGAAAGAATGTCTTATATTGGAAATGCAGCTGAGCTAATGTGAAGCATAATGCTTCATTGAGAAAAAATAGGGCTAGAAGTATCTAATTTGAACCATAGTGAGAATTGTCAGGGTCTGTTGTATAGAAAGCTGCATACTGAGAAGCTCTTGTCAGCAAACAAGAGAGTCCTTGCCAGCAGACTGGAAATCTCACATCCCCCAAGACAGTGGTAGAAAGAAAAAAAAAACAATGTCAGGAAGGACTTTTGGAAAATGCCACAGTCTGCAAAACAGGGTTCTATTCCTGGAAGATAAATAAAATTCTAAGCACCCAGAACATGATTCTGTTCTCCTTCTAAGGCCAGAAAATACAAGTCAGTTGTTGCATTCAAAGTATTATAGCCATAGATATTTACAAGATTTTTCTGCTTGCAAGCACCTCTGTTGTGCACCCCTACAGTCTTCAAAAACAATGGACCTGGCCAATGGGCTGCCTTTGCAGGACATTTTGTTGTCTTGCCAAAAATCAATGCTGTTTTCCTAAGCCAGCCCAAGGAAAAAAACTTCAGAGCATACATGTAAAAGCAAAATGAAACAAAAGCTTTTTAAAAGACTTTTCAATCTCAGTACAAAATAGAAAGGCTTAGGAAATTTTGTTTAAATTAAGAAGCTTAGTCATATTTAAGTACATTGTTTTAACTTGTACTTTGGACTTCAAGGTGTCTACAGGGTACAGCGTGTGTTCTGCCTGACCATTAGTTGTTTTTATATCACAAAATAACTATTTTTTTTTTACTTTTTTGAATAATTAAAAAACAAAATAATTTTTTAAGTAACATTATTTATAAAAATCAATTTTAAATAATGATAAATAAAATAATACTGAAAAAATAACTATGCTCTTTTATTTACAAGTGGAGAGTTGAGCATTTACAACAGAGTATCTAGAGCTCTTATTTCTTTGGACTGTTGCTTGGCACGCTACCAATCACAATAATGCAGTTATAACCCAACAGTTGCAAGGGCCATGTAGATTCCATAGGGCTTCACTTTTTCTTTTGCTTCTAACTACTGCACACAAACACACACACACACAGACACACAAATTGGTGATGTGTCAGACATGGTACACAGTGAGTAAACTTGTGTTTAACTTAGTAAATTTTTGTTTATATTGTGCAATAACATGATAACTGTTTACAGAATATAAAATACAGGGTGACCTCAGCAATATGGTAGAAAAAGTGGTCACCCATTTATATCCCCTGACGACAATGATTCTGTACCCATCCATACAAAGAAGTATCTTTCTTGCTCTGTGGGAGTCTTGGGATTCAAGTAGGTGGTTGTGAAACTTTGGTGGAGCCAAAGGCCTAAAAAAGGAGATAATGGGAGTGCAGACATATACCTGTGTGGCAGATTATTTATTCTAATTTATTCTATTTATTCTAATTTATTGTAATCCGAATAGTTACTTTGGCTCAGCTACCGCCTTATATGTTCTTGACACTGTGACTGAAACCATAGGTCAAGAAAGAGTCACATGAACTAGAGCCTAGGCAAAAAGATTTTTCTGTATGCCTACCTTTGTCTTGGCAGTAAACCCAAATATCATTCTATAACTTGACTGCAAATTCTTTCTTCACCATGATCCTAGCTTCATAGTGCTCACGTAAGGACCCAAAGGAAAATGCCCATCTGTGTCATCAGAACAAGCTAGCCTTTCTCTATGCCACAACAGTTTCTGTTGGGATGATGCTATATGGCTCCAGACCCCCCTGCTACAGCCACATAGTTACTCTGTCATTTTTGAAAATGGCTATGAGATGTACCTGGATAGTCTTGCAGGTCTGTCACCATGTGTACTCACAATGGTATACAGTGAGTAAACTTATAAAAGTTTGGACAATTTTGTGGCACATGGAGATATATATCTAGCAATGTCTCTGCAGATAACACTCTATACTAGATCCCACCATGAATCTTGAATGAAGTCTGTAAACTGGCTGCAGCTATTCTTACCTTCAACCTGAGAGTGGTCCTGTTAATGCTGGTACCCACCAGAAGGCAGTTAATTCCATGACACGAGCAGCTAGCTTAAACTTATCAGCCTTTGCTATAAACAAAACTTTGTATTTCAAGTGAAGACTATCTCAGCCATAGACTGAAGTAGTGTGGTTATCCTGGGGACTTATTCAAACTTAAATAAAGCCCTTCTAGAAATCCAAACTAAGCCACATCTGTCAGCGAATTAGAAACAGAGCTACTTTCTGCAAACCTAAAGACGAGTCCAGACTGTGAACTCTGAACTAATTGTGGGGTAAAGGGATCCCTAATACAGCATGGCTGCTCTATGAAAAAGCAGCAAACTGCTTCTTTAAGTAGGTCCCTGATTCTATTCCACCCAATAGGGTAAGACCTTCCAAGCAGAATCTCCAGCCACTTTCTAAAGCCAAGTTTGAGTGGGTAACAAACCAATACCCATCTGGGGTAAAACTCCTGGAAGAAGGGGCACGTTGGCATCTTTGTTGTTTTTCAGTCTTCACAGGTGATACCTCTAAGTACAGAAAATCTCACACAACTAGAGTCTGAAGAAGACCTCTAGCAAACTTCAGCAGCCCTCAGAAAGAATGGTGAAACTGTTAAAAGAAAAACAAACAAACAGAAAACAATAATAATAAAACCACATCCAAAAATCAGCAATGTCAAAGATTGTAGGTAGATAAGCCCACAAAGATGGAAAAAAAAAGCAACACAAAAATGAAGAAACTCAAAAAGTCACAGTGCTTATTTTTCTCCAAATGACAACAACACATCTTCAGCAAGGGTCAGAACTGTACTGAGGGTGAGATGGCTGAATCGAAAAAAGTAGGCTTCAGAATGTAAATAAAAATAAACTTTTCTTAGCAAAAGGAGCATACTGTAACCCAATGCAAAGAAGCTAAGAATTATAATATAACAAAACAGGAGCTAAGAACTAAAACATCAGGTCTAGAAAGAAATGTAACCGACCTGACTAAGCTGAAAAACACACTACAAGATCTTTACAATGCAATCACAAGTATTATAGTATTAGTAGAAATATCAATAAAAGATAGACTGAGTAGATAAAAGAATGTCAGAGCTTAAAGAATATCTTTATGAAATAAGACAGGCAGAATATATACAGAGAAAGTAATTAAAAAGAATAAACAAAACTTCTTAGAAATATTAAATTATCTAAAGTGAACAAATGTAGAACTGATTAAGGTATCTGCAAAAGTGGTGAATGAAACCAATCTGGATAACATACTTCAGGATATTGCACAGTAGGACTTCCCCAACCTAGCAAAGTAGGTTAACATTCAAATTGAGAAAATGCAGAAGACTCCAGTAAGATACTCCATGAGAAGACAAGGTTCAATACATACAATCATCAGATATTCAAAGGTAAAAAAGAAAAAGAAAATGTTAAAAGCCGCCAGAGTGAAAGACCAGGTCACCTACATAGGGAAGACTATCACACACAGAAAACCTCTCAGCAGAAACCTTACAAGCCAGAAGAGATTAGGGGCCAATATTCAACATTCTTAAAAAAAAAATGAACCTGGAGTTTTACATCTGGCCAAATGAAGCTTCATAGGCAAAGGAGAAAATAAGATTCCCTTCAGACAAGCAAATGCTGAGAGAATTGGTAAGCATCAGACCTGACTTACGAGAGCCCCTAAACAAAACACTAATTGTGGAAAAAAAATTACCAACCACTACAAAAGACACTAAGTGAACACAACAGTGACACCATAAAACAACCTCATAAACAAGTCTGCAAAATAACCAGCGAGCATAATTATAACAGAATAAAATTTACGCATAACAATACTAACCTTAAATGTAAATGAGTTATCTGCCCCAGTTAAAAAACCCAACATGGCAGGTTGAATAAAGAACCAAAACCCATTAGCATGCTGTCTTCAAGAAACCTATTTTATAGGCAAAGACACATACAGGCTGAAAATAAAAAATAGAGAAAAATTTAACAACCAATTGGAAAACAGAAAAAAAAAAAAAAAAAACAGGGGTTGCAATCCTAGTTTGTTTAACAGTTGCTTCAACTTTAAACCAATAAAGTTAAAAAAAAAACAAAAACACACACACATACACAAAGAAAGGCATGTTGAAAAGTTAAATTCAACAAGAAGAGCTAACTATTCTAAATATATATGCTCACACTACAGAAGGACTCACATTTATAAAACACGTCATTAGAGATCTTCAAAGAGACTTTGAATTCAAACTGAATTCCTGAATAGAACAATAACACATTCTGAAATTAATGCAGTAATAAATTGCCTCTGAAAAAACAAACAAACAAAAATACATTACGTGATAGAGTCGCAGGTGAATTCTACCAGAAGTAGAAAGAAGAGCTGGTACCATTTTTCTGATACTATTTCAAAAACTTGAAAAGGAGACACTACTCCCTAACTCATTCAATGAGGCCAGAATTACCCTGATACCAAAACCTGACTGAGATACAACAACAACAACAACAACAACAACAAAAAGCTTAGACTAATAACTGTGATGAAAATTGATGAAAAAATTATCAACAAAATACCAACCAACTGAATCAAGCAGTACATCAAAAAGATTATCATCCACGATCAAGTATGTTTTAAAGATTATCCTCCATGATCAAATGTGTTTTATTTCCCGGATGCAAGGTTGGTTCAACATACATAAATTAATAAATATGATACATCGCATTAACAAAACTAAAGGCAAAAACCAAATAATTATCTCAATACAGGCAGAAAAGGCCTTTGATAAAATTTAATATTTCTTCATGTTAAAAACTCTCAGTGAACTAGATATTGAAGAAACATACCTCAAAATAGTAAGAACGCTGCATGATAAATACATAGACAATATCACACCTAATGGGCAAAAGCTGGAAGCAATCTCCTTGAAAACTGGCCCAAGACATGGATGTGCTCTCTCAGCACTCTTATTTGAATCAGTATTGGAAGTTCTGGTCAGAGCAATCAGACAAGAGAGAAAAATAAACCATCTTTAAATATAAAGAGAGTATGTTAAATTGTCTTTGTTTCCAGATGACATAATCTTATGTATAGAGAAACCCAGTCATCTCAGCCCCAAAGATTTTAAGCTGAAAAGCAACTTCAGCAAAGTCTCAGCATACAAAATCAATGTATAAAATTGCTACGATTTCTATACACCAACAACAGTCAAGCCAAAAACAAAATCAGAAACAAATTTCCATTCACAATTACATCAAAAAGAATAAAATACCTAGGAACAGCTAACAAAGGAAATGAAAGAGCTCTTCAAGGTGAACTACAAAACACTGCTCAAAACAATCAGAGGACAAAAACAAATGTAAAAACATTTTATTCTCATGCACAGACAGAATCAACATTGTAAAAATGGCCATACTGTTGAAAGTAATTTATAGATTAAATGCTATTTGCATTAAACTACCATTGACATCATTAAGAGAATTAGAATAAACTATTTTAAAATTTATATGAAATAAAAAAGAGCCCAAAAGCCAAGGCAATATTAAGAAAAAAGAAGAAAGCCAGAGGTATCACGTTACTCAACTTCATACTGTACCACAAGGCTATAGTTAAAATATTAAAGTCATCAGGAGTAGGTGGAAAAGCCTAAGAGATTCAATTCATGTTAACAGAATGTGGTTACTGAAGGGGACTGAGAAGCACAATACAGTCTCTATGATTAGATAACCCAAAGAGATACAAAACAAGAACCATAAATTGATAAAAATTTTATGCTGGTTTGCCTAAAATATTTACACACCAATCCCACTGAATTATTACAATGAATGAATTGGATTAGATGTTACAGTCACCTTTTGAAAGAACAGAAAATACCAAGGCAGATAACTTGTTCAACTCTATCAGTTTTAGGATGCAAAAGCAGCTGCATACTGCAAAAAAGAGACTGGTACTAGACTTATTAAACCAATTTGAAGAAGAGTAAAGTGAGAGAAATTTGTCTACTGTATAGACTTACTATAAAGGTATAGTAATGAAGACTTTGTTATTTGGCAAAAGGGGACAGACATAAATCAAGAGGCAACACAACAAATAACTGAGATATTGACTACGGAAGTCCAGCCAACAGATTTTTAACAAAAAACACAAAGCAATTAAGTGTAACACAGATAACTTTTCTATTGCTGGTGCTGGTATCCATTGAGAAAACCTTAACTTTGGTCTGAGTCTTACATGTTTTGTAAATAAAACTGATCTTTCTCTACTCTTCCTTCCCAAAATTATTAAAAATTATGTTGACCATGCTACTGTCATAGTGTTTCCTAACCTCAGTACTTCACTCTTATATTCCAAGAAGTGCAAATGATATCCATAGTCTCAAAACACACTTATATTTTATTTTTAATAAAAAGAATTAAGTTAAAAATAGGCAATAGGTAAGTCATTAATTTCTCTTTTTACTCTATTCTTTTTGGCCTCAACATATAATTAAATTATACATTGCTTTTTCTTACAATGAGAACAAAGGGGAGAAAAAAAACAGAATGAAGTTCGAGTATTGAAGCACCAAAATATTTTAAGGATATAGAGACAAAATAGTGGAGTCCAGAAATACAGGGGAAAAAATTAATAAAGTAAAGGTATATACTTGGTCTTTCTCAAAATTTATTTGTTCCTATTCAGAATAGAATGAAACTGATTTAGGAAATTACTCCCGTAAGCAAGCAGGAATGTTACTGGCAAGAGATTTCTCGGCATCAGGGCATAGACTTAAAAAACCGAGCTTTATTCAAAAACCTCTAAGAGTTAGTATACAAAAAAATTGGAAGTGAAAAATTCTAGATAGGAAATAAGCTTTTTCTGAGGTCCTGACCAGGGATTTAAGAAGATGAAAAATACTGCTGCTGTCAAAATTCTTGCTGACGAGAACAGGCGAGTTGTAGAAAAGGCATTGAAGAAAGACAAGCAGCTGAGGAGCCTGAATCCCTGTGTTATTATGCTTCCCTTTAAAGATACAGATGTGGTCTGTGAGGAGTGTTAGCAACGTATTTTTATGGTTTGCTTTCTCCCCAGAATGCTCTGTTTATTGCCCTTCCTCTGACATTATTCCTGAGGTCTTGGCATTTTTTTAATGTACCTCTTCTTGAACAAGATTCACACCCTCTTTACCCTGACCCAGCTTCTGCCACCACCGTCACCTCGCCAGGGGATGGTCTCTTGCCTGAGCCCTTTAATGTTCAGGATTCTCCAGTATAATCATTTACAAACAAGCAGAACTAGACTGTTAGCCAATGGTCAGTCTTATCTCAATTTAAAACGTACAAGTTTTAGGCTAGGTGCAGTGACTCACGCCTGTAATCTCAGCACTTTGGGAGGCCGAGGTGGGTGGATCATCTGAGGTCAGGAGTTCGAGACCAGCCTGGCCAACATGGCGAAACCCCATCTCTACTAAAAAAAATACAAAAATTAGCCAGGCGTGGTGGTGCACACCTGTAATCCCAGCCACTCAGGAGGCTGAGGCAGGAGAATCACTTGTACCTGGGAGGTGGAGGTTGCAGTGAGCCGAGATGACACCACTGCACTCCAGCCTGGGCAACAAGATTAGAGTGAAACTCTGTCTCAAAACAAACAAACAAATAAAAAACAAAAAAAAAATGTACAAGTTTTATTTTGTCTCAGCTTCTATGTGTTTTGCGATCTTTCTGCTGCCTTAAATTTTTATATTGATTATGTGGCTGTGCACAGGTTCGCCTGTATCAGTTTGGTCTGGTCTACTGGGGCCTAGTTCTCAAGATCACTCTAAAACTATGTCTCTCATAATTTTGTTTAATAATCCCCATCTTTGGTTATATTGTGAACTAGGTAAGAGTGTGTCAAAACAGTCACATATTTGTTAGTATGTCATTTCATTTGAAGAGGACTACTTGACATATTACAGATGCTGCATGCAAACATTTAAAAGTTTTGAGAGAAGCCAGGCAGACTATTTTATGGTGAATAAGGTCTTGTTATTGGAAGAACAAAAAGATTTTAAATAATATTCTTTTGTCTCATATTCAAAGGACTTTTAGTATGTTCATGTCCTCATGAACAAAATCAAATGAAACTTTAAGGCAAAATAATGATCCAAATGAGTTGACTCATACTAACCAAGCACCTTGTCAGTTAGTCCACTGTAACTGCCTTTGCAAAATAACCAATGTTATTTCTATGGCCAAAAAGCAGTCTCAGTTCTGATAAGTACTTACATAAGCATAGCTCGCTCTGCTCTCTTTTGATTATTGGTTGCTTGGAATAGATTTTTTTAATCCCTTTACTGAAATATTTTGTGTGTCCCTAAGTATAACGTGAGGCTCTTTTATGCAGCATATTGTTAAATATTGGGAGCATTTTTAATCACCTTTTTTTACACTGTTATTTTATTGGATAATTTAACTTATGAACATTTAAAACATTTAAACAGCACAGGAGAAACTGCCCCCATGAGCCAATCACCTTCCATCTGGTCCCTCCCTCAAAACGTGGGGAATATAATTTGAGATGAGATTTAGGTGGGAACAGAGTCAAACTATATTGTTTCACCCCTAGCTCCTCCCAATTCTCATCTCTTTTTCACATTTCAAAACCAGTAATGCCTTCCCAATAGTACCCCAAAGTCTGAACTCATTTTGGCATTAATTCAGAAGTCCAAATCTGAAGTCTCATCTGAAAAAGGGGAAGTTCCTTTTGCCTATGAGCCTGGAAAATTAAAGCAAGTTAGTTACTTCCAAAATATAATGGTAATACAGGCATTGGGTAAATGTTACCATTTCAAATGGAAGAAATAGGCCAAAGCAAAGGGGCCACAAGCCCCATGCAAGTATAAAATATGGCTAGGCAGTCACTAATCTTAAAGCTCCAAAACCTCATTTGACTCCGTATCTTACATCCAGGGGATACTGATGCAAGGTGTGAGCTCCCACAGCTCTGTCCCTGGGGCTTTGTAAGGTACATCCCCTGTGGCTACTTTTATAGACATGTGTTGAGTGCCTGCAGCTTTTCCAGGCACATGATGCAAGCTGCCTGAGGATCTACCATTCTGGGGTTTGGAGGACGGTGGCCCTTTTCTCATAGGTCCACTAGGCAATGCCCAGTGGGAACTCTGTGTGGGACTTCCAATCCCACATTTCCCTTCCATACTGCCCTAGCAGAGGTTATCTCTGGGTGCTTCACCCTGAACAGACTTCTGCCTGGACATCCAGGCATTTCCATATAACTGAAATTTAGGCAGGAGTTTCCAAGGTTCACCTCTTGTCTTCTGTGCACCCACAGGCCTAACACCACACGGACACTGCCAAGGCTTGGGGCTTGCACCCTCTGAAGCAAAGACCCAAGCTGTACCTTGGCCCCTTTTGGCCACAGCTGGGGCTGGAGAGGCTGGAATGAAGGGCGCAAAGTCCCAAAGCTGCACAGGGCAGCACGACTCCGTGCAGCCCAAAAAACTGTTTTTCTTCCTAGGCCTCTGGGCCTGTGATGAGAAGAGCTCCCTTGAAGATCTCTGACATGCCCTAGAGTAATTTTCCCCATTGTCATAGCTATTAACATTCAGCTCCTCATTAGTTTTACAAATTTCTGCAGTCAGCTTTAATTTCTCTCCAGAAAATGTGGTGGTTTTTTGTCTTTTCTATCACATGGTCAGGCTGTAAATTTTCCTAACGTTTATGGTCTGTTTCCCTTCTAAACATAAGTTCCAATTTCAAATCATATCTCTCAAATTCAAAGTTCCATAGGGCAGGAGCAAAATACCACCATTTGTTTTGTTAAAGTGTATCATGTGTTTCCTTTACTCCAGTTCCCAAGAAGTTTCTCATTTCCATCTGATACCATCTCAGCCTAGACTTCATTCTCCATGTCACTATCAGTATTTTGATCAAAAACATTCAAGTCTTTAGAAAGTTCCAAAATTTCCCACATAATCCTGTCTTCTTCTAGGCCCTTCAAACTGTTCCAACCTTCCCCCATTACCCAGTTCCAAAGTTGATTCCACATTTTCACGTTTTCCACAATACCCCATTCCTGCTACCAATTCTCTGTATTAGTCTGTTATCACACTGCTCCAAAAATACAACCTGAGACTCGGTAGTTCATTAAGAAAGGATGTTTAATTGACTCACAGTTCTGCATGGTTGGGGAGGATTCAGGAAACTTAAAATCATGGTAGAAGGTGAAGGGGAATCAAGACACATCTTATACGGAGGCAAGAAGGTGAGCGAGTGAAACTGCAGAACATTTTAAAACAATCAGCTGTTGTGAGAACTCCCTCACTATCATGAGAACAGCATGGGGGTAACTGACATCATAATCCAATAGCCTTCCATCAGGTCCCTCCCTTAACACATGGGGATTATAATTCCAGGTGAGATTTGGGTGGGGACACAAAGCCAAAGCATATCAATGACACAGCAGTATTTATCTAATGGCCCTAGGAGCTATCTCTTTGAAACGTAAATGTAAAGAAAGTGCCCCTCTGTTTCCAGTTTCAGTAAAAGGTAAGAACTTAACCTCAGTAGGTGCTTTTCTCTACACTGCAAAACTACCTCCTGAGATTAAAGATATGAGAAGTCAGTTTCTCTTCTGATTAAAGACAATTAGCTATATATAACATGTGGTCTCCTGTTACCATTGTAAACTAAGGGCATGTGACAAATGGTGCCATTAAATTTTCTTTATTAAAGACTACTGATCAACCAGTAATTTCTTTTAAGAAAATTTGTCTTTCTTGAAGACTACCTTGATGCTTAGCTATATAAAAGGTAAGATTTCTTTTTGACTTTGTAATCTTTTGGTTGATTTTCTACAATGTACATTAAATTCAAATTTCATATTTTTAACAGTAAAACTGATTTCATTCTCTACTGTCTTTGTGGAGAGGATTTCTGGGTTCAGAGAAAATTTTATTTTTAACGTTATGTCTTCATCGCTAGGCTTTTAAAAACAAAACCATGAAGGCTTAAATTCCTTAAAACCAGTAGTGATGAGCAGGGTACTACCACTTACCTTGCAGAAAAAAAGACAGAAAAAAAAAAGATTAGGAGGATACTATACTATGTATATGATGGCCAATTGCATGCTCAACAAGTAAGATAATTTACAATAAATGAAAAAATTCCTGATACATACATACTATTTACCTTGCAGAAAGAAAGGGTAAAAAAAGGATTAGGAAGATACTGTACTTTGTATATGATGGCCAATTATACGCCCAACAAGTTATATAATTTAGAATAAATGAACAAATTTCTGATACATAAAAACTACCAGAACTGACTTGGGAATAAATATAATACGAATTCATAATCAAAACTAAGGCCGAGGACCATTTAAAGAATTTACATCAATCCTCAAATGTGTCCAAAAACACAGAAGAAAAAGAGACACTACACAATTCATTCTGTGAAGCCAGGATTGTATTGATCCTAAAGTCAAAGTCATCACAAGATACAAGCCAATATATCTTAACACAGATGCTAAGATTCTAAACATAATAGTAGCACACACAACAAATCCAGTAAATTAAATGATTGTATACCATAATCAAATGGAATTTATCTTGAAATAATTTGACCACCACAGCCAGTCCATTTGAGACATTCGGTTAAGCTATGATTTACTGTAAAGATTCAGATGCTTAGTCTCACTCCTCCCTATGTATATTTACCTTGCATTTCCTGTATATATTTACTGTCTACTTTTTGTCAGTATTCCGCTGGGTGCTAGCAATTGTAAGCAACAGATGCGGCTTCTGTACTTACATGGTTTACTGTGAAGTGGTGAGGCAGAGAAGACAGAGACTGAAAAGAATAGGCCGGGTGCAGTGGCTCACGCCTGCAATCCCAGGAATTTGGGCGGCAGAGGAGGGCGGATCACTAGGTCAGGGGTTTGAGAGCCTGGCCAACATGGTGAAACCCCATCTCCACTAAAAATAAAAAAATTAGCCGGGAAAATCGCGCCCTTGCACTCTAGCCTGGGCAACAAGAGCGAAACTTCGTTGTCAAAAAAAAAAAAAAAAAGAGAAAAGTAATAAACATTCTGAACATAGAAGACCTTGTCCTAAGCCAGTCCTCCAAACTCACTGTATAAGAGTAAGGGCTCTCTTAAAATTTAGGCGTTTACAGTTAAATGACCCACTAACTTCTGAAACTGGAAGACGGTTTTTTAGCAAAGGACTCCAGGGCCCCGCCCATTTCATCCTTGACTCCACGTTCTCCATGCTGAGTCCCTCCCCGCTTCCTGTTTATTCATACTGCACCAAACTCTCCGGTATCCTGATGGAGTCTACTAGGTGTCAGTCATTTGGCCACGCCTCAGCCGCAGAGAGGCGGGGAGAAGTATCGCAATCAGTTGCGTCGCCTTTTGCTGACGCCAGAGAGTGCGCGTCAGCAGTTTATCAGAGAGCTCTGTAGCCAGCCTCTTCTGCGCACCCACCTGCGACATCTTAGTTCAGCCGGCTCTTAGAGTAGTAACCGCCAGAAAGGAGTCGGAAGAGGTCCCACGAGGCTGTCGTCATCGCCATGCCCAAGAATAAAGGTACTGCTGTAAGCCTCTGGGGCTATACCTCGGCTTGCTCTGCCAGTAACCCCGACGTCTGTTCCAGGCCGCAGTGACTGTTCTAACGGCGGTACTGGGCGCTGCGACCCCAGCACTGTGTTCGGGAAAGGAGCCGGGAATGCCCGATTTGGTCACATTGGGGTGGGACAGACGCCATTTTTGTGGGGCCTCCTTCGGAAGATAGCGGGCTTTTGCTGCTGATTTCACGCCAGACGGAAGGCGTATAGGTAGGGACGGTTGAGGGACCTTAACCGGACGGCCTAGCTTTCCAGAGTAGGCACCTGCAAACACTTCCCTGCTACTTTCCTGGAAGCAGTTCTTAACTTTGAAGACTTACGTATCTGAACAGTTAAAAGTATTGCTAAAGTTACTCCCTTTTCCTTGTTAAACAGTGGGGAAACCTTGAAGCATGTTTAGGTTCATCTCTGGCGTTTTACTCTTCTCCATCCCTTTATAGAGTGTAACATTCTTTTGCAGAAGATTTGTTATATATTTAGGCAAGTTTTCAGCTTCCGTATCCGATAAATATTGTGGGAGTAAAGACATCAACGTTCCCTTCATTCTGAGGCTAAACTTTCACACGAAGCTTAGACTTGAAAATAAGTTTACTCACAGCTTCTAAAAATAGGAGGTCTAACCTCGGCAGAACGCTTGCTCAGTCATTTCTGAAAGAAATTCTCCTTTTTATACACCTGAGGTAATCTTTCACTTTTAATGTCCTTGTAATTGCTTGAAGAAAACTGTAGGTGGAAACAAAATATTATTTTCCACAGGAGGGGACCATATTTTATAGTCCATAAAAACTCTGTTTAGATTATTCCTTCTTGGGACCCAGACCAATTTGTCTTCTTTTTACTTGCCGGTTGGCAGCATGGAATCTGTTTCATTTTCTCTTTATAGCTGTCACGACACACAACTCCTGAGGTACTTGGTGACAGTACAGTGCAGTGTTTTCTGGGCATTACTCTTTGCTCTCCCGAAAACCCACTAACGGGTTGTGCGTATAAGGTTGGTTTGTTTGTTTGTTTTACTGCAAAATTATTCGAGGATAAAGTGTATTCTGGGAGAAGTCTAATTAGAAAGAGTTAGCAAAGGCTTATGATTTTTCACTAACATTTTCTCAGATGGTACTGAACAACTTCATTAGGTATCTTCTTCTCACCTTTATTTCTAGTGATGAGATTCCCAGTTCTCTAAGCTATCAACTCTAAAGATCAGAGTATCTCCCTTTGCAAAATATCCGTTAAATCTTTGCTGATGTTATTATCCCTGTACCTGACTCTATCCTTAAATTGTAAGGCTTCCTTTATTCTTGTAGGGTAGAACTTTTAAACTGAGTTATGCCTAAAAAAGTTCTCGGTGAAGAGAGTATCTCCAAAACACATCGGATTTGTTTAAGGAGAATATGTGCATTTTTTGATCTTAGAAAGAAAACGAAATAAAATATTAAACGACTTTAATTTTTGTATGTTCATGCCTAGCCTCATTCCTTTAAAATATAATTTAAAGTGGATTCTGTTACATGATATCACAATAGAAGGGGAATGATCAGGTTTGGTTAATTCTGGTAAATTGAAAACAATTTTTTTTTTTTTATCATATGTGCCTTAATGGCCGGGCACAGTGGCTCACGCCAGTAATCCCAGCACCTTGGGAGGCCAAGGCGGGCGGATCACGAGGTCAGGAGATCGGGACCATCCTGGCTAACATGGTGAAACCCCCTCTCTACTAAAAATACAAAAAAAATTAGCCGGGCGTGGGGAGGCTGAGGCAGGAGAATGGCGTGAACCCGGGAGGCGGAGCTTGCAGTGAGCTGAGCTCGCGCCACTGCACTCCAGCCTGGGCGACTGAGCAAGACTACGTCTCAAAAAAAAAAAAGGAAGTATAGTAATACAGTGAACTCCTAGAAATCCATACCTCTAGGAATTACAACATAGATTCATTAAAGCCCTCTGTTACCCCTCCCAAGTTTCTTTTTCTTAAGATAATCCCCATCCTGAATTGAATGTTTTTATTATTGTGTAAAATTAGTGTTATCTTCTGGGCTACTTACTTGAAGGATACTTTTGAAGACCCTTAAAATTTTATGAGATGAGACTTAATAATGTAGAAGTAAAACTTGCTCATTTGGTTTTTTGTGTGTTTTTTGTTTTGTTTTGTTTTTTCATTTGAAAATCCAGATGCCTGTCAATATTGTCGTGGTGAGGTTTATCTAAATATGTAAATGAGCATGGGCCATATGTGGAATTACTTTTTCTTTGCATGCGTTAAGCTGGTATTCTACAGAAATCTTAGAAACCCATCTTCACATCAGAAAGAGGGCATCCTTTGGCCTATACTTGTGAAGAGCTAGAGTAAGGTGCTCCCACCTTTGAGATTGCTAAAGTTGCCATTCTTTTGGAAATTTATGAGCTAATCATGAATTAGGCATTTGAAAAGCTGCCAGACTTTTGTAAAACCCAGTAAGCAAAGCAGGTATGATCTTCGTCCTGACGCAGCTAAGTTCAGGCACGATTAATGGCTCGAAATACAGAATGTGTTTTCCTTTGTAGAAATTTAGTTTTGGCACGCCCTAAGAATGCATCAGAATCTGGATAAATCACAGAGTTGTGGAAGCCCAATTGTCTTTTATAGTGGCACCGAACAATGTGAGACTGCCGCAGAGGTAGTGGGGTGGATTCAAGAAGTTAGATGTCTGGCTTTACGGTGGCCAGGTATATGTTTTATTCTATTTGCAGTGTTAACGTTTTTATTCAAATTCTTCAGTCAATCCCTTAATATTAGTGTAATTTGTAGCCTTTCTCCCTCCTTTTGGAAACGGCCGCTATTTTGGTTTACGTTCTCTAATGGGGATAAAATGTTATGGAGAAGTACCCCAGTCCCTTGATAATTCAATAGAAAATCTCACAAGGAAATACTCTGGATGTGTTTAGTAATAAGCAAAAACTTAAAAATAGAGTGAAACATGATGGCAGTTGAAATAGTTATCAGAAGTCTAAGGAAGTATATATGTAAGCTTTAACCCAGAAATTATATTTCTGTTCATTTATCTTGTGAAATTTGTTTGTGGAATAATATTCAATGCAGCATTATATAATAAAATTAAAACATTGGAAGAAATTAAACTATTAAGTATACTTCAACCTTTAAAATGTTTGTCCAGATCTGCAGTTATTGAAATGAAAACATATTCAGGACAAATTGTTGAGTGTAGTTAAAATATGCTATAGAAGAAAATGAATGAAGTCCTGTTTTTATTTGGAAAATGTGAACAAAATATTCATAATAGATATCTTTGGGTAATAAAATGTTTCTATTATATAGTTTTATATAAGATATATTCTCATTTCAGAAGTATCCAAACAAATGTCCAAGAAGGATACTATTGATATATATCAGGTAAAAGACTTAAAAAGAACCTTTGACAGGTTCTGTTAATGAGATAATGTTAATGTTGTAATGTAAATTAAACACATTTATTATGTGTTTAAATGATATATTTTTAATTTTCCTGCAAGTGGTTTCAAAAACAAACTTCAAAAGCCTTATTTTGTTTTATAGTTTAGTTTATATGATATTATGTAGATTTTAACATTAATTTTTTATCTACTCTTTTAATTAATTAGGCAAAGGAGGTAAAAACAGGCGCAGGGGTAAAAATGAGAATGAATCTGAAAAAAGAGAGTTGGTGTTTAAAGAGGATGGACAAGGTAAGACTTTTCAAGTTAGGCTTCTTTTACTAATATGTGTTGTTGTTGCTGTTAATATAAATTTCAGTCTTTCTCCTAAAGGAATCTTAATCATTATCCTGAGCAGTTGTCCCTGTGTTTCCATTTCTCTTTTCCTCATTTCTCATCATCTACATTTCTCCTATACTTGTTCATTAAATAACGATTTCTTGGATATACCAAGTCTGGATAGAGGATTCGATGGCAGCATTTTTGTAGATATACGTTCAGTATTTTGTGTGGAAGAACACAATCTAGCTGATGCCTGCAATCCCAGCCCTTTGGAAAGCGAGGTGGTTGGCTTGCTTGAAGCTAGGAGTTTGAGACCAGCCTGGGCAACAGGGTACAACCCTGTCTCTACAAAAAAAATAATAATAATAATACAAAAATTAATGAGGCATGGTGTTACACAACTGGAGTCCCAGGTTCTTTGGAGGATGAGGGGAGAGGATAGTTTGAACCCAGGAAGTCAAATCTACAGGGAGCTGTGAGGGTGCCACTGTATTCAGCCTGGGTGACAGAGCAAGACCCTGTCTCAAAAAAAATCCAAAAGTTCAAAGCAAATTAAGCATAGACTGTGATCATTAAATATTCCATACATTGGTAATGAGTAATGTTGTACCCTATTAGACCATGGTTATTTGTGAGGATAAAATCCCAAAACCTTTTTGAACCACAAGTTCTTCAATGCAGCTAGTATATAATCATAAAATGTAATACAATCCTAATAATTGACTAACCCCTTGAATTGATAACGGAGGTACCGACTAACATACAAAAAAAAAGTAAATTTATTGGGCCCCTTGCTTTTTTTCTTCTTTTTTTCTTTAAGTGATGAACTTAAGAAAAATTTGTGATATTAGTACACAACAAAGTTGCATGTATTCTTCATCTACATTCACTAATTTTTAACCTTTTACATCTTTTACTTTATTTCTATCTCTGAGTATCTGCATGTATACATGTTTTTCTAACTATTTTGAATTTTTATACAGATAACTAGTAATATGAATTTACAGACTTTAGCCCTAAATACTTCAGCATATATCTCCTAAGATGAAGCAATTCTCCTTTACTAATTACAAACAACATATTTAACTTTAATGTAATACTGTTACCTACTTTATACTATGCTGTTACAAATAGGTAACCACTAACCGCATATGACTATGTAGATTAATTTAACTTAAAATTTGGATATGTAATAGTTCCATCACAGGCAAGTTTTCCTGGAGTGCTAACCTCATAGATAATCCATATTCAAATTTCTTCACATTTAATTATTTTCAGCATGAATACATTTATTGTTTAATAATTTATAAGAAAAGCTAGGTATGTTTCTATAGAATTTTTGGTAGTCATTTATGTTCTAAATAGAAGCCACTAAAAAATCAACATCTTTTAATTATATGAAACATATTTTCTGGCAAAAGACACTTATTTAGCCTTCATCTTTTTCACTTCTAATAGATGTTGACTTTACTTTCAGGACCAGTTTTTTAATTTTCATTCTCATTTTGTTTTTATTTTTCTCCATGTTTCAAAAGTGCTTAGTGATAAGCTGAACTCACTGGATTTTTGTAAAATGGATCAGTTGCCACATATATAACCCCACAATGCAGCTTTTTTTTGTTTTTTTGAGGCGGAGTCTGGCTTTGTCAGCCAGGTTGTAGTACAGTGGCATGATCTCAGCTTACTGCAATGTCCGTCTCCTGGGCTTAAGCAGTTCTCCTGCCTCAGCCTCCCTAGTATCTGGGATTAGAGGTGTGTGACACCACGCCCAGCTAAGTTTTGTATTTTTAGTAGAGACGGGGTTTCACCATGTAGGCCAGGCTGGTCTCAAACTTCCGACCTCAGGTAATGCACCTGCCTCGGCCTCCCAAAGTGCTGGGATTACAGGCGTAAGTAATCATGCATGGCCTTTCACTCTTATTTTCTAAGAACTTTGGAATAATCACCAAGGTATTCTAAAGTAAACAGGAATTTTTAATAGTTAAGCTATTGTTTGTCATTTCTGAGTTTAGGGATAGTGAAGATAGAGTTAGGGTTCATGTGAGAGACTGATGAAGCATTATAGTGTATATTTTGAAATGTGCCACTTGACGTTCAAAAGCAGAGTGTACAATCGTGAAAACAAGAGTTGACTTAATCAAAATGAGTGGGTAATTAAAATGCCTCTAGTCACAGAAATAGCTTGTCATGGAAATGGCATTTGTAACCCTGAACAAGTTACTTGACTTAGTCTTTTATTTACTCTAAATTTAAAGGTGTTAAAGTATATGAGCATAGCTGGGAGAGGTGTAGAAGTTGACAGATAAAGAATTCTCTGGTTTCCCTTGATAAAGTTAGAATATATGTCATTTTGAAATACGACTCTGAATAAATTACTCAAGCTTTTTGCTATTTGTTTTATCCTATTTTTCTTTGTAAGTAGTTTGATCTAATTCAGCAGTAAATGGAGCTTTTATTAACAGATAAATTTCTTTTTTTGTTGTTGTTATTGTTGTTGGTGGTGAGTTTTGATCTTGACATCCAGGCTGGCATGCAGTGATGCTATCTCAGCTCCCTGCAACCTCTGCCTCCAGAGTTCAAGCCATTCTCCTGCCTCAGCCTCCTGAGTAACTGGGATTACAGGCATCTGGCACCAAGTCTAGCTAATTTTTCTATCTTTAGAAGAGACAAGGTTTCACCATTCTGGCCAGGCTGGTCTCAAACTCCTGACCTCAGGTGACTTCAACTGCCTTGGCCTCCCAGATTGCTAGAATTACGGGCATGAGCCACCGTGCCCAGCCCAATAGCTAAATTTCAGTCATTACATTTTAACCAATGTTGAATGGGATCTCAACCTTTTTTTTTTATCTCCCCTTCTCAGAGTATGCTCAGGTAATCAAAATGTTGGGAAATGGACGACTGGAAGCATTGTGTTTTGATGGTGTAAAGAGGTTATGCCATATCAGAGGGAAATTGAGAAAAAAGGTAGGTGTGTAGGTTTCTTTTCAATAAAAATTTGCCGTAAAAAATGTCTCTGCTTTAAATACATGGTCCAAGCAATTTATTTTTGTGAGTTCCCAAAATAATTTATACAACAATGATTCATGTGACAATGTGAATAAATAGAAAATGTGTTTGATAACTTTTAGATTTACTTTTAAAGACTAATTTGTTTGTTTAACTTCTGTTGTATTCCTACCAGAAATGTTTACTCTGATTTTAGTATTGAAGAAACCAGACAAATATAATATATAACACAAATGGTCTTGACTCAATTAAATGTTAATGCTGTGAAAGAAGGAAAAATTTGGGAATTACTTTAGATTAAAAGACATTGATCAGTGCATATCCGTTCATTAGGTTTTGGATTGGGGGAAACTGTTTTAGGTGGTACTAGGAAAATTAAAATATGGAATATGTTAGACACTCTATTTGTTAATAATACCACATCAGGTAGTTTTATAAATTACACTGATTAAAAGTCTCTACTACTCAGATTTTTAATTAAAATAATAAAACCTTTGTTTTGGCTGATCTCTGTGGAAGTATTAGCCAGCATACACCTGTAGTCCCAGCTACTCAGGAGGCTGAGCCCAGGAGCTCAAGGTTCCCATGAGCTAAAAATTGTGCTAATGCACTCCAGTCTGGGTGATAGAGAGAATCTCTATCTCAAAAAGAAAAAAAAAATCTTTTTGGTGTGTTAGCATTCTTTCTTTTCCGATTTAGTGACACTTTTAGGGGTTCTCTTAGTCCGTTTGGGCTGCTCACTGACTGGGTAGATTATAAAAAACAGAAATTTTATTTCTCATAGTTTTGGAGAAAGAGACATCTATTTAATATTTGGTGAGGACCCATTTCCTGATTATTATGTGGCGCCTTCTGGCTTAGTCCACACATGGTGGAAGGGATGAACTAGCTGCCTTGGGCCTCTTCTATAAGAGCAAAAATCTCATTCATGAACGATCAGCCCTCATCACATAATCACCTCCCAAAGGCCCAACCTCCTAGTACCATCACCTTGGGGATCCAAATTTCAATATAAATCTTTCGAGGAACACAAACATTAAGACAAGAACAGGGGCTATATTTATGTAGACTGGGTGCTTTATAGTCATTTTGTGTAGATACGTCTTCTGTATTTTGGACAATTACATGTCTCTCAATTTCTGAGACAAAGGATCATCTGACATTTTAAACTCTTGAGTAATTGAAATAAAATTGCTATATATTTTTTAACATTCTAAATAAGAAAGTTTTAACAAACAACTGGGTACTATAGTTTTTTCATGTCATACCTTAACTATGTAGTACATACAACTATGCTACAGATATATATATATTTCAGGTTTTTTTTTTTCTAATTTATTTTTATTTTTTGAAGCAGCGTCTCACTCTGTTGTCTAGGCTGGAGTACAGTGGCACAACCACCACTCACTGCAGCCTTCACCTCAAGCAGTCCTCCCGCCTCAGTCTCCTAAAGTAGTTGGCAGGTACATGCCACTACACCCAGCCTTTTTTTTTTTTTTCCAAACTCTTTGTACAGTCTAGGCCTCTCTACATTGCCTAGGATGGTCTCAAGCTCCTGTGCTCAGGTCATCCTCCTGGCTTAGCCTCCCAGAGTGCTGGGATTACAGGCATGAGACACCTCTCCTGGCATCTAATTAATTAATTTTTTTTTCACACTAGGTGAATAGTATACTTGTTTTGTGGGAGGATTCACTAAATATTCTTTTTATTATTTGTTTTTATTTTTAAAATAATCTGCAGTAAATTTCTTACAGGTTTGGATAAATACATCAGACATTATATTGGTTGGTTTACGGGACTATCAGGTAAAAATAACATTTAAAGTTGTGTTATGTCTTTGTGTTTAAGCAGTTGTTAATGTTTGGAAGGTAACTATACTAGCATCTTTGACCCATTCCAGCCCAGGTTGCTTTCTCACCATTCTGCCTGCCATCATCATTTATTAAGGGCCAGTTGTATTTAAGACTATACTGTTTTTGAAATTTGAAATAATTCTCACAGATAGTTAATGGTACATATATTTTTGTGGAAAAACATAAATTTTTTAATTCTTTGTTTTCATTGTTAATATAATGTGCAGTAAATATTTTCTTGCAGGCTTAGACAAGTACTGTAGATCATCTGTCCTCATCCATTTAAAGGCCAATGATGTTTCAGGCATTCAGCTAGGTATTTCAGACATTGTAGTCCCAAATGCTGGTCTGTTAAATAGTAGTGGTGCAGGCTGAATTTTCAATGCTCTGAAGTCAAATTAGGAGATACATAGTTAACAATGTTTTTCATGGAGCACAATTGTTTACCTTTTTAAATGAGAAAGTGTATAAGGTAGTAATTTTTATTAGTGTTCTAATTTGGCAAAGCAAAATTTAATCTGGAGACTCATTTACCTAATATTATTTTTAATATTATTTTAATATTTTGAAATTTAAAGTTCTTGAAATCCAAATCTGGGAAACCACAAGTCTAGTTGATGCAGTTGAATAAGTCTGTTCTCCTCTAAAAGTTTTATAGTTTGGTAGTGTAAAGTTAAGACATGCATACCAAGTAGTTAACGGTACAAACTGTTGTAAAGTACATGCTATAAAGTGAACAGTGTATAACAAAGACAGTAGTAGCTGTTTAATCTCCAGCCTTGAAACTATTTACATGTTGTAGGTCTGTTTAATCTCCAACCTTGAAACTACTTAAACATGTTGTAGGTCTGTAAAATACATTTTACTTCTACCCGTGGAACTCATCACCGTTGTTTAACCACATTGAGAAACTACTGCTATGTCTATATTTTTATTCTCTTGATATTAGGTGGAGTTCTCTGTAGTCATCTGTTAAGTCTAAGTTGTTTTATAATGTTCAAGTCTTCTGTTGATCTTTTGTCTGATTGTTCTTTTCATTACTGTAAGTGGCATATTGAAGTTACTCTACTTTTCATCTTGAGAATTTCTACTTTTTACATGACTTCAGTGTCTTTCTTGACTTTCTCTGTTTAAGAAATACCCTTTTCATAATTTCCTTAATATTTTTAGACATGATTTCTTTTTAAGTCTTAGATAAACTAAGTCCAACTTCTGGGATTCCTCAGGAATAGTATTTTTTTTCCCTGTGTTTGAGCCACTTTTTTACATCTTTTTTTTTTTTTTTTTAAGCTGAACATTTTAACTACAACATAGCAGTTCTGGAAATCAGATTCCTACCTCTCAGGGCTGTTGTTGATACTGCTTGTTTGGTGACTTTTCTGAACTAATTCTTTGGCCATTGAATAGTTGGTTAGTTTAGTGGGCAGTTCATGTTTGAACAAAGATTTCATTAAAACCACCAAGACTTTAATCATTTAAAGAGGAATCTTGTACATGTAGAGAAATACTTTCAACATTCAGCCAATGTTGGTCAACTGACAACTCTTCCTTAGTCTTCATATCTTGCTATGCAGGATCTCAAGTTCAGTCGGGGGTAGTATTAGGGCTTTCCTGTATTTTTCCTTATCATGTGCACTACTCTGAACATATATTTGGCCTTTTAGATTTGCAGAAGTATGTTGGACTTTACAAATTTCCTATGGATATCTCACTCCAGAGCTTTTTTAAGATTTTTGGTTAGTTTATTTTTTGTCCCAACTGTTATTACCACTTAAGGCATGTTAAAAAATTGCCGCAGATTATTTTTTCTACAAAAGCCCTGTGGGGTAAACCACAGTGAATAAGCTCTGAATCAAGTGAGTTAAAGGAAAGTTCTTAAAATGGAAGTTTCCAGGAACTTCCAGGAAGTTCTCTATAGAATGGTGTTATCAAAGAACTTCGGACTTGTTCTGTGCTTTTCAGTAGCTGCTATTCTGGTGGTTTTTATTAAACTGAAGTAAGGTATGGGAATAGGGGAACTTAAAAGGCCACACTGCTTTTTCTTAGTAAGATTCACCTATTTTTCTTGAATAAACGCTCCTTAGTGTTTATTGCATTCATTTGGTTAATTTTCAGATTTCTGATATTATGGATTTTGACCATTTTGTCAATGTTCATATTTCTTTTCTGAAGGAACAAATTTTAGCAAGTCCTTATTCTGCCATTCCTGCAATCACTGCAAGAAGGCATTTATTTTGATAGACTTAATTACACATTGACTTTGTTTCTTTTTCATATATCAAATAAAAAGTTGTACTGTGCTTTTAAAATGTTATTTTTATGTCCATTATATTATTCTAATTATCATTTTAACAAAATCTGGTTTGCACATTACAGTTTGAAAAGTGTTGGTCTATTTCATACTGCCATTGTGACAGATCACTTTAGTTTACATCTTATTTATATTGTAAATTGTAAGCAATCAGAACCCCTCCTCACCCCAAGTTGGATAAAATACTTTCAAATGGGGACTTGTGAACATCTTAGGAAAGTGGTTCTTAGTGTTGGCATTAGAAACACCCACCCAGAAGAGCTTTTAAAAATATGCATTCATGTACTACACCCCAGGCAGGTCTACTTTCAATCTTAAGGAAGTAGGTATCTATCTTTAAAATCAAGCTGTTTTTCGAGTTCCATAGACAATTCTGTTAGATAATCTATACTAAGAACTACTGATGCATAGAAAAGTTTATTATTAGTATTATTTATTTTTTATTTTTTGACAGAGTTTTGCTCTGTTGCCCGGGCTGGAGTGCGGTGGCTTGATGTTGGCTCACTGCAATCTGCACCTCCTGGGTTCGTGCCATTCTCCTGCCTCAGCTTCCCGAGTAGCTGGGGCTACAGACACCTGCCACCACGCCCAGCTAATTTTTTGTATTTTTAGTAGAGACGGGGTTTCACCGTGTTAGCCAGTGTGGTCTTGATCTCCTGACCTCATGATCCGCCCACCTCAGCCTCCCAAAGTGCTGGGATTACAGGCGCGAGCCACCGTGCCTGGCCTAGAAAAGTGTATTACCTTTTTAACATCATTATTCTTTACTCATTTTTAGTTTTGAATTGCAGTGTTTGACCTAAAAAGTTTTATATTACAATTTTTTTAATTAGTCTTTTGTTTTTTCCAAGAGACTTCTAATTAAAAGGGAATAGTAAATAAAAGCACTGTGCTTGCCTTTTGTGCTTTTATTAAAGTGAAATCTCTACAATCTTTCCTAAGCTGTTAATCATTGTTTACTAATGAACATAAACCACTTCCTAATTACTCAGACTCAAGAATTTTTTTCTAGAGGGTATTGGGGTAGGCAAAGAAAAGCAGGAGAGTTTGTAATAAACGGTATATGGGATTTTTTTAGATGTGTTCATTTTGAAAGTAACTTGTGAAGCAACTGGTGATATTTTGGTATAAGACGTTTTGAAAGTTATTTGTTTATTTCTAAGGATAACAAAGCTGATGTAATTTTAAAGTACAATGCAGATGAAGCTAGAAGCCTGAAGGCATATGGCGAGCTTCCAGAACATGGTAATATCAAAATGATTTTATCTCCTTGTTATTTGATATTAATGTTTGTTGGTATTTAGGTGAAGCTATTTCCATAGAACTCTTGTTTTACATAGTGTTTTAGTGAATACTTAAAAATTTTTTATAAGTAGTGTTGCCTATACTTCAGTATACTTATGATACTTTGGAAAAGATATTAATAACTGGAAATCTCTAATAAAGACATTGTGAACTTGAAAGTAGAAGTCTCTAATAAAGAGATTATGAATTATGAAAGTTCGTTTAGTGATGAGTTTATGAATTCATAAGCTCTGGATTGTTATATAAGATCTGTCAAAGGAATACGTTTTTTATTGTGTTTTTCTAAACAGTTCTCAAGACTGGCAGTTTTCATTTAAGCAAAGGCAACAAATGTAATACTAATGTTTGATTATTATAGAAAAAAGTATTCATCTCAGCAAAGTTGTAACTGTGGGATTATTTTTAACAAACAATTGTGTTTTCTTTTTCTTAAAGACAAATACAATGCATACTTACCGCGGAAAACTTGACAAGATTAAAATAAGTCCCTCATGACACCATCAAAGAGAATATGCACTGTTGGAAAGCCTACATATTTTACTAGGCAGCTGTTTTCATTATTTATCACATTGCATTTTATGAAAAGATTTTTATATAAACATGAAGATCCTGATGAAATTATTGGCATTTCAGGAAGTGCTGAAAGTTTCACTTTCATTACTTAGGGATAAGCATGATCATGATTTAACCAAGTATTTCTCACTGATTTGATAAGTCTGTTTAAATAATTGGTTAACTAGCTGTTGTAATTTCAAGAGAACTTTATGTATCTTGAGGATAAATTGTTAACCTGTGCTCAAATCCCTTTTGAAGGCTACATGGAAATGTTTGGCTATTGAGTTAGTGTAGTCAGAGTCTGCCTACCATACTTAAAGTATGTTTTGTATATGTGCTAAGTGATAATTAAAAATACCTTTTAAAAACAAACGAAAAATAGAGCACACTACAGCACATTCGTTCTTTGTTTTTTGAGACAGAGTCTTGCTCTGTCACCCAGGCAGGAGTGCAGTGGCACCATCTCAGCTCCCTGCATTCTATGCCTGCCGGGTTCAACCTATTTTCCTGCCTCACCATCTGCGACTACAGGCATTTGCCACCATACCTGGTTAGTTTTTTTTTTTTTACTTTTAGTAGAGACCAGGTTTCACCATGTTGGCCAGGCTGGTCTTGAACTCCTGATCTCAAGTGATCTGCCCACCATGGCCTCCCAAAGTGGTGGGATTACAGGCAAAATCTTGATTATATAATCAGTATGTCTGTTATTTTACCTTTAGCTAAAATCAATGAAACAGACACATTTGGTCCTGGAGATGATGATGAAATCCAGTTTGACGATATTGGAGATGATGATGAAGACATTGATGATGTAAGTAAATAAACCTAATAGGTTTTTTGTTTTATCTATGCATTATCTGTAAACTTTACAGTCCTTTGGGATATTCTTTACTGCAGAAATCAATTTTAGCTTTGGCAGTAGGCACTTCATAATCAAAGTTAAGTAAGAGTGTCTAAAGAGATAGTTTTGAGAACATGTCCTCTATTAAGAGAAATGCTTAGTATATTAAAAGAAGAATCTCGTTTGAACCAGTTTGATGCAGCATTGAAATTATGACATACTTGAAAGGTTTGTTAAAATGAAGGGCCTGTTGCCAGGGCATGTAATAGAATTACATGGTTGAGCATCAGTTTGTACTGGCCAAACTCGTTTTGGAGTTAGTTTGTGCTTATTTTATGGAAATGATTGTTTTTCCTAGTAACAAAGCAGCACAGTTCACAAAGCAATAAATGCTTCAGCTCTCTTTTTCAGTTAACTATATTGAAATTAAATTCACCTTGATTTTTCTTCCTTCTCTCTGAGAGAGAGAGGGAGAGAGAGAGAGAGAGAGAGAGAGAGAGAGTGTGTGTGTGTGTGTGTGTGTGTGTGTGTGTGTATTGGTGGTGTGTGGTGTGTATGGAATTGGTGGTACAGGTTATACTCCATTTGCACTTAGGTTTTTTTGTCAATATCCCTATAATAAAAATGTTGTTCAGAAACCACCTGTATATACACACCCAAAAGTTATGATTAATTAGTTACTAAAAAGAAATTATAGAATACCTAAAGCAGTTGTTCTTGATGTAATCTGTGCAATTACCAGAGCTTTTAAAAATTATAAAGTCCAGCCGGGCATGGTGGCTCTTGCCTGTAATGTCAGCACTTTGGGAGATGCGGGCAGATCATGAGGTCAGGAGTTTGAGAACAGCCTGACCAACATGGTGAAACCCCGTTTCTGCTAAAAATATAAAAATTAGCCAGGCATGGTAGTGCACACCTGTAATCCCAGCTACTCAGGAGGCTGAGGCAGGATAATCACTTGGACCCAGGAGACAGAGGTTGCAGTGAGCTGAGATTGCACCACTGCACTCTAGCCTGGGCAACAGAGCGAGACTCCATCTCAAAAAAAAAATTACAAAGGCTAAACTTTGGAAAGTCTGAGACAGACATAGGTGATACTGATGGTCTCACACTCCATTGAGAGCCATTGTTCTACATCAGGGTTCTCTACAGCTTTTGTTTTACCAACATGTTTATTAAGATTGTTTTCAGACTGTTCAGAGGAGTAGAATGATTTTTAAATTTATTTGTAAACATTCAAATACTCACCAACAAGATTGTACAATTTACAGTTTTTCTTTGCTTCATCTATCACACCCATCCTTCTATTCATCTGATATTACACCTTATATTTTGGCCCATTTCCAAACTATTACTTACACTTTGAGTTAAAGAAAATAAACTGAGTCCATAATTGTATATATGCACTTATAAATTTTTACAACATAAAGTACTCTATATTTATAAAATTTTTTAGTTTTTTTTTCTTCGGAATTGTTTCTGAGTCATAACACTGCTCTAATGTAATATAAATTTTAAAGTATATCCAAAAAGAAAATAAAAAGAGATGAAAATTCCATTGTTCTTGTGATCCCAGGAAATCTGAGACAGGTCTCAGTTAATTTAGAAAGTTGAGTTTGCCAAGGTTGAGGACGCACCCATGACACAGCCTTGGGAAGCCCTGAGGACATGTACCCAAGGTGTTCGGGGCACAGCTTGGTTTTGTACATCTTCGGGGAGACATGAGACATCGATCAATATATGTGAAAAGTACGTTGGTTCAGTTTGGTAAGGGAGGGCATCTTGTTAGCCTTTCTAAAGGAGGCAGTCAGCTATGCATCTAACTCAGTGAGCAAAAGGATAACTTTGAATAGAATGGGAGGCTGGTTTGCCTTAAGCAGTTTCCACCTTGAGTTTTTCTTAGTAATTTTGGGGGTCCAAGATATTTTCCTTTCACATTCTAATATTTTCTTCATGTACCTCCCTTTGGGGACCCTGAGCCAGAGGTTTTTTTGGGGATTAAACAGAATTGGCATTTACTTCATGTTGCAATAACCAAAAGCATAAATATTTCGTTGTAGGTTAAGGGCAAATCTGAACATTTCCACAGTTGGTGGCCTTGGAGGCCTCTTTGGAAAATTCAAAGAACCTATCCAGACTACATAGTGGAACACAAAGCTACATACCCAGATGTTAGAATAAGGATCTAGACATAGCTAAGATTTTTCTCAGGGAGTAGGGGGAAGAAACTTTCTTAGAGTTATGCCATTTCTTTTGGAACTAGGCCCAGTAGGGTAACAGGGGAAGGGATGTAAAGACAATGGCTAATAAAGGAAGTTTAGTTTCTTTTGAGTTTCTTTTGCTTATTAGGAGAGAACACTGTAGACGACTTATAGGTGTTCTAGTTTTACTTCTGTGACTACATGGACTCCGAATTTGGTTAGGACCATATTTATCCCATTTTTAAAGGAATTACATCTATTTTGTCTGTGTCCACCCTCAGAATATAAGATCTGTAATCACTACCACAAAAGGAAGTAAGGACAAACAAAACTTCAAAAATGTTCCGATATATGATATATAATAACATTCTGAAAGAGCATAAAGATTTACTGGTAACACAAAGGAAATGAGAAAAATCTAATATACAGAATACTCAGTTCAAAACGATTTACTTCACAGTTTACCACTGGGAGTCTTTATATGCAGTAGAATGTTGTAGTAAGAGTTATTTTTCTATGGATCTGATGTTCTTTTCAATTACAGATCTAAACTGAACCAAGTGTTTTTACATGACATGTTCTCTGAGGATGGTTCTACAGTTGGGATTTTGGCCATCATCAGTTAAGAAGAGAAATTCATTTAGTGTGTAGTTTCTGAAAGCAAACTGATTTATTTTCATTGTTTTAAAGTATTTATTTCTTTAAAAGCTGATGACACTGAATTATCTTAAGTTAAATGTTAATACTTTATTGTTTCCATGTAATGGAACTTAAGGATAAAAGACCATAATATTTGCTGTTAAAAGAAATAAACAAATGCCTTTCCTACTGTGATAACGTCAAGTAACTGGATATTTTGAATACATTTCTGCCTTGTAATCATTCTGGGTTCTAATAAGCCCTACTTCCACCTAATCTGTTTACAGTCTTTCTGTATGTTTTTGTTACTTAGATGGTCTCATAAGGTTTCGATACAATTTGAAGACAGAAATCTGCATTTAGAATCAGAAAACATGGACATATTTTTCATATTTATCTAGCCATATGTAATTTTATACTAACATTGATAGTTTATAAATTCTTTTCATCCTTTGTGCCTCGATTATTAAGGAAAAAAAAAAGTCCAACATACAGTTTTTAAAGTGTGGCATTTTTGAGTGGTAATTTAGAATGTGTAAGATTAAGAGTTAAAGAAATTGAACAATAAGTGGCAACCAATTATCTTAACATTGGAAATACTGGAGTAACATTTTGTTTTCAAAGGTTATTCATTGTAATCCACTGTTTTGGCTTTCATGAACAAGTAAATTACAATGTATAAATGAAAAACAGTTTCATAATAAATTCTATAAACTGAGCCATTCTCAGACTGTCTCTAAACTGCCAAAGGAGGAAGCAACCATACTGAATGGAAAGATAGTTTCAGCCTACCTTCAGTGGCTCACACCTGTAATCCCAGCACTGTGGGAGGCCTATGGGGGCACATCACCTGAGGTCAGGCATTCAAGACCAGCCTGACCAACATGGCAAAACCTCATCTCTACTAAAAATACAAAAATTAGTGGGGCATGGTAGTGCATGCTTGTATTCCCAGCTACTCAGAAGCCTAAGGCAGGAGAATCGCTTAAACCTGGAGGCAGAGGTTGCGATGAGCTGAGATCTCACCACTGCACTCCAGCCTGGGCGACAGAGCAGGACTCAGTCTCAAAAAAAACAAAAACAAATAAACAAAAAAGATCGCTTCAGTTACCTGAATGGAAGAGCCACAACAAGTAATGTGATAAAAAGAGCCATGTGTAGCCGGGGGCAGTGGCTCACACCTGTAATCCCAGCACTTTGGGAGGCCGAGGTGTGTGGATCACGAGGTCAGGAGATTGAGACCATCCTGGCTAACACGGTGAAACCCCATCTCTACTAAAAATACAAAAAAAATTAGCCGGGCGTGGTGGCGGGTGCCCCCAGCTACTCGAGAGGCTGAGGCAGGAGAATGGCATGAACCCGGGAGGCGGAGCTTACAGTGAGCCAAGATCGTGCTATTGCACAGTGGCCTGGGCAACAGAGCGAGACTCCGTCTTGAAAAAAAAAAAAAAAAGCCATGATCAGTATATTTTTGGCTTAACTTTATGTTGTTACTGCATTTCATTGTGCGTACGGATTCATTTATTTATTTATTTTGAGACGGAGTCTTGCTCTGTTACCCAGGCTGGAGTGCAGTGCAGTGGGTCCATCTCGGCCTACTGCAAGCTCCGCGTCCGTGATTCACGCCATTCTCCTGCATCAGCCTCCCTGGTAGCTGGGACTACAGGTGCCTGCCACCATGCCCGGCTAATTTTTTTGTGTGTTTTTAGTAGAGACGGGGTTTCACCTTGTTAGCCAGGATGGTCTCGATATCCTGTCCTCGTGATCCGCCCGCCTCGGTCTCCCAAAGTGCTGGCGGTAACAGGCATGAGCCACCGCGCCTTCCCCTCTCCCCTCCGCTTCCTGCGCCCGGCCGATTTTTTTTTTTTTTTTGGATACATACTAGTAAGAATTTATATCATAATCTTCCCTTTTAAAGTTTTGTTCTGATAGTTACAAGGTGAATATAAAGGCTGGACTTGTTAAGAGTTCACTGGGTACTGTTAAATCTCACATAACTTTAAAAGGAGAGTTTTCAGTTAGTTTGTGAAACATTGTATTTGTTCTCCTGAAAATTTTTCCGTAATGAAAATATAAAGGGAATCTGTCATCACATGGTTTTAGTAATACAAATATATATACATGAGAGAGAGAAAAACTTCCTATGGCTTCTTAAAATCTTGCCATTTTATTTCTTTAATGTGAAAACTCTGGATTCAAACTCTAAGGCCAGAAAGTTAGTACATTATTAAATCTAAGAATAAGAAATAAAAGCTCACAGTATATGCAATAATCCCACTTACAGTAACCGCAAATAAAACAAAATAGCTAGGAATACAGCTAACCAGAGAGGTGGAAGATTCCTAAAAGGAGACAAAACTCTGTCAAAAGAAATCAGAGATGACACAAATAAACATTTCATGCTACTGGGTTGGAAAAATCAATATTGTAAAAAATGGCTATACTGCTGAAAGCAATTTTTAGATCAAACTACCAATGCCATTCATTCTTCACAGAACTAAGAGAAAAAAAAATTAAAAATTCATATAGAAACAAAAAAGTACCCAAATAGCCAAGCAATCCAAAGCAAAAGGAACAAAGCTTCAGGCTTCACACTGTCTGACTTCAAACAATACTGCAAAAGCAAAGTAACCAGACACAGAAACAGACACATAGACCAATATAATAAAATAGAAAGCTCAGAAATAAAGCCACACACCTATAATCATATGATCTTTGACAAAGCCAACAAATGGGGAAAGGACCTCTTATTCAATGACTGATGCTAGAATAACTGGCTAGTCATATGAATGCAGAATATTAAAGCTGGATCCATGTCTTTCACCATATACAACAATTAAGTCTTCAATCTGGGAAAGCTGACTGGAAAAAAAAAAAAACTCAAGATGGATTAAAGATTTAAATGTAACACCGCACACTAAAAATTCTGGAAGAGAGTATTTCTCCTACTGTGGAGCAAGATTGCTGAATGGAAGGTTCCGCTTATTTTTGCCACCACAGGAACACCAAATTTAATAACTATCTCAAAAATTAAATGAAAAACCTGGTGAGCTCTCACAGTACCTACTTGTAAATTAATACTGCTGGAAATGGAACTAAAGAGAGCAAGACAGACAGTCTTGAGTTACAAACTCCACCTTTACCCCACCCACCAGCAGTGGCCGTGTGGCATGGCCAGATAATGTGTGCTAGTGAAAGGGAAAACAGTGATTGTGAGACTTTGCATTTAGCTCAGTGGTGTCTTGTCACACTGGAAAGCAAAACTGCTGAACTCAGCTGATGCCTGTCTGTGAAGGGAACATTTAGACCAGCCCTAACCAGAGAGGAATTGCCCATTCTAGCAGTCAGAACTTGAGTTTTGGCCAACCTCACCACCAGAAGCCAAAATATTCTGGTGACCTACATAATCCTGAAAGGTAACCTAGGCCACAAAGACTGCAAATCCAAGACAAGTCCTAGTTCTGGGTTAGGCTGAAAACCAATGAACTTAGGGGCCACATGAGACAACAGCTGGGTTGGCTGAGGGAGTGCTTTCACCATCCCTCCCTCAACCCCAGGCAACACAGTTCATGGCTCTAAAAGATACCCCTTATTTCCACTTAAGGAGACAATAGAAAAAAGTAGAAAAGATTTTGTCTTGCATCTTGGGTACTAGGCCACAGTAGGGTAGGACAACTGGTCAGTGTTGTGAGGCCCCACTATTCATAATAGCCAAGATTTTGAAACTACCTCAGTAGCCATCAACAGAAGGATGGATAAAGAAATGTGCTATAGATGCGACAGATTTCTGTTTAGCTATGAAAATAATTAGATCCTGTAACTTGTAACAACCCAGATGGAACTAGAGTTTATTATGTTAAGTGAAATGAGTTGGGTACAGATAGAAAAACTACACATGGTCTCACTTATCTGTGTCAGAGCTGTAAGTTAAAACAATTGATATTGTGGAAATAGAGCATAGAAGGGTGGTGTGTGAGAAAAGGGGGATGATTAATGGATACCAACACTATTTGGAATGAGTGAATATTATCTAGTATATGCTACCACAATTGAATGAGCATAGCTGAAAATAATTGTATTTTTAAAAAATAACTAAAATAGTCAAAATTAATTACACATTTTTAAATAACTAAAGGAATAGAAAGATTGTAACACAAAGGATAAATGCTTGAGGTGATGGATGTGCCATTTGCTGTTATGCATTTCATGGCTGTATCGAAATATCTCAAATAATCCATTAATGTGGGCACCTTGTGTGTACTCCCCCCAAAATTAAAAATTAAATTCTGAAAGACAAGCTAGGAAATACTCTCCTTAATATCAATTTTGGCAAATAATTTTGGGCTAAGTTACATTTAGCAATTGCAACAACAAAACAAATATAGGCAAGTGGAACTAAAAGACTTATGCATGGCAAAAGAAATTGTCAACAGAGCAAACAAATAACCTACAGAATGGGTGAAAATATTTACAAACTATACATCCAACAAAGGCTTAGCATCTAGAACATGTAAAAAACTGAGATGAATCAACAAGGGAAAGCCTCATTTAAAAAAATGGGCAAAGATCATTAACACTTTATAAGATGTACAAGTGGTTAACAAATACATAAAAAAGCTGTTCAGCATCACTAATTGTCACAGAAATGCAAATCAAAACCACAATGAGATATCAACTGACACCAGTCTGAATGGCCATTATTAGTAAGTCAAAAACCAACAGAGGCTGGCAAGGCAATGGAGAAAAGGAAACACTTATAAACCTTGTTGGTGATAATATAAATTAGTCCAGGCACTGTGGAGAGCAGTTTGGAAATTTCCCAAAGAAATCAAAACTGAAGTACCATTCAACCCAGCAAGCCCATTACTAGATGTATACTTAATAGCAAATAAATTATTCTACCAAAAAGACACATGCACTCATATGTAATCACTGCTATTCACAACAGCAAAAACATGGAATCAAACTTAGTGGCCATCAGCGGTAAACAGGATAAAGAAAGTATGCCGTATGTATGCTGTGGAACACTGTGCAGCCATAAAAACAATGAAATAATATTGTTTGCAGTAATATGGATGGAGTTAGAAGCCATAATCCTAATCAAATTAATGCAGAAACAGAAAACCAAATACTACATTTTCTCACAAATTGAAGTTAAGCATTGAGCACACATTGGCGTAAATATGGGAACAATAAAAACTAGATGACTGGAAATGAGAGGTGGGTGAGGGGATTGAAACCTACTTACAGGGTACTATGCTACCCACCTGGGGTGATGGGATTTGTACTCCAAAACAGTATCCCACGATATTCTCATGTAACAAATCTGCACCTGAACTTTTATATCTGAAAGTTAAGATTTAATAATAATAAATAAGAGAAGACATGAATAAATAAAATCAGAAATAAAACTATTACAATGATTAGAATAGAATTACAGAAAATTATTACAGACTGTTATGAGCAAAACTATCAAACTGGAAAATTTTAAATGACATTGATAAATTCCTGGACATGTAAAACAAAATCAGAAAAAAAAATAGATAACCTCAACAGACCTGTAATAACAAAACTGATTCAGTAATAAAATATTTCCAACAAATCCAGAACCAGATGGCTTCATTGCTGAATTCTACTAAACTTTAAATATAGAACTAACATTAATTTTACTCAGTCTACTCAAACAAAATTAAAGAGGCATGGCTTCTCCCTAATTCCATGGGGCCAACATTGCCCTGATACCAAAATTATACAAAGATTTAAGAAAAAGAAACAACTACAGGCCTATATTGTTGATTAGCAGAGATCCACAAATTCTCAACGAACTACCAGCAAAGTGAATCTAATAATACATTTTGAAGATAATACCCCATGATCAAGTAGAATTTATCTGATGAATGAAAAGATTTTCAACATATACAAATCAACATACATCACATTCAGAGAATAAAAGACAAAAATGACATTATCTCAATAGATGCAGAAAAACATTAAATAAAATTTAACATCACTATGATTTATAAAAACACTTTGGCATGGAGTGAATATACTTCAACATAGTAAAGGCCATATATAATAAGCACATAGCTAATATCATGAATGTGGAAAAGCTGAAAACATTTTCTCTAAAAAGTAGAATAAGACAAGAATGCCCTCACTCAACACTCCAGTTAAATATAGTATTACAAGTCCAAAGCAGAGCAACAACACAAATTTAATTCAAATTGAAATAAGGGCAGTCAGATTGTCTCTTTGCAGAAAAATCTAAACCAATTGCATATTGAAAAAACCTAAGGAAGCCTACTTAAAAGCCAACACCTAACACTAACAAAACTAACAAAAAGAGTTTTCTGTGAGATCTAGTAGAGACAGTGATGCCCTTTTTTTTTAATCACTTGTATTTAACTTATTCTTGCAATTTTTAGTCACAGATATTAGGAAGAAAGAAATGCATTGAAATGGAAGGTTTGGACATGTTTTATGTCTTCCAAAGGGAAAAAGTAAAATTACCTCTAGATGCAGATAGCATGTTCTTACATGAAGAAGAGCCTAAAGACTCTATCTGCCTGTCCCATCTCCACAAAATACCCACAAAGCAAAACTATAAACACTAGTAAAGGGACTTGGTGAAGTTCCAGAATACAAAATCAACATAAAAAATTAGTGACATTTGTATACATCAATAACAAATTGTCTAAAAGTAAAATATAAAACATTCTTTGAAAAGAGTGAAAGACAAATGAAAAAATCATTTCATTTGTATTTAAGTACTACAGTTGGAGCAAGCAATAAAAATGTTCAAATTCTAAGAGAACAAACTAGTGAAAAAGTTAGTTTGGAGACTGAGGACTTTGAAGAGTTCCACATACAATGAAGTTTCTAAAAAGCCATCTGCATTTTCAGGGAAGGATACATGCTCAGAAAGTCCCAGTAGTTCTTTCTTTAACCGTTATTTTATCTAAAATGTTCAATATAAGCAGAGACAGTAAATATTGATAAGGAATTGTAAACAACTGTCCAATCATTGAAGAAGTACGCTACAGGGGGAAAAAAAAAAAAAAAAAAACAACTCTTTAGACAATGGAGAATATTTTTCTACTTTTTCTTCCTATCTTCCTACAGGTGTGTAAAAAACTTCTGTGAAACCTCAAACTAGTAACAAGCAAAATGAACAAAGATTTTATGACCCTGAGGGACATAAAACAAATAGAAAACCTTCATTATTGTTTCACTTTATTTCTATAAGATGCTTTTCAGCCTGTAGTGCGGGAGTGAAAACAGATAAAACTAGTGGCTTTCCTGATTTAAGGATATGGACATACTGGTACTGGAACCAATCCCTCATGGATACAGAAATATGACTGTATAGACTGTTCTCAAAAACATTAAAAGTAGAACTATCATATAATTAATCAAGCTATCCTTTTATGTACATTCAAAGAAAAAATAGTGGAATACAGTTCAGCATTAAAAATAAAATTCTGCTATTTGGGAAAACATGGATAAACCTGGAGAAGACTAACAAGACACAGATAATGCAAATAGAAAAAACACTAATATTGGATGATCACACATACGTGAAGCTTTATAAGTGAACTAGATGGAAGATAATAGTAGAATGCTAGTTACCAGGGAGAGGGTAGGTGTAGGAAAAATTAGGAGATGTGAGTTAAAGGGTTTTAAGTTTCAGTTATGTAAAATAAATAATTTATAAAGATAATTGCACAGCTTGGTGACTAGAGGTAATACTGTATGTACTTCAAACATTAAGACAGTAGACGTTAAGTATTTTTTTTTACAAACATAGTAACTTTGGAAATCTAAATATGTGAATTAGAGTGACTATAGTGATTATTTTGCCACAAATATGTATATCAAAACATCATGCTGTTCACTTCAAACATACAATTTCAATGTCATTTTTTAAAAAAATTTATTTGCGTATATTTTCAGCAGGAATACATTTGTCGGTAGTTTCATTTGTTGTTGCGTCCTTGCCTGGTTTGAGTATCACGATAATAATAACTTTGTAGAATGAATTAGGAAGAAGTTTATTCTCACTGACTTTTTGGAATAGTTTTAGAATAAATTGTATCAAGTCTTTTTTGTGTGTTTCTAGAGTTTGGCTGAAAATTCATCCATTCCTGGTCTTTTTTCTTGTTTGGGAAATATTTATTACTTACTTAATATTCCTACTCATTATTTTATTACTGATTCACTCTTGCTACTTGTTGCTCTGTTCAGGATTTCTCTTTTTCACTTGTACAATCTTGGTAGCTTGTGTGTTTCCAAGAATGTATCCATTTACTCTTGTTGTCTGCTTGGTGAGCATACAGTTGTTAATAAAAACCTCAACAAAACACTCTCAAGTAAAATCCAATAATACATTAAAATATAATATACCATGACGAGTGCAAGGTCGAGATATCCAAATGAATAGATGTGATTTACCACATAAACATAATTAAAACAAAAACCATATAATCAGAACAGATGCACAAAGAAGATAATGCCTCACATTTTTTTTTAAAAGGTCATAGACAACAAACTCACAGCCAACATCATACTGAACAGAAAAGTTTGAAAGCATTATGTCTAAGAACTGACACAAGATGAGGCTGTGTCTACTATCACTCCTAATTATCATAGGAATAGTAGTTCTAGACAGAGAAGTTAGGCAAACAATGGAGATAAAAAGTATCCCAATTTTTGAGAATAAGAAAGTTGTGATATACCTGCTTGCTGATAATATTTTATATGAAGAAACATCTTAAAAGTTCCACCAAAAACTGTTTGATAAATAAATTTGGTTTCAGGATACAAAACCAATGTACAAAAATTAGTAGTGTTTCTCTAAACAAATAATGATTCAAATCATTCACTCAAATAAGCACTCTGACTTACCAGTGCCAGGCGTTTTTTGTTTGCTGAAGCTGTGAAGTATTGTTTGAAGTTGAGTAATGTGATGTCTGCAGCTTTATTCTTTCTGCCTAGGATTGGTTTGGCCATTGAAACTCTTGTTTGATTTTAAATAGATTTCAAAATAGATTTTTCTAATTTCTGAAAAAAGTCATTGATAATTTGATAGAAATAGGATTAAACCTGTAAATTGATTTGGGCAATGTGACTGTTAAAAATACTGATTCTTGCTATCCATAGTATGGAATATATTTTTTAAAATCTCCGATTCCATTCATTAGTGTTTTGTAATTTACCTTGTAGACATCTTTTACCACCCTTGTTAGCTGTACTTATTAATATTTTATTCTTTCTGTGGCCATGTGATAGGATCATATTATCAGTTTGTTTCTCAGCTTGGACCTGCTTGCTTTATAGAAAGCTATAGATTTTTGTGTATTGATTTTGCGTCACAAAACTTTGCCAAAGCTACTTATCAAATTTAGAAGCTTTGGTCACAGATTATTAGGTTTTGAGAATTATCAGTTCATGTATTTTTCTAGGGCTTTTTAGGTATAGAATTGTAAGATCTGCACAAAAGTGTAGTTGGTTTCCTCTCTTCCTATTTGGAAGCCTTTATTTATCTTACCTAACTTATCTGGGTACTATCTTGAGTAAGAGTAGGAATCCTTTACAAAATCAATGTGCAAAAATCACAAGCATTCCTATACACCAATAAACAAAAAGCCAAATCGTGAGTGAACTCCCATTCAGAATTACCACAAAGAGATAAAATACCTAAGAATCCGACTTGCAATGAATGTGAAGGACCTCTTCAAGGAGAACAGCAAATCACAGCTCAACGAAATAAGAGAGGACACAAACAAATGGAAGAAAATTCCATGCTCATGGATAGGAAGAATCAATATCATGAAAATTGCCATACTGCCCAAGGTAATTTACAGATTCAGTGCCATCCCCATGAAGCTACCAATGAATTTCTTCACAGAATTGGAAAAAAACTACTTTAAAGTTCATACAGAAACAAAAAAGATCCTGCATTGCCAAGCAATCCTAAGCAAAAAGAACAAAGCTGGAGGCATCACGCTACCTGACTTCAAACTATACTGCAAGGCTACAGTAACCAAAACAGCATGGTACTCGGTGTTGACCAATGGAACAGAACAAAGGCCTCAGAAATAACACCACACATCTACAACCACCTGATCTTTGACAAACCTGACAAAAACAATCAATGGGGAAAGAAGTCCCTATTTAATAAATGGTGCTGGGAAAACTGGCTAGTCATAGGTAGAAAGCTGAAACTGGATTCCTTCCTTACACTGTATACAAAAATTAACTCAAGATGCATAAGGCTTAAAACCATAAAAAACCTAGAATAAAACCTAGGCAATACCATTCAGGACATAGGCATGGGCAAAGGCTTCATGACTAAAACACCAAAAGCAATGGCAACAAAAGCCAAAATAGACAAATAGGATCTAATTAAACTGAAGAGCTTCTGCACAGCAAAAGAAACGATCATCAAAGTGAACAGGCAACCTGCAGAATGGGAGAAAATCTTTGCAATCTATCCATCTGACAAAGGGCTAATATCCAGAATCTACACAGAACTTAAACAAATTTACAAAAAAAAAAAAAAAAAAAAAAACCCGTCAAAAAATGGGCAAAGGATATGAACAGACACTTCTCAAAAGAAGACATTTATGTGGCCAACCGACACATGGAAAAATGCTCATCATCACTGGTCATCAGAAAAATGCAAATCAAAACCACAATGAGGTATCATTTCACGCCAGTTAGAATAGCATTCATTAAAAAGTCAGGAAACAATAGATATTGGAGAGAATTTGGAGAAATAGCAACACTTTTACACTATTGGTGGGAATGCTAATTAGTTCAAACATTGTGGAAGACAGTGTGGCAATTCAGCAAGGATCTAGAACTACAAATACCATTTGTTCTACAAATAGAACCAGCGATCCCATTACTGGTATATACTCAAAGGATTATAAATCATGCTACTATAAAGACACATGCACACATATGTTTATTGTGGCACTATTCACAATAGCAAAGACTTGGAACCAACCCAAATGTTCATCAGTGATAGACTGGGTTAAGAAAATTTGGCCCATACACACCATGGAATACTATGCAGCCATAAAAAATGATGAGTTCATGTCCTTTGCAGGGACATGGATGAAGCTGGAGACCATAATTCTCAGCAAACTATCACAAGGACAGAAAACCAAGCACGGCATGTTCTCACTTATAACTGGGAGTCGAACAATGAGAACATACGGACACAGGGTGGGGAACATCACACACTGGGGTCTGTCAGGGGTGGGAGCCTGGGGGAGGGATAGCATTAGAAGAAATACCTAATGTAAGTGACGAGTTATGTGTGCAGCAAACCAACATGGCACATGTATACCTATGTAACAAACCTGCACATTGTGCACATGTACCCCAGAACTTAAAGTATAATTAAAAAAAAAAAAAGAATAGGAGTCCTTGTCTTGTTGCAGTTCTTAAAATACTGCAAGCTTTTGCCTTGAGGATGTTGCTCGTTACTATTTTGAGGTATGTTCCTTTAATACCTAGATTTTTTCTTAGGATCATTAACATGAAGGGATGTTAAAATTTATCAGAAGCCGTTTTTTATCCCTTTAGATAATTGATTGAATTTTGCTTTTAGTTGTGTTTATGAGATGAATCACATT